>NC_139039.1:33415080-35815080 GCF_964662115.1 Mustela nivalis
CCTCAGGCCCGAGAACACTCTCTCATTCTTACACTGCAATAGCTTCTCTACCTGTGAGGTTTAGTCTCACCATTTCCCACTCACTGAAAAGTCCTTAATCTACTGATTTCCGCAAGACATCAACCATTCCCAGAAGGACCAATGAGTCCTATTATTTGATCCCAGTCTATCTGGAAAACTAGCTTTTGCGATCCAACACCTGAGGGACTCCCTGGGGCTTGGTGAGTGTTCCCGTCATCCTCTAACATGCCATGCTAATGAATGGTTAGGGTTTGTGGCTGTGCTATGTCTTTCCAATTAACTAATGTTCGTTTTCTCATTTATTTAGCCAAAATTCTATCTTTTTAAAGTAAACTTGAAAATCACACTCTTTCTAGATCTTTCCCACTTTGTGTGTATATATATACCTCTAACGTTCCTGAACTCTGGTAATACTTAATGGGGTTCATGTCTGATCTGGTTATTTTGGCCTATAATCACATATTCCTTTAGATTACTCATATTTGTCCTGGTCTTTCCTAAAGGGAAGTAGGGACTTTTATCAGAGTAACTGTGCATCCGTGAAAAGGAAGTAATTGGACTGCTTGGGCACACTGTACACTGGTTCCAAGCAGATACTAATTCCAAGGGACTCAAAATATCACTGTGCTCCACCAGTCAGTGCTGGGGCTTATGGAAGTCAGGTGACCAATGCAGTTGTCGCTCAGATCCATCTCAGCGGGTCCCTGAACCTATTCTCTGGTTCTCTGCCTAGTTCTGGAAGGTGTAACTGGAACAGACATAATCAGCAGCTGGAAGAATCACCACATATGTGTTTAGTAAGCAGTCGACTGCTTCACCCAAAAGACATGAATTTTGTAAAGACATCTTGCTTAGGTTTTATAGTATTACTTCCAAATAAAGCAAGAACTTTTGAAGATAGTTGCATTTTTCCAATCATTGACCTTCTACACCTCCTTGTGATTACTTTACAAATGGGATTAAAGTGAAATGCTGGATATTAACATATGAGCTGGGGATTTTCTACTGAATCCAGAAGTGGTCCATACATCATCTATAGTTTACCCAGGTTTTTTGATGATGTTATTTATTATTTCCTTCCAAGGGTTCAAATAACTTTGAATTATGTTCTTATTAATAGCCTTTGAGTTAGTGATGAGGGCAAATAGTATACCTTTAAATTAGATAACTCACCAAATGTCAACATGTTGAGGATTTTCTTTTTGACAGCGAGGGCAGAAATACGTCATTCTATTATTCTCTCCTAAGCGACACACAGTTATTTTGCAACAGCACTGACAACAGTGAGGACGCTTATAGACCTTATAGTGTTTAGAGATAACAGATCCCGTTTTATGGCACTATAAACAAACAAACAACATTATAAGATTATCTATAAAACAGTGTTGCTAAGGATCCAAAGATACATTCCAGAAAGTCATTTCTGAAAATAATTTGTTGAAAATTTACATGTTTGTACATACGTCTGTATGATCTTTTCTCTCATCTGAGAAAAGTTATTGACAAGACTCAGCAATATTTGTCAAACAAGATTTGTGTGAAATAATTAAGCCATTATTTTATAACTTATTAGTATTCAAATTGTTCTTTGCATAGCATTATCTTTTTATCTAAATGGGATGTACAAGTTCTACAATTTAAAACGTCGCTCATGCTTTTAAGTTTTTTTTTAATTAAACGTAATTATGTGGTTAAAAGACTAGATTAGCTAGAAATCTGATTATTTTTAGAATACGAAGCTGTTCATTTTCTTTCAACAGACAAAAGCAAAAAAATTTATTGCTACAGTGAAAAACTCGAGACCATCTTTTCATTTTTAATCTCACAAATTCACTAAAAAAGAAAATAAAAATTCGAAAGCCTTCCTTGCAAAGAATATGTCCCATTTGGTATATTCTCCCATCCAAGTACTAACCAGGCCCGACCCTGCTTAGCTTCCGAGATCAGACGAGATCGGGCGCGTTCAGGGTGGTATGGCCGTAGACTCATTTGGTATATTCTAATTCAAAAGACATTTTGATATTCTGTCACAGTTTTATTCTACTTGTATATATTTAAAGCTTCTAAAAAGACAACGTTTTGGGTTTATATCAGCACAGGAAAAATCCCAAGGCCCAGAAATATGACTTGCCATATGTAAATTGAAAATTACACAAACAACTTCCATTGATTTAAGCCAAGTATTAAAATATCCAAAACTTAATCTGCCTCAAAAATGGGTAGTGGTCTATAATCATCTTTCCCTGAAAGATTAAGCAAGCATACAGAATATTAAAATTGCCATAATATTCAAGGCAGACTTGTAAAACAAGAGGTTCACTACATGAGGCCAATACATGAAGACTCCTATCATACCTGCTCTCTGAACACAGTAAAATTAAAAATTTTGAATAGAAAATGGACTATGGGGGAAAAGAAAACAGACATGTTTATACTCTACTGAAAAGAGAAACTGTGTTTTCTAAACTGCCCATCCAGAGGTATAAGCATATATACAACTCTCCAAAATTTATAGGTTAGCAAGTACTTACTTCATTCTCAAAATAGTCTTTGTGGTAGATAGAAAAATATTATTATCCCATTTTACAGATGAAGAAACTATACCAAAATTATCTAAATAATCTAAACCACACAGGTAGCAAGAGGCAAAATCTGACTGAGTTGAGATATATTTATTCCAAAGAATTGAGTCTCTCTCTCTCTCTCTCTCTCTGGAACTCCTACATTTTACTTTCATATGTCCAAAAAAAGAACAAGAGTCTAAGTAAAATGCTAACACAGGTGTTCCCGAACATCATGTAAAGATAATTTAATATAATTATTGGTAGACAAGTTTGGACTGACCCATGACAGCCAATTTCTAGAAGTGAATTATGCTGCCCACAGGTCCCTCTACCTTCCTGTACCTCTCCACACTGACCACTAGATGGCTACAAACAGCCTTAACATTTTTGGTGCAATCCAAAGGGAAATAGTTGACATTTTACATAATGGAAACATTTTCCCTCTTACCCTGTAGAAAAGAATGCTGAAGTCACGTATCATTTTCACAAGGTAATGGGTCTGTTCATCTGTCAACTGACAAACCTTAAAACAGAAAAACCGTTGAAGACAGTGTCATAATTCGTTACTCTCCAAAAATAATACCAGTTGCGAGTTCTAAGAAAACTAAATGCAGATTTAAAATATATGCATATCTTCTGTTTCTCACACATCTATTTAATGTCATTAACAATGGCTTCAAATGATAGCACAGATTAAAAAAATACCATTCTTGGGACGCCTGGGTGGCTCAGTTGGTTAAGCGGCTGCCTTCGGCTCAGGTCATGATCCCAGCGTCCTGGGATCGAGTCCCACATCGGGCTCCTTGCTCCGCAGGGAGCCTGCTTCTCCCTCTGACTCTTCCTTCCACTCTGTCTGCCTGTGCTCGCTCTCATTCACTCTCTCTCTGACAAATAAATAAATAAAATCTTTAAAAAAAAAAAAAATACCATTCTTGTTTATAAATTTCTATTTTAAATTTATTTAAAGATTTTATTTATTTATTTGACAGAGAGAGAGAGAGATTGCAAGTAGGCAGAGAGGCAGCCAGAGAGAGAGAGGAGGAAGCAGGCTCCCCGCCAAGTAGGGAGCCTGATGTGGGGCTCGATCCCAGGACCCTGAGATCATGACCTGGGCCAAAGGCAGAGGCTTACCCCACGAGCTACCCAGGTACCCCTAAATTTCTATTTTAAATACAAATAATTCTAAATAAGTATCTCTTCTGTATGAGACATCTTCAAAGTCCCAGCAATGTGTTTTGGCCACGGAATTTGAAAAAAAAAAAAAGCAAAAACAAAAACAACAACAACAACAAAATAACTAGAAAGAACGGAGGGAGGGAAAGGGATAAATCAGCACAGGAATGAATGACCATCAAGGATCGAGGATGAATGACTATCAAGCTTTAAAATGATATGAATTTATATACACCCATTAATAATATCAGGGTACTTGTTAATTCCCGGAAGCACTCAGAAATAGCACTTATGGAAGAATTTTGTGTGTCATGGTCTGGCATAAATCTCAGTGTTACCCTTGTAGAATTAATTACCATTTAGCATGTGCTTTTATTTTATTTTATTTTATTATTTTTTTTGTTGTAGGCAAAGAGGCAGGCAGACAGAGAGGGGGAAGCAGGCTTCCCACTGAGCAAAGAGCCTGACTTGGGGCTCGATCCCAGAACCCTGAGATCATGCCCTGAGCCAAAGGCAGAGGCTTAACCCACTGAGCGCCCCAGGCGCCCCAGCATGTGCTTTCAATGGTGATGCCAGAAAATAGCTTGTCTGATGACTTAACCTTGTTTATGTATGTGAATATATACAAACATCTATATACAACAGAAACTAATTTATCAATGACTATAAAAACCTAAAATCACTGACTCAACATAATCATTACAAAAATATTAGGTCTATTTTTCATTTATTTAAAGTTTAAAACATAAACACTTTGAAACTGAGTTTTTTCTTACCATATCTTATATACCATATTTACTCAAACCTTGAAATGTTAAACTAAACTTTTTTTAATAATTGTGCATGTGATTTTAGGGGGCTAATAGCTAAGCTTGAGAACTATCATTAATTTTTCAGCTCCCAGACATGTGGGCAAATGATCTTTTCCTAGACGAATGGCCTGTTGCACATACAGATAAAAAGTAAATTCTCAGTTTATCATAGATAATGACAATATTCTAAGTAACAGTACTCCAGTTTCTTTTTTTCTAAAACATTTTCCACAGAGGCCTACGTGATTTTAAAAAGCTTGCTTCTCGTTAAAATTCCGTTTCATCACTCCGATGTTACAGAAATTTAACCAACTTGTTCCAAGAGTCAAAAAGCAGAATCTAATCTAGAAAAATCATTAACCAGTTTCTTTGAAAACTTATTTCTTATTGATTTGGATTTAAAGAAAACTATCTAGGAAATAATTACAGAAAATCAAAAGGTATCTTTGGACTCTTGTAAAAAAATCATTTTGTTTAAAGAGACCAGCTGGGTGTAGATTAAAGCCATAGAGTTCCTCCCTTAGAAACTAAAATATGCTTAGCCTTCTACCTGGCTTTGGGTTCTAATCTCTCTGACTTTCTTACAACTTTGCCCTATTAATCCCCATTCTCTTTCCTACAATTTTAATCTCTCCCTCTTGACTATTTTTTTGCCCTCATATAAATTAGTTTATGCCTCTGCAGTTGAAGAATAAGGAAAACACAACAAAACCTGGTCCTCGTCCTGACCACCCCCCTCCCACCAGATGGTCTGTGTTTTCCCCTTCTTCCAGCAGAGTTTTTACAAGTCCTCCAAATTGTTTCCATCTCCCTACTAGTCCCTTATTCCTCAGTCCTTGCTATCCGCCTGCCAACCTTATTCCCCACAAACAGCATTCGCGAATGTCAAGTAGCCATAAATAGGAATACGGGAGTGTGTCTAGAGTGTGAATTTAATATGCCAGTTACAAAGAGCAAGTTGTGAGCTCACTTCATTCATACACCCGACAGATAATTCCCGAATGCTTTCCCTGTGCCAGACCCCACATTCTAGATGCCTGAATCCCTCCATGAACAAAACAGACAGCTTCCTCGTGAGAGACTGTGTTGGAGCAGGAAGAGAGAGATCTTAAGTCATAAATCTAACAAGTCCAAATGAGGTTATGTTCGAAAGTGATCAATGGTAAGGGGACAATAAAAAGCAAAGCAAGTTATAGAGGACAGGGATCGGGAGGTGGACGGGGGGAAGCACACAGCAGCTGTAAAAGAAGTGGTCAGCGCTGGCCGCGTTGAGATGCGAACAGAAACAAAGACCCCGAAAATTTCTCTTTGGGGAGAATGTTTTACGGCAACAAGATTTACGTGTTCCACGTTGGTCCCTCAACAGCATCTAAAAATACAGAAATCATTTTAAAAAATGCTCATGACCTACTTTAACAGCTGGGTGGAGGCCACTGTCAAAGAGAGCTTCGTTTCTGATGATGTTCCCTACCCCAGGCAACACTTTCTGGTCCATTAACACATCACACAACATCCGTCCTTTCTGCTTCTTCACTTCACTTTCTGCTCTTGAGAAACTAAATTTAGGGGAACATACATCTAATTCTTCCATCATTCGTACTCTCTGTTGGCTTTCGGTGGAGTTTCTGTAGCAAGGAATAGAAAACACATTAATCATAAGTCGAGTTACAATTTCGCAAAGTGTCATTTAGAAGGAGCTCTGATATAAACACTTTCTGTTAATTGGAGTGTGAGTTATACCACCCAACAATGAAGACCATACAGATTATTTAAAGGTGTGTTCAAAGTGAGGCTTTACCAATTACAGATCCTTTTAAAAACATCTATCTATCTCCACATTTCAAACCGTAGACCCATCTCTTCAGTTTTTCAGCTGCGGTACATTTCTTTTCTGTTTTACCTGAATTCTACTGATGAGTCAAAGAAACAAATCAGATCTTTGGTGAGCTGTAGTTCAAAAACAGGAGAAACTCCATTTTTATTTTTATGCTCAAGTGGATTAATCATGATGGAGCCTTTCATTCCAAAATGAATCCTGAAACAAAATCAAACCCAGTTGTGAGTGGCAGAAAGTATAATATGTATCTAATTTTTTTTTTGTTCATTTTACTTTTTGGGTTATAAGCAAACAAATGTTAATCAAGATAGGCACTTTTAGGGGGGAAAAATGTAGCCAATATTATATCTTTTTCTATTATGGCTTTGTATCCTCATAAAACGAGAAGATGTAACAATTCAGTCTTTCAAACCACAAATAAAATAAATTCCTAGAGAAATAATAGGGCCTGACAATAAGCCCAAGAAAACATACCCTGTTCTTCTTTTCTTGTCAGATGCAGTACTTTTATTCATGGAACAGTCTAACATTTCAGCTTTCTCTCAGATTCAAAGGCTTTGGATGAGATGAGGCTAAATTTCAATTGCCTACAGTTTTGTTTTGTTTTGTTTTAATATAAATTCTACAAAGCCACTAACATTCAAATTCTGTATTTCTAGCCACAATGGATGGGAACTGTTTACCTACTCCGAAATGATTTCTACAGTTTAAGACCCTCTTTCCCTCCCCCTTGTTCTGGGATACACAATGAAACAATTTTTTTGCAAAATCTTATGCATCAAAAGAGAAGAGAACAAGTCAAAATGATATTGTCTTCACTTCTTTTAGTTTTCTTTTACCTTTATATGTATCGGGAAGATGGGATTTATAAATATTTACGGTTAGCTTGAAAGCCACAATGCAGTGATGAAAAATTGATAACCTTTCAGTTTTTATAGGATTGATTAGCATGTCCAGTAAAAACAAAGAAAGAGAGAGAGAGAGAGAGTGAGAGAAAGTGGTTTTGTGGACCTCTGATGATGAAGATCAAAAATGATTCTTGAGATGAAATACTGTGTTCCGCCTTTCAAATCCTTCTCCTTCTAGCTTTGTTGAGTTAATAAATATGGCTCTTTTGGCAGCAAATGTTACTGCACTGTGCTTCTAATTCCAAAGCACCATGTTATAGTATTGTACAAGGTTAACCAGTCTAACTTTAAAAATGTGGGTTTTAAACTCTGTGTGCCCTACTATCAATCATAAATGCATTTTACATGCCCCATAGTTCTTGACAGGAAAAATGTGTGCCTGTAAGTACTCCATAATTTAGCTTATGGAAGTTCAACCCCAGTGAAAGGTGTACAACTGGCATGCCCAGAAGCCATCATATCTAAAATCTTGTCAGCTGCATGGCTCATAAAGTGGATTCTAAATCACTTTCTATAATGAAACTGCGTCCACATAAAAAATTCTCAAAGGTTAAGACCCAAATGAAATGCAGGGGTAGCCCCAATGAGAACGCGGACTCAAATTAAGTATGCTTTTTCTGGCCTTATTAAATCTATTCAATTTAGAAGAAAACGTGCATAAAAACCACAATTTTTAGTTTATTCTTATTTATTTTATTTTTATTAAATAGCAAAACGTTGTGATAACTGAGCCCCAATATACCGACAAATTTTGGGTTTATTGTTAAGTAACTTTCATATTAAACTAAGAAAAATACACCAGTATCGTGGAAATTTTGGGGCACAGTAACATCTGTACTCTTGTAACAACTGCCGTACTGATCCTTCATAGACTGGGACATAGGTTTATATCACTTTTACATTCAAGAGTTTGATTTGCTTTTCAAGATTCCTCATTATAATCAACTTGGTTTAAGAAAATTTTATTAGATCCTTATTCCTAACTCTTTACCTTATCAAATCCCTTCCATCCCCAGCCCAACCGGTCACCTAAGATCATCTACTCTGCATAGCATGACTCCCTGCCAATAACGGGCATTAGGCCCAACTCTGAGTTGGTATCTTATCCCTTCCTCAGCTCTTGTGCCTTGGCACAGTTGAACTGGAAATGGACACCTGAGTCAAGCTAGACCCATCAGTATCCAGTACCTGGATTCATCTGCTTTCCCCTGATGAATTTATGGATTCTGGCTACAGACAAATCAGTTTCCCATTAATACTAGGAGATCCCACCTGGGAACAGTCTTTGGGAATGTTACCCAGCATGGGCAACAGAGAAGCCAAGGGAGGCCCATCTACAGGAGGGAAGAGTTCAGCAGATGTCAATGAGGGACAGAATCGAAAAATGCAGCGTCCTCACAGAAAATGGCCTTTGCTTCCAATTCTGCCTGAAATCCGTCTGCATTACCTTCAGGTAAGATACCCCATATTCTTGTAAGAAATAATTACTGAGCTCATTTGAGTTGGGCTTCTGTTGCTTGCAACCAAAGTTCTAATATAAAAATTATGACCAAACTAAGCACTGAAGTGATATTAAGAAACTGCCTCTAGTTCGAAATAATTTCCTAAAACAAATCAATAAACAAGGCCTGATACTATTTTAAACACCAGCCACGGGCTTCCAGGTTATCACTGTAAGAATGACCAGAGCAATCAAAACATCCTAAAACAAACACATATGGCACAGATAATGGTGCTGTCAAGGTTCATCTCAGGGATGACTAAACATACACTGCTAATAAGGCAACTGTTTATGAAAATCATCAAGTGGTCAAAAGTGACGTAATAGTATAAAACAGTTGAATGTGATTATTCTAAAGCTTATGTCAGAAATTCAAAGAAAAAAGTTATAAAACAATATGGAATGAACCGTGTTAAAAAGTTAACAGGGAGTTCTGCATCTCCTTAGGGTACAGAAGAGCGAAGGACATAGAGCTCCTCTCCCAACATGAAGAGAAAAGTCCTATTATTTACAGAATCGTAAATTCTCTTGAACCTGTCAGAGATGTGAGGCTGCAGGCAGCAAGGTGAGCTAAATTCCAAATGGTAACAACCTCCTCCCCCCTTCATGTGTAAAGGCAGACACCCAAATTATTTGACAGAGTATAGGCAGAAGAGCCTGTAAAAACAGGTAAGAAGGAAATAGCTCAAATTTTCCACAAACTTCTAAAAATGGAGTGTGGCTAATATAACCATTTGGAATCCCTGGAGGCCCAGACACAAGGACAGGCTCCCATGTAAGCCCCTTTCCATGGCTGTGCACCCCTGTGCATGAGAAAGATGTGTCGCAGGAGGGGACTGACAGAGCCACCCTCGGTGGCATGGTGCCGGGCTGTAGCCAAGGGAGAGGTACAAACAGAAAGCCCTGTGTCCCGGCAGGAATAACAGGAAGCCTCGTGCCCACACAGTCTTGCACCAGCAAACAGAAGCAGGCGGCCATGGGGGAGGGCAGGAAAGTCTTTGCCACCAGGCTCAGGCCAAATGCACAGCTGCTGAGGTTATGTAAGCAAAGCCATCCGTCTTTAGGGGTGAGGCAGGCCATCAGCTTTGTCCTGCAGTGATATGCGGGGACATCTGTTCCCGCTGAGACAGAGGAAGGAAACGCTCTTGCACTGGGGCCCACCTACACATGGAAGGAAGAATTTGACTGCCTTGGGGAGGAAAAGGGTCAGTGGCTCTCAGAAAAGTGCAACCCTCAGGTCCACGTGCACAGGGCCCAAGATAGAGGCTAGCCTAGAAGAATCCTTTTGCCCATCATGGACTTCTCACTGAATAGCAAGCAAGAGCAGTATCCCACTGGGGTGGGAGTGGGGATGGGAGCGAAGTGTGTGGAGAAATCCCCTCATGGTACACATACCCAGGGTCTGCTAAAAGCTGAGAGTAGAGGACAGAAACACAGAGAACCAGTCCCAGCCACACCAGGCCACACTTAAGGCACAAAACAATTGGAGCCACTGAATTTCTGATGTTGCTGGTTTCTGAAGCCGACTACAACACAACGAAATCCGAACCAATCTCGACTGCTCAATCCCCTGCCCTAATGACCTGATAGAAGAGGCATTAATATTTTTGAGGTTAAATATTACTTAATTTGGTCTCTACTGTTCCTCTAAACACAATTACCTGGAATTTTAAAAAGTTATGACACATAGAAAAATAAGATAAAAATTAAACAACAACAAAGGGACTTGATGTCAAAAGATAAAGCAGTCAACAGAGTCAGACCCGAAGATGTGCCAGACGTGGAACTATGAGGCAGATAACCTAAAGTCAACTTAAGTAAAATTATGATTGTCAGTTGAGAATACCATGCCAGGTCAATCTGCTATGATAAGGTCTGTAACCTTCCACAACCACTAGAGTGCTGCACATGCATTTTATGCTAACATGTTTCCAAACTTTTATAACCTTGCACACAGGTGTGGATAAATCTACACAATCAGAGCCAAGGCAGACCATGCACGGGACATTCTCTATGGTATGGCCAGTTGCAGATGCTTCCCGTTCATGATAGTTTTCTATATGCCTTCAAAAGGGATATAAGAAAGTGTCGGTAACCAAGATCCAGCAAATCTACATCTAGGAATTTACCCTAAGAAAACATCAAAGTGGTAAAAGATACACACTCAAGGATGTAACGTCCTTCAGAGTTTTTCATTAGAGTGAAAAATGGGGGAAAATGCTAATTAGTAGTGATGATAGCACAATCTGTGCATATGTAATATAAATTATGTATGAATATATGGTATATACACAATTTATATTTTATCTATGATATTTACAAAAACTGTTAAGCGTGCCCTCTTTTGGTAGTAATAATTACGGGTGGTATTTATTTTTGCCCTTATACTTTTGGGAACTATCAGGTGCAGAAGGGAAAGCCAGTGAAAAAGCTAAAGATTTCTAGATCTTCTCCAGTTACACATAAAAGCATCATGGTAACTGAAACAGAAAATAAAAATTTCAAAATCTACCATTTTAAAAACTAAAGATGTTTAATTCTTGGCTTGTGGATTACTTGTAATGGTTAGTTTTCTTACTTTCTCTCTCTTTCTCTCCTCCTTCCTTCCTTACTCCTCTCCTTCATTTAAACTGAGGTATCCTTGACATATAACATGAGTTTCATGTACACAACATGATTCAGTATTTGTAGACATTGTGAAAGGATCACCACAATAAGTCTAGTTAACATCTGTCACCAAACACAGTTACACTCATTTTTTCTCGTGATGAGAACCTATAGGTTCTATTCTCTCTGCAATTTTCAACTCTGTGGCACAGTACTGTGAAACATGCAGTCCCCATGCTGTAGTTACATCTCCACGACTTACTTATCTCCTATCTGGAAGTTTTTGCTTTCTGATCATGGTCAGTTTCCTTCAATTGCAGGGGACAGAAACCCAACTCACAGGTTTAGGCACTAAGGAGTACTCTGTAGCTCACAGGATCTGAGGGAGGGCTGACGAATCCAGCTGCAGGAAAGGAAGGAAAGCAGCTAGGACCAGGAACAGATGGAAGGAGGGGCTAGAAGGTTTTTCGGATTCTCGGCTTTGTGTAGGCTGGTTTCATTTTCCACCATCTCACAAGCCAAGGAACGCAGCCACCTACAGGTTCTAAGGCCTCACCTCCTAGCTTCCCCTCATTATAGGGCCTGACTGTCCTCAGCTCCAGGTGAGGAAGTCTCACGGAAGAACCCACACTGACCCAACCGACTCTGTATGAGACAGAAGGTCCCTTAAGATCATGCTAGAGTCAACTCGAACTCTGTGGTCAGTTTGGCCTGATGACCACTTTCTAGAAGGAATGCTGTTCCCAAAAGACATGTGAGCATGGTGGGCAGACAGATTAGCAGGACTGACTATTCTTCAAGTATCCGATTTCATTTAGAACCTTTATCATGCTTCCATTTTTCTAAATGGCAATGTGGCAGATCACAAAAACTACGTCTAAGCTGTAAAACCCTTTACAAGTAGCGCAAAACAGATTCCTTAAAGATTGTTTCACAAACTACGAAGAACTGTCACATTACCTCATGCATAGCCGTTTAGAGGATCAGATCACTTACACCCCAACAAATTAAAAAACTGATAACGTACAAGGCTTCTCTAAAATGACAAAGCCTGTAAAATATTTCAGATATACTTTCAGAATATGATCATCACAAACCATCAGAGTCATATAAATCGTAAATTGGAAATAGCAAAGTGTTTTGGAAAGAGAGACTCATTAAAAAAATATATCTTTTAAATGTGAGTCCGAGACGTAACAGCTGGGTTCTTTCTGAGGGAAAATGGCAGCTTCCAGGGTGGGTGTGTCTGGGTAAGTAGATGGGTAGATACATCCCCATGCCATATTGGTAATATATACACATACATATAGTTATACATATAGCCAATATGTATATATACACATAAGTAGTTAATAGAGGTTATATTTGGGAGTGAGATTATGAATGTATAAATTTATTCTTGATTCTTATGTCTCAGTTATCGCTAATAAGTATTTGTTACATATACAGCCAAAAAATTAAAAATGGTTTCTGTTTTGCTATCGATGACAAGCTTCTTTAAAGTGTTCAGAAGGAGCACCCGTCTTAGTCACACATAACACCACTACCGTGCAACAAAAATCACTGCATATCAAATAATTTTTCGTGTTCTCTGGCACTGTTAGGATCACTTGAGCACTTTGATAAATCTTTTCGTAACAGAAAGAGTTGCTCTAATTTGTATCTCTCTGAAGTGTGCATTTTGCATGGCGGACTCCCTCACCGAGGGCTTGGTCTGTGTCTTGTTCCATGACAAATGAATCCCAGGAAGATTCATGGCCTGCCCTGTAAGAGGCATTAAAATCCAGGGCAATTTTAACTGTAAAAAGCTGCACATTACGGGGTAAATATAAGCGAGCACTAAGCGTGTTTCCTGCTATGTGCTCTTTAAAATGCAGACCAGCCTGGTGGGTAGCAAGAAGCGGTGAGGGATGAAGACTAAATTTCTGTCTCATGCTCGCAGACCTGTAACGTCACACAATGATCACATTCTGTGACAGAGTCATCCATTCCCTTAAGAAGCGTAGGTTGGGAGAGTGTGTGAATGTGTATTTTTACCTGCAATTCAATTGTGGAAGGGGATGCAGTTGATTTTAGGTTGCTCAGTTTGTATTCAAACAGCTGATCGGCCACGGCCCTGGAATTATCACACCAAATAGTCATCAGGGCTGTGGGAAATGGAAGGGAAGTCAGCCACGGCGCTTGTCCCCATGCGTACACTGAGACACACACTGCCCACAGAGGGTCCTAGTTCAGTGCGTTTAAGGAAGTGATTGCCCTGGTTTAGAACTTCAGGGAACGTTTACGGACAGCCCTGAACTGAGAAACGAGTCCTCCTTTGCCAGTCTGGTGGAGAACAATTGATAAAAACCTCCAGCTCCTCCAACAGACATGAATCCGCACCTAACACCGGAGAAGCAACAGCGTATCCGTGTTTCCAGCCACCTTCCACGGACGCCACCGCTTCCTCCTCCAGTCCGAGCGGAGTCTTCCATCACCTCCATCCAGCACCACAACAGCGCAACGGCAGGAGATCACTGCTGCGTGAGCCAGGCAGCACACTCTTGTGTGACCCTTTCCAGACTGAGAAAAAAATCCCACCCAGTGATACTATGGTCCAAGGACAGCAGCCGCTGACAACAAAGAGAACATTTCAGAGAGAAAGCAATTACATAAACTCAACGTTCTGGAACTGGGCGGTAGGTGAGGGACGGAAAGTAACCATCATACAGTCATATCAGCTCCCTGTGCCCATCAGTCACCTTCGGTTAGAGGCACAAGGCCTAGTACCAGGGCTTCTCCTTCATGGTGAAATTGTTCAACAGCTTCCAGAAACATTAAGTGAGATTTAAGGGAGCACTACTGTGCTTCATGGGTAGCAACACCTTGGGCTAAATTCAGAGAAGACAAGGATTAGGTAGACATGCTAATCCACGGCCTTCCTCATTTTCCTGCAAAAACTGAAGAGGGGATCATGATCTGGCAAGTCCACACATTTTGACATTCTTATCAGTAAGTCAACCAAGGTAAGAGGGTAAGAGATTGCACGTCTTTCATTGCGGACACATTAGCGATGACTTTCCATAACGGCTGTGGAAGAATGGAGAACTTGGGACTTCTGGGAAAAGTTCTAGAATTCTGTACAGAAGTTTCCAATTCCATACAAGGCTTCAGAAAAAGAAGGAAGACAGAGAACTCTAAATGTCTAGAGACAGGCTGAAACCGAACTGGGAGAGGTCATACATTTAAAGAAACTAATGCTGCTAATACAATAAATGCTTGGGGGGAAACACGAGAGAAAGCAGCAGGGGAGAAGGGCCGGGAGAAGAGAGTGTGGGGGAGTTATGAAGAGCCAAGCCAAGCTGTGTTGCTCCGCCATCTCTTGGAAGCCCGTCTAGCTGATTTTAGTTTTTCGTAAAAACAATACACGGACTAGCCCTCCAAGTAACGGTGACATCACAACTTACTCATCTTCCGCATCAGATAGGATCTCAGCCTCTTATATTAGAACTTAGAATTGGAGTACTTTCTACGTGATTGTGTGTGACACCAGGTGAGTTGCAAGAAAAGCCTACACATCCCTCAACAGGGCAGTAAGATGTGTTGTGCAGGTTTATCTTACCGTAAAGCTTTGGGCCCAAAGTACATAAAGAGCTCCTTCCCCAGAGTCTGGACACCACTGTAAACGTATCCATTAAACAGTCTCAAGGGATTCTGGCTGGGATCTTTCTTATTATTCAGTGCAGCAGCCTAGGAGAAAATACACACACACCCACGTAAACACACATGCTGTCTCTAAACAAAATGATAATTTCATTCTTAAATGTATTTCTATTACTTCATTTGCAGGTGCATCCCAATGAGAAGACTAATCTCCAGCAAGTCAAGTCACGGAATCAGCTGTTTACATACACTTTGTCAAATTACTATGGAGTCATTTAAAGAGAGAGGCCAAAAAAATTAAGTGGAAAAGAAAGTAATTGGCTCACCATCAAAATGAGTTTCTTCCAGGACCCTAGAGCTCTGCACATATGAAAAGAAAATACAGAAAAACGTTGTAACGGGTTTAAAACCAAAAAAGTAGGATCTTCCATTTCTAGAAGCATAGCTGAGTTCCCTGAAAGTGCATTCTGATCGAAACAGCTAAAAAATAGTGGAAAAGATGAAAACAAAATAGTTTTACCTATAATGATGAACTCAAAAGTGAAAAAGGAACAGTAAGAGGTTGGGAAGCAAGTCAAAGAGGGCAAGAACACCAAAGAGAAGCAGCTCTCTGAAGCAGGCTTCTGTCAGAAAGGTATCTCTGGGCCCCAAGGAAGGGGGGTTTCAGTTTTCATGGTCTTGGGGGGTGTAGGGCATCGGTGGTAAAGACAGGGCTCCCCTGGGCGATGGGATCCAATGCACGACCTGCTCTTCTGTCCCTCCTCAAACCACAATGGCAAGAATAAAGGAAAAAGAGACCCATTACTTTTTCCTCCCATCACTGTGCAAAACCAAACAATATATTGTGAGGATTACAGTATAGGTACTAACACCGTAAAGATAGAGGAAGTTATAAACAAAATATCAGTCAGTCTTTTTGTGGGGCAGGGAATGAAACGGGACTGGGTTTAGATCTTGGTAAGGCTCTTTGTCTGGATGGGCAGTGGGTACACTGGTGTTCTCTGCATCATTATTTTTCATTCTTGAGAAGTGTTTATAAATATTCTTTGATTTGTAATCAAAATATAATAAAAAAATTTTAAACTGTCATTAATGCCTAGCTATTCTATAAGATATAATAGGTATATATAATTATATTTACACATTAATTCTTAATCTAAGGGAATATCCTCACATACTTTTAACCTTTCTTTCCTTTTTCTCAAACGGACCTATGCATTCCCAGAAGATCCAGGATAAAATCTTGCTGGCACTGGGGATGCAGGTAGCAGTGAGGGTGACAGGGAGATAATTATAAAACAACTTTAGACATTGTCTAGAAGCAAATCATAGCTTCCCTTCCCCTTATGGTAGAATGATATTCAGCGATTCTCAAACATTTGGTTCACAGACATCTATCATTCTAAATAGTCAAGATGATATGTCCACTCTATTCTTTAGTTTCGTAAATTGGCCCTTGTTAAGGATAAAAAAAAAAGACATTATACTATTTAGTTCAAAGGAACAGAAGGATAAAAGATTTTTTTTAAACACCCCTCTCCCCCCCAAAAAAAAAAACCCCAAAACAAAAGATTGCAAACAGCTAAGGACTGAATTTTGTCCCTTCCAACACTCATGCGTTGAAGGGCTAACCTCCAATGGGACTGTGTTTGAAAACAGAGCCTTCGGGAAGTACTGAAGTTTTCGTGACGTCGTAGGGTGGGGGTCAATCCAGCAGGATCAGCGTCCTCGTAAGAGCTCGCAGAGAGCTCCCTCTCTCTGTCCTGTGTCCTCAGAGGCTGTGCCACGGGAGACCGAAGTGGCGTCTGCAAGCCAGAAGTCAGCTCGCACCAGAAACCAAACTGGCCTGAGCCTTGACCTTGGACTTCTGGCCTCCAGAACAGGGAGAAAATAAATCTCTATAAGCCTCCCGAGCGATGGCACTTGTCGTGGTAGCCAGGCAGGCTAAGGCCAGAGCAGACACCATTCTTCCACGAAACCCACGTTCAGTTATGGCTACTCTGATGCTAGAATCTCCCAGCTGCCCGACGTTCAGGGGGCCAGCCTCACAACCTTCCTCCACATAATAAGAACTGGGGATCAGTCCCGTTCGTGGAGGGACCAAGGAACCAACGCATGGAAGGGGTTACAGATGACAGCCTTCCAGTTCTAGCAAGAGGCCCTCCAGACATACAGGCCACCATGTGCTCAGAACATCTGCCTCTGATTCCTTTCCTCTTTCTTGGTTGAACCCCCGCGGCCTAGCAGTGATCAGCAAGCCCTCTCACAACAGGTTGGAGGATCCAGGGAAGGAGGAACACACTTGCACACGTGCCTTGTTTTCCTAAATGAATCTGTGAGAGGCCTGAATTGAGAAGCACCAGGAGTCTTGATGTTTTCCTGCCTAACAGAAGACTTCACCTGGCCACAGAGCCATGTGTAGATTAAGAGGGTGGGTTTCAGTGCCGGTTTCCAAACAAGTAGTTGGTTGGAAAACCAAGTTGGTTGACAGCCAAGTAGTAGGTACAAAGTTCTTCTAAACCAGCCAGGACGCTTTGAGGATGATGATATACAGAGCAGACACAGATCTGTTGTGAGTTTCCTTTGCCTCAGCATAGACTAGGTTTGATACATTTCTGGATCTTAGATTTAAGGTCCTAGTGACATTTTAAAAACCTTCATTTCTAAATTGTTTTCCCCACCACTCCCGTGTCAGCAATCTCTTACCCTCTCCCCATACTGTTTCCTAGCGAGTGGTCTCAGCCACGCCCTGCAAAGTCCTTCAGTGGCCGGCAGAGCTCCCCGCACTCGCCGAGCCATCTGATCCTGTTTCATACCCACGGTCCCACGCTGTTACTTCCCTGAGAGGGAATCTGTGACCACTGCCGCCATGGTGCTTTCATCTCCTTTAGTCCTCCAAGTTTTACAGGTTCATCTAAAACTCCGCCTGTCTCCAGAGTGCTGGGAAGGCATCACGCGCAGTCTGCCATGTGTCCATCCCCCTGGATGCATGAGAAGGGGCCTGGGGCCTGGAACACTGCCCATCTAGAGCCACAGAGCCTTCAAAGTCTGTTGCCTTGGAAGGAAGTGTCGTTCCCTCTTCCAGGCTTGATGCACATGCCCAGGTGAGCCAGGGGCTCTCAGGCGCGACCCCAGCTTTCTGTATGGCAGACCCGGGGGGAGGGCTCGGCCTCCTTCCACCCCCACACCAAGCGGGGGGAGTGCAGTCACACTGTCCATGTCTCCTGCAACCGGGATCTACTGGCCGTGGGGACCCACGCCTTGTGAGGGGCTGGCTCTGTGCTCTCTCTCACGTCGGGCCCTAAGCACACACTGGACCGCCGGAATCTGCTGTGCATGGTTTCCCAGTAACTTGGAACCAGGATCAGGCGCTGGCTTCTTCCAGTGGCACTTAGGTGCCTTTTAGCCTTGGCCACTGTCTTGTTGGAGTCTAGCCTTCCACACAGCCGGACCCTCAGAAAACAGTGATGGTTTCTCCCAGTACAGCCCTGAAGCTAACCTTGCCCCCCACTAGTTCACCCAATAGGAAAGTGCGGGAATGAGCGGCGCTCACCGGACCACTTCTCTGTCCCCTGCTCACACCTCTTTTCCTCCACTTTACCCAGCTTTACCGGGTGTTATCAGGGCTCCTGGCAAAGAGACAGAAAAGGTAACCTTGAACTAGGCAGGCTGGCACAATAAAACAGGACACAAGTCCCAGTTGTCTCCCGTGAAGTCTGCTCACGTTGCCATATGAACAGCTTCGAAGAGCACTTGCTCCACTCAGGCTAAACTCACCGTCAACAGCAGCCACAGTTCAAGTTCCTCACTCTTCACGGGGCTGGGTCTGTCATGTGAAGCCCCCTGACAACAACGGTGGGATGTGACATCTGCAAAGAAGTCCCTCGCCATTGAAAATGCACCGTTCATGACTGTTCATTGGATTCATTCATTTTAGAAAGGTCGACTGACCTTCCACGGGGTATGAGGCTTGTTCTAGATGCTGGGGATGCATTAGTGAGAAAACAAGAACAAAAGCCTCCTGGTCCAGGAACCTTCATGGAGAGTACAGCCTTCCAAGCAGGAGAGAGTAGGTTAATAAACATTGTGACAGTGTGTTGAACCATTTGGGAAAGAAATCGAGACGAGAAAGAGAGACCACGATTAGGGGAGGGAGTAGCAGGTTATAATTCTAAGTGAGGCACTCAGAATCTCATGAAGGAAATGGTATCTGAGCAGGTCTCAAGGGGGTTTTGAGTGAGCCATGATCCACACGTAGGGAACAGGGGTGCAAAGGCCCTCCAGGAAGTGTTTCTGATAACAGCGAGCAGATCAGGATGGCCCACAAGGGAAGGTGTAGACAGATGAGAACCAGACCATGTGGCCCCCAAGGTCCACTCAACAGACTGGTTGCTTCTCTGACACGAATGAAGACGAATTAAAATATGATCTCCATTACCTTTTAAAATGCTCTCTCTGAAAATGCTGGGTTGGATTCTGGCTCAGGAGATCAGGGGGCAAGTGGTCCAGGAACTCAGAAGAACCACTGCAAAGATCCAGACAAGAGAGGAAGGAGCTCGGGGCCGATACTGGAGCGGCAGAGGCGGTGAGAAGTGGCCGGATTGCTGGGCAGATTTTGAAGGGGAGCAAAGAGCATGTGCCGGCACACACTGCATGTGGGAGAGTTTGGGCCTGAATTATGGCAAAGACAGTAGCGGTGGCAACGGAGAGGAAGATCTGGGTGGAACTGGAGGGGGAGGAAAGTGAGGCTAGTTTTCAGGTAAGTTGAGGCGAGACCTCGAGCAGGCAGTTGGGCATGGGATCTGGAGTCAGGAACGAGGTCTAGGCTGCAGCTGTCAAGGTATCTAGTCATCAGCATTCTAATGGCTTCTAAAGCTTCGAGACTGGACGACGTCAACGGAGAGGGAGTACAGAACACCAAGAGAAGGGGCTAAGAAGGGTGGGCTAGGACACCGCCATGGCCTGGTGGGGGGGACGGGAGGAGGAATGGGAAACCGTCAGGGGAAGGAGGAGGAGAACCGCACAGCGAAGGCAGCCGGCCAGGAAGGAACAAAAGCCAGCAAGGATGCAGTCCTACAAGCTAAGGAAGGAAAGTTCTGAGGAAAACTCGTGTCTGGTACCGTTAATACCTCAAAGTCAGATGAAGACGGAGACCTGACCACTGGATTTAGCTGTGCAGAGGTGATCTGAATGACAAGAGTTTTTGGAGAAGGGACAGAAAGCAAGAGCCTGGCTGAAGTGGGTTTAGGAGGCTACGAGAGAAGAGCACCAGAGGCACTGAGGCGGTGTGAACACGAGATGCTGTCCAGGCTAACACAGGGACGCGGTGATGGCTGAGGGGACGTAGAGGCAGGAAGGTTTGTTTGCTTTAAGACGGGACAGCCCGGGAGAGAGAAGAACTGTCACGCAGGGGAGACGATGGCCGAAGCGATGTCTTCACTAGGCGAGAGACAAGCTCAAGGACACGTGGGCTATGTTGGTCTTGACAGGAACATGGACAGTCCCCCTGCAGCATCAGGAAGAAGGCAGCTTATATGGCTACAGACGCTCGTAGGTAGATGTGCTTGTGCAAATTCTCTTGTGGTTGATACGTTTTCTCAGTAAAATGGGAATCAAACTATCAGCTAAGAGGAAGACCCCAGGACCCTGCCTCCTCTATAGATACATGTAGCGCCTAATAATAAGATTCATTTTTGCCAGATTCTGACGTGATTCCCAATACTCATTCACAAGTAGAGGCCAATGGCTTGACATAAATGGTGTCTGTCCTTCCATCCCGAGACATCTATGTGGAAACGTCGTTAAAACCTCTTAAAACGTCGTTTAAGACCACATTGGGTATCTATCCTTCCTTGCTTACATTGACTTAATGCTCGTCAGTGCATGTTTTTAATCTTATTATAAGGAAGTATTTATTTGTTTTTTTTTTAAAGATGTTATTTATTTACTTGACAGAGAGAGATCACAAGCAGGCAGAGAGGCAGGCAGAGAGAGAGGAGGAAGCAGGCTCCCTGCCGAGCAGAGAGCCCGATACGGGACTCGATCCCAGGACCCTGAGATCATGACCTGAGCCGAAGGCAGCGGCTTATCCCACTGAGCCACCCAGGAGCCCAGGAAGTATTTATTTGTATTTGTCTACATAATCGGGCTTATTAGGATCATAACATTCCCTGATTTTTTACTTTATTCTCTGCCTTCTGAAAACCCAGATTGTTTTCTGGGAGGTTTTCCACTCCATAAGGACTAGTGGTCACCGTTAGGGGCTAGACTAGACCAGCTGTCCCATTATCAAAACATCCGAATTTAATTCAGCAGTAATAGCTCATGGGGTTTTATTGTAATTGGCTAAAAAAATATTTAAGTGCACAATTCATATCACCTTTTCTGTGCCACCCATTCTTTGAACCACTCTACAATATACATTTCAAAAGAGAGCCATCAAAAGAAACAGTAAAAACCAGGTTAAAAAAAACATATGGGTTTTAATAAAAACCACTGCCTTTTTAAAAAAAAAAAAAAATCCAGGTAGTCAGATGCCCCAGAGCTCCAACTAATGTCTATCAAGAAGAAATTCAAACCTAGCTTATCCTGATTTCTATCTGAGATTTCCCTCCCAGGGAATGTTGAACAATTCACGAAAGGGGTCTATAAGGTCCTGCCCCAGGACTGTCTGGAACTTCACTGTGGGGAATTTGGTTCCATAGACAGCTTATGGAGAGCACAGCTGAAACATCCTTTGTTACCAATGCTAAGGGGTAGGTTAAAAAAAGTTTTTATACCCAGGATTAATTCCTCAAGGCATCAGAGGCTGTCCTGTTGCAGACACATTACTGTCAATGATCAGAGTTTTTAGACTGTCTAAGAGATCCAACCATGGAAAGTTTGGCTATTTAGCAAAAGAAAGTCTCAGTGGATGGCCTTCCAAAACTTTATGGTTACAGGACCACATATTTAAAAGACCAAAAGGGAGTACATGCCCTTGTAAATAAATTCTGTTGTGCTTAGGAGGATGAATCCAAAAATATAAAGGCCGATATACTGAAAATGCACGAGACCATTAGATCTCTTAGCACAGCCAGCAGTGAAAAGTGAACTATGTCCTTCTGGCTGAGAGGGCCTCAAAGAGAACCACAAACCAAACCCTTAAAGGTGTACTATAGGTCTTATTTTACTGGTGGTTTACCCTCTTCTCCATGACTGAAAATAACACACGATATGACAAAAAAAGAAAAAAAGAAAAAAAAAAAGACATGTTGAAGAGGTCATGAAACTAACACCTCTCCACATACTGAAAACGAACATGTTGTGGCCCAGCGACAGTGCACAGGACGACACAGAGGCCAGCAGAAGGGCAAGAGCAGGAAGGACAGCAGGTGCGGCAGAAGCTGCCGAGGAAACAGACAGACCCGCAACTGTCAGAGGACTTCAGGGCAGCTGAAACCGGTCCAGCTACAGATGCTGCGTGACCTTGGCTGGAATACATTTCGGAATTAGTTTTTGAATACTGGATGAGGTGTTTGGGAATTAAAATGAAATGTTAGCATAACCTCTTCCTTGCACACACGTATAGATTGCATTTCTCTCTAGTATTAGGAGCTCCCCAGCTGGGAGGCCCCGCAATCTTGAGGCTTCCCCTGCCAGATCCCGCAACCATTGTCACGGCACTTTCCATACGGAACGAGTGTTTGACTGGGACTTACGTTTCTCCTCTGACTGCCTCTAAGCTCCATGGGGACAGCGACTATGGTGTTTAACTAATACTGTTGAGAGCTTCAGACAATGCCTGGAGCGGAGTGAAGGTGTGTGGGGTTAATTAATCCCTCCTCCTTCCCCTCCAAAAACTCCCCGTGGCTTTAAAACATAGGCTCACTCACAGCATAATGTATATACGTGTCCAGTCACCACGCTGTACACCTAAAACTAATGCAACACTGTGTATCAACTATAATTTAATCATTAAAACAAAAAATACAGGCTGTCTCCCCACCTACCATTCCATCCTTACTTAACCTTTCCCAGGATCTCTTGGCAAAAATTTCTACTCTACCATCTGTTTTATCTCCTCTGAAAATTATTAACAATCCAGTCTCTCTCTCTCTCTTTCTTTCTTTCTTTCTTTCTTTAAGATTTATTACTTGAGAGAGAGTATGAGACAAAGATCATGCGATCAGGGGGAGGGGCAGAGGGAGAGAGAATCCCAAGCAGACTCTTGGGAGCCCAACAGGGGGCTCGATCTCATCATCCCAAAACCACAATCTGAGCTGAAATCAAGAGTCAGATGCTCAACTGACAGAGCCACCCAGGCACCCCCAGTATCTTGTTTTCTAATGACCTGCAAAGGAGTGAGGCTTACATATTCGAGGGCCACTTTCTCATAAGGACCAGAAGCTAAATGGGAGTAAAATACTATATTAACCAGATTATCCCATAAAGTAAGCTTTATGAAAAGGTTTAGGAATTCTGTTTAGGAATTCTTCAGGGGAAGGGATTTAGGAAAGGACTGATGTATTTTCAGCAACCAGTGCTAGCAAGCGCTGGTTTCTGTTTGAGATGTTTACTCAGCATTTAAATGGTTGCTTTAAAACACGGATTCTAATGCTTCGCTTGAGTTTTGAGGGTAATGATACATGAAGATCTTTTAATTCAGTTGTCTATCATTTGGGCACTAGACTCAAGTTACCTGATTCCCGGCACACTATCGTTTTTAAAATAATCAGCTTTGGAAAATATACTTAGGACATAATAAAATTTTTGACTTATGACTGACCATCTCAAGCACTTGCTTATATTTTTAGTCTTTTTTTTTAAATTCCATTTTAGAAGGAAATTCTTGTATACCCATGATGGTTTGTTCCACTTATTTTGAGAGCTACTGTGTATGAACTGGCCAAGGCTTTTGAAATAAATCTAAGATTTGCAAGATATTCACTTGTCCTATGGTAGAATCTGGGGTTATCACCTCTTTGTATGAGCTCCAGCTGCCTAGACAAATTCAAAAATTAATTTCCACAAGCCTATTATCTTTGTTATAACTATACACAAATGCCCAATATATGCTTGACTTCCTCACACTGACCCTTACAATTCTGTTATTGTGTGATCTGAACATTTCCTCCTCTCCACCCCGAAACAGACATGAAAATCTTCTATGCCACAATTTTAAGTATGATTGAGAAGGGTTCACCTTCCCATTTTCAAGTGGCTTAATAATATGAAATTGTCAAAACAACATATATCTTCAGAGACAGCACACGATTTATTGTGCTGATTACCATTTATCCTGCCTATCCATGGGTGAACAAGGAAGATGAACTTTTCAGAACAGAGCAAGACTTTTCTATAGATAAATGTTCCACTTCTAGTGCAACTATATATTTTCCCCACAGAGAAAAGAAAATACCACATTTACTTTCATAGCCTCTCCTCCTTTTTTTGCCACATGCCTCTTTCTCCCCTAATACAACAACACTTTGCTAATCAGAGGTCACTTACCTACCAATTTAAACCATCAAAGAACCTAATTTTAAAACGGTCTCTAAGCACCCAAAGAGAGGTCTTTAGGTTCATACATCAAAACATATTGTACAATTTTTTAAAGAGCAGAGCCTTCAAGCATTTACCCAGAGGCTAAATGCTTTGTACATAATTTGAGGGCACCAAATGATCGCAAACCCTTCATTAAGGACAAGAGCGTTCCTCCATTATATGGGTCTGGCAAGAAAGCCCTATCTGGGAGAAAACAGAGCAAATAATTACCAGGACACTTACTTTGCTAGACACTAAGCTAAGAGTTTCATGCATCTTCTAATCTAATCCTGACCAAATCAGCAAAGATGTGAGTGTATCACCTCTATGGGAGAAAGTAACAAAAGAACTAGAATTCAAAATCAAGATGGTCAGGTGCTCTTTTTTCTACATCAAACCAAATACTTTGCTGTTGGATTAAAAGCTACAGTGGTCATGAAAAAAATCACCTTCCTTAGTCTCCTCATCTGTAAGATTGTTACCCGTTCTCCATTATCCTTTGTTCCACGACTCCATGTAAGGCTGAATGCTGATAATAATGTCCCACAGTCACTAAGGTGAATCCATTATCAGTCTGCGTTTAAAAAGGTAAGGGATCATATAATGCATGTTCTCGATCACGGTATCTCCCCTGCCAGGTTAGTATCATATTGCACGTCCTATAAAATTATAAAACCCCTTTGTATTGAAAGGCATAACCTTCATTTAGCTAGAAAATGAATCTCCGTGGATTAGCTCATCCCTTCATACAATGGCACTAAAATGAGCAATGATTTCTTTCTTCCCCACTATGAACAAGAGGAAGAAAGGAGGAAATCTTTTATTGTGTGGCTTCACTATTTTCTCGTGGTAGGAACTGTCACATAACATACATAACAAAATACACACACTCATAACGAAACAGTCCTGACTGAATTTAGTTTTAAATCCTTAATCATTTTGGGCTATTCAAAACTCTTCTGTTCTCCATCCATTTAAAACATTTATTAAGTGCCTACTCTCTTCAGGACACTGTGAAGGACATAAAAAGATGAGAAAGCATTGTTATATTGAATACATGTATCAAACCTTAAGGAGGTATAGAACAGGGGAGCCTCATGTTTCAAATGAAAAGAATGCTTATAAATAAACTGTTTCATATCCCATTTGGTGAAAAGGAGATTGAAAACATATGCAGATTACACACCGGACTTCCCTGAAACATTGTATCCACCCAACAATTAAAATCGGAGGATTGGCTCTTAGCAGCTCATCAACCAGAAATGTTCATTGATATTCCGATACTGTTTCTTACCATAAGGTTCCACGAACTCCAGCAGAGTTTTATGCAATGTGCTTACACAGTGGCATAATTTTATGCTGACAAGACGGTGGATCAAAATTCAGAGAAAGAATATAATGCATGCATGACTAGCAGATGCGGAGATCTCGGACGGACAGGCTTCTTCAAAACGAGGATCAGTTGTCACAAGGAGATCCACATTAAAGCGTGTTCTCTCTGAACTCCAAACTGAAGCCAAAAGCAAGGAACACTATCTGATACACTAACAGGTTCATTAATGGCACCAGCTACGTAGGTGGGGGGGGTTTTCTGGTTGGTTTTTCAGTACAGGGATTACCTGAATTATTTTAAATGCCCACTCGCTATTTCTTTAACTCTCCTTTGTATTTTTTTCATGGTCAGTGCAATGTAAAGAATAAAGTATGCAGTTGTTAACTTATTTTTAAACTCTGCCTTGTGGAAACTAGTGACTTCAAGCCAGCAGCAGAAACATTTAAACAGCTTTAACTCCCTACCATAAATGCCTGGGAAACACGGGATCATCTGTTACAGTAATGACCATGTTGGAGATCAGTGACAACCTACCACATTTTAATTAAATTTACTATAGATCCAGCAACCCTCTAAAATGCAAAAGGCCCTTGCTGTTTATGAAGATTATTATTATTGTCATTATTATTGTTATTTGATCAAAAGCCCAGCAAGTGAAACCATGGCAAAATATTTACTATTTTCTCAATAACCACAAAGAGATTACTATCAATTCCATATTGATTTTCAAATCCAGTTCCCATAAAATCAGATTCCTAATCCAAGCCTAAAGACGTATTCCAATTTTTAATACCTCTATGTCAAGGTATTAAACAGAACAGTTTTAAGGGCAGGCTTTTTTATTTAAGGGGTATAGCTTACTTAGTACTGCTTCTGAGAGATGTTAACAATTGCCTAACAATTAATGAAGAATTTGCGTTCTATTATCAGGTTGTACTCTCTTGTACAATCTGAACAGAGGATTTTAAGTCCTTAGAAGAGAATTCTCAGTGAAAGGCAACTGATAACTGAACAAAAATACAAATGGTGAGTAGATATAACCAAAAACCCAAGGTCTCACTTTCCTAGTTAATAATCACTACTATCTCTTTGGCAATGTGGCGTTTCTGCTTCTGAATTATCCACTTCCCCACTGAATCTTTTAAAAATGAGAAAAGCCATAGTTAAGAGAATAGGCTTTGGATTCCAAAAGAGGGACCCCCCCCCCCTTTACCCCTGGTTCTACTCCTTCCTAGTCCTGTGATCTTGGACAACTTAATTAAACTCCCTCTGGACCTCCCATTCCTCATCTGTGGAATCATAGGGTTATCTTTTTCCCAGCTACATGAAGTGTAAAGGTTTTTCAAATGCTGTTAATGCTTTGCCACCAGAGATAACCACAACGAACTTCAAGGAAACATTCCCGTTCTTTTGGCCTGAATACCAAGGTGGTATTTATTTAAAACATGACGCTGGATTCTCACAGGAGAAAGTTTATCTCATTCATCTGTGCATCCCCAGGAGCTAGCGTAAAACCTGACACAAAACTCAGGACTGTTCAATGATGTGAATCATGATATACATACACATATTCAGGCCCTATCCATTTCTTTCTTTTTTTTTTTAAGATTTTATTTATTTATTTGACAGAGAGAGATCACAAGTAGGCAGAGAGGCAGGCAGAGAGAGAGGGAGGGAAGCAGGTACTCCGCTGAGCAGAGAGCCCGATGTGGGGCTCGATCCCAGGACTCTGGGATCATGACCTGAGCTGAAGGCAGAGGCTTAACGCACTGACCCGCCCAGGCGCCCCAGGCCCTATCCATGTCTGAGCCTTGGCTGCCTTTGCTTCGGAAATAGCAACTTGGTCCCCTCTTTACCTCCGCAGCCAGCCCTCCCCCCTGGATTCCTGCAGCCCTCTCCTAAGTGAGGGTGCAGTATCTACTTTGGCTTTCCCCCAGTCTTTTATTTTTCCTTTTCAAGATAGAGTGACCTTTCCAAAGTGTGCGTGGATCTCACCACACTTTAAAGAGCCCTCTCCTCCATTACTTGTAAGATAAATACAAAGTCCCTAACCAGGTCTACAAAGATCTCCACGGTCTGGCTCCAGCCCAGCAACCTCAAACGACCTACCTTCTAGCCCATTCTCTGTTTTCCCACACTGCTTTTCTTTCAGTCTTTCGAACATTTGAAGCTTTCCTCCTTTGCGAATGCTCTGCCTAACGTGTTCTGCCAGCCAACAACCACCCCCAGGGGTTGCTCATTCTTTCTTCCTCCTTCATACCTCAGTTTAATTGTCAGCCAAGCCTCTCCTCACCTCCCTGAGTCCTTACAGAACCATGTAGCAGAGCCTTCAGAGAATTTATCAATTTGAATTTATGTTCTTAATGGTTGTCTGTGTACCTTCCCAACTCCAATGCAGGCTCCACAGGGGAAGTGTCCGTTTTTGCTCCTTAGGCAACTTGAGTATTCAAAATTTTGTGGAATACGTGATTTTTAATAAGCATTCATATTCTAAGAGAACACTCAAGATCCAGCCCAGTGGTACCCTGCCCTGATTTTGAGAAACACCACAGTAAAAGAATAGGTGCAGAGCACTTAACGACATAGAGTTAAAATAAATAAAACACAACAAGTTGGAAGAAGATGCAAAACTTATTCTCTTCCAAGTTTGAAAAATATTACTTTCTCAGACTCTCATTTCTTTCAAGTTGTAAGCATATGCTAATTTCATAGCAAGCCGCTTTTTCTTCCTGGACCAAAGGCTAGGAGCGAGTTTTGCAGGGGAAATTAAGTACAGCACAATATTGCATACATCCATGAAATACAATCATCCACACATCTAAAGGGCTTTTAAGGCATGATGGCTTAATCAGAGTATTTTTAGTACAAGTCCTAAATTCTTAACAAATGCAAATCACACCATCTGCAATGAATGCCTTGAGTGGTCAGAAGCTGTGATACAATATATTTTAAGAAAAAAGAAATTCACTTAAGGGAAGCAGAGCTGGGTTCCGTAGCCCCTTCATTAGATGGCAATATTAAGCTGAGTGGGAAGGTCAGTGCTGAATTTTCTGTGTGCAGTTTTGGAATTATTCGTTGTGCTACACTTATCAAATGCAGAATAGCAGGCAGGCGAGAAGCTGAAACTTCATGCTAAAAGCTCACTTAGAAATGTGAAGAAAGAAATGGGGAGCTCTGACAATATTAACAGCAGAAAATGCACGTATAGATGCGAGGAGACCATCTTTTGCTGGGTCATTGCAAGTTAAGCGAAGTGATTTGTAGTAAGACACCTTCGACCAGTTCTTGCCCGGGCATCTCTCTCCCGCAGCCTTTGCGCAGCCGTCCAGTCCCGTCTAACTACCCAGGCGCGTGGGCACTGACTCGTCCCTCTTACAAATTGAAGGTAGGGAAACGCTATGCCCCAGCGAGCCTGTTCCAGAGCAAAGAGATGACCTTTTGGGCCCTGGAAACCCAACGGGGTCTGTCCCCTGCTGACCCCAGAGCAAATTACATGAAGGGCTCACCTGGGCAGAGACCAGGGCCAGCGAGGCTGCGCCAGGGGAGACCTGGCCTCCCAGGCTCTGCAGGGCGCTTCCCCGCACGTCCGTCACCGCCTGGCCCGGGCGCACGCGCGCCCGAATTTTCTCTCCATTTAGAGTACAACCGGGTCCTTCCACCATCTCCCGGCCGGGGCTGTGGCTCGCTGGTTGCAGACCCCGCGGAGAAAGCCGCTGTGTGGGTATCGGCGCGGAGAGGAAGTTCAAATCTCCCGCGCTTCCTGCACCGCCTCGGACGCCCAGCCCCGCCCCCAAGCCCCGCCCAGCCCGGCCCGCCTGGCCCCGCCCCAGCCCCTCCCGGTGAGGTCCGCCTGGCCCCGCCCCAACCCGCCCACAGTGCCTGGAGCCCACCCAACCCGGCTGAACTCGAAGGGCCCAGGCAATTGGGACCTCAGAAACTCTAACCTTTTGCTTTGAGGTTTTGCTCTTGTCCTTGAACTACTCAGCACACGTCCATTTTGTGATGTTGTCCTCTTGTTCTGCCCTAAAATGCAAAGTCGTCTCAGTCGGGGCAGGCTTTGGTTCTTGTATGCGCTATTTAGAAGTGGGTAAGGAAGAGAGGGACTCAGAAAAGGGCGCTTAGAACAAGCAACGTATGTTTTCTCCTGTGGAGTTAGCATATTTTCGTAAATGTGGCTTTATATGCCAAATATACTTTAGTCTCTGTATTAAAAACCCTTTCATTTTTTGAGACAGCTGAGCTAAGTGAGCTCTACGCGAATTCATCAACCATTCTTTTATGGGATGCCCCAGATGAATGCTATTTGAAATTGCTTTGTAAAAGGAAGGGCTCTATACAAATATGAAGGCAATGCATAGCTTTTCAAATTTACACACAGACGCATACATATAAATACATGAAGCTAATGACTCCATACAATTTTTAAATAATAAAAAACCTACCCTTTTTTTGAAAAATAAAATACAGCACATTAAAACAGAATGTTACTCTGTGATGTAATCAGTCTATCACCGTGCTGTCGTTTGACCAGAAGAATAGTAGTTAAACCTGAACTCAAACATTTAAGAAGCATTACATATCTCTCTGTGGGGAGCAATCCGTGATGGAGGTAGCTGGATCACACTCAGGACTCTTTGTACTTTACTCCCTTGTTGAATGGTTGTTTACTTTTCTAGGTCAAATTGCTAAATAATCGAGAAAGAATCCTAAATTCAGTTATAATCTTTGCCCTTTGCTGGAGGAAAGTGCTATACACCTTAGTGCTTCTACCTTTGCACTAATTATTTGTCGGTACCTAGTAAATTATCCCGTTTTGTCTTTTGGAGTTCCTGCGGGTCAGGAACTTGGCGGCAGTGGACTGGCTGGGTGGTTCCGGGGCAGCGTTTCTCAAGAAGTTGCCGTGAAGATGTTGGCCAGGGCTGCGGACACAAAAAGGCTGGATTTTAGCCAGTAGATCACTTCTGAGGGGCTCCATGGCACGGCTGTGGACAGGTGGTCTTGGTGTGTCATCCTCTGAATCTTCTCCTGACAGGGCAGCTGAGGCCCCCTGGAGGTGTGATCTGAAAGAGAAGGCGAGGAGAAAGCTGTAAGGATCTTTATTACCTGGTCCCTGAGGTGACACAGCCAGGCCTTCTCCCCTTCCATCTGTTAGAATCCAGTCAGACAGCAGAGCCTACAGGGGGCAGAGATGAGGGGTGAAGCTTTGTCTCTAGTAGAGAAGAGTATCTGGTAATTGGTGTCCATATTTTAAAGCCATCATGGTCCTCATTAATTCATCACGGACTTCTCGTTTTTCTTCAGCTTGTGCAGTGTGCACGTCTGCATCAAATAATCATCTTTAACCAGAATCAGGTGCGCCGTTCCCCACAGAGCTCAGTGAGCTGGGGAGGAACACTGCAGATACTGAGACTTCATGGATGCGTCCTGAAGAGCCAAGCCGGGTTTTGTTTATATGTGACTTGCCTTTGGGTCTGTTGATACTTCTCTCTGTTATTTTTCCTTGCATCCAGTTACAAGTAAAATCACATGAGTTACGCATCTGCGGCGCCTCGAAAAGAGCCACCTCACATCCCTGCAAGCAAGCCTACCCCAGAGGCAGACTCTCGGTGCTCTTCTCAGACTATGTCAGATTTCTCCTAACTGCCATCCTTCCTGCCCTTAGCTTTTCACAAGTCTTCTGAAGCACAGTGTATTCCCTGATGACTTTGTATAAGTCATTTGTTTTCTCTAAAACTCCCTGTCTTCATATGTAAGATCAAATATATTTTTCCTGTTAACCTCCACAGGATTGTTCTAATTCCCAAATACCAGAATATATGTGAAAGCTCTTTGAGAAATGTAAAAGGCTCTACAAATTCAAGGAATTAAGATGCATTCTGTTTGCTACTCTTAGAATTTTTTCTGTATTTTGTTTCTTGGCTCATGTTGTTATTCTTACCTTTTTTTCTTTTTACTTCCTCTTCAGCCTCGCTTACTGAAATTTTCCCACTTAAAATCCTAGTTGAAGGTTAAAAAACCTTCCAAGTATGGTCAAAATTAATCTCCTGTTTTCTGAAGTTGGTTTTCCAAACCTACCTCGTGTTAGAGTTAATTGGGTGCATACTGATCTCCCACTAGAGTCATTCCTTGAAAACAGTAGAGGAACTGTCCTGTTTATCTTTAGACTTCCCATAGGACCCAGGGTGCTCTTTTACACATAACAAACTTTCAGTGACTATTTGTTGAATTCAATTATGATTATTAACTTATGAATGAAATTATTGCAACTTTCTGTCCCCAAATACCTTTTCTTATATTTTTAGTGTTATTTTTATGAATTGAGATTTTATGTTCTCAGAAGTCCTTGCTAGTGGAGCCCGGGTGGCTCGGTGGGTTAAGCTTCTGCCTTCAGCTCAGGTCATGATCCCAGGGTCCTGGGATCGAGCCCCACATCGGGCTCTCTACTCAGCAGGGAGCCTGCTTCCTTCCTCTCTCTCTCTTCCTGCCTCTCTGCCTACTTGTGATCTCTGTCTGTCAAATAAATAGATAGAATCTTAACAAAAAAAAAAAGTCCTTGCTAAAATAAACATCAACAAAAATAGGTAAAACATTAAGTTACCCTACAGTATACTTTCTTTATTAGATCAACAAGCTAAGAATCTCGATGTATCCTTGAGGAAATCAGATCAACCACATGTACAATCATTTGTGTACATTCATTTCTATCTATTTATCTTCACAATAACCACAAATATTATGTATGATGGTCAGGATACATATTTGTACTACATGAATAAATAAATTGTGTTTCAAACCACTGGTTATTTTCCATAATCACATGTAGGCACCAACAAAGATACAGAAATGAAGCCGAGATTTTCTGACTCCGAGGCCAATATTCTTTTCACTAGCAGCACAGGTAAGTGTAGATGAAATAAAGATGTCTAAAACACTGGAAAAGATAGTTTTCTCCAGGACCTCAGGTCTCTAATATACAGCTCCTAGGCACTAATGGAAAACGTGTTGGACAGGGTAAGAAATCACCAAAAGGAGATGGAGAGGAGCTAAACATAAACCTGAGTTTTACTTATAAAGATTTGCATTAATAAAAACATACTTACGCTTGCTCTGTGTGAGGCACTGAGTCAGGCTGCACACCAAAGATTACAATGTAGGTAGGGATGCTGACATGAAAAGATACAAGAGGAAAAGAGAGCCCATGTTATATACCAAAAAGGATTTGAAGACTGAGAGAATTCGCTGTAGGGACACATCACTCAGAAACATGTCTGGGAGATGCTCAGAGACAAGATGAGGTCTGAGCTAGTCCTTTAAGAAGGAAGGCCCTCGGCAAGTAGAAAGGTCAATTAAGAGCATTCTAAGAAAGAGGAATACAGGCAAATATGTGATGTATTTGAGACACAGTGATCAAAGAATTGTCAGGCAGGGGCGTACGGGTAGATAACCCTGGAAAGATTCGTAGGGACTGCTGTGTGGAGAGCCCAGGAGAAGGAACAGCAAAATCCATCTTCCTGGACAATGGGCAAACATGAAACATTTGAGCAGATGCAGGGACCCCAAGCCCCCAAATTCACTAGACTTATCTACTAAAACTGAATCCAGAACTCCGTTCAAACTTTGAAGAGGAACCCACTCTGCAGTTTGGGTCCCTTATTTGTTAATTCTTCACTAAGAAATAGATGGGGATGCCCGGGTGGCTCAGTCAGTTAAGTGTCTGCCTTTGGCTCAGATCATGATCTGTGGGTTGCTGGGACCGAGTCCCGCATCGGGATCCTTGCTCATTGGGAGCCGGCTTCTCCCTCTCCCCGTCTGTGTTCCCTCTCTCACTGTGTCTCTGCCAAATAAAAAGAATAAAATCTTAAAAAAGAAAAAACAACAGATGGGTCACAGAGGCTCATAGTAGGTGAGCATAGCTGTTTACATAATGCTGAGTTCATAACACTTTAAAGAGTCCTTAGTTCAAAATTCCTCCGTTTTCACTAACAATGATCCCAGATACTTATTTAATGTTTCTAAATCCCAGGCAGCATTCAAAGCATTCTGCAAATACAGACTCTTTTGATCCTTGCAATAATCCTCTGAGGTTTACACGATTCTTATCTTCATTTTACAAATGAAGGAACTGGCGCAGAGAGGTTAGGCAATTTGTTCAAGGCCACAGCGTTGGGATCCAACCAGGCAAGTCATGGCCTTCGCCAAATATTTTCAGCCACATCAATTATAGTACACTGGCCTTCAACCAGACATTTTTCGCAATGAGCTTAAGAAATGCTGGTTTAGAGGAAAAGCAACCTTTTAGTCACCCTTAAATAGAAATTAAAGTCAATGAAAAAACCTTCCCTTCATGTATTAAGTTTTGACATACTTTGGTTGGTGAAACTTCGTTTTCAGCCCTCTCTTTACAAAGTCTGTGGGCAGCTTTTTTAGGTGGAATGATAAAAATGTAACTGGGGGAAATTTCTTTAATCTCTGTGTTTTACATAAATTACCTGAATATATTTAACAAGTAGAGAGATAACATCCAACTTCTCTCAACATCCTCTTACTCTGAGCTCTGGATAGAGGAAACAGTCATTAGTGAACATGAGGTGCAGGTGTTTTTGGTGATATTTACTAAAGAGTCTCCAGTTTCTACCCATTAAGAGAAACTTTTAACAGTAGACTACCAGAAGAATAATAAAACGCACAGCAACAGAAGCCATTTTGACAGTTTTATTGTTTGAGGCAGGTAACAAATGTTGAGACTTTACAGAGCAGTGGATTTCGTTCCACTGCAAAGCCTGGAAGTGCCAGGTAACAGTTTTCTGCCAGCACAGACACAGTCGAAATCGCAAAACCAAGCTGGGCCTCCTAGGTGATGCACGAAGCCAGTCTGACATAGGAAGACTGTTCAGAGTGTTGTGGAATCCAGGACTGTGCTGCTTTAATTCTAGCTTTGTTTTGGACAATTCTCCGCAGAAGGGATTTTTCTCGTTTGTTTTGTAACTTAGGCATATTAAGGAAGTAAAAGTAGTTTCTGAGCATGAACTTGATTTGGGAGAAGTCAATACCTAAAAGCTATCAAGCACTCACAGAGGAACAAAATAATCCCTTCCTGAGAGTTTTCCCCCTTGAGAGAAAATAGGAGAATTGATTTCTTTCCTATTTTGTAATAGACCAGTGAGTTATTTTTTGTTAATATCTTGGGGCAACATTCCTCATCAGTCTCCGCCTCCAGAGGATGTATTCCGGATGAGTCATGAAATGCGCCATTGACTCATTCATTCAAAAAACCATCATGGGCTCCTCCTGTGTTGCAGGAAGGGGGCTAAAACCGTGGATACAAATAAAGGTCAGAGATCTAGGCAGCTCACAGACTAGTGCAGGGAGAAGAGCAAAAGAGTGCCAGTTCTCTAACAGGTAAGCTCTGAGCTCCACAAGCAGATGTGGAAGGGAGACCTGGGATTCCAGACATCCCAGCTCCCTTTTGAGGAAGAAGAGGGAGAATTGCATATTGAGAAGAGTCAGAGGAGGGGGTTTTCAGGCAGGTGGAGGAGAAACAATTTCTGAAGCCAGGAGGTGCGAGAGAACGTCATATTAGGGGAACTGCTAGAATGCCCAGAAGACAAGAGGTCAGGAAGTGAGAGCTGATGGTGGCCAGAGAAGACAACAAACCAAGGTTATGAAAGATCTAAGATTGGGGCGCCTGGGTGGTTCAGTCATTAAGCGTCTGCCTTCGGCTCAGGTCATGATCCCGGAGTCCTGGGATTGAGCCCCTCATCAGGCTGCCTGGTCTGCTGGAAGCCTGCTTCTCTCTCTATCACTCCCTGTGCTTGTGTTTCCTTTCTCACAGTCTATCTCTCTCTGTCAAATAAATAAAATGTTTAAAAAAAAAAGAAAAATCTAAAATGATATGCAAAGAAGTATGGATATTATTTTTAGAGTAATGGGGAGCAATAAAGAATCCTATGCAACAGAGTAACACGATTCCATAAGCTTTACTTAATGGTCACCAGAACAGTGTAAAGCAGTGATTCTCAACAGAGGTGAATTTTGCCTGTTTGGAGACCGTTGGTCACATCTAGGGGGAAGGGAGTGCTATAGGCATCTAATGGGCAGAGGGTAGAGATGCTGAAAAACAGCTTATAATGCACGAGACCTGTCACCACAACGAAGAAGCATCCAGCCAAAAATGTCCAGAGTGCTGGCGTTGAGAACCCCTGGTATGCTATGCCGCCTCACGCCCCACTCCCCAAGTTCACGCACCAGTCCCTGGGACTTGTGACTATGTTTCCTTGTACAGCAAAAGGGCTGTGATGTGACCTCGGATTGTTGGATGAGGTGAATAGTGTGGATTCCCCAGGTGGGCTCAAGGTAATCCTAAGTGCCGATGAAAGGGAAGCAGTAGAGACAGAAACAGAAAAGGTAAGGTGAGCACAGAAGCAATCAGTGAAGGAGACATGGTGGCACCAGGCTGTTGCCTTTGAAATAGAAGGAGGAGCCATGGGCCAAAGAATGCAGGGGCCTCTAGCAGCTGGAAGGGGCCAGGACAGAGGCTCCCTGAGAGCCTCCAAAAGGAGCCAGCCGTGCTGACCCTTTGATGTCAGGCCAGAAAGACTGCTCTTCGAGTTTTGACTTCAGAATAGTCAGAGAATAAATCTGTGTTGTGTTAGGCCACTTAACTTGTAGTTTGTTATAGAAGCAGTAGGCAATTAATACATCTGTTTTGGAGAATGGGATCGATGGGAAGCAAATCTTGAGGCAGAACGAACAGTAAGGAGCTTTCAATAATGCCAGGGACTTAACTGAACACTACCACGGTGAGCAAGGCAGGAAATGCACAAAATTCCTGCTCTCTTGAAGTTTATAAATTAGGGATTTATATGAGTTCTTGTTACACTCCAGAAAATAATCCCTGTACAATGCTAATTTCCTTTCCCTTGTCCTTTATACGTCAGCTAACTTTCTATTTTGAGTCGAAAGTTTTATTTTTGACAAATTCAAATTTATCAGAATTTCACATTATGATTCATACTCTCCTCCCCATCCAAGGTCATCTCAGTGTCATAAAACATCTCTCTACATTTTTTTCTATTAACTTTATTTATAGTTTTCTTATGATCAATTAATTATTGCTGCCAGGTATTACTCACTTTTTCAAAGAAATGTCATTAACCCTACCCTTGCCATGTGTTCCTGTAGAGGAATAGACTTCTCACACCATTGTCAGGACCAGCTGTGTGACTACCTTTGCTCAACGGAGTGTGAATTCTCTTGTCTGGTCATAAACTTGCGAAGGAGAAATACAATGTTTATTGTTGGAAACCAGTGAAATTTTGGAATGGTTTGTTATGAAGCATAACATAGGGAAATGTGATTGAAACACTTGATGTTTACACTTAAGTCTTTTAACTATGATGCCATCACTGTCATATGGAAACTTGTCCTTAATATACATATATGTTTGCTTCCTCTATTGCGGTTCAGGGATCCATCTGATCCTGCACAATTCTATGCTACTTTTATGACTGTTCTATTTTACTGTATCTTAATGTCCTGTGAGTTCCTGCTTTTCAGTTTTCCTTCTCAAAATTATACTAGCTTTGTAGGAATGGTCAAGTTTTCAAGTTATATTTAGACAATGTTTCCTGTTCTCCCCCAAATTCTGCTCGAAATATTGACTATAAATACATTAAATATGTAGATAAGCTTAGGAAACCATTAATAGTTTTACCATGTTTTGTCTGCTTTTATTAAGGTCTCATTTATTCAATTTTTAGGAATTTTACAAATCTCTAGGTAAAGATACTATGTTTTCTTCCTTGGTTTGATTCCTAGTTGTTTCCTTGTTTGGGTTGGTATTTTAAGTGGCATGTTATTCTCTATTACAGTTTTAGTTGCTGTTGTTGAATTTCCATTTCCATGGAGGCTCTAGACTCCAGTGTGAAATGGAAACACCCACTGGGGAAGAGAGGAAAATACTAGCACTTCTCTGTATGCTTATTTTTTAATTTTACTTTAACATTTTTATGTTTAGGCAAAGAGTATCTAGTGTATTAATATAATAGTTCTATAATAATAAGAAGAGCTAATTTTTAGGAGCATTAACTTTGTGCTAGGTACCACAAATGCTTTCCAAACATGAAATTACTTAATCCTCACCATATCCGAAGTGGGTAAGTGTTACTGTTATTATTATTACTATTATTATTACTATTCTCACTTCACAGACAAGAGGAGTGAGGCAGAGAATGATTATGTAGTTTGCTTAAATTCACACAACCAGTAAGTAATAGAACCAAGATTTGAAAGCGAGAAAATCTTGTTTATGATATATACACCACTTTGTATGTAAACTGTGTAACTGCAATTTATGAATAAATATTGGGGTCATGCTAGACTCGAAGGATCAGTTGGCTTGCTTTTTAAAGGTTGTTATTTTTTTAAGTTTTATCTATCAACTTTTAGGGGAACCAATATTTTGAGACTAGCAGAAAAATGCTGTTAATCTTTGAAGTTTATATTGTATCTGGCAATTCACTTAACTTTTTTATTAGATGTCCTAATTTGTTCATTCTGTTGGGTTTTCTAAGTAGAAAATCTTATCATTTCCAAATAATGACAGTCTTATCTCTTCCTTTCCAATTCTTATCATTTCTAATTATTTTCCTTGTCTTATTGTGTTGGCTGGGGCCTTCAGTATTATATTGAATAGTAGTGGTGATAAGAGATATCCTTACTTTGTTGATGTTAAAATTTTTTCAGTAAGCATTATCTAGCTGAGCCTTTTATGTAAATACTTTTATCAAGTTAAAGACATCATATTTGTTCTCAGTTTTCTTAGTTTTTCTTCTGTTTTATCAGTATTTAACCTCAGAACTTATTAAATGCTTTCTGTATCTACTGAGATCATTTATTTTTCTTGTTTAGTCCATTATTATGATGAACTACATTGATAGAATTTTGATCAGTAAACCATTATAGCATTCCCAAAATAATCCCTTCCAATTCACACCCTATCATTCTTAACCATTTTAAGAATTATGAATTTACTTGGCTACTGTTTTATTTCATGTTTTCTTATCTGTGTTCAGAAGTGAACTAAGACAGCTTACTCTTTTTCCTTTGTATTGTCCTTATTCAATTTTTATACCAAGATATTAATATTATAAAGTGACTTGTGCCATCTTTGTTTTTTCTGGAAGAACTTTCACAAGATAAAACTATCTGCCTTTCAAACATTCACTTATCAATCTTTAAAGGACCCTATTTCAACTAACTCTGAGGTATTTAGTTAGCAAAGAGGGATACCAAAGGTGTGTTATGGCATTTTCTAGAGGAAGCTGACTTATTTGGTTAGATATTTTCTGCAATCCATCACAAGATAAGTGAACTTTAAAGTTTCATAGCAGAATTTTGAAATTTATAGCATCTGGCAGTTTGGAAAACACTTATGTATATTTGTTTCACATGTCCAACCGCTTTTGAAGACCATTTCCCCCACGACTCCTGCCAGATTATTAATAGAATCAAAATAACTATGTCAACACAAACGATGTTTTATTGGTCAAACTGAAAGACAAAAAAAGAGATCAGGTCCCAGAAGGTGATTACTATCAAAAAATTCTGCTGGGGACCATGTTTGTTCCAAAGAGAAGATACATCAAGGTAATCATTCTTCCAACATGCAAGATTCCCACTACAGAAAAGGCAAAGGGGCAACTGTTATCTGCCTTGCCTGGGTCAGAATGTGGGGATGGGTTTAGTGAGGAGCTCCCCTTAAGAAATAAGAGCTGAGAAACAGAAGTCTTACTGGCATTCTTTAAAATATTTCATCTATTTATTTGAGAGACAGAGAGAGAGAGAGAGGACGCGAGTGCACAAGCCTGGAGAGGGTCAGAGGGAGAGGGAGAAGCAGACTCCCCTGCTCAGTGGGGAGCCCAATGTGGGGCTTGATCCCATAACCCGAGGATCACTACTTGAGCGAAAGGCACATTCATTATTATTTTTAATGGTTTCTGGTTTTACACAATGAACTGGAAAACTCTGACAAAGTTAACAACCCAGTCTGGGTGCTTGTTTGTAGGGACAGCAAAGCATTTGGAAAAGTGAAAGCAAAGGATGTGGCAGCTGACAAGGAAAGCAGATCCTACGCCCAATCCTTCCGGCCACTATAGAGAAGACACAGGGGAAGGTCTTGAGCCTGAGAATGAACGTGGAGTTTGTTTTTCCGTTTATTTATTTATTTATTTATTGTTTGGGTCAGACCTGTATGACACAATGAACCTGGAGTTTAAAACAGAAATGCTTCAATTATGCCATTATGCCTTGTCATCCACTTTGCGGACTTTGCGGACTCACCTGGATGGTGTAGAGACATGATCTGAAGTTCAGGCAACACTGAAATTGAGAGCTGGGGAATGACAGCAACAGATGGACCTTGCTAGCATGAAGCAATCGAAGGTGTGCAAAGTCTGAGCAAAAATACTCAATCCTGAGCTTGACAGACCATATAGAAGCAGGTTATATCATTATCTAAAGGTCAGATATAAATACAGTGAGCTTGTTTAAGACAGTTGGGTATGCACTATCATTCTCAATCATATTTATGTACCTGGGGGATAACTTGACAGCTAGATGCGTATCTGTCTCTTCCTATGTAATAAAACAAGTAGAAATCTCAGGAGGTGCCTGAGTCCAATCCATTGTGTTTGACATCTTAATGAGAACACACCAATTAGAATATAGTAAAATGGACTCATATTTCTAACAGAACAGAGGGGTCCATTTCAACAGCCAAATGCAAGATCACCTCTTACCCTAACTTTTAGCATATACTTTTAATTAGCTACCAAGGTCAACAACAAAAAGAAAAACTCAGTCTTATTTGTAGATGTGTTGAAACCCATTAAAAAAATGAATAACAATATTTTGATATTGTTCATTTTATGCGGACAGAGTTCAGAGTTTATCTGTTGAGCCTCCAGAAGGATTCTTTGGCATTTCTCATCTAATTATGGTTGGCTTGGACTCAATTTGAGCTAGTGATTAAGCCACAACAGGCTCTATTTTCCATTATTAATCTCTTGGACTTGAAAGGTTTATCAGACCCAAAGCAATTAGACATTTAAAATTCTGGGTTTTTTGCATACTTGCTAAATACTGACACCTGAGATTTTTCTGTTCTGCTGTTTTCATATGCGAAGCAATTGGAAAATGCTAAGGGGTGTGTGTGTGTGTATGCATGCGCGCACGCGTGTACGTACCCATGTACACATACACATTCATAGTCTTTCAGTATTAGCATCCACCCTCACAAAATATTCTACTTTAGATTAGCAAAGCTGAGAAAGTCTGCATTCCCTTCCTGCACTAACTTGGTGAAGGCATCCAGAGCCATATCCCAAATGCCTATTGGAATTACGCTCTAGCTCCTATGTGGAGGTTTGCTTCAGCAGACGTTTTTGTGGCATCTTAAGAGGTTGTTGCTCAAATTCATTCCTCCACAGTGTTCCAAAAAAATACCACCAACCACCCGATTACTCATACATGCAGGAAGGCTAGGGAGGTGTGCTAGGTCGGCAACACTGGAGACAAAGTCAAAAGCAAATGTGCCATCACTCTTCACATAGTGGCCCTGAGAGTTTTGTGACAGCTTGATTATCAATGGTGTGATTAATCCCTTGGTGCACGCACATCAGGACTTGCTTCCAGGTTGAGTGTTACTGTGAAAGGGACGGCTTAGCGCAACACATGGGGAATTCACAACTCCCCAGAAGGGAAGGGGTAAGCATGACAACTCAGAAAGAAGTGGTCAAGCCAGTTACGGAAACATTTGCAAGGGTTCCAAATAAAATCATTTTGCACAAATCTCACCTCAGAGTCTTTCGAACTGACAAGGAAGTGGACTTTTTTTTTTTTAACAGCAGGGCAGTCAATAATCTTCCTCAGTATCACTTGGATTTAGTGCTTCATTTGAGAAAAAGGAGTGATATTTCAAAGACAGAAAAACACTACTTAGAAGATTTCTGATTACCACAATGATGCCTGATGGGAGAAAGTCTGTGCAGCATCCTTGCACGAACACAAAGTTTTAAGGAGTTTTCTTTATGGAAACTCTTCTAGAAGAGTAGAAAATGTAGAGGCATAAGCCTCCAGCAGAAGTTTGAATTTGGCTTCTGACTGATTTGTGATTTCTTAAGAATTTCTCTTTTGGTGTTAGTTAGGGATGATTTATATTCAGCTGCATATAACAGACAAGGGTATCTTCTTCTCATATATTAAGTCTGGACATAGGCAGGCAAAGTTGGTGTCGTGGCATGGTATCGTCAACATCCTGGCCTCATCCTGGCCTTATTTTGTCTTTCTGTTCCTTCAGTCTCATGGTTACTTCATGGTTCCAAGATAGCATTCTCCACCTCTGTAGAACTCCTTCTGCATTCCTGGCAGGAAGGCTAAGAACGCTCTGAGGAGGAAGAGCTGGCACCCACATCAGGAAAGCAAAACTATGTAGAAATTCCTGGTAAGTTTCAGCTTATATCATTGACCAAACAATGTCATATTCCGGAATAGAGTCTGAGAAATGGTGTAGATATTTTTTATGTTCTTTTTTTTTTTTCTCCTTCCTTTTTCCTTCTCTTTGCTTTGTTTCTCTTCTTTTCTCCTTTTCGGCTGTACTGCCAATAAAAAGTAAATGGGGGTTCTTTTGGTAAAAACCAAGGAGGGGATGGATACCCGGTAGGCAAGCAGCACATTCTATCACATGTTGCTTCAAGATATTTACCCGTATCCATTCTGCTTTAGTGATGCCTGTGACATTCTGATTCTTATTTTGTACACCATGCCTTCTTATCCTTATTTTGCTTGATTAGAAGAGGATTTCATTTAATATAACATTAGTGAACAGAGCCGATGCTCTCAAGGAGTAATGGCATCTTAAGAGGTTGTTGCTCAAATTCATTCCTCCACAGTGTTCCAAAAAAATACCACCAACCACCCGATTACTCATACATGCAGGAAGGCTAGGGAGGTGTGCTAGGTCGGCAACACTGGAGACAAAGTCAAAAGCAAATCTGCCATCACTCTTCACATAGTGGCCCTGAGAGTTGAAACCTGAAGGATAAACTATGTTGATACTAAAACCCCAAAGCAAACACTGGTAGAACAGGATATATAGACAAATCCAATCTATCAAATGCCGTAGTAAAATCTACAAGGCAAACCATATGTTGGGAAATTAAACTTATTCAATAACTTTAAAAGGCTTGATGTTTTAAAGTGTGTTAACTGATAATGATAGACTTAATGTAGACATCATAGCATAAGATATCTAGATAAGCCCAAACATTTGAAAATTAAAGAACTCCTTAATGTCAAGAGATCAAAGATAAAAAAAATCACAAGGGAAATAAAAACTTAATTTGACTAAAATTATAATGAAGGGACTCCTGGATGGCTCAGTTGATTAGGCCGCTGCCTTCAGCTCAGGTCATGATCCCAGGGTCCTGGGATCGAGTACCGCATTGGGCTCCTTGCTCAGCAGGGAGCCTGCTTTTCTCTCTGCCTCTGCCTACCACTCTGCCTGCTTGTGTGCACCACACCCATCTGACAAATAAATTAATTAATTAAATCTTTTAAAATTATAATGAAAATATAACCTATGAGCATTTGTGGGATGCTGCTAAAGCAGTTCCTAAAAAGAAAATTCTTAAATTAGGAAAGAAAAAAAGATTTTAAAGATTAAAAAAAAAAAATTGGGGGGTACTCTAAATTCCTACCTCAAAAAGCTAGAAAAAGATAAGCAATTGAAACCCAAATATACAAAAGAACAAAAATAGTAAATATGAGTATAAATCAAGAAATAACAAAAGAACAATGTAGAAAATCAACAAAACCAAAAGTATCTGAAAAGATAAATAAAATCCATCAAACTATAGCTAGATTGATAAGGAAAAAAATGTTAAAAAGAAAACGAAATCTATTTTCAGGAATACATGAGAGGGCTTTTTAAAATACTCTAGATATTAGAGGAATAAGAAAGCAATATTTTGAACAACTTTATGACAATGTACATGACAATTTAGCTGAAATGGACAAATTCCTTGAAAAACACAGGTTTCAAAACTGATACGACAGAAAATCCGAGTAGCCCCATAATAGCAGAGTTGAATTTGTTGTCAAAATCTCCTCACTACAAAAACTTGAGTCTTAAATGGCTCTCTCGGTGAATTTTGGCAAACATTTAAGAAAGAAAGAATGCAAATCCTACATAGTTCCACTTAAAACAGAAGAGGAGGCAACAATTGCCCACGTTGACTAGGAGGCTTCGAGGAGGCCTGCATTCAATTTTCCCCTCCTTACAAGCTAATAAATTAACCTATTACTATTTCATAGGTTCTGGCAGAAGATGGGAGACTCCTGGATCAGAGAGAAATGACTTTATTACTCCCAGACAGCAGCAGAATGAGCATCATTATGTTTGAGTCTGACCCCTTTTCTTGAGGACCCCCGAGGTGACACAGAAGGTCCAAGTGGATGCCTGTACATGCAGTCAACTACACGGCAGAGGAGGGATTCTGAGGCTGGAGAATTTACCCTCCTGCGTCTGTCTGGTGATCAGGCCCTGAGTAAAAAATCAGGAAAACTCGTTCTGGGTTTAGCTCAGCTATTGGCATATTCTTAGCACAGGACAAATCACCTATGTTTTGGAATCCTGCTCTTACTACCCATAAAACCTGAGGATTTGGACAAGGTGATCTCTCAGGACCCTTCCAACTCTTTAATTGTAACTGACTATGTCCATGAACTAAAGAGGGCTGAAAATGATAGCCTCAAAGTATTTTCTGTAATAGAGTTAGGAGTATAAAGTTAAAGACATGGCAAGTTCCTTTGCTCAGGTTCTGGCCTGAAAACATCAATGGCACCATCCTATGATTCATAAATTAGCGAGGGATCTATAACTTTGCAACATTTCTATTTAAGGTTTCAAATTTGTGCTGCTCTGAATATTCTTTTCATGTCCATTTAAAAATATCTCCTGATGCCTTGAAAAATGTGGTTTTGGACTGTGTGGGTCCCACTTACATGCAGATTATTTGTTTGATAACTACAGTACAGTACTAAAAATGTATCTTCTCTTCCTTATGATTTTCTTAATAATATTTTCTTTGCTCTAACTTATTTAAGAATACAGCATATAGAGTGCCTGGGTGGCTCAGTGGGTTAAAGCCTCTGCCTTCGGCTCAGTTCATGATCCCAGGGTCCTGGGATCGAGTCCCGCATCGAGCTCTCTGCTCAGCAGGGAGCCTGCTTCTCTGTCTCTCTCTGACTGCCTCTCTGCCTACTTGTGATCTCTGTCAAAAAAAAAAAAAAAAAAAGAATACAGCATATAATACAGAGAATATACAAAATATATGTTAATTAACTATTTATGATCTTTAAGGTTTCTCATCAACAGTAGGCTATTAGTAGTTAAGTTTTGGGGAAGTCAAAAGATACATAGTGAACCCTCTTACACTGTTGGTGGGAATGCAAGTTAGTGTAGCCACTTTGGAAAAAAGTGTGGAGATTCCTCAAAAAATTAAAATTAGAACTATCCTTTGACCTTGTAATTGTACTACTGGCTATTTACCCAAAGATACAGATGTAGTGAAAAGAAGGGCCATATGTACCCCAATGTTCATAGCAGCAATTGCCACAATCACCAAACTGTGGAAAGAACCAAGATGCCCTTCAACAGATGAATGGATAAAGAAGATATGGTCCATGTAATCAATGGAATATTGTGCCTCCATCAGAAAGGATGAATACCCAACTTTTGTATCAACATGGACAGGACTGGAGGAGATTCTTCTGAGTGAAGTAAGTCAAGCAGAGAGAGTCAATTATCATATGGTTTCACTTACTTGTGGCCATAAGGAATAACATAGAGAGCATTAGGAGAAGGAGAGGAGAAGCCATCACATTCCGATCCCCTGCAAGAAGAAAGGGAAAGGTCCAGACACCTTTCCCACAAGGCTTTGTCTTATACTGAGAAAGGGTGCTTTCCCCCAGATAAATCTGCCTATAGTATCTCATTGGCCGGAACTGGGTAACCTAGCCTTTCCCCAGCTCCAAAGGTACTTGGGGGAAGTGAAGACATTTACATAATAAATTGGGGACATTGAAGTTTTAAGGAGGGAAGGGAGAAAAGGTAGTGGCAAGTGATGAGCGGTTTCTGCCATATGCCTCTTGTAGAAAAGATGACAGAAAAACAGGGGCGTGCACCTCCATTCTTCTTGTCCCGTTTATTTCTGTAGCCTTTCCCCTATTTTCTCCTAATTAATACCTTATTTGAAAATAAAGACTCTCTCGACCTTACCTCAGATAGTGAGTTAAAGCAACGTCCAAGCTACATCCGTAAGCTGATGGCTTTCTGACACAAATAACTCAACAACCATTTCCCCCCACCTTGGGGAAATCGAGTATCCCAAAGATAGAGCACTGAAGAGGAACAAAAAATGTAAATCAGCTTTGAGGGCAGAAATTGAAAGTTTGCTTCGTGACAGGCAGTCAGCATTTTATTGGGGTCACAAAACATGCAATTTCCTGTCTTCTTGAAGGCCTCCCCTTCTTGAAACACTGCCCTGTAACCCGGTGTGTGAAGAGGAACGCCATCAGGGCCGAGGAGGCAACAGCTTCCCTGTCCTAAGTGCACGACTTTTCGCTAATGGCTCCAGGCACTGCTTGCGGGGCCTGGTCCCATTCATCATTTGTCATAATCAACATCCCATATTTTTGAGTGTCCATGGGGGCATGACATTGTACTGTGCATAATGTTTACTGTCCTATTTCTGCTTCCAAATTGTTAGCGAGATTTCGTTCACACTTAGCTCATCTCCGATTACAAGCACCACTGTCCTCTGCTGCCAGCTACCTACAGCCTTTTATACTGTGTGTGTTCCCCAGAGGAATCTGGTGAGAAAGTGACACCACCACTTTTTCGGTCTGTTTTTTCATCATTAATGGATTTCCTCAACATGCCCATTAGTAGGTACTGTTTTCTTGATCATGAGACTCCGCAAGGACATTGCTGAGTTCAAGGTTTGTCAGAAACTTCAAGATTTGGAGGAAAAAGAAAAGGCTCCTATTTACCAGTTTCGGGGACAGCAGTCTGTGTTTGATATGGCATTCTTAAGTTATCCTGCCAGAGGGATAATTAGCGCACATACTTTGTAGAGGAAGCCAGGGATGCTGAAAATATTTAGGTTAGCTGTCCAAAGTCCAAAAAGCTGGTAAAAGATCGAAACTAAACTTGGATGTGGGTCCTTCCTTAATTATCTTTCAGCTACAGTAAGCGTATTGTCCTTTGAGAACTGTCATCGTATTTCACCGAGAGGTCCCGAAACCCAACCCTCATTGGTGAATTCAGTTTCACCTAAAGGACCCACACCTGCCGGAGACACGAGTGGGCACCGTGCGGGAGGGAGAGCAGATGCTTTCCTAAGGCAAGAGAAGGTACTTAAATGCATCAGGGTTTAGGATTAAGGTTTATTATTTTCTTCAAGGTATATTACATACCATGCTCTTTTAATGTAGAGGAACTAAAATTACATCATATTCTTGTTTAATGTGGTTTATTTCTCCATACATACTTACGTCACTATTTTGCTTCCTTACTCCAGAAGCGAGTTCTCCATCGTCATGACAGATCTTCTAATGGTCTATCCTCACTCAGAATGCTTCTTTTTTCTTTTGGCATTTTCTAGTGTGACGCTACATTGGACATGTGCTTTCTTCCTGTTGTTCAAGGGCTTTTGAGATTTTCCGCCTCGTTGTCCTCTGGCATTATTTTGGAGGGCCGCTACCTGCACATCTATTTCCTGAGTAGGTTTCAGAATCCTGCATTTCCCCTCGGCATTTCACGATTGCAGAAGGCTTTTCTGTAGTGTGTTTATCTTCTCTGAGTCTATACTTGGTCAAGCCTGATTCTCCAGCTCGCTTCAATGACGATTCAGTAAGAACCTGAATGTTTGCACATTGTGACTGCTACAGAATCTTACTGTGCCTTCTGGTTCATAGGTGCCGTGAATTTCTTTATTCCTAATAATTCTGCCTGTAATGATTTTAAGCTTCATTATAACTTTGAAAAGGAATCTTGAAAATCTTTTTTGCATGTTTTCTTCTTTACAGTATTTATTGCAAAGAGTTACTCAACCTTCGAACTGTTCTTTAGCAATGAAAAATGTTTCTGTCACATACCAAAGCCCACAGATGTAGCACTCATCTCCAGTTTCCTATACGATGCTCTCTGGCCTTTAACCCACATTTCCACCTGGTACCTTGAGATACACAACATGTTCGTAACTTTGCAAAGCATTTTCCATTAGCCTCCCACTGTCTTGATATTCAGGCACTGATGACAAGGACAATTATTTAATAATGTACTATTTTGCTGCCTGTACTTCCCCCCTATAATTACATGGTTAGTAGAAAAAAAAAAGATCAGCTATGTAATAAAGCCTAACAGAGACTAAAATAAAATATAAAAGCAGATTTAAATGTATTTTTGAAAGAAAAAGACCAAGTGGAGGAGAAGAGGCTTGCATGAATAAAAAAAGAAAGAAAACAAAACTAAATGTAAAGAAAAAGTAAAATATCAACAGCTGTCTATAATATACATGGAAATTAAACTTCATGTTCTTTGTATATTTTGAAATCATATAATCATACCATTTTTACCCACTTGAAAGAAAATCAGCATGCATTAGAATTAACCACAAGGAAGGACTAAGTCGATCCTGAACAAGGTAGCCGGAGATAGTCAAAACTGCCCATCTCAAAATGAAAAGAAAGGGAAGGACCCAGAAAGGCTCCCCTGAGTTGGACACAGAAGAAGACAGAGCTGGAGGCCCAGGCTGAGTGAAGAAACCTGTTGATATCAAAAGAGGACAAGAAAGAAGGGGCTTAGGCTGAGTATAAATATATAAAACTGACCATGGATATATAATATATTATGAAAAAAAGAAGAACTATTCCATTCACCGTTGATTCTGGTCACAGGAATGTAATTAATAAAGCATGCCATGGAAATTATGTTATATCACATACTCTTATTATCACTCAAATTTTGTGTAATTCATATACTGATGGAGGGTTGCAGAGAAGATCGTTTGTGAATCAAAACAAGGCAGGTAAAGACAGGGTGCTTGGGTGGCTCATGGATAAGCATCAATTCTTGATTTCAGCTCAGATCACGATCTCAGGGTTGTGAGATCGAGCCCTGCGTTAGGCTCTGCACTCAGTGGAATCTGCTTGAGATTCTCTCCGTCTCCCTCTGCTGCTCCCCCTTCTCTTTCTCTCTAATAAATAAATACATCTATAAAAAAAAACAAATAATCAGGTAAAGACAATCAACCCATTTCTTCACAATTTGGGGAATTCTTGCACTGGCATTAGGAAGGTTTATTTTTCTATTTTACATCAATTTCTTTTGTGATTTAAGTTTATTTCTTTTTGTATTATTTTTCCATCAATATAAATATCTGTTTACTTCTTTTCATTCTACTCCATGACACTCCAAACACTCAATGACAATTAAATTTCCCTTTCCCTTCACATTTTGATTCTTCAAGCCTCCTTCTAGTATCTTCTAAAAAAAAAAAAAAAAGCCTCCCATCAACAAGGATTTTATATGTCAAATAGTGGCTGTGGGAAGGACCAGCCACATTCTGCGTAAGCAGAAGAGTCTCAAGGGAGGAGAGCCTCTACTCAGAAATAGATCCCTCACACAGGCTATCAGTTAGACATCCATTTGTGCATAAATACTTCCTTTTAAAAATAGAATAATTCTAAAAATATTCGATTATATTTGTACTCAGTATAAATTCCTTTAATCAGAACATTACTGGCCCTCCCGCTCCCACAGTTTTTTCCTGTTGTTCTCCCAGTTAGAACACAGGGTAACCTGAATGGACGGAGATCCTGTGAAGCTTGCCTAATGGGAAAACGTTCAGAAGTCATTCTGAGAGAAATAGCCTCATGACCCTCATTCTCCAGGGAACCCCATCAATACCTGGAATGTATTTTGTTGAACTTTCCATAGTCTTTGCCTTGTATCTTGCCTCCCTCCAAGACCTCCCCTCCTCAAACCTCGGGAGCTGGTTGTCCATAGCCCAGTCACTCATAAAGAGTTGTGCCTGGTCTTGGGGAAAATATGGTAGGATATTGATGGGTTTGCTCTCAGGCTGTGTGAGCGTCAGTCACACAGCCTGAGAGCTTCCTTTAGATAGCATGGCAGTTAGAGGAAGCCAGGACCCTCACTCCCTGGGGATCCCAAATCCCTGTCACGCTGAATGGTGTAGACTTGAGGACAGCTGGGCACTCAAAAGTAAGTTGTGTCACAGAGTCAGGAAAAGAGAAAGGAAATCTGAGGGTCTAAGAAAGGCTCTAGTGGTGATGAGGACAATGGACAATGAGTGGGCACCTTGAAAACACTGGGACTCTCCAGAGGTGAAGTGTGGCAGAGGATATGAAGAACTTGGTGAAACAGGTGAAAGGTTTTAGAAAGACAGAAAGTTCATAAAGAAGGGTTTTGTTGTTGTTGTTGTTGTTTTTAAGACCCTGCAATTTGAACCTAAAGCATTTGGAGACAATTGAAATGGGACTGGAAATTACTATCTTCAAGGTAAAATATTTAGCAGACAACCTCAGAGGAGAAATTATATGAAATGAACATGTATTGGCATTCAAATAGGAGTTGGCAATCTTTTTCTGTAAAGTTTCGGATAGTAAATATTTTAGATTTTGCAGGCTCTGAAGCAAAACTGAGGACAGTAGTAGGGATTTACATGAGAGAAAACAAATTTCCACTAATTTTATATTGATAAGATTCAAAATGTAATAATGATAATTCAGATCACTTTTAAAAATACAGGTCTACGGGACGCCTGGGTGGCTCAGTTGGTTAAGCGGCTGCCTTCGGCTCAGGTCATGATCCCAGCATCCTGGGATCGAGTCCCACATCGGGCTCCTTGCTCGGCAGGGAGCCTGCTTCTCCCTCTGCCTCTAGCCTGCCACTCTGTCTGCCTGTGCTTGCGCTCTGTATCTCTCTCTCTCTCTAACAAATAAAAATCTTAAAAAATAAAATAAAATAAAATAAAATAAATAAAAATACAGGTCTACTAATGAGAAGAATGGAATTATCTTTTGGGGGATAATATTTTGCTTAACTGAGGTTCACACTTAGTTTTTGCAATCATCAAAATCAATTGCAGATTCACCCTTAAATTTGGTCCATAATTAAACTTGAAGTATTTCATCTTTGAAGATATCTTTTCACACAGGGAGGTATGGCCAGACACCAGTGTTCGTTTAGGAACATATTTATCAGCTGGAAGGCATATAGAAAATATAACATTCTATTATCCCCTTGATATTTGATTTTCATATGTCATTACATGGCATATTAGTAACTACCAAAGGAAGATTAGGTGGAAACCCGTCAATTGCACAGTTAATTGAATTTTGAAATACAAAGGTTTCCCCCCCCCCCTTGCATTTTGATGAAGGTCTGAAAAGCGCTACTGGAAATATATGGTTTGAACTTGGAAAATATAGTTACTGCAAATTTGTGTAGGAATGGAGATCTTGTTTTGTTTTTAATGTTAAATAGTACATGACACATATAAGGGAGGTTTCCCACTATTCTGTTTCAAACAATATTAGTTGTCATAGAAATTACTTTACTGTAGTGAAAGTGTTGCATCTAAATCCACTTTTACCTTGTAATTTTGTGTTGAATTCATTAAGAAAAGTTACTAAGTCGGCACTAAAAGCTAATTTCCAACTCGTGTCTGAGAGCGGTAGTTAAGGGTAGTACTTGCAACCACTTGAAAATATAAAAGCCACACTTGGCCTGTGGGCTCTACAGAAACAGGCAGTGACGGGGCGCTTGGGTGGCTCAATGGGTTAAAGCCTCTGCCTTCAGCTGGGGTCATGATCCCAGTGTCCTGGGATCGAGCCCTGCATCGGGCTCTCTGCTCAGCAGGGAGCCTGCTTCCTCCTCTCTCTCTGTCGTGCCTCTCTGGCTACTTGTAGATCTCTGTCAGGTAAATTAATAAAATCTTAAAAAAAAAAAAGGAAGAAAGAAAGAAAGAAAGAAAGAAAGAAAGAAAAAAAGAAACAGGCAGTGGAGGGGATTCGGTCGTGGGCCTTGGTTTGCAAGCTCTGAACTACACCAATAGTATCGCCCTCAACGCGCAAGGACAAGACGCCCTGGTTCGAATGCATCTTCTCTCTCTTTATTTCCGCAAGTCTACACACTTATATACGCTTACATGACCAATCAGCGAGCAGGGTACAGCAGGGAGCGAATCAGGCTGTGCACCTAAACGAACAACTTCGCTAGCAACCAATGCTGTTTACTTCCTCTTTGGGCGTTTCCGCTTAGTCTCACGAGGCAATCCTCACCTGGCAACTAGCCAGGCGCCATCTTTTAATGGCGGAGGCCGCCCTGGCCAGGGGCCTGCCTCCGACACAATAGAACCTCTGGAGTCTGACTCCCTAGATTTGAATTCTGGCCATACTCACTTAGGACCTCCATGATTTGGGGCTAATTACATGATGTCTCTGACGCTCTAGGAGAGGGTAAGAATATTTATCACTGGAAACGGACTCGGTTTTGCTATACACCTGCAACTTCCATCTTTCTTCTGATGACAGTAACCAGCATGTAGCAATTGCTTTAGTTTTCCAGGACTTCTGCTTTCCTAAGGCAGGACTATGGGTAGATTGTCTTCTTCCTGTGGTGTTCCCAGCCCCTAGCTTAGAGCCTGACACATAATGCCTGACTCAAATAAATGAGAGCATGGATGAAAGCATGATCACGTTTGAAGCTCATGGCATTATCCCCATTAGACAGATGAGGAAAGAAAGGATCAGACAGGTTAATTAAGGAATATTTTACAAGGTCACCGGAAAGATAAAGTGGTAGCGCTAAGACTAAAACCCTATCTTCTGACTGAAGAGCCATTATCTTTTCAATTACTCCAGGCTGCCTCTATTCACAAATCATTAAAGCTGTGCAGGTTTTTCGAGCTGACCTGTCTTGTCACGTTTCTTTCAGAAGATTGTATTATGAATACTTCATACACTGACTCTAGCAGTTTTATGATGTTTAGGATCGTAAAACAGCCATAAACTTCCTCAGCACAAAAACACCAGGAAGGCCAACTGAGAAACTTGCCACAAACTTTTACTGTGCGTCTGTAGAGAATTAGGGTCCCCGTAAACATTCTGGGGCGCTCCCCAGGGAGTTTGGCGGGCTACGATTTCCCACAACTGTTCAGAAGTTCCAAGAAGTTAGGAACATTTTTGTGCTGCTTAGGCAAGTATGTTATCCACAGGCTCTAATTTCTAAGGTCCAAGGAAAAGAAATGGTCGTGGAAACTTCCTCTGGGGGCTTTGTCGGGTAGAAAGCATGCTCTTTCATCCCAAACAAACCATTTCTAAGAAAGCAACAATTTTGTTGACTACATTTAAAGATAGAACGCGCGGCTCCCAAATGCAATTTCAGTTTTCCAAAGGACAATTTTATTCTTTTCAGAAATGCCTTGGTGATTTTTTGTTGTTGTTGTTTTGTTCCGTTTTGCTTAGAAGCACCGCTTAGATGCTCCTCTTTAGTCAACATGAAAAAGAAAGAAAAGAACAAGCAACCCAATGATCCTCTGGTGGCCTCGAGGCAGTGGATGGAGAATGTCTCTCAAATACAAACAGGTACTCCAGGTGACACTGGTGAAGACATTTCAAATCAGGCTAAAAAACTCTCCAAACGCAGCCCCAGTCAGATTGACTCAGATTAAATGTTTTCTTTTCTTTTCTTTTTTTCTTTCCTAAGAGATGTTTATTTTCTGTAGTATTTTTAAGAAATCCCTCTAGAAGTTCTGAAATCTCAGTAATAAGATGTTAATATCTTACATTAAGAACTGGCTTACATTTACTTACAGTGGCCAATCTTGGCTTCTATTACATTCAGCATATGAACTTTTTTCTTTTGACAAATTATTATTTTAATTTGTCAAAAGGTAATTATTAAGGTAATTATTAAAATTACTGATTCCACACTTCCTAAATCTGTGCTTTCAGCCCTCAGTATGCGTGTGTGTGTGTGTTTATTTTTTTAGAGAGAAAATTAATAGGAATTTAGCACCAGGACCAGCAACTCAATCAGTATTTCTGGACATTTGTTTACTGTTTTGATCATGGAGGAGAGGAAAAAGAATTTTCCCTCTACCCTTTAGAGTTCTTAGCTGAGACTCCCCCATCATAAAAGACGCCTTAACAAAAGTAAAACAAATAGGCATCTGATTAACACGTACACCTCAAATACGCACGGGAGGTGCCAAGGAAAATGAGCAATGTTCTGAGGTGGTTTGGAAATCAGCCTTCGGCACCATACTAAGAGAGAAAGGGAAGGGGAGGCAGGCCTCTCAGGGGGCAGGAAATGTTTTTTTTTTTTTTTTTAAATTTTTTATTTTTTATAAACATATATTTTTATCCCCAGGGGTACAGGTCTGTGAATCACCAGGTTTACACACTTCACAGCACTCACCAAAGCACATACCCTCCCCAATGTCCATAATCCCACCCCCTTCTCCCAAACCCCCTCCCCCCAGCAACCCTCAGTTTGTTTTGTGAGATTAAGAGTCACTTATGGTTTGTCTCCCTCCCAATCCCATCTTGTTTCATTGATTCTTCTCGTACCCACTTAAGCCCCCATGTTGCAGAAAGATGAATGGGCCCTTGGAAGAACAGATGGGGGGGTGTGATAGTTTGTGACAAAGTGTATCTGGGTGTGGGGTTGACTTCTAAGCTCCTCTCCTGTGACAAGAATCACTCTTCCCTGGTTGATGATGCTCCCAGCAGAGGGATTTATGACACGTGGTTCTCTCTGGAGGATCTGTATTAAGGCAGATAAAGGAGTTCAGAGAAAGCCTCTCCCTGTTTTGTTGCTTCTCACTGCTTTCAGCTCAAAATAATCAATATGCCAACGCGGCACATTTTGGGGTGATATATTCTGCTACACTTTACCTGCTTTGCATCTTTCCTATATTCCTTGTAGGTAGGACATAAATGCTTCAAATATGGGTAATTCCTTAGGAAGTACGATTTCCCCAGTTTAATTAATAAGTTCATAACTGATTTTGTGATTATTTTTATCTGTGTAAAATTTATATTCTAAAGAATATTCACTTTAGGGAAATGAAGATAGGTTTAAATCTGAGGTTTGTTTATCTGGGACATCTTACTAGATTAGGAACTTTATTAACGGCTACAGTCTATCATTCACAATTGTATCCTCAAAACTTAGTTGATGACTGACAACATCAAACCCTTGGTAAATTCTGTTAACTAACTGAATGAAAGACAATTAAACCATGCACACCATGTGTCCATCCAGAGGTCAGCACACTAGAGTCAAATCTGGCCCGTGGCCTGTTCTTGTATGCCCTACAAGCTAAGAATGCTTTTTCACATTTTTAAAGGTCTTGTAAAAATAACAATGAAGCATATGTGACAGAGACTATATGACCCACAAAGCCTTAAATATTTACTATTTGCAGACCCATCTTTACTTTTAAATATATACTTTTTAAAAAAATATATATTCTTTGGTCAGAACTCAGACCAATTTGTAGAGTGAGGCTACCCAGGGAGGTAGACCCTGGAAACTGCCTATTCAAAGTCATTCTCCTTTACTCTTGTTAACAGAACTCCTATTCTGTTTGGCTTACATTGTACCTACCTCTAGGGATGAAATGTGGTAGGTCGAAGCCTGTCTCAGCCATTCCATTTGTTTTTACCAGTGACTTGTCTGCATAGACATATAAATAAGTCTTGGAAGATGAAACCGAAGGGGAAAGTCCAGAAAGCTATCTGGGGAGGATTTTATTCCTCTTTTAAAAGGAAACATATAGAAAGGAATATACAAGTGTGTTCCCACTTTGTTCCTTGGGAACTCGGTTATGTGCAGACATATTCTGGATCTTTGGCAGTCTTCTTTTCACCACGAAGGGAAGACCAAACCGTTGATAGCTGTGCTGATGCTATCACTGACGGGCTAAGTGATAACAGAGTGCTGATGCTATCACTGACGTCAGTGCTAACTAAGATGCTATCACTGCCGGGCTGCTGGACTGACCTCTGAACCACCTACGTTCAGTCTTCTCACATGGTATAAGATCGTGGCTTTATGGTTTAGCCATTGTTAACTGTGCACTCTGCTTCCTGCTGCCAAAATATCCTAACTGATCCCCTTCAAGTTTTAAATCTGTTATGGTAATGAGCTAGATCAAGTTATTAAGTTTGTTTGGCATGAGGAGCTTTTTCAAATGACTTGGGAGTCATGAATGAAATGATGATATTATCCAGACAAGGACTGATGTAACCTGGTATTGCATAATCTTGGAAGTAACCATTTAGTCCTAGATTTGTATGAGAAATGTAGCCATTTGGAGAGCAGAGTAGATTCAACAGTGGGAAATAATTTAATTTTCCCATCCGATTAAGAAGTAGCTGTGTGTGTAAAGAAGTTTGTGAGTGTTTATGTTTTTTGTGCATGTTCTGTGTGAAGACAGAATGCATGCACCACACTCTATCAGCTATGGTTCAGAAGACAACAGACTAGAGAATCAGAGGGGAAAAGCCATTGACCTCTCAATAAAGATGTTACAAATCCATGAGGTGAAGTTCACGCTCTTGAATTTCATTAAGAACCCCCAAGTTCTTCCCTCAATGCCTGTTTAAGAATGGATAAAATGGATAAAAATACAACATTATGATAATAACAATGTTAAGATAATAATCTTACCCTATTTCTTTGTTCTGACATTCCAACTTGGCAACTGCATTTTGAGGCCACGAAGGAATTCTCGTGGGGATCACAGGCACAGAGTAATGCTTTTCAGACTTCTAGAAGCTCTGCATTAGCTCTGTTAACTACTGTAATCCTGAGACAAACTAACATTCATTTAGTTTCCTGAAACTTTTCAATTAACTTTCGATTGAGATTTTTTTCTCAGTTGTTGCATATCTTATTTATCTATTATATCTGCATATGTATCTATGAATAATACTTTGGATGGGCATTCCATCTCTGGCTTGTATTACCTTCTGGTACTGGTTAGATCACCTATAAAATTTTATGCTATTTCTGTCCATTTTTGCAAAATTCTATTATTATTATTTCTATTTCTGTCCATTATTGCAAAATTCTAACTACCTGGTAGGGGTCCATACTTTCTGAATTTGTAAAGACACAACTTTACAAAGTTGCTCCCCACTAAGCTGCTTTCATAAAACAAATTGAGAATGGAAAACCTACTTATCTAAAAGAAGAAAGGGGTACATTTCCTACAATAAAATTCTAATGTAATTGTGCTTTACAGTATAAAGTGCCCTCATATTACTTACGGTATCCTCATAAAAACTCCAAGAAGTCAAGGTATTGTTTTTTGTGCCCATCTGATAGTTAAAAAACAGAGGCTCATAAAGTTTAAGAGATTTGCTCACGTCACTGTCCTGCAAAGAAATGGATTCTGACTCTAAACCCAGATCTCCTAATTCTACTCTCTCCCAGAAGGAGGCCATTCTAACCGTTTTTTGGTTTTTGTTTGTTTAGTTCTGGCATCACCACCATTTTTTTGAATTGCTTTTGGAAATAATTACATTTTGAAATTGCAATTTTGTCAGAGGTAGCCCATTAATTAGGCTGGCTGACATCTAACATTCTCAGTGAACTGAGCGAGCCTATTTAAAAATGTGTCTATCAATTTCTCTTTTAAAAACAGAGGAAAAGTAGTTCACCACATATTAGGAATGCACAGAAATAGTTTGGAAATGTTTGAATACTGTGTATCAGGTTAGTGTAGTACATACAGCTACAGACTCCACGGGTATAACGTGACAAATGTCAATGTCAGTTGAAGACTGAACGTGAAGGTCCCCAGTCAATTTACGATGCGATCTTCTTTGGCTTGTGTTCTCACCAGACGACAGAATTCTGCATCCCTGACCACCAGCCTTTATTGGTGGGCCACAAATGTGCACCGTTCATTCCTTTAAATTAACCTCAAGACTCCAGTTTACATGGCAGAGCTGGGCTCCCTAATTATTTTCACAAAACTACTGATGTGCCCAGAAACAAAGGAAGAGAGAAGATATGAGGTGTTAGAACCATGGCTGACTCTCACACAAACAGACATGGGTACTAGAAAATATAACAAATCACTGGTTTTTAATTAAAAAAAGAGACACTTGTCCATATTACTTAATTTTTGTTGAAGGTGTTATAGTTAATTCTAGAGATGTCTCAGGGGCTAATTCATTTTGTACACTTGTCGATAAATCTATATATTTTAGAATGTGTTAAAAAATATGTCTTAAAGTAATATTTTTCATCTTTACAATGTATGTGAAAAATTATTCTTGTTATCCTCTGAGGACAGCTACGACTGGGAATTGAATTCACTGTTACTCACATGCTGGCCTTGGCAGAGAAAGGCCAGGATTATCTTAGAATCATGGCTTCATTATTGAGATAAAATAGGAGATAAAATGAGGAGACTTTACTGCTCTTTATATAATTAAATGCAATCATTATTATGAAAAATTTTCTGCACAGCTGTTAGGCTGGAACAAAATTTGCATTATCAGTAATCCCTTTATGTCTTTGACATGATTCATAACTTCTCACATATTCCCTGGTCTGAAAATGAAATAGAATTTGAAACCTTCCACAGGTAAATATTGCATATTTGTTGTCCTACTATCGATTCTGTAGCTTGTTTCTTAATTCAGTGCTCATTCCAATGGTTAAATTGCCAAACTGGGACAAGTTATCCTCTCAGTGGCTCGCAGATGAAGGGTTGAATGGCCAAGCAGGTCATTAAAATTGGCGACATGGTTTAGTCTCAGACTTTAAGACACTAAGGTAAGGGTCTTCAAAGAGGCTGTTCATTAGGCCACTCTGATGTCATAAGGTGTATGTTAGAGTGGAGATTATGTTATGCACCAAATCGGAACCTGGCTAGGTCCATGGTTAGGGGCCTGGAGATTGAGGTATTATCAGACCTACTTGACTGTATCTGACAAAACTTCTCCAATATATTTACCAGTATTGCAAATATATTTAATTTCCTTTGATTGTCTAAATCTCCAGTGACTCTGAGTGTAGGCAGGAAAGATAGAGGTACAGTGCACTGGGGACCTTAAAACTCCACATATCAGTCCAAACTCAGAAATAAGTCCATCCATGCTCAGACCTAAAAGGTCTGTGAATTTCCTTTTCCAGTCTCATGCGAAGTGGCCCTAGCCCTTTTTGGAAAAGATTAGCAATCTCAGTCTCTTTTCTTCAGAGATTCTTACTCCTTAATTCGAGGGACCCTTGGTCTTGAGAAATGATTTATGTCAAGGAATTACATGGAGTGGTCTTCTGCGGGCTCTATAATGTCACAGTCAGGCTTCTGCTGATAACACTAGAATGTGTTTGTTTGTCTCAATCAAGTTAAACTCTCATAGTCAGCCTGACTTTAGTCCAAGAGATACCATGGTTAATTAACAACTACTACAGCTCCCTCTAGGGCGATTTATTCTGATGACCTTTCTGTCCCGGTTGCCTGTTTTTATAACCATGAGCACCTTGTTTCCTGCAGTTCACTGCTTAGTCTTTCCCAGTGCGGGACACAACCATCCACATGGAAATCAGGGAACTTATTTCTGCGATAAGATTTTCCACCTTCCTGCCTAGCCTCCTACTAGAAACAGCCATCATTATAGCATCTTTCAAGGTGCGGTGAAAACCTTTTAATAAAAATCCATATTTAAAAATACTTCATTTGGAAATAATTTCCAATTTACAGCAAAGGCACAAAAGCGAGCGTCTGCAGAGATCAACAATATGCCCCTCCCCGGGTTCCTTTGTCATGAACAATGTGCCCTATTTGCTCTCTCATTTGGATTTGGTCTCAACATTTGGGAGTACGTTGCATATCCCTTGGTCCTTTACTGCTAAATGACTTATTTTCTAAGAAGAAAGACGTATTCTCATGTAACAGCTGTATGGTTCTTACCTTTAGTAAATTCAACATTAATTCGATACTTTTGTTTCATCTGCCATCCATATTCTAATCTCGTCACACCAACCCAATAATGCCCTTTACTGAATTTGCTTGTTCTCCAGTATAAATACTCTAGGATTCGGTATGGCACTTAGTGGTTAAGTCTTTTTAGGCTCATTTAATCTGGTACATTTCTAAGACTTTTCTTTGTCTTTTGTTACATTAGCCTTTATGCAGAATACAATCCTAACCCCCTTTTCAAAAAACAGAATACAGTGTTGCTCTCTTTCAGTTTGTTTGATTCCTCATTTTTAGACTGAGGTTACATATTCCCAGCCAGAGTATGACACACAGGATACTGTGATGATGTCCCCCTCAGGGTATTAAATGGATAGTAGGTACACAAGGTCTATCCACATCTTTATCACCCTGTCAAAGTATTGTCATTTCTCCATTGAGTAGTTAACTATTTTCCCCTTTGCATTTAAGAAATGATTAGAAGGATAATTGAAGATCAGACTAATATTTTGCACCTTATCAGAATCTATCCCCCTAGTTCTAGCATCCATTGATGATTATACTTGGAATAATGATCATATTGATATAGTTGGCTTGATCTATTGTTATATTTCTTTTTCCCTTGTTAGCCTGTCTTAGAACCATTCTCATACAGATTCCTTAGCTTTCTGCTACTTACATATGAGCCAAATCTTGGATCTATTTTGATATGTAATATAATGCCTTCCATGTTAGCCTCTGTATTTGTCTCCCTGGGACAAGCTGCAAGCCAACTCGTGTCATATGGATATTGTCTACGAGGCCCAGTACAGGCAGGGCTGGGGAAGGGTACTGCCATCCTTTGAGAGAGGAAGGTATCGCAGGGTCCCCAAATAACTGGTTTGTATCATCAGACAGAAGGAAGAACTGTTTCCGCTGGTAAAGCGATAGTCTCTGGTCTTTGGGGATATAGAGTAGTTGGGTTCATCTGAATCCACCAAATTGTCTTCAGAATTCTACTTTCTCTTAATAAACACTCAAGCTTTGACATAAGAGACACGATGAAGACTTCCATTCAATTTATGTTTGATTTAGACAATTAAAGGAACTGACTGCTTTCTGGCTTGACATGTCAGTGTTGCGGCTGCAAGAGATCATGCTAGAGGTTCCTTAATTTTCTAACCATGTCTCCTTCTGAGAACTTAAAACCCAGAGGTCCTATTTTTTCCACTCTCCTTGAAACTCTCCAGGGGCACGAGAAATAGCTAGAGGTCTGTATTCTTCCTTGTCGCCACCACCGTCCATCACAGCAATCACCTGATCTGCCCAGACGCCCCCTTAGTAGGCACTTTATTTCAAGAGGCTAAATAAGTCACTGTGCATGGGCCGGTGGTTTCCAGTTTGGGGGGAGCTTTCGGGAACTCTCCTTCTTCACTCCCAGACAGGCCTGGCTACTTCTAGTAGTAGAGACTGTATCACTCAATGTAAACGCAGGATTTAGTCTAATTTTTTTTTTTTTTTTTTTTAAGAGGAAGAGATGAAAGACAGAATCACAGGCTTCCATTAAGGAAAACTGGAGGGATGGATGCCAGTCCAGCGCCGGAAATGACGTCTACGAGGAGACCAGCTCCGCAGGGCGCCCTGCGCTGACGTCACCGGAAGTGAGCGCGGCGCAGGATCCGGGCTTCCGTACTGTACTAAGGGTCAATACCACTGCTGCCTCTGATCGGACTCCCCATCAAAACGAATCCAATAGGAAATAGGACAATTAACAAGGCAGAAAATCTCCAAATTTCCATGACCTCGTTAGCCAGGAAAACATCCAAAGGAACGAGAAAATGTCCTCTGCCTCGTTTGCACTTCGCAAACCCCATTCCAGAGCTTTTAATCCGAGGCGCCTACTTTGCATCCAGAACCAGCGCTGCGACGGGTAAATGCTATTTTCAGCTTTTCCAATTCTCAATGAAACGGTGAAATCTAGTTTGAACAAGACACCCACGAGATTTAGCGTGGTTCACCGGTGAGAACTGCCGCACTTAGACTCAGGTGCAATCAACCCCATTTATCTATTTTTAATGAGAGCTGTAAGCAGTAAATACTTGACTCAGATCTCACACTGTGTACTTATAAATCATACTTCACGAAACTCATAAAATGGATGATTCTGGCTTCCTTGGGCTGAAGTCTATGACACTTATTTTCCACCTTTATTTAATATTCTTAAATCATGAAAATAAATAGCATCTAGCTTCTGACTGTAGTGATTTTGATATTTAGTCTTATATTTAATGCATTTTTCTTTCCTAATAAAGCTTTGATATATTAAAGTTAATTAAACAGTAATTGCATATGACTCATTAACATATCCACAGCTTGGGCGCAGCAAGAACAAGCTGATTTTTTAACAAAATGGTATGGAAGATCCAGTCCACCCCCACCCCGAGTAAAGGAGAGTCTTACCTTCTCACTGAGGTGACGGGGTTAAACGGAGTCTGTTAAGCATATGTCATAGTCTTAGCTGCTAACTAACAGAATGGCGAGTTAAGTGTATTTGTTGATACAGTTGTGAGCATCCCTTTTTATGTTGTTGCTGTTATCCGTGACTGCGTTTTTAACTGAAGTAGAAAATCATAGGAAAAAGAAATGAAAACTATAACTGTAGGCTAATTGGCTTTGAAGCTTTGGGGATTCATTTTATTGTGGAAGAGTCCACTGAAAGGCAAATGCTGGTACACAGCATGAAAAGTATCGACCATACGGAAACCACAGGAGAAAGCTCAGCCGGCTTGCAATGCTGTCTGATTAAGAGGTGCATATACATAAGCCAACTTTCCTTGTGTTTGTTTTATTTATACTTGTTTAGCTCTTCGAGGCAAGGACTTACTCATTACTTGAAATTCAATGAAAGGGGGAAAAAGACGAAGATGAGAGAAAAGAACTTCTTAAAAAGTACCTTTCTTTTTATTTGAGATCTTCTTTGAAGGTTTCCATTTTGTGGTAAATTATTTTGTTGCATTTCACATTTTAACTTATGCTTGCAAACTTTTACTAGTTAACAGAGTAACCTTTGTAATTCTGGACTAAGCATATGTGTTCTCCAAACTTTGATATGAGAAGGATCTCCTCCATCAGGGAATAGAGAAAATAAGGCGGTATGTAAGAGCCAAGTTTCCAATTATTAGCTGGATTTTTGTTTAGGAGAAGCTGACGCTTAAGAACGCCTTCCCAAGGCAAAACTCTCCGGCTGCTCTGAAGTCGTCAGCTTCTGTTCAGGGGTCAATATAACATCTTCCCTTCTTATCAAGTAAATCTAGAAGTTTCACTCCATTCTCCACATTTCTCTGAATGATGTAGATTAATCTTTGGTGGAAGGGATAACCTTAAGAGATAGATGGCACAAAATTTTAAATGTCATTTCACATGGTATTTTTCTAATTGACTGAAAATACCTATTTCTGATATCACCGCAATCAGAATATGACCCGACTACACACCGGTTCAGAATATGACACATACACAAATATCACTGAAGCAAAGCAGAAGAGATATCTGATTGTTGTTATACTAGAATGTAGGTCTACAGAGCAGAGAACTACAACTTGTGCTTCTAATAAGATGAAGCTACAGAATCACAAGAACCAAACGTGATTATTTGAATCTTGATATTAGCATTGAAAACCAATGCTTCAGTTAAGGTGGTGCAAAGATGCTGCTGGGTTGCATATTCGAAAGGACAAGTATCCAGAGGAAACACTCATGCAAGGCTTTAACAAGCATAAAGGATGTGGAAGAGCAGAAAGAAATCACAGGCAATCACGAATCATGACAAGGCTCACACATCTCTAGGCATAGTCCATCAAGATCTTTCCTCAACCACAGAAGATGTACTTCCTCTCCAGATACAAAGCACCTTGATACATGTGAGGAATTTGGTGTCTGGAGAGTCCAAGCTCAGGTGTACCAAAGGACTTTCATAGGCCTGCATCATACAGGTGAAGTAGGGTGGATAGTGGTTAAACCAGGTGCAATTATCAATCTGTGCGCGCTTTGCAAACTGTACGTACGGACACACATAACCAAGCCCCCACCTCTACTATTTTTGAATTTTTACATCTGTTGCCCTGATTTGCAATGTATCTGTGTTTCTGGATTCCTGATTCCTCATCTGACTGTCATTCTCAAAATTGTTTATTCCCCTGACCCTTTTCTCCTCCTGGCTATTGCCCTAGTGCAGCGATTTGGAAGAGAAAGTAAGAAGATTAAAGACATTAAACTATCTACATCTTTTCTGACTGGAAGATTGTCTTTTATATTATAGTGTTTGGTGATACATTTGAAGGTTTAAGTTGAGAGGATGGGACTTTCTGGGTAAAGAATTTAAATGACTTATTTGGGATGGAGGCAATAGAATAAATTGCCTTATATAGTATTTATACGTAGGGCATTCATTGTAAATTTATCAGTCATACATGAGAATAGCTTTGGGTTACATGGCATTCGTAGTGACAATATTCTATCTGTATTTCTTATTTTTATATTTACATTACTTGAGAAAACCCAAGAGATGTTATTGGTAATATTAGAGCTCTTAACTTAAAATAGAGCTAGTCTGTCCACTACGTACCACACAGAACACGTGTAATTACATTTCATCGTAATGTCATGAAGGTCACCTGGGTTGCAACAAGATTTTCTCATGACTGTGATGGCCCTTAACACTCCCCTATGGCATGGATGGTTGGTTCTCATCTACTTGCCTGTCTCACAAAAGCTGATTTGACTGTGCCTGTTGACCGATGGTATTTCTCAAAGTTGCCAGGAGGAACATAGTTGGCATTTTCATTTTGCCTGATGTCCTGATGAGGTTCAGTATCTCCCAAGTGTTTTCTATAGAGATCAATTCTGGGAATAAAGACTTTCTTGGTTCATCAGGAGGCATAAGACAAGAAGAACAATAACAAAATTAACATTGAGTAGTCACCATGTGTCAAAGGCATCAACTATATAACTTACCTATTTCAACCCTTAACAGTTTTATGAGATAATAACTGTTGTTATCACCATTTTACAGATGTGGAAACTAAAGCATAGAAAGGGTTAGTAATTTTCCCAATTGCACACAGTCGGAAAAGTGTGAACTGATATTTAGGCAGATATATTGGTGAGATCCCAGAGTTCACACAAGATGAAACAAAGCAAGAAAAGCCACAGTAACAATGATTTTAAAAGTTCTTAAACCGTGGTTCTCTATATACATTTGTTCATGGAATGTGCCTTATGAATAATATCCATTAACATGGATGTTAACATAACACCATTACTATGGTGTACACTTTGGGAAATGATTCATTTGATTTAGTGAGGCTCTCTACGTGGTACCTGCAGATCCCAGCGATGCTCTCAAGTTGCATACTTGCTCAGGGGACCTCGAATGAACAGGTTTGAAAGTTTCCAGAGTAAGGGAGAGGGTTCAAGATATCTCATCACATTTACTTTAGAAATCTGCCAAGAGTTCAAGATAAGCCCCCTGAATTCTCATTCAGACTAATAACATGTTCCACAAAGGCAGGAAGGTTTGTTTATGTTGTTCTCTTCTTTATCCCCGAGAGTTAGCATAATGCCTAGACCATAGCAGGTACCCAAAAGAAGATGAATAAATGAATTAAATAATTACCACAGATCATAACTTTACTGTGTACCAGATTTTTCCCTAAACTCTGGAGTACAGAAGAGACCAGCAAAGTAGAATGGAAAGTGATGTCAAATGTCCATCACAGGAGTCCCCTGTCCCTCTTAGCTCTCATCCTCACTGTTACTCAACAATGCTCAGGAAAATTAAGACCCACGCTCCACACAGCTAGAACAGTTCTTTCATTTGGCATACAGTTTTCTACAAGGACAAGGAAAAGATTTTCATTAATTAATTTAGATAGTGAATATTTTTTCAAAAGAGTTATTTATTTGAGAAAGAGAGAGAGCCTGCAAGTGGGGGTGGGGGGCAGAGGGAGAGAGAGAATCTCAAGCAGACTCCCAACTGTGGGGGGAGCCCAATGAGGGGCTCCATCACACAACCCTGAGATCATGACCCAAGCCCAAACCAAGAGTTGGACACTTAACCAACTGAGCCACCCAGACACCCCAGTAGTGAATATTTTTTGAGGGCTTATTATTTGGTAGCTATTAGATACACAATAACAAAGAAAGACCATGTAATACTTACATAGTAATTACTGTGCACTTTTTGTACTTGATATATACACATATATTTCATACACACACACACACACACACACACACACACACATACATATACTTACTGAACCTTCTATACATTTACATATAATAAAATGAAGTCTGCAAAGCCAAAGCTGTAACTGGCACAGCTTGGATCAAGAACCTACAAAGCCATTCTTTAGAAGCCATGTTATTTATCAGTAAGCTATGGTCCTTACTCCAACTTTAGTTGAAATGAAAGACACATAATCACACAATGCTTATCAAGATTTACAAATATGAGTTAGATGGCTACATGTAGAAGAATGAAACTCGACCATTTTCTTACACCGTACACAAAGATAAACTTGAAATGGATAAAAGACCTCAACATGAGCCAGGAATCTATCAAAATCCTAGAGGAGAACATAGGCAGTAACCTATTTGACATCGGTCACAGCAACTTTTTTCAAGACATGTCTCCAAAGGCAAAGGAAACAAAAGCAAAAATGAACTTCTGGGACTTCATCATCTGCACAGTAAAGGAAACAATCAACAAAACAAAGAAGTGACCCACAGAGTGGGAGAAGGTATTTGCAAATGACACTACAGACAAAGGGCTGATGTCCAAGATCTATAAAGAACTCCTCAAACTCAGTACACATGAAACAGATAATCACGTCAAAAAATAGGCAGGAGACATGAACAGACATGTCTCCAAAGAAGACATACAAATGGGTAACAGACTCATGAAAAAATGTTCATCATCATTAGCCATCAAGGAGATTCAAATTAAAACTACATTGAGATACCACCTTACACCAGTTAGAATGGCCAAAATTAACAAGACAGTAAACAACGTGTGTTGGAGGGGATGTGGAGAAAGGAGAACCGTCACACTGTTGGTGGGAATGCAAGTTGGTGCAGCCACTTTGGAAAACAGTGTGGAGATTCCTTAAGAAATTAAAAAAAAAGAGCTACCCTATGACCCTGCAATTGCACTACTAGACATTTACCCCAAAGATACTGATGTAGTGAAAAGAAGGGTCATCTATACCCCAATGTTCATAGCAGCAATGGCCACGGTCACTAAACTGTGGAAAGAACCTAGATGCCCTTCAACGGACAAAAGGATAAGGAAGATGTGGTCCATGTACACTATGCAGTATGATGCCTCCATCAGAAAGGATGAATACCCAACTTCTGTAGCAACATGGACGGGACTGGAAGAGATTATGCTGAGTGAAATAAGTCAAGCAGAGAGAGTCAATTATCATATGGTTTCATTTACTTGAGGAGCATAAGGAATAACATGGAGGACATTGTGAGATGGAGAGGAGAAGTGAGCTGGGGGAAATCGGAGGGGGAGACAAATCATGAGAGACTGTGGACTCTGAGAAACAAACTGAGGGTTTTGGAGGGGAGGGAGGTGGAGGGTTAGGTGAGCCTGGTGGTGGGTATTATGGAGGGTATATATTAGATAGAGCACTGGGTGTGGTGCCTAAACAATGAATTATGGAACACTGAAGATAAAGAAAATAAAATAAAATGGAAAAAAAAAAACTTACAAATATGACAAGTGCTGTGGAGGAACAGCAGAGGGCATGTATGAAAGAGTGAACTGGAAGAAGAGCCAGGGTAAGACTGAGAAAATGAAACCTAGGCTGGTTTCTGAAAGCAGCGGAGCAGTCAGCCAGGCTAAGAGCCAGGAAGGCTAAGGGGAGCCGTGTGCGAGGTCCAGTGCGGGGCAGGCCCACTGTCTGCTATTTACCAAAGTGAGAGAAAGGCATTGTGCTGTGCCCTTAGGAGCTGGGAGCAGGACAGGGAAAAGGAAAGTAGAACATTCCACTGGGACGTTGGACAGGGAGGGCACATCTTGCTGGATCTCTTAGACTGTGCAAACATTTGCATGCCATCTTCATTACACGAGGAAGCCAATGGAAGTTTCTAGCAGGGATGTGACATGATCCTATCTATGTTTTATAAATATCACTCATTGTGCTTTTTATACTTTCACAGCAATAAATAGCCACGATGATTAGTAGCACATTTTTTGACAGGATTATTTATTCCATTTAACAGATGTTTTCTTCGTTATTTGAGCTAGCTCACTTGTATCGCAGACACCATGTGGAAAATGCTTCTGAATGCAGGACACCTATTTACAACCATTTTTGAAATAAAGTATATTTTAACATAAATACAATATGTACAAAAAGCAAAGTTATGAGATCTTTGCGTGTTATTATGAAATAAAGGAGAAGATATGTGGCAGAGATACTGTTAAGTGCTTCACTCTGTTGTTGATAAAAGTTACCACATGTAACTTTTCCAAAGCCATCCAGTGCTCATTGGAGGTTATGTGTGAATTAAGTAACATTAATATACTTAGATATTTAGATGATATTTGTTATAAGGAGTCCTGATTGCAATGATAGACAAAATGTAACTATTATAAGTATTAATACATACATTACTACATTAATACATTAACAGACAGATTAAGGCTTACTATTTCACCCATATTTTAAATGCAATGAATTAAAAGGCAAAAATGCTAGCATTTTAAAAAGTACTTACACTGACCTGTATAGTGAACTACTGAAACCAACAGGTTTGCCCAGATAATGCGTATTCTTCGCAAAACCACCACCTAGGGAAAGAACACAGCTACTTTTAGGTTGCTCAGTGTTTGTAGCTCATTCGTATAAACAGGTTGTCTTTTCGAATCAGGAGTAAACACCATGGCCTGTAACACTGGTTAAAAGCAGGGGCTCTTGGTCTAACAAAGAATATTTCTCTTCCCCGGGCTGTGGGGAGACCGGCGGGAGGGAGCTCAGCGCTTAGCATCCAGGGCAGGCTCACGGTCCGCCAGCGCCCCCTGGAGGGAGATGGGAGAATAGCAGCCTGTCCGGCAGCAGGAGGGAGATCTGACAGGCGTTTCTGAGAAGGAGCCGCTAAAGCAGGGAATTACTGCAAGAGTAGGGGGGTGACAGGTTAGACAGCAAGAGGAATGGCACAATGCAGAGTCAGTTAATGATTCCAGCAGCTTTCAAACGCTGAGAATGTTACAGTTGGTAACGGAGGGTGGCACCTGGGAATTATCTCTTGATAAGTCAGGGAAATCCTTCAAAGATTTGAATGTTCTTCCCTATCAGGACATTCGAAAATATTTAGGTTGTGGTTAAAAAAAAAAAAGGCACTTCATAAGTGCCTTTTATTTTTTTAAAGACTGTATTATTGAATTGCCACCTGCCAGATTTGAGAATGCAAATGAAAAGAACCCTACAGATACAGTCTAGAATATGTGCTAGCGATTCTATCGAAAAGCAGTCTTGCTAGTTAATTTACCATTGGTAAATTTTTTTTTAAGTATTTTATTTACTTATTTGACAGACAGAGATCACAAGCAGGCAGGGACGCAGGCAGAGAGAGAGGAGGAAGCAGGCTCCCCGCTGAGCAGAGAGCCTGATTCGGGACTCGATCCCAAGGACCCTGGGATCATGACCTGAGCTGAAGGCAGAGCCTTTAACCCACTGAGCCACCCAGGTGCCCTGGTAAATTTTTGATACAGCCAAATGATCACTGGGCTCTGACCAAATTATACAGGGGATTGTTCATTCACTTTTTAAAAAAATTTTATTTATTTATTTGACAGAAAGAGATACAGCAAGAGGGAACACAAACAGGGGGAATGTGAGAAGGAGAAGCAGGAAGCCTGACTCAGGGCTGGATCCCAGGACCATGGGATCATGACCTGAGCCCAAGGAAGATGCTTAACAACTGAGCCACCAGGTGCCCCAGTTCATTCATTTTTTAAGGTGACCTAAAAAATACAGAATAGTTCAAAGATAAGTGGGAACTAATATTAGAACCAGCTACCAGGTTTTTTTTTTTTTTTTTTGCATTTATTCTGTGCAAATTTACCCCGGGCCATAAGTTTTTGTTTCTTCAGTTTCTTCTGGGATATCATTTTCTTCTGTGCAACCTCCTCTTCTGGCTTAGGAACAATCTGCTCTTTTTCAGTAAGGATCATCTCAATGTGGCAGGGAGAGCTCATGTATGGGTTAATGCGACCATGAGCCCTGTAAGTCCTACGCCGTATCTTGTGGGCTTTATTCACCTGAATGTGCTCAATGACCAGAGAATCGACATCTAAACCCTTAAGTTCAGCATTACTCTCTGCGTTTTTAAGCATGTGCAGTAAAAATTCAGCACTCTTCTTGGGCCACCGACCTTGTGTCCAGCCCCACTGTTTGGCCTGGGCACACCTACCAACTCCACCATTGTAGCGACAGAATGGCACACACTGCTTCTGCAAAGTGACGTCTTTCAGATACTTGGTGGCTTTTCGGATATGCATACCCTTGATGGCCTGGGCAGTTTCACGTGTGTTCTTAAAGTGAACACGGAGATTTGAACCTCTTGACTTGCATGATTTCGTAGGGTTTTCCGGGTCAAGCGAATAGCGAACCATTTTCAGAGGTCACCCCAGGCCGCTGAGAGGAAGAGGAACCACGATACTTCTTTTAAATGGAGCTGGATAGGAGATATTCCTCAAGTACCAGAAATTCTGCAAATATAAATTAAGGGTGGTGGGAACAAGTGCATAAGAGGCATTAAATGTAATTAATATTTTCAGGCCCGGGAGAGAGGGTATAGAGAGGTGTACTGAACTCTTCCTTGTCTCTGGATTTCTATGGGGTTTTGGTTCCTTTCCATTCACTGTGTCCCGGCATCTTGCTTAGTGTACAGCAATGACGCATGTTTTCTGGTGTTAGCTTAAAACCTTATGTTGAGACTGTGAGTTAATGCTACTTTTAATAATCAGTTATGTAAAAGCTGTTAAAATAAAATAATTCCAGAGCAAGTTTGTCCTTTTCACTTACCAACCACAGCCGAAACCAAATTCACAGCTTTGCAAATACTTTCACTTAAGTCTCTGTGTAACTGCACATAATAGCATAACTAATAGCTCTAAAGACCAGTATTTTAATGAAGCACATATGTCTACACTGGGCACAAGGCACTCTGTTAATAAAACAGACATGGACTTTCCCCTTCATGGAGCCGAGAGGGTATTTTATTAATCTACTACTTTATTATTAGTATTAGCTTTTTTATTTTATTTTTTAAATTTATTTTATTTATTTAAAGTATTTTAATAATATTTTATTATTAGCATTAATCTACTACTTTATTATATTATTAATTATTACTACCAATTAAACCACTACAGCAGTCATCATTGATTTGGTTAATTTGTCACTTGTGTTTGAATAAAAAAGTGTGTAGAATGTTTAAAAAATATTAGTTTGGGGTAGAAAGTTAGACACCTAAGGATTATTTCAGGCAATGAGAGAAAAGGGAGCTGACGGTAATAACGGAGTTGGAACCACAGAAGGGAAGGGTGGAGGGTGTGACCGTTGTGCCCCCGGCACCGTGTTTAATGCTGGCGTGGGCAATCCAGCTGGACCCTCGCACAGGCTGATGAAATCGAGATTTTTCACATGAGGATACTCAGGAGGTTTAAAGTTGAGGGGCAATTAAATGGACCGCCCAAGGTCACACAACAAGTAAGTGCAGATTTTTATATTTCCCACCCAACTACAGAAGAACGAGAAAATGGAAGATATTTTAAAAGGAGAAGTTAAAATAGTTAGGGCTTTGATACACACAACTAGATACTATTAAAACCACAGAGATGCCAGTGACAGGTATCATAATGGGATTCAAGAATTGTGACCCCCCCCTCCCTGTATGCTTTGGGGTTTTTTGCTATTAGGAACCACCACCTTCTCCTGCTATTGCTCATTCCAGACAGAAGTCTCCAGAATATTATAAGGTAGGCATGCACCTGAAAGTTTGGACTGTCAGGAGCAGTCTCCCAGTTTTCAAAAAAAAAAAACAAACAACAACAACAACAATAAACAACCAAAACAAAAAAGAACCCTCTTAAAACTGTTCGTTCACAAATCAGTCAGTCAAGAGCAACACATCAGAAATTCTTTTTTTTTTTTTTATAAGATTTTATTTATTTATTTGCCAGAGAGAGAGAGAGAGAGAGCGCACAGGCAGGCAGAGTGGCAGGCAGAGGCAGAGGGAGAAGCAGGCTCCCCGCCAAGCAAGGAGCCCAATGTGGGACTCGATCCCAGGATGCTGGGATCATGACCTGAGCTGAAGGCAGCCGCTTAATCAACTGAGCCACCCAGGCGTCCCCACATCAGAAATTCTCACGGGGCGGCAAACAAAGGTCAGAGATGACGGTCCTGGCCAGTGCTCCTCCTTTCTGTTTCCCGCAGTTTCCTTTGCCTGTGGTCAACCATGGTCCAGAAACAGACCATCTCCTGACTTAGCATCAAGAAGGTCAAAAAAGAAACCTAATGTCAAGTCACAGCGCCTACATTATTCACCTTCACCGCATCTCATCACCTGGCATTTTATCATCTCGCCTCATCACAAGTTGAAGGGTGAGTACAAGATATTTTGAGAGAGCGAGAGAGACCACATTGACATAGATTTTATTAAAGTATACTGTCATCATTCTATTATATTATTATTGTTGTCAATCTCTTACTGTGCTTATTTATAAGCAATTTTATCACAGGTATGCATGGACAGGAAAAAACATGGGTATATACAGGTTTGGGTCCTGTCTGCCGTTTCAGGCTTCCCCTGGGGGTCTTGGAACAGATTCTTGGTGGATAAGAACCCCTCAATGCAGCCAGTGGGTGCTCAGCTAAAAGAAGCTTATAAAAGGAAAACAAACAAAACAAAACAAAAAGGCTTTGCCTCCTTTCCTTCATAATAAAATACTGACACAATCTTAATTATAGGTTATAAACAGTGCTGTTGGACCACCGCTTCACCATATGGGACTGAAGACCATAAATATGTTATGTGTTGGTTCTTGGGAAAAAAAATAGAATATACTCTTTGTAAAAATCATATTTTTATGAGCCTGCTGAAGAGCTGCTGAATGTTGAATCAAATCACGAATTCTCAAGACCATCATAATCAGAGTAGGCAAAGTATATATTTGCTCAGGGAAACATCTGTTAAGGAATTTCTCCTGAGTCCCATCAGTAGTTGGCAAGCTTTACTGCTTTAACTATGTTTTCATTATCAGCCTGCCTGCGGAATAGTTTACACTGGTTGTCCTTCTATCATTAATTCACTAATAAAGAAAGAACCTTGTTAATGGCCTGCTATGGCTGGTAATGTTCACAACAAAACTTAAATTTAGAAAATCACTCACTGATTTGTATTTTATTCAACTGTAGTTTTGAATTTTATGTACAGTCAAGGAGCTTTAAAAACGATGTAAATAGTAAGTTATGAAATGAGTGCGAATCAACCATGGTGTTCACACTGACAACTCGGCCACTTCCGAAGTATTACAGAAACTGTGTCTTTATAACGCTGTGTTCACAAGGATCGTGCCATCACTTCTAATACTTCTCAGTGAAATTATTGAAGTTGGCTAAATTGTACACATAGAAAAATCTTTTTTACTCCAAATAGAGGCACGTTCCGGCAAAATATATTTTCATCAAACAAACTAATAAAATATTAGTTTTAGGAAGCAAAGAATTTTCTGGAGGGGAAAAAACAGAGGAAACCCAGAAAATGATGTTCTTTGACACATTTGTCGCATAGATGTATATTATAGGTGACCTAAATTAAATATATCATGAGTTTTGGGGGATATGTTTGACATTAAATACATACATGACCAGGATCATGTTATTTTCTTCCTAGATTTCCATTTGGGATGTTCCAGTGTCATATAGTCAATAAAATATCGTCCCAATATACCCACATATTTTTTACATAATATTTTATAGTTGATTTACAGGTGAATGATGTTTGAAATTGCGATAAGAAAACGAGACCTACCCCCTTAACAAATTCTGAAGTACCCAACACAAATAAACATCATAATAGTTGAACAGCTCCACATTCTCCTTAACCGGCAACCAGTCTCCTGCTTCTATGAACCTGAGTATTCTAGCATCTCATAGAAGTTGAATTGTGCCCTGTCTGTCCTGTCGTGACTGGCCTATCTCATTTAGCTTCAGGTCGTCTAGTTTCATCCATGCTGTTGCATACTGCAGGATTTCCTTGTTTCAGACTAACCGATACTGCATTGCATGTATATGCCACGTTTTACTGACCAGCCATCTGTCAATGGCCATTGAGGTTGTTTCCCTGCCTTGGTTATTGCAAATAATGCTGCAATGAACATGGCAGTGCAGGTACCTCTCTGAGAACCTGATCTCAACTGGACGATGTGGAGAAATTGGAACCCTTGCAACACTATTGGCGAGGAATGTAAAACAGCGCAGCGCTTCGGAAAACAGTATGGAGGTTCCTCAAGACATTAAAAACAGAACTACCGCATGATCCAGCAATCCTGCCTCTGGGTGTCTGTTCAAGGGAATTATTTTTGCAGCGGCATTTGCTAATACCAAATCATAAGAGCAGGTAACTAGGAATACAGAATAAGACAGCAGTTCTCTCTAACATGTTCTCTGCTCAAACTATTGATATAACCTGGGCAAAGATAAGTGTGAGCAGGAACGAAAGGCGTACGTCTGTTGTGTGCGATATCTGCCTGAGCTGTTGATGCTATATATTAAGTTTCAGTAATTGTTCAGGTCATCAATCTCTGGCAAGAACCTTTCCGAGTGCTTGATGGCACTGCACACTTCAAGCTGTGCTACATTAAAAAATGATGAATCTCTGTCCAGGTAAAGCCCTGCCCTTTGGCTATCATCATGTATCACCATTTGGTTTACAAATAGGTATTCGTGATGATAAGTAGCAAAAGGGTACATGAGATTTATAAATAGAGGAGAGGTTGGCACAAGCTCATCTTGGAACTTACGCCATTGAAAGTCTGGAGAAAACGATCATAGTTACCTGCAAAACAAATGACTTTGGTAAATGAAAATCTTCGTGATCAGCCATTTCAATGACTCAAGATTATTTATCTAAAACATCATGCTCTTCGCAGAATAAATCAATTTTAACTTCTAATTTCTACTCTTAAAAAATAAAGTCTATGTGTCTTAAGTGCATACGACTCTATCATCATACATAATTTTGGCAGTTTGCAAATTTCAGAGGGATCGCTTTCTCATCTTTGCTGTTAGCCACACCATGGTCTTGTTATTTTAATTTGGGGCAAGAGGCCTTTATTTTTGATAGGATTTTTTTTTCCTGAACATACAACAGAAATGACTTTACCTCCTCTTTGCTGATAGGATCATAACGCAACGAGCTGTACGTCACTCCCGTGTGTCCTTCCTTATTAATCGAGGGTGGCATTTTATAGCTGTATTGAAGGGAAACTGTGCAATGCTTGCTACAGTTCCTTTTATCTTATTTTACTTTTTTATCTTACATATTTTGTCTTGCATCTGTGTTTTCCATAACAGCTACATTAGTTCTGGATCAGTTATTTTTTTTTTGTTCAAGGAACACGGTACAACCTCCATTTCTATCAGCAAATTTTTTGAGATACATAGAAAGGTATGGAAACAATAAAATCATCCCATAAGAAAATATTGCTGAGCTCTATCAAATCTTTAACAATTTGATAGATTTACATTTAAAAAAAAAGGTTAGGGAAAGAACTGGCGTGTTTTGGCTACTCCTTCGAGATGGCTTCCTTTCCCGCCATTCATATCCCCCAAGTAGATGTTTGTAAACTTCATGTACACACTTAAACTATCACTGCTCAAGGATTTATGCATGAGCACTATGGAATGTTTTGTGTATCTCCAGTTATTTATACAAATAGTCTGAGACAGTGACTATCACTATTTAGCTTGCCTTTATTTTTCACTATTCTATTTTTGACTTTTCACCATGTTAACACATGTATCTCTAGTTCATTCATTTTTAAGGACAGTATATTATGCTTTTGAGGGAGATATCACATTTTATTTGATGAGCATTTAGGCCCGTGTCTGATTTTTTATGAACATGAATGTCCCACCATATGTCTGCTTGCCACATGTGCTAAGGTTTCTCTAGAAGAATATATACCTAAACATTGAATTGTTGTGCAGAACTACAACTTGACCAGGATACTTCCCTGCCGCCCTCCTGGTTATCTGTATAACTATGCTTTGGGCAGTGTATAAAAGTTCTCCACTTTCTCACTACCTCATTAATGGTTGATATCAAATATTTGACTTGTCAGTCTGATGGGTATGAAGTAATATTTTACTACCGTTTTTTTATTCCCCTACTTAGAAATGAGTTGGAGTATCTTTCCATACATTTTTTGGACATTAGTTTGTCACTGGATTATATATTTGTATCCTTTTCTCACTTTTTTGGCTGTTCGACTATTTTCTTATTAATTAGTAGGAGCCCTTGACATATTCTCACAACTCATCACTGTCAGTTACATACACGGCTTGCAACAGTCTTTCCCAAATGGTAACTGTTTTTTTTTTCATTCCTGTATGGTCTCAATAGTTGAAGGGTTAAAAATTTAATGTATTCAAATTCATGGATATTCCCTTTTATGTTTTAAACTTCTGAATCATGCGGGTTTTTTTATTTTTTATTTTATATTTTTAGAGAGAGAGAGGTGGGGGAGAGAGGCAGAGGGAGAGAGAATCTTAAGCATGTTCCACGCCCAGTGCAGAGCCCATCTTGGGGCTCAGTCTCACTACCCTGAGATCATGACCTCAGCCAAAATGATGCTCAACCAACTGAGCCACCCAAGTGCCCCGAGCTTCTGAATACTGTTTAAGAACTCTTTTCCTACCCTTGTTGCTGTAAAGGTATTCTAGTATGCCTTCTTTGAAAAGCTTTTTGGAGTTGGTCTTTGATTCATTTAGAATGAAACGTTAGGTATATCTCTTATTTTAATTATGTATGACAAAATTTGTTCTCACAGTAAATTTATTGATGAACACCCTCTTCACTTATTTTTAATACCCCTTCAGTCATGTTATCAAGTTTCTAAACATACATGGGTCTGTTTTGTCTTCTCAATTGTTCTTTTTTATTTTTATTTTTTTTTAAATTTTATTTATTTATTTGACAGACAGAGATCACAAGTAGGCAGAGAGGCAGGCAGAGAGAGAGGGGGAAGCAGGCTCCCCGCTGAGCAGAGAGCCCGATGCGGGGCTCGATCCCAGGACCCTGCGATCATGACCTGAGCTGAAGGCAGAGGCTTTAAGCCACTGAGCCACCCAGACGCCCCCATTGTTCTTTTTTAAGTTTAATTCTGTTTCATTGCCCTTCCATGTGAATTTCAGGATAAGACTGTCAAGTTTTATGAAAAAAATTGGAATTTCACTTGGAATTGAGTTGAAATTAGTAATTATTTTGAAAGAATTTTATTTTTATAATATTGTAACTTGCAACCACGAGCATGATTTAGTGCCATTTACACAAGTCTTTATTTATATTATTCAACACAGTATTATAATTTCTGCTAGATTTATTCCTAGCTGTTAGAGTTGTACGGAGATTTTGTTTGGCTTTGATATTTGGATCAAACCAGATATTTAGTGTGGCTTCAACCTTGGTCTTTAGAACATTAAGTAGCTGCAGTCCAACTTCAGTGTAATTCCTAGCATCCCTGAACTGGAGTACGACCAGTAATTTTGTGATCCCAGGGTTTCTTTCATATTTAAACAAAGTTTCAACATCAGTAATACAAAGAAGACATGTTATTTGGATTTACTGTGAATATCTGAATGTTCATTTACAAATATGTGTAAATATTCTAGATGCTATTCAGAGCAAAAATTCTCCTTATGTTGTTTTTGTGGTGAAAATCTGTTATTTTGAAATGAAAATGTTTATTATTGCAAAAGTAGAATGCTGCAGCAACTAATAATGACTAAAATATTAATATCATGAAAACACTGTTATAAACTTTTGAATAGTTAAATATGCAAAACAATAAATTTGAGAATTAAACTAGAATCTGATAATGAAATCTGAATATTAACAGTTTGTTAGCTACATAAGAAATAGTATTCAATACTTTTTGAACTGAGTGGTTTATACAATTTAAATAACACAAAGCAGAATGTTAGAAATTATGTGATAATTCTAATCTTTGTGCAATTGTTCAGTGTACAATATCCAAAAATTGAAGGAAACAAAGAATAAATTTTAGGTATTTAACTCACTTGAAGGACTTTTTCTCCTGAAGCAACTATGATCAGATTAGCTAGAATGCCCAAATATTCTAGCAGATGAAATCATCAAGAAATAATATTTCCTGCGCTATGAAATTTAAAAAAATAATTCTGACAACACACCTTTTAAATAATAAAACTGTAGTAAAATTTTTATTTTTCATCAAGTTTCAGATTTATTCTTGTATTCTAGGAGTTCATCTGCGGTACTCATATTTGGCTTTGTCTCCACTGTGGTTATATATTGATTTTTAACATTAGGGCACTTGCTCTTTGACCAAAATATGCATTTGATGCACCTTTCCAAGATACCAGAAATAGCATTGAACAGCATCTAATAGATATAGTGGCTGTCATGGCTCATGTAATCTTACTTCTTTTTATTTCTAATTGCTTGTTATCAGGATATTATTGAGTCATATGCTGATTTTTTTTATCTAGGAAATTTGATGAGCTCATTAATTCAAGTAGTATGCAGATTCTTGATTTTTCAGTGTGAAAAATAATATTGCCTGCAATTAAAGGCAGATTTGTCTCTTTCTTTTTAAGTTTCATATGCATGGTTTATTTTCCATATCCAGTTGGAGAAATGACAGTAGAGAATATCTTTGCCCTGTTCCTATCCCAATGGAAATCTAAATTTTTTTTTGCCCGTATCTGTGGTGATTTTGAGATAATGACTTTTATCAGCTCAGGTAGAGTACTCTTTTATTCTGAGTTTGCTTTTGTCATGAATGTGCACTGATTTTGGCGCATGCTATTTCATTATCTACTGAAGTAAAAAGATCTCTCCTTTAATCAATTAATATAGTTTATTCAATTAACCCATTTTTTATGTTGAAACATCCTTAAAATTATGGGAAGTAGACTATTAGTTGTCACATATTTAAAAATATATACATACTGGGTACCTGGGTGGCTGGTGGAGCATGTGACTTTTGATCTTGGGGTCATCAGTGAGTTTGAGCCCACACTAGATGCAGGTATTACTTAAATAGATATTAAAAAATATATATGTATATAGATATAAAATACTGAATTCAACTTAATAATATTTTATTTAGAATTTCTCTATATTCACAAAGGAGCTTTATCTAAAATGATCCCTATTTTTGTATTGTCTTTGTCTACTCTGAATTTCAAGTGAGTACAGATTATTTGCTTTTTGAGGACTTGAGAACAGCTTCCTATAAAACTAATTTTTTTTTTTTTGGTTATGGTTTTTATGGGGGATAAAGCAGGCAGCAGAGTACGCAAGTGATTGAAGTTAACACCCACAGTAATAAGACATATGGGCATTATGTTCTCCCTGACGGGATGTACTACTGAAAGGGGCACAATGTAGCTGGCGTTCTTGCCAAAAATGCATAAACTCTATCTGATTATGAGAAAATATCAGACGATACTGAGAGATATGCTATAAAATAACTAACGGGCACTCTCCCATAGTGTGGTGTTCATGAAAGACAAGGAAAGCCTGAGAAACCAGCACAGACTGAAGACTGTGGAGCAACGATGACTAAGTGTGGTCTCCTGAACTGGACACTACACAGAATAAGGACATCAGTGGGAAAACTGGTCAAATGAAAGAAGACATATTTAATGTTTCTTGTATGCAGGATGTCTATACATGTACAGAACAGACTTATTTTTGAACATAAACCTTTTTTTTTTTGTTTAATCAGTTTCTGCTACAGTTGTATGAAAATTATCCACTCTTACTGTGGGATTATAAATTCTGTTAATAAATCTTTGTTTTTATTTATGGATTTTGAGGCTGTGTGCTTAGGGGCATGCAAGCCCATATTTTTTCTGTTTCATGGAGGATTCTGTGTTACTTTGATCCCCATTAATGCCTTTTGCCTTTAATATTATTTTGTCTAATTTTCATATTACTAGAATATCTTTCTTTTAATCATTATTTGCAAAGTATAGTTTTCCCATTTGTTCATTTTCACCTTTTCTGTATGTTTTTGTTCTATGCATATTTCTTGCAAGGAACTTATAGTTAGATTAGAAAATATAGTCACAGTTTTTATCTTTTCATACAAAAATTTAATCCATTAATATTTATTCTAATTACTGATATATCTTAGGCTTTATAAAAAAACATTAATTTTGTGTTGATTAACCATGTCAATGTTAAGTATCTCTTCTCCCTTTCTTCTGAGTGAATGGACTTCTTGCAGGGCACAAGGCTGACTGGAATAAATATTACGTGTCTTAGTCATTCTGGAGATAAGTGTGAGTATGTGACTAAATTTTGGCCATGGGATATAATGTATATCCAGTCTCCCTTAGAATACAGTTGGGGATGCCCTTTCTTCTTCTCTGTCCCTTCCATCAGTATATGGATGCCTCCTTGGACCATGAGGATGAAGACCATACCCTAGGGATGGCTGAATGGGGAGTTGGATAGTCTCTCAGGATAGCATCGAATCGTGTGACCATACCAGTTCTGGACTTTTTTGGACATTTATGTGATTAACATGAGCACAAAATAAACACCTTCCTTCCTTATGTAAATCAGTATGTGTAGTGTTGTTTGTGTGCGTGCATGTTTCCTGTAGCAGAATCCAATTTTAACATGTACACCCTTTCTCCTATAATTTTTCTCCTTCTGCGACTTTTATTTGGGGTGATAATTCTCCACACTGCCTTCTTTTTTTCTCTGCATGCATGGAGAAGAATACAGATCTTATTCTTATTTCTTTGGCAAACATATTTCATTATATCTTTATCAAAAGTGATTTCTATCATAAGCAAGATGCAGTCCATATTACAATCAAATAGGCATTGAATTTCTCTGTCCCCATTTTTATTATTATTCAGACCCACTGCTGATCAACAGAATTTTCTGTTAGGATAGAAATGTTCCATATCTGAACTATTTAATGCAGTAGCCACATATGGCTATTGGGCACTTGAAATGTGTTTAGTGAGACTAAGGAGATGAATTTTAAATTTTATCTAATTTAAATCTATTTAAAATTAAATTGTAATAGCCACCTTTAGCTAGTAGTTAAAACACAGGACTATAAATGTAGTTTTAATTTTCATTTTAACTCTATAATTTAAACAAAACATGAATCAGGACATATCTAAGCTGTACTTCCTGTCTATTTCTTCACCTGTGACACTTTCAGGGAATTTCTTAAACCTCACTATCACGCATTAATTACCCAGGGTAATTAATGCGTGATAGTGACTCCTCATGGAGTAAAAAAATGTTCTATCTTGAGTCAACTAACTTAATCCCTTTATTTGACAGGTGGGAAAAAAATAAAAGAAAAATTAAATTTAGTTTATTTTATGTGTTATTTCATATTCTGCTCTGGTTACTGGTTTGCAAAATGTTAATTTCAACATACTTGCCTAATACGACCACATTAAATATTGCTTGTAATAACTGTTAATTAAGGATTGGAAATACTCTTATTTGTATTGAGAATTTTTTATAGTATGTTATGCTATAAATTGAACAGGAAATGCTGAAATGTACCATATATTAACAGTGCTAGTAGGTCAATCTTCATCTGAGAATCTTAAAATGGTAAAGTGAATGAACATCATTCTCAGCATAAGTTTACATTGCTTTTATAAATACAAGATGTTAGTAGATGTCCTATAACTGCAGTTGCATTGTTTTGAGTTTGATACGATAATCTGGCATAAAATACTGTAACATCCCATTTACGAGGAAAAAAAAAACAGGCAAAATATATTCCAACTCTAAAGATTTAGTTTATATTGTTCATTACTAGTCTCACTAAAATAACAAATAGTATGACATAGACTTTAGGAAGACTAAAAGCAGTAAAATGACTGCAAAATTACCAATTTTTTGTGGTAGAGGACATAAAGGTTTATGCCTAAGCATCCTGAAATGCTGACAAAGTAGCTTCTTTTTGGCAAGGGAAAGTGCTGCCTGGTAATTTTACATTTTTAAAAAAGTAAGAAGTAAGGCCTTTAAAAATTTAAATCTCATTAGACTAGAATAGAAATTTAGAGCTCTCAGAGACCTTAGAAATGATCATATCCAATCCCTTCACAAGTAATGACATTGAATTTTACGGAAGTTAACTAACTTCCCTTAGAAAACACAGCAACTTAGTTAGAACCAGAAGCCCGACTGAGGCCTGCTGTGCCTGTCAGGGATGCTTTCCTCTGACCGGCCTGTGCCTCTGGACATCATGTTCATGGAGAATGTATTTTAAAGACCATGAGACGGTACTTTAACTACAAGATTTATTCTACAGGAAAGCTCACGGATCTTTTGCTTCATTTGCAGGACAGAATGGAGGGGACAGCATCTCTGCACCATCATTCCTGTGGGCTGACTGAACTTTTTGCTGCCACTCATTGAAGATTAAAGGATTGTTACTGTGAACTCAATTCCTCTGTCTCAATGTGTCCTCCATTTTCTATGTTAATGTCAATAACCCATATCTTCCCATCATTTAATGGCCACCATCAGCCAGCAGAGAATTTTTCTTTGTGAGAGGGCTTATTTGTTCAGTCAGCATTTACTACTGATCAGATACCAAGTAAAATAAAATGGAGAGACCTGTGACCTTCCCGTGGTAAAAGTCATCCTGACATATTCCTCATGTGTGCAGCAAACAAGATGGCAAGGTACACAGAGTCACCCACCGAATTAGTAGAGTCAAAAGACACAAAGATCTTAGTTGAGAAAAGTATTGATCAGCAAGGCAAATGAAGGCCGTTGATAACCTCCATGATTAAAGACTGAGGTAACACAAGGGATGGCTTCCTTTCCTTCCGTTCTTTCTTTCTTTTTAAAAAGATTTATATATTATTTGAGAGAGAAGGAGAGAGCAGGAGTGCATGTGTGGGAGGAACAGAGGGAGAGGGAATCTGAAGCAGGCTCCACACTGAGCTCAGAGCCCAACATGGGGCTCAGTCTCAGGAGCCTGAGATCAGGACCTGAGCTGAAACCAAGAGTGGGAAGATCAACCGACTACACCTCCCAGGTGCCTCTACAGGAGAGATGGCTTCTGAGGAGATTACAAAGGTGGCATCAAATGTTCAGCTGAGTTTAAACTGAAGCTAAGAGGGGCCTGTTGGTTTGTATGAATCAAGAGGCCCAAGGATTAGAGGTCTCCCTGCACATGAGGAAGAACTGAAATGGCAGTGAGCTGTGAGGGACCTGAAAATAGGGTTTGGTCAGAGGGAGCCATTTGGACGTTAGATGCCAGGATGCTCCATCAGTTTTCTCCAGAGACACAGAACCAATGGGGTATGAATCCGTAGACTGACAGATGATAAAGAGATTGACAAACACTACGGATTGAATGAACTGTGTCCCTCCCAAATTCATATGATGAAGCCCTAACCCCCAATATGATAATATTTGGAGATGGGGATTTGGGAAGTTTACTGGGTTTTAGGGAGGTCAGGAGGGTAGGGTCCTCAAGATGGGATTAGTGCCCTTAAAAGAAGAGACACCTGAGAGTTTGCTTTCTCTTCCTCTCTCCGAGTGAGGGCACTGAGTGTAGGTACCATCTATCTACAAGCCAGAAAGTCTTCCCCAGGAGAACCTTTCTAGAACCTTGATCTTGGACTTCCCAGACCCTGGAACTGTAGGAAGTAAATTTCTGTTGTTTAAGCCACCCAGTTAAGACATTTTGTTATGATAGTAAGAGCAGATTGAGTGAGTGAGAGAGAGAGAGTGAGTGATTGGTTGATGGACTGATTTAGGAATTGGCTTATGTGATACTGTGAGATCCTTCAAGTCTGAATTATGTCCAGCAGACCAAATAGGCTGGTAACTAAGGCAAGGGTTGATGTCCCAGGCTTGAGTTTGAAACTCACAGAGTTAGGAGGTAGGCTAGAAGCTTAAACAGGTCTGGATGCTGCAGTCTTGAGGCAGAATCCAGGGATGGATTGTAGAAATGAAAATGAAAATATACCTTTGAAGCTGACAGTGAGTGCACAGAGAGCTTACTCCTGGGTGATTCATTCAGAGAAGTCACCCATTTGGAGGTGACACTTGGTGGGTGATGAAATTAATGGACTTTCTGATTCTTAGAATATCTTCAGTATCGTCTTGCATTTTCTATCTTTGATGGTCCAAAATGTAGCAGGAACAATGCACAGCCAATGCTATTTTCCATGTTTTGAGTTTAGTAACTTTGCTGTGTTTTCTCATTTGTAATCACAATATTCAATACTGTCATATAACTTTTTCATCGTGGCCTACCGGTGGATGTTTTCTTGAAAATTCATTTACTACTGCCAATACTATTATCATTTCAAATGTACTGAGTGGTTAGGAAATATCATGGTATGACATGTAACTGGCCTCATGTCTCAGTTACCTACCTTTGATTTTGAAGAGAATTTGGCTCTGTTTTCTATATTATGAGACCTAAGAAACAAAAGCAACGCGCGGATGATTAGGCAGAGGGAGCCCTCGCAAATCCATAGATCTGGCATATGCCTTTATCCGCAGCTTCAACATAACTAAGCTTGGTAGAAGCCATTTGTACCATGGTAATACTGATCTACACTTAAACATGGAAAGACTCTTGGCTCTGATTCCAAGTTGACAATAGCCTGACCTGAGAAAAATATAAAAGTTAATCCAAGAGAAATATTGACATAAAAAATTAAATGTGCCAATCTTATCCACAACAAAAACATAAAATGAAATCGTCTTCTGAGAGACTGAAGAAACACAGTGTTACTCTTAAATGTTGCCTCTATTATACTGCATGTATGTTGTAATAAAAACATAGCAAGCCAACCCATAAACGGTATCTTCCCATCGGCTCTACCCTTGAAACAATCCAGCCATGCTTCATACAGCAGGTGTATCTTCACATATTATCTTACAAATACTGCCTTAAAAGCTCATGAAACCAGAGGATTTTTAAGAATATGTCTACTGGATACTACACCAGACTAACATCTGTACTCAAAGGGAAATAGGGTTAGTATATTTTATGAAATTCTAGCTTGTAAAGGGACAAAACCACCACTCGAAGCATGGTTGATGGGAGATGGACTTCCCACGGCATTAGCAAGAATTCCATACACCGCGTCTTTTCCCTTTCAGCCTGTTAAACCTCCACCTCTGGGTCTCCAATGCAGCCAGTGAAAAGAACACAAACACAGCTCAGCGAAAGCACATTTGGAACATTCCCGTCTTTCCCCCTGTACTACAGCTCTTGGGATCCCATGAAGTGTACGACTTGTGCCCATAGGAAGCACATGAAAGCAATCCCACTCCTCTCCACCTTGACCCACTCTTACAGTGCTATAACGAATTAGTCTTCTGATACTTCAAATGTATGTAGAAAGTTTTATATGCTATATTTGTTGCAAATATTCCAGTGCACTGAAAAAGTATTTCCAAGTAGCTTTGATGCCTTCCTGCAAAATTCTCTTATATCCATCAATTAAGTGTCTAAATTAGCAGATAAATACATTACTTTCATGACTGCCTCCGTGCCCACAGTCACCAGAGGCAAATGGGCATGCGTGACTAATTCACGCGCTGAAGCATCTTATTGGCCAATCATAGAGATCACAGATGATGTGACTCTACATTCAAATTCCTCTCCATCGCTTTCCAATAGCATATATTTCCTTTTATATTTAGAAAACACAGTCAGGACAGATCAACAGCCATGGATGAGGATGAGTCAACAAACATTAAAAAGCTGGCTTCCTTCTCTTTTCATGGGTGACTTAGCATTTCGAAAGCACTTGCTTCCTTTACTTCTGTGTCCCTTGTCAACATTTGGAGACAGGCGGTGTGCACTGTCATTTCTCTTACTTAATAAGTGTACTTCTGAGTATTTCAGCATTTTCTCATCAAGCAAGTGTAAATGTTAACAGCAGCTTGGCTGCTGCAAATCACTGCTGAGTGGCGACGGGCTGCAGGATTTATCTGGATGAAAATATCAAAGAGTGTGTAAATTCTATTGATATTTCCCCTAACGTTTCCTTAAGAAAATATTAAAAGTTAAGAGGCACAAGTTCTACCATTTGATTTCCTTATGTTTCAAAGATACTCATTGAGCCATAATCATCACATTTATTTGCCCTCCTCTCTTAGAGCATGTCTTTCTTCTTTATTAACAAAACGTGCCGACTGCTTGCTCTGAGTTTAAAAATTAATTTCTAATTTCCTATCATTGAGATGAGGGTTCTTTAAAAGGTTTTGTAATATTTATTCAAATTATAAATAGATTGAGATAGATTGACTTTGAATTGACCAAATCAATTTCTGTCTTCTAAAATAGACTCATGCCATGATGATAATTATCCTTCATTTCTTTTTCATTGTGTTCTTATTTTTGTGCACATGGCCATCAAAGATCGCTTACCATATAGTAGCAGAAACGCTGATCCATCTTGGATAACAATAACAGTACATGAAGAGTTATCCACTGAAGTGACTTTGAAAGAGAGCCGTGATTTAGTTTAGGTCATGAAGGAAGAAATTGCCAAGTTCCAGAATACCGCCTGAGGTAACTTCGCAAAAGTGGTCCTTACCAAAATCATTCAGCATGGCTGACAGGCATTATTCAATATAGTTCATGTATCAATCCGAGCTATTAAAAATGTAAGTGACAAAATTCAACTCAAATCACCTCAATCATAAAATGGAGAAGGGATGTTTCACATGCCGAGAAAGACCAGAGAAAGAAAGGCATCAGGCATGCTGGATCCAGATCAGGTGAGGTGGAAAGACTATCTGTTGCCATTTCTCGGCCCTGTTTTGTCCCTGTTGGCTTGCTTATCAGACCCTGTACCGTGGCCCCTGAGAGCAACCGGCTCCCATCACTCTCACTGCTAGCGGCTGCATAGAAGACAGAACATTTCTTTCCTCCCCATTCAAAACTCCTTAGCTTGGCTTACATTGGCATGAGTTGGGCAATAAACTCAATCCTCATTAATCTCTGTGGATGGGGCCATGTAAACGCAAACCTAGGTCTAATACTAGGGCTTGGATAGGACTTACCTAAACCACATGCACCAAGTGGGGGTGAAAGAGGGAGGGGTGTAAAGTCCAAAATAGCATGTGATATGATGTGCGCCCTGACGTCTGAAACCGGGTGGGCCTGGAATAGCTGACCCCACAAGACCCCTTCCCTGGGGTCTTGTGTAGGGAAGGCCCCCAGCCAATCAACACTTCTTTTCAAGGGGACCGAATACAGTTCTTGCTTATCCCCCGGGGTGGATTTTAGATCCCTACCAGCCTGTGGAATTATTCAAATGAACGAATCACATCCCCCTGCAAGAAATGAAAGGGCACACTACTCCCTTGAGGCTACAAAGCCTGCCTCCTCTTGTCTCTGGGCACTTGGTTTTCTGTGCAACCTCCATGTGGCCCTATGTGGCCGGCCATGTCCTTCTCCAGATGGCTGTAACGAAATGTGACTAAGAAATGCCAAGCTCCTCTGTCCAGTGTTGTGTGTCATGTCTTCAGACATCTCCATAAGCCAAGGGTGGGAATCCTCTCTCACTGGTAGGGTGAATAAGGTGATTAGAGAAGTGTACCTCTAAAAATAGGGATTCAATCCTCATAAGGATGAATGAATGTTGGTAAATCCATAAATCATCAAAGTTAATTTCAGTTTAAATCCAAAATTCAATTCAATGAATATCCTCAGCTTCTAGGGTTCTTGGTAAGAAGAGAGAACAAAACTAACAGATTTTCCTAGAGAATTTGGGTATACGTGGGAGTAACTTCATTTCAACTTAGACCCCTTACCTGCAGCAAGAGGTCAGGATTATAGGGTGAAGAGAACCAGGACTGATTTTCCTAGATGAGGAAGCACTGCATGCTACATCTTAACTTTTTTGGGAAATGTACTATACTCATTAACATTTTTAAGACTCTGATAAGTCCTGTAGTAAAAATATCTAATTGCTATTTTATATCAAGAATTTCTCAGGCATATTTGGTACAGAATGCATTTAAGACTTTTAGGGGAGGCTGAAATATTCTTCATCTATGAAATGTTAAAATTTTTAGAGTTTCTTTAGAATACCATGGGCATAACTGAAATCTTAATACTACTACTGGATATAGTCATCATAAATGGGTATTATAAGACATCTGAGATCTATTAAGTGGTCCTATCCTTAAGAAAAGGAAGATTACATGTATCTATCTTGAATTAAATCAACTGTTTGAGTTTCAATTTTTTCATTTATTTCTCTCGATTAAATTCTTTAAAGGGCATTTCTTCCTTAACATAATTTTGGAATGTAAATCCAATTCTTGTGAAACCAGAAAAATTATCAAGATAGTTATCTTTTTATCATAAACTCTTGGGGTAAAATAAGATTAACCTCAGACTCTCTGACCTAAAATATCAACATATTTTTAAAAAGATGCATATTTCCAATGCTAATCCCTTTTTCAAGAAAACTATTTTAAAAAACCCACTTTGAATATTTGTCTTCTGTGGTCTTCACCACATATTCTCCTGGAAGAGCATATTAAAAAATAATACTTGAGGGAAGCTATGATAAATGGTTCAAATGAATTTTCCACACATTTCTTGTTATGCAACAAAGAATCAGTTGTGCCAGGAAAAACAACAACAACCTACAAGCCATGATTAAGTAGTACAGATTGGTTGTGATTTTATGTATAATTTCAATTTTTTTTTGAGTATGCCAACTGATGGCTATATCAATATTGTTTTGTTATCTTTTTTTTTTTTAAGATTTTTTATTTATTTATTTGACAGAGAGAAATCACAAGTAGACGGAGAGGCAGGCAGAGAGAGAGGAAGGGAAGCAGGCTCCCTGCTGAGCAGAGAGCCCGATGCGGGACTCAATCCCAGGACCCCGGGATCATGACCTGAGCCGAAGGCAGCGGCTTAATCCACTGAGCAACCCAGGCGCCCCTGTTTTGTTATCTTTAATATGCACTATCTAATTAGCAGAATTTGGGGGTGATCTTTTCCTGGAAGAATATACTGGTTGGCAGTGAGGGAGGTGGTTTTATTTTTGACAATAAAAGCAATCATGATGATTTAGATACAATGGGGAAATGCTGAACCAATGTAATTATTGTTTTTGAAACAGTTCCGTTGAAATGAGTAAAGGAGGGAAGAAGTGTATTTTCAAAGTCTTGTAAAAGACATAAGCACAAACATTTTGATTACTTAGTGGTAAAACATCTTGGACTGAAAGGAGATTAATTGTATTCATCAGCACAGAATTCTAAAATAGGGGGAAAATATGTGGGGATTTGGGTGCTGTTCTATCTTTGAGACTGAAATAGTCCAAATTACTAAAATCTCCTAAGATTTTCCTAGGCTTAGAAGTTTATTTTTGACATCTCTATCATTAACTTTTTTGCTTTAATAAAACATGTCTGAATCCTCTCCACTTGTGCACTGCTAATGTAGATTTAAGGAAGATGTAGTCAGAAATCAGGGGGTGTGTTTAAAAACTCCCAGGATCTTACTTCTCTTCCAGAGAGTTATTTTTTGAATTTATATACATGATACAGAATCAAATCTCCTGAAATACAGGCAGATCACTATGTCTGTCTAATTTTGGACCCACTGGAAAAAGGGTGTGTGTGTATGTCAAGTCCTTCATCCTTGACAAGGAAAACATGGGTGTTAAGGGTTAAGTGGACGTCCTTCTCCTTAATACCCCGTTGTTGTGAGTATGTAATCATCTGTGTATAGTTCATTATTATCTGTGTCTTCCTTTAGACTTTTTTTTACTTAAAGGTTGTATTTACTTATTTGAGAGAGAGCGAGCGAGAGGGAGAGAGCGTGCACGCGCGCATGTACGGGGGCGCTACAGGGGGAGAGGGAGAAGCAGACCGAGCAGAGAGCCCGATGCGGGGTTTGATCCCAGAATCCTGGGATCATGACCTGAGCTGAAGGCAGATGCTTCACCCGCCGACCCGCCGAGCCACCCAGGCACACCCACCCCATTTAGACTCTTAAGCGAGGCAAAAGCAACAGCGTTGGAGCTCTGGACAACAGGTATACACAAACACATATCACTCACACACACGTTTCTTATTGCTGCTGTAACAAATGACCACTGATTTACCTGCGTAAAACAACGCACACTTATATTCCTATAAGTCAGAAGTCTCTCTGGGCTATAATTAAAGTATTAGCAAGGCTGTGCTCTTTCCGGAAGTTTGCAGGGAGAATTCATTTCCTTCTCTCTTCAAGAACAAAGAAGTCACTCGCCTTTCTGGGAGCCAGGCCCCCTCCTCCATATTCAAAGCCAGCAGCACTGAGCCTTCCAATCTCTCTCTGACTCTCACACTCCTACCTCCCCTTCACAAGAATCCTCGTGATTACACTAGGCCTGCCCAGATAATCCAGGATAATCTCCCCATCTCAAGATCCTCACCGTAATCATATTTGCAAAGTCCCTTTTGCTCATCCAGCAACGGAGGCACAGGAGATACAGCACGACGTCCTTGGGGGACCATGATTCTATGTCACTCCCACACAAGTATATGTGTCTTGTGGCTATAATTCTCAGTGTACAAATTTGGGACTAAAAGAGATATAATGTTGGAGATTTTTTTAATAAATCAGTTTAATTTATCTTTTGATCATTGATTTTATAAGGATCTCCAGAACAGTTTCTGTCAAGTCAGGGTGTGCCCATAAAATGTCAAAGCCCAGGGTGGAAATTGCGGGGGGGCACCCAAGATGGCCCTCACCCTTTAGTCCACACACGTTTGCTGCTGAGATGCCTCTGATCCCTGCTCATTCCTACGCTCCGTGAAAACAAGCGGTCATCTAATTCCTATGTCCCATGTAACTGTCCATCCAGTCACTTGATAAATATTCATGGAGTGAGCATGTGTGTGGGCCCCAATACCCCTGAAACACACACCATGAATAAGGCATCATCCCTCATTTCAGAGAAACTACTGTGTGAAACTGTACCACGTTCCTAGTGAGTACAGTGACAGAAATGCTCACTAGGTACTGTGTGAGGACAGAGAACAGGGCTCTAATCTAGCTGGGGAGTGGTGTACAGTTTGGTCAGCAAAGGCTCCAAGAGTTGCTCACGGGTGAGCTGGGACTCCAAACACGAGAGCACGTTCTCTAGGAGGATGTAGGTACTGCTGGAGCCAAACCTCATTGTTCCTTGAGGACTAGAGATGTGTTTTTCATTCAACTCGACAAATAATTACTGAACTGTGTTGCATGCTAAGGAGAAGTGCGAGGGCCTAAGAGAATGTTGAATACCGACACTTCCCCTTGTTCAGGGCATTAGGGAGAGCTTTTCTGAGGAAGTCACAGACATTAAACAAGTAATTACAAGTGAGATGTGTGCTAGGAGCGATGCTACGGTCATGCAGGGGAAATAATCTCACCTAGTTACGAGGGTCAGGGACTGCCACTCTAAGAAATCGATGTTGAAGTCGAGCCCTGAGGGATAAGGAGCATTTAACAACAGAGAGGAAGTAGAGGGCCGGCCAGGAGGCAAAGAGAATATTCTGCAGGGTGGGCATGCAGAGAGGGAGAAGGGGACAGACTGCCACAGTGTCTCAAGAGCCAGGTCAGGAGTTTTCCCTTCACCCTAGATTTGCTCAGAAACTTGTGCTAAATTCTAGATTTGGGGAATGACATGATTAGATTTGCAGTTTTAAAAGATCCTTCTGGGGGCACCTGGGTGGCTCAGTGGGTTAAGTCTCTGCCTTTGGCTCAGGTCATGATCTCAGGGTCCTGGGATTGAGCCCCGCAACAGGCTCTCTGCTCAGTGAGGAGTCTGTTTCCCCCTCTCTCTCTGCCTGCCTCTCTGCCTACTTGTGATCTCTTGCTCTGTCAGATAAATAAATAAAATCTTTAAAAAATAAATAAAATAAAATAAAAGATCCTTCTGGTCATAGCAGGTGGGAACTAGGTGAGAGGTGAGTGATGCAAGAAGAGTGAAGAAGCAGTTACAGTAACCAGACAAGATTTTGACTTGGGCTTGGTTGATGTTTGGGAGGCGGAGTAGCAAGAGACAAAGACAGAGACCAGCGTATGTGCCCTTAAGCAAGAGTCTCAGCCAAGGATACGCTGATAGTGTGACATTTGCATTTTATTTGTCATGTAGTGCCTGTTTGGAAGATGAAATTGAGAGAAACAAGATTCTAGACAGAAAGAGGAGTAACAAGACCGTTGCAGTAGTTCAGTTACCTGATGATGGTGCCTGAGCAAATATAGCATTCAGAGATCCGGAGCGGGGGGGAATCACAAGTGAGAAATAGTTGGAAGGTGAAGTTAGAATTGATGATTGAGGATGTAGAGAGAAAGTGACAAGAGTCAAATCTGATTCCCCCGTTTCTAATATCAAGGACTGAGAATGACAGATGGGAAGCCAGGCACAGCCCCAGCCCTCCAGGACTCCGTATCAATGACTGATCAGTAATGACCTCGGGGTTTTCCTGCCAACTCAAATCCAAGTATCATCCTGCTCTACATTTTACCTGATTTTTCTACATCATAGACCCAAGTTTTTTTTTGTTTTTTTTTAAATTTCAAGCATTGATAATTGACTCACTGTCCGTGTTTTGTTTTGTTTTGTTTTCCTGATGCTCTAATATAAAGGCAGGTGTGGGGAAATCTCAGAAAGACAATCTCTTGGGAGAACATTTGTTATTAGTCTACGCATCGGTTTTTGACAGTCAGTCTGCCGCCATGTCTCACAGCCATGGAAAAATAGCTACTGCGGAGTTGTGTGTTTTTATATGAACAGCTTTTAGACAAACTGCTTATCGAGACTGCTCAAATTCCAATGAAAACTGAACAAACCCGCTTCCCACAGCGCCACTGTTCTCACCACTGAGGCTCAATGACATTCTGGGTAAAAAGGAAGAAATACATGAAACACGCTCTCTAGAGACCAACAACAAATAATCACAAAATCACTTCCAAAGCCCAGACTCCCTGTCATGCGACACAACTCGCATCCTTTGGGGTTCCCAGCCCTTGGCTAGTTACTGCTGAATGCGCTTGGTCACACATCTCGTGACACATCAAACTTTGAGGTCATAATCTTATAGAAGACACGACTTTAATTTCATAATCATGTAACAGGCATTGTCAGGATCCACATGGAGAAGGACCTGGGGATGGAAGCCTCAGGAAGGAAAACGAAATGGCCCGTGTGGGAATGTGCTGGGTTCTTGCTTCTCCACCGCAGCTCGTCCAAATCGTATACCTCGCTGGTGGCTCTGGCTCACTCCCGTCGGCCCTCAACAAGCCCGACCTGCTGTTCCTCCCACAGATGGTGTTGCCTTCAATTTCATATTTGACTAATTTGTAGAATGAATTAGATTTTTGGGGGGGGGGTTAGATTTTTTTTTTAAAGAATGAAAAGTGTGTAACTGTTTCTCATATACGGCTAGGAGACGATTTATGACCCAAACATTTTTTTACATAGACTTTTTTTTTTAAGATCTTATTTATTTATTTGATACAGAGAGGCACAGCAAGAGAGACACACAAGCAGGGGGAGTGGGAGAGGGAGAAGTAGGCTTCCTGCCAAGCAGGGAGCCTGATGTGGGGTTTGACCCCAGGACGCTGGGATCTTGTGGCCAGCCAAGTTAATAGCTCTCCATGACCTATGCAATCTGCAGACCAGTTACACTAGGCTCTGAGTTTGGTTGAACAACAGCAATACGGCCCCATTGCTTAGGGAAAGTTTGAATGAAGCCGACTTGCTCTCTTTAGCCCAAGATTGAAAAGTGATATTTTTTTTTTTAAGATTTTATTTATTTATTTGCCAGAGAGAGAGTGAGCACAGGCAGGCAGAGTGGCAGCAGAGGCAGAGGGAGAAACAGGCTCCCCGCCAAGCAAGGAGAGCGATGTGGGACTTGATCCCAGGACGCTGGGATCATGACCTGAGCTGAAGGCAGCCGCTTAACCAACTGAGCCACCCAGGCGTCCAAAAAGTGATATTTAAGAAATGATAATGCTAATCAGGAACCACTCGTTCAAGTAAACAGCTGGGAAAATCTTGTTTCTTCAGAGCTTACAAAGACAATGAAAGCATCTCACTCTTCTGAATCAGCAGATGTGAAAAGAAAAAACGTCTGGTTTACAATCCTGTAATGAATAAATATAAATATGGATCGGAGCCACACGCTAAAGTCCCTCCCTTTCAGACCAAAACTTTCAGGCCATTGTGGTTAGAGTCTGTCATATGTAAGGAGAGAATCAGGTCCTCTGAATTGATGAACAGTAGGTCCAATCACAGGTTTGTGTTTTCCTAGACAATTCGGAGAGAGGATTATAGAAAAAAATGGACAAGGAGAAAAAGGAAAGGCAAAGATTTTCATATGTAGACTAGTTTGATGAAATGTGGTGAGACAATTTTAGAAGGCATATCTAATGAGTAACACTTTGCAGTCCAATCATAAATAAAATACTTTCTCTACCTCTTCTTGTTAGTCTCAGGACAAAGTCATTAATCATGAGTTTAGTGTTCAAAAAATACCCTTAGGAAAAGATCTTTTTATTCACACAGAATGGTACAAAACTGGGCTGCCAGAAACAAATAAAACAGTCAGTATGACCTGGAGGTACCAGATTCCAGCTTGACATTCAAACTTATTTTCTTTCAGCAATTACTGATGTGGGTAAACTGATTAACACCACTCTCCAGTTATCTGTAGAATTCTTTTTTAACCGCTTGAGATAAAAGAGAAACAAAGCTGTACTTCAAAACTTATAAAACATTCTGAAAGAGTACATTCCCACAAACCCTAAAATGTGAGTATCTGTTTTTTGTAAATATAAAATTTAAATTTAGAATCTTTTTTTTTTTTTTTCCAGAACTGAACTCTGTATTAGAATTGATCTACTCACAAACACTCGTTTTGCAGATAACAAGCCAGAGGCCAAGGGTGTTAAGTGACTTGCCCAGAGGCACTGAGCTAATTAGCACTGAGTCAAAGATTCTGGAAGGTTCTGGAGTCAAAGGGGTGGAGGGGGGGATTTGCCAGGTACCTTTACAACTGATCAAATAAAAGCTGAAGAAAATATATGTTTGTCAAATTAACTCAGACTCTCAGTTCTTCATCTATCATACACAGACTTTCTTAAAAGTCTACGGAAATACACTACACTGGTCATTAAAATTATACCACACTGGTCATTAAAATAAAATTAATTTAAAATTCAAATTTCCTATTTAAAAGTCACTTTCGGTTAGATCACCAAACTGAAGTGAACTTGCAATGTTTTTTTGAGGTTCACAGAAGTTCATTATGTTGACCAGAAATCATGTGACTGTTATTTCAAGCTTTGGCAGAAACTGCTAGAAAAAAGTCCCTCAATAGTCAGATATGACCCTTTTCACTGCCCCCCATCAGAGACCTAAATGGTGGGAATATTAGGGAATTAACATTTGGCTTAGTTTTCTTATGACTTCTCCAGTCTGGCTGTCACCAGTAGGTACCGCATAACTTAGAAGCTAGCCCTTTCAAGATTTTCTAGTTCAGTGGGTTAGGAATGTTCAGATCACTTTTGGCTAAGTATTCATGTTAAAATTCTTCCTCCCCATCCCAACATGTTGTGGACTGGAAACCCCCTCTTACTTTTCATTTTATAAATTTGAAACATATGTCAGAATTTCAGATTTTAAAAGATACTATTATCTAACATGGTTAGGCATAGTCAGCAAAGCTGACCTCTAAGAGAGCCAAGGTTGCCAGTAGTAGTAGAACAAGATACAGCTCTTCCGTAGGAAACTTTGTTCTCTTCTTTTTTATTTTTATTTTTATTTTTTTATTTTTTTTTCTTCTTTTTTATTTTTATTAGCTGTTTTTTGTAGTGGTGAGAACCAGGTAGTTGCCTTAAACTCCTCGTTAATGAATGATGTGTTTGGGTTGAAATACAAGACTGAAGTTATGGGCTGCCTTTGGGGAAACCTCCCCACTCTTAGACCTTTAGGGGACTGGAGATGCGGACTGTGAGGAGTGTATATAGGATGCAGAACAAAGCTCCCCATAACGCAGTTAAGAAATGCAAAACCAAGTCGCTGAGGGACCACTGCGGGTGTCTGGGACTTCTTCCACTGCTGTATGACTGTGGCTCAGCATGGTACCCTTTGATACTGGATTGAATCTGTGACTCCCAGGCAGGGCCCCACTGCTCAGACGGGTTGAGATGCCATCATAGCCTACCTGTGACATCAGCGCACTCTCACCGATTTAGCTGAGTAGGTTAGTGTATGGTGACCATGAACTCAAGATTGTGATCATTCCCTGCTTCTCAAAGACTTAAGCTGCTCGGCAGCCACAAACCGGAGGCCTTCCTCCAGTCTTGGATGCCGGTTTGGTTTTCATCAAGTCATCGCCTCAAGTGGTAAAATGCAAGGCTAGCATTTCTGCCACAGAATAGACATGGAGCAGAGAGACTCAAGGTATATCGTGTAGGTTCATGGTCGAGTGTGCTGGCTTAGAGCATCATCGGTTTGCATTAAAATCACAGCCCTGATTCTTGTTAGCTGTGTAACCTTGTGGAAGGGATTCAGCTGTTTGAAGAGGTCAGATCGGGTATTTAATTCAGCAGTTGCTAGGAGATTTAATGTGCCTGGCAAATAAGATTCAATAAACATCAGCTATCTTTATTAATTTTTTCACTTTTTTGTGCACATGGATGGTTTCATATCTACTGCTCTAGTAAAATGGTCAACATTTATTCTTCTATTGAGATTATTCTAGAAGCACTTCAGCTGTTGGCTTGCATGTACAATTTGCATTATTCAAGGCATTGCTAAATCACTTTTGAAATGCTCTTCATTTCTCTATTCTCTCCACGGTACTTAATTAAATTGCTTTTTATCATGATAAATTCTCTTTATACAGATTGGCTATAAATGCTACAACAAGTGAACAAGCACACTTTAATAAGCAACTTTTAATTTAAAAAAAAATTTTTTTATGATCTATTTATTTATTTATTTGACAGACAGAGAGCACAAGCAGGCAGAGAGGCAGGCAGAGAGAGAGGAGAAAGCAGGCTCCCCGCTCAGCAGGGAGCCTGATGTGGGGCTGGATCCCAGGATCCTGGAATTATGACCTAAGCCAAAGGTAGAGGCTTTAACCCACTGAACCACGCAGGCACCCAGCAACTTTTTAATTTGAAATAGTTTTACACGTACAGGAAATCTGCAAATTGTGACGAGTTCTCACATATCCCTCACCCGGCTTCCCCTGATATTTACGGCGTATGTAATCACAGCACAACTATCAAAACCCAAAATAGTAACAACGATACAATATTAAACTACACATCTTAGTAGGATTTTACCAGTTTTCCCCAATGTTCTTTTTCTGCTCTAGAATTTAATCCGGGACCCTACATGGCATTTTCCTGTGTTATCTACTATTCTCCCATCTGTGACAGCTTTTTTGTTCTTTCCTGGTCTTTCATGTCTTCGGCACTTTTGATAAGAACACATCAGTTATTGTTTAAATTTTCAGTTCCATATAGGTAGCATACGGTGTTAGGTTAGTTTCAGGTGTGTACCGTAGTGATTCAGGCTTCGTACGTCACCCCATGCTCATGGTGACAGGTGCCCTCCTTAACCCCCACCACCTATTTCACTCATCTTTCCAGCCCCTCCCCTCTGGTAACCACCAGTTTGTTCTCTAGAGTTAAGAGTCTGTTTCTTGGTGAAATGTCAGTTACTTTGCGGAATGTCTCATTTTGGGTTTGTCTGATGTTTTCTCGTGACCAGATTTTTTGTTGTGTATTTTTTACCAAAAACAACACAGAAGGGACTTGGAGTCGTTCTCAGGGAGTACATGGTCTTGGTATGTCTCATTACTGGTGAAATTGACTAGGACTACTCAAATAGGATGGTGTCTACTGGGGTTTTCCATTATAAAACTGCTATTTTTCCTTCATACTTGATTGATATTTGGGGCAAACTTCTTTGAGGCTATGGTAATATTCTATATTCCCTAACATTTTTATCCACTGATTTTTAGCATATATTAGTGGATTTTCTCTCCTACAATCATTACTATCATATCTGCCTAATGGTGATTTCTTTTTTTTTTTTTTAAGTGAGTTCTACAGCCAACATGGGGCTTGAACTCGTGGCCCTGAGGCCAAGAATCACATGCTCCACCAACTGAGCTAACAAGGCACCCCTGCCTAACAGTGATTTTGTACTTCCCTCATGCCTTTCACACTTATTAGTTGAATGTTTTTCTGTGAGGAAGAATTGTTCCTTCTCCCCATTTATTCAACTGAATATTTACATAGATATGGACTCATGGATATATATTTTATTCTACAAGTAATAATCTATTTGTTACTCAAATGATTCCTTCCTTAGCCATTGGGAACTCCTGCCAGTGGGCTCTCCTTCCCTTTGATAGGCTTCCATACTTTTTGAACACTTAACTGACTTCTGCCACCAGAAGACAGCTCAGGTTCATCTTGAACTTTTCCCTGTCCAGCCATGGAATCTGCCATTTCTCCAAATAGCTGGTTCCTTTTATTTGAGAATGGTACTTAGAAGTCAAGAACTGGGTTCTAGATGTTGCCCAAGTGTTTAAAAAAAAAAATTAGTTCTGATTTAGAAAAACAAAATAATTACACAACACATTTCTCTCACAAAATAAAAACAGCTTTTATGCAGTATGTTACCTATATAATTGACTAAAATTATGTTGGTGAGAAAATTCACACTACTTTTAATTAAAAATCAAAGGTTAATGTTTGTTCACTATGGTGAAGCAATAGGGAGCTAATCTTTTATTCTGAAATCAGTTTTTGTGTTTTGTGCAGAAGATTGATGGGCTGATATTTCCTCATCACTAGACTCTTGCTGTTGGTGGTCGACTAGAATCATTCAGTAAATTGATGAAACTTCTTCAGTAATTCAATTCCATGGTCACCATGGTATCTTCCTCTCCCTCTTCCTCCTCCCCTTTTCCTCAGCCTCTTGGGATGTGAATCCAGCTCTGCTGAGAGAGCGATCAGGGAGACAGACTCCATGCTTTCTCCATCTGGACCTGCTTCTGCTGCCACTGGCTAGTCCATAGGCTTCCTATGGATTGGGTGGGGGGAAAGCTATTTGCTTTGTCTGTTCTAAATATTCCCTCATCTGCCTCAGTTGCACAAGGATTAGAAATTTATTTCAAGAAAGGGTTTGGCTAATCTCTCCCATAAAGCATTTTAAGTATGGGTGGAGAAAAAGTGGGCATGAGGGGAGAAAACCAGGTGATGTGCCCCTTCGTCTAGTTTTCTTGCTCCCAAAGCCTCTTGGAGTCTCCCCCCGCTGGGGTGGTAGGCAGAGGTGTGTAGATGCTCCCTGGACTCTCGCTTCCCTTCTCCAGATAATTTGACACAATCATCTTGCCAAGATCCCTGTTTTTCTAGTGTTTCTGTGAAAGAATCCCTATTTTTCTGCATGCCCAGACCTTTCTGGAGTTTCTAAATTTTCATAGCTTTGGGCTTGGAGCTCTGAAGGCTTTTTTCTCTTCAAGTTGTATTTTTGCTCTGCCACGAGGCAGAAAGAATCTGTCTCAGTGTCAGTTAATTCCCTTTTCAGGAGGGCATCTGATCCCATAGACTGAGAAGTGGAATACTAATAATAGAAAGCCTGGGGTCCCTACTCCAGGCAGTTGCTGGTTCTTTCTGCTCTCTGTTCTGCTTTATGCCATGGAGAATCCCACATTGACCTGATAATGTGACAATTAGAAGCATGGCACCTAAACAGTTTCCTGTGGATTTGGGAGGACAGAGGTGAGAAGAATTGGTGGGTAATTTCTGAGGCTCTACCCCTGCTCTCTACCTCAACTCTCAGACAGGATCCACTATTACACACATAGGACATGCTTATTTAGAATTGATATTTCAAATTTTTGGATTCCTCACCCTTACCAGTACTATTTTTCAGAAAGTACTCCCAATATATAACTATTTATAAAAAATAATGTACATGTGGTAATATAACATATTATGTATTTTTTAAAAAATATTCACAACTTCAGAAATATTAGAAGGTAAAATAAATATAAAATTTAATTTTTTATTAACAGTACAAACACTTCTTTGCTCTCACTACCACAATTAATGCATTATTTTTAGTGAGCATAAGATAATTGAATATACTTTATTATTTTGAAAATTCAAGTCCATTTCTTAATTTGGTTTATTTTATTATTTCAGTTTAATGACTATCAAGCTAAAACAATATATAAGATTTAAATAAAATGACTTATGAAAATATCCTTGGTTTTCAATCTTTTCAATTATGTAAAATTTTTAATTTAAATTGAGCTTTTTTTTAGAAGATTTCTTTTTTTTAATTTTTAATTTTTTATAAACATATATTTTTATCCTCAGGGGTACAGGTCTGTGAATCATCAGGTTTACACACGTCACAGCACTCACCAAAGCACATACCCTCCCCAATGTCCATAATCCCACCCCCTTTCTCCCAAACCCCCTCCCCCCAGCAACCCTCAGTTTGTTTTGTGAGATTAAGAGTCACTTATGGTTTGTCTAATTTCTCTTTTCCTCTTATATATTAATGTTTTTAAAAAATGATCAGAAGTCACTGAATTTTTATACTTTTAAGCCAAGATTCAAACTACTATTTTTTTGGGGAAATAGTGCTTGGAAACTCTAATCTTGGTTGCAGGTGTTAAGACATCTTGGAAAGTCTTTTAAAAAAGCTAAGAAATTCTGTTTCCAACTTTCAAATATGGATGTAAGAGAGTCTTAAGGCAACAACATATTATTTTCAGCAAAAAGTAATATTTAATGATGGAAGCTTTAGTTTTTAATACAAACTGTTATTCTAAAAATAATGTTACAGTCTCACTGTGAAATGTCACTTTTTCTTAGAGAAGTTTATTAAATATGATTATGGTCTCAAAATGTTCTGCTTAGCATCTTATTCTTGATAGTCATTTTTACCCAAATCATTACAGTTTGGGGACAGTATCTTTCTGTAAATGCAAAATGTGCAACTTATTTTAAGTTCTTCAAATGTTAAGAATTCAATAAATATATGCTAGAAAATTGAACAATCCAGTTACTGAATGACGGAGAGAACCAATAAGGCTCTATGTAGCATAGAATGGTTTCCTGGTTCTTCTCCAAAATACGACAGCTTTGTCATTCATCTATAAATTAGCAAGCAAGCAAATAAACAAACAGATAAACAAAAACTACAACTAGCCACAGGGATGATGTCCTTAAAATTCTGGGTTTTAAATAATTGATTGTAATTGCTTTCTTTTGAATTGAGCCATGAATGAATTTCACCTGAGGTGTTTTTTCTGTATCCGTACTCTGGAATCCTGTTAAAATTCCAGGTAAAGAAACCAAGTCATTAGTAGTCACCCATTTTCTGCCCCAACACATTAGTTTCCCAAAGAGTCATTACCAATGAGACTTATTTTTCTTGTGCATCTTTTCTTTATAATTTCCCCCAAAAGTATTTCTTTATACATTTCAAGATTAATATACTTTACACATTAGCCTAGAAATACGAGTAACATCAGCATTTTTATTCAACTTCCACATGATGAAAAATGTTCTAAAATTTGTGTAAAACTTCTGACACGTCTATACGACTTCCAACAATATTTGGACCGCATTCTAGTTTATTGCTGTCTTTGTCTCTGAATCATTGCAGCTGTTTTATGTAGTAGGAAGAATATGTTCCCCCCAACTCCGACAATAACCTAAGACAGAGAAGGAGTAATACAGGGATGAAAAGTACATTTCAGCTCCAGCACTAACCCACCAGATAGCGTTGACGAGGATTTCTTTGCTAAAGCCAGTTTGAAAGCCGGGATTAGTAGGATGGTAGAGATAGTAACCACTGCTGGGGAGGAAGTTTGGGAGCAGCAACAGTGAATTATCATACAGCTGGGCAGTATCACAAAATCATAAACCCACATCCTCTGTTTTCTTATGCTTTTTCCTTCTTGGTGTATTCCAGAGGTTCTGGAATGCTACTGGGCTGGCTTCACAACAGACCCATGAGAAATGTCTGACAAACATATGCCCCTTTTGACTGTTCAATGGGAGCCCAGTCCGTGTCAGTTACCATGTAGCATTACGAGCCTAACAGTGCGCAAAAGTCAATGTCCTCTCAGAGAGCTAATAGTCAAATGAAAGACAAACAACCGCTACAGAAACATAAATAAAATAAATGTAAGTTGTGAAATGCGTGATAAGTGGAGCTTAAAGAAAAGCATAAGACTTGATAAAGCAATCAGCATTTTAACACTTCCACTGGGGCGTGATATTTCACGAGTGTATTATATGTGCTTCATTTCAGCGGTGACAGACATCTCTTAAGGATAAATGGTGAGAAAGAGATTCTAGAACGTTGTGTGGAGACCCTGTGACAAAGAGTCTGGATAAAGAAATACAGTTAACTCTGTCACCATATTATTATTGGTTTGCAAACTCTGCCTTGTCACTTATTTCTGTCTTTATCTAATTCATGTAGATGGGGTAGTTAATTCTGTAGGTATTATCTATTGCTATGTCTTGTTTAAGTGACATAAAATGTTTATAAATTTTCTATTGCATATTTAATGCATTACATTATATTTAGTTACTGGATACAGTAACTAAAACACTGAGAGGTAAAATCAGAAAAGCTGCCATTACTCGGAGGGGATTCATTGACACTAAGATACACCTTGACAATGGCTCTTTATTCCCTGGGAGTAATGGGGCACAACTCGTTTTCATATGTCAATTTTTTTGAAATAAAATAAGTTATTCAAACAGTTCAGTTCTTTTTATCTGAAGCTAAATTCAGTGTCAGTTAGCTATTGAGATTTTAGGAAAATTTGGTTAGTTGCAATAAGAGAGGTTTCCCTATTGACGCAATGTTTCAGTAGAAAATTTATGTTAGCATCTACTTTTGTTAAAACAGAATAAAAGAAATAATTATACTTTTGTATATAATGTGCCTCTCTCCCCTTTTAATTGATTTTTTGGGTTTTAGCTATGTAGATTATGTCTGAAATGATGGAGTAGGTGAAGGTACTAAGTATGGTGGAAAATAAAGCTGTCAAACTTTGGAAGAATATAGATTACAACAGACAGAAGAATATAGGTTACTACAGACAATAGGATCATAACTGGGAAACATAAATTAGACTTTCCCAACAGGCGCATTAGATCAATAAACCATTTTAAAAGCTTTCAAAGCTTAAACTCTTGGAAGCTTTTAAGATGCTGTGAATCTGAAAATGTATGTTTTACAGTGACCTGAGAACACTGGTGTAGATTTAGGAGGACGATTCTTAAAGATCGATGATGTCTTAAAATCGTGTGACAATACCATATGAGCACAACCTCATACATTGTTAAAGGTACTGATATAAAATACGGGGCTGTCTTTTTCGGTTGTTTTGAATAATAAAGCACAACACGTAAGATCAGCCTTAGCTGAAACTAAAAGTTTTCTTGATTCTGTGATGGGTAAAAAAATAACTAGTTTCTCAGCAGAAATTCAAAGAATGAAGCCCCTGATATCCTTTTAACATGGACAAAAGATAAGCTACAAAATATAGCATTTACAGCACGAAAGCTGGATGCATAAAATCTTATTTGGGGACCTGAGAATTCATATTACCAGTTTGACTGCTTTCATTTAGAGATTGAACAAACAGATTATTTAATGCATCTCAAATTTCAACACTTTCAAACAGAAATAGTAAAAAAATACCGTGTATTTTCGGTCAATTTGAACAAAAAAAAATCTTAAGAGATTTTATTTATTTATTTTGTTGACATTGCAATTGCAATTTAATTTTTTCCAGGTTTATTAAGATATAATTGACATACAACATTGTGTAAGTTTTTAATGGAATGATTTAATATATGTATATATTGCCAATCATCATCACAATAAAGTTAGTTAATGTATCCGTCACCTCAGGTAATTATAATTTTTTGTTATTGTGATGAGAATTTTTAAGATATACTCTTTTAACAATTTTCAAATATACAATACAGTATTATTAATTTTAGTCACCATGATGTACGTTACATCCCCAGAATTTTTTCATTTTATACCTGGAAATTTGCATTTCCAGGTTGCTCTGGCCACTACCTTCCAATCTCCTGCACTGGAAGCCACCAATTAATTCTTTTTTTATGAGGTCAGATTTTTTTTAATTTTAATTTTTTTTTTTTTAGAATCCACACGTAAGTAGATTGTGCATAATTTGTCTTTCACTCTCTTACTTATTTCATTTAGCATAATGTCCTCAAGATTCCTCCATGTAGTCTCAAAGGTCAGGACTTCCTTCTTTTTTATGTATATACATTATAATGCGTGTATATATATATATACACATACATATGGTGGCTGTGTATATATATGTATCTATAAGTGTGTGTGTGTGTGTGTGTGTGTGTATACACACACACATTTTCTTTATTCAACTATTGATAGACACAAGTTATTTTCAACCCTTGGCTATAGTATATAATGCTGCTATGAACATGGGGGGAACAGATATCTCTTTGAGACAGTGATTTTGTTCCCTTCAGATATATGCATTGGATCATATTGTAGTTTTATTTTTTATTTTTTTAAAGATTTTATTTATTTATTTGACAGAGAGAGAGAGAGAGAGAGATCACAAGTAGGCAGAGAGGCAGGCAGAGAGAGAGGAGGAAGCAGGCCCCTGCTGACGACCCTAGGATCATGACCTGAGCTGAACGCAGAGGCTTTAACCCACTGAGCCACCCAGGCGCCCTCTAGTTTTATTTTTAACTTTTTGAGGAACCTCCCTACTGTTTTCTATAGTGGCTACAAACAATTTACATTCCCACCATCAGTACACAAGAGTTTCCTTTTCTTCCTGTCCTGGCCAGTACTTGTCATTTCTTGTCTTTTTGAGGATAGCTATACTAACAGGTGTGAGGTTATAGCTCATTGTGGTTTTGATTTGCATTTCTCTCATGATTAGTGATATTGAGCACTTTTTCATGTACCCATTAGCCATTTGAATTTTTTTCTTTTTCAGAGAGAGAGAGACAGAGCACAAACAGGGGGAGCAGCAGGCAGAGGTAAAAGCAGGATCCCTGATAAGCAAGGAGCCTGATGTGGGACTTGATCCCAGGACACTGGAGTCATGACCCGAGCCAAAGGCAGACACTTAAGCGAATGAGCCACCCAGGCATTCCTTGAATTTGGAAACATATCTATTCAGGTCTTTGCCCATTTCTAAATTGGATTATTTCCTTTTTTTTGTTATCAAGTTGTGTGAATTCCTTATATATTTTTATAAGTAAGCCCTTAGCAAGATACGTGGTTTCTAGATATTTCTCCCATTCCATAGGCTGCCTTTCATTTTGTTGACTGTTTCTTTTGCTGGGCAGAATTTTTTTGTTTGATGTAGTCTTTTTTTTTTTTTTTTTCCTAAGAAGGATCTGAGGCATTGGGTGTATACATGATATTAAAATCTCAAATTTTACAAACACTATAGTTAAGCTCGATGGAAGCTACAAAACCCATCTTCTTTCCATCCCCTTTGCTTAAAATCCATTGTCTCATAGTTCTGGTCCAAGTTCCAAGCTTGGCCCCTCACCTCCAGTGTCTCCTGATGTACTATTTCCACTTCATCTGCCCACTGACTCTCAGGTTCACCAACTGGATTTTGTGCACCTACATACCTTGTTTCTGGGAACCGATAAAGACTTAGCTATGATGTTTGCCCTGGAGTTCCTTTTTCTACTTGTGGCTCTTTGAAAATCTTGGGCTGAACTCTGTCTGCCAGTATTGCCCTCAGATTATTCTTGCTTTGTAATCTGCTAAGGGAATCCGCTCTACTTTTAACCATGGATCTCTCAGACATGATTTTATATTCTGTCTCTGGCTCTGTATACCTTCAGGCAGAATTCAGAGATTACTTCTCCATCCTATATTCTTCCATTTGTTTTTCAATAAATTTTCATCTTGGAATTTTCTGATACTGTTAACAATTTGGAAAATTTCCAATACGGGTGCCATATGCAAATTGAATTTTAAAAACTTCAAATGTCATTTTTGGGGACACTTCTATTATCAGATATTTTTTCTATGTAAATCTGTTTGTATTTATTTACATGATGGAAAAATTTGGAGAAAGGCAAGCCTGAGCCAACAGCAGAGCTGGGAAATGAGCAGATTTTTCCCATAAGAGGCTCTATTAGTGGACATAGCTGAATTCACCAAAATCTTTTCATTCTGGCCCTTGGGTACATACACGGGTTATTGGCTTAGTAGAGTGAATCTAGGTTTTATTTTTTATTTATTTTTTTAAAGATTTTATTTTTTTATTTGACAGACAGAGATCACAAGTAGGCAGAGAAGCAGGCAGAGAGAGAGGAGGATGCAGGCTCCCTGCCGAGCAGAGAACCTGATGCAGGGCTGGATCCCAGGACCCTGGGATCATGACCTGAGTCAAAGGCAGAGGCTTTAACCCACTGAGCCACCAAGGCGCCCCTGAATCTAGTTTTTAAAAACATTTATGTTAACCAAACTCCCGGCACTCTAAAAAAGTCAGAAGACCAACGTATTCCACACAACGAGCAGAACCATTCTGGTGACTAAGAATTCTCACGTGAGCATGACTAGTTCATTCTTTACCAAATAACTAAAAGCAAATCACGATGAAAAATTTTGCTTGGTGAGAAGAACAAGTTGAGTGAATTTATGACTAAGTTTTTAGTGGACGAGGTCAAAACAACTCAACCCAATCCCTATAGCGGTTCCTTGAGCTATGCTAACTATGATGCTAGTGTTGGGCAGCGCTCTAGTAGAAGCAGGAAAAGAATTTATTGAACGGCTATTGGTTAACTCATAGGATCTTACAAGGACTGGGCGCCAGAATCAGAAAATGAACAAGAATAAAGTAAGGCTGTGCTAAAGCCACGATAGGGGAACTCCATGAACAGAATTATGCTGCCTATGGCTATAGCTGGTGCTGGTCACTGGGGCCACCAGTGCACCTCCAACACTGGGTCCCTTACCTCGATGTGCTATAGCCGTGTTTTAGAGTCACAACAGTGTCTCTATTGCTTCTGCTTCTCTGCTTCCTTAGCTTCCTTAGCTCTGGATTCTAGGTCTGATAGGTGCTTCCAGCTGGCTAAGCCTCCTACCAAGACACATGCCATATGGATATTCCAAGCTCAGGAACAGAATTTAGATGTTGGTTGGGGAAAAAAAAAAAAGTAGCAAATATTCCTGTGGCGACAATAAGCACCCTCCTCCCCCAGACAGTGGTGTGGTAGGTCAGGAGCTGCTGACATTGTGGCGGGGTTTTCAGTAGTATCCACGTCAGTGTCAGCAGACGGAGCATTAAGTTCCAACTCTGACACTTTCTTACAGTGTTGGAAAAAGAATGAAAAGTACTCAGTATACTGCTTGGCACTGGGTAAGCGTTCGTTAGGTAGAAGTTATCCCTGTTTCCAGTTCTGCGCACCACTCCCCCTTCTCACTCCGCTGTCCTCTCCGCAGAGGGTTAGACCTAGAGATCTGGCAGATGACTGTGAGTAGTTCTACAGTCATCCTTTATGTGCAGGTTTCATAGTTAACCTGTCAGGGGCAAGGTGGTTTTGCTTATTCCCAAGTCCTAGAGAAAGCCTAATTCAGTGTCCACTGACAGTGTTTATAAGGGTTGTTATAAAAAGAATAAATACGGTTATACTCGAGAAAATGCCTTGCATTTTATATAGCACATTTTACACTAGGGATTTTATGGGCATAAACTTTTATTTCCTTTTTCCTGGAACATTCTTTACAGCTTTTGTCCTCCAAAATCAAATTAGAAATAACATATTAATTGATTTCTAATTTTGTTCACCATCACAAATGCATTCCTTACCCTCTTATACTCAACCATGTACAATGACCGAGGCCTGAGCTCTGGACTGGGGGGCGCGGGGGAAGGGCAGAGCAGTAAGCGAGATCCACACCCTGTGACCTCAGTGTGGGGTAAGATTTACTTTTAATGAGATTTAACGAACCATTTCAAATTTAGAACAAGAAGTCTATTTTCTCTCTCATTCTTGAAAGATACGAACAGATCTCTCCCAGCAGGAAATGCAACAATACCTCCGCAAGTTTCTTTTTATATAGCATATAAAATTTGTTAAGCATCTATCCTGTGCCTAAAACATTATAGGATTATGTTATCTGATTTGCTTCTCAAAACAGCTCTGAGAAATCAGTTATTTATTGTTATCACTATAAAAAAAAAAGAAAAATTTAATTTTATTTCGTTTTAAACCTGGCTAAAGAGACAGAGTAGTTTCCTAGGTCCTTGTGTTTTCCTAGACTAACACATAAGGCATCTGACATAGTTTTCTAACAGTGGCACCAAAAGCTCTAAGATTCACAAATGGAGAAACAAGAGAGCTTATCCCCCACCTGTACGGAAACTGAAAGAAGATAACGTCACACGGCTTTCCCAGGTGATGTCTACGGATCACTCAGACAGCGGGACAGAGCTGCTGCGTGCGCATGCGCACTGAAACCAGATACCTGGGTTGGAATCACGATTCTGTCACTGATTGGCTACCTGACCTTGGGGAAAGCCGCCTAACTTCTCATGCCTCAGTTCCCTCGTTAGTAAAACAAGGTACATGATTTTACTCATTTTACAGATGAAGAAACAAAAGTCTTAAGGAGAGGGGAAGTAGCTACGTTTGGGGGTTGGAGCCCGTATTTCATCTTTACGTTTCCTCCACATTTTATACCATTATCAGTAGCAGGAGCGTGTGCAATGAAGGCTGCTTAGATTAACAATCTCAAAAATCTTAAGATTATGATGTTGGGTGGTTTGGGGGAGGGAGTGAGAAAACTGTGAGAAGACATGAACTCTGTTTATCTTTAAGTCCCCAAATGATAAAGAAGAGTGTTGAGACCTCTTTCCTACAGGGCCATACGTTTTCTCTTTAAGGAGGCAGAGACATATTTCACCCAAGGTGGTATTTCAAAGGCAGACCTATAAGGACTTGAATCAGAGATCCATTACCTAGAGCTCTTATGACTTTGGGAAGATTACTTAAATTCTTGGCTTCAACATTTTTATGTGTAAAACAGGGAAGGCAAGATGGAAATACAAAATGGGACTGTATATGAAATAACCTGATACACGAATGGACACAGAGATGTGCATTCTTCTCCTGTTTCAACAGAGAAACTCTTCTAAAAGAAGAAATTCTAAGTGGAGTGCAATCCATGGCATGACTTGCTGTGTCCCTCTCAAGGCCAGTTAGAATGTTAAACATGGCTGTCCTTAGGTTTGATCTTGTATACCCTGTGAGGATGATGGTGGGGTCAAATTATTAATTTTTTAATATTAAAGATAAACCTAAAATATATGAACACACGGCCATTGATTGCTTCCTTGAATGTCTAGCTATAAATCATTCTCTTGTAATAAAGACAAATGTGAGGCAACCATATGTAAAACTGGCCGAACACCAAAAAGTTAATAAGAAGTATTTTTTAGTAGAATACAGAGAAACTGCTAATCTCAGAAACCTAGTAATGAGCTTTCACAGGTTGGAGAATAAGAAATGTTGAATTAGCTAAACCGGAAAGGAAAGAAGAAATATTAGGATCATTTACAAAAGAAATAATAAAGCAAACAGAAGTCAAGATTGCAGACCAATACATTTCTCTGGTAGCTGTATTAGTTTTTGTTCACTTTTCATTTCTAATCAATATTGCAGAGAGCAACAAAGGTGCACAATGTAACAAAGAGAGAAATAAAGAAAATCAGGGACTTGAAAGAAATAGGAAAAGAGATGATTTATCATAAAATTTAGGGCTTTGGAGAAAGATCCCGGAAAAATATCTGTTTAAATTCTTGAAGGGAGAACAGGAAAAAAAAAAAAAAAAAAAAAGGAGTGGAAAGTTCTTAGCAGATTTGTGAGATCTGGAAAAATAATACTGAATATAAAATACCTACGGATGAAGGGTATTTTTACTCATCTAAGGCAACTTACATAAGACATTATTTAAACTATTACTACAAAACACTATATATTAAAAAAAGGAAGATTTAAGGTTTTAGCTTTCTTTGGCAGCAACTGGACTGCAGTTTCAATTAGCATTCAAAATCTATATCTCAAGATAAAATAGCAAATAAAAATAATTAATTGACGTTGTAAAGGTGCTTATCTTAGCTCTTTAACCCAGAGATATGAATCTTGGATTTTTCATGCACCAGAATGATGTTTTAAATCTGTGAAGTCTTCTGAAAAGATTTTCTTCTGAAAAGATTTTCTTCCGAAAATAGTTTTCATTGTCATTTATCTTTACTCTCAGGAAAATGCAGTGTTTGTTAATGACAGAATTATGAAAAATTAAGTTTGTCTACACAATGAAAAGTCAGGCTCAGAACCAAATAAATAACTACCAGCTACCAGCTCTAATCCAGTTACCATGGCATTGGGTGGGATTTTTAATGCTAAGTGTTTAAAATATTGCTCCCATTTATCATCTACCCTTTGCCCACGGAAAGTATTTTAAACAAAGAAAAGTTACCTGGAATGATTATTTTATCCCCTAAGCTGTTGAAAGTACTTTTTACCACTTTGAAAGGTCTAATCACTAGAACAGATGCCACAAGTACTAGTATTACTGACTGTAAAATTTTCACTGACTACCTATTTTTTAAAAATTATGAGTCTAGATGAACCAAATGGAGAGGAACATGTTAACTCTTAATGTCAGTTTTTCTTACGTGAGTAATGTCTGTTAGTAAAGCTATATCCTAACATACTTTCATGAAACAGAGAATAAAAGAAATTTGGATGCAATATTATACCAAAAAATCACTAAATTCTTGGAATCTGTAGCTCTAATACATCTAAAAAGCACAATAAATTTTTTAGTAGGAGGGCATTCTTTTTAGCATGCTTTCTCAACTATATCTTGTATTGTGAATTTAGGTTATAGATATTATACCTATAGATAATGAATTTAGACTAAGTATATTATTATACCTCAATATTAGAATAAAAATAAATTAGACTACTTTTTGATATGATTATCCGTTCTGTGTGTGTTAAGTTTCAGAAGTTCTTTATAGATCCTAGATATCAACCTTTTGTCTGTACTGTCATTTGCAAATATCTTCTCCCATTCCGTGGGTTGCCTCTTTGTTTTGTTGACTGTTTCCTTTGCTGTGCAGAAGCTTTTGATCTTGATGAAGTCCCAAAAGTTCATTTTCACTTTTGTTTCCTTTGCCTTTGGATACATATCTTGAAAGAAGTTGCTGTGGCTGATATCGAAAAGATTACTGCCTATGTTCTCCTCTAGGATTCTGATGGATTCCTGTCTCATGTTGAGGTCTTTTATCCATTTTGAGTTTATCTTTGTGTACGGTGTAAAAGAATGGTTGAGTTTCATTCTTCTACATATAGCTGCCCAGTTTTCCCAGCACCATTTATTGAAGAGACTGTCTTTTTTCCACTGTATATTTTTTCCTTTTTTGTTGAAGATTAATTGACCATAGAGTTGAGGGTCCATATCTGGGCTCTCTGATCTGTTCCACTGGTCTATGTGTCTGTTTTTATGCCAGTACCATGCTGTCTTGGTGATCACAGCTTTGTAGTAAAGCTTGAAATCAGGTAACGTGATGCCCCCAGTTTTATTTTTGATTTTCAACATTTCCTTAGCGATTTGGGGTCTGTTCTGTTTCCATACAAACTTTAGGATTATTTTCTCCAGCTCTTTGAAAAATACCAGTGGAATCTTGATCGGAATGGCATTAAAAGTATAGATTGCTCTAGGTAGTATAGACATTTTAACAATGTTTATTGTTCTGATCCATGAGCATGGAATGGTCTTCCATCTTTTTGTGTCTTCTTCAGTTTCTTTCATGAGTGTTCTGTAGTTCCTCGAGTACAGATCCTTTACCTCTTTGATTAGGTTTATTCCCGGGTATCTTATGGTTCATGGTGCTATAGTAAATGGAATCGATTCTCTAATTTCCCTTTCTGTATTTTCATTGTTAGTGTATAAGAAAGCAACTGATTTCTGTACATTGACTTTATATTCTGCCACCTTACTGAATTGCTGTATGAGTTCTAGCAGTTTGGGGGTGGAGTCTTTTGGGTTTTCTATATAAAGTATCATGTCATCTGCAAAGAGAGAGCGTTTGATTTCTTCATTGCCAATTTGGATACCTTTTATTTCTCTTTGTTGTCTGATTGCTGTTGCTAGGACTTCTAATACTATGTTGAACAAGAGTGGTGAGAGTGGGCATCCCTGTCGTGTTCCTGATCTCAGCGGGTAGGCTGTGAGCTTTTTCCCATTGTGGATGATATTTTCTATGTGTCTTTCATAGATAGATTTTATGGCTATCAAACACAATAAAAAATGTTCATCATCACTAGCCATCAGGGAGATTCAAATTAAAACCACCTTACACCAGTTAGAATGGCCAAAATTAGCAAGACAGGAAACAACCTGTGTTGAAGAAGATGTGGAGAAAGGGGAACCCTCTTACACTGTTGGTGGGAATGCAAGTTGGTGCAGCCACTTTGGAGAACAGTGTGGAGATTCCTCAAGAAATTAAAAATAGAGCTTCCATATGACCCTGCAATTGCACTACTGGGTATTTACCCCAAAGATACAGAGTAGTGAAAAGAAGGGCCATCTGTACCCCAATGTTTATAGAAGCAATGGCCACGGTCGCCAAACTGTGGAAAGAACAAAGATGCCCTTCAATGGACGAATGGATAAGGAAGATATGGTCCATATATACTATGGAGTATTATGCCTCCATCAGAAAGGATGAATACCCAACTTTTGTAACAAGATGGACAGGACTGGAAGAGATTATGCTGAGTGAAATAAGTCAGGCAGAGAGAGTCAATTATCATATGGTTTCACTTATTTGTGGAGCATAACAAATAACATGGAGGACGTAGGGAGATGGAGAGGAGAAGGGAGTTGAGGGAAATTGGGAGGGGAGGTGAACCATGAGAGACTATGGACTCTGAAAAACAATCTGAGGGTTTTGAAGGGGCGAGGGGTGGGAGGTTGGGGAAGCCAGGTGGTGGGTATTGGGGAGCGCATGTATTGCATGGAGCACTGGGTGTGATGCAAAAACAATGAATTCTGTTACGCTGAAAAGAAATTTAAAAAAAAATAAATTACACTACTACTGTTGTACTTCAATTTTAGGGCAAAATATTAATAAGAATGCTAGGTAAAATGAATGAGAATTTTAAAGATAACTTGAACATCAAAACCAGGCCAGCAGCCTATTGCTTTATTTTTGTAAATAAAGTTTTATTGGAACACAGCCATCCTTACGTGTTTACATGTTATCAACAGCTACTTTATACTATGATGGCAGAGCTCAGTCTTGCAATGATCTACGTGATCTAGATAACTTTTCATTATCAACAAAAAAATTTACCAACTCTTGATCTCAATGATCATTGGAAACAGATTTTATTTTACATCAGTTCCTAGACCATGGAAACCTCATAACTTAAGATTAGGGCTCATCATGCCGTTTTATTCAATGATTTGCTATTCCATGTCGGGATTACATGGAAAACTTTTTTTTTTTCCTCCTAAGAAGCTCTTTGATTGATTCAAAAGGTATGAATTTTTTTGAAGAATTCAAGATGAGAAAAATCCAGCAGATCGTCTAAGGGCTCTTTACTGGGATCAGCTTCAGAGCCCACAGCCTGTTCAAATATACAAAATTTTATCAGCTTGTGTATCTGAATATCTCTTCTTGTGAGCAGGGTCACAGTTTTCTGAGACTGTAATGATAAAGGCTCAAATGATTTTCATAGTGGTTTCTTAAATTCAGAGAATTTAAGAATAAGAGATCTAGACAAATCTTAATCTTTAAAGATAAGGATTATAAGGCTAAGAAGTTTAAATAACTTTTCCTCAGAGGTATATGACTAGAATTAAAAGAGAGAATTTCTTGCTCCCAGTTCAGAGGTTTTTATTGATGCAAGCCAATTTTTTTAAAACAAAGTTGTGACGCAAAATCAGAAAACTATAATACATGCATAATTAAATATGGTAGGTAAGTATACCTTGTCTTCCCTTCTGAGATGTGTGTTACTTTCACAACTTTGAAGACAGAGGTGAGCTGCGATCAAGGTCCTAGGCCTCTCAGGGTGGGATAGGTTAATGTGTGACATTAACCAAGCTGCACCCAGTTTGACACGAACCCAGTGGAGTATATTGGTCTAAAACCATTGCCAAATACAAAATTCAAGGGGTCAGCCAGGAGAGTCTGCCTATTCCAATATAAAAGTTTCCCTAAGATCTTAAAGTTGGAAACCTTGTTTTATATGGTTTAAATATTCCATATTTTATATGGAAACCAAGTCTGCACTTGCTTCGGTTTTTCCACTTTTACCGAGTGCCAGCTCCTCTTGTGTTTTTGAGGAGGGAGAAGGAACAGGGAAAAGCGCAAACACCTCTTAACTCAACTGGCTGATGTTGTTCTTCCCTTCTTGGTTCCTTGCCCTGCTTTATCCTCCCTGTACACGGACCCCATGCTGAGCGTCGTGTTCCCGACAGCTTTCACCCTGGAGTGGCTTCTCTAGGTACTGGTGTTCACGCACACCCCCTTGACCTTCACAAGCTTCCTTCTGGGGTCGCCTCTCTCCCTCCCATGTTGTGGCCGTCCTGGCCAAGCTGTTAATCCCAATATACCGCCCACGGCCAGCTGCAGGGAGAGTGCGCGCGCATCCATCTTCTGTGCCTCCCGGGGACTGGGGAGCTTGCGAAATCTCTCTCTTCTAATCACAGTGGGGAAGCAAAGCTATTGACCAAAATGCTGTTCTCCTGATAGGGCAACTTATCTCCATTTGCTTAAACATCATATATATATATATATATATATATATATATATCAACTAGGGATAGCCCTAGAATAGGATGGAGAGTATGGCCACAGTCGTAAAGGCATTAAGGGTTGTTGTGGACCCTTCTCTAGAAGCCCTCAAGGGAGATGGCTGACTCCTATTTAGATGTTCTTTAAAATGTGGAGTATATGTTACATTTTGTGTTTGGCTTTCAGTCTTTACCACAATTATGGTACATGCTTATACATCTGAATTCACAACTGGGTGTTCTTCTTTTGCCGTACTATTACTAATGACAGTGATGTGGATTCCCCAGTGTTTCTCTGTTACAAAGACTGCTCCAGGGAGCATCCAGGGTTCATACCTCTGTGTGGACATGAATTAAAATTTTCTTTTTCATACGGTAAATACCGAGAGGGAGAATTGCTTAGGCACAGGACATGAAAATGGGAAGTTTTAATATGTGACAGATTGTCCTCAATAAGTGACTATTCTAATTTATTTTCCCAAACCTCCAAAACACATAAACATATTCCCACATGCACTGTGAGCAGGGCTGTGCAATCACAGCCGCAGTGAAATACCTCTTAAAACCCATTATACTGACAAACACGAACTTTTATATACTGCTGGTGCGAAGGAAAGGGAATAGGACTTAGGTAATGCTCACATCTGTCATTTCTTTCTCCAAATCTTCACCGAGAAACATGTCAGAATATTGAAAAATTGAAACACTATTATAACCAGCATCTGTACACCCACAATCAATACACACATATACGCACTCATGCAAACACACACATCTGAACCATTTGTAACATCAAGACTCTGTTTCTAAACACATATATCTTATTTTTTTTATAAAAGTTGAGTTTTTTAATTACTATTTTTAAAGATTTTATATATTTGAGAGAGAGAGCAAAAGCAAGCATGAGCATGGGAGAGGCAGAGGGAGGGGGAGAAGCAGGTCTCCCCACCAGCAGGGACCCGATGCCGGACTCAATCCCAGGATCATGGCCTGAGGTGAGGGCAGAGGCTTAACTGACTGAGCCACCCAAGTGCCCCCATATATCTTAGAAAGCATACATTGTTTTTCTAAGTGAGGATGATTATTAATTATATACTGTATTTGTGAAAAAAAGGCAAAATAATACATGTAAAGCACCAAGAGCAATACTCAGATCATGGTAAAAATGATACAAAGTATCCAAAGGTATAGAAAATGTACACAAAAATGATACTCTTATTCCCCTAAACAAAAATATGAAATTGGCATATGTGAATGTTTTTTTAAATGAGTTTTTTTTTTTTTACAGATTTATTTATTAATTAGAGAGAGTCAGCTCGTGCAACCTCAAGCAGGGGCAGAGGGAGAGGAAGAGAGAGAATCTCAAGTTTGGGGCTCCATCGCAGGACTTATGAAATCATGACCTGAGCCAAAGTCATGAGCTGGACACTTAACTGACTGAGCCACCAAGGTGCCTGTGTGTGTGTATGTGTGAGTGTGTATGTGTTCTTTTTTTTTTTTTTTTAAGATTTTATTTTTTTGACAGAGATCACAAGTAGATGGAGAGGCAGGCAGAGAGAGAGAGAGAGAGAGAGAGAAGCAGGCTCCCCGCTGAGCAGAGAGCCCCATGTGGGACAGCGGCCCAACCCACTGAGCCACCCAGGCGCCCGAGTGTGTGTGTATTCTAAATGTGGTTTTTGTTTACATATTGAGTATTTAAGCTTTTTTTTTCCTGAGTGCTGCTCTCTCATTGAAGAAAGAAAATGAAGCTCGCAACATGCGAGGTATCTCAGGGAAGATATGTAGATGAATGAATGCTATTTATTTATTTGTGAGAACTCTATTGGTGGAAAGGCAACTTTAGCTAAAAAAGCTGATCCTTTCTCATCTTTTATTTTTTAACTAAAACCCACAAATGTAATGTTGGTCTGTAAAAGAGAGAAGATAGAATTTTCAAATATAGAAAATTTAAAACTTTTCAAAAAAAGCTATTCCTCATGTTTCTTATTACTTTTTACATTTCAGTATTTTATTTCTTTGTTTCATCAAACCATAGCACCATTATTTAAAGGTAAGAATGTTCTCCTGTTTAATTTCAAATGATCCTCTGAAAGGAACATGTTTTAGGAGTCCTAAAGACAGAAAAAACCTTGTATAGAGTAGATGCTCAGTAAATATTAGTTAATATCAGTTAACTGTAGATATGATTTTTTTTGTAGATATGAATTTTTAAGTGAGTTGATGATGTTCTTTGTCAGGAAGATAAAGTCTGCATTCCAACTCCTCTACAAAAAATGAATCTTTCATTGGTTATTACAATTCATAAATTTGAGGTTGTCAAAAACTTTCAAACTTACTAAGCCTTGGTTTTCATCATGAAAAGGAATCTTTATCTTTTATGAAGTAGCGTGCTTCCCGTATATAAAAGCTGGGCTGTTTGAAGCAGTCTGTGGGAAACATCTTTTTACATAGACGTTGCTGCCAGAGATTGCAATATGCACAGTGTGGGTTACAATAAAGTCTGATTAATTAACTTTTATTTTTAAATAATTCATATGCCATAGAATGCAAGTCAATCAGAAAATTGCTTTCAGTAAAATTTTGCTACCAGATAATAAAATGAAGTCATTAGGAGTCTACATGACAGATACCAAATAACAATTAAGAACCCAATTTTCTTTGCTGAGTTGGACTTAAATAAAATCTTCACTTAATCTTTGGAAGAGTAGTTCTTTGTTATTAATTAAATCTAGGATTTTTGCTGTTGAAATCACCATGCTGGTTTAGTCTTATTTTTGCAAGGCCATGAGAAATGTTATTGCTGCTTCAACATATATAGTACACAGCACATAAAAATTATCTCATGCTTTGTGAACAGAAACAAAAATTCTCAAGCATTAACAATTATATCAGTGGGAGTTTGTGCATTAAATTAAGCTTGGGGGAAGGAAGAAATCTGGGCTGTAAACAAGAAAAATATTTCTCTTAAGACAGTTAAATGTTAACTAGGTGCATTAATCAAATTATGATGTAATGTTCTGCAAAGTCAGCTATATAAAGTGTTTTCCATTACTTTTCTACTTTCACATTAATTTTTTTGCAGTAAAAACTAACTGCCCTATATAGCAAAAGGAAAGTACCTAACTGGATGTGTAATTTTCTTTTGAACCAAAGAACATATAAAATTTCTGTGTGAAAGAATATTAATTGTAGCTATACCTGTGTTACGGCAGAAGACCTCAGTACTTTGGATATCTGCCTGTTCTTTTTTGAGGGCAAAAATTTTTTTTTGGCAAATTTCTTTATTTTTGGCAAATTTCTAGTGATACATGCAGTACTTGGAACATTTTCACAGCTTGTTGTTTGTAGGTGGAAAGAAGGAGAGATGGACACAAGGAGGGGAGGAAGAAAACGAGAATGGAAGGACGGACAGACGGACGAAAGGAAGAGAGGGAAGGTAGAAAGGAAAAGAGGAAGGCATTTATGTCAGACAACTTAGCTCTCTTAGTAAACTCTGGGAGGTGCAACATACAAAATATTAGAAAGGAAATGTACTTTGAAGTTCACGCTATTTAAAATCAGGAAAAACCAACTGGCGAATGTACATCATACCTTTTTGTATTAATGTAAAAAAAATGCATTTTAGTCCATACAAGTCATTGCTAGTTTTAATCTTGGATAATTTACAACATTTGTTAGTTTAAATTTCCTTATGTGAATCATGATGGAATAATCTCTGAAATTTAGCCTTGCTCAGATTTTTATAACACGATAGAAGAAGAGCCGATGAGGGTGTTCAATGCCGATTGCCTTCTCCCTGTTTACATGGTTGGTAGTGGAGGTGTGCGTAAAAGGGAGCTTCTGGGCTGGTGCTTTCCCAAGGAAGACAAAAACACGAATTCAAAATGAGCAGCCCTCTGCTTACTGCAGCTTTATTTACAATAGTCAAGATATGGAAGCGACCCCAAGTACCCACTGACAGATGAACGGATAAGGGAGATGTGGTGTACATCCACGACCTACGACACACACACCACACAAACACCCCACGTACTCAAACACGCAGAACAGAGTATTTTGCAGCATGAAGAAAGGATAAGGCCGTGCCATTTGCAACATCATGGAGGGACCCAGAGGGTATTACACTAAGTCAAATAAGTCGGATTGAGATAGACAGATTTCACTCCTATGTGGAATCTACAGAAACAAATGAGTAAACCAACAAAAAAGCAGAACTGGGGCTATACAGAGAGAGAGAACAAACTGACGGTTGTCAGAAGGGAGTGAAGTGGTGGGTGAAATCAGTGAAGGGGAGTGGGGGGTACAGGCTTGGTTGTGGAATAAAGAAGTCTCAGAAATAAAAGGCAGAGCACAAGAGATACAGTCCATGACATCGGAACAGCGTTGTACGGTGCCAGCTCGGAGCCATGCTTATGGTGAGCATAACATATGAAGCTATCGCATCACTATGTTGTATACCTGAAACTAATTTAACATGGTGTGTCAACTGTACTCAAAAAAAAAATTTTTTTAATAAAATCTGTTCAACAAGAAAAAAAAAAAAAAAGAGCTTCTGGGAAACTAGGAACAAATACTGTAAAACTATTGACGTTCCTCCTGACTCCTCCCTGGCCAATGGCCATGGTAATGGCAGCAGGAATGGTGGCAGCTGGGCTCGGACAGATCTTTCAATTTACCACCCCCACAGCGGACTCTACAGTGGGATTTCTACATTTAGAAGCTCACATAGTTTATTTGTTTGAAGAAGTCCTGTGTGAACAAGTTAATTAGTTCAGTTTCCTTTCCTTTAATGCAAGATCATGAGAGCTTTGGGGAATGCATTTCATTTCCTTGGGTCATGAAAATGAAAAACAAAGTAAATTTATATTTCATGGACCTAGTAGTTGGGGAAATTATATATAAGCATACTGCTATAGAACAATGTTTTTTGGTCAGAAGGTATTTTTAGGCAGGAGAAAGCAAAGTTCAGTTTTATAGCAGTGCAGTTTGGGTTTGCAATATATAAGAATTTAGAAGATGAAAAGAAAGCCAAAACAGTTTTGGACTACAAGGGGACTTGGAGAAATAAAACTAACCTGCAGAAAAGACCACACAATTACCACAACTAATTTCAGAAATGTAATGAAGAAACATAGTTTGGGTTTGCAATTAAATTAGGTAGGAATCCAATAAAATTCCAAAATAAGTTTAAGGAGTAACTTACTTGGTTATTTTGAAACATGTGATTGGCTAGTTTGCTGAGTGACTTTCCCTTCTTTTTAAATTTGATCTATAATCAAAGTAAACCTTCTTTAGGAAAGGGTAGAATTTCTAGCCAAATGGTTGTAGGGAAGAGATATGGGTGGGCATGATGGGGGGGGGGGACTTCTGAGTTAAGCTCCTTGAAGGCAGGTCAAATATATTTGAACTTCCCATATACCCACTAGCTCAGCACTGAGCTCAGAAATGCTCTCTAAGAATTTTTTTTTGGTAATGATTTGCTTAGGAATTTAACTATATTTTCTGTAATAATTATTGTTGACATAGAATAAAATGTCCTAAAAATTTTCAAAATGAAATTAATGTAGTTCTGGGGTCTCAACTGGAATTTATCAGTGTTCAAATACCTTAGAAATATATTTTTTGAGGAAATATTTTAAGTTATTTTCAGACAGCCTGTGGCCAGCCTCAGCTGGAAGTGGGATAGCTCCCAGGACCAATAATTCGTCAAGTGCCAAAACCTGTACAATGGAATGGAATTCTGCCTTCTGACAGCCTGATATTTAGAGCGTATGGGTCTCGTGTCAGGACATCCAAATCGGAGCTGAATGGGATCCAGGGTTTCCTGAAAGTCTGTGGGAGATATATGATATTGGAAGGAAACCATCTAGGATCTGTCAACGCTCTATTTTCCTAGATTTTCTAATCTTTATCATCAGAAAGCAATGTGCATGGAACATATTTTCCATAATCTCACAGACATGTATAAAATATCTTCAGTCAGCCATGTTGCAAAGGTTAGCTAAGGGTATTCTAAAATAAATGATCTTGGGGACTGTATTTCTCTCTAGTTAATATACCAAGTCTTCTGGTTTACCTTTTAGAGCACTAAGTAAAAGAGATAAAAGAGCTGTCCTTTAAAGTCATTCATACTATGAGTCAAAAGATAGAGCTGGGGAAGGAGGGATAAGCTGTCAGCGATGGTCCTTGCCACACCCTTCATCGACAGATTAAATAAGTCATTTTGCTGTATCGACCGGTGTCAGACTTGGTGGTAGGCCTAGCCACACAGTGATGAATGGGACAGGCTGCAGAGACGAACAGCACCAAGCTCTTCCCTCATCAAGGGACAGGCCACTGACTAGAGAAGGTGTGGTCCTCTAGGGGCGGGACAGGGATAGATGTCATAGCCTAGAGTGAGGGCTGTCCATTAAGGGGCAAAGACAATTCACTTTTTTTTCTTAAAAGATTTATTTATTTTTTAGAGAGAGATAAAGAGCATGAGCAGAAGGAGGGGCAGGGGGAGAAAGAGAGAGAGAACCTTAAGCAGATGCTGTGCCTCACTCAGGGCGCCATCCCAGGACCCTGAGATCATGACCCAACCCAAGTTGGTTGCTCAAGGGACTGAGCCCCCCAGGTGCCCCAATAATTAACTTTTAAGACTGGGATTCTAATCTGAAGTATAGAGCATTGAAACTCATTCATGTCACCATTTTCTTAATTCTTCCAAGGAAGGTAGATAGCTAGCATCCTAGACACCTGGGAGAGAAGTTAAGTCATAGCTTATGGTTTTCCCATGAAATCCTATTTGAGGAATTTGAATGAGAAACTATGAAACTATCCAAAGGGTAACTACAAAGTTAGAAGCAAAACACATACTGAAATGGAAATAGACCTCAGCATGTATCAGGGACTGTTCTAAGCGCAATATGCATGTTAACTCATTTAATCCTATCAAGTGGCTTTAGGATTGTCCTAATCATTGATGGAGAAGCTGAGGCAGAGTGGCTAAATAACATATTTGAAGTTAATGACTGGTAAAACTGGGGTTTACAAGCAGCCAGTATGATTTAGGGCCTGAGGTGTGACCCGAAGAGTAGCTGAGCCCTACGAGTGGCAGGACTGGGTCTTGGCCATAGTGTTGGGAGAAGCAACCTGCCGTTGGCTGAGTGTCCCTGAATGGACTCCTTGGACTTGCAAGAAAAGAGTCCCGACTGCTCTCTACCAGGGCCATCCCTCAGGATTGTATTTATAGTGACATTGAGGGATGAGGAGATGTTTCCTCCTAGACACAGAGCCAGCCTGCCTGCTCTTACTATAAAATCAGTTTTCCTCTTTGGGAACACAGCCCGTACGTGTGCAGGCTTCCTGATGCGGTCTTTGCAAGGTCCTTGTGGAACAGGGCCAGCATGAGAACCCACACAAACCAACATGAAGCTCTGGATGCTTCTGCTGTGAGTCATTAAGGCTTCGGTCACTGACCCAGAAGTCTCGTGTCTTCCACTGGAACCCATGAAACAGTCACACGCTAGCTTGCTAGCTTGAAGGTAGGGAAAAATCCTGAACCATGCAATTTCCGACAGAGGGATGGCAGAGTCGTAGAGCAGGAGGACTCTCGTCACCTCTGAACTTCCTTCCCTACTCACCAACCATTAGTCCAGGGGAGCAGGATCCCAGTTACTAGGGGTGTTGACAGAGACAGGATGTAGAAAGTACAGAGAGTACGCAGGAAGACAATAGAGACAAATAAATGTTTCTTAAAATGGTTCTGCTGTTTGTAAACAAACCAGCAGAAAGAACACTGGAAGTGTGTGCTTCTCCTTTTGTAGTTCTTGGCAAAAATTACTTCTTCCCAGTCATTTTCTGATTCCCTCCTATTTTCTTCTTTTATTTTTATGCCTTCTCTGTACTTCACCATGAGTCAGAAAGTTTATGATTATATAAGGTAATTTTCCTGTAATTTCCCCACCTTGTTTTGCAAGATCATGCAGAAACCTTCATAACCCAGGACAAAGCTACAGTTTCTAAATCAATCTCTCCCTCCAGTGTCATGCTTTGTTACATGTTTATGTAGTCCTACCTCAAGAAGCAATCTAGGCTGTGGAAGGTATGGTACATCTATTAAGCTTCAACTTCTGAGACATCTTTACGGTCTAACATACGCAAACCACAGAAATCAGTTACACTAAGCCCAGAATTCTTTCATTGAATCCCTACTGTGTGCAATGTATGAAGTACCTTCTTCCTTTTTTTTGAACCATCCCTTGCCTTTTTAAGTTAACTGGAAATGAATTCAACTGTTTTTGTACTTTTCTCAAGCCACCAAAAGTGGCAAGAGTTACAGATGTTGACTTTTTTTTCCTCTTATAAGAATAATAATTCATAAACCGTTGAGAACAGTTGATAAGATTTCCAGGAAAAGGCACTTTGAGGTTGAAACCAAACATGGAACAATAAATTTTTTTCAGGTTAAATTTGCCCTTAGGTCACTATAATACATACTTCTGTTAACATAAATTGAGATTATTCACTTGATAAAATTCTACTTCTGAAAGGATTTGTGCGAATGCAGCTGGAAGGAGACTTCTGTCATTTAGATAATCACTACTTATTATTTCCCTTCACATGTCCTCTGAAATAATGAGCCCTGCTTTGGAAACATAACCTCATCGAATCCTGTTTAGGAAATCTTGCCCCCAGCCCCATATTACAGATGGGATGTTTAAATCAAAGTGTCTTGACATAGTGATATTTTTCAATGACTCAATTGAGAGTCATAGATAATCACCCAAGTTAGGAGATTGTCAGAACCTAACATTTAATATTTAACACATGTTAAAACATTGTAATATTTTATGTTAATACATTTAAAACATGTTAGAAATTATATTCTAAATTTATAGTTGCTCAACATCTATTAAAAATTTGGTTATGATCAAAATACTTTCAGAGGATTGACTGATAGATGTGGGCTTCATCCTTTTCTATTGGTTTTAAAATCTATCCTTAAAAAATCAATAAGCAAATGATTGACTCTATCTCAGCTCCCCACCAGAGTCAGACAGCTTATGTTATTTTAATTTCAATTATATGGACTAGTTTGTGCTAGCTCATACCCACTAATGTCTAACTTTTCTTCCTGGCTGTCAGCTACTCTGATCTATGGAGACATTGGTTTCAGACTATTTGCAGCTCTACATAGATTTTTCTATCAGCTTCTAAAATTGCTTTCAGTTCTAATCCTTACAATAAATCACTTATGTCATGTCAATATCTATAACAATAAATCACCTTTTCTAGTATAAAAAAAAAGAAAATCTATCCTTAAGTTAACAATATCAAAGTCATGTGCTTGAATGGCCTTGATTGGACCCAACCATGCTCCTCAAACTATACTTTGATTTGATATTATTTGGTTCTGAAGGATAAAAAAGTTACTCCTTGCATTTCTTTATCCATCCATCCATCCATCCATCCATTCATCCATCCCAATGATTCATTCAAATTCTTATTGAGCCAGAAATATGGTTGGCCCAGGGAAAGTAATTATTAACAAAACCAAACAAGGAACACAGCCTCCTGGAGCTTACAGTGTAGAGACACACATTACTTAAGAAATGACAGAGAGGGAGTGAAACCAGAAGAGACTTTTCACTGTAGGAAACAAACTGAGGGTTACTGGACAGGACACAGGGGGCTGGGAATGAGGTATTTGGGTGATCAGCATTAAGGAGGGCATTTGATGTACTGAGCACTGGGTGTTATATACAAATGACGACTCACTAAATTCTACCCCTGAAACTAATATGACACTCTGTGTTAACTAACTTGAATATAAATAAAATCTTGAAAGAAAAAAAAAAAAGGTCACAGGAATGAATTATGTGGAGTTAGGAAGTGAGACAACTGTCTTGGAACAGAGACACGTGTGTCTCAGAGGACCCATAAAGAACAAACAGGGCTGTAATCGACTCAACCGAGGTGCAGTTTTGAGAGCTATCAGGGCCAGAATAAGAAGAACCTTGATTGTGACCTTATGGACTCTGATCTTTATTCCAAGAGCAATGGAAAACCATTTGAGGAATTTAAGCACCAGGGCAACATCAGCAAATTTTAGTTTTAAAAGATGGCTTTGCCTGAGGAATGGAAAAGAGCTTGGAATGGGCCCTGGGGGAAAGAGTCTAGCTCGTAGGCTTCTTGTGAATGTGATCCTTGTGGGGATATCGTTAAGAATATTCTTTACTACATTATGCAGGACTCTATCCATGAGGACCTAAGGGAAAGTTATCCCTCCTGACACAGTACTGGGAATACTCGGGTAGGCCTGACCCAGTTACTATTGTTTTTATCTTATAAACACTTAATAGATATCATATAAATATTTATCTTATAAACACTAAGGAGATATTTAGAAATAATGCAACTGATTATGCTCTCATATTCTCATTGGCTTCCAGAAAAACTAAAGCCAAGAGTACTGGACTCCAGGGTATTACATTTTTACTTCCCTCATTCCTAGCTTTATCTTAATCTTTTAATTTATTTTCCTTTGCCTTTAATTTGTTTTTGCTTATTTTTTTTTTAAAGTAGGCTCCACGCCCAGTGTGGAGCCCAACATGGAGCTTGAATTCGTGACCCTGAGATCAAGACCTGAACTGAGGTCAAGAGTCAGATGCTTAACCAACTGAGCCACCCAGGTGCCCCTGCTTTTGCTTAATTCTAATATTATTTTTTACCCCTAGCACAAAACACCTGTACGTGGTTAAACAAAACCATAAATATTATTATATTAAAACACGTATTACTACCTGAGAAAAAGTGTCTGGCAGACAGGAAAATGTGTTGACAATATGCCCACCACACACAAGAGCAAGACACTGGAGATGGAATGAGAGTGTGGGAAAGCCATGGTCCTTTTGTACCAAATGGCCATTTAAAGACTGTGACAGCTAATCTCTATGTTGCTAAGAACTGTATTGTTTCAAGATGTGTAAAACTGGCAGGGACCTAAATTCCAGACATCATTTACTCTTGGCTTTGAAGTATGCTCATGGTATCTGGTATTACGCAATGTTCTTTGGAATTTGTAGAAGAATTTGACTACTTCTAGCTTGAGCTATGAAAAAAAAGATCTTATCTTATTTAGCACAGTGATAATGCAGTGTTGTAAATACATCCCAGCTTCGATGAGACACGATACTTTCGTAAATGGTTCCACTCAGCCTTAGACATAGTGATTTGATGGCATGCAAAGTCAATGAGAAATAGACACTTAGAATTTGAAACGGAAATCTACAGTCTTTCTATTTTTTTCTCTATAGGAGGATTTTCACATTTATATCAGTTTCTAGCTAATGATTCTTTAAGGCCTTGAATACAGTAGTCATTCTTTTAGGTAACTTTTATAAGTAAGAAAAGAGCAAGGTAAATATTCCCTGTTCATCAGGTTGAGTCTTAAAACTCTAGGTGACAATGATAAGATGGCCAGTCTATGGGTTGTCAAGCTTAACAATGGAGCACAGCAAGGGGAAAGTGCTCAACCCAGGAATGGATGCAAGAGAAGGCTCACCAAAGGAATCATCTGATACCATGAGCACCGGTCTGCACCCTTCACCACCTTTGGCCTGGATCAGCTTTGTCTGGTGCACATTGTTGGTTTCACCCAGCAGTCCAGGAAGGGCACCGATCACTAGGGATGCAATTGTTCTGTGATGATATTTTGATGGTTTCATCATACACATCTCTTTACAATCCAAGTTTCCCAAACTTCATGCTCTTCTCAAGGTGTTTTTCCAAAGCTCTGAGGTGGCACCTTTATCTGAACTCTTGAGCATCACTACTGCCTGGGACTTTTCTGCAGTGTGGACACCTTTCGCAGCTGCACACTTTGACTGTTTCTGATCGTAGCCTCTGCCAAGTCTGGACCTCTAGAATACGTACTCTTGTCCTGTGCCCAGGCTTGCCATATTGATACTCATCTATGTTGACATTCTGCTGTGGGTTTTGTTTTCTCAGGGCTCAGGGTATTTACATTCCTTCCCAAGCTTTGCTGTAGGCCAAATCCTTGTTCCTCCACTGATCCCGCCTGTTCTACCCAGACTCAAGGAAAATCACAACTAACTCAAAATAAAGGAGAGAGAAGCAGACTGAGTTTCTGAGCCGGGACCTTGAAGATGAGAACTGAGGAAGACAGACTCTATACATTCGCTGGTGTAAGGACCAAAGAGTTGATTCAGAATTATGCATATCACACAATGTCTGATCAATTTTCTCTGTCTGAAGTATCTAGCCCACTGTTCATTCCTTGCAAAATTGTGGGACTCAGGCACTCTTTAAGAGATTTCTGGGATAATTTGGGGAAAAATTGGGGCACCTAGGTGGCTCAGTGGGTTAAGCCTCTGCCTTCGGCTCAGGTCATGATTCCAAGGTCCTGGGATCGAGCCCCACATCGGGCTCTCTGCTCAGTGGGGAGCCTGCTTCCTCTTCTCTCTCTGCCTGTGTCTCTGCCTACTTGTGATCTTTCTCTACCAAATAAATAAATAAAATCTTAAAAAAAAAAGAAAAAGAAAATGTATAAAATATGGGATGATCACAAAAGTGAACCTAATTAAAGTCAAACAATGGACTTAATTTTTTTCTATCATCTCCTTCCTAATCCCAATCTCCATACAAAGATAGTCAGTGACATTCTAGTATTATCTGTTTCTCACTGTGATATCTGTATCTACCCGTATCCATCCATGTACTTATGATAGAAACCAGGCAACCGTATCTGTTTCTACATCTAACCCATGACCATTTTAATTTAAAATTTATATCCATCTCATTATTTTCTTCTCCATTGTCACCACCTTGGTCACATTTATTTGTCACACTGTCATCTTTCACTAGAACTAATGTCATTGCATTCTGGCTGGACTTCCTCCTTCTAATCTGCTGTTTTCTATTGTTTTGTTTAATATTCTATTTGTTTATTTGAGAGACAGCACTAGAGAGAGAGAGAGAGCACAAGTAGGGGCAGAGGGAGAGGGAGAAACCAGCCGACTCCCCACTGAGCAGGGAACTCGATGTGGGGCTGGATCCCAGGGCTCCTGGATCATGACCTGACGTGTAGGCAGACACTTAACCAACTGACTGACCTGGGTGCCCCTAACTCTGTTCTTTTCTAAATCACTCCAAAACACACAACAGGTAACATAATTGTGCAAAGCACCAAACACCACTATATTGTTACTCTGCTTACTTCTCTTCAAAGTCTTCTCTTTGCACTTTGGATAAAATCAAGACGCTCTCGCAGCCAGCAAAGCCTGGTGTGATCTAGTCCATGCTGGCCTCTTCAGTCGCATCTAGTGCTGCTCTCCGATCCATTAATTATGTTCCAACTGTCCTGACCATTTCTCAGTCTTTCTCAATTTTGGATATATATATATATATATATATTCTTTAACATCTCAATTGCTATTAGGACTTCCTTTGTAGGGATTTAGCCTTACTATTTTCATTGGGTACATTCCTTTTTTAGTGAGGTCTTTCCTGAATGTCCGATTTAAGCTAGTTCTCTTTGTTATACTACTTTCTGGTACGTTGTCATTTTCCCTTATAGCACTTTTCTCAATTTTCATGTAGGCACTTGTTTGTATGAATATTTCTAAAGTGACTGCCTCCTCGACAGGCTGTGAGTGAGCTCCATGGGAACATGGATCTTTTGCTTTCTTCTGTATGTTTCTGACCACTGCAGGGGCTGGCACGGAGCTGGCACTCAGAATATCTGTCCAATGAGTGAGTGGAAATTCTGTATCTCATACCTTATTTGTTCACTTATCCAATAAGCTATGTATCTTATGTAAAGCACTGTCTTCAGTTCATTGGATACAGCAGAGACGGAAAGATACAAAAACACCTGCTTGCTTTGCTTACCTTACAGGGTAGGAAACCACTAATAAGCAACAAATATGAAACATGACATAGTGTTTTAGAAGGAGATGTGTGGTAAAGAAAAAAAAAATGGAGCAGGATAATGGAAATGAGGTATGCCAGGACTGTGATTTACAATTTTAATAAATGATCAGTTTAGGCCTTATTGAGTAGGTCACCTTTGTGGACAGACTTGGAGCAAGTGAAGGTTTTAGGTATTCGGGTATATGGAGAATTTTCTAGCCAAGAGAAATAGCTAGAGAAAGTCCAAAGGTGGGAACTCGGATGGGGTATCTGAGGAAAAGCAAAGGAGGAAGCAGAGTGGTGCAGGGGCAGACACAGAAGGTATAAGACTGACAAAGAAGGGCAAGCAGATAAGGCTTCTTGACCACTAGCATCACTTGGGCTTTAGCAGTGACTGAACTGGGTGAGCCTTCAAATGGTTTCAGCAGAAGAGTGACAGGATCTTACTTTTGCTTTAAGTGGAGAGAGGGCTGCTCTGTGCAGAATATATTGTAGTGGGGCATTGGGTAAAGGCAGGAAATCCCTACCAAAGGCTTCTGAAGAATTCAGGTAAGGGAATATGGTCCGTTGAATTAGGAGGTAGCAGTGCAGGTGATGGGAACGGCTGGGTTCTGGATATATTTTGAAGGTAAAGATAAAAGGGTTTTTTGCTGATGCATTGGATGGGGGTTTGAAAGAAAGCAAAGCATTAAAGACAGCTCTGAGAGTTGGGTGCTGAGTAACGGGGAAGACAAGAGTTGCAGTCAAGTCAGAGGGGTGAAGAGTACAGATGAGTACGTTTGGGTGGGGTTGGTGAGATCATGTTTATTTGCAGAAACTGGTGGAGAGGTTAAATGAACAGTTGGATATACAATGCAGCGGGGCTACACAAGAGAATGACGGATGTGGGAGGTATCCACCTACGGACAGCCCTGGAAGGCAGGAGAGGAGATGATCTCATCCGGAGTGAGTGTAAACAGAAGAGACTATGGTCTGAGCCATGGGGCACTTCAGTGTTCAATGATCTGAGGGAAGAATTTTCTTCATAGCCAATATTAGATCTGAATATGAGTCTGTTTTAAAATGGGTGGTTTTTTCCACTGGAATCTTAACCAGAATTTTTCTGAAGGGGCAATGATTTTTCCTCACAGAAAATTTTTAAAAATCCAGAAACCCTCATGTTTTACTATTATTACTAAACAAGGAGTTGTCCAGTAAGAGGTCTAAATGCTTTTTGTTAAAGCCAAATAACTGATACCTACATTTATGACACACAATATTCTAATGTTATGTTATCAGTGAGATAATTAATTTTGGAATTATTTAGAGTACACTAATGGAATGGAAGAACAAGAGGTATATATACTTTTAGTCTTCTGAATAGCAACAAAACACTGTGAGACCCATTCTGTTAGACATAGAGGAAAAAACAGCAAGGTTATGCTTAATTTTAGATTCAGGTCTGTTCCAAACAACTCTGAAGGTCAAGCTTGGTTCTAGATAATTCACTGATCTGAAGGAATTTCAGGAAGTTGGGGCGGCTTCAGGGTTAACAAAGGAATTCAGGGCTTTGGGTTTAGTTCGGTTCATGACCCCACACAACCACCACTGAATCAATTGCTGTTGAGCTCCTGCAGCAGGCCAACTTGACCTTCAGGCTCACTGTGGTTTAGACCGTTGCCCTGGAATTCGAGGACCATCTGTGGCATCGAGGCTTGTTGGTGACCTGCAGGCTGGTCAACCACGGGCAACTTTCGTGGGTTCTGTGGTAAATCACTTTCCTTTTGGAACTCTGAGGTCTGGAGTTTGTACTACACCACTTCTTTGCGTTGTATGTGTCTCATCTGTTTGTGTCAGCTGAGACAGGGAGCAAATGTTTAGGAAAGGATTCCAAACTCTTAGCAATACTTAAGCAATACCAAAAATATGTGGAATGTGATCTTAGTTTCTCAATTGTACACTGTTGTTTCTAAATATACTATCCTTCTAAGATTTTTTTTTTAAATTTTATTTATTTATTTGACAGACAGAGATCACAAGTAGGCAGAGAGGCAGGCAGAGAGACGGGGGTGGGGAAGCAGGCTCCCTGCTGAGAAGAGAGCCCGATGCGGGGCTCGATCCCAGGACCCTGAGAGCATGACCTGAGCTGAAGGCAGAGGCTTTAACCCACTGAGCCACCCAGGCGCCCCAGATTTTCTTTTTCTTGGTGGTTCTATTCCTGTTCCTTAGGAAATGTAATGAAGGTTGTAGAAGCATATAACAATAGTTTAGAGTCCCACAGGGCTGGAGTTGGGGCCTGACGTTACCACTTAACTGGGCGTGCGAACATGCATGTTGTCTAGAAATGTCAACTCCCTAAGTATTAGTTTCTTCACCTGAAAGGTGGATTAATAGTAATGCACTCTGGGTTAATTTAAAAACATAAAATAAAATAACACATTCTAGGGCTTAGCGGAATGCCTTATACCTTGTAGGTACTCAATAAATCACAGTCCTTTTTCTTCGTTGCTACCAATCATTTTAGGCCTCTGGGTCTTGTTTTCATTCAGAACAATTTACTATTTTATCAGTCTTAAATCCTGATATTTTTGTGCATTCCGTTTTTTCTAAATCAACTCTACTGAGATATAATTTACATACAATAAAATGTACCAAATTTCACCTAGGGTAAATTTGGGTGAGTTTTGACAGATTTATACACCTGGGAACCACTACAAAATCAAGATGTAGGCTCTTTACATTATTCCAATCGTGTTTTCTCAGTCTTTTCCAAATGATTTTCTCACTTCAGCCCCAGGCAAAGGCAATTGTTACTGTTTCCTGTCACTGTATATTTATCTTTCTAGAGATTCATTTAAATGGGAATTCTATAGTGTGTATCTTTTGTAACCGGCTTTTTTTTTCATTCTGTAAGATTTCTGATGTTTGTGTGGCTGTGTACCTCAGCAGTTCATTCCTGTTTACTGCAGAGAAGTATTCCATTATATAAATATAATATGTTTTAGACATTTGCTTACTGATAGACATTTGGATTGCTTTCAGTTTTCTATTATTATAAATAAACGTCACTTATGTGCAAGCGTTTATAGGGTTTGGTCATATATTTTGACCATATACATCATTTGAAATAATAAAGATTTGAATAATGTGGATCAAGATCGCTTACACACAAGTTTTCGCGTGGTCGTCTATCTTCATTTCTCTTGGGTAAAGGCACAGGAGTGTCATTGCTAGGTTGTAAGGTAAGTATACTTAAACTTCACAAGGAATTGTCCAACGTTTTTCCAATGTGGTTCTGCATTCCCTTCAACAACGACACTTGGTTTAGTTTATGAGTCAACCTGACTGGGCCACAGAGTGCCTGAGTATCTGATCACCTGTTATTCTGCTGTGTCTGTGAGGATGTTTTTGGACGAGATTAACACACGGATCGGTAGACTAAGTAAAGCAGATGGCCCTCCCTGCTGTGCATGGGTCTCACCCAGTCAACTGAAGGGCTAGATAGGGGAAAACGGGCTGAACCTCCCTCAAATGATGCCAGTGACAAGGCCACACCCCTCCTGCCTGCCTGCTGAGCTGGGACACCCCTCTTTTCCTGCCTTCAGACTGAACTGAAGCATCAGCTCTTCTTGGACCTTGAGTCCAGGGCTTTCAGACTAGAACCCTTCTCAGGCCTTCAGATTGACGTGAATCAGCCCCCTGGGTCTCAACTTGCTGACTACAGACCTTGGGACTCCGTAGTCTGCCTAATCCTCCTGTATATGTGGCAAAAACCTTTATTTTATCAACACTGTATTGGAGGAACAGAAAATCTTAATTTACAAAGTCCAGCTTATCATTTTTTCCCTTTAATTTTGGAATCCTGGTATTCCTTCTAAGAAACAGTGGACTCTGAAGATGATTTCCATGCTTTTTCACCTGAGTCTTAAAGATTTGGCCCTTATATAATGTCTACGGTGATTCCATGTTGATTTTTGCATGAAGTAGGAGATAATTGTTGAGGTTCATCTTTTTTCCAACCAGAGACCTAGTTGTTCTGCCCCTATTTTTAAAAAGAACTTCCCCAACAAAGTACCTTAGAATCCTTGTCAAAAATCAGCTTGCCACATAGCAGAGTTCCAGTCTGTTCCATTAATCTATATTTTTTTTAATTTTTTATTTTTTATAAACATATATTTTTATCCTCAGGGTTAATCTATATTTCTATCCATACAAAAGTATCACATTGTCTACATCACTATAGCTCTACAGTGACTGCTAGTGTTAGAATGCAATACAGTTTTGTAGTAACCTTATATCCTGAGAACTTGCTTACCTTTATTTATTTATTTATTTATTTATTTCTACTGGCTTTTGCTAGAGTTCTTAGGATTTCTATATCCAGGATCTTTCATTTGTTGTGTGGGTTTTTTTTGTTTGTTTTTTTTTTGTTTTTTGTTTGTTTTTTTGTTTTTTTTTTTTTTTTTCTCAGTTTGTGCTTCACATATTTTGAAGCTCTGATATTCAATGTGTACACATTTAGGACTGTTGCATCTTCTTGACAAATTTAACCCTTTATGATTATAAAATGTTCTTACATCACTTTGTCTGATTTTTGTTTAGCCACTCAAAGTTTCTTATGCTTAATTTCGCAGGATACAGCTCTCTCACTTATTCTACTATGCATCTTCTGATCAATGTGGATTCCTTATAGCTGTGTTTTTTTAATACCCTTTTTAACTGGCATATTTATAATTCCACTGATACCAAGGAACCACACACACGGTTGGATTTAGGTCTACCCTATTGATATTTGCTTTGTATTTATACTGTCTTTTCTTTGTTCCTTTTTCTTTCTTTGTTTTGTTCAGGATTCCATTTTATTTGTACTATTGGCTTACATATACCTCTTTGTTTTTTCCTTTGTTTTTTAATTTTCAGAAAAAGTATTCATTATTTTTTCACCACACCCAGTGCTCCATGCAATCCGTGCCCTCTATAATACCCACACCTGGTACCCCAACCTCCCACCCCCCCGCCACTTCAAACCCCTCAGATTGTTTTTCAGAGTCCATAGACTCTCATGATTCACCTCCCCTTCCAATTTCCCTCAACTCCCTTCTCCTCTCTAACATCCCTTGTCCTCCATGCTATTTGTTATGCTCCACAAATAAGTGAAACCATGTGATTATTGACTCTCTCTGCTTGACTTATTTCACTCAGCATATTTTTTTTTAAGTGAAAACTATAGCTCTTGTTCAGGATTATCTTTTCAGTGATATTTGTATAGCAAACAGCCTTAGAGGATAGAGATAGTCTTTTTCTCTGAAGCAGAGGGCTGGTTTGTTTGCAAATTAGTATAATAAAGATAACACCTTCCTCCAGGGCAAATGTTGGGCCTATTTGCTTGCATCCCATTATAAAGGATTACGGTTTCTTAATCTCAACTCTGATACAAATTTACTATATATACAGGTTCCACCTGGATCTGCCTGTTTTGCCCTCACGGGATTTGTGGGGAAAGAGGAACAGATCCACACAAGAAACTTGGGCTGTTTTCTGTGCCATTATAAGAAAGTTCTTAGTCTCTGTTAGTCTGTAAGAGTGGGTTAACAAAGGAAAAATCCAGGAGACTGAAGGGGCTGAGACCCTGAGTAAAACATCAAACTGATTTCGTAGCTTTCTCCATGAAGTTTCAGCCTCTAGATTACAGGCAATTTGTCAGCTTCAGCAATAGAAATGTTTTAGACAGATGCATAGAAAGAAGACCCACTTTTACATAAATAGTGTGGCACCATCTCCATAGTACGTAATATCGGAAAAGATAAGCACAGGGCAAGGTAGTTCTACGGAAAATGCTGGATAGAGAGAGACGAGTCATCACAAACACAAAAGAGCAGCAGTAAAGCGGTTTAGAGAGAAGGTCTGGTAGGAAGGATGAAGGGATATATTCATTTTAAGTAAACTCAGGTGCTAGGCAAAAAGACTGATAGAATAGGTATCTCAGGAAAAAAAGAGGGAGAATCTGAATGGAAGAGGGAGGGAAGGTCCATCACGGTAGTTCTGGATGAGAGTCGGCCCAAAGTGGTATTTGTGTGAGTTCCAGAGGGTCGAAGTGAAGCAGGAGATTTTTAATCTCTGGTAAAGTCATTGCGGTTAGACGGGATGACAGCTGCAGAGCTGGGAGGTCCCAGCCCGTTCTCGCTTCCTCTACCACACATCTAGGTCTTCTTCCTGTCTGGCGGCCCCAATGACCAACCCCAGCCCCTGGCCCACCAGCCGCTGGCCGGGCAGCAGCCCACCAGAGGGGCAACAACACAGAGGTAGGCTCACCATAGGCCTCCGAACTTACTGGCCTTCCTTCTCACTCCCATTGGCTGGGGTGTATGTTTTAACTTTTCAGATTACTGGTGGGTGACTACGTGTTTGATTCTTTAACTGCTCTCCTGGTCCTCACTTTCCCAGATTCTCCCACAGTTAGGTGAGGTCAACTTTTATAACTGAGCCCCATCCCACATTTCCATAATGGAGGCTCTACTTCCATAATTGAACACCGACTGATACTTGACTCTTAAAAAGCTAATATTGTATTTAAAAATATGCTGTTTTTTAAAGATTTCTCTTTCTGCTGCTTCATTACTGGTGTATAGAGATGCAATATATTTCTGTACATTGATTTCATGTCTTGTGACATTACTGAAGTTGATCAGTTCTACCATATGATCCAGTAATCATTTTTTTAGCCAAAGAATACAAAAACACTAATTCAAAAGGATATATATACCCTTATGTTTATTACAGCATTATTTACAATAGCCAAGTTATCAAGCAACCCAAGCATCCATCAATAGATGAATGGATAAAGAAAGTGTGGTGTGTGTGTGTGTGTGTGTGTGTATAATGAATTATTATTCATCCATAAAAATGAATGGAATTTTCCCATTTGCAACAACATGGACTGGTCTAGAGAATATAATGTTAAGTAAAATAAGTCAGAGAAAGACAAATTCCGTACGGTTTCACTCATATGTGGAAATGTAAAAACCAAAATAAACAAAGGGAAAAAAAAGACAAACCAAAAAATAGACTCTTAATAGATTCTTAACTGTGGAGAACACACAGATGGTTATGAGAGGCATGGAGAGCGAGGGGGATGGGTGAAACAGCTGTTGGGAATTAGAGAGCACCCCTATGATAAGCACTGAGTAATACATAGGATTATTGAATCATGGTATTATACACCCGAAACTAATGTAACATTGTATGTTAATCATACTGGAATTAAAATTTTTTAAAAAGGAAAAATACATGCTATGTATTTAAACCAAGCTTGTTGAATCTTACAAGAAAAATACAACAAACAAATTTTGACATGTTTGTCAGATATAAAACATCTCTGCCCAGTATATTTTTGAAACAACTTTAATTATTGAAAGAAAAAGTCTGTTCAAAAACAAAGTTCAATCAAGTGAATTTAAAGATCAAACTGACTTATTCAATAATTCTTGATTCACGCAGCGTCCCATTTAGCAGACAGAAGGAGAAAGGAGCTCCAAAGGGCTGTATAAAGATGGGAGAATTTAAAGGTAGAGGTCAAAAGGAATGAGGAAAGAGAGAGATGATCTCACGTTTCTCTAGAAGAGCAAAGGGGTCTATCAGGTGGATTACCTCACTAGGGCTGACCAGAAAGTTCCCGATTTACTAGTTTAAAATTACAATCTTGGCACAGGTTGAAAGTTAGGTTAGGTACAAGTCTTGGTTTGATGACATGAGCTCAGTATAAGTGCATCCATTTGGTCCTATTGTCTTTTGTGTAACAAGTTATCATGAGCATTCTTCTTAAAAGATATTGTATTTATTTATTTGAGAGAGAGTGCACTAGAACAGCAGGGGGAGTGGCCAGCCTACGGAGAAGTGGGCCCCCCACTGTGCAGGGAGCCTGATGCGGGGCTGGATCCCAGGCTGAGATCATGACCTGAGCTGAAGGCAGATGCTTAACCGACTGAGCCACCCAGGTGTCCCCATTATAACCATTCTTAAAGAAACAAAAACAACAATGTTGTTTTTGTTGTTAAACAAAAAACAATGAAAACAAAAAAAACTTAAAATCCAATAAAGTGCATTTTTTACATATTTGTCTTATGTGTGACATAAATATTATTTGGTGGAATGATGTGAACTTATCTTTTAAAATAAACACATTCTTTAAAAAAATACAAGCACTGGCATGCACTAGAAATGTGGAATTGGAGTAACTCAAGTAATGCTTAGTACTGACCTTATCAAAATGGGTTGCTACATAGATTTTTTAAAAAATCCTTTGTGGGGTGCCTGGGTGGCTCAGTGGGTTAAAGCCTCTGCGTCTGGCTTAGGTCATGATCTCAGGGTACATCGGGCTCTCTGCTTAGCAGGGAGTCTCCTTCCCTTCCTCTCTCTCTGCCTGCCTCTCTGCCTACTTGTGATCTCTGTCAAATAAATAAATAAATAAAATCTTAAAAAAAATGGAAAATCCTTTCTTCCAGGATTTTGGAACACTCCAACATCTCTCTCTCTCTCTCTCTCTCACACACACACACACACACCCCTACCTGCATATGTTTATATCCTAAGTATATCCTAAGCAGAGATAGATAATGTATATATCATAAGATATATAGATACATACAAAATAGAAATTCATGTGTATGTACAACTTCAAATTATTATTTTGACTAAGGGCAAATGGACAGAAGTAGCATAGTAAGATATTAAAAAGAAGATTTGTGCTTTGAAATGCATGCTTCACTACACCATATAGTTACTGAAGTTAGGCCATAGGATGAGTTCTAAAGCTCTGGACCTTACAGGGTTCAAAGCAGGATGGAATCTAGGTTGTTGAAGCACAAAGTGGTTATATAAAAGCAACCAGGCACAGGCTGAAGGGGAGGTGGGGTAAGACCACTTAGGACCTTAGGACCAGTTGGCACTATTTAATAAATATTTTGAATATCACCTTACTTGTGTCTTAGGTGAAAGGAATGAACTTCACCTTTTACGTTCGAGAAACTTGAAAAACTTAAATGATGACATGAATCAATTGGTGGCCTCAAATTTTGTCTATTTTCTTACTTTATTGTTTACTTATTTTTTACTTTTAATATTTTGGTGCAGCAGAGTGGAGCACAGATTGAAGACAGAAGGTGCTGGAAGAAGGAAGAAGGGAGGTCAGTGAGAAGACCAGCAGGCGTCTGTGAGGAGGCACCTGGTGTAAGGGGATGCCATAGAAATGGGGTCTGTGGGAGCCAACCTGGGGAGGGATGTGTAAGGCAGAAAAACCTGACAGAAGATCCATTCTATGTGGATCTATGAAACCCCCAGATATATAGCAACGTGGATGAAAGTATTATCTAAAGAAGTAGAAAATCCTGTCAGAAGACGCGTGTGAGAGTAAAAAGTGCGTTCTGCATAGGTTGAACTTGAGAGTCCCATCATTTCTGCACTTCTGATGAGAATTATGGGTTGGCAAGAAACACTTTCCACTGATGAGCATCGGCACAGTGGTGATTCAGGAAATCTTCCATTGTCACATTTCAAATATCCCACCAGACCTGCATGTCCGAACGCACAGCTTTCACCTGCTGCTCCCCCTGGATCCTTGGTGATAGCCACTGCTCGGAGCGCGCGATGCCTGTATCTTAAAAGGTCTGTTTACGATCTGATCATCCTCTGTCTTTTCAGCTTTATCTCCCCTTACATGCCTCACTCAGACTGTTTTGAGGAAATCTGACACACTCCTGCGCAGTCCATGTGGTTTTCTGCATGTTGTTTGACTAGCCTAGAATGTTCTTGTCCCATTATCTATAAAATTATGTATTCCTTTTGCTTAAATTCATACTGCATTGATATTAACTTGTTTTGTTCACTTATACCAAACTGTAGTCTGAAAATAATTCTAAAAGAGATCTGAAAAATATAATTACAAACATTTAAATATAAAATAGGTTAATGTGTCTTTCCAAAGGAAGATTTTAAGACTTCCCTGACTACAATGTTGGTAAAGCACAAGTCATTCTAGATTGTGGCACTGAGTCTACACTTACAGACAACCCAGGAGGCAGATGGCTAGGTGTAAGTAACTCCTGTCCTCTGTTTACAGCTATCTTTTATTAGATGGTATTTTTTAAGGCAGAAAACATCTTTCATGTGATTAATATGTCTGGGAAAATTGAAATCATGGTGGGGAGAGCACTAAGTAAAACTTAACCAGACAAAGGAAAGTCAATACACTTGATGTTGGGCAAGTCAGAAATACTCATCAGTTTGCAAGTAGTTGATAATTTCATCATCCATGCAAATTATGGAGGAAATGAGGCATCTCTATGTTAGATGGAAATAAAAGACTGGTTGAGATGCTGCTCTTAGAAGATCTTACTAAATTGCAATTGTGATGTGTGAGACATCAAAGCAGCCTCCACAACCAGCAAAGGCAGAGCCTGTTGATTACTGATCACTCACTTCCACAGCAGAGATGGACCGGCCCAAGCTCAAGCCACTATTGTATCTGCAGCCTTAGAGAATTAAGGATGTTCCCAGGTTGACAGTTGGGTAATGATGATAATTGAATTTTTCAATTATTTCTTCTCCCTATTCTAAATTTAAAAAATTATAGACACAAGAGGCAAACATGACTTAATAAGGCTTACCTATGACAATGCTCTACTTTTGCATGTTAACTAGGTACACATAGAATGATTAAGCCTCTTTGGAAAAATATCAATTGGAATTTATGTAATTTACTAATTAGTTTATAAACTACTTTAAAATCAGATCTCTTCTACATTCAGGCCTGTGGGGCTGGAGTTCTGAACCATGTGGTATTCTCAAGTAAATACTGGTAAGTTAAAATGTTCATTCCTGAAGGATCGTGTTAAGTGGTCTATCTCATTTTTTTGAGCAAACATTGATTACTGAAGTATTAATCACATAAAATGCACAGATCTAAAATGAGTTATTAAGGAAATGCTCTTGCATAACCATCCCTCAGCACCACATATAGAGAATTCTGGCACCACGAACACTTCCCCAAGGCCCCTTCCTGTCATTACCTTCCTCCCCAAAGAAATCACCACTCTGATTTCCAGCACCCCACAGTACTTTTTGAGGTTCGACATTCATGTAAACGGTTATCACAAACAAAGCTGCTGGGGATATGTATACACATCTTTTGGGTACAGTACTAAGAGTAAAAGTGTTGCATCATTGTTAGAGCTAGTAGCTGAGCGGTGGTAACTGGAAGTCAGTTTCCCAAGACATTTCGCAGATGCGGATGCCCCAGAGCAATACGCAAGATGATTCTTTGCTTCAAAACTTCACTCACACTTGTTCCTATCACACGCATGTGTTTCATTTTAGTGTTCTCATGTGCATACGGTGGTATTCATTGTGGTTTTAATTTGTGTTTCCTTAATGATTAATGATATTGAACATGTTTGGCCATTTGAGTACATTCCTTTGTGAATACCTGTTCATCATCTCTTCTGTCCATTTGTCTATTAAACAGTCTTTGTGAAGGTTCCTTCTATATTCTGGATATGCACAGACATGTATGTAATACATATAAATATACAGATGGTATATATGTGGCTAAGATAGGTGTATTCCTTTACACATTTCTGCTCTCATAATGGTGTTTTTTGATGAACCTATAGGGTCATGATTTTAATGAACTCCAATAGGTGATTTCTTTTTTATGGTTAGGGTTTTGTGTCCTATTTAGAAAGTCTTTACAAGTCCCAAAGTAATAAAGATACTATTGTGTGTCTTATTCTAAAACTTTAATGCTTTACCTTACACTTTTTTTTGGACATATTTTTAGAGACAACAATTTATTAAATATATTTCCTACTTTCCATGTTATTACAAGCAACCATTTTGTTATTACCTTACACTTTTAAGATTAGAATCACCTGGAGTAGTTTTTTCGGTTATGACATGAAATAGGGGTCAAGTTTACTACCTCCCGCCACTATACATATTCAACTTATCGAACACCATTTTTTTTTTTTTTTAAAGCCATCCCGGGGCGCCTGTGTGGCTCAGTTGGTTGGGCAACGGCCTTCAGCTCAGGTCATGATCCTGGAGTCCCGGGATCAAGTCCCACATTGGGCCCCCAGCTCCATGGGGAGTCTGCTTCTCCCTCTGACCTTCTCCCCTCTCATGCTCTCTCAAATAAATAAATAAAATCTTAAAAAAAAAAAAAAAAAGTCCTCTCTCCAGTGCTGCCTAGCTCACAAGACAGGTGGTCATGTCTGTGTGGATGTGTTTCTGAACCTCCTATTTTGTTCCAGTTACACATTTTACTCAAATCTTGCCCTAATGCCATACTGTCTTATCACTGTAGATTTGTAAGTTTTGATACCAGGTGGGGAGATCCTCCAACTTTATTCATCATCAAGAGTGAGTTAATCATTCTTGACTCTGACTTTCCATATACAATTTATTTATTTTTATATTTTTAAATATTTTATTATTTTTTTAAGATTTTATTTATTCATTTGTCAGACAAAGATTACAAATAGGTGGAGAGAGAGAGAGAGAGGAGGAAGCTGGCTCCCCGCTGAGCAGAGAGCCCAATGCGGAGCTCAATCCTAGGACCTTGAGATCATGACCTGAGCTGCAGGCAGAGGCTTTAACCCACTGAGCCACCCAGGCGCTCTTAAAGATTTTATTTTTTTAAGTAATCTCTGCCCCCAGCGTGGGGCTCCAACTCTCAGCCAGATCAGAAGTCGCATGCTCTATTGACTGAGCTGGCCAGGCACCCCTCCATGGAAATTTTAAAATCAGCTTATCATAGAACGTTTAACAGGATTTTTATTGGGAATACATAGGATCTAGAGAACATTAAAAGAAAACTGATATTTTAAAGTACCAAATCCTCTTAATCATTAACTTGATCTATTCTTCCATTTAATTAGATCTTTAAAAATTTTCTCATTTGTTTTGCTAGGATTTTTTTTATGAATTTGACTTTTTGGATGCTATTGTTAATGGAATTATTTTGTAGTTTTGGTTTTCGTATCTTACGTTGCTAACATATAGAAAGAATTGGTTTTTATCTGTACCTTGTAATAAATGAAATTGCTAAACTCACTTATTAATTCTACAAGTGGATTTCTAGAAGATTCATTTGGATATTCTTGTACACAATCACATCCTCTGTGAATAATGGCAATTTTACTCATTGCATTATAATTTTTATGCTTTTTAAATTTTTATTTTGCTCTATTGTATGTGATAGTCCTTCAGCAAAAGGCTGAATAGATGGAGTGATAGTGCCCAATTTTGTCTCAGTTTCAGTCCCTGGAGGAAAGATTTCAGGTTTTATCCCTTCAAGAACTATATCGACCAAGATTATTTTAAAATTCACTCTTTATACAATTAAGGAATTGTATCTCTATTTGTAGCTTTCTAGGATTTTTATCATGAACAGGTGTTGAGTTTTATTAAACACTTTTTTCTGCATCTGTTGAAGTAATCCTGTTCAATTCTCTTTTTTTTTTCTTCTTTTATTCTTCAGTAAGGTGTACTGATTTCTTTTCAGATTGAAACCAAACTTGCATGCCAAAATTAATTTCGTTTTGTCGTGTTGTGTTACTGTTTTTATATATGACTGCGTCTGATTTGCCAAAATTGTGTTCACCTAGTAACTTTTAGTTTATGTTCACGAGGAAGACTGGCCTCTACTTTTTCTTTCTTGTAACAGTCATGTTAGTATACGGGGCTTAGTTTATCCACATTTTCTATTTTGTGAGGAATTTCTGAAGATCAACACTGTTCTGTCAAAAGCAGTGTCGTCCTCTCCTTTTGTTGAAGCCGTCTGGGCCCGGCTTGTCTGTTAATTACAGTTTAACAGCTACAGAACAAATAAGATGTAATGCTTTTTCTTGTTGCCTGTTCTGTTCAAAGTTTTTTCCAGAAATTTGACTGTTTTGTCTAAATTTCATGATTTTACTCCTTGTATTTTATTTATTTTTTAGAGAGGGAATGGGGGGGCAGAGGGAGAGATGCGGGGCTCCATCTCGAGACCCTGAGATCATTCGCTGAGCCACAATCAGGGTCCCGAAGCTTAATCAACTGAGCCACTCAGGCGCCCCATCCTCATACTTGCTTAAATAGACTTTTTTTTTTTTTTTTTTTTAAAGAGCAGTTGTAGGCGCTTAGCAAAGCTGAGCAGAAAGTACAGAGAATTCCCATATACTCCTTTCCCACATAAATGTACAACCTCCCCCACTGTGGACATCCCACACCACAACGGAACATTTAGTATAATCAATAAACCAACATTAGCACATCATCACCCGAAGTTCATGGTTTACATTATGGCTCACTATTGCTGTTGTCATTCTGTAGGTTTTGACAAATGTATAATGACCTTTATCCACCACTGCAGAACCATTCAGAGCAGCTCCAGCGCTTTAACATCCCCCGAGGCCTTCCTGTTCACCCCCACCCCTCCACCCCTGGCAACCCCGGATCTCTTCACTGCCTCCAGAGTTCTGCCTTTTCCAGAATGTGATACAGGTGGAATCAGAGAATAAATGAGCCTTTTCAGATTGGCTACTTTTCATTTAGTAACATGCATTCAAGCTGTCTCCCATTCCTTGATGTATTTTAAACTCTGTTATGAGGTGCATCTATGATTATGGAAAGTCTCTTTTTATCTCTGGTTATAATCTGGTCCTTAAGACTATTTAAGTTTGCATTCATGTTGTCATTTTCAGCTGATTTTCTGGCTATATGTTTTTTTCATACATTTATTTTCATCATTGATTTCATATGTAAAATTGGACTCTTTTAAGCAACATGTTTTGAGGCCTTCCTTCTTTACCTACTCTGTCAGTACCTGTTTTCTAATTACAGTGTTTAAATAATTAACTTTTAATGTAGATTTTGGTATGGATGGGTTTAGGTTTACCATCTTCTTTGTTATCTCTTTGTCTCATTATGTTTTTGTTCCTCTGTGGATTATTTGATTTTCAAAAAATGTTCTTTTTAAATTAGGCTACTATTTTTATGGTCAGATCTCTTTGCAATTTTGAAGTGTTTCTTTAGGAATTATAGTATGCCTCCCTCCCCTACCTGGAGTTCATACTGTTGTACTGCACGACATCAGGTACAATGCAGAAAGCCTGTGGTTATATTGGCCACTTTACAGCACCTTTCCTACTGACCTTTATGTCATGGTTGTCATACGTATGACACAGATACACACTCAACCCCTATATGCCAATATTATCATTTTTTATTCTCAACAGTCATAGCTATATTTTATAACTTAAGAGGAAAAGCAGTCCTTTATTTTTATCCTAATCATCATTTGCTTGTTCTTTTTTAAAAAAATATTTGATGGATTTACTTGAGAAAGAGCATGAGCAGGGGGAGAAGGCGGGGCAGAGGAAGTCAGAGAGAGGAAGGGGAGAAGGGGCGGGAGAAAGGGAAGGTCGAGGGACAGAGGGAGGGGGAGGGACAGAGGGAGGGGGAGAAGCTGACTTCCCACTGAGCAGGGAGCCCAATGTGGGGTCCCACGGGGGGACTCGATCCCAAGATCATGACCGGCGCTGAAGACAGATGTTTAGCTGACTGAACCACCCAGGCACCCCAATTTCTGTTTACTCTTGCTGCATTCTTAAAGACCCATGTGTGTCCCCGGAATCGCTTCCTTCCGCCTGAAGAATTTTGCTTTAGTATTTCTGGTAAAGCAGAACTTCTGACTCCAATCCTCTCAGTTTTTCTTTATCTGAGAATACTTTCACTTCACTTTAACTCCCGAAAGGGACTTTGGGTAGGTGTAGAGTCCTGCGTTGACAGTTCTTGTCCTTCATAGTTTAAAGGTGTTCTACTGGTTTTTGGCCTCCAGGGCTCCTGATGAGAAATCTGTGGCCCATATTCAATGTGTCATTTTCCCTTTATGTTCTCAGCATGGTTTTTTAAATCATTATTTTTAAAATTTTAATTCCAGTATGTTAACATACAGTGTTCTATTAGTTTCAGTTTTACACCACCCCGTGCTCATCACAACAAGCACATTCCTTCATCCCCGTCTCTTATTTCATCCACCCCCCCCAACCCACCTCCCTTCCGGTTACCATCAGTTTGTTCTCCATTAAGAGCCTATTTCTTGATTTGTCTCTCTTTTTTCTCCCTTTGCTCATTTGTTTCTCAAATTCCACATGAGTGAAATCATATGGTATTTGTCTTTCTCCGACTGACTTATTTTGCTCAGCATGATACATTCTAGTTCCACCCACGTCTTTGCAAATGGCAAGATTTCATGCTTTTTTATGGATAAATAATATCCCATTGTGTATAGCTCACATCTTCTTTATCCATTCATCTATCAATGGGCACTTGGGCTGTTGCCATACTTAGGCTGAGGCGCATGTATCCCTTTGGATCAGTGTTTTTGTATTTTGGGGTAAATACTTGGTAGTGCGATTACTAGGTCATAGGGTAGCTCTGTTTTCAGCTTTCTAAAGAACCTCCACACTGTTTTCCAGAGTGGCTGCACCAGTTTGCATTTCCACCAATAGTTTGAGATGGATTAAATAGACTGAGCCCAGAAACCATAAAAATCCTAGAAAAGAGTACAGGCAGTGATCTCTCTGACATGGGCTATAGCAACATTTTTCTAGATAATCTTCTGAGGCAAGGGAAATAAAAACAAAAAAAAGACTATTGGGATGACATCAAAATAAAAGGTTTCCATATAGCAAAGGAATAAATCATCAAAACATTTTTCATGATCTTAGTCTTTTAGTACTTTGATTACGGTAGGCCTGGGTGCACGTTTGTGTGTGTGCGTTTGTGTTTCTTTCCTCTCTGGTGTTGCTGAGTTTCCTAAATCTATTAATTCATTTCTTTCAATGTTTTGAAGGTTTCAGATCTATTTTTTCAAATAATTTTCCTGCTCCAATATCTTTCTCTCTTCTTTCTGAGACTCCAATAATATATACATGACTTTTTGATGTTGTCCCACAGATTCCTAAAGCATTTTTTCCAATTTTTTTCTCTTTGTTAATTAGATTGGAAAATTTGTTCTTATCTTCAAGTGTACTAACACCTCACCTCCCTTCTTCATCTCCTCTTTTGCTCTTGATTCCATCCAGAGTTCAAAAACTTTGAGATGCTGAATTTTTTTTCAATTCTAAATTTTTAAAAAGATTTAATAAATTTTATACATTTTTGAAAATGTTTTCTATTTCTGAGACCCTCTATCTCCCAGTCATTTTAAATTGAGTATGTTTATATGTCCCCAGGTAGAGCACAGCTAAAACTTCTATTTTATTGTATTTCTCTGATTCATTCCAGCTTTGGAGCCATCCTGAGTTTGGAATCAGTTAATTGCCTTTCCCTTGAGAAGTGATCACATTTTCTGGCTCTTGTATGTGAAATAGTTTTTGACATGGAACCTGGACATTTTGAATATGTTGAATGGACACTGACTTCTGCTACACTTATTTGTAAAATACCGATAGCTTTTCAATTTTTTATTTATTATTATTTTGTGCAAGCAGGCAAGCATCTCACTTTTGTTTGGACTGCGAACTGCAAATTCATCGTGCCCTTCGCACACTGTTGTTGTAGTATTAGTTCAGTTCTCAAAGCCTTTGGGGTGCTCATCTGCATTTGTGTTGGATACACACAACTTCCGCAAGTTGTGAGCCTGAGATTTTGGTGGTTTATATATAGAACTATGGAGTCCTCTTCTCTGGCTGTATTTGCTGAAGGATTCTCCCTCTACTGCATCTGCTTTTTCTGGTGCCAGAAAAATAGGAACAAAGTAAAGATACAGCGAAAATGGAAAACCCAGGTCACAAAGTTGCTTCTCTAAGTTTTGAGTCCCCTCCACAATCTACTTGTCATGTTTAATGTTCAGAGTGCCCAGGTGGTTGTCCTTTGTGTTTTGTGTAGAGTTTTGTTTGTATGCAGCAGAAGGAATGGGTTGTAGTGACCTAAGACTTCATGCGAGAACCAGAAATTCCATATATACAGTATTTCTAAATGACCAAATTTGGTGTCATCGCTCTTTTGGTGCTCATGTATATTTCATGGTCTTAAAATAAATATTTGGTTTTATCTTTATTACTAAATCAATTAAAAATGCCCCCACCATCCCATTAATTAATTTCACACTATTTTGAAACTGAATTCTCTTCACTTGGTTTGAAAGATGTTTGCATAGTGCACCACCGTCATTCATTAACTTTTGGTGTAGGGGTGATTAGCTTGGTAAGGTGTTTAGAGGAGACCAGTAGTGTAGACTACTGTTTAAATTGCTCACGGGCTACATGAGGCTTGCTGAAATTTCTTTCTCAGAAATCAAGAAAAATAATGGTTTCTATGGACAGTTTTAAGTAAAATTCTCCTGGATTCTCATTTACGGGTTCTGAGATGGGATCTTTGTCATTCTGAAAACAAGGAATCCGCACTAATCTGAGACTCCAGATTTGGCTCTACCCTCACGTCTTGCTGGCTGAGAAGGGCTGTGCCCTCAACTGCATTCCATGGTCAGTATTCTTCTTTCTCCTCCACATTCTCACTTTTGGCTCTTTTGCTTCCTGGGATTAGGCAAGAACTCTGGCAGCCTCAAAAGCAAGTATCAATGTGGGGTAGGGGATAGTCTTTCCAGATTTCTAAGATGTTAAAAAGGGCAGAGAGCATGTTGGTGCCATATAAGAAGCCGTGAGTCAGACACTGTTTTCAAACAGAAAGTAGATTTTTTTTTTTTCATGAGGAGAAAGCATGTCAAGGGAAGAAAACTAGATTTGTTGGAAGAAGAAATCTCAAGATGCTAATATTTGACAACTTTTAGAACTCAGAGTGAGATCTCTCATTTTCCTATTTGGCACAGAGATTGAAGAGAATAATACAGAAGGAAACCTGCTGAAGCCATATTTAATATATCACATACTGTAGAAAGGGGGATTTTGTTCATGTTTTTTGATATTTTCTATAAACTCAATGCTAAATGGTAAACTAGCCAGGATAATAAAATAGGTAATGAAATATTTAACAGTTTAGGCCAGTAATTTCTGGCTTATGCTGAAGACAAACTTTTTTTGTTAGGATGCAACCTCACTTTGCCATACTTTGAAAAGGACAGAAAATTAACCAGTGCAAAAAAATAAGGCAATTAACATCAGGACATTTATTCTAATGGAGATTAAGAAACAAAGCTCCATCCTTTTTAATTAATGGCAGTTATTACAAATCTATGACCCATTGTCTGTGGACAAGAGGTCACAGAATGTACCTGGTGAGCCGCTGCAGGAAAGCAGAGGTGATGGTACTGGTACTATTTATGCCATTATAATTAGATATTAGCCAGTGATCTCTTCTTCCAGTAAGCTCATTTACAACAGTGAAAGTACCGAGTGGAAATGTTTGCATTAAAAAAATTATGAAGAAGATTCAGAAGTGTTCCCTGTATCTCCATGAAAGATAGGTTCAAATTAATGTATTAGGCTGACATTTAAAATGGAAATTTAGAAAGGAAGGCAATATAATAGATGTTAAGATAATAAGTTTATCTGTAAACATGTTTTAGTATTTTCTAATGTAGCAAAAACGAGTACAAAAATAGAACGAAAGCAGGCAGAAAAGGAAATATAAAATTCATTACTTTTAACAAAGAATCAAGTGATCTTGTAACCGTACTATAAGTATACATTGGGGATATTGAGGGTTGGGTTCCAGATCCCTGCAATAAAGCAAATATTGTAATAAAGCAAATCAAATGAAATTGTTGGTTTCCTATAAAAGTTATGTTTCCTAAAAAAGTTATGTTTACACTACACTCTGTCCTACTAAGTGTGCACTAGCACTATGTCTAAAATAACCAATGTACATACTTCAACAAAAATACTCTACTGCTAAAAAATGCTAACCATCATTTGAGCTTTCAGAGAGTTTGTAATCACTGATCACAGCTTAAGAAATGTAGTAATAATCAAAAAGTCTGAAATATTGTGAGAATTACCAAAGTGTGACACAGAGACAGGAAGGGAGCAAGTGGTTTTGGAAACTTTGTGCCGATAGACTTGTTTCATGCAGGGTTGCCACAAACATTTGTAGAACAAATGTAATAAAGCAAAACACACCAAAGTGAGGTATGCCTCTGATAACATTTCCAGTCTCTACTCTTTCCAGGGCTGCAGAACTTAATTCTTTTCTTTCTAATCAAGAACTTGTTTCCTTGGAAACCTCTGGAAATGCTTCTGCCTTCCTCATAGATCTTCTGAGGTCAACCCGCAGATTAACTACAAGATACTCCCCGTTAAATAGAATCCTTCTGTTACATTTGCTGTCACAAACAATGCTGTCAAGAGATACTTGCAATCATTTTTCCAAATTTTACCCAAATAAATGAGATTTTAGTAGTGATTTTAAAAAAATGAATATAAATCAACTAAATGATTTTAAAAACCCTACTATTCACTAAGCATTTGCTATTAGTGGGAGTATGATGGTAAGTATTTTGTATATATATTTAGGGGCTCACGGCCCTATTTCTACTAATTGTATGACTCTGGGTAGCACTCTTTAAACTCAGTTTTATCATAGATAAAATTGTTATAACAAAAATATGTCTATGCGATACATGTGTTCAAATGATTCATGAGGATAATTAATTTCATGCATCTGCCAAAGTGCCTAGAATATGTGTTGAATATTAGTTATTAACTGTTAATAAATATATGCTACAGACAAGGTGACTCTTTTATTATCAGAATTATTTTATGTATTGATGATTACATTGTAGATTTTTTTTTAGCTACTGTATACTCTATCTAGAAGTGTCTTTTCTTGTACAAGATACCAGTGTGGAGTATTAGAGATGAAAAAATTCTTTAGTAATATCTAAACCAAGTCAGACATTGAGAATGAAATCTCCCTAGCAAAAGTGTTCTGCATATCCAAATAGCAGAAATATTTGGGAATTATTAGAATTCTCAGATTCTGGATTTTACATACTCTGTGTTATATTAAATGTACTCTTCTTTATTCAACAGCATAGAGAAAAATGCACGTTTGACTTTATTTCCTATTCCATCTTTATTTCGGAGGCGGTAAAAATATATCGGCAACAAACATATATAAAAATAGGAGAAAGCACAATGATATAATATTTCACATATTCTCATTTTAAGACTGTATTCTATCTTTATTTTGGCAATGGTAATAATATATCAGTAACAAACACACATAAAATAGGAGAAAGCACAATGATATATTTCACATATTTTCATTTCAAAACCCGACTGAGACATTCTAAGACATTCCTATTATTTCCATCCTTTTTACAACATGAAGTGAAAGGAAAGTTGTAAATATTTTTACTGCAAGACATGGAGCTTCTCCTGGTTTTCCATATTTTGTTATTCTAATACTTAAAGAGTGTAGCCAACTGAACATTATTTCATTTTGAGGATGCACTGCCACTCTTATGCTTAATCCTGTGACAAATGATGTGAAGCATCTTTCCATGTACTTGTTTGACATTCATATGCCTTTTGTGAACTATCTGTCAAATCATTTGTCCATTTTAAAAACTTTTTTTTTTTTCTTATTACTGACGTTTGAGAGCTATTTATATCTTTTGGATGCAAATGTTTGGTGAGGTGTGGGATTTGTAATGGTTGTCTCTCAGGCTATTGTTTTTCATTCTCTTAATGTCTTTGCAGAACAGAAGCTTTTGATTTTGTTGGTATCGAAGTTTAAAATATATTCTACGTCCTTGCTGTCTATTTACCTTTTGTATCAATTACCAAGAAAGAAGCGTTAAAGTCAGTAACTGTCGTTGTGGATATTTCTGTTTTTCTTTTCAGTTCAAGCTGATTTTGCTTTATATATTTTGAAGTTCCATTTTCAGATGAAGACACATTTTAAATTGTTGTGTATTATGGACGGATTGACCTGTTCATCATTTTTTAATTCTCATCATTTTCCTTGCTCTGAAGTCACTGTTAATTGATATTAACACAGATATCCTCACTACCTTTTGGTTAGCATTTGCATAGTATGACATTTTCTATCTTTTTATTTTTTTTTTAAAGATTTTATTTATTTATTTATTTTGACAGAGCGAGAGAGAGCAGCAACAGCAGGAGAGGGAGAAGCAGACTCCCCCACTGAAGAGGGATCCAGGCATGGGATTCAACAGGACCCCGAGATCATGATCTGAGCCAATGGCAGATGCTTAACTGACTGAGCCACGCAAGCACCCTCTATCTTTTTACTTTTAATCTACCACTAAAGAAAATCAGGGCTGGACAGTAGTTTAAGTGGTAAAAGTAGATTTTATTCAGGAGCTATTGCAATAGGAGAAAAGAGACCTAGTTCAAAACTGGGCTCAATTCTGAATACACCATGGATAAATGGAGATTTATACCCAAGAAGTAGGTTGGGGTCAGTGGATATAGAAAATTACGTAGAAGAAACATCAGAGATAAGGGAAGATTCTGGCTAAAAGGACTCAACAGATTCTTGCCGCGGGCAGGCCAGGGTAATGAGATATCACAGGCGGGATGGTGGAGGAGAAGGAATTCGATTAGAGATTTGGGGTGGTCAGATGTCAAGGGTGGGGTCCAATTTCATGTTTCTGAATGAAGTTAATTAGTTTTCTCAGAACCATTGATCCTTTCCTTGTATATTCTCGGCTTCCATGTCAAATATTAGTTGGTCACATAAGAGTGGGTTTGCTCTAGATTCCGTTCTACCGGTCTTTGTGTCTACTTCTACGCTAGTACCATACTGTTTTCATTATGACAGCTTTATAGTACAGGACACTTAATGAATTTCTGTGTCGTGCTTGTGCAAGGACCATGCTAATTCTCTCCATGTCATTCCAATTTAAGCATACTTTTTGCTGAACAAGTGAGCACACTGTATGTTTGTGGTATAAGTTAAAATCAGGAAGTTTGATGATGCCTCCAGCTTTGTTCTTTCTCAGGATTGCTTTGGCTATTCAGAGTCTTTGGTGAGTTTCTACAAATTTTAATAGTATTCCTTTTAGTTTTATGAAAAATGATATAGTAATTTTGATAGGGATTGCACTGAATGTATAGATAGCTTAATATTTTAACAATATTCTTTCTATCCATGAATATAGGATATCTTTGCATTTGTTGTGTCACCTTTGTTTTTTTTCATCAAAGTCTTACAGTTCAGTTTACAAATCTTTCATTTTCTTGGTTATATTTGGCTGTAAGTATTATATTGTTTTTAATGCTATTGTGAATGAGATAGTTTTCTTTAGCTCTTTTCAGAATACTCTGTTATTAGTGTATAAAAATGCAACTGGCTTCAGTATGTTGGTTTTGTATCCTTCAGCTTTATTGAATTGGTCAATTAGAACTTATAGATTTCTGGTGGAGTCTTTAGATTTTTTGTATATAAAAACATATCATCTGTAAAGATAAATTTGACTTATTTTTTTCTTTAGATACTTTTTCTTTTTCTTGCTTGATTTGCCTAGCCAGGACTCCCAGGACTATGTTGAATAAGAGTAAGGAGAATGGGCACGCTTCTCTTATTCCTGACCCTAGAAGAAAACCTTTCTACCTTTCACCGCTGACTGTGGTGTTAGTTGTGGGCTCATCAAGTATGGCTGTTGTTATGTTAAGGTATGTTTCTTCTATTCCCATTTTGTTGAGGGCTTTTATTCCAAGAGGATGTTGTATTGTGTCAAATGCTTTTTCTGCTTCTATTGAGATGTTCATATGATTATCTTACATTTATTAATGAGGTGTGTGACATTTATTGATTTGCATATATTGAACTATTCTTGCCTCCCAGGGATAAATCTCTCTTTGTCTATCTTTTCAATGTATTTTTGAATGCTTTTTGCTAATATTTTGATGAGTTTTTCTTCTATCTCTTCATCAGGGATATTGGTTTGCTTTCTTTTCTTGTAGTGTCCTTATCTGGTTTTGGTATCAGAGTAATGCTGGCCTCATAGAATGAGTTTGTGAATGTTTGTTCCTCTTCAATTTTTTAGAAGAGTTTGAGAGGGATTGGCACTAATTGCTCTTTAAATATTTGGGTGAATTTAGCAGTGAAATCATATACTCCTGGGTTTTCTGCTTTTGTGTGGTTTTGGATTAATGATTCAAACTCCTTACTCACTATTGATCTGTTCATATTTTCTATTTCTTCATGATTCCATCTTGGCCATTTCTTCTAGGTTATCCAAATGTTGAAGCACAGCTGTTTATATTAGTCTGTTATGACCCTTTGAATATCTCTGGTATCAGTTGCAATGTCTTCTCTTTCATTTTTTATTTTAGTTATGAATCTTCTTTAATTTTTCTTAGGCTAGCTAAAAGCTGGTCTATTTTGTTTATCTTTTTGAAAAGCTAGCTCTTAGTTTTGTTGACCTTTTCTATTGTCTTTCTAGTGTCTATTTCATTTATTTCTGTTCCTATCTTTGTTATTTCCCTTATTCTGTTAACTTTGGGCCTATTTTGCTCTTTTTCTAATTCTTTGAGGTATTAAGTTAGATTGTTTATTTGAGATTATTCTATTTTCTTTTTCCTTTAAAAATTTTATTTATTTATTTGACAGAGATCACAAGTAGTCAGAGAGGCAGGAAGAGAGAGAGGGGGAAGCAGGCTCCCTGCTGAGCAGAGAGCCCGATGTGGGACTCGATCCCAGGACCCTGGGATCATGACCTGAGCCGAAGGCAGAGGCTTTAACCCACTGAGCCACCCAGGCGCCCCTGTTCTATTTTCTGACTATATGATTTTATCTCTATAAACCTCCTTCTTGGAACTGCTTTTGTAGCATCTCATAGATTTTGATGTGTAGTGTTTCCATTCTTATTTGTTTTGAAATTTTTTTTATTCCCTTTTGATTTTTTCTTTGACTTACTGGTTGTTCAGCAGTGTGCTGTTTAATTTCCACATATTTAGTTAGACAAGTCAGAAATTTAAGTAAATAATTATAATTTAGTAATCTAATGTTCAAATAGATGTACAAACTAACCTGTCAGGGAATACAGAAGAAGGAGTGATTATGTGTAAAGAAGGGAAAGAGGGGAGATTATAAAGGTGGGAGTATCTGAATTTGTGACAGTGATTAGAAAGGGAAGAGGGACATTGTAAGCAGATATTCTTGTAGATTCAGAACCATTCTCTTTCACTATTTGCTGATGTAAACCATTACTTCTTTATGGAATTAGTTATCCTTTCACATGATAAAAAAGAGAACAAATATGTGGATATATAATATGGGAAAATGACAGATCTGTGTCAAAGCCTTGCATGCCAATATTTAAAATATTTATCCTCAGTTTTCTGAAGAGAATATTGTTGTTTTAGGTGGCAAGGATATTCTCTAGGTGGAAGTGTCAGTTAAGAATATCATCTTAACCTCCTCACAAGCAGGTGATAATATATATAAGCTTCTTGACCATTTCCTAGTTGTACACCAGCAAGTGTAAGTAAATATGGTAATTACTTAAATTACATAAATACAATAAATAAATTACAGAGGCACTTGGGTGGCTCAGTTGGTTAAGCAGCTGCCTTTGGCTCAAGTCATGATCCCAGGGTCCTGGGACCAAGTCCCACATCAGGCTCCCTGCTTAGTAGAGAGCCTGCTTCTCCCTCTACCTCTGCCTGCCACTCTGCCTACTTGTGCTATCTCTCTGTCAAATAAATAAAATCTTTAAAATGAATAAATAAATAATTGTGTTTCACTGATGTTTCTGTTCTAGGATATTTTTATTGGTGACTTTTTAGAAAAAGATTCATACATTTAAAACTCTTCTGAAGCTCCAGATGAACCAGATTTATAAAGGTAATGTTTTTGGAGTCTAACAGACTTTAACTAAACTGAAGATTTGTTAGTCACTTGTATTGTTAAAACTTGTTGTAACTGAAAAATAAATTATTATTGAGGGCTTCTTTGTGTACTAGATTTATAAAATGATTAGAACCTTAAATGCTAGAGACTGAGCTTAGGTAAGCAATTGTCTGCTGAAAGCCAAATCTAATTCAAGAAGGAATTTTCAAAAAAAAAAAAAATCATAGCTCCTTTTAAAAAATAGTCCCATGGTGGTACAATGAAGACCTCCACATTTCAACCACGAATTTCCTGTCTCATTTCTTTCTGAAGCAAGTTTTTCAGATAATCCGGCTGTTCTCTCTATGATCACAAAAATGTCAGCCGAGTTCTAAAGATGAGAGGAAGCCTCTGAGAAACATTAGTTGAAATCTTCACTGTGTGTGATCTTGCATTGCAAGAAAGAGCATCTTTTATATCTTCTGGATTCTCGGACTTCTGTCTGGATTCTTCATGTTATACTATGCTAGCATTTTCGTCCCTGAAAGAAAATTTTTCCTTTTTAACATAGTAGGAACGTTCCTATATTAGTCAAGGTAGTACTAGCTATCATAACACTTGAACTGAACATTCTCGGTAATTTAAAGCAAGAGAAGCACACTTCATGTGATGTGAAATCCAAATGGGTCATCACAATGGCATGAAACCCTCCAAGCCCTGATTCCAGGATCCAGGCTTCCCTCATCTTGCAGTGCCGCCATGTTCAACAGGTGACTTTGTGGGCTACCATGCTGGTCTGCATCATGGGAAGGACAATGGGCATAGAGAGAATCACAAGGAAGGAGTTTTTAAAGGACTAGTTCTGGAAGCAATGCACATCAGTTTCTCCAACATTCAGCTGGCTGGGGCTCAGTGATATTGTCTCAGTAACAAGCTGTGTCCTTAAGGGAAATGGATTTGGTGAGCAGGTTACCAGTGTCCTCCATAGCTTCCTTCTAGGTTCTTTCCTTTGCCAGAGGTCTTAAATATTTCTGCTCCTGTTCAGTCTAAAATAATCTGGAAAATTTTTATGTTCCTGTGCATTCTTTAGCTTGTTTTTGTAAATGTCTTTTTAATTGTTCTTTGGTTTTATCAAAAGTAAAGAATTGAAACAACTTGAACTGCAAAGGATTTGTTTCTCATTGAAAATCATTTCCCTTCTTAACACATCCCAATATTTTGAGTAAGATTCAGAATAAATGAGAGAGTCACTCAGTCACTCACTCATTGAATCAGTAAATCTTTTTTGATCACAGGCGCCTACACTGCACCATGAATTCTGGAAAACTGGGACACCTCAGTGAATAAGAGACAAAAAGACCCCTTCCACATGGAGCTTCCACTTAGCTGGAGGAGATAAAACACAGATGAAAAAAGAAACACAGACCCAATGAATGAGATATTTATAAGGTAGAAAAGTAAATGATGAGTGAAATGGAAAAAGGGGAAAAAAAGGTAGAGCAGCATATGACAGTGGGTCAAGAAGGTGGTGTTGGAGGGAAGATGGCCGCACTTTTACACCAAGTGGTAAACCTTACTGAGTGTGTGATGTTTGAATAGCTACTTAAAGGAGAGGCTTCCTAGGAAGAGAGTTCCAAATGGACCGAACAGCTAAGCCAAGACCCCAAGTCATGAGTATGTGTGGCATGTTGGAGAAATAAGCAGAGAGGCAGTGTGGCTCAGGGGAGGAAACGGAGGTAGTAAGAGAAGGAGTCAGAGAGTCACTGGTGCAGAGTGTGAAGCATGCGCATTTTGAAAGATGTTGAGAAGTGGACATGTAAATTGATTTCTTTAAAACTGTAGTTAAAAGAATGTTTAAAGAACACTATGTACTACAGAAATATTTTGAATACAATTGAGTAATATTTTTAATGATATCACGCATACTTTCACTGTATGTTGCAAGTAACCAATATTTTAGTGCATTTTTCAGTTACTTCTTTTGATAGATGCACGACATTTTCAGGGAAAATGACTAGTATTTACAATCCCTTTAAATGTTCTCTTCAGAACTGATGAACAAAGCTTGAGATCAAGGGCCTACAAATTCGGTTCTAGTTCTCATGTCCTACCCTAAAATTCCTTCACCCCCTGTGCTTGTACCTCAGGAGGACTTTCTGCAATCCTGACCCTCCCTCAGTGGTAGACACTCTCTGTCTAGAACATAGTATAAGACTCTAAGTATCAGTACATCTGAAACGAATATAACATTTTAATGGGAATTAAAATAAAAACTTAAACAGACAAACAAAGAAGATTCTAAGATGAAGACAGTGACTCTAGGAGATTATCCATATACATGCATATGAACTGAAAGCTATTGTTCTCAGAGAGTTTCTTCTTGACTCAGATCTGTCTCTGTGCTGTCCCTCTAGCCCTCAGCCCCCCTTGTCCCTAAACGGAGAGAGGGGCGGAGAGAAAGAGCGTGGGAGGAGATTCAAAGTGAAGCGCCTCTCACTTCTCTCATCTCCCCTGTGCTCACAGCAGTGGTAAGTGAGAATACAGGTGTTCCCGGGGTCCTTACAGAGCTCTGCACAGACCAGTAAAACGTTAAATAAACATAGAATAGTTTGAAGCAGAAAAGTCCCAAGTTAGATACTCCTCTAGAAATGACAAGTTTGGCTTAGTATGTAAGCCCAAGATAGAATTCCCTAATAGATATATTTTAAATCTTAGAATATTTTCCATATGAACAAATAAATTTTTAAACACATACAAGATCCACGAGAGACACTTGAATTGGGATTTGGTCAAAACTCACTCTACAGAGAAAAACCATTAATTTGGGGAGAATTGGTATAAATGTCAGGGAAATTATAGCGGTTTTTGGATTATCTGCATTTCTTTTCTTCATTAATCAGGTAACTAGGTACTTGGCAATTTTTTTTTTTTAAAGATCTTATTTATTTATTTGACGGACAGATCACAAGTAGGCAGAGAGGCAGGCAAAGAGAGAGGAGGAAGCAGGCTCCCCGCCGAGCAGAGAGCCCGATGTGGGGCTCGATCCCAGGACCTCGGGATCATGACCTGAGCCGAAGGCAGAGGCTTTAACCCACTGAGCCACTCAGGTGCCCCGGTACTTGGCAATTTGAATGCAGAAACAGGTTCTCACTCATGGTATCTCCATTATTTCTTTGTCTTGGACACAGCAAACTGGTGAATTTAAACTTCCAGTGAGTAAACTATTTAGATTCCTACCGATTTTATTTTCTTTGGGTCAGGGAGTCTGAAATAGGAAGAATGGATGTGCTTTTACTTTATAAACCACTATTGTTGTTGGTTTTTTTAAACATATCATATATATAATTTTCTTGTGTTTGTATTTTTACAGTCTATTTATTTATTTATTTAAGCGATCTGCACCCAACATAGGGCCTGAGATTAAGAGTCACATGCTCTTCCGAATGAGCCAGCCAGGAGACCCTACAATTTTCCTGTGTTTCATTCAGCCCTCTTTTGACAGAGGTATATTCTTTGGAATGTGCTGATTAACAAAACAAATGTCCATGAGGTATTACACTCTGTTCTGTCCTCATCTGTTTTTATTAAGATGGTGTGGGGTTTCCCATCCTTCTGCATTTCTCCTTTATGACTGTATCTATTTTCATAATTACTTAACTCTATTATCATCATTTAAATGTTTGTACCCATTCAGGTAAGATATATTTTCAAGGTTTTTTTGTTTTTTTGTTTTCCCTGAATGCAGTCATATTTCACATTAGTCAAATTACCTCCAATTACTTCACATTACCTTCGATATTTAGGGGCAAAGAGATTTCCAAAGCTATCCTAAAGACAATACATCATTCCAAAAATTTAAAATTAATCCCATTTATCTTTCCTGACAAGACAGTTGTGGAAAAAACATAAAAAGAGTGAAGAGCATTTTGAGATGATTGCATTAGAACTTGCCATCATGACTAAAGCTGTGGGTATGATGAGTGATGTATGGCTTCCTGTTCAATGCACTTGGCACTGTCCTCCCCAAAAGCAGTATTTTCAGTGGACTACTGACAACTAAAGAAACTATGCCATATGAAAAAGGTTAGGAGGGCTTTAATTTTAGAAATTTAATTTTTAGGGGATTTGATTCTCTCTTTGGTAGAGAGCTAAGAACTAATTGTGGAGTTGGTTCTCATGAAGTAATACTTTGACATGTTAGAGTGATAACTAATAATTTGTGTATTATTTTCTTCCCTTGGCCATGAGCCTGACTGTCTTGGATGCTGACTTACTACATGTACCTTTCAAAATAAGGTACATTTTTGATTAGCATCATTATTCAGATAACACTTTTACTTTATATTTCCTCAGTGTTAATGAACTATATTTTCTCTGCAGGCCACGTTAATCTGTATTAATTTGCATATATGTTCTGTATACATACAACTGTGTATGTATATATACAAACATATACACACGTGTGTTCATACATTATTAGTGGTTAATTTACAGGTATATAGAGACAATGGCAAAATTTAATGTTAAAGATTTTTATGCTATTTAAGTCTATTTAAATGATACAATTTTTTAATCTATTTTATTTTCTTTTATTTAAAGGTGTCAATGCGATTTTATGGGGGAAGGAAAGTTTTTTCAACGAATGGTGCAGAACGACTGGATAGCCCATATTGCAAAAATGTACTTTGATCCTCTTTTTCAAGTCACACCACACACACACACACACACACACACACTGATGACTGATAAAATATAGATCTAAATGCAAAAGCTAAAATCATAAGGCCTCTTAAAAATATATGACTATATTTGTGACTATATTTGTTCAGGATTTTTTTTTTTAATTTTAGCTAGTTAACATAGAGTGCAATATTTGTTTCGGGAGTAGAATTAAATGATCTATCACTTCCATACAGCACCCAATGCTTACCACAACAAGCACTCTCCTTAATACCTATCACCTATCTAGTCCATCCCCCCTACCTCCCATCTATCAACCCTCAGGTTGTTCTCTATAGTTAAGATCCTCTTACGGTTTGTTTCCTTCTCTCCTTGTTTTCTTAACCCCCTTCCCATATATTTATCTGTTTTCTAAATTCCACATATGAGTGATATCATATCTGCATTTGTCTTTCTCTGATTGACTTACTTCACTTAGCATAAAAAACTCTAGTTCATCCACATCATTGCAAATGGCAAGATTTCATTTTTGATGGCTGCATAGTATTCCATTGTGTATACATATACCACTTCTTCTTTATCCATTCAATAGTCAGTGGACATTTGGGCTTTCTCCATAGTTTGGTCATCGTTGATAATACTGCTACTAACATTGGGGTCCATGTCCCCCTTTGAATCTATATTTTTGTATCCTTTGGGTAAATACCTAGTAGTGCAATTGCTGGATCATAGGGTAGTTCTATTCTTAGATACAGTTTCTTTTTTAAGGCTTTCATGGAGGGATTCCTGGGTGACTCAGTCACTAAGCATCTGCCTTCAGCTCAGCTCATGATCCCAGGGTCCTGGAATTGAGCCCCACATCGGGCTCCCTGCTCAGTCTGCCCCCACCTCCCATACTTTCTCTCTTGCATATGCATGCTCTCACTTTCAAATAAATAAACAAATAAATATCTTTTTAAAAATGCCTTTATGGAGGCAATATTACAAAAGAGCCAGTGGCTTAGTACTGTTAGGGAAATTGGGCCAAACTGTTCTGTCTTAACTGAAACACTAGAAAAATACATGTTCTGGAAGAGAGAAATGAGCAAAATGTTCATCTTCTAAAAAGAATTAAAAGTTGGCAGGGGTGGAAGGAACCTTACATTAACAGGAGTGAAGCAGCAAAAAGGAAGGTAAATTGTGCAAAATAAGCAATCGGGGGAAAAGTAGGATAGTTGTGAAAGATACTAAAGTATGCACAGTAATCAACAGCTGACAGAATAGCGAGTTCCTACAGTATGCATTCCTACTCGGAGATAAAATTCAGCAAGAAGTTGCCCCAGGGAGCCCTCTTTCTGGATTTGTTTATACATTTTTATATATCTTTAAAAAATATTTTATTTATTTATTTGACAGAGAGAGAGGTCACAAGCAGGCAGAGAGGCAGGCAGAGAGAGAGGGGGAAGTAGGCTCCCTGCTGAGCAGAGAGCCCAATGAGAGGTTTGATCACAGGACCCTGAGATCATGACCTTAGCCAAAGGCAGAGGCTTAACCCACTAAGCCACCCAGGCACCCCTGTACATTTTATATTGAAGTTATTATAGATTTACAGGAAGATGAAAAGATAGTACAGAGAAGGTATATTTTCTCCCAATGGGCACACTTTAAGGAACTGGCAAACAATGTAAAAACCAGGGTTGGAAATTAGCACAATGTTTGTGTAGTTCTGTTCCACTGGGCTGATTTGTGTAACCACCACCTCAGTAAAGACACACACCTATTCCCTCACAAAGATCTCCCTTCTGTGACCACTTCAGAGTCACACTTAACCCCTTTCTAGCTCCCACCACAAACCCTAACCCCTGGCAGCTACTAAATGATTTCTCCACATAGATAATTTTGTCACTCTGCAAATGTTGCCTACATTGAAATATACAACTTATGATATTTTATGATTGACTTTTATTTTTCACTTGGCATAATGCCCTTGAGATTCAGACAAGTTGTTGCATGTTATCAATACTCCATTCCTTTTATTGCTAAGTAGTATTCCGTGATACGGCTGTACCACCGTGCATGTGATCATTCACCTGTCATGAAGTATTTTGGATTATTCTGTTTTGACTATTGCAGATTAAAGCTGCTGCGAACACTTGTGTAGAGGTTTTTACATGGGCATAAATTTTTATTTCTCTGGAATATATGTCAAATACTGTGACTGCTGCATAAGATGTTCCGCGTGTTCGCTGTTTTAAGGAACTGTCAATTAAGTTCTGGATGGTTGTACCAGTTTGAGTGAAGTATGGGAGAAATCTCACCTCCTTATACATCCTCTTACTTTCCCCCATTCATAATATAAATGTCTTAAGTATTCCCTACACGTTACTGAGTAACACATCGGACAGTGTTAAATTTTTGTCTCAACCATCAAACGTAAGTTAAAAACTCAAGGAAAAGAAACATCTCTTATGTTCATCCACATTTTTACTTTATTATCTTTTTAAAATTCCTGATGGCCCTAGATTCCTTATCATTTACTTTTTGTTTTAATAAATTCTCTAGCTATTCTTTTAATCAATTAACTAATTAATTGATTAATTAGCTATTCTTTTAGAGTAGGTCTGTTGGTAGTTTTCCTTCATCTGAAAACATCTTGATTTCCCCTCCTTCTTAAAGGACATTTTTGTTTCATACAGAATTCTGGATTGATGGTTCTTTTCATTCAGCACTTGAAAAATGTCATGTCTAATCATCAGGGATATGCAAATAAAAACCACGATGGGCTATCACTTCCCACCAGTCTGAATAGCTAAACAAAAAGACAGAAATAACAAGTATTGGCAAGGATGTGGAGAAAAAAATGCTTGAGCACTGTTGGTGGGAGTGCAGGCTGGTGCAGCCACTGTGGAAAACAGTATGGAGGTTCCTCAAAAAATTAAAATAGAGATACCATATAATCTCATAATACCACTGGTGGGTATTTATCCAAAGAAAACAAGAACAGTAATTCAAAAAGATATATGCACCCTTATGTTTACTGCAGCACTATTTACAATAGTCAAGACATGTAAACAACCTAAGCGTCCATTGACAGATGAAGGGATGAGGAAGATGTGGTGTACACACACGAGCACATACGCAAATATTATATAGCCATAAAAAGGGGACGAGGTTGTGTCATTTGCAATGACATATTACATGGAGTACATGGTATTACATGGAGTGCAAAAGGTCAGAAAAAACAAATACTATATAATTGCACTCATATGTGGAATCTATGAGACCAAACAAATGAATGAGTGAGCAAAAAGCAAACAGAGGACAAACTGATGGCTGCTGGAGGGGAGGAGGGTGGCGGATGGGCAGATGGATGAAGGGGAGTGGGAGATCCAGTTATGGGGCTTCCAGTTATGGAATGAATAAGTCATGAGAATGAAAGGCACAACATACGGAAGACAGTCAATGATATTGTAATAACGTATGGTGACAGATGGTAGCTACACATATGGTGAGCGTCATCTAACCTACAGAGTAGTTGAATCACTATGTGGTACACCTGCAACTAATGTAGCATTGTGTGTCAACTAGACTCAAATTTAAAATGTGTTAAAAGAGGGAAAAAAAAATAAGAAAAATATCGTGCACCTTCCTTCTTGCCTCCATGGTCAGAAGGAGGAAATCCACCTGATGAGAAATCTGCTATCTTTTTAATTGTTTCTATCCTTTGCCTACAGGTTTCCTTTTGGGTGGAGACAGGCTATCCCAGCAAAAAAGTAGCAAAGGCCCTGGAAGAGCAAAATGGACAAAGAGGGGAGGAAATTTCAGGATCCATTATGCATGGGTACATGGAATTCAGCCTTGCATTTGAGGAGCATTGTAAAATGCATATTAGAACTGTCCATGTGAGAGATGCAAGATGGATTACGAACCCACTGACCTCCGTCTCACATTGGTCTAGGACTGCCCCACAATTCCTAATTCTCTCTTACTTTCATAATTATACATCCAAGCATGTCCTAGAGCAAACAGCAGGAGACACACAGTGGGGCCAAGGTTAAGTGCCAGAGCTGTTTGTTGCAGTAATGTTTGGAGTAAGGTAGAGACTTGGACGATGTGGCTGGGTAGAAGATGTCCCTACCCGGACCATTTATTCACGAAGGGAAGCTATGGCTTCCAATTCCTCCATGCTAACTTGGCCCCTGAAGATTCTTCCAAAGACTGTGACGCGGGGACAAACGTGGTCTCAGGTCTCAGACAGTTCGGTTGCCTTGTCCTCTCAGGGAGGTTTCATCTTCAGATCAGGGCCTGCAAGAGGACATCTGAGTTCAAGCCCCCTTGGATCCTGCTACCCCTCCTCTCTGTCAGTCTCTGAGGATTCATTCCCTTGCTGGGTCAGGACTCTTCCACATTCTTCACAGAGCAAAGACCTCACCCATCCCCTTTGGAAAATTTCAGTCTCCTTCTTGCATGGATTCTTTGGGTGGAAGACTAAAAAATCATTTTTGTGTTCCTCCAAGTTTTCTATAGCAGTGACACCAAATGCTAAATAATAACACTTCTGAAAGTTCGTTCAGGATTACTTGTTCCTTGGGAATATTGAGATTTAACTTGTTTTCAACTGTTTAGAGATAATACTTTGCTTTTGGAAATGTGCAGTTCATGCTGTCAGGATTATACTTGTGATTACCCATTTGGCGGGGATCAGGTCCTACCACATCGAGTGGGATCCAAATAAATCTTCTGGCCAGTGATTTTCTCTTGAGGCCATTTTCAGGTTTGGAAAAGGGGTCACAATTTATGATGGATAAAATTATTAGCTCATCGGATTGTGTTATTTTTAGAGGTAACTTGGAAGAACATCTATGACGGAAATCACGAGTCAGCCATCAATGCTTTTTATCTTTCCATGGATTTATTTAGCCAAAAGAACATCTCTTACTTCTCCTTTCATTATCACCAGGATGACTGCACCATCGGATCTGTCAGGGGCTGTCCTAGCCTCCAGTGCTCCCAGTGTAACAACTCATAGCTCCCCTTTCACACTGAAAAACGGTGCCCAGAATAGGACATCTCCCAAATCACCACGCTTCATTGTTGAATCCAGGCCCTTCTATTGGAATCTTAAGCATGTGTGTCTAAGTGTGTGAGAAGTCCAAGTTGTTTATACAACAAAGTTCGAATGTAACATGTCTTTGAGAATTCTTCTGAGTTCCTTTTGAGCTATGTTCTTTTACTTGGCAGGATTTTTCTGGCTCTCTCAAAGTTTTTATCAAACCAGAAGTCCAGATGGCCAGTTCTTTGGTTGCCCAGTGACAGGGGAGTCAAAGCTGGTTTCTGCATGACAACAATATGTTGAAACTTAACTAGGACAGGAAGCTTTCCCAAAAGATTGCATGAACAGAATGTTACAGATTCTTGAACTCTCCAAAGATTGCTTGTGAGCTGGGAGAGAATCTATTCCATTTAAGTCTACTTTTCACTACAGTATCACTGCTCTACTTATGCACAGTTCAGACTTGGTAATTTGGCAAGAAACTTTAAAAAAGAAATGATCACTTTTAGTCTAGTCTAAAATATTAATCTCAAAGATAAAAGTTTGCTGATTTCAGTGTCGAATCAAGAGAGTTGGCTCCCTGTTTAAAGGTATACTTGGAATTTTCCTTAGATGTTATTCAGGGTTTATTATCTAAATTTATTTTTCAAGATAAAATTTATCCACATGGTATAGAAAGATATTAAACAGGGAATTTGGTAAATACGATCAGATGGGCTTTAAATTAAAGTTATTTGTTTTGAAATTTCCTAAACCTGTATTTCCTTCTAATTATTAAGAAAAATACCTTTTTTCTTTCTTTCTTTTTGGCTTGTTAAATTTCTATTTTAATTCCAGTTAGTTAACATATAGAGTCACATTAGTTTCAGGTATAAGGAAAATATTTCTAAAGTGACCAATAAAAATCTTCAATGGTTTTATAAAATTAAGAAATGTTTATATTGCAGTTCTGAAGGAAGGTTAAGACCAGGACATTTTATGGTCTCTATGCTTAAGAACTTTGCATTTTTAGTCAGGACCTAACTGCAAAAGGAAATTTGGAGTTTTATTTGAAATGTGGGCATTTTAAACAAATGTAAAACTCTCTTGTCTTGGAGAGTGACCCAAATCCATGCTAATTTAACCTTAGTTTTCTTGATCAGTGAAATACATTTGAGTTGCCTATTAAATTTCATTTGAAGTTTGTAGTGAAAGAAAGTACATCATCGAAGTTAATTGTGTAATGGCAGCAAGCTGGGGGTTCTGGTAGTTACAAAATGTTAAGAATCACCAACCGTTTTCCGGAAGTAAATCTACAGAACTACCACACAGGAATATTCTCACAACTTCTCTCTCCCTGATGTACAGAGGTTTCTTTTCTGGACTTGTCTGATATTAGAACCTAAGATATGCTGAATACCATGGATTTTAACTCATGGATGAGTTTAGAGAGGGAACTTGATAAACTCAGATAAAAGAAAACATTTCACCCTGTAAGTTTCCTGAGCTACTTTGGGGACCTGGAGAACTGTCCATTGGGGAGAAATTCTGACATGTGGTTTCTGGAGCAATTGGTGCATTTGGGGCCATCAGTTTCCAGAAAAAGTGTGCCTGTTTCAGAGAGATAGCCACGGGGTTAGAGGATGGGTAAGACAGAGAAAGGGAACATCTAACCTCTGGTACTCTTTGTGCCTTTGCACAAAATGCAGTCCTGCTTGTAGGACATCACGTTCTTTCAAACTGACCTGTCAGGTACGTAATCTCACCACTCCACAGACCACAGAATCCCATCGCCACTAGCTAGTGGCTTCATGGTACCAATCTTTTCATTGGGCTGGGTGAAAGGATGGAGAATGGCTCTTTCTCCTAGTCTGTGGCATAAAATGATATAATTTTTATTCCATTCTTTTCAGATTTTAGAAAAATTACTCTTAATTTTTAAATTCCTGTGTCTGTCTCTGTGTCTTATCTCTCTTTCTCTCTCTCTTTTTCTTTCTGTCTTTCTTTCTGATACATACTAGAATCCAGAGGGAAAAGTTCCAACCTGAGACACCACTATAGTGGTCCACAATACAGATCACTGCCCTCCATATCTTACTGTGTTCCTACCTTAGACACCTAAAGCCTCTTTCCTTCTTCAGGATGATGATCCTAACCCAATAATCAAGCTCATTGTGTGTCAAGAAAGCTTCCTATAATTTTAGGTTCACTGGCTCATTTTACTGTCACAATCACTACCAAGGAAGAACTGATACTATTCCGTTTTTACAGGTGGGGAAACTAAGGTCAAAGGAGATGACCTACTTGGCCCAAATCACACAGAAGGGAAGGAACGGAGCCAGGGTATGAGCTTCTCAAAGACCCGCTCAACTCTGCTTTGAATACACATCAGTCTAACAATACCTCACATCAACACGTCAGAAAAAACCTTCCATCTCCCAAATCCTGAACTGGATTTTAAAAAATATACTTATGGATCAGATAGCACCTGTAGGAGTTTAATGCTCTGATTAGGATGACCAAGTTACCATCATATTTATTAGCATAATTATATAACACATATTTTAGCAATATTAAAACTACACATTTTATGCAACCATAAAAAAATTACTTTTTTTCCCCCCAATTTCAAGCCAGTGTCTCAATCTGACATCTAAAGTGCATTGAATTATTTGTGCTTGGAAATGTTTGCTCAAATTTGTTGATACCATTAAAATACTTTAAACACAGGCAGTTATGAGTTATTTAAAGAACTTTATATAATTATTTAAAAATCTCATGAGTGAGTCATGTGGTCGTTTGGTGCTCACGCACTTTTGAACATCCCCGCTACATGAAGGGACCTCTCTTCCTGCCCACCACAGCTCCCCTTCCCCTTCTGGAAGGTGTATCTGATTGTTATGCTATTATCTGTCCTTTGTTTTTACATGCCATAACTTTAAATATATATATTTGAACGTCTGTGCTTTATTCCAATTCATTTAAATCATGTCTCCCTGTTTCTCCATTCTAGCCAATACTTTTCTGGTCTCCTCGCTTCCTCCAAAAATGCCTCCAAGATTTTGTCAGTTTTTTTCTTTATTTTTACATTACCAAGTTAGTGGCATTTATTTCTATTTGTAGCTGTACTTTCTTCATGGTTTATCTAGAGCTTCATTTTAAAGTGGAAAAAGCAGCAAAATAGCATCTGAATGACGGTGTGCAGTAGGTGCTGTCCTCCTCGGAGCTACAGAAGATGGCAGGATTCCGTTGTCTTCGTTTTAAGTCCAAGCTCGTTAACTGCTGGGTCACCTCCAAGAGACTGTTCTAAGGTCAAGGTCAAAAATAATTATCTTTTCTTATATTCCTTCAATTACTATTCAAATTATGACATGTTTTAAACAGCCTTACATGTGTACCTGATTTTCTTACGGCTTTGGATTTTCCTGGAGTTTCTAACTGTGCCCAGCTGGGGAAGCCAGGCACTCACTCACAACCTCTTCCAGCTCGAAGCTGTGCTGCCTTTAGGGCAAGGGTGATGCTGGCAAAGTTCCTCTTACCCTCACATATGCTTCCAAACTCATATTCATTCACTTATTTTTGTTTCAGTGGAATACTGGGTGCTTCTCTGAAACCTGGACTTGTCCAAAGACCTTCCTATCCTGGGGTGTCTGGCCAAGTTAGCATTCTGCATGTTCTCCCAGACCATGGCTGTGAGGGGCTGGGGCCATTTGCAGACTCTGCAACCCATAGGGAGATCTGTCTGCCTGCTACCCGACACACGCAGGGGCAGGACTTCTCCTGCATCCCTTGGGTCCTTCAAGTCCCACAGAGGCACTTTGGTCATCAACAGATGCTGATGTTAATTTTTTGAAGGGGACAAAAATGACAGATGTCTCAGGCTGCCATGACACTGACTTCATTTAGTGGCCATTCTTTTCTAATGAGAAATGAGCACTTCTGCCAGACAGTGGGATTAGAGGCATCTGGATTTCTGGGTTTTAAAGAGCATCTACTAAGATATTCACATCTTAATTCTCAGGGTCCCATTCCTGTTCTGTTAGGGATTTGACTTTGGCATAGGAGACTTGCTGGAGCTAAGAATTTTTATAGGATACAGTGATTTTACAGATGGACTATGGCAGTTCTATGCCTGTCTCTGGGGACATCTGGAAATACAGCCCAGACTCTTGGTCAGAGAAGTCAAGAGGCTAACGAATGACTTAGGACATGCTGTTAGAAGTCTGGAACTTCCTGGCACGACCCAGGTTGGTATGTTTATTGATGGCTTATATTCGGCATAAGTGGACGATGCAGTCTGATTTGGCTAGATGACTGTAAGGGAATGGAGGGCCCTGCTGGACCCTTTTAGGAGGCTCTCTCAGAACCACATTCGCTCAAACCTTAGAGGCTCAGTCCACAGACAAAGCATGACCTTGTGCGACTAAGAAGGACCCAAGCAGCGATGCATGGAAGTTTCCTGAGCCTGATGCCTGCTTGCATTCTCTTTCTCCTACTGTCCTTTGTCTCGATTAAAAGCCTCATATGAGTTCTGTGGAATCCCGTGACTCCTTCCAGTCATCCGATGCTGCTGTAAATATGGCAGGATTTAATCTGACGATTTCGTCTGGAGCCCCATGCTTCATTCCCTCGGCTCTCCGTTTGCAGGAAGTCGGGCTTCCTTCCGTGCTGGCCAGGAGCTTCTTAGGCTTTCAGATTTTGTTAGTTGGTGATTAATCATCCTGGGCCTGTCATTATCTCTCTTCACTGAATTGATGGCTCCATCACAGCCACCCAACCAGTCATCTGTCCCCTCATCCTTCTGCAGCGCAGGACTGTTGCCCGAGCCCGCGCCCTCCCCTTCACCATTACCCCGCCCCGGTCCACTAGGACGACGGCACGATTGCAGTCGTGGCCTATCTGATCTCCACCCACCACTGGAAATAAGGTCCTTAATGCCAAATTTTAGAAGCTGTTTCCCAGTAAGAAGCACAGCGACTAGCCAATAAGCAGGCGATACTCGCCACAGCCTGGGGGTGAGCCCGTTGGCTTGAGGAAAGAGGTGCGGACTACCAGGGCACCACTACGTTTGCTCTGTGCTCTCACCTGTTTGTACCTTTAAGTATTATCACTATTTTCAAGTATACTTGACATCCAATATCCTATTAGTTTCACGCGTACCTCATTGTGATTCCATATTTTCATACACCCTGAAATGATCCCCACAACAGGTGCACTTACCACGGGTCACCACACGAAGTTATTCCAACATCCCTGACCATCTTCCTGAAACTGCGCATTACAGCCTCACGACTTGTTTATTTTATAACTAGGAGTCTCTACCTCTCAACCCCCTCACGTATTTCATCTCCCCACCAACCTCTTCTCTCTCAGAACCAACAGATTCCTCTCTCTATGAGTCTGTTCCTGTTTTATTTTCTTTATTTTGCTTTTAAACTCTGGGTAGAAGTGAAATAATACTGTGTTTGCCTTTCTCTGTATAACTTGTTTCACTTACCATCATACGGTCTAGACCGTATTTGTACATTTTTAACAGACAACTTAATATGTTTTTAGGAGGAAGGTAAGGCAAACTTATGTGTTTATTCTGTTATCTGGAAGTGATGGTAAATAGGCCATTTTTTAAAAAACCTTTTGTTTAATACTGACTTGTTCAGCCACACCATTATTCCATATTCTAAATAATCTCTCAATTTATCCCCAGACAGGAATGTTTGAGACAAAGTAGGCAATACCACAATCTAGTCAAATACTCACATACATTCAAATAGAAACCAGCATTACTCAAGACCTAAAAACACAAACTGCTAAATGAATAATTCAATATATTTCCTCAAGAATATGAAACTGTTCTAGCCACTGTAAAGGAATTTAAATAGGACTAAAAGCCCTCCTGAGGTCAGGATTTTTTTTTCTTTTGTGAAGTAAGCAGAAAATAATCATCATCTGAGTTATTTTTAATATTAATTTTTAATTATCTTCATTATGGAAGAAGCGGGAACAGTGGATTAACCACCCGGAGATGCGTTTGAGCAGGAAGCTCTATAAAGTCAGCTTTTCTGTGGTCAAAGTAGGCCAGAGGGTGAGTGACATCCCACCAGCCTTCGTCAGCAGGGTCCTTACTCAATGCCACCTTAAGGTGGCAGAGTGGGCCTGTCTGAGACTGATGAACAAGGCCTAGTCAACCTACTCCCAAGACTCCCGGTGACATGGCAGTGTCCAGTGACGCAGCAATTATAAATCAGTGAATGTGTTCTAAGGAAATCGTTGGAACTGCACACAGAAACGTGTGATCCATGATCACTGACAGAATACTGAAAGTAAACAAAATGCCCCTGGTGGCTGGATAAATAAATTATAGCTCTTAATGAGAATAGAATAAGATGCAAGTATTAAATAAATATATTGTAGGAGAGAAAATGCTTCCCCATTCCTGATCAATGTAAATTAGCTCTGGAAATATTTATTTACACGTACACCTCGGAAATGCTTTCCTCGAAGCCTTATATTTAGCCTTAACGTACATTTTTCCAGTTCCCTCAACTCTTCTCACTCTGAGTCTCCTGATAAGCATGCTGTTGCTATCACGCCCGTTGCCTTCTTGCTCAGCTTTTGCCGGGAACACTGTTTTTCAGGACTTGATAATATCATGAATAGTACTGGTCTACAAAAATGCCTCATAAAAAGCTCCTTATCAAAAGTCATTGCTGAACAGATCTTGTCACGTGAATTTAACTGATTTAAAACATGTGAAAATAAACACGCTCTGCCAATGGTAAAAAGCGATGTGAAGAGGGAAATACATTTTTTTTTCAAGTTTCTGTGAGTATTCTACAAGTCATGGAAAGGGAAGAAAACAATGAAAATCTACACTTAGAAAAATTCTGAACGCTTTTAGAGTTTAATTCCTTCTAAAGCCCAGGAAATGCTAGTTTTTACCTCTCATCCAAATGAGGTCCTGTTGTGGGGAAACATTTTATTTCTCCTTGGATAGAAAATAATGGGAATTTTTTTCTTTTAATAACTTGGTGTTAACTCTACCATTTTTCTTCATATATATATATATATTTTTTTTAATTTTTATTTTTTTGAGAGAGAGAGGTGGGGGAGAGGCAGAGGGAGAGGGAGAGAGAGAATCCCAAGTAGACTCCATGCCCAGCACAGAGCCTGACATGGGGCTCATTCTCATGACCCTGAAATACGACCTAAGCAGAAATACTCAGTCGCTTAACTGACTGAGCCACCCAGGCACTTCTGTCAGCATTTTGAGTTTCTGCATGAGACTAATTATCTCATACTTGTGTTTTATATACTTAGATGTAAAACAATATGTGACCTTATATTATGTAATAGATACTAAGTCCTAATATTGTAACCTTCATATCTAATAAAGTCCATAAAGAGGAAAGTAGAAAAATTCTAATGTTATTGTCTTCCAGTTCTTTCTCAGATTATAGAGACCTACATGTTCCATTTTGACCTTTAGTTCAAACTTGGATTATAGCTGGAGAACATTATTGTCAGCATTTATTCTCAGCCCCCTTATTTTGATTATTTTTTGGATTCATAGATAGCACATTGATTTTGGGCTTCTGTAAGGAAAATAGTAAGTGAGTCTTAGTGTTCTTTTCAACGACTACCTCTATGTGTTCTGTTGGTCATCAGCTGAACACTGAAGGTTCCAACAGCATTAAATCAAGGTAGTTACTCCCTTAGGTATCTCTACTACGCAATTTTCTATTCCAGTCATACAAGTCAGAAGTTCCTACTTAGTAATTTTTTTTTTCATGTTGGATTTTGTTTATACTTCATCTTAGCTGAACTAATTTTAAAAATCACATGGGTTTTACCACACATTAAAAGTAGGGTTAATACCTATTCTTCTCAAACTATTCTAATAATAGGAAAGGAAGGAAAACTTCCAAATCCATTCTGTAAAGCCAGCATTACACTGATACCAAAGACAGATAAAGACTCCAATAAGAAAGAGAACTAAAGGCCAATACTCCTGATGAACACAGATGCAAAATCCTCAACAAAATACTAGCAAACTGAATCCAACAATACATGAAAAACATCACTTACTGTTGGCGAGGATGTGGAGAAAGGGGAACCCTCCTACACTGTTGGTGGGAATCCAAGCTGGTGCAGCCACTCTGGAAAACAGCATGGAGGTTCCTCAAAAAGTTGAAAATAGAGCTACGCTATGACCCAGCAATTGCACTACTGAGTATTTACCCTAAAGATACAAACGTAGTGATCCAAAGGGGCACGTGCATCCGAATGTTTATAGCAGCAATGTCCACAATAACCAAACTATGGAAAGAACCTAGATGTCCATCAACAGATGAGTGGATAAAGAAGATGTGGTATATATACACAATGGAATACTATGCAGCCATCAAAAGAAATGAAATCTTGTCATTTGCAACAACATGGATGGAACTAGAGGATATGATGCTGAGTGAAATAAGTCAATCAGAGAAAAACAATTATCATATAATCTCACTGATATGAGGAATTTGAGAGGCAGGGTGGGAGGTTGTGGGAGGTAAGGAAGGAAACAATGAAAGAAGATGGGATTGGGAGGGAGACAAACCATTAGAGATTCTTAATCTCACAAATCAAACTGAGGGTTGCTGGGGGGCAGGGGGGTAGGGATAAGATGGCTGGGTGAGGGACACCAAGGAGGGTATGTGCTATGGTGAGTGCTGAGAAATGTGTAAGACTGATAATGCACAGACCTGTACCCCTGGGACAAATAATACATTGTATGCTAATAAAAATATTTTTTAAAAAATCACTCACCACAATCAAGTGGGATTTATTCCGAGGTTGTAAGGGGGTTCAATATTTATAAATCAATCAATATGATCTTCATATCAATAAGAGAATGGATAAGAACCATATGATCATTTTCATAGGTGTAGAAAAAGCATTTGACAAAGTACAACATCCATTCAAGATAAAAACTCTCAGCAAAGTAGGGCTGGAGGGAATATAATTACAACATAAGAAAGGCCTTATATGGAAAACCCACAGCTAACATCACCCTCAGTGGGGAAAAACTGACCCCTAAGGTCAGGAACAAGATAAGCATGTTCACTCTCACCACTGTTATTCAACATAGTACTGAAAGTCCCAGCCACAGCAATCGGACAACAGAAAGAAATAAAGGGATTCCAAACTAGTAAAGAAGAAGGAAAATTTTCACTATTTGCACATGACCTGATACTCTATGTAGAAAACCTGAAAGATTCCACCCAAAACTGTTAGACTGATAAATGAATTTAGTAAAGTCACAGGATAAAATCAACCTACAGAAATCTGTTGCATTTCTATACACCAATAATGAAGCAGCAGAAAGAGAAATTAAGAAGACAATCCCACTTGTAATTGTACCCCAAATAATGAGGTACTAGGAATAAACCTATCCAAAGAGGTGGGAAATTGCACATTTGCCATCTGACGGCAGATGAAAGAAACTGAAGACAACACAACGAAATGGAAAGATATTCCACACTCATGGACCAGAAGAACAAATATTGTTAAAATGTCTATTCTACCCAAAGCAATCTACACATTCAATACGATCGATCCCTATTGAAAAGCCAACATTTTTGTTGAAAAAGCAACACAGAACAAGAACAAACAATCCTAAAATTTGTATGGAATCTTAAAAGACCACAAAAAGCCAAATCTCAAGAAGGAAAAGCAATGCTGGAGGCATCACAAGACCAGACTTCAAGTTCTATTACGAATCTGTCATGATCAAGAGAGTGTGGCACTGGCATAAGAATAGACGCATGGATCAATGGAACATATAGAGAGCCCAGAAATAAACCCACAATTCTATGGTCAACTAATCCTTGACAAAACAGGAAAGAATATCCACCAGGAAAAAGACAGCCTCTTGAACAAAGGGTGTTAGGAAGACTGAACAGCAACATGCAAAATAAATAGACTGGACTACTTTCTTCCACCTTACTCAAAAATAAATTCAAAATGGATACAGACCTAAATGTGAGACCTGAAACCATTAAATCTGAGAAGAGACCACAGGCAGTAAATTCTCTGACATTGGCCACAGCAACATTTTTCTAGACAGGTCCCCTGCAGGATGGGAAACAAAAGCAAAAATGAAGTTTTGGGACTACATCAAAATAAAAGCCTATGCACAGAAAGAAATTAATCAGCAAAGCTAAAAGGCAACCTATGGAATGGGAGAAGATATTTGCAAATGACATATCTGATGAAGGGTTAGTATACAAAATATATGAAGAACTTACCAAACTCTACACCCAAAAAACAAATAATCCAATTAAAAAATGGGCAGAAGACATGAACAGTCATTTCTCAGAAGAAGACATCCAGATGGCTACCAGACACATGAAAAGATGCCCAACACGACTTGTCCTGAGGGAAATGCAAAGCAAAACTATAGTGAGATGCCACCTCACACCTGTCAGAATGGCTGAAATCAAACCCACAAGAAACAAAAGGACATAATGGAATATACCATTCGCGATGACAGGGATGGAGCTGGAGAGTATAACGCTAAGTGAGATAAGTCATAGAAAGACAAACACCATATGACTTCACTCCTACATAGAGTTTAAGAAACAAAACAAATGAGCAAAGGGGAAGAAAGAGAGAGAGGCAAACCAAGAAATAGGCTCTTATCTCTAGCGAGCAAACTGGTCCTTAACCAGAGGGGAGGCCGGTGGGAGGGACGACGAAATGGATGACAGGATTAGGAGTGCACTGGACACGGTGAGCACTGGGCGATTAAAATAAAAACTTTTAAAAAATCACATAGGTTCTATCCTTAAAATCACATCACTAGGGGCGCCTGGGTGGCTCAGTGGGTTCAAGCCTCTGCCTTCGGCTCTGGTCGTGGGATTGAGCCCTGCATCGGGCTCCCTGCTCAGCAGGGAACCTGTTTCCTTCTCTCTCTCCGCCTGCCTCTCTGCCTACTTGTGATCTCTGTCTGTCAAATAAATAAATAAAATCTTAAAAAAAATTAAATCACTAGTTGTAATATGTATAAAACATTATCAATGTGCTCTTTACTCTATCAAACATATGGCACAGTAGCACCCAACAAATTGTTGCCAAGTTAATAAATAATAAAGGGAATAATATACTAAGAAGAGAATATTAAAAAATTTGAGGAGTTATTGCCTGTTTTCTATTTGCTTTAAGGCTGTAAGGGATGAGGAAATGGATATGCGGATTAGTTTGATTGCAGTGGTCATTTCACTATGTATATGTATTTAACACACCATGATATATATCCTCAATATATATAATTTTTATTAAAATAGTAATAACAATGATTTAAAAACGGAGAAAAAAGGAATTGACAGTATCATTTAAGAGTCAGCGAGTGAAAAATAGGATGTTTGTTCCTTAATGTTGCCAGAAACAAGCAGGACATAGAGAATTTAAATTATACTTTGAGACTCTTTGTAAATGAATGGCTGCTTCAAACTGTGGAAAGTCACCAAAGGTATTAAAATATTATAACTCTGTAGGGTCACATACAATAGAAGCAATGTACAGGAAGCAGAAACATTTGAAAAGAAAGAACTCATTTTTTAATAATTTCTAATTTCACTATTATTAAATGGAGGTAACAATGGAAGTGCAATTGAAACAGTAATAAAAATTATTAGTAATAATGCCAACCCTGTGATGGGAGGTAGAAATAAAGTCCCCATTCATATCCCACAGGCCTTCCTTTAGTTTTGTTAAATTATTACAGAAATGACAAAAAAAAATCTTTTTTGATTTAGTTATATTTTGACACTGGTAGCATTTGTATAATTTATTTTTATCTTAAGATTTTAGGAAAGTATCATTTTTAGATTTTGTGATTACCATAGAAGATAAGACCCATTATCTCTTTCAAGCTCTAAGACATTTATCATGTATTCAATCATGTATTCATTCATTCAAGGCATACATTAACACACATGTGTACTCACACTGTTAGACATCTGGTAAACAACCGCAAATAAGGTAAACACAGACCCTGGTCTGAGCTGACAATTATGCAGGGAAGACAGGTATAAACAAATCCAGTAAATAAAATCTGATAAATGAAATGTAATACGGAGGAGTATGGATGTTATGTTATAAGAACAGAGTGGGGTGGGAGTCCTGATCTGTTTGAAGACTTAGGAAGACAATTCTGTTTATGTGACAGATTGACATGCAGGGTGAGTAGAGTTTATAATTTGAAGAGCAAAAAAAAAAAAAAGAGAAAAGATACATGTTTCAGGCAGAGGCAGTTGATTTTTTATTTTGCGCCAAACAAGCAAAATGCTTATCAAACCCACAAGGAGTGCATATGCTAAAAAGGGAACCATGAAAACAAAGAAAAGCAAGAGCAACCAGAGAGCTCAAGTATTCTGGCTTTTGCTAGATTTCTGAATTGTAAGTGGAGAGAGATGGTAGAAAAGGTTGAAGAAATACACAATTGTTTTTTTGTTTTTTGCTTTTTGTTTTTTTTAAGACAGTGAAGATTTTGAAAGCCATGTTGTAGGATCTGGACTTGAACATGGGGACAATGGCTGGATAACCACACAGGGCTTCTGCATGGAGGGGCAGCGCTCGAGAGTACACACGCTGCTTATAGGGACAGTATGACTAGGAGCAGAGACACTGGATCCAATGCAGGGGCAGGAGTCAAGGTGAGAAATGAGGGAGGGAAAGTTGACAAACTGAGCAACTATTTGAATGAAGTAGTCAGTCGTGGCCTCGGTCAATGATACGGAAAAAACAGCTAAAGGGAGATACGAGGGAAAAATACCATACCTTGTGTCTTGGGACACATAGTCAATTGTGTTACTTTTACTGACAGGAGTAACACTGGCAATGAAATATGTTTCACAGAAAGTATGTTTATATTATGATGTGATGAAAATATTTTAAGAAATTTATGATTGTAAGGAAGACGGTGGGAATTTGAAAGTGATGTCAGTGAAACTTCGGTTTGGGATTTTTTTTTAAATGATAGGGAAGACTGGAGTTTGAATATCCGTGGGAAAAAGTCAGTAGGGACAGAGATGTTAAAGAGTCAAAGGGCAGAAGGAAAGGGATATAATTCAAGGCTAAAGGTATAAAGATTACTTTCTTCTTAAAAATTTTTTTGATTTTTAAAAAGGTTTATTTATTTTTTAGGGAGAGAGAGAGCATGAGTGGGAGACGCAGAGGGAGAGAGGGAGAGAGGGAATCCAAAGCAGACCCCACGTTGAATGTGGAGCCTGACTTGGGGCTCATTCTTTGGATCCAAGCCGAAACCAAGAATGGGGTGCTTAACTCAAATGCGCCACCCAGGTGCCCCTCTTTATTTTAAAACAAAGTCAAGGAATTTAAGCATTTAAGCATTTCCCTCCCATTTGTTTTCTTTAAGAACTTAAATTTTGGGGAGTGCCTGGGTGGTTCAGTCGTTAAGCATCTGCCTTTGGCTCAGGTCATGATCCCAGGGTCCTGGGATCGAGCCCTGTATCGGGCTCTCTGCTCCGCGAGAAGCTTGCTTCTCCCTCTCTGACTCCCTCTGCTTGTGTTCCCTTTCTTTTTTTTTTTTTTTTTTTAATTTTTTATTTTTTATAAACAGTTCCCTTTCTTGCTTTGTCTCTCTCTCTCTCTGTCAAATAAATAAATAAAATCTTTTTAAAAAAATTTTTGGCAGTTTGTCCATTTGTTGAAATTTTCAATATCATTGGCAAAAGCAATTTTATAATACCTCTCACCATTTATTTAAGGACCGTAGCATCAATAATTACATCATCCTTTTCTTAATATTGTTTCTGTGTCCCTTCTATCATTTTTAAATTAATCAGGTAAACCAAAGTTTTGCCAATTTAACTTTCCTTTTAAAGAATTAACTTTAGTTATTATATCTTCCCTATTAGAGGCTTATTTTCTATTTCACTAGTTTCTTCTCATGTCTTTATTATTTCCTGCTTCTATTTATTGGAGTTTTCTCTGCTTTCATTTTATAATGTCTTTAATATGGATAAATGGCTCATTAATTTTTAGTGTTTCTCCTTTTAATATAAACATTATGAAAATGAATATACCTATATATTCGTCTTTATTTGTTTTCTACAATACTTTTAAATATAATTTACCTTTGTTAATATTCAGTTCCAAATAGAAAATAACTTTTGTTCATAACATTTTCCTTGATCTATATGTTCTCTAGATATAAACTTCTTAATTTCCAAATATTCAGAGTTTTCCTAGAGATAATTTTTGGTATTGATTTATAGATTAATTGTGTTGTGAGAAAGTATATATTAGTCCCTTATAAATTTATAAATCTTGTTGCATATCCCACTTGAAATATATTTAGGGTCACTTTAGATCGAAGTAAATTGAAATATCCATGTTAAGAGAAGAGAGACAGATCATTCACTTTGGTACACTTTGCATATACAACCTTTTCTCTCATTACTTCTATCTTAATATCCTTTTGAACACCTTAGCCCTCTGTGCAGAAAAGCCAAATAATATTTCAAAAGTTTTCCCCTTCTAGGTGATACAAAATGAAAAAAAAAAAAAAAACATTTGATACTACTCAGACATTTACAATGAAGAATTAATCAGGAAAATGTAGGAATAACACAAGGAAGGGGGTTTTGCTCTGCCCTTCATGTCACACCTTCACTTTTTGTTGTGTCTGTGATATAAAACTCATAAAGAAATACACAAATGCAAGCACAGATGATCAAGTGAGGAGTTAATGGCTCCTAGTATGAGACATCAAAACTTCCCAAGAAAAGCAGTTAGATTTCAAACTATCTTGCAGAATTCTAGTCTTCAGGAAATAAATAAAAAATAGTTATGAATATAGGAAAGAAAGGTTTTTACTCAACTTCAGGATTTTCAAGAAGGAAAACTATGAGCTTACTTCCGGATTCATCCTTGGGTTCACTGGTTGCAAGAATAACAGGTACCTTTTCTGGGTTTAAAACCTCCAGCAGTCTTCCAAATTCTCGCTAAGATTTAGATTAGTATACAGAGGATGAGAAGAGATATGGAGCTGTGGTAGGTCTCACACAGCCAGACACAGACTAGTCATCTATTTTAAATGCCAAAATAAGAACTACAAATTTTTAGGTTAAAATCTGCATTTCCTAAAATGCTACAATACAGACAGTAAGTATAGATTTAAATTTAAAAGGAAAAAAAACCCCTATTTCCTCATTTTATCAAACCATTTATACTTTTGGCTGGCATATTCATAAACATCAATTTCACATCTGGATTCCACTCAAGAATAATGTTCCTCCCATTTGACACAAGTTTCTTTAGAAGACTGGAGGATGAAAATTAAAGAAATATTTGGAAGCTATGTTTATCAGCTTTTCATCATCTTGTTTCTGATGATAAGCAAGAAGAAAATATTAGCGATCATTTGTGGGAGAAGAGAGTTTCCTTTCATTTATTTTCATGTAGAAACAGTTTAGTGGAACACAGAACAGGTTCCAGTCACAGCATATAAACCCGTTCCTATTTTTCCCACTTATATTTATGTTTAATTTTCTTTATTAAGCAGAAATAGTAAAAGAAATATCTTAAAAACCAGGACATTTAATGACTTTTTTTTTCTTATATGTGTGTTTGTGTGCATGTGTGTTTCTTGTATACCATGGCCTGGGATCCCTTCTCAGTTACATGTTTAAAGTGATTTTGAGATTCATTAATAGAAACATTTGAGCTAAATATAAAGGCAATGACCTTCTATGAGATCACATCATGAGTCACAAGGTATTTTTACTTCCTGGGATGATTTATGCTTTACCTAGTCCAAACATTGCAGATAAAAACTGTATTTCAGTGGACAGCATGGAGAGTTACTAGAAGTCCAAACATCAACATAGTTTTCCCAGTTGTATACTATAACTGGCAATAGACTATGCACTAACAAGTGTTCTAGAACCCTAAAATTGAAAATGAAAATCTCAGCTGCTATCAGTTCCATATCTGGTGCCGACAATTTACATTTCAGTGGTGTCTGAGTCCATTTTCACTAGTCCCTTCTTGGTTTGCTACTCAGCAAAATTGATTTTTCTTTGTACTCCCTAAGAATTAGAGCTATCAATGCTGATGACCCTCCTGTAGTTTATTTAGAAACAAAACAAGCTAATTAAATCTATTTCATTGACTTAAGGTTGATGGAAAATGCTGGAAAAGGCCATGGCTGACCATGTTGATTTATTTTTAAACTCCAGCAAGTGGTTGTTTTTTGTTCGAAATAGATGTCCAGGAGGAAAACGAACTCATCCCACTCATTTATAAAATTCTTGGGCCTGAGGTGAAGCCATCTCCGACAAATTAACAGATCCCTTCATAGAAGTTGTTCTTTATTTCCCTAAAGAACAACACTGAACATTCCAGAACTGTTCAACAGCAGTCTGAAAAATTATGCCAGTGAGTTCAAGGCCATTGGCTCCTTCCCTCCACATATTTTTAAAATTTCATTATCAAGGACTGCACCCTAGCTCAACTAGCCTTCTCAGAAAAGTGCCTATTTCTTTAAAGTTTAGCAAAAAAAAGTCAAAAGTTTTGATAGATAATCACATGTTGATCAAAGAGGAGACATATTACAGTATTTCAAGGATTTAAGAGCTTCTGTTACATTAAGAATTATGTACTTGTGATGGTAGAAGAAAAAAGATACAATTACAGTTGCCGGTCAGCAAAGTTTGTTTGATTGACTTGGTCCTCAATACCAAACATAAGGATACAAAGTGTCAAATCGGTCATAAGGTAGAAAACAGTTTAAGAATGATGTGCTCAGTTACATGAATGTTCAGATCGATGAGGGAAGAACGGGAAGAGTCTGGGCAGAAGCACTGAGGATGGAGTGGTTCAGAGGAGGGGCTGTGATGGGTGAGAAAGAACACAGTATGTTTGGGAAATCCTGAGCAGACGAGCTGGAATGGAAGGGAACTGGGGTTTGGTAAGAGTCGTGTTTGGCGAGTTTATTGCCTCCACATGGTGGAAGGGCAGGAAAACGTGTAGACAATTGTCATTTCATTCTGATGAAACTGATGACACATTTCAGTCTTCTGAAGAGACAGTGTGATGCGTGGAACAGTATTTAGGAAATTTATAAGAGCCTGCAAGGTGGATCACAAAGTGGTTGCTCACAGTGCACATTAAAACACGTCACTCTGCTACCCCAAGCCCTCCAATACTTTTTATTTTGATTAGAATCAAGTCTGAACTCCTCCTCAAACCTACAAGGCTGGTCCTCGCCTGTCCTTCAGGCTCCTGTTTTGCTCTGCCCCTCAGTCACCTTGCCCTACACCTGCTCTCTCTCCATCTCTAAACAGCCAAGCTGATTCTCACCTTGGCCTTGTTTTGCATAGCTAGGAAAGCCCTTCCCCATGTCAGGATGTGCCCACTTTTGTGCCATCAGTCAGGGTTCAACTCGAATTGCTTCCTGCTCAGAGAGAATTTTCATGACTACGTTATGTAATTTTGTCTGCCTCACCTTCAGTCACTCCCTATCACACCACCCTGTGTGCCCTTAGGATGACCAAAGACTTAATATCTATTTACTTGTTGTTTTGTAGTCTGTGTCCTCTAGATGAGTTGTAAGGTCCATAAAAAATGGGATTTGTGTCTGTCTTTGTTCACTCTTTACACCTAACGCCTAGGACAGTGCCTGGAACACATGCTCAGTAAGTATGGCTTCAGTGTCTCATGGCATCGGAATAGGGTGAGACTGTAATTTAAAACCAGGAGTTCTCCCATTTATAGCAAAGCAGTGCCAAATATAGAGCTCAAGTCATGGAAGTCCACATGGCCCACACCAACAGTGCCCATGGCACTATAATAAAATATTTCACAATCCAGGTATCCAAGACCCAGCTTTATGGTTAAGCAAACAAATGCAGATAATGGTCTTATTGTTTAGAGGCCCCTTTGAAAGAAAACGGGAGGGATTCAGAAGGCAGTAACTTTTGTTACAGCAGTCATTGCCATGAAAGCATGCATTTCTGTGAACAATTATATTTAGTTCAAACTATAAAATTAATACTGTAATTGTAACTTGTCGCTGGGCAGCATGGCACGAGTACGCTCTTTTGTTGATTCCCTAAAGTAGTTATAGTCTTTGATTATCTTCTCATGAGACTCCGTTTTTATAGTTTAAATATTAATGATACTAAACTGGGACTATTTCATTAAACATTTTGGAAAGAATTTGAAAGCACTTATAGTTCTCCTAAACCACAAGCATCCTCACATGATATAAATCGGAAAGCAAAATAAAACCAAAATAAGCTTGTTAATGTTGACTGGAATCACAAAAACTCAAACCTCACACACGTTCTTAAACTCTTTTCATTTTAAGTATATTGGGCCATGAAAAGTACCTAAAAATCAACGATGAACAAATGAAGGTTTCGTTTTTCAAATTATTAATGGGATTAGTTGTAAACTTATTTTCAAATATTTTAGATTAGATATAAACTGTCTTAACAAACATTCCTTGCTCTTTATAGGCTGAGTAACTAAATGTTTACTAAATCAAAATGTACTTTTGAATATGATGCAGGAAAGTAATTTTAGAAAAAAATGTGCGAGGTTTTAATTAGAAATTGAATATAATAATACAACCAGAATACAATAAGAATACAAGTCTCATTGTATTACATTCCTTTGCAATGCCAACGCATTTCAGTTGAGATACACGTCTCACCTGCTACTGTACATGTGAATAGAGCTTAGCAGGCGTGTCTGGTTGCTGCATGGCTGAGACATCGCCCGTGACAGGGGATGTTACTGAATTTCTCAAACAAGAATGGTACATGTTGCACACATGAAACTAATACAACATTGTATGTTAACTATACAGGAATTTAAAAAAAAGAATCTACAAATATCTGAATTTTTAAAAAAGCAAATAAGAATGATACAATCTAGATTAGTGGTTTGCAAAGTATATAATAAAATCCCTGAAAAATGCTCCAGGAAGCATGGAAATTGATCCCAAATCTAAAGTAAGATGGTTTGGTTTTGTGTGAGAATCCCTGGCAGCAGAGGAGGGAGATAGAGAGAAAAAGAGTTGTTTATGTTGAGGCATGAACCTCTGGAAACTCACTAATAATAGCTTGTGAGCAGCCGAATGAACAGAGAATGTTGCTGCTGCCTCAAATGCCAACTCGAATGAGATGCGGCACAGTTGGCTCTCTCAGCTCTCAGCTACAGAAAGGAAGGTCACCCACAAGCACAAGCCAGAAAGAAAGAAGGAAAGGGAAGAAGGAAATCCCAGAATATCTTCCTAAGAAAAAGCTACATCTGATACTCCGACTTTGTCCCGATTTCTCCCAATACCAGCACCAGGACTGCTCAGCATCAACTTCAGTACATTTTTCCTGCTGCAGGACTAAATGCAAGGATTGGGTGTCTGAGGAACAGAGTAAAACAGCATAGTCGGGAGGGGTTGTTCTACAAAAAATACAGGGGAGCTGTCGTGGGCAACAGTTTTAGACTTCGATGTGATTCAAAGGAAAAACTACGCAAAGCACCGATTTGATTTGTATTAATTTGAAATGTGCCTAAGTGAGAATTAGCATGAGATGAAAGGACGCTGGCTCTCAGGCATCCCCGAGAGACTGGCCATGCCAGGTAACCTCACTGATCTGGCGAGCAGCTGTTGGAGGCAGCCCTCTGCCTCTGCTCTGATCCTGCCCAGGACAGACAGCAAGGATCAGCGCCCCGCCTGGTGTGTTCACCGGCCTCCAAGTAAGTCAGGGAAGTAACACGAGGGAGGAACCCAGAGTGTCTGGACCTTCTGGCCCACACGGAGATGTTTGTGGTTGGTTGGGTTTTGGTTTGACTCCTTTGGCTGTCAGCTCTGCAGGGGGAAGAGGCCCGGCCTCTCCGTAGCAGATTTCAACTTCTTGTTTTACAATAATTTTGCAAGGGAGAAATGGATCTTTGTAAAGGACAAGGAAGTACCATCAAGACTCTGACAGCCTTTTCCCTCCCACAGGAGACACAACCTTTCTCATGATACTTCATCGGTTCAGTTACGGCCACCTGAAGCTGAGACACATTTGCATGGTATGTTTGCCCTCAAATATTAGTCAGCTGGGGGAAAAAAACCCATCTGCATGAAAACTAAACTAATTCAGAGAGAGATTTCAAATAGGCCAATGCAGTTCTGGACAGCCTTCTATACTCTAATGGCTATATATGAAATATATACATGAAATATATAGAATATGAGATATATTTATTTTAGAATGTCATTTAAATGTATTTCTTGTATGACAGCATATGAAATATATATAATATTAAATATATATTTCAGGATGTCATTTAAGTGTATTTCTTACATGACAGCATGTAAATCCAAGGAAAGAGGGAGAAAAAGGAAAATATTAATATTCTATATAACATTTCATGCTATGTGATTACTAGCTCAATTTGCTCATAAAATACTTTAAGTTCAAAGAAGACATACCGAAATGATCAGAGTGCCACCAACTGTTTTGGCAACGTCTGCGTCCCACCCAAAGTTGCTGCTCTGGGTCGTGAGGCCGTAACTGCCCAGTAGCTCATTAAGTCGATTCCAACTACACTGATATTGAAAATTATTGTAGTGAAAGATGAGGATGTGTCCTCCTGTACCAGAAAGCGACAGTTCCGCCCACATGCTGCACACAGTGCTGCAGTCCGCTCCCTGAACAAGGGGCGCGGCTGCCCCGGGGAGGAGAAATGAAACCACCTGACGTCCTTGGTTATGCCATGGCCCCTGCACAAGGCTGCCTTCTCCAGCGGATGAGATGCTTCGTTCCAACGTATCCAGCACGTGTGGGTTCGTGGCGGTACTGAATTGACGTCGTAATATTAGAACCATTTTTTAAGAAACAGTGTTCTTGAAAGTTTAATTTTAAAAAAAAAAAAAAAGAAGAAGAAGTCTGCACACAGTTTGACCACAAAGATGACCTGAATTCACCCATTAACTATAATGATTCTGAAGATCTCTTCTTAGGTTATAAAAACAATCTCTTTCAAATGATGTTGAAGTTTTAATTGATCTCTCTACCCAAAGACAACAATAGCATCAGTATTTTTGACTTTTGATTCTATTAACTCTTATGCAAATAGACTGTAATATAGAAGTCTACTTCATCATTTCCCAACTGTTCACCTAAGTCAGTGAGTAGAAAAGATAATGAATTTATTCTCGTAATGGTGAAAAACTCTTCTTTTCGTATTTGAAATAGCTGAACAACAAGAATTTTCAAAGCATTACCATTGGGAGCCTTTCTTCATAGCTTAAATATATAAATCACTTATATAACATATAGCTAGTTTATGAAACAGACAAAACAAAAAAAAAGTTAGCTTATATTTCAGAATTTTTAGTGGTTTATTTAGGAAGAACCTAAATAATATAAATAAATATAAGAAAGCTATGACCATTCTATTATTTAGCAGTTTTAAACTTTCAAACTTGTACTCTTTTTATTCATTTTCAGAATTATTGAATACCTTTGTACACTTGCAGTGAATACTTTTGTCATGACATGATACAAGATTAAAAAATGCAAGCTGTGGCTGAGGATTAAAAGAATCCTTAACAAATCTGTAAATGTGGCTCTAAGATGGGTTTACTAAGGAAAAGCTATAAAATCTTTATGTACATAAAACTTCTATGTATATAAATGATAGTTTTTTAATATAGTTTTCATTGAAACTAACTTTGGAGTAGGATAGTTGTACATATTTCAAAAGCTACTTATAAAAATGATTTCAGGGATGCCTGGGTGGCTCAGTTGGTTGGACGACTGCCTTCGGCTCAGGTCATGATCCTGGAGTCCCGGGATCGAGTCCCGCATCGGGCTCCCAGCTCCATGGGGAGTCTGCTTCTCTCTCTGACCTTCTCCTCGTTCATGCTCTCTCTCACTGTCTCTCTCTCAAGTAAATAAATAAAATCTTTAAAATAAAAAAAAATGATTTCAAATATGTTAAGTGATTTACAATCTTCCTAAATTTCATATTGGCATCTGTTATGCAGAAGAAAAATGTTAAAAATAATCAATAAATTAAAAAATAAGGAACAGATATTTTTGCATTAAAAAAAGAACAGTTCATAAAAGTTAACAGCCAGATAAACCCTTGGCAGGGTTCACTGTAGAATGAAACTGTAGGGAAATTGAATTGACACCACAAATATGTTTACAGCGTATTATTTTGTTCCAATGTTACATAAATTCTGCAAATCTAAAACAGAAAGTTTATGTAACAGATGCCAAGTCAATTTCTGTATGTGCTTCATTCCTTGTTACTTGGGAAATGATGTGCTCTGCCTAATGATGCTGAAAATCACTCCCAGGACACAAAGCCACATGTGCAGGAGACCCATTGCATGATATAATTTGCAAACCATCAGTTATTTGCAGTGTCCGGCATGAGTTTCATCTAATCGGCTAGCAGCAGAGTGTGGTTTGTGCACTCTTAAAAGATTTTAACAGAGGACTGCAGACTCACCAATGATTATGAGTACACGCAGCTGTAAACTCCAGCGGGTATGAAGGGTGAAATGAGCTCGCCTTAGTAAGCTCCACAGTGAGTCTTCGACATAGAGAAACAGGGTGATTTAGGACAATGGACAAGCCAGTGATATTTTCAACGTGTGTGCTAGACACCTTTCAGCAAAGACTAATACGTACTTGAAGAACTCATCTGCCAACCAGTAAATATAGTAATAAGTTAGGGGCATTCTTTTGAATTAAATTATAGCCTTCATGGAGATTGGTGCAATCTTTAAATTACATCTAGGAATATCATTTTTAGCTCAGAGTAGCAAAGTTGATTTGAGATTTTAGCCATCCTCATAATCAATATGCACAGAAACAAAAATCATTCAGAGGACCACATCGCAGATTTAGGCACATTTTTAAAAGGAGTTATTTTTCTCTTCTTTCCCCTAGAAGACATGAAACTAAAGATTACTCCACAGTCCTCTGGCAACCTGAGCAACTTCCTAGCAGTCTGGGCATCCTTCTACAGCTGGTCCCAGGCTCAGGATGGTTCAGCTAACTATGTCCACTGTTGTACTGGTGCAAAAGCAATGCCGGTACAGTAGAAACTGGAATTCTACTGGAATTAAGTAGAAATTGGAATTCTGAATTTTGACCTTTTCCCAGGCTAGCGATGCATGGCATAATCCTTTGAATACATATATTACATAATGAATTCAACATTTTATTATCAAATAGGCTTTGTGTTAGGTGATTCTGTGCTGCTGTAGTATAATGTGACTGTTCTGAGCATGGTTAAGTTGGGCTACGCTAAGCTAGGATGTTCGGTAGGTTAGGTGCTTGATAAGAATTTCCAACTTAGAATACTTGCAACTCCATGATAAGTCAAGGAGATCTGTACCAGTATTTACTCTGAAGTTCATGCAAATAAATTTATTGGTCATGCTTTCAGGCTAGCTTGGTAGCAGTGTATTTATTTTGCTACTAACTGTCTTTCATGAACACAAAAATAACTTTTGTGAACCACAGAATACTGGGTTTAATCTTTGTGAAGATGTCACTTCTGTTATGAATGTGAGTAAATTTGAATACCTATTGCTGTAAAGTCAACATACTCTTCTTTGGGGGAAATAGGAGACAGGAAAGGATAGACAAGACTAGATGAGCCAACTTTTAGAAGTTTTAAGGCAAAGGAGAATACACACCTGCATAAAAATAAATACTGATGGAGAATATGTATAAACTTTTAGATCTTTCATGCCTAAGTCACTATTAATTACATTCTTTAAGGCATTATAGTTATATCTTTCTTCTATTATTCATATTTTGTATATTATGGCCTAGGTAATTTACATATTTACCAATTAGGATGTTGGCATAAACCCAAACTAGTTTCTGAGGGAAATATTGACCTTATCTTCAGGTACTCACTTTGATAAATTCTATAGGGAATTAAAAAGTAATCTGTTCAGATACAAGTCAATTTGTCTTCTTAATTAAAAAAAAAATGAACTCATGTCCTTTTAAATCTTACCACCCTTCAAGTTCAACACCAAGGACAATAGATCTGTTCTTAATTAAAACCATAAAAAAATGGTATTACAGGCGCTTGTTAGAAAACACAACCCAAAACGTGCTGCTGCCTAAAGTTAACAAAAGTTAGATAATACACACGGAGTACTGCTTGCAGGATATATAAAATATTAAGTTAAATTATCAAAATGGTAAATTAAAAAACATTATATTTTTATCATTGCATAAAACTGGTTTAGCAGAGACCAGAGAACCTAGTAAGTTACGTACACTGCTCTTTGACAACTCATGTACCCAGTTTTTAGAGAGAATTTCACATTGCCATTCTGGCATAATAAATTGCATTTGATTGTGGATCTGTTTCTGAGGACACTGACCACTATGTAACATTACTTCGGCTTTGTGAGAATCCACAGGAGAAATCTCTCGTAAGATGCCATATTACAAGCACCTACTTTCTTCTTAGGGGAAAAAAAATACCTTATGAGAAAGGGTTCAATCTTATATATGATATTCTTGTTCCTTCTTTTCACTACCTGGAAGCTTAGGGTCAAATTTGAGTCCTGTCTCTACATAAATATAAATTAATTTTACTTTTTATATTATGCAATTTTCTCTTCCAATTTACCTGTGACATGATTACCTCATGTTTCCCCTTATAATATCTATTTTTGTAAATCACTTTGGTCTTTTAATTTTTCTTCTAGTTACTGGGAGCTCTTTGAGGTACAAAGTATTGCATGTTAATGGGTGATATAATCACATCAGAATTTTAGAAAATTTTTATTATGATAACAAGAGAAACAGGTGGGGGATAAAGGCACGAGAGGGCATAATAGAAAACAACAGCAAAACCTAGTGAATTAAAAAGAAATTTGGAGAGGAGAAAACAGAAATTAGAAAAATTCATGAGACAGAGGTCTGTTTTTGTCACCAGTTGGATGCATATACTTGGGTTAAATTAAATGGAGGAAGTAAACTTTGGTTTCTGTTCTGGAAAATCTGGTGGATGGTAGAACAGGGACACAGAAAGAGAAGCAGATGTGAGAAGCACATTTTGAGTTTAGGATTCTCTGGAATATGTTGGTAAATATATTCATTGGAAATTTGGAGATACAGAATAGGCATGCAGAAAGGCATCCTGAGGATGAGATGTAAAAGATTTTATTTATTTATTTGAAAGAGAGAGAGATCACAAGTAGGCAGAGAGGCAGGCAGAAAGAGAGGGGAAGCAGGCTCCCCGCCAAGCAGAGAGCCCGATGTGGGGCTCGATCCCAGGACCCTGAGATCATGACCTGAGCCAAAGGCAGAGGCTTTAACCCACTGAGCCACCCAGGCACCTCAGAAGATAGATAATTAAATATAAATACAGACATTCAACCCTATGACTAAGAATTGAAATTATTTTAAAAAATTTTTGTTTGAATTCCAGTTAGTTAACATACAGAGTGGTATGAGTTTCAGGTATACAATATAGTGATCCAACACTTCCATACAACACTCGGTGCTCATCACAGCTGCACTCCTGAACCCCCCCCCCCCATCTATTTCACCCATCTACCCATCCCCTTCCCTCTGGTAACCATCAGTGTGTTCTCTATAGTTAAGAGTCTCTTTCTTGGTTTGCCTCTTTTCCCCCTTATGTTCATTTGTTTTATTTCTTAAATTCCACAGATGAGTGAAATATCATCTGGTATTTGTCCTTCTCTAACTTCTTTTGCTTAGCATAGTACTCTCTAGTTCTATCCACGTCATTGCAAATGGCAAGTTTTCATTCTTTTTGATGGCTGAGTAATATTCCATTACGTATTGATATACATACAATCTCTTCTTTATCCATTCATCAGTCAATGGACCCTTGGGTTTTCCATAATTTGGCTACTAGAGATAATGCTTTATAAACATCAGGGTGCATGTATCCCTTTAAATTAGTATTTTGCATCCTTTGGGCAAATACTTGGTATTGCAATTGCTGGATCATAGGGTAGTTACATTTTTAACTTTTTGTAGAACCTCTATACTGTTCTCCAGAGTGGCTGCACCAGTTTCAATGCCCACCAACAGTGGTTCCCCTTTCTCCACATCCTCAACAAAACCTGCTGTTTCCTGTGCTGTTAACTTTAGCCATTTTGACTGGTGTGAGGTATTATCTTACTGTAGTTTTGACTTGTATTTCCCTGGTCATGAGTGATGCTAAGCATCTTTTCATGTGTCTGTTGGCCATCTGTATGTCTTCTAGGTAAAATGTCTATTCATGTCTTCTGCCCATTTTTGAATTGACTTATTTATGTTTTGGGTGTTGAGCTGTATAAGTTCTTTATATATTTTGGATACGAACCCTTTATTGGATATGTCACTTACAAGTATTCTCCCATTTCATTGGTTAGCCTTTCAGCTTTGTTGATGGGTCCCCTTGCTATGCAGAAGACTTTTATTTTGATGAAGCCACAATAGTTTAGTTCTGCTTTTGTTTCCCTTGCCTCAGAAGACATATCTAGTAAGAATTTTTGATATTGGAAGAGACTGTTCATGGAGAGCAGATAGAATTAGTGGTGTACTATATTGTGGTGAAAATTGATATTTAAAGGACTAGCAGACAAAGCAGACTGCATAATGAAAAAAAAAAAGACCAAAGAAGAAAAGAAAGTCTAAAATTAAGTTTCAAGGAGTAAAGGGTTTTAAAAGTATGTCCCCTAGTAGACAAAAGTTCAAGTAGGAGGAATGATGGAAGGGGTATGTATAGTAACTGGAAGATGGTGGGTGACCTGGGATGCAGCAGTTTCATGGACTGGAGGAAGAAAGACTGATTACATGGATCTGAAGACTAACTAGGCATTCAGTTCATTTGTTACAGAATCACTGTAAGACTGGAGAGAGGTCAACATAAATAAGAAAACCTCTGACCTGTATAACATGAAGATAAATGCAAAATTCCCCAATAAGATCTTGTTGGATCCATTTAAAAAATACACTACGATTTACTTAAGATCCCTTTAAAGTAAAGATCCCTTCCTAATCAAACACTGCATAGAATAGGTCAAAGGAGAAAAGCTGCATTAACTCATTTCAAAGACGTTAGAAAAATTCACCATTTTTCTCTCACAAAACTTCTGAGTAAATCTTTTTAAAGATTGTATTTATTTATTTGACAGAGAGAGAGATCGCAAGTAGGCAGCGGCAGGCAGCAAGGTGGAGGGAGGGGGAAGCAGGCTCCCCGCCGAGCAGAGAGCCCCATGCGGGGCTCCATCCCAGGACCCTGAGATCATGAACCAAGCTGAAGGCAGAGGCTTAAACCACTGAGCCACCCAGGTGCCCAACATCTGAGTAAATCTTAATGAACTAAGATTTGAAGGGAAATTTTAATACAAAAGGGATAATTTAGTCCAAAAGTTCAATATAATATTTAAAAGCAAACATAACCTTTCTGATTTTATAAAATGAAATCATTGAAATAAAATAATAGAAATTGATATAGAGAAAGGCAAATATAATTCTGCTCATTTTGGAGACACTACCATTGTTTCAAATAAAGAAGGCTTAGGGCCTATTTTCTACAGAGGCACCATTGGTTGCCATCTAATCTTGGGGTAAACAGTTACGTTCATATCTTCCTGGCTAGATCTGAAAGACTTAATTATCACTGTCTTCTATTATCACTCCAGCTTATGGTTTCTTTTCCCCCAAAACTTATTTTAATCATTTAACACATAAGTAGACTATCTTGCAGAAACTCTTGGACTGTAATTTACTCTTATATTTTTCCAAAAATTTTAAGGTTTTATTTTGCCATCAATTGTGTACTAATATGTATGTGATTGTGGGGTGAGTGGGGGTATTCCATAATTCTGTTATTACTATGAAATCTGATTGGCACTGCTGTAGAATTCTATCACGGTCAATGTAAAGACCATACGAGGAAGGTATTTGACATCATAGTCTTTGCCCTTTGTACCCCATCTATCCTTGCTGGCTTTAACAAAACAATGTGAGAAAGATATAAGAAATGTGTTTGACAGGTCTAGGAGGATTTAACAAATGCATACACCTTAATTAGTTAAGATGTTCCTCTCACTTTCCCAGTGTTAACATTTTTCTATTTGTAAGCTGCCCTGAAGATCTAGGACACAAGGATTTTTGCAAGTATGCTAAGATAGGCTGTCGGGCACTTCTGTTGCCTAGATGGCAAGGGGGCAGGTGCTCGATGGCTGTAGTAAATACACTGAGCCTTGAGGGTCATGGGTGTGTGGGCTCAGGTGTCCTATTGCACTGGTTGTAAGTTATGTGACTTTGAGTAAGTAGCTTATGTTTTGTGACTCAGTTTCCTCATCCATAAAAGGGATGATGGTATCTACCTCTTAGATTAATTGTGAAGATTGATATGTGATATACACATATAGAAAAGATTAATTGAGATATACAAGGTTATACACACATGCAGACACATAGTTTTAAATAAGGCTTTAATAAGAACTAATAAATTACCTACTCTAAATGTTTTGGACTCAATATAAATTCAGATTTTTTATAGTTATAGAAATGAAAAATTGAACAAAATGTTTGGTGATCTACAAAGATAATCAGTCCTTTGCAGGACTGATCTCCAGGCATTGCTTGTGTGGTAACCATTGTCCCATTGTAGACTTCTCATAAATGCGTTGTGATGCATGCTGTCCCTTAATATTTGAGTGCTTACAAGTGATTTACTGTATGTTGAAAGATGTATGACCACTTGGCTGGACATAAAATCTTAGCAATGCATTCTTTCCTTGAGTTCCTTGAAATGTTTTACTTCTGTTTTCTTTCTTTGTAAGATATTCTCAAGGTAATACCAAAATTACTTTCTGTCCTTTCCTCCCTGCTGAGCAGGAAGTCAGACTCTGAACTGGATCCTAGGACCCTGGGATCATGACCTAAGTCAAAGGCAGATGCTTAATCAACTGAGCCACCCAGTGCCCCGCCTTTCTAAATAAGTTCATGATACCTTGAAGCCTAAAGAATTCTCATTTTCTTTACATATTTTAAAATCCAATCATTTTATTAAGATCAGCCTTGGTTGGAATTAACCTTTCTAGGTGAATTTTTTTCCAAGTGTATATGATGCCCTTTTGGTGTATATTATGGCATTTATTTCCTAGAAATTATTTTAGATTATAGATTGTAATCTTATTATAATCTAAATATAATAATATTATTAAAAATTATAGACTTCTTTTTCATTCTAAAAGTTCCTTGGGCCCTTTTGCAATAAATTACTAACCCACCATCCTCAGACATAAAAAGTTATTACTTTTCTAAAGTTTTGATTAAATGGGATCATAAAGTATGTATCATTTTGTATTTGACTTCTTTCATTTCACATAAATGTTTTTGGGAGTCATTGATTTCAAATAATAAAAAAGTAAAACAAAATGGGCCAGATAATTTCAAGTAATGTTAAAGGTTACAAGCAAAATAAAACAAGCTTAAAATTAGAGAATGTCTTTCTTACCAGAGGAAAGACTGGGGTTTATTTCACAGCAGAGCCCTGAGTAAACTTTTCTGAAGTAGTGGCATTTAAGTCGTGACATAAATAAGATGTAGAATGTCAGGGTTCCTGGGTGGCTCAGTCTGTTGAGCGTCTGACTCTTGATTTTGGCTCCGATCATGAACTCAGTGTTGTAAGATTGAGCCCCATGTTGGGATCCAAGCTGAGCATGGCACCTGCTTAAGATTCTCTCTCTCCTCTCCCTCGGCCTCTCCTTCTGCTATTTTTTTTTTCTCTTTCTCTCTCTCTCTCTCTCTCTCAAAAAAAAAAAAAAAGAATGTCAAGTGAAAAACTAGGAACAGAATATTTCAGATAAAAGTAACAATGGAGCATGAAGACTTGGAGTCAAGAACAAGGAATAAAAAGCAGGCTCCAGTGGCTGGAGTGTAGTCAAACAGGTGGAGGAGCAATTAGGGGAAAATGCAGTTAGAAAAGGAGACCAGGGCTTTTAAGAGGCATTAGAGACTATGGTGTGGAATTGGTTTTTACCGGATACAACTGGAAGATTTTAAGTGGGAGGAGAGGAATGGTCAGATTTACGTTTTACAAAACTGGTCAAGAATAGAAGCAAAAACTATAGTTAGGAAACTGCTGAAATTGCCAAGGCAGAGTTCGTGACACTTTGGACTAAGATAGCGTAATTTGAAGGCAGAGGGGACAGCACTTTCCGATGTATTGGATTTGGAGAGTAAGAAAAAAACAAATAGGAATTAAGATTTCTTCTAAGTTTTGGCTTGGGCAACCATGTAGATGAGAACTGCTGGGGAAGAAACATGTTTTCTTTTAGCCGTGTTATGTTTGGTATCCAAATGGAGATAATTTTTTTTTTTAAGATTTTATTTATTTATTTGACAGAGAGAGATCACAAGTAGGCAGAGAGGCAGGCAGAGAGAGAGAGGAGGAAGCAGGCTCCCTGCTGAGCAGAGAGCCCGATGCAGGACTCGATCCCAGGACCCTGAGTTCATGACCTGAGCTGAAGGCAGAGGCTTAACCCACTGAGCCACCCAGGTGCCCCGAGATAATTTTTTTTTTATAAAAGATGTACTCTTTACAGAAATACTGTTTTATTTATTTCTGTCAGATGAGTGTTTTTTTAGAAAAACAATTTTTAAATAAAATTAATAACTGAGCAAAATTTTTCTGCTATTTGTAATTATTTTACTACTAATAGCTCTAATGAGAAAGACACTTGTAATAACTGTGGGGCAGGTTTCATGCTTACTTTCAAATGAATCTTAAGGTATGTCCAATGCCCACTAGGTACCCAAAGAACATGAGCATGAAAATCCCAGTTATTTAGGAATCCTTGTTTTATTGACAAAGAGCAGAGTTTCCTAAAGGGAAAATTGATAAGAAAAATAGTCTTCAATACCTAAGTAAATTTTCTATGCAAGCTTTTTATGCATGCTACTTTGCTCTAATTCATCTGAATTAGAAGTATAAGGTATGAGCATCATCTGTCTAAGTCTAAATCCAGTTCCAACACCCAACATCTTGAGTTGTTCCAAGACAGCCCAACAAAGTAAAAGTCTGGATTTTTTTTTTAACTTCTATGGTGAGAGCTGTCTCTTTCACTGACCAAGGCTCACAAGATGAGAAAATAACCAAACATGATAAAAAGATCTTGATTTAGGGGCAAATGACCAGAGTTGTAGGTGAAACTAGGGTCTCCTTTATGCATTACTTTTCAGAATTATCTTGGATAAGTTGATGCTAGGTGCTATTAACAAAACAAAACAAAACAAATAACAACATAAAAAATAAGAGTAAGCAATAATTATTCCTTTGAATGCTATGTCCACTGTGATGAGATGTAAGTTCTGTATTCATTGGCAGAGTAACCTAGATTAAAGAGTTAGATCTTTAAAATTTGACCTTTAATTAGACCTAAAATTAGACCTTTAAAATGGTCTAATAGAGAGAACTTCCTCACCTTGATAAAGAGCAACTTCAGTATTTATAGCTAACATCATACTTAATGATGGGAAGCTAGATGCTTTTCCACTAAGATTAGGAACAAAGCAAGAATGTCACCTCTCATCATCCCTTTCAACACCGCACTAGCTAATGCAGTAAGACAAAAAAGGAAATAAAATGTATACAGATTGGGAAGAAAAAAATAGGGGTGCTTGGGTGGCTCAGTGGGTTCTGCCTTCAGCTCAGGTCATGATCTCAGGGTCCTGGGACTGAGCCCCGCATCTGGCTCTCTCCTCAGTGGGGAGCCTGTTTCCTCCTCTCTCTCTGCCTGCTGCTCTGCTAACTTGTCATTTCTCTCTCTCTGTCAAATAAATAAATAAAATCTTTAAAAAAAAGAAAAAATATAACTTTGTTTGTACATAACATGGTTCAACAGAAAAATCCCAAAGAATCACCACCACAACCAACAAACCATGGTTTGTTGGAACAAAAGTGATTACACTAAGGTTGTAGGATATAAGATTAATATCCAAAAGTCAACTGGTTTCCCATATAATAGCAACGAAAAACTAGGGTTCAAAGTTCAAAACAGTATCACTCAAAGTAGCACCAAAAAACTGAAATACTTAGGTAGAAATATAACAGAATATGTACAAGATCTATATGAGGAAAACCATAAATATCTGATGAAATAAAAGATCAAATAAGAGGACAGATACTTCAAGTTTCATCAATTAAAGAGACTCACTATTGTTAAGATCCTAACTTTCTCAATTTGATATACAGTTTCAACACAATCTCTACCAAAATCTCAGGAAGTTATTTTGTGGATTTCAGCAAACTGCTTCTAGCTTATATGGAAAAGTCCAAGAATAAGAATCACCAATGGAGTACTTAAGACCAGAGAGCAAAGTCAGATCTACGACATGACTTGGGTTCAAGACATACTATAAGGCTACACACAATAGTAGAGACAAGTGCTATGATGGAAATAATAAATTTTGCATGTATTTGTTTTGATACTATATTTTGTGATATATATCCCCTCAAAATAATGAAAATTATTATCATTCTTATAAGTAAAAAAATAGTCTTCAAAAATTACTATATAGAATTGTGGTCCATAGGAAAATACAGGCTTAATGTATTTTTTTAATGAAGAAAGAAAAACGAAATCAAATTGGCTCAGTCATTAAGCATCTACCTTTGGCTCAGGTCATGATCTCAGGGTCCTGGGATCAAACCCCACATCGGGCTCCCTGCTCAGTGGGGAATCTGCTTCTCCCTCACCCACTCCCCCTGCTTGTGTTCCCTCTCTCACTGTGTGTGTCTCTGTCAAATAAATAAAAATCTTAAAAAAAAAAAATCCTGTAAGTTTGAAATGAAAACGTTCCAGAGCTCATTTACATAGAGACATGGAAAATTTCCATCACAATCACACTGTGTTTTCTAACAAATGGATTCTATAAAGTTAGACTTTACAATGTTTTGAGAAACAATGTCAAATATGCATTGCAAGAAACTACTGAGAGTAAGTCCTTCATTGCAATTTTCAAGTGCCCTTCTTTTCACCTAACAATATCTATTCACAAGTCTACAATGAATGAAAACTTCCTTTAATAATTTATTTGTGCTGCATATGAGACTATTTCGAACAGCCAGTTACATAAAGCATTGTCTATTTTCCAGTGCATCTGGTAGACATGCTGTATGAATGAATAATGGAAGAGTCAATAGCGTACAAATTAGATAAGGAGACCTAGTCCTTTACAACTTGAAGTCTAGATTCAAATTTTCCTTTCCTTGCTAATCTATAGAAACCTAGATGCTAAATTTTAGAAAACAATTATGTAAAGTAATACTTACAGTACTAACCAACGAGGTGGATCTCAAACATCTGGTTTTCAGACCTCTCTGCACTCCTAAAAATCACTGAATGTCTCAAAGAGTTCTTTTTTCATCTGTTTTATGTCATTTAACGTATGAGGAATTACAGAGAATATTAAAAATGATTCATGAATTTATTTTAAGAAAACAATAACTCCTTTATTATTAATCTAAATAATTATATTTTTTTAAAAAGCTAATTAAAGAAAAAAGCAGTACCATTTTACATTTTGCAAGTCTCTTAATTGTTTGGCTAAATAAAAGAGAGCTGAATTCTTGTATCTGTCTCTAGATTCAACTTATTGGCATTTTGTACCTCAAGAAGCCTGAGAAAAACTCACTGCATGTTCATGTAAGTATGAGAGGGGGAAAAGGCAGCATCCTTGTATTTTTTTTAAATACAGTTTTGACTTCACCAACCCATAAAAGACTTGTGGACAGCCAGCAGTCCCCAGACCAAACTGTGTGAACTACTGAACTAAGTTTTATTGAATACGTATAATGTGTTAGATAGCAGTGCTTCCTGTGAATAATCTCATTTGAACATAAAGATGGAAATCGTGTCTGAAAAAGAAAGAGAGATCTTTACAAGCACCAAGTTCAATAAAAATGCCCATTCTGGCCACTGCTTCATTTCTTTCTTTCTGACTCCAATAAATTATCTACCCACTAATGTCTATTTTTACTTTTTGCAACATTCCTTTTCCTCATATAGTCATTATTGGGTATTTCTCTCCCTATTCACCACACACACACACACACACACACACACACACACTCTCCCCTGACTCTGGGAAACTTAAGTGAAGGAAGGTTTACTTACTAGAAAATAATGTTCCAACATTTCTCAAATTTACAGGGCATGGAACAAATCAGGAAAGAGGTCACTTTCCTATCATATAAATAAAGAACTAATGTCCCACACATTCTGTATTCCATTTGAATTAAAAGCAAGTTTGGCAGGCTTCCAAAGTTTGAGAATGGCATTTGTTTGGTACCTTGCCATACATTTATTACACTACTCAATAAATAAAAATCTAAGATAAGATTGTCATTTTAATGCATCAATGACAGCAAAAAAATAGAGGAATCAAAAAGCAAATATCTTTGTGGCATGGTTTTAGAAGGTCTAATAGGAAAGATATTTTGAATCTTCTGGTCAAATATATATATATATATATATATATATATATATATATATATATATATTTTTTTTTTTTTTACAAGTGGGAAAACAGATACAAGTAAAATGCCTAAGTTAAAAAGAGTGATAGTTATTTAAATGGATACAAATGTGACTTTTCATGGATATTGATACTTGGCTGTATGACAGCATATTGACATTCCTTGTAAATATTCCATGAAATAATTTAATTCACCTGCTTTAAAAAAACAAAGATTCTACCATTTATTTGACAGAGAGAGAGAGAGAGAGCTTGCACATTTAAGAGGAGTGGCAGAGGGAAAGGGAGAAGCAGGCTCCCACTGATCAGGGAGCCCAATGTGGGGCTTGATCCCAGGACTTAGAGATAATGACCTGAGCAAGGGAGACACAACTGACAGCTACCCAGTGTGCCCTCACCCAGTTTTTATTATATAGTTGGCAGGTAACAAGTTCCAGTCTGAGTCAAAGAGAAATTCACATTTCAATTCCATAATCAATTACATTATTGCATGTGTTGCTATTTATAGTTAGAGTGTTTTAATATAAAGTGTTTTGTATTAATAGTGTTTTAATATAAAGTGTTTTGAATTTATCATCGGAGCATCCCTTTGGATACCTCAATTCTAAGAACTCATGACATCACATTTCATTGTGTGTAGATAACACTTCACGTAGTACTGAAAGTCAGTGTTAATAGAAGTTGAGTCTTTGGTAACAGAGAACTTACTGTTAGGTCAGTAAGATGTAATGAGGCACCAACGGAAGGTTTTCATACAAAGTTTACAGAACATTGAAGGCAGCAGTGATAATTTCAATCTGTATTTAGTATTTTAAACCCTGAGATTAGTCATACTATGAGCACATTTCTATATGGATGAGGGAAGTTTATGACCCACCAGACGGTGGACTACTTCACTAGTATTGGTTCTGCTTCACCGGTGTGGGTTCACTTAATGTACAAGGCATCATAATGTCAGTTCCAGTATGAACTCTCCAAATGATAAAACAGGTACTTGCCTAATTCACACCTGTCCTCCCTCACAACACACCAAGACAAAATCCAAATGATCTCCAAGAAGAATAATATGAATTTCTTTATTCAGAGTACCCACTGTTGATGCGTAAACTGTTTTAGGAAATTTAGATCATTTGTATGCCTATGTTTTCCACTTTTAACTTATAGAGTTTAAATCTGAATGAAATTTTAACATAAAGACATATGAAATATTATATAGTGTGTTAAAATGTATACTTCATATTTTAATGTTATTTCTTTACTTCTGCAAAAATATGATTCTCATTCATGACTTAAAAATCAAAAGTATATCAGTACATTTTTATTAAAAAGAGTTGTGACTGGTACACAATCCTCTATAAAGTATAGGGATAGATCATATTTCATTGTAACATTATACTGTTGTGAAATGTATAGAGAATTTCAAACCAGTAAAAGAAGTGAAATAATATCTCTAGTGAGGATAGTGATTGGGCTCATTTTTTTTTCTTTTTTTTGGTGAAAGTTTTGAAAATAGTAACAATGAACTCAAATTCTGTATTACTTTGCACTCTCTACTCTAGGAATTACTTTTAAAATAGTGATATTAATAATTATATATTGATCATTCAAAGACCAAAAAATACATTCCTGGATACATTAGTATATAGTTACATTATCACCAGAATAAAGAATACATTTCATTCTATTACATAATACAAACTAACTCAACTCCAGGGTTTTGTTCACTACGCTGAATTTTTTTTTTTTTTAAAGATTTTATTTATTTATTTGACAGACAGAGATCACAAGTAGGCAGAGAGAGAGAGAGAGGAGGAAGCAGGCTCCCGCTGAGCAGAGAGCCCGATGCGGGGCTTGATCCCAGAACCCTGGGATCATGACCGGAGCTGAAGGCAGAGGCTTTAACCCGCTGAGCCACCCAGGCGCCCCTCACTACGCTGAATTTTTAATGATGGTGCAAAGCTGTGTTTTTACTCAGGTTGGGCGAAGGTCCATGGGCATATTAATCTATTCCTGAGTGGCAGTATCCCTCCCCCTTTATTCTAATAGCTATAAAGTCACTCCTATTTTACTCATTGTATTCATGGGCAAATATGTCAGTTGGTTCTAAATGCATTACCTAAAGCACATTTGACAAACCAGGCACTACTATATACTTAAAAAGTAACAGGAACCAATGCCAGGACTACAATGAGACATGAATTAGGCGACAGGCTGCTCACTTCCTCTACTTAGGACATTTTTCCTTTCACAATTTCTCCTTTTACATTATGTTTTACACCTTTCTTTTACATCTTTTTCAATACCAGGATACAATGACCCCCTTCAGCTCTGAAAACATGCTAATCAGGCAGATTTCATAGGTAGAGGCAAACTTCTTAGTCTGTTTCTCCAATAGCCATATGATTAAAATAGCGTAGACATTTTATGACTCAGGACAATTGGATGATACAGTATAAATATTCCAAAATAATAAATGTGGTAGTCTGAAGCAAGACCACCATCATCTCTCACCAACCTGGTGGAGTTCACACTGCAACAATATGAGTCCTGGAAAAGCAGTTTAATTTTCTGTTCCTAAGAGAAAATATCTGGGTGGGTGGTCCAGAAATACTACTTCATAAATTAATTTAGGTAGATGCTTTTTCTTTCAGTATCCAAGGTGTTTTACATACACATTGGAATGGATGACTATTTGCTTTATCTGTTGAATGACTCATGTAATGATAACCATGTGTGTTTGCTTTCTGTACACCAACACAGTTATCGGCTGGATGACCTAGTATTGACATCTTATCCTAGTAACTAATACCCACTTACTAGTTGGAGACATCTCTTTTGAAATTTAAATCCCCACTCAAATTTAATCAACAGTTGGACAAAAGCCAAATTTAACTCTTGAAAATGAGTCAAAATCCCTGTGACATTCCTCCTTCTGATTTACCACCTCTGGTATTAGCCAGCACTCTGGTCACTGACCATAATCACAGGTCTGGCCACTGGAATTAACACAAACCTCAAAAGAAAAAAAAATCAATTCCATTTATAGAAATGGAAGTTGGGGAGTTATGATGAGGGAGTGACTAGTTTTGGTCCAACAGTTTAACAGAAGAGTTAGCATTTCCAGAATTAAAAAGTATAGATTAATGAATCCAGTATTAGCTGCTGTTTCCAAAAGCTAAATGTATAAGAGCTTATGTAGGTAGTTATGCACATATTAATTTTAAAGAGAACTTTTAATTGCAATATAACATACATACAGAAAAATACATAAACCACAACTATAAAGCCTAAAGAAATTCAACAAAAATGCACACATATGATTAGCACCTAGGTCAAGAAATTAAACATTTTCATCACTCCAGAAACTGCATCCTTTCAAGGTCACCAATTCCTGAACAGCAAGGATAATCCTGATTTCCAAGCTGCGATTTCTAAGATAGTTGGTCTTGTGCATGTTGTATTTTCAAATTCAAGGGTATTTGGTGGGGACTCCATTTTATCTGATGATAAGTATTAAAATCAGACAGGAAAATGCAAAAGAATGAAACTGGACCATTTGTATAAATCATACACACAAAAAAAACCTCAAAATGGGTGAAAAACTTATATGTGAAACAAGAAACCATTAAAATCCTAGAGGAGAACCAAGGCAAAAACCTCTTTGGCACTGGCTATCTTCTTACTAGACTGGCAGCTTCTTACGTCTCCTGAGGCAAGGGAAACAAAAGAAAAAGTAAATAAAGCGTTGGGCCTACATCAAAATAAAAAACTTTGCATTGGTGGTATAGTGGTTAGCATAGCTGCCTTCCAAAATAAAAAACCTCTACACAGCAAAGGAAACCATCAACAAAACTAAAAGGTAACTTAGGGAATGAGAAAATATATTTTCATATGATATATGTGATAAAGGGTTAGTAAACAAAATAAAGAATTTACCAAACTCAACACCCAAAACACAAATAATCCAGTTAAAAATTGGGCAGAAAACAAGAATAGACATTTTTTTTCAAAGAAGACATACAGATGGCCAACAGACACATGAAAAGATGTTCAACATCACTCATCATCAGGGAAATACAGATCAAAACTACAAGACATCATCTTATGCCAGTCAGAACAACACAGGAAACAACAGATTTTGGTAAGGATGCGGAAAAAGGGGAACCTCTTACACTGTTGGTGGGAATGCAAGTTGGTGTGGCCACTCTGGAAAACAGCATGGAGGTTCCTCAAAAGTTAAAAATAGAGCTACTCTATGACTCAGTAATTGCACTACTAGATATTTACCCAAAGGATAAAAAATACTAATTCAAAGGAATACATGTACCTTGATGTTTTTAGCAGCATTTCTACAATAACCAAATTATGGAAGGAGCCCAAGTGTCCATCAACTAATGGACTATTGGAATATTACTCAGCCATAAAAAGAACAAAACCTTGCCATTTGCTAAGATATGGATGGAGATAGTGAATGGAATATTACTCAGCCATAAATAATGGACTATTTCTTAGCCATAAAAAAGAGTGAAATCTATTTGCAAAGATATGGATGGAGCTAGTGAGTATTATGCTAAATGAAGTATGTCAGAAAAAGACAAATACCATACGATTGCATTCATACGTGGAATTTAAGAAGCAAAACAAATAAGGAAAAGAGGGAGAAAAAAGAGAGGGAGGCAAACCTAGAAACAGACCCTTGACTCTAGAGAACAAACTGATGGTTACCAGAGGGGAGGGAAGGATGGTTAAAAGAGGTGATGGGGACTAACCCCCTGCTGTGGTGAGCACCAGATCATGTATGGAAGCAACGAATCACTAAACTCTGTATTTGAAACTAATAGTACACTGAATATTAACTAGCTGGAACTTAAATAAAAACTTGGAAAGTTTAAAAAAAAAAAAAGAATGTTACTCTCATCCTGGTCTTGGTAAACTTAGGTATTGAGTTTCGACTCAATGCTCTATCCACCTCACAAGTATGAACAAGAGGTTCAGAAAAATATATGTAGCATAACAATAGCTTTATTCTATTTTAATTATGTATTTCAGTTACTCTTTGATATATTCAGTTCAAATAAATGGGCAATTCTATTCCAAAAAAAAGAAAGAATCATATGGTCCAGGATACAAGAAAGGGAGGGGGTAGAAGATTCTAGTTGTGATAAAGAGGTGAATAAGACCTTTTAGTTTTTTACTTTTCAATAAGCACTGGTCAGAGCACTATTTATTGTAACCAAGAGGCTTGCATTTCATTTTAGAGATTCTGATGTTGATTTCTGAGTTCATGCTCCTTTTTACAAAACAGCAGAACACAAACTCCATTTGGTTCACTTTTTTTAACTTGTGTGAAGGATTTTAATGTTTTAAGATTTTTCCTTTATACCTTCACACCATTTCCTCTCCTTTATAACACTGACAAAACTGTTGTCTAACAGAAAGTTGTTGATCAATAAATTTTGAGAACCTTACTGAGTTATTCCTGGGATGTCCATTTTGGCCAACCACAAAATTCAAAGGTTCATAATTAAAATAGGACCAAACTATAATTTTTTTTTATCAGTGCGTCATTCATTCTTCTAGCAAACACTGAATGATCATTATATAATCCAAGGCCCTGGGCTAGAGGAATTGATAAGAGCTAATTCTGTCTTGGCTAGTTGAGCCTTGGGCAGTTTTTATACAGAATACATAAAGTTACTGCTTAGTGACTTAATGAGGCAGAGCCTAAATTACTGCCTAGATGTAAAGCCCTGCCTTCACAGTTGACTAGAAGGCCATTAGGAGGTCAATCTAGCTATTTTGTTTGTATTAATGAAAAACTTAGATACAATTCACTGCTTAGCCACTGCATGTTATGACAAAAATAAAATTTAAAAATCTCAAAGGTTGACTCAAAGTTATGTCTTAGCTTTTCAGGGAAATACTTTAACTACTTCATGTCAGTCTTGGTGCCTTGCTACCACTTACGCCGTATATAAAACATCATTTTGCTTTTCTCTTCCTCAAAAATCCTTGAACCAAAAATAAAATGTATTTGTAGGAATTGTATTTCTGTGAATTCTTAAGAGAGTTTATAGTTAACACTTTCACTAAAGCTTTCTCTATGTCAATAACAACATCCAGAGAATATAATACCAGACCATCTTTTCAAACAAAAGGGAAAAGAGTGTTTGGTGTTTGTTTGATAAATACATTAATATACTTCAAAGACTTCTGTGTCTGTTGATCAGATGAATTATAACTAAGAGTGATGTCTAGATAACCTCCATTCTTTAATAATACAGAGACAGAATTTTCTAAAAATGCCATGTTAGTAGATGATTTAAGAGAGAATAAGTAACATGATTGTAATGATATAGAGGAATTTATGCTTGGAAAAATAGGCTAATTATGCTGACTATATAAATTCTTAGTTTTTTTTTCCTCCAAAACTAGTATTCTGTGTATTTAATCATTCAAAGCAATATATAAAAAGATAGATAAAATAAATATATTCAATATTAAAAGCATGTAAAAATTTGATTATAAAAATCAAATGACCAAACTATCCTGTTAAAGACCTAGAATGCTAAAGATGGAGAAGACATACCTATCAAGAGTCATAGTCAATCCTTACATAATTTGAGAGAAGTAGTAATAAGACCATGGGTCAAAAATTTCAAGATTCTACAGTAATTATATATATTAGAATGATTTTTTTTCCTTTTAATGATTTTATTAGTATGGTCACAAAATTGACATCTATAGTACACTGATAACATAGCTGAATACAAATATTTGAAATAAGTAACTTATATAAATGCCACAGGTTTTAAAATGTCAACTCTACATGACCATGCATTTCCCATGCTTTGCATCTGTACCCTCAAGTTGCACGGTTCAATGTATCTTTATCCTGTGTCTCTGTGTACACGTCAGTTAGGTGGATCAGGAGCTGTTGAGCCATTTTGCAGATACAGATTTTCAAGCACAACAGTGGTGAACTCAGGCATTCCATGGAGCATGGTGGCAACATTGGGTTTTGCTTGGTTTGGTAAAAATGCAACTACCCACAACTGCTTGCGTGAGCCACCTGATTCCCTGGACCTTGGGATAAGCACAAAGGGTATTTTGCTATCCCTGCATTAGGTCTGCAGACAAAATCTCTACTTGTGTTTTCACTCCAGAGGAAAAGTCTAGAATTGAGATGCTGTTGATGATACAGCTGGAAACAAGGTAAGATTCATGAAAGTTATTAATAGCTGTCAATTAATCCAGGGGTTATAATCATTCTTAACATATATCATGTAGGAATTCAGATCAGATGTTTTAATTTTTATAAATGTAGATATTCCAAAGTCAGTCAAGCTTATGTAGAGACCTAAGAACTGTTAACAGTGTTATCCCTAAAGGGTGACATGTATTGGGTGGGAAGGATGAAGAAAGGAGATAACATTTACAGAGAATACTCAACATCCTGTTTCACATGGGTAATTTCTTACTTTAAAACATAAGGTTGAATACTCAGGAAGACTCTGAGTAAAAGAAATGTCAATTGTTGAACCTTTTAGAGTTTAGAAATCTTTTCTTTTCTGTTTTTAATTGTCATTTCCTGATCTTGTTTTTCAGGTTGGCACATAAACTTGGCTTGTCACTCTCTGTGGAGACCACAGTCTGATTGTGGATATCCCCTTCTGTCCATGGATGTCACCATAGGTGTAATCTAGTCACAAGGACAGAATGTTTACAACAGTTTCTGTTTCAACTCTGATCATCTCTAACTGGTATATACAACACAATTTCTTTTTCATTAAAACCATGAATTATACATGAAAGTGATTGGTATGAGATGATAATCACGTACACACTTACATTCAATACATGGCTTATGAGCAAGTCCAGGGTGGAAAACATGGATGATGGGCAGAAATCATGGTCAGATGATGCAAGCTAAAGAACTGGATGATGAAAAGACCATTATTTTTTTGACAACTATTCATCTCTTGGCTGGATAATAGCAAAATGCATCACTTTCCAAGTCATTCAGTATTTGCAGTAGGTACAGGAGAAGAGACGGGCTTGTGTCCCTAAGTTTAGTAACAGCCACATTTGAAGGCTGACCTCTCAATTGAATATCTTTAGAATGAAAACCAGAAGGAAGTATGGGCCTTTGCAAAGGGGTGCTTTACTGGGACCAGTGAGGAAGGATGGATTTGCCTACAAAGAATCAGTAGTATTGATTAAAGAGAGGGCACAATGAACAGCACTGAATATTCAGCAGCAGACTAAGAGAGTAAAAGGACAGGTTCTGGAACAAGTCTGTCATTAACCAGCCACGTGGTATTGAGCTACCGCAAGCCTTGGTTACCCCATCTGTAGTGGGGGGGGCTCAGTCGCTATGGTCTGTAAGGACCTCCCACTTCTAAGCTCTTCATTATGAACATCTGTGTGAATCTTGCTGACCAACTGGAGCTCATGCTTGGGTTATGACCTCCTCCAATATCAGAACAAGATCGAAATCCTCATTTTCTGGTCTTTGTGCTCAATTCAGCACCTGTTCCCAGTATTTTACTAACTTCACTCCCACTCCAGCTCTTCTGCTTTGCATCTACTCAAAGCATAATTCAGCTTAAGGAACTTCTGGACAATTATGTCACCCTTCTCAGTGTGCACTGATTTTTCCAATGATCAGGCGGAAAGGCAGTGCATGACACCCAGAACGGAGGGGTCAGTGCAAGGAATTCAGGCATCAGAGGCAGATGGTGTGGAGATGTTTTTGAGCAGGACCTTTCAAAAGGTTAATCCACCACCATAAAGCCATTTGCCCCTGTTTCTTCTACCGTCTATCTTCTACCTCCTCTCTCAGAGGCTGAATCACTCCTCTACTGGCTTAGCAGTGACCAATATTTATATAAGGCACAATAATTTTGTAGATATAATAGTGGGGGAATGGAGAAAAGCAGAGGTTGTATAGGAGTTGAAGCTTCACCTACTATATAAAAACATCAGTATGGAAAGTTTAAATTTGGCAAATGTAAAACAGTAGCATCCCTTAATTAATTAAACAGAGATTTCTTAAATACCTCTCATGTATCTGGCATTATACAGTCACTGGGATTACAAGTGAATATGCAGAGAAAGATTGCTGCCTTCATGAAACTTACATATTGGTATGGGAAAAAGATTGCTCAAGAGAAATAAATAAAATACATAGTGTAATATAAGTAGTGATAAGTGTAGGAAATAATGATGAGACGCATTGCCTCAGTAAGGGCTATTTTAGCTAGTGGCAAATTTAGATAGTAAATTTGGGGTGATAACCTCAAGGAGGTAAGGTAGTAAGTCTTTCACTTAGTATCAGAAGACCATCCTAGGGGTAAGGTAGCACAAATGTTGGAAGGTGGGAGCATCCTGGTTTGTTCAGGAAAGCAGCCCACCTGGTATGTTTGATAACACCATACCTCATGTGTTTAAAGAACAGGAAGGAGGCCACTACACTGTAGAAAAATGAGTGAAAGGGAGAAATAGGTAGTGAGGTCAGAGAATTCAGGGGTCCTGTGTGATTTAAGAATATTAAGATAAATATCCAGAAGAAGCCACACACACACACAAACAATCATATATAGCCATCAGAAAGTACTAGAATTTATATGTGCAAAACCTAATGCAGAGTCAGGAACTTGAGAAAGGAAAGTCCCTGGGAGTAGTCCACATTTCGTTTATGATATAGGGCAAAAAAAAAAGCATTCTATGCCAAGAAAGAGTCTGGGATTTAAAAAATACATAATATCCATCTATTAGTGAGAATAGGTATTTGGCTCAAAAACCTTGAAATAAATCTACATTGGTGCCAAATTTAATGACTAACCAATGAAAGGAAAAACTAATACTTGCGAACTGGAAAGCCCAGTTTCTATCTATAAATAAATACAGAACACCTTCTAGTTGACATCTGCAAATAAAATTAAAACTGCCATTATTCATATTTTGTTCTCTTCCCCTTTGAGGTATATGGAAGAATTACTTTCTCAGCCATCTTTATGGGTGGGGTAAAATCTTTAATTAGTTCTAAGCAATGGTTCATAGGCAGGAGTGAAATGTACCCTGTGCAGACTCTAGTGCTGAACTGTCTTGTATGTTACCCTTCCCCTGCTACACTGAATGGAGAAACATATCAAGATGGAGCCTCTGTCCTCTTGTGTTATTAAGTGTCAATGATAAACCGAGTTCCTCTGATGCCCATGTTAGACATACATATAAGTAAACCTTTATTCTTTTAATCTGCTAAAATTTGGGGGTTAGTAATCAATGCAGCAGACCCTGGTCTGTTCTGACTGATCCAGCAAACCAAACTGTGTGAGGTCATATCAATTTTACATTGTCAGTGTGAATGCTTTTAGAAAAGGTGATAAAAGATTTTTATCCTTTAGAAAACATTCTGCTATAATTCTGACTGACTGAGAGTAGCAACTGTTAGTATATATCTAAGCACCTAGTAGTAGAACCGCATCACAGACATTGATAAGTTATTACTAAATTAGTAATTCAAAATGAAATATTTCCTTATTCACTATTGGTAGGATTATAATATTATTTTCCCTTCTTCCTGATGTTTAACAGTATTGGCTTTTGTAAATAAATAATTAAAATGGTTTCTTTAGATGAAACTGTCAAACATAGAGTTGCTGACTTCCAGAGAGCAGAATGCTAAGAATGATCTCAGAAGTAACACTTAAATACAGAAGAAATAAAAATTGAAGAAAGTAATGCAGATACCCTAGATAACTCATCATTACTAAAGCTCATAAAGTAGAAAACCCTATAGAATTCATCATTTTCAAATATATTTTTTAGAGTTTCAATGGTCTTATTTTTAAGACTGTTGAATTTACTATCTGTTTGCCTTTCAAAACAAAGAAAGAGAGTGCTCTTCTAACATGAGGATGACATTCCACAGATTTCAAAGGTTTTGATTTAAGCAAGACTATTTATTGAAAAATAAATATTCTTTTCATTTGGGCTGAAACATGAAATAATTATCTGTAAAACCAATGAAGTCCAAGAGAACTGACTCAGGATGAAGCTTCTCTTATTTAATGCTGCCCATATTTTAAGCCCTTGTAGATGGATATTTTCCAACAGTCCATTAGTATCCTAGAGAAGAAGTGCAAACGGATTTTATGATTTAGGCCTGTGTTTCAGGAATTGACTATTTAATGGAGAAATGAAGTGCTGAAGATTACTAAATGAACGATGTCCTCCAGATTACTGAATGTTTAAAGTTTTCGTTTAGAGGTAGACTCTGGCACATGAGAAGGCATTACTTTTCCTGATTGAGTACTAATTACATTGTATAAATTTATTCAAATGGAAATATAAACCAGAAAACTCTGATTATTTAAGCTCCCTCTTTTACATGCCAAAGAACTAACATCCATGCACTGGTGCATTCATTCATTCATTCATTTACTGATTTATTCATTTCGAGGCAAATATTGACTGAGTGGTAAATGAAAAAATGACATACCAGGTACGAGAGATAAAGAAATCAAAAATGCAGTTCCTGCCTTAAATGAACTCACTCTTTGGGGAGTTAATCAAACAGCAAATGCCAAAATGGATGAGAGCAGGGAGTGGAGTCATACAGACATAACTGGATTCAAATCCCTCTCTGATATGTCCATTACTAGTTATGTGACTTTTGGGAAATGTTTGCTTGTCAATGAAATGAAGATTACATTAGAGTCTGTTGTTTGGATTAAATTAGATAATATATAATAATAATATATGTGGATGTATTCCTATCAGAAAAATCACATACTTGAGTTTGGGAATGATAATGACTACGGCAATATACTTTTTTTTTTTTTTTGCAATATACTATTCTTAATGTGAGAGCTGTTACAAAAGCAGAGATGATGAGGGGTACCTTATTCAGTCTGAAGCTGTGGGAATGGGGTTGGCAAAGTGCACACAGAAATTCACAGTTGGTTCAAAGCCTGAGACCCAAGGAGAGCAATCAGAGGGTATGATGTGTACAAAGGTGCAGAGAAGGGAATCTGTGGGGCGTTCAATGAACCACAAGTGTTTCATATAGAGGGTGTTGGGGTTCTTATGAAATTAGTAGGAGATGAGGCTGGAGAAACGGAAAGTGATTTGAATTTCATTCTGAGTGATTTATCACTTAGCCTAAAGAGGGTAGCCATCCAAGCAACACGGAATAATCAGACATGTAATCTCGGTTTCATACTACTAGCAGCATCAAGCCCTCTTAGTGGATTAGAGATGCTGAAATGAATTAGAACACAATTTATACTTCAGTATCAATGAATTGCATTTCAATGTCAACATACACATGGAGCCTTTATATAAGTATGTGTGCAATTAGGGATACACTTTCACTAGGAAAATAATAGGAGAGTTCATAATACAAATAAAATATACAAATATAATTTATTCAGCATTGTTTACGGAGGATTAATCTGAGACAGGTACTATGCTCGAGTCTTCAGCAATAAACACCAAAGCCTGTTTCCTTTTTACTTTTTTTTTTTTTAAAGATTTTATGTATTTATTCATTTGAGAGAAAGACTGAGAGACAGAGTAAGCTCAAGTGATCAGGGATAGGGGCAGAGGGGGGAGGGAGAGTGAGAATCCTCAGGCAGACTCCCTGCTGGCACGGGCTCAGTCTCATGACCCTAATATCATGACCTGAGCTGAAATCGAGATGACCTGAGCTGAAATCGAGAGTGAACTCTTAACAGACCCACCCAAGCACCCCTAAAGCCTGTTTGTTTGTTTGTTTGTTTCTTTTTTTTTTTAAAGAAACTTACAGTGTGAGTAATAAACATTTCATGTTACTGGTGATCTAACAGAAGTTTATGAAGTGCATTAGTGGCATGGGTAAATGAGTGACTAAAATCTCTTAGGCAAGACCAAGGTCAGAAGGACCAAAAAAGGAGGCTACTGCAGAGGCTGAAGTTAGATTATGATGGCTTGAACTGTAACAATGGCACTGTTGATGGGGACAGGGGACAGACACCAGCTATACTGATGACTCACTGCATAAGAGAGCATAAGGAGGACCCCAGGATTCTTTGTAGGACCCTAATGTAAGCAACTGGAAATCAATATTCAAAAGCAGAAGAGCTGACCAGAAGAATACAGAATTGGAATAGTTTAGAAGTCACTTTGTGTCATGCCCACCAGTGACCCCTCCTTTCTCGCCATTCCATCTTATCTGAGCTCGCCTCTACTTTGGAAGATCTACTTGTATGTGGTCTTAAGCCCATACTTCCAATAAGGGATAATACGTGATTCAAATCTTTGTTCCCTAACTTCTCTGTGGGATCTATAAAATATTTCCTTATTGATGAGATTCCATATTTGAGTGAAACCAAAATATCAGATTTGCCTGTGGAAGTGGTGTCACACACACAGAAGACAACTATAAAGGCATCAAAACACTGTGGGAGTTGGAGGTACAGTATGAGAGATCTGAGGTTTCTCTCCCACAAAGTGCCCTCAGCCGGACATCCTGCACTGCGATTTCAATGGATCTGTCTGCCATCACAGTTACCTCTGCGGCTGCTGGAAGTCACTTTTAGCTGGTAATTTCTTTTTTGTGTGGAAAGTTCATCCCACTCAAAGACAAATGGGCAGTGACATTTCTTCCCAATTGGAAGTGTATTAGCTCAGTGTGAACAGCTGTTGGAACAAGTGTGGGTGAAAATTTAGCTTTATAGGAAACAGCCTTGATGAGCACACATGGTCACACTGCCTTCAGACCAGACGCCCATCTGTTCTGCTGGCTGAGCACCCCCTCACTTGTTGGTCAGGCTTGAGGACATAAAATGCCTCAGTCAGCAAGTTCCGGGTCCTCTCCTGCCACAGCACTGCCCCCAGATGTTAAATGCTCCTTTAACCACAGGTAAGCTACAAATGTTCGCATCATATTTCAATCCCTCTTCTTACTGGTGTATCAAAAAACATATAAAAAAATATATAAATGAAAATTTTACAGAAGGCGTTTAGTAGCGAAAGCCAGAATATATTCAATCTGTTACCGGCTTTTGTTTTCCTGTTTGTTCTGTTCCCTCCAAGGATGAGAGAAGGTCAGCATACCGTGCCATGATCACTTACGTCAATCACTGCATGCTGATACTATTTGGTTTTCATAATTTCCTGACAGGTTCTCCCTTTTCACAGAGAAAATCAAATAAAATCTGGTATAGAAATATGGAAACAATTTTCCTGATCTTGTTTATTTTTTATTTTCTTATTTTTCACTTTTTCTTTCCTTGTTCCTTTTTTCTTTTTCTTCTTTTTCAGCCTCTTTGATCCTCTCCTTTATTTTTTTCATAAACTTAAGATTCCAGTTTCCTTTCCCCATCCACTGTACTGGATTCAAGCATGCATTGTAGGTCCCTGACCTTTTTCGGTTTCCCGTGAAGCCTGAAATCTCTCCACATTGTGAATTCCTCTAAAGATTTCCTTCTTTCTTAATTGAGCTTCCAGTTTGCCTTGTCACTGATCCCTATTCGTCTTCCGGAAGTTTGAATTCTAGATGTTCTCAGCCCTTTTGCAAGCAGTCTCCTTTTAATTGATTACTTTCTACGAACTCAGAAACAATGGTATATTCTCTTAAATTTCTTTTCTTCTATTCTTCTGATTAACTGTGTTCCTTCTGATACTCAGCACATGGAATAAGGCTCAAGGGGAACTTAATTCTAAGCAAGTAAATTTCTCTGCAGAAACACATTAATGTGCTCGCCACACGTCCATTTGCCTGAGAGGCTGCTCCATGTAAATCTCTGTCATTTGGGGGCTATGAGCATCACAGCAACCTCAGGCCAGAAATGCCAGGTTTCAGAGATTTAAAACATGTAAGATAAAGTGTGAGCACAGGGCGAGCTTATATTCATTATTTTCCCTTTCTTCCTGGCTATGTGTCTGCTTTCCCTTCCAGCCCACATCAGGATGGAAAAATCAGGAGACGGACACTTTTGGATGCAAATATGGAATGCAAATATAAAAATGTAAATATGGAACAACAATTATCACCTCTCTGTCTTGCCCAAACAGCAAATCGCCCTGACTTCACAGAAACTTGTGTAGATCATGTGAGTGTGTTTGTGGTTGTCACTACTTTTCAATAAAGAAGTAGGTAGCAAACACTTAATATATTACATTCATTGCTTCAATAAGTGTTTAACAAGTGGACAAGTTTGTGAAAGGCAATGTTCAAGCCACTAGGAAAGGGTGAGCAAAACTTTAGAAATGTGTCAGAAAATGCAATTACAGTTATATTCTGTTTAACCAATGTACTAAGTTTAATAAATCCTCTAACTGCCAAATATTGAAAATGTTATTATATTTAGAAATACTTAAGCCCTACTAAGAATAAAAATACTTAATTTTTAGAATTAATTATTTTAAAAATTGAGGTATAATTGACATATAACGATTGCACAAGTTTAAGTCATATGATGTATTGAAGTCCTACATTTATAGATGGCAACAGAATTACCACTGTACCCTTAGTTAATATCTCTATCATATCACATATTTATTATTTTTTTTTTGTGTGGTGAGGAAATTTAATATCTAGTCTCCTAACAAGTTTGAAGTTTACGAGAAGTATTATTGTGTGTAATCACTGTTGTGCATTTGCTCTCAGAGCTTATTTGTCTTCTAACTTCAAGTTTGTATCCTTAGACAATATCTCCCCAATTCCCCCAGGTCCCCACGTCCCCAGTACCACTGTCATACTCTCTGTTTCTACAAGCTCAGCTTTTTTAGTCTCCACAAGTAAGTGACACATTACAGATTTTTCCTTCACTATCTATCTGGCTTTAATGGGAATTGCCACCATGATTCATCCATATTGTTGTGAACAGCAGGATTTCCTTCTATTTTTATGGCTAAATAATATTCCTTTATATATATACATATACCTATACACCGAAACTTCTTTATCCATTTATTTATCTGACACTTAGGTTCCTTCCATATCTTGGTTATTGTGAATAATGCTGCAATAAATGCAGGAATACAGATAGAATCTTGTAAACTTGCTTTCATTTTCTTTGGATATATGCCAAGAAGCAGGATGGCTGGGTCGTACTTGTATTAAAGTACATCGTACTTTGGGTCGTAGTTGTATTAAAAAGTCTTAATATTTTTGAGAGCTAAATAATGGTGCTAGGCTCAGAATAATACAATGAGATGGGTTGCTATTTTAAATACCATTTTGAAGGAAACTAGAGCTCAGGAAACTGAAGTGGTTTGCCCGTGGCTAGTAAGGAATTGGGAAAGCAGTCTTGACATAGCCATGTAATTTCTAAACTTTTGCTTTGGTAATGTAAAGGGATTTTCTTTTTATCTAATTTTGGTCATCCTAGGTACAGGAAAATTTTAGTCTGTGCTAATGTAAGTATTAAAATTCAATTTAAATCATTGTCATTATAATGTCAATGATTATGTTCTACAAAATGTTGACTGCTTTTTAATACGTCATTTGGGAATTGCTCCATACATCTTTCTTCTCATTGCAAATGCTCTTTTGGCAAAAACATAGCTACAACCTCTCTCTCCCATCAGCATCCTGTCTGTTGTAACAAACTCAAGAGCATTTTAAATCTATTTTCGTGAGAAGAATTTCCTTATGAAGACCTGAACTGAGAGCTAGTTCAGATAGAAAGCTGAACCCCATGACAATTCTTATAAAATTGCATTAAGTGCTGTAATCCAAGATACTCTATCTTTCTTGCAGAATCTGCTGATCTGAGTTTCTTCCTCTCCATTCCCATCCTCATATCTGGCCTAAAGAATGAACAGCTTTGTCTTGCTTGAAAGCAATGAGAGCCATCTTTTGACAACATGAAAGCCTACTTAAAATCCCAAAACTTTCTGCATTGTGATAGGATTAAGTAGGTTAAACACTCAAGTTTGACATTATATATTAATATTTTGCCATTTGGCATTATTTTAGCTTATTTTATTGAAAATAAGCATACCAGCTAGACCAAAAAGTAAACAATTTAGATAGCATTACTATTTTGGGCACATTATACCAGATATTGCATCCTTTGTGAAACTTAAAGGAGAGAATTTTACAGAAGCGATCCCATTTGCAAGTATCATTTAATTTGATTTTAAATTAGTGTAAGTGATTTATATTTTTTTGATATGCTAGTCTATTCATTTGGTCATATACCCAAATACTAGTAAATGACACAGAGAGAGAACTGTATTGATTGATGGCAGTGAGTTATGTTTGGAATCACAGAATATGTTAAGAGGACCATGCTGGAGGGTATAATACAGAGTATGTTGATTAACAAGTCCCAATGTGCATAATAATGTCTCATTGATTCTTTGCTCATAACAAAGTCATGCAGTTTTTACATCAACTATTTTGCAGAACAAGGTAAAATACAAGTATGTAGTCATTAAATTATGTCAATTTATATAAAAAGCCCAAACGTCCATATTTTTTTAAGTTAACATCAGGCAGAGAACCCAGGTCCCCATAATTCTCCAGAATGACAATGGTACCAACTGATCTGAAATGCAGAGCATGACTCTGTATATGTTACCCTCAAACTTAATACAAAACAATATCTTTCTGCCTATGTTATGAAGATCTCCAAAGAATTATTATATGTAATCAAAAACATGTTATACAAATCTTCTTTAATGTAATTATATGCATATATAATATATGTATAATATATGTATGTTAATATAAAATAATATGTATGCATATATATGTGCGATAGACGTGAAATGATGTTATATTCATGATATTTGTCTTAATGTTGCTGTGAATTTATGCTCTTTGGTAAACTGTAAAATTATAGTTATAAAAGCTATTTTCATAATATTTATACTTGTGTGTAAAATTTGGTAGATGATCTCTGCATTGATCTAATGATTTAAATTATATCCCTGTTGCCTTCAAAAAAAGCAAAACTTTCAGAACAGTATTTTTAAAATGTAAGACCCCCATCCCTTCAGACTTGAAAAACTTGAAATATTTTTACGGTACCTTCTGTGTATCTGATAAGTTAAAAAACAGAAGTATTTGTTGTGTGTTTTGTATTTGTTGAAGGTGTGCTTTGAAATATAGCAAACAAAATATGGTTATCCCAATTTTCAGGCTAAAAATTGTTAGGTAGGAACTTGAGGAAGGAATGAAAGGAGTTTGAGAGAAGGGGTCACTTTGAGGGTGTGAGGCTGTTAAGAAGCTTCTGGGAGAGGACAAGAGCTGAAGTGTATTGCTGTTACTTAGGTGACAATGGTTGGAGGTTGACAATGTGAAGATGAGCAGTAAAATCATGGCAAGAGGTAACACTGCTTATTTGGAATATAAAATAATTGATGGCTACCTAAACAACTGCTAGATAAATCCACGTGAAAATATTCTTCCCAAGAATACAAAGTTAGAAAAAGGGACTTTCAGGAAAGGAAATGTCAGTTGTTCTTCTGGATAATACAGCTTTCTGTTAGATTTCACTTCATAGAGTTTAGCGGAAATACAGAATTTAGGGATATGAGGTATGTTCCCACTCTGAATTTCTTCTGAAAACACAAACTTTTGTAGCAACATGGACAGGACTGGAGAAGATTATGGTGAGTGAAATAAGTCAAGCAGAAAGACTCAATTATCATATGATTTCACTTACTTGTGGAGCATAAGGAATAACACGGAGGACACTGGGAGATGGAGAGGAGAAGGGAGTTGGGGGAAATCGGAGGCGGGGGACAAACCCTGAAAGACCATGGACTCTGAGAAACAAACTGAGGGTTCTAGAGGGGAGAAGAGTAAGGGGTTGGGTGAGCCTGGTGGTGGGTATTATGGAGGGCACGGATTGCATGGAGCAGTAGGTGTGGTGCATAAATAATGAATTTTGGAACACTGGAAAGAAAAGAAAATAAAATTTTTAAAAAGACAAAAAAAAAAAAAAGAAAACACAAACTTGTGGATGTGCTTAAAAACAAAGAACAAAACAAAACTATGAAGACGTATGATATCAATGTTCAGTATACACTAAACTAGCTTATTACCTATGCAGTCGGTAGAACGTTTTTCATCTTTCTTGTATTTGTTTTTATATGACTAACACTCAGTTTCTGAGAATATACACACAAGCACACACTTATCTGAGGTTTCTAGACAAAGTGCATTTTTAAAAAATGTCCTAAAATAATTATTTTCTATAAAAATAAATAGAGTGATAAGACATTTGATGTTTAAAACCTCTCAAGTAAAATTCAACTTTACCTGTCGGGTTTTCTACTCTCAAAAAACTCAAAGCAAAAACATCATCCAGATAAGTATTCTTCTAATAGCTCCATGAGGAAGTAAAACGTTGTATTTAATGTATGCATCAACTCACGAAGCTACAAAGTCAGTTAGTAAAATGCTTCGACACATGTACTAATAACACTAAAGATGGCTTCTCACTCAGCCTGTAAACAGTTTTTTGTTTTTTTTTTTTTTTTTTTTTTTTAGTGTTAACCGTCTCAGCAGAGCTTTGGGATATCCACAGTATTTTGATTGCATTTTATCTTTGATAAAAATTCAACTTGCAGGGGATTCATGAATAGCTCCTGTATGCTTCTTAACAATTGTTACAATAGTAATAACATGTTTCCTCCTATGGGGTATTTAGTTCCGGTTTTGTTTATTTGTTTTACTCAGGAGCAGGGGAGACTGGTAGAGGTCAACATCCCTTGCAAACCCAGAGAACCGATGCACAATGCAAACCAAGCTTGGTGTCTAAATCAAGTATGTAGTAATAACCTGGGAACTAGCCTGCCAAAGAGTCCAATTAAATGATGAATACTGTCTCTTCCACACTGCCTCCATTGTTCGAGTGTGCTATGGAGAGAAGCATGTGGGCTTTAGGAAATCCTGAGCTTAAAAGTAGGCAAATCAGCCTTGATAAGCCTCAATGTTTTCAACTGTTAAATGGGGATATGAATAACTTATTCATGGCTGTTTTCAATGAATTAAATGAGACAGTGGATGTACAATGCTTGGCACTGAAAGGTGCCTGAAGACTATCAGTGAACTTTATGACCTTTTTAACCTGAATCAAAATAAAGCAGAGGCTTGGTATTTGGATGTATATCCCTGCCCATCTTTGTAATCCTGGAGGCTAAGCATTTTCATAAAATACTAACTACCTCCAAAACTCATGCCGTAAAATTTGGATATATTTTAGGCAAGATTCCTTTGTGTAGTCAAGCATGAAAGTGACAAGCACTTTGATGGCCTTTTCCTTTAATTCCTTAGACACAGAAGCCAAAAAAGATCCACAACCATATTATGTTAATGATCACAGTTTCAAAATGCCCTCCAACCATGATAAATAACCTATGACATCTATAACCATTTTGTGACTCATTGTTCATAACCAAAGGACTTCCCTGACATTTATATACTCTGTTAAACCACCCATATCTCTGTAAAAATTTTATAAAAGGCATTAGCAGGTATTTTTTATACTAATCAGAGCAAGGCTATTCAAGCTTATGACCCAAAGCATGTTGAAAGAGTCAGTTCTTAGCAGAGTGTCCTTCAATTATGGAGAAACCTATTACTGCACATTAATTAAGTATAAAATTATGGACTCTCTCTATAGATCTGTGTCCTGACACTGCAAATGGCATTAGTTGGAATATTATTTTTATATGCTTTAACAACTTAATACATTTAAGAGTCGCATAAATGTCTTAACTATCTTTTTTTTTTTTCTGATAGACACTGCTATTTAATTGCATTCAAAGGTTTATGAACTATAATCATGTGACTCTTTAACCTTCTGAGGCTTGCAGCATAAGCCTCCATGGAGAGAAAATGCACCTTAGGTTTTCAGGGAGGATGGAGAGTCTACAGCGTCCATCAAAGCCCTCTGTTAAGGAGAGAGAGCCATAGCAAGAGCAGGAATTGCATTCCAATGAGATGGTGTAGGCTCTTACTTCTCAAAGTTACCTGATCTTTTGACTTCATTGTTAAAACACAAGAAAGCCCAGGAGGGCTAACACCATAATCTGTTAATAGGCCACAACCTGAGACAGCATTTTAGCATCAGGCCAGTCAGAAACAGGAGCTGCTAGACAGAATAGGGCATTACTACAGAAAAGTGGGAGTAAGACAAAAATACTCCTCCCGACCTTCTCAAATCTGCTTGTTTGAATTTGTTCCAATTGTACTCCTGTGAGATAATAGAAAAGGAAAGAATTCAGCTTATAGATGACTAGAGGGCTCCCCTGCCCAGAAAAACTTAAGTTGAATGAAAATAATGTCAACATTGTGATATTATAAAACCTATAACTAATTTAAAATATATCTCAAATTTTGGAAAGTATCACAGATCATTTACCCATGGAGGTGTTTGTATATTAGCCAACATAAATTTGACTAGAGTCCTATCCGGCCGAAGTCCTTGGGAGACATCTCAACCATCTGATAATAATAACCTATCTCTCACAGGAGTGTGTTCTAGAAAAGTGAGAAACACTGCACACTAAAAACAATGGACTACCTGATAATGGCAAGTTGAAATTAAGGGTCAGGTAAGAGAAAATACAATAATGTCAGGTAAGAGAAAATACAAACAATAATGTTATAGAAGCATAAAACAAATGCCAGAGGAAAAGAAGTGATGCCCAGAGATGTGGTCTGAGATTGTAGGGTGAAGCTGAGATTTTCACGGGGCACATGCTTCCTTGCCCTTGAATAAAGAGACAGTTGCCAAGACTGTAAGTCAGTGTAAACAGAATTTATAAAACAAAATCTGTATGTTCAATTAGCATTATGCTCATAGTAGAACTTCAAAATGGCAAAATAAATTTACAGGCATTTTGGCATGTTCATATACTGAGATCTTGAAAATATGCCTTAATTATGTCTCTAAGTTGCTCAGGGAAAGGAGGAAGCTGAGGAAATGTGGATAAGGCGGTTGACAAAAAACCCACCCCCAAATTAGAAAGCATTGAACTCCAGAGTCTACTAAAGCACCCATCCCTAAACATCAGTATAAGCCTAGCTACCTACTAACAATCGACTTGAAAATTTGGCAATTAAAATTTCTTATTTATCCAGTCTAATGAGAGATGAAATAATCTGCTTCTTTGCAAAGTTCCTCAAGACATTCTAACACACACAGGAACAAGAACCACTAACCCAGCCTTTCCAGAAGTGACAGGCCAGAGCCAGCTCTAGCTGCAGGGAGGTCTCTGCTGTTCTCTGGCTGGCTTCCACACTTAACAGCAAGGGACTCCTGTCATTCCTCAAACTGGGCACTGGGATGCAGAAGGAACTGCAAAGCATGGATTCAAAGTCCCCCCAGAATTTTCTCCAGCACCTCCTCATCCATTAAAAACAGCAAAGAACATTTCCCTGATCTGGTATCTTCCGCTTCCTGGTCCCTGAAGAAGTAGGGAAATCAAGACCACAGCGGTGTGCTTCTTGTAATCTGCTCATGTATTTGAAGGCTTTCTGCTCCTACTTAACAGTTGCATAAAGTTCACTGGTTGTGAAAAGAAGGAAATAAAAAAGGAAGGGAGAGATTTCTTTTCAAAGATGCTCCAGAGTTTAGTCAGAGGAGAACAATGATGATGAGTAAAAGAAGGTCCTGGAACACTTTGTTATGGGCAGTAAGATCTGATCCCATAACGATGGTCTTTCTTTTCAGAGCATTGCATGACTCAAGAGACTCACGTGTAAGACAGCCACCCTGCAAGCTGTCTCAACGTTGATAGCTCCCAAATAGTGGATTTTATTGACAAAGCATGTATGTACCATTTAAGTCTGTTACCCGCCCCGGGATTGTTCAAACTCGATTTTAGTTTTCTTTTAAAGGTTTGAGTTTCATCATATTTAAGAAATGACTTACGTACAGAAACATACTACATGACTAATGTCAATGTGGCCAGGGTAGAAATGTTAAGTAGAAGCTACCAGATTAAGAATAATCGGCAATAGGAATATTAAAGGAATTGATGTTTAAGGTAAGAAAGTGCATCTCATAGGATCCTCCATGGAAAAAGAAGAGGCGAGAAACTGGAAGGAGTGAGAAATTATGTGGTGAATGGAAATAGACTCTGTTTTTTCTGGTCTAGTAATTTATTTTGGAAAAAAGTAAATGAGAGAATGTTCTAGCTAATCATCGTCATCATCATAATCACTATCATCACCATCATAAATAGCCTTAAATATTAGAGGCTTAAAAAAAGCAATGTTTTATTTCTCTCTCATACCATGTGTCGATTATGGGTGAGCTGAGACTCCCTTCACCACTGCTCTTACTTGGGACAACAGAACATTTACTCAAGGGAGTGTTGCCGGTAAGTATAACAGAGGAAAAAGAGAGGGCGCGGCAGACTGTGCACTGAGTAAGAGTGCCCAGCCTGAAATGATAGAGTTTAGCATGTTTCCCTCATCAAAGCAACTTTAAGTTGGCCAGGAAGTGTAATGTGAACCCTGTGTCCAAAATGGAGTAAAATAAAAATATTCAGTGAACAGCAGTAATTACTTTAATAGTCTGCCCTCTGGTCACTAAATATTTGAGTTCCTCTCCCTCTAAAACCTATACTGACTCACTTCTCAAGCAAAATCTCATCAAGTCACAACTTCAATTCAATGTCCATGATCTACCAGTGATAATAAATGTCCTGACATGTCTACCCCTTGTCTGAAGACCTGTGCACAGACAAGTCATCATCTAGCACCAATGCCCTTCAATTGCCAACCCTAATGAGCAGTGGTAGTACGGACAGATCGTTATCATCACTAGGAAAGGTGACAAACAGGGAACAGTGAAGTCAATGTGTGCAGGAATTCTGAAGTCATTCTGATAAAGGATAGTTGGAAGAACTGCAGGAAGGGACAAGGGGTCCTGTAAGAGGACACCACCCTTAAAAGGATTTTACATCACCCTGGAAGGAGGCCTCCAACCTTTCCCACAGGGCAGATAGATCCCAAAACTTGATTAGATGCAAGCAGGATTAATCAGATTAAAACAGCTCACCAACAAGCCCATAGAAACCCCTAGACTTAGAAATTCTGGTAGCAACCCTCTTGGGTCCTCTCCTCTTTGGGAGCTTTGTCCTATCTGTACTTTACTGTACTCTCAATAAACCTTGCTTTGCTGCCCCCACTCTTTGGCTGGTCTACCTCTTCATTTTGAAGTGGCGTGACCAAGAACTGGGGACACCAAAGGAAAAGAAACCCTGTTACAATGCTAGGAATGTCATGGGGACCCTTAGCCTGGAGGAGTGGAGAATGTTGTTTAGACTGTAATTCTGGTTCCTAGAAGGGTCCCCTGCCCCACCTAACTTTTCCCCATTGGCTCTTGGCTACTCTTCTGATTGTTTATTTATTTATTTTTTTAATTATCCTTGGAAATTGGAAGTGCGATTGTGACGCTATTTCCTCACTGGAGGCTAAACAACTTCCTCAGTGGGCTGCCCCAACCTCCCAGAAAGTTGGGTCCTTTTAATTCTTGGACAGGCATAGATTATTTTGTCCATGCTCATGATTTCTCCCACAGTACACTCTCTTAAAAATCCTAGCAGTTTTTCAATGTTTGCCTCCATCAGTTACATGTGCCAACAGCCACATCCAGAATTCTTTCTAGACTTATTTCTTAGATTTACAGTATTTGCTTCCTGCCCCATGCTTTCTCGGTCTCAACTTAATTACAAGCCTTGGGCCAATCAGGCGGAGGTGGGAGATACATTCCTTTAATCTCTTTTCCCTGAGCTATTTTATTCAATTGAAAGGATTTACTGTCTGCTACCTTAATCCATTCAAAGGCTTTTAATAATGGGAATAAACAGCTTTAGCCTTGATTGGATCCTTGCCTCAAGGCTAGGTTTTGATCAGATTTTGCTGCTCAAAGGAATTTTTTCAACCCCTGTCCCTGAATTTGTAGACTCTATTTTATTTTGTCATAGCTTTCCATTGAGTATTATTAATGATCATGGAAATCCAAAGAATACCCTGGATTCCAGCCATAGAACTCCCTACCCATTTTTTATAGTAGGAGCCAACTTCCTGTTACTAATAAGAATCAATCTCTGCTCATTTGTTCAGTAGTAAGAAAAGTTTAAAATGGCCAGAAAGCATTTTTAGCTTCTACATCAATGGAACTATAGCTTTATCTCTGGTAGAAGGTTTTCTTTCTTGGGATTAGTACTCCTAAACCTTCCATGCCCAAGGTTGTGGGACAGGAAGCAGATAGTTTCTAAATTCCTCAGTCAGAACAACTTTGCGTGGAGTGCCACAATAGGGAATTCTTTAAAAGGGTCAAGATGTGAGTAGAAATTGTGCAGACAAGAAAACAAATCTCTATCTGTGATATGTACCTATTCTCATGAGGATAAATTGCTGCCTTTCCATAATGGAAGGGAGCCAATGTAATCAATTTGCCACCAGATAGCTAGATGGTAACTAACCTCTCCAGATCACTCCAAGGAATGGTGCCAGGCTGACGGCTCGGTGTTGACATCTGTTGTTGGTAGGTAGGGCACTCAGCATCATCGATGGCTGTATCCATATCAGTCACGAAGAGGGAATTTTATGTTGTTTAATTTAGTTATTGCCTTCATTGAGCATCATCACTCTGGCTAGAAAGAAAGAGGTTACAGATAATTTACTAAATGAGTTTTCTTGGTCATCTGAATATTGAAAACATCCGCTACAGTGGATTTCCCTTATTAGAAATTGGTATAACACACAGATGTCTTATACACTATGTGCTCATTCCGGGAGACGCACTTAATACCCCTTTGAAAGATCAATCACCTTGTCACCAATCTGATCTTTTTCAACTGGCCACACCATTATCTAATATTCATTATTTGGTGTAAATTCAAGCCTAAATTATTTCTCCTAAAAACAACATGGACAACCAGATATACCCCAACTTATACCTACTGGGAAAATTTCATTTCACTGCCATCTGTCAAGGATATTTTTGAATGAGCTATGATACAATACATCCACTTTCACCCAATAACTTATGCAGATCCAGCAAAAACAAACAAACAAAAAGCCTACCCAACTATGCCTGAATTATTTTCTTCTTCAGAAAACTAGTCAAATTGAGCAATTTTCCAACAAGTTTCAGATGTAAGCTGAGGAAAAGACCATGAAGCAGCAGGAGAAGGGCTGGGACATCTGCATGTGCAATTTTCACTTATTTTCTGGACCTGCTTGGGAGTGTCTCATACATTTTTCTCTTTAGTACTGGAAGGCTGGTGCTTGTGCTCACCTTATGACTTGCTGGGGCAGACAGCAGGAGTCTAGTAGATACTGCTTGACCTAAATCATGCACCAAGAATGCAACATGGTAGACAAAATCTACCAGGATCATCAGAGTGGTAACTCACAACCTTTCACCCACTTCCTAGAATTGTGCCAGTTCATGAGCCCAGAGTCTACTGATCCAAGGGAGAAACTGTCTCCCTTTGAAAAGGAATCCCACAACACATATATGCTTTAAATATGCTCAAATATATGCTTTAAATTTTTTCTATCCCTTCACTAGAGGGACAATAGACATTTACCAGGGTAACTCTTTACTGGTAAGTAGTAAATACCCAGTTTGCCAAGAGCTTCTCAACACCGGCTTTGACTTTCCATCAATCCCTGATGATCAATGCATCACAAAGGTTCATGGGTTGTAAGGGGTGGGAAGAGACTAGTGACTCTGGAAGTCAGGTGGCAAGTCCAGTTTGGGGCAGAAGTCATTGCACAGGGGCTTCTGTGAGCCCAAGGAAACACTGTATTGTTCTTTCTAGGTTCAGAATGGAGTTGGAAGAGAGAGACTCAGCACCTGGCAGAATTCCCACAATTGTCTCCTTATCACGTAGAGGAAAAGCTATCTTTGAAGCAATGGAAGGTTTTATTACTCCGGGGAAAGGGAGAAGTGGAAGAATTAGTTTCCTCAGAGTCCAGCAAAAACTGAAACCATGCATTAGGGGCCAGTGCAGGGAGGGAACAAAGCATGGAGGGAGCAGCATTCCTGCCCTCCGGACTCCTGCAGGGACGCGTCTGACTGTGCGCGCCAACCCGAGCGAGCCAATAATGGAAGCTGGCTCAGGCAGTCTGACAGTGTTTATCGCTCAGGGCGCAGAAGAAGATAAAGAATGATAGAAAACGCACAGGGTTGCAAAAAGAAAATAATCAGGCAGACTACCACAGGCATTTATTCCTATCACTGAAGAAAAAAGAGAGAACAGAATTTTCTGGAACAGGTGTTTTATCGGAGAAAGAAAGACACATCAAATATGTGTTGTGAATGTTGACAATTAAGATGGGATATCCTGAAAGAGGAAGAAAAAGTTTATTTTTAAAAACAAACAATATTAATTAAACAGAAATAAACCAAGTTTGTATTACATTAGAGATTCTGTAGTTTGAGGTTAGAGCATATAAAAGGTATTCTCGGTATATAAAAGGTATTCTCCATAAAAATATGGATTGTAGCTGAACAGAGAGCTTTTGCTTTCTTTTGGTTTTGTTCTTGGAAATTTACTGAACATAATGAAAACTGTGTACAATCTACGTCAGAGGTATGTGCAGCATATTTTCTTTTTAAATAGATTTATCCATTCTTCAGGCCTGTAGACGGTGTGTCTTGTGTGAGTGCTTGTGTGTTTACAGGACTTTTATTTAATCATCCCAAAGTGAGGCAACTATTTTATTCTGAATTTTGCACTATGTTCTGGGGACCAAGTTTTATTTGTCTATTTTATTTATTTATTTGACAGATCACAAGTAGGCAGAGAGGTAGGCAGAGAGAGAAAGGAGGAAGCAGGCTCCCTGCTGAGCAGAGAGCCCAATGGGGGGCTGATCCCAGGACCCTGAGATCATGACCTGAGCCGAAGGCAGAGGATTTAACCCACTGAGCCACCCAGTCGCCCCTGGGGACCAAGTTTTAGAAAATGCCCTCCATCTCTTATTTCCCCTGATTTGCCTTGTGAAGTCTCAAAAGGCACTTCTGATCTATTTTAGACAGCTTATAGAAACCTGCCCACGATTCCATTTTGGCCCAAGTTCTGATTTGAAAATCTAATGATACAAGTTTTTGCTTGGGTATAGTTTTTCGCTCTCCAAGACTTAGCTAGTAACTTTCAAATTAAATTTTTCTTGGTCTACTCTGTTATAAAAGAGAAAAGGTAATACCCCAAGGAGAGATTCTTGTTTTTTATCAAACAGAGGAACTACTTCTAGTTTATTTAATTTGCTTATTTTTTTTTATTATGGCTGACTATTCATTCTCTATGACAGCTCTCTTTTATTTTCTATTTCAGTGGAGTAGGAACAGCTTGGGACAACAAAATTCTCCTAATAAAAGAGCATTTCCCTTTTATATCCATATCCCTTAGCATATGTTCTTCCTTTAGTGTTCAGATTGGTATAAGTCAAAAGGATTGGGAAGTGTGCTTTCTCAACACATGAAGTGTAAGAATAGCATTGTTAATACACACTTCTGTATCCGTAAAATCACCTCAAAAATTAAGTGAGTGTGGTATAAATCATGAAGAGGTACTCTTTACATTATTGTGATTTACAAGGCAAGGAAAGAGGATCATGGTGATGTTTCAGTCAAATGTAATCTCTGGGATTCTAAATCAAATTAAAAATAAGTGTGCTTCTAGCCAGGAAAACCTTTATAATTATCCTGCCATGGGAATCCACATTCAAGTTGTGTCTTGGTCAGAGATTGATTGGAATTAGAGCAACGGTTATACTTTGACCTAAGTGTGGGTCCCCAGATGAACAAACAATAAACCTGACAATGTCTCCAGAACATTCTGCAGAAGTTAGGTGGTTTACTATGAAGAAGAGAGAAAACATTCCAGAGTGTTCCCTTGAGTTTGACCAAAGCTTCCTGGGGCACTCCACATCCCTTTTCTTCTTAGTTAAAAACATATGGGGTAAGAATTTCGAGAAAAGCTTCTGGTGACAGACTATGCGGCAAACTGAGAACTGGATTTGAAGTAAGAAGATCCAGGTTTCAGTAAGGTCTTGCCCTTACCAGCTGTTCCTAAGGCTGTAAGGCCCTCTTTCCTAGGTGTGCCCTGGGAAAAGAGGACCTATTGGACAGTTTTCTTATTTCTGGTTGTGACTGAAAATAATACTGCATTTGAGAAATGAACGATAAAATGAACGCAACACACAAGTGCTATGTTTTTGCTCATAAACACTGAGAAGTAAGCAAGAGCCAGATTTTGTGGGGGCAATTTAGTTTTCTTTTCCAGAAAGATGAAGGGACGGAGGCTAAGGAGGCTGACTACATGGTTTAGGGAGACAAAGACAGAGAGAAAAATTAAAAACTAAAGTCCCCGGGAAGTCAGCTTTCTATAAAACTTAGGGAGATATGAGAGCATGGTAGGTCGGGATTTTTCAACACATGGCCTGTGGAAGACCTGCCTCAGACTGTGTGGACACACATTAAAAAGGCAACGTTGTGGTCTTCGCCCAAAGCTAACTGGATCAGAGAAGTTGGAAATGTCCCAAATTTGTCCTTTGGGACAAATTGCCCATGTGAATCACATGCACTCGAGTCCTTGCAAATGGCCCTTTTACAGAGACTGTCACCGTGAGGTCAGATGATGGGATATTTGCATGTCCTCAGACAGTGACCCCTTGGTCTCTTGTGTCTTTTAAAGTAAGGTTAATGACGGCTGCCATTTACCAGTCTGTGATGTCATACAACCAAAAATGTAAAAATCCAGTAATTATGCCTGCTGTGAGAAAAACGAGCACAGCTTTGATAAAGGCGGGGTTGGGGGGAGCAGTGGGCAGTGCACAGCCCTCACTGTTCCTGCCACAACACGAGGAGAAAAGGATGCGAGATTGAAGTCCCGCAGGCGGACAGACCCACACAGGACCTGCCAGGTGTTTTTACTGTACTAAGAAAACACCAGGTGTTTTAAAGTCTTGATGAATTTTCCCAAAAAACAATACAACCTTCTTAGGCTTTCTAAAAATTATGTTTGCCCTCACAAGAGTGATGGGAGGGCCTACCCTTCTGGGAGCTTGGCCACAGCCCTGTTTTACTGCCTCCCCTGACCACATGTCCTGCACATGACCAGTCACTGTTTTGTGTAGCCGTCCCCATCAGAGCACCAGGCAGTGTGGACGGTGGGGGAGAAGGGCCAAACATGTGTTCGTGTAGTGACATGGGGTTGGCGCGGCTGTCACTATGGGCTCCATGCCTGACTCTCTGGCCTTGGGATGCTGCTTAATATTCCTCAATTTCCATTTCCTTATTACTTAAATTGGAGAGAACAGTACAGACTTCACTAGGTTCCAATGAGATTGAAATGAGCTAATGCACATAAATTTGCCCGACACAAAGCAATTTACACATGGTTGTTTTCTTTCCTCTCGCCCCTTCTGAACCCATCCATCCTCTTCTGCTCTTCGCCGCATCTCTCTGGTTGTGAGATTCATTTACACTGCACAAATGCTCATTTGGCGCCAACTGCACGCAAACATGTAAATAGTGATATACAGCCTAAATAACCCCTGAAGAATGTCACCGGATGTTACACAAGGACTTCACAGTCAAGTCGGTAGTGCTTACAGCCACAAGGGAGTGGGGCACTGTTAGGCATCCCTTATACAGTGTTCAGCAAAGTGACTCTGCAAGGAAGGAATTGTGATACCCATTCTACAGGTGGGATCAGAGAGGTGACGGGCAGAGGCAAGGCCAATGGCAGAGCTGGGGTTGGTATTCAACTCTTCAGCTCTGTCGTCCTCCAAAACCTACCTTCCACTAGACCACATCGATGCTCAGTCGAAAACCAGACAGAACACTGTTCTTCCCCAAACCCACTCTTTCCCATTTTCTATTTCAGAAAGTGGAATCACAATTAGCCTAGTAATTCAAGAGGGAAATTTGGGGGATTTTCCTTAGAACAGGCTTTTCCTTATTTCCTGCTTCCAATTCATAGCTCTGTTTTCTTCATTTACACTTCATAGTTTTAAAAATGCCTGAAGTTTAGGGTCTCATAATCTCAAACTTGGATAGCAAAAGAAATCTCTTTGTTGAGAGATCTCATGACTGTCTCCATGTCAACATACCTAGAATGCTCCTTATCAAGCCCAGATTTGGATTTGATCAACTCACCATTTCTGGTGTGCCCGCAGTTCCTCATGCCTGTCCAAGCAGCCTCCCCTCCTGAGATTCCCCATTGGTAAATGTTTGCAACCTCATGTGACATTTCCTGCTGCATGTCTGTGGTGACCCTGCTTTTTCTTCCCTGTTCACCTGTCACAGACTGGTGGAGACTCAAGGCTCCCTTAGGGGCTACATCCTCTGTGGACATGTGATTGATTTCCAGTTAGATCTCCCCACCCCTGCTCCCTGCCCCACTGCATTCTGTAAGGGTTGCTTGTTAAATGCCCCTCCACCTGAGAAGGTGTAGAGAAAGGAGAACCCTCTTACACTGTTGGTTGGGAATGCAAGCTGGTACAGCCACTTTGGAAAACAGTGTGGAGAGTCCTCAAAAAATTAAAAATAGAGCTTCCCTATGACCCTGCAATTGCACTACTGGGTATTTACCCTAAAGATACAGATGCAGTGAAAAGAATAGTGAGCTGTACCCCAATATTCATAGCAGCAATGGCTACAGTTGCCAAACTGTGGAAAGAGCCAAGATGCCCTTCAACAGACAAATCAATAAAGAAGATAATAGTCCATATACACTATGGAGTATTGTGCCTCCATCAGAAAGGGTGAATACACAACTTTTGTATCAACATGAACAGGACTGGAGGAGATTATGCTGAGTGAAATAAATCAAGCAGAGAGAGTCAATTATCATATGGTTTCACTTATTTGTGGAGCATAAGGAATAACACGGAGGACATTAGGAGAAGGAAAGGAAAAGTGAATTGAGGGAAATCAGAGGGAGAGAGTAACCATGAGAGACTGTGGACTCTGAGAAACAAAATGAGGGTTCTGGAGGGGAGCAGGGGTTGGGTGGATTTTGGTGGTGGGTATTAAGGAGGGCACATAGTGCATGGAGCACTGGCTGTGGTGCATAAACAATGAATCTTGGAACACTGAAAAAAATTAAATGGAAAAAAAAAAAATCCCCCCACCTGGCCTGCTGTCTCCTTCTTGAAATCAGGGGTGGGAGATTTGTTTGTCTCTGATTTCTGACAGCCAGTACAATCAATGCTGGCAATCAGCACAGGCACTTCTAAGTGTTTACTGAAAGCATAAATAAATGAGCAAGGGAATAGGCCACCATTTTGTACTGGGATTAGGGATTCGAGGGGCCAGAGGCTTCATGCAAGGTCTGTAATACAACAGAGATAAGACAAGGTCTCTGACACAGACAGCCTGTCTCTCGGTGATTGAACAACCGGTCAAGTTTAATTGACGAGTTATGTCTTGTCTTCCCTTTTTCTTCCCTGATATTCCATAGAAATGAGTCTATTAACCTGAATAAATCAAATTCTGTGTAATTCTCTCTTTGTGGTTTTGAAATTATAAATGGCCCAAGCTCTGAAAGGGAACCAAATATGTCTATAAATTGTTTTGGGGATCTATTATCCCAGTTTCATGGATGACCTTGAGGGTATCACCCTGACTGTTTATCTCACAACTTTCTGCCTAGAAAAACCAGGTTGGAAAATTGAGCTGGTAGCTTATTTGTCCCTTTAAAGAGTGCTCATTTTACTACTTCCATAAAAAAAGGGAAATAAAAAGGAATACCAGAGGGCTCTGTCAAAGGGCAAAGAAAGCCGCTGGTTTTGTTATTGCGGCTTTCAGCAGAATGGAGAGGGAAGCACCCGCAGGGGTCTCTTGGTTCTTCTCATTTCAATGCCTTCTGTATGCTATCATGAGAGCTAACTTTCTAAAACACACACTGGTTATGTCAGCTGTCCTCCATCATTGCCTCCTGTAAGGTCAGTCTTGTTGGTGTAGCATACAACACTTCTCACTACCCTTCATTACTTGGTTCTGGCTTTTCCCAAAGCCCCATTTCTTGGGACCGCTCACCTGGTGCTTTATTTAGCTCTGGCCATAGTGGGCAACGTTCAGACTACCACCTGCTTAGATCTCTCGGCCTCTGACCTTGGGGCACATCCTTCCTTCCATTCAGGCAATTCTTCATCCCTCTCCACTTTTCTTCCGTGAACCTTCCCTGAAGACATGTGACTTTGCAGGAAAACTGCTCTGCCTCCTGGGTTATACCTTCCCCTTCTGCGCTCACACCACCACGTCCTCACTCCCCATGCAAGCGCCTGCATCTTCCTCTACCCAAAAGATCTGCAAAACCAGGGAAGCGTTTTTCACAACTGCAATCCCGCTTGCCCAGTGCTGTGGCTAGCAATAAACAGTTGCTGTGTGAACAGGTAAACAAACACACATTTCCCATCGTCCTTTTCACTCCCATTGGGGAGAGTCGGGAGCGCAGTGGAAGTGGACACAGGGAGGGAGGTGACTCTATTATCCACCATTCAGTAGCCTCACAAACCCCTCGACTTTCCCCACCAAAGTGAAGACTTCCTGATGTTTCCCACGCCCCTCTCCATCACTTACATCCTCCTGGCTTCCTTCCTGGGACTTTTTGTTCAATGCTGTCTTTGCTACTTATTTAAATCAATCTGCCTCTTAACCAAAGTTTGGTGGGAGAGTGTGAGCACACTGGATGTGATTTTTCCTAGACCGCATGGACCCCACATACAGGCGCATCACTTCCAACTAATTTCAAGGTAGGGGGAAGGGGTTGGAGCACAGACAGTGGAAGGAACCATAGACTCCGTCTGTTAGCCCTTCCCACCCAGAGAGTTCCGGCCTCCCCACAGCCATTTGGTGGAGTTCTACTACTGGCTTTTTAAAAAAATATATGTGAGTTGCTCCTTTAACCTGTGGCTTTTTAAAGAAAAGAGAAAAGGGAGGGGGGGGAGAAGAAAACTAATGATCTGCCTCTGACTGAGCAATTCATCACTGTTCTGGGATTTTGCCTGGGAAAAAGCAATACTGCTGCGGTTGTATGTGGTTGTTTGATGTGTAAGAGGATGAATACCTAAGTAATTGTGATGTTTATGTGACTGGAAGATCTGTTTGTGTACAATACTTCAGCAAAACTCCTTCAAAACACAACCGTGTGTTATTATTTATGAGCAAAGGACTGCACCTTCTTTTAGGAACTTAAGCCAAACTTTACAAACCTTGAAAAGGAGAGTCCTTCTTTTAGGACACATACAATCTATCTGAAATTTATTCCTTCTTTTTAAAAAGCTTATACTTTAGGGTTCTGGTCCAAGACCCTGAACTCACCTCCTCCGTGAACACACCAAACTAGACCCATCAATAGAACAGTTCGTCCTAAAGAAAAACGGAGGGCGGAGTGAACAGCTACTGAACAACAAAGGACCAAGAGACCAGCGAGAGACCAGAAAAGAGACAGAGACCAAGGGAAGCCCATCCCGACCCTGCCAAAAGCAGTGAGGCGGGACAGTACTGAGGGGCACCCAAGAAAAGCCATGGTTTAGAAGAACAGCCAGCTTATAAAAGAGACAACACCAGAACCCTGGGGAGCAGCAGAGGAGCTGTGGGAAGCCATGCTGGATCATGACAGGGTTACGTGTCCCTGGCCTTGCCACTTTCAAGCACAGACAGCAGAGTCTAGTTTGGCCTCCATAACTGGCCGGCCACCTCAGCGAGCCCTGGGGAAAAAGAGGGTGGGGTGGGGTTTTTTGGTTTGTTTATTTTTTCCTTTTTTTTTTTCCTTCTTTCTGCCTTTGTTTTTTCCTTTCTTCTTTTCTTTTTCTTTCTTTTTTCTCCCCCCTTTTCTCTTTTCTTTGAAAAGCCAGGGGTTAAAAGAACGAGTCATGTACATAAAAGAGCCAGCACTAGAACCCCACCAAATGGCCGTGGGAGCCGCCAGAACACGGTCTGGATGGGAAGGACTTACAGACACAGTCCATACTCCCGTTCACGGTCTACGCCCCAATCCCCCACCTTGGAAGCACAGACCAGTGTATGGTCCGGGGGCCCTAACCACCTTGTGGCATCTGGGCCACTGTCGCACGCCGGCCCCAACAATCCCACCAAGATGGTCACAAGGCAGGACACAGCAGGACACGTCTGGTTAGCACTCGCTACTATTCCAGACTTTGTACCAAGGTCACACTGGTGAGAACCATCTGAGAACACTCCAGGCCCACACTGCTTTGGCTTCAGATGACTTGCCAGGGCACCCTGGTGCAGAATGCTCCAGAAGCTCTCAGGTGAAATTTGCTTTAGATCCAGCTACCCTGCCGGGGTGCGCCTTAAAAACCCCCGGCCCATGCTTGTATGTTTCAAGCTACACCAACAGGTTGCCTTCCAGGCAAGATGCTCTGGAACACACCTGGTCATACCAGTCTCAGAACCATGAGCCTGGCTAGTGCATCCCATTCACTGAGCACCTTGCTACACCCTGGCTTAGACCCAATTCAGCTTCAGCTGTCCTGCCAGGATATATTTTGCCCAGAGAGCTGAGGGACCACACCAGCCTGTGCCCACTTCAGCTTTAGCTGTCTTTCCAGGGCACCACCTACAAGGAGCACCCCAGGACCTCCCCGTCTGTACCCCACCTTGGTTCCAGTCACCCCTTCAGGGCACCCTCTGTGGAGAGAGTCCTGGAATGCCCTAGTTTACATTCACTTGAGCTTCGACTATCCTGCCCAGGTCCCTACTGAGTCCTGGTGCTCCCTCACATACCCTGGCTTTATCCATTTTAGTTTCAACTGTCCTGTCAGAATGCACTCTTTACAGGAGCTTAGGGACCTCCTGGCTTCACACCACCAGCTGCCCTGCCCGGGCACACCTGCTCAGAGCATCCTGGAACACCCTAGCTTACACCCATAGCAGCTTCAGCTGTCCTGTCAGGGTACCATCAACACATAGAACCGTAGGACACCCTGGTTTGCATCCACTTTAGCTTTAGCTGACCTGACAGGATACCCACTGAGTGGAGAGCCCTAGGACCCCCAACCCATGCCAACCACAGCTAAAGCCAATGAACAAAAGTCATCAGTCACACACAGTGTACACAGGGGATGGCCATACATAAGACCAGTCCTTCAAGTTTTGGAGAAGCAGCTGTTCTGCCTAATCCATAGAAAGAGACAAAGAAAGTCAAACAAAATGTGGAGACAGAGGAAAATGTTCATAAAGAAAAAACAAGACAAAATCTCAGTTAAAAAACAAAAAACAAACAAACAAAAAAACGAATGAAATGAAGATAAACAATATGCCAGATGAAGAGTTTAAAATAATTACCATAAAAGTCCTCACTGGGCTGGAGAGAATAGAAGAACTCACTGAGATCTTCAATAAAGAATAAAAAATACAAGAGACATCCAATCAGAATTGAAGAATATAATAACTGAAATAAAGATCACACCACAGGGAATCAGGGTTAGACTAATGGATGCAGAAGAATGTATAGTTATCTGGAAGATGGGATAATGGAAAACACCCAAGTTCAACAACAAAAAGGAAAAAAAATTAATGAGGATAGACTGAGGGATCTCCTGAACATCATCAAATGAACAAACGTTTGTATTATAGGGGTCCCAGAAGAAGAAAAGAGAGAGAAAGGGGAAGAAAACTTATTTAAGTAGATAATACCTGAAAACTTCCCTAACCTAGAGAAGAAAATAGACATCCAGCTCTGAGATACACAGAGAGTTCCAAACAAGATGATCCAAGGACGTCCATGCCAAGACACATAATAATTACAATATCAAATTTGAAGATAAAGAGAGAATTTTAAAATGCAGTGAGAGAAAAGCAAAAAGTTAGCTATAAGGGAACATCTGTAATTTTCGACAGAAAGTTTGCAAGCCAGAAAACAGTGGCGTGATCTATTCAAAGTGCTGAAAGGAAAAAACCTACAACCAAAAATACTCTAACTGGCAAGATTATCATTCAGATTTGAAAGACATAGAGTGTCCCAAACAAACAAAACCCAAAGGAGTTTATCACCACCGAAACAACCTTATAAGAAATGTTAAAGGAACTTCTTTAAGAGGAAAAGAAATGGCCATATTTAGACATAAAAAATTAGGAACAAAAAGATGTAAAATATGACAGGATATACATAAATATGTAAGAAGGAGGAGAGAGAGAGAGAGGGAGAGAGAGAGAAAGAAATTCCTTTAAAAATGTCTATACTGCTTAGAACAATCTATACTTTCAATGACATCCCAATCAAAATTCCATAGAATTTTTCAAAGTGCTGGAACAAACAATGCTAAAATTTGTATGGAACCAGAAGAGACCCTGAAATGCCAAGGAAATGTTGAAAAAGAAAAACAAAACTGTGGGCATCATGTTGACTGATTTCAAGCTTTACCACAAAGCTGTGATCACCAAGACAAGAAGGTACTGGGGTGCCTGGGTGGCTCAGTGGGTTGGGCCGGTGCCTTTGGCTCGGGTCATGATCTCAGGGTTCTGGGATCGAGTCCCGCATCGGGCTCTCTGCTCAGCAGGGAGCTTGCTTCCCTCTCTCTCTCTCTCTCTCTGCCTGTCTCTCTGCCTACTTGTGATCTCTCTCTGTCAAATAAATGGATAAAGTCTAAAAAAAAAAAAAAAAGACAACATGGTAACATGGTACTGGCACAAATACAGATACATCAACCAATGGAACAGAGTAGAGAGCCCAGATATGGACCCTCAACTTTGTGGTCAAATAATCTTCAACAAAGCAGGAAAAAAATATACAGTATAAAAAAGACAGTCTCTTCAATAAATGGTGCTGGAAAAATTGGACAGCTATGTGTAGAAGAATGAAACTCAACTATTCTCTTACACCATACACAAAGATTAACTCAAAATGGAAGAAGATCTCAACATGAGGCAGGAATCTATCAAAATCCTAGAGAAGAACATAAGTAGTAAGTTCTTCAACATCTGCCACAGCAACTTCTTTCAAGACATGTCTTCAAAGGCAAAGGAAACAAAAGCAAAAATAAACTTTTAGAACTTCATCAAAACAAAAAGCTTCTGCATAGCAAAGGAAACAGTCAACAAAACAAAGAGGCAACCTAGAGAATGGGAGAAGATATTTGCAAATGACTCTACAGACAAAGGGATGATATCCAAGATGTATAAAGAACTCCTCAAATTCAACACGCACAAACAATCATGTCAAAAAAAGGGCAGAAGACATGAACAGACACGTCTCCAAAGAAGACATACATATGGCTAACAGACACATGAAAAAATGTTGATCATCATTAGCTATCGGGGAAATTCAAATCAAAACCACATTGAGATACCACCTTACACCAGTTGGAATGGCCAAAATTAACAAGACAGTAAACAACATGTGTTGGAGAGGATGTAGAGAAAAGGGAACCCTCTTACACTGTTGGTGGGAATGCAAGTTGATACAGTCATTTTGGAAAACAGTGTGGAGAGTCTCAAAAAATTAAAAATAGAGGTACCCTATGACCCTGCAATTGCACTACTGGGTATTTACCCTAAAGATACAGATGTAGTGAAAAGAAGGGCCATTTCTACCCCAATGTTCATAGTAGCAAAGGTCACAGTAGCCAAACTGTGGAAAGAGCCAAGATACCCTTCAACGGACAAATGGATAAAGAAGATATGGTCCATATACACTATGGAGTATTATGCCTCTATCAGAAAGGATGAATACGCAATGTTTGTATCAACATGGACAGGACTGGAAGAGATTATGCTGAGTGAAATAAGTCAAGCAGAAAGAGTCAATTATCATATGGTTTCACTTATTTGTGGGGCTTAAGGAATAACATGGAGGACATTGGGAGATGGAGAGGAGAAGTGAGTTGGGGGAAATCGGAGGGGGAGACAACCATGAGAGACTGTGAACTGTAAGAAACAAACTGAGGGTTTTGGAGGGGAGGGTGGTGGAGAGGTTGGGTGAGTCTGATGGTGGGTATTAAGGAGGGCACGTGTTGCATGGAGCACTGGGTGTGGTGCCTAAACAATGAATTTTGGAACACTGAAAAGACATAGAATAAAATGGAAAAAAAAGTGTTTGAATTTAAATGACCATCAACTTAATATAGAACTCAAATGACCATCAGCTAGATACTTAGGATGTTATGTATAATGTTATGATAACCACAAACCCAAAACCTATAAAAGATCCACAAAAAACAAGGAGGAAAAAAAGTCAAACATAATGCTATAGAAACTCATCAATCATAAAGCAAGAGAAGAAAGGAGCAGAAAAGAACTACAAAAACAACCAGAAAACAAACCAAATGGCAATAAGTACATACCTATCAATAATTTAATATAAATAATAATGTAAATAATTTAAACATAAGTGGCTTAAATGCTCCAATGTTTATGGATAAATAAACAAGACCCATCTGTGTGCTGCCTATAGGAACCTCACCCCAGATCTTAGGACACATACACAGTGAAAGCAAAGGGATGGAAAAGTAGTCACCATGCAAATGGAAGCCAGAAAAAAAAAAAAAAAAAAAAAAGCTGGCATAGCAATGCATATATCGACAAAACAGACTTTAAAACAAAGATTGTAATGAGAGACAATAAAGTTTATGTAATAACAAAGGGACCATTGAAGTAAAAGGATAAAACAAATAAATAAATATAAAATATTTATAAAAATATAAATATAAATAAATATCTATGCATACCAATAAAACAAATATCTACACACCTAACACTGGAGCACCTAAATACACAAAGCAATATAAAATAAAGAGAGAAATTGACAATACAATAATAGTAGGGAACTTTTACACCCCACTTACATCAATGGATAGATCATCCAGGCAGAAAATCAATAAGGAAACAGAATCTTTGAATGACACATTAGACTAAATGGACATAATAGAAGTATATAGAATATTCCATCCACAAATAACAGAAAACACATTAGACCACAAAACAAGCCTCAATAAATATGAGACTGAAATCATACAATGCATCTTTTCTGACCACAGGGATATAAAACTAAAAATAAATCACAGGAGAAGAACTGAAAATCACACGAATACATGGAGGCTAAATTGCATGATCCTAAATGACTAATGGTTCAACAAAGCAACCAAAGAAGAAATCAAAATACAGATGCAAGCAAATAAAAATGAAAACACAATGGTCCAAAATTCCTAGGCAGTAACAAAAGGAGATATAATGGGGAAATAAACAGTGATACATGCTTACCTCAAGAAATAAGAAAAAAACTCAAATAAACAATCTAACCTTATACAGAAAGGAACTAGAAGAAGAAGGACAAAGCCTAGGTAAATAAAAGGAAGGAAATAATAAAGATCATAGAAGAAATAAATGACCTAGAAACAAACAAAACTAATGAAACCAAGAGTTGGTTCTCTGAAAGATAAATAAAATTGATAAGCCCTTAGCTAGACTCATTAATAAAAAGATACATTAAGAAGGACATTTGATGTAATGAGCACTGGTGTTATATGCAACTGATAAACTACTAAATTCTACCTCTGAAATTAATACTACAGTATATGTTAACTAAATTGAATTTAAATAAATTTTTAAAAGATAAAGACCTACAATCAATGAATCTGGGAACACTGAAAAAATAAAATAAAATAAAATAAAATAAAATAAAATAAAATAAAATAAAAACCTAGATAAATAAAATCAGAAATGAGAGAGAAGTAACAAATAACACCACAGAAATACAAAGGTTTGTTGAGAACCTTATGAAAAATTATATGCCCATAAACTGGACAACCTAGAAGAAATGGATAACTTCCTAGAAGCATCCAAACTTCCAAACAAATAAGGAAGCAATAGAAAATCTGAACAGAAAATGAAATCTGAACAATTCAATGAAATTAAAAAAAAAAAAAACTACCAAAAAATAAAAGTCTAGAATTCACAGGTGAATTCCAGCAAACATTTAAGGAAGAGTTAAGGGGTGCCTGGGTGGCTCAGTAGGTTAAAGCCTCTGCGTTTGGCTCAGGTCATGATCCCGGGGTCCTGGGATCGAGCCCCACATCAGGCTCTCTGCCAAGCAGGGAACCTGCTTCCCTTCCTCTCTCTCTGCCTGCCTCTCTGCCTGCTTGTGATCTTTGTCAAATAAATAAATAAAATCTTTAAAGAAGACTTAATACTTATTATCTCCAAATTATTCCAAAAACTAAAAGAGGAAGAAAATCTTCCAAATATATTCTACAAGGCCATCATTACTCTAACAGCAAAATCAGATGAAGACAGCACAAAAAAAGAAAACCATAGGCCAATATCCCTATAACAAAAATCCTCAACAAAATATTATCAAACTTCTAATTAAAAGAATATTAATTACAAAGTGGCCCAGTTTCAATATTTGCAAATCAATCAATGAGATATACCGCATCAATAAAATGAAGGATATAAACCACATATCATCTCAATAAATGCAGAAAATGCATTTGACAAAATTCAACATCAAGTCATGATAAAAACTCTCTACAAAATGGGTTTAGTGAGAACATACCTCAACATAATGAAAGCCACATACGAAAAATCCACAGCTAACATCTTAATCAATGAAGAAAAACTGAGGACTTTTCCTCTAAGATCAGGGACAAGACAAGGATGTCCACTCCCTCCACTTGTATTCAACATGGTACTAGAAATCTAGCTGCTACAATCAGATAAGGAAAAGAAGTTAGGTACATCCATATTGGTAAAGAAATAGTTAAACTGTCACTATTCACAGATGACCTGGCATTATATACAGAAAACCCTAAAAACTCCAGCCAAACCTACTAGAAGTGATAAATGAATTCACTCTCAAAACTCTAAAACACTGATGAAAGAAATTATAGGCGACACAAACAAATGGAAGGATATCCCATACTCTTGGATTGGAAGTATAAACATTGTTAAAATGTCCATATTACTCAAAGTAATCTGCAGATTCAATGCAATCCTTATTAAAATACTGACAGCATGTTTTACAAATTGAGAACAAATAGCACTAAAATTTGTATGGAATCACAAAAAACCCCAAGTAAACAAAGCAATCTCAAAAACAAAAACACCAAAACCAAAACAAAACAAAACAAAACAAAACAAAAAAAAAAAAACACCATCATGAACAAAGCTGGAAGTATCACAATTCCAGATTTCAAGATATATTACAAAGTGGCAATACTCAAAACAGTATGGTACAGGTATTAAAAACTGACACAGATCAGTCTAAAAGAATAGAGAGCTCAGAAATAAATCCATGCTTATATGTTTAATAAATCTATGACAATGATATACAATGAGGAAAAGGCAGTCTCTTCAATAAATGGTGCTTGGAAAATTGAACAGCTACGCGAAAGAAGGAAACCGGACCACTTTGTAATATCATGCAAAAAATACAATCAAAATAGATTCAAGACCTAACTAGAGCCCCGAGATCGCAAAAATCCTAGAACACAGGCAGTAATTATTCTGACATTGAATGTAGCAACATTTTTCTAGCTATGTCTCCTAAGGAAAGGAAAATAAAAGCAAAACTGGGATTATACCAGAATAAAAAGCTTCTGCCCAGCAAAGGAAACCATCAGTGAAACAAAATGACAACCTACTTAATGGAAGAAAATCTTTGCAAATGATACATTTGATAAAGGGCTAATATCCAAAATAGATAAAGAACTCATACAACCCAACACCAAAAAATAATAAACAAATAAATAAATAAATAACCTGATTAAAAGTGGGTAGAAAACCCAAATAGACATTTCTCCAAAGAAGTCATACAGATGGCCTACAGACACTTGAGAAGTGCTCAACATCATTCATCACCAGGAAGTACAAATGAAAACTACAATGAGCTATTACATCACAGCTGTCAGAATGGCAAAATCCAAATGATAGGAAATAAAAAGTGTTGACCAAATGAGGAAAACAACAACAACAACAACAAACCACATACGCTGTTGGTGGGAAATAAACTGTACAGCCACTATGGAAAATCATAGGAAATTTCCTCAAAAATTTAAAAACAGAAATACTATATAATCCAGTAATACTGTATAATCCATTCTGATCCAGTAAATACTATATGATCCAGTACTATATGATTCCATTAGTGGGTATTTGCCCAAAGGGAAAACACTAATTTTAAAGGATATGTACACCCCTATACCTACTGCAGCATTATTTACAATAGCCAGGATATGGAAGTAACCTAAATATGTCCCATCAATAGATGAATGGTTAAGGAAGAGTCACTCACTCACACACACATACACACACACACACACACACACACACACACATATACCACACATACTACTACTACTACTACTACAACTCTTTTTTTTTTTATTTGACAGAGAGAGATCACAAGTAGACAGAGAGGCAGGCAGAAAGAGAGAGAGGGAAGCAGGCTCCCTGCTGAGCAGAGAGCCCGATGTGGGACTCGATCCCAGGACCCTGAGATCATGACCTGAGCCGAAGGCAGAGGCTTAACCCACTGAGCCACCCTACTACTACAACTCTTTAAAGAAGAATGAGATTGTGCCACTGGTGACAATATGGATGGACCTGGAGGGTATTATGTTAAGTGAAATAAGTTAGACTGAGAAAGACAAATGCTACATGATATCACACATATATGGAACTTTAACAAAAGAAAACATGAATAAACAAATAAAATCAAAATTAGTCCTATAAACACAGAACAATCTGATGGTTTCCTGAGGGGAGGGCAGTGGTGGGGTGGGTAAAATAGATGAAGGGGAGTAGGAGACACAGGCCTCTAGTTACGAAATGAGTAAGTTATGGGAATCAAAGGCAAGATATAAGGAATATAGTCAATGATACTGTAATAGTGATGTGACAGGATAAACAGTAGCTACACTTGTGAACACAGCATAATGTTTAAACTCGTAGAATCACTACCTTGTACACATGAAACTAATGCAACATTATGTGTTAATTACACTTTTAAAAAAAAGCCTACACCCTAAACAAAATTCTTCATTCTCCAAATTTCCTGGAGCTTATAGGAGAAAAGCAGAAATCTATGTCAACAGAAATTTCCAGAAACAAGACTTACCCTAGGATTTTGAAATGTGTGAGGGAAAACAAGGAAATAATTAGGATTCAACTCATAGCAATTGAAACATGAGTGTAAGGACCAATATCATATTCAGTAGTTCCTCTTGGAAGCAAAAACTAGAAACTGAGTTGAAAAAGTCCAGTAAAGAATGGGGATTGATGTAGTATGTTGAACTCACAAAACTGTTAACTGCCTCAGGAAGAGCTAGATGCTCAAACTGAAAAGCCAAAGGGAATCTAGGAATTGCTCCAGGGTCAGGTGTTCTCTTGATCCTGCTTCTCTTCTGAGCATCAAACTTTGCGGAAGGCCAGCCCTCAAGTGAGTTCTGGTTTCTACCTGAGATGGTAGAACCGTCTTAACTTGCTCTGTCCAAGTACCTATGGGAGAGAGCCCAACTGGCCCAATTCAGATGAGGTGTCCACATCTGAGTAAATCTACCTGTCTTAGTCTTCTTGGGCCAGTAGAACAGAATACCATAGACTGGTTAGTGTTAAAAAAAAAAAAAAAAAGACATTTAGTTCTCACAGGTGAGGAGCCTGGAAGTCCAAGATCAGGGTGCCAGCATGGGCAGGGGGCAGGGCTTCTGGTGACTCTCCTCCTGGCTTGCAGACTGCCATGTCCTCTCATGGTGGAGAGAGAGGTATGGTCTCCCTCAAGTCTCTTCTTATAAAGGCACTCACACTAGTAATCTCATTCACAAGGGCCCCATTCTCATGGCTAATCACCTCCCAAAAGCCCCACCTCCAAATACCATCACACTGGGGATCAGGCCTCAACACTGAGACCTCTCAGAGGAAGGGTGTTTGGGAGGCATAACAGAGCCCTCTCCCTGAAAAAGATTTTGCTCATCACAGCAAAGACAGTATAATTTTAAGTTTGCCCCAGTCTGCCACCTCATTTGTGGGGGGTTTCTTAGACTTCTCTGGAGCCACCAACTTATTTCCTTCCTTATCTTTGTCACTTAGCATGTAGTTACTTATGTCTTCCAACTAAAGTTTAAGCTCCTTTAAAGAGCATAACCTTATGCATGATAGGTAATTTGTTACATGAAAAGAAGAATATGGTGGAATCTGAATAGCTCTGAAGCAGAAGTACATGGATTTGGGTCCAATGCTCAGCTCTGCATTATTAGCAGATGGACATCGAATTACTTCACCTCTTCACGTTCCTATTTTCTTATCTACTTAATACATGATATTATCAATTTCAGTAGATACATGTGTGCACTCCCTGTAGCCGTGAGCAGACTTATTTCCATCACGAAACAACTGCTTTCAGATGTTCAGTTACGTCTTTTGAGTGAGGCATGATATCCAGGCCTTGTTGGTCAGCACATATCTTCATATGGCCCAGTGATCTGTCCCAAGATCAATAAGGACCAAGCCACTCCAAGGAAGTCAACTGTGGGATACTTGCTAAAACTACTGAAATAGGAAATTAGCTCTCTTATCGCTACACTTGAAATGACAGGATGAAACCCGGATATGTGTATTCCTAAGTGGACAGAGCCTGCCTGTGGGAAGCTGTAACAGAATCCCAGCTGTGCAATAAAAAGATAACAGAGCCCAGATGCCCCTGTTTAGCACATGAGGTCTTCCAATGCCCAAAGCCAACACTGTCTGATCATTATTCAGTCTTTTGAGTCTCTATCAATGTCTCCATTGCTCTACCACCGCACTGTTTTTTTTTTAACTTATTCTAGTTTCATTAGTTTTATGTCATAATTAAAATAATCTGAGGGAGAGGAAGCAAGATGGCAGAGGAGTAGGAGACTGAAATATCATTAGGTTCAGCTGGGCAGTTATCAAACCATTCCAAACACCTACAAACTCAGCGGGAGATGGAAGAGAAGAAGAGCAGCGATTCTAGGAACAGAAAATCGACCACTTTCGGAAAGGTAGGACTAGCGGAGAAGCGAATCCAAAGCAACAGGAAAGTAAACTGCAGGGGTTGGGGCGCCGGCTCCCGGCAAGCAGCGGAGCAGCAGAGCACAAAATCCGAACTTTTAGAAGTCGGCTCCACTGAGGGACATCGCTCCAGAGACTAAGTGGGGGTGAAGCCCTTGCGGGGACAGTGTGGTCTCAGGACCCGCGGGGTCACTGAAAGGCCAGGGGTGTCTGAGTGGGGCAGAGCTGCCAGGTATCGGAGCCGGGAAGCCGGTGGCAGGGACGGAGATGAGGAGTGGCTCTCAGCTCGGGCTTACCCTAAACCGTGATCCCAAGCACAGTCGGGCCACTGCTCTTGCAGGGACCCGACAAGTGACAGATCCGGGGAGACTCACCTTCCTCCTCTCAGTGCGGCAGGAATCTGCTGGGTTTGGAGACTCCCAACGGGGCCGCGCGCCAGAGACAGAAACACTCGGTCACAGGCCAGGTGGGCTCGGAGCGCGGCCAGAGACCAAAGAGACCGGAGGGACTGACTGCTTTTCTCCGAGAGCGCGTATTGAGGAACAGGACGGAGCTCTCGGCTCCTCCAGCCAGACACTGGGCGGCCGCCATCTTCGTTCCCATCCTCCAAAGCGGTACGGAAAGCGCGCAGGGAACAAAAGCTCGGAGAGCGAACCCCAGCAGGTGACTTAGCCCGGCCCCTGGCAAGGGCGGTGCAGTTCCGCCTCGGGGCAAAGACATTTGAGAATCACGGCAACAGGCCCCTCCCACAGGAGATCGGCAAGACCATCCAGCCAGACCAAGCTCACTAATCAAGAACTGCAGAACTCAAGAGCTAAGGGAAAGCAACACATAGAATTCATGACTTTTTCCCTATGATCCTTTAGACTTACAAAGTTAAATTTTTAAAATTTTATTTACAACTTTTCCTCTTCCCTCTTTTAACATTTTTAAACTATTTTATCTTATCAATACCTTTTTAAAAATCTTTTAAAATTTTCATTGTTATAGTCATATTTTATCCCTTCATTGTATCTTACCTTATTTTTGGTATACATTTAGGTTTCTTTTTCTTTAAAATATTGGAATATAATTTCTTCTAATACATCAAAATATACCTTAAATCTAGCATATGGCTTTGTTCTAGTCTCCAGCCTGATCACATTTTTTTTCTTTTTCCAACCAATTTATCTTATCAATTCCTTTTTTTAGAATATTTTTTAATTCACATGTTTAGTCACATTCCATCCCTTCAACATGATTACCCTTATTTTTGTATATATATAAGATTTTCTTTCTTTAAAATTTTGGGAGGTAGTTTCTTCTAAGAGACCAGAATATACCCAAATTCAAGTAGGTGGCTCTCTTCTATTCACTAGTCTAAAAAAATATATATGTATACATACATACATATATATATATACACACACAACACACACACACACATATATATATATAGTTTTTAATTTTTTTTATTTTTCCCCCTTTCTTGTCCCCCCTGCTTTGGGTCTCTTCTGATTTGGTTAATGTATATTTTTCTGGGGTCTATGACCCTCTTAGTATTTTATTCTCTCGTTCATATATTCTTATCTGGATAAAATTAAAGGAAGGAAAAACCACACACAAAAAAAAAAAAACAAAAAACAAAACAAAACAAAAAAAACAAGAGGCAGTACCAATGGCTAGGGACCTAATCAATACAGACATTAGTAATACGTCAGATCTAGAGTTCAGAATGATGATTATCAAGGTGCTAGCTGGGCTTGAAAAAGGCATGGAGGATATTAGAAAAAACTTGTGTGGAGAAATAAAATCCCTTTCTGGATAAATAAAAGAACTAAAATCTAACCAAGTTGAAATAAAAAAAGATATTAATGAGGTGCAATCAAAAATGGAGGCTCTTACTGCTAGGAAAAATGAGGCAGAAGAGAGAATTAGTGATATAGAAGACCAAATGATGGAAAATGTAGAAGCTGAGCAAAAGAGAGACAAACAACTACTGGACCACGAGGGGAGAATTCAAGAGATAAGTGATACCATAAGACAAAACAATATTAGAATAACTGGGATCCCAGAAGAAGAAGAAAGAGAGAGGGGTAGAAGGTATATTGGAGCAAATTATAGTAGAGCATTTCCCTAATATGGCAAAGGGAATAGGCCTCAAAATCCAGGAGGCATAGAGAACCCCCTTCAAAATCAGTAAAAATAGGTCCACACCCCATCATCTACTAGTAAAATTTACAAGTGCCCATAACAAAGAGAAAATCCTGAAAGCAGCTTGGGACAAGAAGTCTGTAACATACAATGGTAGAAATACTAGATTGGTAGCAGACTTATGAACAGAGACCTGGCAGGCCAGAAAGGACTGGCATGATATAGTCAGAGCACTAAATGAGAAAAATATGCAGCCAAGAATACTATATCCAGTCAGGCTGCCATTGAAAGTAGAAAGAGAAATAAAAAGGCTTCCAAGGCAAACAAAAACTAAAAGAATTTGCAGACAACAAACCAGCCCTAAAGGAAATATTGAAAGGGGTCCTCTAAGCAAAGAGAGATCCTAAAAGTAATAGACCAGAAAGGAACAATATATAGTACCAGTCACCTTATAGGCAATACAATGGCATTAAATTCATATCTTTCAATAGTTACCCTGAATGTAAATGGGCTAGATGCCCCAAACAAAAGACACAGGGTATAAGGACAGATAAAAAACAAGATCCATCAATATGCTGTCTATAAGAAACTCATAGACCCAAAGACACCTCCAGATTTAAAGTGAGGGGGTAGAAAATAATTTATCATGCTAACAGACATCAAAAGAAAGCTGGGGTGGCAATCTTTATATCAGAAAAATTAGATTTAAAGCCAAAGACTATAAGAGATGAGGAAGGACCCTATATCATACTTAAAAGGTCTGGCCAACAAGAAGATCTAACCATTTTAAAGATCTATGTGCCTAACATGGGAGTAGCCAACTATATAAACCAATTAATAACAAAGTCAAAGAAACACATTGATAATTATACAATAATAGTAGAAGACTTTAACACCCCCTCTCTCACTGAAATGGACAAATCATCTAAGCCAAAGATTAATAAGGAAATAAATGCTTTAAATGATACACTGGACAAGATGGACATTACATATATATTCAGATAATTTCATCCAAAAGCAACAGAATACATATTCTTCTCTAGTGCACATGGAACATTCTCCAGAATAGTTCACATCCTGGGTCACAAATCAGGTCTTAATTGGAACCAAAAGATTGGGATCATTCCCTGCATATTTTCAGACCATAATGTTCTGAAACTAGAATTCAATCACAAGTGTAAAGTTGGAAAGAACCCAAATACATGGAGGCTAAAGAGCATCCTACTAAAGAATGAATGGGTCAACCAGGAAATTAAAGCAGAATTGAGAAAATTCATGAAAACAAATGATAATGAAAACACAACTGTTCAAAATTTGTGGGACACAGCAAAGGTAGTCCTGAGAGGAAAATATATAGCAGTACAAGCACTTCTTAAGAAACAAGAAATGTCTCAAATACACAACCTAATCCTACACCTAAAGGAGCTGGAGAAAGAAAAACAAAGACTGCCTAAACCCACCAGGAGAAGAGAAATAATAAAGATCAGAGCAGAAATCAATGAAATAAAAACCAAAAGAACAGTAGATCAAATCAACAAAATTAGGACCTGGTTTCTTGAAATAATTATAAGATTGATAAATTCCTGGCCAAATTTATCTAAAAGAAAAGAGGAAGGACCCAAATAAATAAAATCATGAGTGATAGAGGAGAGATCACAACCAACACCAAAAAATTATAGGAACATATTATGAGCAACAATATGCCAACAAATTTGACAATCTGGAAGAAATGGATGCATTCCTAGAGACATATAAACTACCAAAACTGAACCAGGAAAAAATAGAAAACCTGAACAGACCCATAACCAGTAAGGAGATTGAAGGAGTCATCAAAAATCTCCCAACAAACAAGAGCCCAGGGCTAGACAGTTTCCCAGGGGAATTCTACCAAACATTTAAAGAAGAATTAATACCTGTTCTCCTGAAACTGTTCCAAAAAATAGAAATGGAAGGAAAACTTCCAAACTCATTTTATGAGACCAGCATGACCTTGATCCCAAAACCAGACAAAGACCCATCCAAAAAGGAGCATTATAGACCAATATCCTTGATGAACACAGATGTAAAAATTCTCACCAAAATACTAGCCAGTAGGATCCAACAGTACATTAAAAGGATTATTTACCATGTCCAAGTGGGATTTTTTCCTGGGCTGCAAGTTTGGTTCAACATCTGCAAATCCATCAATGTGATACAATACATTAATAAAAGAAAGAACAAGAACAATATGATACTCTAATAGCTGCTGGAAAAGCATTTGACAAAGTACATCATCCTTTCATGGTCAAAATTCTTCAGAGGGTACATACCTCAATATTATCAAAGCCATCTATGAAAAACCCACAGTAAATATCATTCTCAATGGGGAAAAACTGACAGCTTCTCTCCGTAAGGTCAGGAACATGGCAGGGATGTCCACTATCACCGCTGGTATTCAGCATAGTACTAGAAGTCCCAGCCTCTGAAATGAGACTACCAAAAGAACTTAAAGCATGTGGATCAGCAAAGCGGAAGTCAAACTCTCCTTCTTTGCAGATGATATGACACTTTATGTGGAAAACCCAAAAGACTCCACTCCAAAACTGCTAGAACTCATACAGTAATTCAGTAAAGTGTCAGGATATAAAATCAATGCATGGAAATCAGTTGCATTTCTATACATTAACAGCAAGACAGAAGAAAGAGAAATTAAGGAGTTGATCCCATTTACAATGGCATCCAAAACCATAAGATACCTAGGAATAAACCTAAGAGGCAAAGTATCTATACTCAGAAAACTATAAAGTACTCATGAAAGAAATTGAGGAAGACACAAAGAAATGGAAAAACATTCCATGCTCATGGATTGGAAGAATGAGTATTGGGAAAATGTCTATGCTACGTAAAGCAAGCTACACATTTAATGCAATCCCTATCAAAATGCCATCAATTTTTTTTCAAATAAATGGAACAAATAATCCTAAAATTTATATGGAACCAGAAAAGACTCCAAATAGCCAGAGGAATGTTGAAAGAGAAAGCCAAAGTTAGTGGCATCACAATTCCAGACTTCAAGCTCTATTACAAAGTTGTAATCACCAAGACAGTATGGTACTGGCACAAAAACAGACACTTAGGTCAATGGAACAGAATAGAGAGCCCAGAAATAGATAATCTATGGTCAGCTAATCTTTGACAAAGCAGGAAAGAATGTCCAATGGAAAAAAGACAGTCTCTTCCAACAAATGGTGATGGGAAAATTGGACAGCCATATGCAGAAGAATGAAACTGAACCATTTCCTTATACCACACCAAAAATAGACTCAAAATGGATGAAAGACCTCAATGTGAGACAGGAATCTATCAAAATCTTTGAGGAGAACACAGGCAGAAACCTCTTCGACCTCAGCCACAGCAACTTCTTTCTAAAAACCGCCAAAGGCAAGGGAAGAAAGGGCAAAAATGAACTATGGGGACTTCATCAAGATCAAAAGCTTTTGTGCAGCAAAGGAAACAGTCAACAAAACCAAAAGACAACTGACAGAATGGGAGAAGATATTCACAAATGGCATATCAGATAAAGGGCTAGTATCCAAAATCTATAAAGAACTTACCAAACTCAACACCCAAAGAACAAATAATCCAATCAAGAAACGGGCAGAAGACATGAATGTACATTTCTGCAAAGAAGACATCCAGATGGCCAACAGACACATGAATAAGTGCTCCACATCACTCAGCATCAAGGAAATACAAATCAAAACCACAATGAGATGCCACCTCACAGCAGTCAGAATGGCTAAAATTAACAAGGTAGGAAAGGACAGATGTTGGCGAGGATGTGGAGAAAGGGGAGCTCTCCTACACTGCTGGTGGGAATGTAAGCTGGAGCAGCTGTTCTCCAGAGCAGCTTTTTGAGGTTCCTCAAAAAGTTGAAAATAGAGCTACCCTATGACCCAGCAATAACACTACTGGGTATTTATCCTAAAGACAAATGTAGTGATCTGAGGGGGCACATGTACCCAAATGTTTAAAACAGCAATGTCCACAATAGCCAAACTATGAAAAGAACCTAGATGTTCAAGAGATGAATGGATAAAGAAGATGCGGTACATACATACAATGGAATACTATGCAGCCATCAAAAAATGAAACCTTGCCATTTGCAATGATGTGGATGAAACTAGAGGGTATTATGCTGAGTGAAATAAGTCAATTAGAGAAAGACATTTACCATATGATCTCTCTGATATGTGGAATTTGAGAGGCAGTGCAGGGTTTTGTGGGGGGAGGGAAGGAAAAAATGAAACAAGATGGGATCAGGAGGGAGACAAACCATAAGAGACTCTTAATCTCACAAAACAAACTGAGGAGTGGGGGGTAGGGATAAGGTGGTTGGGTTATGGGCACTGGGAGGGTATGTGCTATGGTGACTGCTATGAAATGTGTAAGCCTGATGATTCACAGACCTGTACCCCTGTGGCAAATAATATATTATATGTTAATAAAAATAATGTAAAAATAAAAAAGAATCTGAAAGGACTGTGAGTTGGTAGAACCCTTTGTAGAAATCAAGAGACTTTATTGTGTTCATATTTTTTTTTTTCACATTGGAAATATGTCTTAAAAATCATCATTAGGGCACCTGGGTGGCTCAGCAGGTTAAGCATCTGCCTTCAGGTCAGGTCATGATCCCAGGATCCTGAGATTGAGTACCACATCAGGCTTCCTGCTCAGCGGGGAGCCTGCTTCTCCCTCTCTCAATCCCCTTGCTTGCGCTCTCCCTCTTTCTCTCTGTCAAGTAAATAAATAAATAAAATCTTAAACCATAAAAAGAATCATCTTAAATACAGAAAGGGCTTTATGACAAGAAGACAACAAAGTCCTTGATGTGATTTTTGTTTCTTATCAATCATTGTATACATAGCACTTAGCATAATGCTTGGTATAAATTACTTATTATATCAATCAACCAGTTAAATAGTATTAACCAAAATTCTTTATCATAACTTCAATGCACCGATCTTTAGGGAAATGGTTAATTTTCATTTATATACTTTATGGTAGATTATACAGTTGCTAAAATATTATAAAGGATTTCGAATACCATGGAAATCTAAGTATGATATTAAGAGAAACTCAGAAGTTTGCATACAAAGCACAAATGTATCTATTTAATAAAAAATGTACTACAGAAGAATACTCCAAAATGAAAGCATAGGAGGGTACCTATTTTTTTTTTTACTTTCTCACTTCTTTATAACTACCAAAACGTAGTAACACATTGGCCTATGACTACCTTAATATTGTGGAAGGACAGGCACTTAAAAATATGCAATTTCGGGGCGCCTGGGTGGCTCAGTGGGTTAAAGCCTCTGCCTTCAGCTCAGGTCGTGATCCGGGGGCCCTGGGATTAAGCCCCGCGTCGGGCTCTCTGCTCTGCGGGGAGTCTGCTTCCTTCTCTCTCTCTCTCTCTGCCTGCCTCTCTGCTTACTTGTGATCTCTGTCAAATAAATAAATAAAATCTTTTAAAAAAATAAGCAATTTCAACTTTTTGTTCATGATAGCTTCAATTCTATCATTTTATAAATCCAAGAACCATTAAACTATTGGTGGTTTTTGGAAATCTCACTGTTTTTGCTGTGAAAATTCAAAGGATCCAAATTCAGGACAAAGCTGGCAAAGTTCTTAGTCACAACGTACTTATATTTTCTTTGTTACTGTTTTTTAATGGTTGTTTCGGATTCTTTCCTATGCTTGTGAAATCAAGCAGAAATAGAGAATGTTAGAGACATAGGAGAGTGTCATGTGCTGCCCTGGATGTGATCCTTTTATATCAATAATATCAAGAATGCCCATCATCTTCATGTTCTCACCTAACTGTTCCCTTGGCACTGACCAAGAGTCCTTCTTTGTTTCCCTACTCAGATTCCTCTGACCTTCAGTCTTCTTGCCTGTCCTCACCCTTGTCTTCCCTATCCAACCCCTATCACATTTCCCCTAAACACCTGATCTATGAAATGTCCATATTAAGCCTACTCAGTCTCCAACCTGAGGTCTTCTGCCATCTTGCTTTTGGAATACTCTTTCTCTGCCCAAGTTGACCTACTGAAATTTCTCCTTATTATTTAATTTTCAAGTAGGAATCTCTTCCCTAAAAAAGGCTTCCTTAACCCCTCATATGGGTCAAGCACCCTTATCGTAGCTTCCCAGAGGTCCTTGATCTCTCTATACAAAACACTGACCACATTCACTGGTATGTGTTTGAAGGTTGTCCTATAAGAATGTAACCCATGTGACCACAGACATTATCTGTCTGTCTTGTCCACCTTGCATGTGGTCACAACTCTTAGTGCAGAGCATGGCACATATTAATTACAGCATTTAGTAGAATTAGAAAGAATGGATGGGCAGCGCACACTTGTTTAATACCACAACCATTACTGAAGATGAGTAATCTAGTCCTTTGGACTCCTAGCTCACCTCCACTCACTGTGTCACTCGGCCTTCCTTGATTCCTTTCTTAAGTTAGCTGTTTTCAACTTTTTCAAAGTACATGGTATAATATTATGCCATTTGATTTTCTCACAGATTTCTGGGAGAGATTTCCATTTGTTGTGGGGAAAAAAGAGAGGGTAGAAAGAAAAGGACAAAGGTAAAAGGAGAGAAAAATAAAATGCTCAAAGAGAGCATGTCTTTAGAAAAATCAGTATTTAACAGTCGATCATACCTCCACAGTAGAAGATGACTATAGAAAAAAGCCCCTTAAATTAAAAAACAAAAACCAAAAACTCCTCTAATTCATGGTTTAGAATCCTTGGATCAGAAGTTCCAGAAAGGAATTTGCAAACATATTTTGTTTTAAAGTCCTTTTTGTTATGATGTCAGCAAACTGTGGCCATTTATGAACTTTTGCAGAAATTCACTAATATTCAGACACTAAAAATAAACAGACACAAAAGAAACAGAAAAATTAAAAGCTGGAGCTCATTCAGGCTCATCCTTTTGGTGCCCTTCATATGCAGGGTGATAAAATGAGAGTTTATAGATTGAGGAGTTGGCTGTCTTCAAAATTGACAAGGGATTTATGAAAAACCGCAAAAAACAACTGATATGAATAACCTCTATAATGATCCAGCATTAAATTATAACAGATGCTAACTCCCCAGGAAATCGGAGACTAAAAATAGGAAAGACAAAATAACCTTGAAAGAATTTAAGAAAAACTGGCGATCTCCAGACTCCATAATTTTAAAAAAAAGTCACTTATACTTTAATTCAATGTGAGTTTATTTACAAAAGATTAGGTTACCTCACTGAATACATCGTTTTAAAACATTATATGAGATATTTGGCTAGTTCTATCCTATAGTGTTTGTATCTTAGGGCAAAAACAAACATACAAACTGTAAGATATAATGAAACTATTTCATTTACCATTTACTCTTCAAACAACTTTAAACAAATAATGATAAATTTTACTTCAGGGATTTCTGGTGAGCAGTTAGGAGGTTGAGCTGAGAAAATCAAATGGTCTGTAATTGGGTCATGACCCTATAAGCTCTTGCTTCACTGGAGGAAGCAAAACAAGTTTCAGATCAATATTTACACACAGAAAAAAATTTTCCTAAATATTTGGGGGTTTGTGCAATGGTTAATTTGACCACAAAATGCTTTTTTCATATTCTGCAATTCTAGAAGGAAAATGTATGAATCCTCAGATGCTTTTAAAGAAACATATCAAATTAAAAACAATCTTTATCTTAAAGGGCTGATTTTTATTGCATAGATTTCATGGTGTGTTCATTGTCAGTAAATTAATCCATTGAGTTCTTTTCATCATAGAGTCAGGAAGGTGGGGAGTCTAGAACTTGAGGAAGCTCTCTAAAGACAGTTTCTAGAAAGCAACAAATCATCTTAAAAGAACTGGCCAGGAAACTAGGTAGTTTGAAAACCACCAGTTTTAGCATCAAGTAAAAGCTACTTTGTGACTGAAAGAAAAGATCGTTTTCAATTTTATCGTTTTTAGTAGAATTCAGACATACCTAATAATATTTTTATAACAGACTCTATTGGTAGTCAAACTTATCTAGTCCTGTCTGACCCTTTGATGACCCAGCTAACAAATATTCATAGACTACTATTATTTGTTAGGTATTTTTTTATGCTAGAAATAGAAATATAAGACATAGCCTCTGCTCTCAAGCAGTGTATACTTTGGTTGGATAAAAGAGAAGCTAAATAAGTTCATCAGTTTTATAATATAAGCAACTATAACAATTGCAAATTTTCCTGTCACAAATAACACAAAACTAACTGAATTAGTTTAAACAACGGAACTGATTGTATTACATAACTGTACTGCAAGGCTTCAGTGATACAATTATCTACAATAATGAAATGAAAGACATATTTCCTTTCCTTCCGTGGTGTCAGTTACATCCTAAGCTGGTCTTGGTGGCAAAAGGGCTGCAGTAGCTCCAGAGGTCTCATTTGTGTAACATATCAATGAAAAAGAGAAAGAGCAATGGCTTTTACTGGCTCTCCCAGAAGAATGAGGACAGTCTTCTGAACCCGTCACTTTGCCCAGAATAATGCACTGATTGACTTCATCTTGAATATCCTGACTTTTCTCTGTGGCAAGGAGGGTTGAAATTAGCCTAGAGAAAAGAGAACGCCACATCCTGCGTCTTCCTCTGTCCCTAAATCGCTTCTTCTGTTTCTTCAATTCCACCCCCTCCACGCACAGATTTGTAGGCATTTTTCAAAATCTCTACAATGATAGGAAAACACTCAACCCCTCCCAAAGGGTAACATGAGAAATTTTATCAGCTGCATTCAGGTACATATACAAGATCTCCATGTTATCCTCTTAATTGAACTGGTTGACACTCTGTATGGTCTATATGGTCCAGTAGTCTATTGCATATATATATTTTATCCATCCCCAATTTTCCAAATATATGATCATGGGCAAACAATAGGGTAATGTCCATGAAAATTCTCATTTGGAAAAGGAGAGAATGAGAAATAACATATAACTGTCAATATTTCACAGCACAAAATGCATGCTGCTATCCAGAAACAACTAAGACTCCCCTTCCTTTGAAATGGAGTCAGTCCTTCGACCAGCAACAAAAGCACTCAGGAGGCTGCCACCTGGGAAAATCTTCCTTGTCCATTGTCCCACATAACCACATCAGGGCATAATTCCCTTTCCAAGCAATGCACCTCCTTAATGGTGCTGTGCAATGATTTCCAGTTTTAGAAGATTGGTTAGGTGGGTATGAAGCTATCACCTGCTGCTTTCAGCCAAGTTTGAGGTTTCTTTGGTAATCAACTCACTTTAAAGTGTAGTTAGCTTTGGTTTAATTGCCTCTGATAAATTCCACAGTCTCGTTTTCAGAGGCACAGACTGAGTTTGGGTCCACTCTGTGAGCCTGTGCGTTTCTGTCTTCCATACTGATGCTCTGTAGTAAGAGGCACCTTTGCACAGCCAATTCTCCTTCAATGGACTTGAACTTCATTCTGACATTTGGCTTGGAGCAAATGGAAAAATTGCCTCTTGTGGAGAAGGGCAGGTAATGTGCCACTTACCCTCCATGCTATATCCTAAGCACATCATCAAGATAAGACTGAGCTCCACTTTTAACAGTCAAACAATGCTTAATAAAGATACCTCAGAGATTTTGGGATTATTAGGCTGGTCTCTTATGCCTGCTTTTTTTTTTTTTTTTTTTTTTTTGTAAGAATCCCACCTCTCTGCCCCTTGCTTTTGCTTGGGGTAAAGTATTTGGCTTTTACAACTCTGCCAGATTTCAAATTACAAATATTTTTGGCACAGACATTACTGTTTGCAAGCAGAGAATGCTTGTTTTAGCAGAACTATGTGCTTTTTTCCCCCTTCTGTGCCTTTGAATTGGCCTGTTTTAGATTAATTCTTTCTCTTTCTTTAGTCTTTTTAGTAAGAGTCAAAAGAAGTAGCCAACACTCCAAAAATTCTGTTGTTGTTGTTGTTTTATCAATTCTCTTAATGCTATAGCTAAAGCATGTGATGATCCTGGCTCTGGATCCAATGGGCCAGCTCACCAATGCTTATTATTCTCCCACACAAAATGTTCTAGAATCCCATTCCCTTCCACCTACTTTTTAAAGAAGAGAAAAATCCTCACATCATGGCGTGTTATCTGGAAGAGCTCACAACATCAATGCTCCATTTCTAACCTCACCCATAGCCATTTTACAGGATTTTCTTGGGAAAGGGATAAGGCAAAAAAAGAGAAGGTGTTTTAAAACCATAACCCTAAAAGGGCCATGTAGGATTTGTATCTAAGACAATGGATGTGTGAGAAAATGGGTAAGAGTAATTTAACACAGCCCGACTGTCCACTTTTAGTACTGATTAAGCTTTTCTAAATTGAGACACGTGAAGAATGTAGGAAAGAATCAAAAAGTGAGCGACATTTTGACAGCCTGGTGTCCTTCTCACTAATTTAAGTTTAGGGTACCTGAAAATGGAGATCTTATACTTAAATTCATAGGAATTCCTGGGGAAACAACAAAATCCCTGAGGTAAAAATGACTTGGAATGTTTAGGCTGATGAGCCTTGAGAAAGGTGCCTAGAATTCCCAGTGCTCCAGTGGGACTGAAGCTCTAATGTTTTCAAAGTGGCATAAAATAAAGATCACGCACATCTTATGCCAGATGACAACTAAGAGGTCAGAAAATTCGAGCTTGCATGGATGATTACCTAAACTGGATGGATTCTCTTGGAAAGTAGATGAAATGCTGGGTTAAAAAAAACAGCTTTGTGGGAGAATGGGGAGGGGAGAAGAAACAATTTTGTCTGTTTAGAGAGAAGAGGGAAGGATAATTCGACTGAGATTAAGTTTCTAATTCTTTGCCTGAATAAAGTCTCTTAATAAACTTAAATGGTGTAATCAAGTCAAGATTCCTAAAAGTTGAGTTGGTAGAAAAAGATCTGTACCTGCTACAAAATAATCATATGAGAACAAAGATTAGAGATGAAAGTTAAGATGTGTTTATTTGAGAGCAAATACATAATTAAGCTGGAACAGAGTCCTTATGTTGACAAATAATAGGAATTTATGCTAGAAAGATAGGTTCTAACACATCCAGTTTCCTAAAAATACTTTAGTTTCAATGGAGTGAATCAGGGCAGGGGTATATTCAAACTCGAGATCAGTCTGGTCACTATGTATGGGATGATACAAACATCATTGTATAACAGCCTTCAGTCTGTCAGATTTTACCAACTTTATATTTGCAATGAGAAAACATATTTTCTCTTCTTTTTCAAGATTTATTTTTATTTGAGAGAGAGAGAGTGCATGCACGAGTGGACGGAAAGGCAGAGGGGAGGGAGAGAGAGAATCCCAAGCAGTCTCCCTTCTGAGCATGGAGTTCCAGACACGGCTCAATCTCACAGCCCTGAGACCATGACCGAGCCAAAACCAAGCATCAGATGCTAAACTGACTGAGCCATCCAGGCACCCTGAGGAAAATTTATTTTCATGACACATGTAGGCAACAGATAGTACCTTTACCTTTAGTTAATGAAACCGCAGCTTGGAGAAACTTGAAAGAGAGAAGATCACTCAACCAGAATCACTTAGCTAGTGGCAAGAAGAGCTGGAAGCTGAAACACTGACTTTGGACACCAGGTAGGATAATCTTTCCGTCATAACTAAAGGCACGTCTGGTTCCCTGCTCCAGCATTCCCCTAACTTCAAGGTCACAGTCTAAGTCAAATTAATGATGTTTACTTTATATTCTTTGGGACTCAATATTTCTTCCAAAGGACATCTTGTGCGTCAGGTTTTTCTCTTCTGTGCCTCAGTTTCCCATAATCAGGTTACTGACCCCTATTGCCAGGCCAGACCTTTCTTTGATTGCTATTATTTGGACATCTCCAGTTTCCTGTTGCTTTCTATCAAGTTATTATTTTTTCTCCTATACTAAGATAGGGCGGTTGTGGATACGTTTCTTATCTGCAAAATTAGAAAAGGACAAGGCAAGGAAACATAAGGAAAATAACACCGCTTTCAACTGGCGTGGGCTGGAATCCCTTCTCTACTACTCAACAGCTGTCTTGGAAGCACACTTTATGTAGATTCCAATGGTCTCGCTCTGGAGAGCTCCTTGCTTCCCCTTCTCGCCACCACTCATCCACTAGGGGCTGCTGTTATGTCTCATCCATGATAACGCTTGGAAACAAACAGAAACCATTCAAACCATGTATTCTGAGTAAAAGAAGCCCCAGAGACAGTTAATTACACTCAGGATATCAAGATATTCAGTAGATCTTTTTTAATACCAAAATCTAAGTCCTTGCGGTTCCCTTTATTTCCATCTCTGCACCGCAGTGTGATTTCCCTTGACGCAAATCTCTTCTACTACTTTTTATCCCAGATTCCCCTTTGCCTATTAGAACCCCAAGGAACCCCATGGTTAAAAAACAAAACAAAACTCCGTGACATCCTTACAATCATAACAGAACATGCTGTCTGCTCTTGGCACTAAGTCAAACCTGGCTGACCCGAAGGATATGGTTTCCCGTGTAGAGAGTGAGTGGAAATAATAAGATGAGGGAACAAAAGTATAGACAGATAAGATGATGTGATAGGATGAGAAGAGCAGATGGGGGGGGCGGGGCTCGGAAGTTGTTAATATGCTTGTCCTTAATCTGAAAAAAGAAATTGATAACGGTCAAAAAGCTGCATGGGGCAGAGAGGGGAATGTTGAGTACACCTGTTTCTCGGCTCACATCCTGGTGCTCAGATATGTGGCATATGGTGGAGTGAGAACCAAACACTTCAATGAAATGGAAATATGAATAAACAACAGAGGTAAAATGAAGAACAATGAAAAATAAAATATAAATAAAATATAAAAATTAACAAAAACCCGCAACATTCCACTGCTAAGTTCTTCTCAACTTTAACTCTGTAGCAAATTTCAACACAGGGAGCACAGTGTCAGGAAGCAAATCAATGAAAAACAAATAAATAACCTAATGCAATCATTGTACCAAATATGGAAAGATCTGTGCAAACTGCTCTTATATGGTGATAATGATCTTCTTTTGGTGAGTCCTCAGCATGTGGTAACCCCAAACCAATCTTCTGGTGAACCTTAAGAGCCCTACCAAGTTTACACATGTTTAGTGCACGAACTCTTAACCCCCTGGTACTTAGCATTGGGTCCCACTCATATCCAGCATCGTTAGACCTGAAAAACTACATAAACCCTACCTATCCAAGAAGCAAATAATGAAGGCAAAATGTCAGGTAAAGGGCTGTGAGTTATTATAAATTAGATGATAGGGTTATAAGGTCCCTAATCCTGGAGAAGAATAGAAGATAGATAAATATTTATCGAGAAAGGCGTAACTCCAGTTTTCCATTCCTAAAGTAGGGTTTTATCTCAATCTGATTAAATATGCTTTAAAAAAATTTTCATTACAAATCCAGATAATTTGTTTAAAATACCTACATAAGACCTGGCATACTGAAAGGACCCAATGCTCATTATCTATCAAATTGGTATTGGTGCCAGTAATGGGATATTTACTTTCAGTTAATTAGAAAAATGGTCATCAAAAGCAATATGATTTGAGGATTTGAATAGCTATTAGGAACAACATAAAAATCCAAGAGCTGTTTTGAGAAGATTAGCTGCAAGTTAGGCTGAGTAGGCATGAGGTTTGGGCTTTAATCCTTCCTTGAACTCTACACTGGAGAATGATTCATGGGGAACCCAGCATTCTTTAAGGGCCACTGCAAGAGTGAACAGTTTGTATAATATAGCATAATTGTATAATATACCATCAAGTATATATATGAAAGTTAACATTTCTCCAAAGACTTGTATATTTAGGTTGCTTAAGTTATAAGAAACAATTTTGTGCAATATTGTTTAACTGGTTGATTTAATAAATAATTTATGTTAAACATTGTACAGAAGTCCTGTGTATATATGAAGACTAATAAGAAACAAAAATTGATTTCAAAGAGTTTGCTGTCTTCAATGTTGTAAAGCCTTTTCCATATTTAGGATGATTTCCTTAGGATGGATTTCTAAACGTGCAAAAAGTAAGTATGAATGCAGTAAAGGCTGTTCTTAAAAGAGCCTACCAATTCACAATTGTTTCAGTAATATGTGGTAGAAATCTATTTTTATGTCACTTAATCCAGACTCTTCATTCAATTAACATTTAGCAAACATTTAGTCCCTACTCTATGCTCTAGGTTTTGTATCATAAAACAAGAATCTAAAAATTAATAAAACACCATCCTTGTCTAATCTAGTGGGGAAACGTTATAGCGGGGAAACTATTAATGCCGCAGGGGAGCTGTTTTGTGCCACGGGAACAAGAACAGGAGGTCATGAATTCTGTCTGACAGGTCACAGTTCATAAAGCCTATGGTATTTAAATTTGGGTCTTCAGGGATGAGAAGGGGTTTTAGAGTTGGCATGAGGAAAGAAGTTTCATGAAAGGGTAGATAAAATGTGTGAAGTCCATATAGTGAAAGTTTATGGCATCTTTAAGAGAACTGGGAGTTGTCTCTTTGGGCCAGAGTTCTAGAGGAGGCAAGAACAAGAAGATAACAATGGAAGTAAAAAGTGTGTAGGGCCACATCAGGGTGGAGCATATAAATACACTAGGGTAGTTGGACTTATAAAAAATTTTAAGAAAGTGGCCTGATATAATCAGATGTGTACTTTGTAGATAATTTTACCTTTGGTGAATGGACTAGAAAGGTAGGAGGTAGCAGAAGCCAAGTATAAGGGCCAAATATGAGGCATGAGGATGGGCACCACTAGAAATTATCAGATAATTTGGATCTACTGAGCCTGAAATAATTTCGGATGTAAATCCTTAGACTTGGTGAACAGGTGAATGTCTTGCCTAAAAAAGGAGCCACAGCCACTGTCTCTTTTATTTCGAATCCCAAGTGCATATAGTTATGCCAATAATCTTGTTAGGAAAATTATATCAGCAAAAACGGTTTTTCTCAAGAGGGAAATAAGGAATGATGACTTCAGCTTTGGATCTGCTGGCTTTGAGATGCTAGCAGACATTCCATAAAGAGAATTTAAAAGAAAATAATGGTTCTAGAAGATACAAGAGAAAGGATAGAACCTGAGATACACATTTTCCAGCCATTGGTGTTGAGGTGATAGTTGAAGTTGCTGGAATAAATGGGACCATTTGGTGAAAGCATGTAGTGTTAGAAAAGAAGACTAAAGTCAGAATCTTGAAGACTTCTCATCTTTAAGAAGCTGAATGGAAGAAAGGAGGCTTTATGCTTTTAGGTAGTTTGTGGGGAAAATCCTTCCATAGCCTCAGAGTTGTCCACATCTCCTCATAGGATGGAAACTTCCAATATGGCTCTGAGACGGTTTTCAATAATAGTTGTATAAAACAAATTTAGAACTTTTTTTTAGTGTGACAAAACTTGAATTCTGGATGTAACAGGGAAATTCCTGTGATTGACATGATTTGGAAGGTCTCCTTGTCAAGGGTAAGAGGTACATGAAGTTAACTGGTTGAGTGGATAAATTAATTCTTTCAGGGGCCCCTGTCCATGATGAAACTCCAAAGCACAATGCCAGCATAGTCTCTGATAAGACCTCATTCGACACCAGGCCCGTAAGACAAGATGCTGGTCAGGAAGGATTTGGAGGAAGCTCAGCTCTAGAACGTTTAGCTTTGCTGTGTGACAGATAGTCTCATTGACTCTGTGTCCTTTTCAGACTAGTTGGAGGGCATCCTAAACCCTCAGGAGCTGAATTCTCCCCACCTGAAAAATCAGACAGCACTCAGAGACCGAAGAGTCAACCTGGTGACAGCAGAAAAGACCTTGGAATCCAAGGACTCCCATATCCAAAAACGTTTTTGATTTCAGCTGTGAGGTAAGGGGAAACGAGGATATACGATCGTTTTTAAGTTGACTTTATATGGCTACAAATTCTTCTTCACTACTCCTTTCATTAAGACGGAGAGTTCAATTCCCTTCCCCTGGGATCTATCCTGGCTTTAGTCACTTGTTCGACCAACAGAACGCAGTGGATGGAAAACCAGATCCTGAGATGACCTGTGGCCTCTCCGCAGGATGTTTGAAACACTCATTCTGCAATCTGCCTGCCGTGCTGTGGGAAAGCTGACGGGAGGACTCCACAGGAAAGCAATGATGCCTTTGCAAGCGGTCCTGGCTGAGGAGCCAACCAGCAGCCTGCACCAACTTGACAGCCATGTGGCAAAGCTACCTTGGAAGGGGATCCCTCGCTGGTTGGCTCCTCAGCAAGGACCTCTTAAAAAGACATACGGTCAACCCAGGAGCCCTGCCCCAAATGCACATTCCCAAGCAAAACAAATCCTATTTCTTGATTTCAGTTCCTGAACTTGGTGATGGTTTGTTATACAGCAGAATATAATCAAAACATTTGGTCAAAATATTTCCAATTGCACAATGATCCCTCTAAATGATTACAACTTCCCCAGAGGCTTTTATTAATTCATGAGAGATTTCTCTAAAGCTTAAGAAATAAGACTCCAACAGCAACAACAGAACTTTCCCTGAGATGAACATGCGCTGTCTAGCAGTACTGTGGCAACCCAACAGCAAAGACGTGAGCAATGAAATACACTCTTACACTCCTTCCAGATAAGTTTCTGGTTGTTTTCTCCGAGTATGTGTGTTGATGGACGACAAACTGAGGGAAGTACTAGGGATAACTGCTGTCTGTTCCTCTTGTAAGAAAGGGCAGTAGGAAGAGTGATGCCGGGAGGAGAATCTGTTAAGTGGTCAAAGGAAAACATACCTACAAGTGAAATCTCACTGCTGAATCATTTCCCCAGCTCGTCTGCAAGGGATCCTTACAGGAAAATGTTTTATCCTAAGTACCAACACAAAGGTCATAGGCATTCCTAATGAAGTCAGAGAAAAGAAAGCATTTTTTTTTCTACATAACTAAAGTGAGGCTGTTTCCAGAATATAAATGAGACGAAGACACACCAAGAATGTAATTTGCAGATATCTGAAAGAATGATTTAATTGTCCTGGCAAAGTTACTCATTACGTTTTGGGGCTTGACATCATTCCAGTTCCCTGTTTACTGTATGATGCTTGAAATTACATGCTAACAAAAATGATTTTAGAAACAGAAATGCTCCATAAAAAATAAACGAATATAATTTGGAGCACATTAAAAGAGATTGGAAAAGAGCCTAGAGCAAACTCAAGAGTTTATCATATGAAAACATTATTCTCGATTTAGGGCATGCTGTTTGAAGAATCAAGTCTTAAGAAACAAGAGAGTGCAAAAGGGCCTTAATGGTTTCTTCTACTAATTAATAAAGAAATATCTCTAAGATAACCAATCTAGCACATAGAGCCTGAAGCCTGTTAAAGACACATGATCCGCAACAGGACGGTGGTATCTGCAATACATTTTCATACAAAGGCAGGTACCCTGTGAGGATTTGGTAAACATTAATTAGATTTAAATATATGCTTCTAATACCGACACAGACAGTTTCTCATCAGTGGAATCGTTTGAGAAACCTCACAGCGTAGAGTCCTCATAGGAAATTCCCATAGCACAGAGCAGATAAGAACGTGTCTATTTATGGTGTAGGATTGTGGAAAAGAGTAACATGTCAGATTGACACTATTTTGAGCACTAACCAGGATTAGTATAGAAAGCTGGGGACTGTGTGATTTGGAATACACACATACACACAATTCCTAATTTGAACATATAAAATATATATGTATGTTCTGAAAAAATTTAAAAGCCCCAGAGAAAAATTTAAGGTGCCACATTATATATGTGTAATGTATTATATATGCAGTATATATATTATATATTAGGCATTATATATTATATATATATCATAAATATTTTAAAAATTTATTATAAAATATTAGAAAATTTAAGGTGCCATATTATATATATAATGTATAATATATGCATTATATATTATATATTATGCATTATATATTATACATTACATATATTACAATGCATTATTTTATATATATATATATATATATATATATATATATAAATAAAATGTAGTCCCTAGCAATTAACAAAAATATTTTCAACTCCCATAAACATTTCACCAACTCCATCTTTGTATTGGTCCTACCCAAATTTCCTATGCCCCTAATCTGTTCAAGACGATCTCAAATTGGGCATTTCTCTGAACACATGCATCTATCTGCCTGGATTAAATTCTTAAATACTTAGGAAAGTCACTGCAATTTACAATATAAATAAGGTACGGAAGTTATCAAGTTGTTCTAAGACTTTCCATCTGATTTCCTTTATCTTTACTTTGCCTGGAGGTTTCTGGCTCCTGTCTGATCTTTCTGAAGCCCTGACCATACGGTCATTTGCTAATGTGGTCGATGAAATTTACATCCTCTTCAAAAATGACAAAATTCTGAATGAAGCTTGATGCATGTTTATTGAAAACAAAAAACAACAAAAGTTTATCACTCTATTTGCAGCCATCCAAGCAACATTTTCTAGCCATTATGAAACATAATAAAACAAAATTCCTAGATTGTCTTTAATTTTTATGCTTCCTCTGAAAAGCTAATTTTACAAGTATCCTTGGCCCTGCTAATATACTAAGGACAATTCACATCAGAGAATAGGTACAGTAAACTCTGAGCTGAGAGCCAGAATTAAAAGGGGCCGTTTATCACGAAGAACAAAATGCATCTTACACATCAGTGTGAGAGAGTAGGAGGAAACTTTCATCAGAAAAAAAAGCAGAGTGAGAGAGAATAGGAGGGAAGTTCCTGGGGTCGGAAAAACAGATATGGATAAATGTAGAAATGAAAAATATTGTCAGGTTGGGGCACCTGGGTGGCTCAGTTGGTTAAGCGACTGCCTTTGGCTCAGGTCATGATCCTGGAGTCCCGGGATCGAGTCCCGCATCGGGCTTCCTGTTCAGCAGAGTCTGCTTCTCCCTCTGCCTCTCCCTTCTCAGGCTCTCTCTTTCTCCCAAATAAATAAATGAAATCTTTTTAAAAAGGAAAAATATTGTCAGGAAAATATCTATGTTGTCACTTTTGGAAAATAAAGTGGGGAAAGGAACTAATGGCTTCTATGCCTTTGGGTACCTCCAGTGTTAGATGCTTTATGTAGATGATTCCATCTTATCCAGAGTCTCAAAAACCTGTAGATACATTATATACATTTTTGAAATAAGCAAACCAAGACTTAAGTATGTCCAATAACTTTCTAGTAAGTGATAGGGTCAGTGTTGGGGTTTTGGTCCCCCCACACCATGTTACCACATTTCCAAAAAAAAAAAAGTGCGATGGTAGAAATGGGGCGAGTGGGGATACACTTACTTCAATCTGATTGCTACAAAATGAAAACATTTTGGATGCTTTCAACTTGTAAAGATACCCTTATCTTATTAATATCTAGTACATGTAATTTCTAATGTAGATATCAATATAAATATATATTACACAGATATTTCTCAGTATCTTTTCCTACTTATACCTCAAGGTTTTTATTAGTTTATATTTATTTTTAATTTTTTATTATTATGTTTTAAATGTTCACTATGTATAGAAAAAGTAAACATTTGAATCTGTGTCTGGTTCAAACAGCTTATTTTATTTTATTTTATTTTAAAGATTTTATTTATTTATTTGACAGAGAGATAAAGAGTACAAATAGGCAGAGCACAGGCAGAGGGAGACGGTGAAGCAGACTTCCTGCCGAGCAGAGAGCCCCATGCGGGACTCGATCCCAGTGGGATCATGACCTGAGCCAAAGGCAGACATTTAACTGAGCCACCCAGACATCCCTCAAACAGCGTATTTTAAACTGAAAAATATATCATGAAGGAAAGACATGTTTCAAATATATCATTTCTACTAATATTTGTTTTAAATTTTATTTATTTTTATTTATTCATTTGAGAGAGAGACAGAGATAGAGACAGAGAGAGCACAAGCAGGGGGAGCAGCAGAGGGAGAAGCAGACTCCCTGCTGAGCAGAGAGCCTGATGCGGGGCTCGATCCCAGGACTCAGAGGTCATGACCTAAGCCAAAGGCAGACGCTTAACCATCTGAGTCACCCAGGCACCCTGTCTACTAATACTTGTTATACAATAAACTCATCAGAATTCAATCGTTTGGGGTGGTGGGGTTATGGGCATTGGCGAGAGGGGTGTGCTGTGGTGAATGCTCTGAAGTGTGTAAACCTGGCGATTCACAGACTTGTACCCCTGGGGATAAAAATACATTGTATGTTTATAAAAAAAATTTAAAAATTAAAAAAAATATATTTCAATCATTTGGTAAAGTAAAATCACTATTCTATGATGAATGAGAATGACTTAAATGAAGAAGGAAATAATATTTACCAGAAATTTCTGACATTGGTTGTTACATTATCAGTGTTCCTTTTCCTCTCTTTCTGCTATAATTTATTTGGAAGATTAGTGAGTATGTCTATAGGTATGTGTGTGTGCATATGTATTTCTTAAGAAAAATACATTATATTAATGAGAAAATGTAGCCATAATCCCAAACCTATTTACATCTACCAATGTATATTCAGAGTATTTTAAATATGGTGTTTAAAGTTGAGATAAAATGACAACAGTTTCCCATAGAAAATTAAGTGACAGAGTTTTAGTCTGAGTAAATAAAAATATTGAATTAATTATGATCCCTAGCTTATACTGTGGTTGATTTAGTCTCATCTTGCCAACGGCTGTGGCTAAACTATCCAATAGAAATGTAGTGCAAGCCATGTATGAAACTTTAAATTCTAGTAGCTGCATTAAAAAATTTAAAAACTAGGTAAAATTAAATTAGTAACACATCCTTATTTTGCCCAATATTTTCAAACGATGGTATCCTCCACATAAAATAAACATTAAGAAGTTAATGAGATATTTACATACCTTCTGTGTGTTCAAAATCTGGTGGGTATTTTACACTTACAGTACATCTAATTCAAACTAGGCACATTTCGAGGGCTCAAGGGTTCACTTCAAACATGCCTCATGACTACCCTGTTGGACGTAAATCTAAAAGTGGAGCCTTTGAGTTAACCTGGGAATTGGGAGGCCAGTGCATCTTGATGCAGCAGAAAACAGAGCATAAAATCTTCACCCATTCTTACCAATTTTATTATTCTGAGACCACACGGCCCACAAATAGCTGAGCCCTGCCACTTACCACCACCAGGAATCCTGATATTTTACTCTGTATAACTCCAGTGAAAAGAATTTGGGTAGGACAGAGAAAGGAAGAAAGAGAGAAAGAGAGAAGGAGTGAAAGAAGGAAGGGGGAGAGGGAGGGAGGCGGGAAGGAAGAAAGGAAGGAGGAAACAAGGAAGAAAATAGCAATGGAGAGGAAGGAAGAGGAAGGAAGGAAGGAAGAGATGGAGGGAGCGAGAGAGAGGAAGGGCTGGAGAAGGAAGACCTGAAGTACATCAGGAGGAGATTTTGCAGATACTGAAAGTATGGCCCACAGAACTCTCAGGGTCCCCAAGATCCTTTTAAGGGCTCTCCAAAGTCCAAGTGTTTAATAATAATAATAAAAATCAGAGGAAGGGAAAAGGAAGAAGATGCAGGAGGAAGAGGAGGAGGAGGGAGCCAAAAGTTTTTCACTGTGTTGACACTGGGTATGAACGAAAGAGTGGGTAGAACCGCTGGTGCTTTAGTACAAAATAATACAAAATCCCAACTCGTGATACACATCATTTTAATATTCTATCTGACAAAACAGGACTATATATAAGCACTTCTGCCTCATGTTGAAGTATGATACTTTTCTTTAGAAAGGTCCTCATGATTATTTGGCTTATGAGCTGAGTTATTCACTATTTTCATGGAAAACCATTTTTGCATGAAAAAAAAAAAAACAGTGGCTGAGAAACGTGCTAGTCAGAATTGGGAGGGACACGCATATTCTTGCCAGTGATGGAAAACAATAGATAGCATATGTCAATACAGAAAATTGAGCTTTCAACTGAAAATCGGAATTTTAGAAAATTGAAAACCATCATCATGAGCTTGACAGCTTAACATTTGCAGACTTTTCTAACGTCATTTGTAATAATATTTCCAAAATGTGATTTTTAAATATTATATAAAGAAACCTTCAACATTGGGAGGATCTATCTGAATAATTCATTGAACTAATATTTTCCAAATGGCCACTGAATGATATTTTTAAAAGCATTTATGGTTAAAAGACTCATCAAAGTAAAAACAGACCAATGGATTTTGATATAATAGGGTACATCAAGCTTACTGATTTAATTTCAGAGATCACAGTGCAACTACAATAATATGCCATTTGTAGAGTATGATCTAGTATCCAAGAAGAATATTTATGATTATCTGGAAATGTTAAAAAATCCATCCCTTTTCTTATTAGGTATCTGTGTGAAGCCGTATTTTCTTTGTATACCGCAACCAAAAAAAAAAAAAAAAAATTGTAACAAATTGGATCCAGAAGCACATCTGGGCATATCTGTTCTCCATTAAGCCAGACATTTGCAAAGATGTAAAACAATGCTATTTTTCTCCCCATTTTTTGTTTGTTTTGGAAAATAAAGACATTTTCACAAAATTTTCACTCATGTTAACAAGTAGTACATTTAATTTTCTTATTTTGAAATGATTCAAGATATAAAATATTTTTATATTTGTCATCTTTAATTCCTAACATAGTAAATATTAATAGATGCATCCCACATAAACATAAGTGCTTTAGGATTCTCAGTAATTTTTTAAAGGTGTGATGGGAACTGACACAAGGCTTCTAGTGAGTGGGATGAGCCCACCGTTTTCAGAATCATAGAGATATAGCTTTATATCTTGGTGCAGGCCTTTTACTAGACTACTGACCTTTGTCAAGTTATTGACCAGGAATTATGGCTATAAAGGGTCTAGCACGTTACCTAGTGCAGAAAAAACCACTGATAAATGTCAGCAGCTGTTGTAATTATCACATGACCCTGTCTAGATTCTCTCTCTATGACTATTGTGCTCACTGACTTCAAGTATATATAGTTACTTGGGAATAAACTATCATTTCCCATCAGGAGAGTCCTTTCTTTCGATAAAAAGTACCCAACTGCCAATGATTTTTGTCTTCTGGACTGACAGATTGCCAAATTGCTATTCATTGTGGTGTTCAGAAATATCAAGTTCACTTGCTAAGTAACTGTATTTACACTGGTGAACTGAACAGACTACCAGGAGAGGGGGGAAAAGACCTTACAGCATGTTTTAAGTCCTATAGAATTAAAAAGTATACTTGGTTTCTGCAAGTGGGCAGGCTGAACCTCACTTGGTTCTCTTTGGTGTAGTTGGAGACCTAGTCTCAGAGTTCTGATTTTTGGAGGTAGCCGATGCCGAGTTTGCGAAGAGCTCTCTGGTTTTGCATCCGTTCCTCTCTCCGAGGCTCTGAGCACTTCCTCTGCGAGAGGTGGAATGACTTTGTCACAGGCTCGGGAACGGTAGAATAGAGATACAGGGAAAGGATGGATTTATCGTGGGTGACATTTGGGAAGGAAAGAGGTGCCTTTCCCATGCAAGTGAGAGAGCTTGAACAGGAATCACTGAGTTGCTGCACAGCAGAGGCTAGAAACGTACCACCTTCTGGAATTGTACATTGACGTGCTTTCTGGTCCGGGAGGATATTTGTTCTCGCCTGGCTGGGAGAACACCACACTTCTTTTACTAGGGTTTGACTGAAGTAACTTCCCATATTTCCTCATATAATTATACTGTAGGGATGGATGAGAAGCTTCAGTGAGGATAAAGATGTACCAAACCTCCAAAGTCACAGCATGACATAGCAGTATACAGTGGAGACTTTTTTTTTTAAGCCTTGTATCAATTAAGCTAAGAGACTAGGAAATCACTTTCTACAATAAACAGAAACACGGATTTGGACTTCAGCTTCCATTAAGTCCTTGGCCAGGGTAAAACATTGTAAACAGAGAAACACATTTATATGACTAACAAAGAAAATTTAGTCTTTTTTAATGCATAATATCTTTCTTAGCAAACTAAAACATGTTCCATAGTCACCAGAATGATAGGGTCTCTGAATATATTGTAAATGGAGCTCAGTAGTAGATAATACGAGGCTAAAAGTAAAATAGTTAGAGGACAGGTCACGGAAAATAATTTAAATTCATTGAATGATTCCCTCTTCAATTAGGAATGTACCGGGGGAAAAAAATATGTGGATTGTAGCATATTTTTGAATTTCCTGGAACCCAGGAATGGAAGGAAGAACTTGTTTTACTTTGAAAGTTGCTAATGTCTTTCTAAGTCTCCAGTAGAATTTAATCATTTTCATAAATATCTAGTGAGGAAACGATAAATCACTTTCAGGCTCTCTTATAGGGATGTACAAACAAGACAACAAGATTCATTTTTCAGCTCGCAACCTACGCAAGAGATAAGGACTTTGTGTTGCTTATCCCGCTGTTTGCAATTTTAAAAATGAATCTCCTTAGTTACTTCCCCCTTAAGTAAAAAAGGGAAACAGAAATATTTAGTAACTCCTATCAATCACATTTTTCAAGCATGAAGAGGCATGGAAAATGCTTTTTTCTTGATTAAAAAAAGTTACATTTTTCAAGTAAAATACTATTCCAAACTGATGCAAAACAATATATTTATCTAATTTTTTGAAAAATAAATGTGATAACTATTTATGACTCTTGTCTGTATTATTTTGACAGTGGAATAAATCATGACCCAAATCTGGTGTATGGCATACAATTTTAACTTAGCCTCACACTGTTAGACCAAAAGCAATTTTACAGACCCTCTTTTGGAAGAAATTTCCTCTAGGAGATACACCCTCCTCAGCACTGCAGACGCGCCTGTTTCACTATTAGAACTGCTTCACCCTCATTTCCTCAGCCTTGTGGGTTTTTCTAGAATTTTGGCAGCTGGCTGAGTGCTAGTGGAGAGGCTCTTAAAGATGAATTGCTTCCCTTCTCTCCTTGTAAGCTGTCTCAGGACTGTGACCAGATCACGTTGGAAATGGTCGTCTGATGAGAACATTTTCTTACAAGCATGTGCGCTGGACCTTCTCATCCACCTGGGACAGTGCTCATTTCACTGAGTGGCCGATATCTTTGTGCTTATTCCAGGCTGTCTGAGTCCTACTGCATTGTCGTTTTAAAAATTACTGTCACCCAGCTGCAGTTAGGCTCTCAATGTCCCGGAGAGATTATTTTCTGTGTTTCTGGCTGTGTCTTTCATCCATGCTCCACAACAACTATGTTAAACCTATATCACAATTCTAAAGCCTTCTACCCATCACTAGCAATCTCTCCATTCCTTGGGCCTCCTGCTTTGCAATAAAAGAAACCGAGCCCAGCGGGTATGATGAATCCCTTTAACTCTCCGTATCTGCAATTTTATTCACATCTGCGTTACAGTCTTACTTCCTTATTTCCAGTTTTAGAAGCAAAAATGTTGCTCCTTCTACCCCCAAAGGGAGGGATTATCTCCCTGTGCTCTCATCTCATACCATATAGTCATGGACCCCGTCCTTCAGTCCAGCAATTTTTAGTTAAACAAACATTTCTAGTGTGTATCATGTGCAAGACATTGAATTCAAGGTTATGGATACAAAGAGGAAGGCCATTGGCCTGGGCAACAAATGAGTTAACAGTGGACTCTAAAACACTTTGGTAGCTTCTGTCCTGAGATGTATAAGATTCAGTGGTAACAAGTTGGAAGAAGGCTTATAAGGAATCAATAATTTGTTGTGATTTGAACAGGCAATGAAAATTCACCTTTCCCCTAGAAGTCCCGCCATAAATTAAACCACTAGCTTTTCTAAACCAAACATTTTCCAACTTTCTCTGAGCACACAAGCCTTTCTACACAGGACAGACTGGTCCACAGAGAAGACACGTGGAGATATGGTCATTGCGCTACGTAAACACAGAGGCTCTTCCTAAGTTACCTTGTGAGAAAAATACCAAGGTTGCTATGAAGCTCCTCCTTCTAAAATATCCATTATACTCAAAATATCATTACTTTTTTTTAACTTAGAAGAAAAAAAGAAAAAAAAAGAAAAAATATTGTTACTTTCTAAAGTTCAGCTTTAAAAATGTATAAAAAATTTCTTACTTCTCCATCCCTTTGTCTCTGATGCAATTCCTACAGGGCTCTGGCACGAAGCAGATGCTCCGAGGTCAAGTTCTAGTCCAGACTGTGATTTCTTCTTCCTGGACCATGGTTTAGTTCATTTTTTAGTTTTACCAAAACTAAAAGAAATCAATCTCAATCCCCTTTGGCAAAATAAAAGTATTTTTTGACATGATAATTTGATATATTTTTATTAGTTGTATTTTATTTTCTTGTCTATTCTATTCAAATATTTTGAAACTTTTCATTCCCTTGCTCAGAAGCATTTGCAGAAGTCACTCAGAGGCCACTGTTCTTCCACTCTGTGTAAATAAGGTTTCCCATAGTCAAGCATAGAGAGAAGAAAGCCTTGAGAAACAGGTGAAGGGAAGAAAAATGATGTCTCCCAAGCATGAAGAGGTCTGAAGTGAGCATGTCTCACCTATAAGGTCTGTGGTTGGCAGAAAAAAGGAGGTGGAGAAATGGGTAGAGAGGACCATGTGCCAGGAGACCTCTGGCCAGTCCAGAGACTCAAGGTACAGCAGTAGCTATAATCAATCACTTGAGTGCAATTTATGACCAATACCAGTTATAAGATAGCTGCAAATTATTTTAAAATACTTCTGTCCAGACAGTATAATAAGCATGGTTAAAGGTAGGCGCTAGATGCAGTTAATTACTCCACTCAGGAATGAACAGGTCAGTAATCTTGTTAGAATGCAAGGCTGCTAGAATTCTGTTAGGAAGCCAAATTCCAGCCAAGGTAACTGTAAGTGTTTCCATCATTTTTATCCTTGAAAAGCACCAGACACCTTAATAACTATCCTAATGAATTTTTTAAAATGGATTTACATTGGCAAAATTAGAGTTCTGTTAATCAGCATAATTATAGCTGGGTTCTCTTTTGGTGAAACAAGCATTTAAAATATGTGGATTCTATAGTATTTTAGAAAATATCTTACCCTGAATGAGGAGACTGTGAGACTCTAATTCAACCCTTATTGCCTGTAACCATGGGAAAGGAACTCAAGGCATGATTGCTAAATGGTTTTGTATTAAGCCACTGAGTTGGAGAATTCTGATTACTGGGGGCAACGGATCCTTCCCCTAGAATACTGGAGTCTGTCCCACTAATATTTTATGCAAGATGAGACTGGATCATTTACATGGACAGAGAGCTAGCACTTCATCAAAGATCACAGAACAGGTTCTATGAACTATTTTTTCTTGTGTAGAAAAGTTAATATGGGTGTGTATTGTGGCAAGCTTCATCTGAGACTTGCTTATAAGACTTTATCAAGTCTGAAGGGGAGTTGCGGACCCTCACCTGAGCGAAATTTTGGTTGCTACCACTTGATCCATAATGCACACAACTGGCTTAGGTCAATTAACAATAACTGGTCACATGTTTGGTTTTTATTTAGCCCCTGAAAAAAGCCTTTGTTGGCCCTTTAATTGTCAACCCTGCCATGACTGTCTCCAAGGGGGTAGATGGTGGGAGAGTTTTGTGGGACTCGGTGTTTCTATTAGGTGTACTCATCTAAAACTGTTTCATTAAAGGAAACCACTCTTCCTTGCCTGTTGGTCTATGGGCATATTTCTTAGAATCGATTAGCCCTTAGGATTGCTATTTCACATGCTAGTCATAAGGTTTAGATGGAAGTATTCTGTGTTTGTAAATATACCTTGATAGCAGTGTTCCAAATTTAGAAAGGTAACTGGGATACAGGGCACAGGAGGCAGATCCCACAACAGCTGTAGCTTCTCTTATCTCTGGAGCCAGAAATAGCCATTCCACCTTCCTATGAAGAACATGATTTATGAGGAGAAGAGAAAACAAATATGCAGCTACAAGTATGTGAATAAGTGGTGCCTAATCGGATAGGTAGACACTTTCAGAAAATAGATGCTGGTGTGGTAGGCAAAATTCAAAGACGGCCCCTCTAAATGCCCCCCCCCAAATACCTTCTTCTAATTATAGACACACGAATGCAGCTATTGCTGTGAAGAGATTCTACAGATGCCATTAAGGCTCCCAATAAGTTCACTTTATTTTTCTAAAGATTTATTTATTATTTGAGAGAGACACACAAAGAGAGAGCACACATATGAGTGGGGGTGGGGGCCTGAAGGAGAGAATCTTCAAGCAGACTCCCTGCTGAGCACTGAGCTGGACAAGAGGCTTGATCCCAGGACCTTGAGATCATGACCTGAGCCAAAACCAAGTTGGACACTTAACCAATGGAGCTACCCAGGCACCTCCCAATTGTTTGACTTTAAAATAGAGATTATACAGGAGGGTCTATTACTAAATTAGTCTAGGGGTGCCTGGGTGGCTCAGTGGGTTAAGCCTCTGCCCTTGGCTCAGGTCATGATCTCAGGGCGCTGGGATGGAGCCCCACATCGGCCTCTCTCCTCAGCAGGGAGCCTGCTTCCCCCCTTCTCTGCCTCTCTCTGCCTACTTGTGACCTCTCTCTCGCTCTCTCTCTCTCTGTCAAATAAAAAAAAACCTTTAAGAAAGAATTATTCTAGGAGGCTGTAAATTAGCTGTCTTTTAGGTCAACACAATGGCATCAAAGATCTTCAAATAAGAGAACTATTATGAGATTCTGCATACTAGTCCAGTAAACCCTAGGTTAACCACAGCAAATACTTATTTACTCACTGACCCAATAAATGTATTTAATATCTAGAATGAAATAAAAATGAAACATAACATACAATGAATTTATAAGAAAATGTACAATTCTCTTTTTACTACCGGCCTAGTTATAGAATGAAGTTGCTTCTTTATCATTCACTGAAGATATGATTTAAAAGAAGGTAAGATGTCTCAGTAAAATCCAATAAATCACATTCAGAGCAGTTTATGAGTTACCTAAATAGCTGTTTCTAGGATTAGCCTGTTCCTGATTGTTCAGAGAAAAATTTTCCATTAGCTTCTTATGTCCCTGCCCATTTTACAAGCAAGCACTGACTGCCCTTTTGTCTCTATCTTTTCAAAGATAGGTGTACAGTAATCAGCCTTGAAAAACAGAGCGTCTCCATTTAGAGCAAAGGGCAGATTTTATTTCTGTTCAATGTACTAAAGATAATCCTTTCTTTCAGAACAAAGGACAGGTTTCCTTTGCCCACTGTAATGTGTAGGCACATATGTTCTTAGCTAAGATGCAAATCCACTACACATGTAGCATTCCCACAGACTGATCTACATCACCCCCATGTCATTTGGGGAACTAGGAGTAAAAACACAAGTGCACTATACTCATGCTGCTTTCTGTATAATAACTTATGGCAAGCCCAAGAGTCTCATGACTTCTGCCAGCACTAATGAAACTGTGGCAGAATAACTGGTTAATTATAGCTTAAAATCTCACATTGTTCAAAGTCCTTGACCAACTTATAAACATAAAAAAAGTCCTTGATCAACTTATAAACATAATTGATTCATGGCACACTGTAGGTGTTTCCTAGCTTAAGAAACAGAGGTTTTGGTAAAAACTAAGTAATGTGTTTTTGCTCATTGGTTTATATACAATAGGTAATGAGATGATTTTTCTACATCATTTTCTAGATGTATGATTTATTTTTAAAAATTAAAATGCACACTTTCATAACCTTAAAAATCTTAACAAAATATTATCTTCTTAAGTCACTTGGTATTTGGCTTCAATCACTTCTCTCACCTTTAATCAACAACGAGAATGAAGGAATGTTCTTTGCTCATTTATATTTAGCTGCCAAAATTTGGGGGTGTTAAAAGACATACCTTTTCAAAACTGACCTTGTTGGTTACAGAAACAAAATATTCTTCTTAATTTTTCTTACTGAATGCTCTATCAGATTCCTAACAAGAATATTATTACTTTTCTTCAGGATTTATGGTAGGAAAGTTGTCTCAGAACATTAATGAAAGTGAGAACAAATATGAAACTGATTTTTACTCGATGGTTCAGTTCAGTTGGTTCAATCAGTGTAGTAGATGTAAACAGTTTTATTCCACATATAAAATGAAAAAAATCCTATGTCAGGAGCACCTGGGTGGTTCAGTTGGTTAAGTGTCCCCCTCTTGACTTCAGCTCAGGTCATGATGTCAGGTTCCTGAGATGGAGCCCGTGGAACTCCATACTTAATGGGGAGCCTGCTTCTCTCTCTGTCTCCCTCTGCCCCTCCCCATTCTCTCTCTCAAATAAGTAAATCCTTTTCAAAAAATTAAAAAATAAAAATCTTAAATCCGAAGTAGGTTGTCATGAAGTTGATGACTCTGTAGACGTAATCACTTTGGATCTATTTACTGTACTGAGTCTAGAACAGTCTGGTAGGCTGATGGTGTGTATATGTAGTTAGTCCTTCTCTAGAACCAATTAATGCTGCTAAAAAGCTGAGGAATTGCTTTCAGGTCCTCGTCTGCAATACCTATAGTATTAAATAACCAGTTACTTTCTTTGGTTTGCTTTCCTTTGCCTTCTGAATTGCTCAATTCTGAGTCTACTGGAAACTCTAAAATAGAACGGTCTGGGGGCGTTTTTAAGTACAAGAAAAACATTTTCACCTTTTCCACTAAGTTGAGAAACATCCTAATAGCTGTGATATAGACCAAAGCCTGTGAAGTCACACAGGTTTGATTTTTGTTTACTGGTTTTGTTTTATGTGTTAGAAGACAGTGTTCTGAAAAAAGAGAGAGAAAGAGTGAGGAGACGCAGAAACAGACAGAGATTGGTCTGCAGGATCACACTTTCTGGAAAGCCAGCATTATCACCTTCCACAATCACGACAGGCTTCTTTCTCTTAGCAGACACTTGGTCACCAGTTCAGATGTCCCTGGTCATCTGGGGTCCTGGGGCCCTACTACTGCAGCTGTATATTACTAATGCCATCAGTATTCCATTTGTCAGTCACAGAATAAGCTGGTACCCTTAGGGGCACCGTGGCTCGGTGGGTTAAAGCCTCTGCCTTCAGATCAGGTCATGATCCCAGGGTCCTGGGATCGAGCCCCACATGTGTACTTACACATCCCTGCTGAGCAGGGAGCATCTCTCTGACTACTTGTGATCTCTGTCTGTCAAATAAATAAATAAATAAAATCTAAAAAAAAAAGAGCGAGAGAGAGAAAGAAAAAGAATAAGATGTTATAAGATGTTACCGTTTCGGAAGCTTGTAATTAATTTTTTCTTTACATCCTTGATAATCCCTAGAAAGACTGTGGGTCATGGAGAAGTGTTCAAATATCAAATAACATACTGCAAAACTCCCACTGAGCTGGAGCCCCTCATAACCCTAAAATCATGACCCAAGCTGAAATCAAGAGTCGGTCCCTTAACAGACTAAGCCACCCAGGCACCCCCAACTACATGGCATTTTTAATGAGGAAGATAAAAGCAAATGAGCATACAAAAAAAAAAAATGGGCAGCTGAGCTAGAAATAATTTAATAAACAAACAAAATGATAGGACAGAGGATAATGAAGAGGGATACTTGGACCTACATAAGACAGAAGAGCATGTCAAGTCCTTTCTGGGGAGTCTACGTTTAAGTTGAGATTTCAAGGATGTGAAGGTTCAGCTACAGGCAGAGCAGGATCTTGTAGGGAAGTGTGTTCGCAACAGGGAAAAAGAGCTCGCTGTGTTAGAGAAACTAAAAGGGGAACAGGGTGACTTCCATGGGTTGAGCATAAAATGGAATGAATTGAAATGAGGTTGGGGAGGGGAACATGAGCAAAATTACCTCCAGTCTAGCAGACCATGAAGAGAGTTTTGGATTTTAAGTTCAATAAGGAAACTGATGGATCTTTAAGTAGACTTTATGTGTTCAAAGGATGAGTATGAAGAGTAGAAATCAATAGTCATAGGAGACTGTGGTTGGTGTGTACTTACTCACCGCCACAGATCCTCTGTCCATCATTCTTCACACTCTCTCAGGCCCTACGGGGCTGACCACACAGATCTGCAACACCCAGGACATCCCCTTCCTTAGGACTCCCAGTTCTACCTGACCTAGGGGGACTATGGGCAGGTAATGAGAAAGGGGGAGGCGAGTAAGATCAAGGCATTTAGTCCCCTGCCTTATTCTCCACTAGGTTGCCACACCTGGCTGTGACCGCTATTGGAGGCCAATGTACCTGCCCTATGGCCCTCATCACTCAACTCCCTGTCCAGGTTCCAGTAAACCTTTCTCAACACTTGTCCCCTCATTACTAGCCTCGGGGTACTGTACTTTCCTTTGTTGTCTATGTATAAACCCTGCCAAAGCTTTGCAAATAATCCTTCTACTTCAATCCCTTGCTTCAGTTACAAAGCTTGAATGTCCCACCTTTCTATCCAGGAACGTACAGTATTTCAGGCACGAGATAATGATGGCATGGTCTGAGGGAGACGTTCTGAAGGTAGAATTAGATACATTCGAGAATTCATTTTGGAGTTAGAATCAAAGATTTGTTGAAAGACATGAAGGGAGATGTCGGACAAAGGAGGACAAATCCAGGACGGTTTCATTTGCCTGGAGGACTCCAGCTGAAACAAGTGAGACAACAGAAATAGCACTTGCTTCTAAGGGAAAACTGGAAGTGGAACAAGTTTGGGGGACAGAAAAGGAGCAAATCAAGGTCAGTTTAAGGGGCTGGTGAGATGCCCATGTGGAAACATCAAGTAGTAGTTAAATAAATAACCTGGGATTTCAGAGGAGGTCAGGGATGTAAATTTTGAATTCTTCTCCTCATCAGTGTTATCTGACTCCTCAGCTCTGGCTGCAGTTAGAGAGAAGCCTGAGATCTGATTGCTGGGTCAAGGAGAAGAGGACACTGCTGTTGTTGGACAGAGTGTTTAGGAAAGTCTAGATGGTCTATGGTGTTGTTCAAGGTCTCCACTTCCTTACTGATTTTCTCTCTGGCTGTGTTACCCATTTTGAAGTCTGCTACTATTATCATGTTCTTGTTTATTTTTTTTTCAATTTTATCAAAGTTTGCTTAGGAGTTCTGTGGTCTGGTGCATAAATATTTATAATTGTTACCTTATTGACAAAGTGACGCATTTATCATTATATAATATCCTTCTTTGTCTCTTATAAAAGCTTTTGATTTAAAATCGAATTTGTCCATATTAGCAGAGCCACCCTCCTCTCCTCTTGTAACCATTCTCATGGAATATCTTTTTCCATCCTTCTACTTTCAACCTGTGTGTATCTCTATAACTAAAGTGAGTCTCTTATAGATAGCATAGAGTTTAATTCTGTTTTACTTTTAATTCATTCAGTCAATCTATATTTTCTGATTGGAGAGTAAGTCTAGTCACATTTAAAGTAACTATCACCCTTATTGACTTCTTTTGTGTTTGTGGTTTTTTTGCAGTGACATTCTTTGTTCCTTTCTCATTTCCTTATTGTATATTTTATAGATAATTTCTTTGTCGTTACCATTGCAATTACATAAAACATCTTAAAGTTATAACATTTTATTTCATATTGTCAACTTCAATCACATACAAAAACTCCATTCATTTATAGCTCCACCACTCCCACAGTTTATATTATAGTTACCACAAATTCTATATTAATATATTGTATATCTGTTAGCATAGATTTATATATATATATATATATATATTTGTTTCTCTCATTTAAATTCTTTGGACCAAGGTTACAATGGTACAGGTTACTACATTTATCCATGCATTTACCTTTACTGGAGAACCTTATATTTGTGTATGGTTCCATGTTTTTGTTTATCATCCTTTCATTTTATTTTATTTTATTTTATTTTATTTTATTTTATTTTATTTTATTTTTTAAAAGATTTTATTTATTTGTCAGAGATAGAGGAAGAGACAGCGAGCAAGCACAGGCAGACAGAGAGGCAGGCAGAGGCAGAGGGAGAAGCAGGCTCCCTGCCGAGCAAGGAGCCTGATGTGGGACTCGATCCCAGGACCCTGGGATCATGACCCAAGCCGAAGGCAGCTGCTTAACCAACTGAGCCACCCAGGCATCCTAACCATCCTTTCATTTTAATTTGTTGGACCACATCAGCATTTCTTTAGAGCAGGTCTAATGGTGATGAGCTCCCTCAGCTTTTCTTTATCTGAGAAAGACTTAATTTTTCCCTTACTTTTAAGAGACAGCTTGCTACATACAATATTCTTGGTTGACAGTTATTTTTTCTTTTTCAACACTTTGAATATATTAACCCTCTCTTTTTGCTTGCAAAGTTTCTACCAAGAAATCCTCTGATAATCTTAGGGGCTCCCTTGCATATATAAACTTATTCTGAGTACTAATAATTGATTAATTAATTGTGTTTAATTAATAAATTGATTCTGATGAATCAGATCAGTAATCCTACTGTGTTGGAGGAATAAGTAATAGGAGGCTAGGAGTGATGCACTGGAAGTCTTTTGCTTTTATGGATAGAGGCAGAAGATAGGTCAGACATATTTCCTTCTTCCTTTAGGTTTGTTTATTTTAAATGGGATTAGTGTTTTTATTTCTTACTTTTTAAGGACCATAATTGCTTGGTTTATTGAGGGCCAATTAACTCATGTGCAAAGGAAGCTTTAAAGGTATTTAAGCAAGCAAGAAATTCTCTGCTAGTTAATTAGGTCATTATATTTGCAGGTTTACATTTAATCTATATGGCCACCAAATGGAAGTGTAGGTGAGGAAGTTTAACTTTTACAGATATTTAAATTCCTGAAATTTATACTGAGTCTATACAGAATTTATAGCTATAGCCTTCTTCTCAAGACCATCAATACCTTCCAATTTCATCACTCTTTGTATTAATCAATCCAGGCAGAGTTTTAAATGGTAACTTGATTAGAAATTGAGAGCCTATCAATTCTAATATATTGTCTAGATATAAAAGAGTTGAAAGTTTTTCTTTCAGCTTATGGATTACAAATATGGACTCAAGCTAACAGGCTTTTTGATATGCATCACTCTGTTTGAAATAATTAATAAAGTCATTTCCTCATTGATGATGTGCCAACAGTATGACCACATGGGGTATCTATTGTCTTACATTATTTAACCATAAACAAGATATTTGCTTATGATTATAGATGCTGTTGAATTTATAAATCCCTTAGCAACGGCCTTGGAAGTCAATTGCTTTTATAAAGCTGTGGAAACATATTAACCAACAATGAATTTATAGCAATTAGAAATATATTGTGTCCCCATCCCACCCCCAACTTCTAAGATCACGTTGGTTCTGCCCAAGATCTAGCTCCAGAAAATTTCATGTTTAATTTTTAGTCATATTTTGGCAAAACAGAGACACCCACATGGTTGCCAAGTTGGGGCAGATGGAAAAGTTGACCTGATGGCATTGCAGCTTGAATATCCTCATTTCCAAGTGTTTTGTTAATCTTCCCCATGTCCCTACCCACTCACTCTCTGCATACAAAGTCACACCCGAATGTGTGTCCCTCTTCATGAAGGAGCCTCAAATTGGTAAGAATGCAATCTCCATATGTTAGTGGGACTTTGTTGTTAAATGCCCTCATATAAATACCAGGAATTAATTATGTGAAACAGACAAAAAAAGGATAATTCATTCAATTCATATGGTCTGACAGAGATAAAGAAACAGAGATAAACTAAAACACATTTTAGTAGACTCTTTACCTTTTCATTGACAGTGTCCTTTGATAGATATGACTCAAACACCTATAAAGCTTGAACACTCAATTTTGTTTCTGGTATGAAAACTTGTTTGGGACTTTAAATGAATTTTAATAACACTGAAATAAAAGAAAAATATTTCAGCTGAGTATGTTATTAAATCACATAAATATATCTGTAGAATTTTGCCCAAGTTATTTAGAAAATGAATCAAATAATACATATTACTGTTTTTAGTAAAACTCTCAGAAATATAATTTTCCAATAGTAAAAATTTCCTTCCCTCTAAAATTTTGGAAAGTTTTTAAAAAGTGATTATTCGCAGGCAAACTTTAAAGAAACAGCTTTAAAAATCCATTTTCACTAGATAACTCCCCAGAGACTGTATGGACTTTAGAGAGTTTTTGAGTGCTTGTCTTCGAAATGTGTGTGTTTGCAGTAGTGATGAATTTAAAAGTTAACACAAGTTTGTAATCTTATGCTAAGTTGATTTTATAAAATTTATTTTTAATTTTTCCTGTTAAAAGCCATGCCTTTACTTTTCCTTTTCTTTTTCATGTCCATTATTACTAAAAACACTAAACCAGTGATTGTCAGAATTCATTCCCTTCTTGTCATCAAAGCTTTAAACTTTTATCTAAAACTAGCACCACTTCAGATTCTTTTGTAGTAGGTAAGCAAAATATTTAACAGAAAACAAACTTTTTTTTAGGAACAGTCTTATTCAATCTTAGGAATATCTATCTATCTATCTATCTATCTATCTATATGGTAGAATAAAGGTATCTTGGATTCTAATACCTAGGATCTACCAAAATATTTGTTTTCCATCATTCCTTCAATAGAATGCTCAGCCTTCAATGGGTACCACAATACACCTAGCACACAAGTGACATTTTAAAGATTTATTTATTTATTTTAGAGAAAGAAAGAAAGCATGTGCATACACTAGTGGGGCAGGGGCAAAGGGAGAGAATCTTCAAGTACATTCTCCACGGAGCATAGAGCCTGATGCGGGGATCAATCCCATGACTCATGAGATCATGGCCTGAGCTGAAATCGAGTTGGTCACTCAATGACTGAGCCAACCAAGAGACCTCCCTCCCTCCTTTTTTTAAAGACTTATTTATTTGAGAGAGAGAAAGGTGAGATTTTAATAACATTCATAGGCTATCGTAAATATTCCCTTTTGACAGTATCTTTGTTCTTGCCTTTATTTGTCTCTTCATCTTGAGTTAGTTTAAGATCAATTAAAATAATATACACAGAAATATACTTGGGGATGAAGAGTATGAGATAATATGTAAGATGGAGAGCTGTGCTAAATCTGGCTTTAGCACGAGAGACTGTCCAATGTCCATACCAGTGGAATATGGGAAGTCGTGCAGTACTATGCATTTTTGTTTTCACTCATCAGGAAAAAGTTATGGTAGAGAGAATGTAAGTGAGAGACTCTAACTTCAATTTATAAAGTGGTGAATGAGATCAAAGAAAGGATTTTTAAATATTTAAAATTTTCAAAGTATATCTCTTTACCTACACAGATCTGAATATAAAATTTATATATCCTGTGGTTCTTACTGAAAATATGGTCATCATAGAAAACTTTGTCAGTCCATGAATTTTTCCACAACCAGACAAGATAATTTACTCTTCTTTATCTTTCTTCATGATGTTAACCTCCACCTATGATATCTTAGACTTCCTTTCACCCATTTAAATGCTGAATGCAAGGGCACCTGGGTGGCTCCGTGGGTTAAAGCCTCTGCCTTCGGCTCAGGTCATGATCCCAGGGTCCTGGGATCGAGCCCCGCCTTGGGCTCTCTGCTCAGCAGGGAGCCTGCTTCCTCCTCTCTCTCTGCCTGCCTCTTTGCCTACTAGTGATCTCTGTATGTCAAATAAATAAATAAAATCTTTAAAAAAATAAAAATAAATGAATGCTGAATGCAGGTTTTCCTTTTTCAGCTTCACTGACTACTCCCTTCTCCATTACATTTTTTCTCCCATTTCCCAGTTAACACTTATCTCTGCTGTACCACTGTTAAGAGTTTAAGGGTAGAATATCATGCATATATATAGTTCAGTTAAATACAGTTTCATTTCCTTGTTTTAGAGTCTGTGCATTAAGTTTTTGACTGTCATACAGTACTAGCAGTTACTGCAGGAAGCACAAACTTGACTCTCACTATATGAACACATTTAGAAATATACTGTGATTTCTTTTCCTTAATTTGAACTAGAATTCAAGATATATTTACTCTGCCATAGATGATATAAGAGAGATTCTTAAAATGATGGAGAAATTTTCTCTTGGGAAGACAACTCTGTTTTTGAGGAAAACATCCTATAACCATTTTTGGTTGTGAGACACTAGCATTCCCTGTTTTTCCCCTCCCCAAGACACTTTAGATAGGAGAAAATGAAAACTTAAAATGTTATGCATGATTAATTATAGATATACTCAATCAGCTCAAGGAAGAGGGATTTGTAAGCTCAAGGACCACAAGTAGAAAACAGGATGGAGAAAAGTCTTTCGAAATAAGCTTGAAGGTACTCCTATTTGTATGCTAGAAATGGGTTATTTCTTAGTCTGGGTTCTTGAAACTGGCACATTTCTGACTAAAACCCAGAAACACAATCACACAACCATGTTTTCTTCATGGTGCGTGCTGTAGGGGACAACCAGCATAGAATCATCTATGAACCCAACAGTGCACTGAAATGAGAGAAAATTATTCACATAAGCTTTACTTTCCTAAGAAAACTAAAATCCTTTGGTCTGTCTGAAAAGATAGACTGCATGGGCAGAAGATTAAGAGGCATAAAAACATTCAATCAGTGAGTTCATTTCCCCTAACTTTTAGCTAATATTTTGATGTTATAGAGACAGATGTTCACTAACAATGTGCTCGATAATTTTCTCTCTTCAATAGGTGTGTATTTTGGGCAAGACTTTTGAAGTTTGTTTGTTTATTTATCCATTTAGTTTTAAGATTTTATTTATTTATTTGACAGGCAGAGATCACAAGTAGGCAGAGAGGCAGGCAGAGAGAGAGGAAAGAAAGCAGGCTCCCCGCCGAGAAGAGAGCCTGATGTGGGGCTCGATCCCAGGACCCTGGGATCATGACCTGAGCTGAAGGCAGAAGCTTTAACCCACTGAGCCACCCGGGCACCCCTTGAAGTTTATTTTTAAGTAATTTATGTATGTCTTGCCTATGTCCAAAAAAGTATTTGAAGTGACTTTCTCAAGATGGCTTTTTCTTTTTTGGGGAAGTTTTAAGATTTTATTTATTTGTTTATTTATTTAAGAGAGAGAGAAAGAGCAAGCAAGAGAGTGTGTGGGTGGGGAGGAGCAAAGGGAAAAGAGAAAGAGAATCCCAAGCAGACTCTATGCGAGGAATGGAGCTAAAGGCAGGGCTTGATCCCACAACGCCAAGATCATGACCTGAGCCAAAATGAAGAACCAGATTCTCCATAGAATGATCCACCCAGGAGACTCTCAAGATGGCTTTTTCTATCCATCACAGTTCATCATGATCTTACAGAACCCACAGAATCAAGTAAGTTTATAGGTGGCTCCATTTCTTTTGAAGGGCTTTGCTCCCCAGGGATGTAGTATATGTCAAATGTTCTGGTTAGTAAGCTAAGAAAATAATTTTGCTCATAAATGAACTAATATTTGTTGAGGAATATATATATATTTATATAAATATATGCTTATATTTATATAAATTTATTTATATATTTATATAAATAAATAAATATATATATTTTACATTTTACTAAGTATTCTATTGTACACTAAAAATGGATCACAAAAGAATAAAAGATGTTGTCTTGATCCTATTGTAAATTCTTGGCAGGACATACACAAATAAGCAGAGAACAAATTCCTGCCCTTGAGGACAATACATTCTCAGGCAAGACAGATGTGGAAAATGATCAAAGAGCAACATGAGACACTACCAAGCAATTGTTTCTCAGATTTTAATGTGCTCAGACTCACCCTGGAATCTTGTTAAAATGCTGAGTCATGCTGAGGAGCTCTGGGATGGCATCTACACATCCACGTGCCTAGCAAGTTCTCAGTGGTCCTGGCTGCTACTGACTCCTACACCGTAGTCTGAGTAGCAAAGAGAGAGCAAGCTCCCCAGTAGGCTCACCCACAAGCCATGGGACTAGTTTCTTCATCTCCCTGGATTTCATCGATCATACGTGGAAGTGTGATAAATAAAATAAACCCTTCTCTAGTGGTCCTTGCAGCTCTAATACTTTGATCCTCTTTGGTTTATATTCATGTATTTTCTCCTTTCTCCTTCAAGACTTTTTGTTTCTCATTCAAAATGTATTTAAATCAATTCTAACTGGGTTCTTTTAAATAGCAGAAGAGGCAGAAGAGATGATAATCCATCTTGCTTTCTAAATTAATGGCTCCTCTGCTTCCTCAATGTATACTACCATTTAAGTAATTATTAGGTGATTTTATACACTTCTTCCCTTCAAATAATTCATGTATTTTGTACAAATTGTCTCTTGATATTTCTATTTTTATATTTTCATTGTCTCCAATCCATCTTCTTCTCTACAATAAGAATATAAAAGTTTGAACTTTTTTGCCCACCACATAGATTTCTAATATTCTTTTCTAAACAGGAACTGGTATTCCACAAGGTGTGTAAAAAATGCAGTTTTGAACTCAAAGATAAAGGTTTTTAATCTAATATTGTTCGTGTCAAGAGAACTTGTGTTGAAAAATTCTTGGCCATAGAGGTTAAAAAGTCACTTAAAAACAACATAAAAAAAAATGGGGCACCTGGATGGTTCAGTCCTTAAGCGTCCACCTTTGGCTCAGGTCATGATCCCAGGGTCCTGGGATCAAGCCCCAAAATGGGCTCTCTGCTTGGCGAGAAGCCTGCTTCTCCCTCTCCCACTCCCCCTGCTTGTGTTCCCTCTCTCGTTTTGTCTCTCTCTGTCAAATAAATAAATAAAATCTTTAAATAAATAAATAAAAATAAAAAATAAAAATAAGAATTAAAAAATAATAATAATAAAAGAAATACATAATTTAAGAAGCTCATGAATATTTTCCTTCAGCGACCTCTCTCATTTACAGTTGCCTCTCAGGTACTTCCTATCTGCTATCGATAAGCAGCTGTGGTCTACAAGGCATTGAGAATATACTGAGAGAGGAAAGCACTGCGATCCCTGTTTTGCACACCAATTAAGAGTTGCAAGTGTTTTAACAAAGTTCAGTTATAATTGTGAAATCTATTTATATAAATAAAACAACCAGGGTTGGAAATTTTTAGATTGCCTAATAAAAAGATAAGGACTTTTTGTTTTGTTTTGTTTTAAAGAAGTCTTGATCTTCCTAAAATAGTAAAAAGTCTTTCATTTAAGACTTTTAAAATTCTTTTGTTTTTCCATTTAAATCTATACAGAGAGAGAAAAAAAATATTTATGATTTTCAAGAGTCATCTTTCTATGGGCATCACAAAAATGAGTGTTCCTTGAATTTACCACCACCAAAACTATTGTACATATCTTTCTCAAAATATCTGTAGAAAGTAGTACTCTTTAAAATAAAAATATTATCTACATATAGAAATCTAAATAAATGGTACTGGTTGCTGGCTTACTGGAAGAGACTAAGTGGCTATCAGTTACAAGACCTAACATAGTATGAACACTTCCTCTAGGTCTAGACTTTAATATTTAAATCAGACACCTAAATATCAGTAATAATGGCAGATTTGCCTTTCTAGAGCAGAGGTCTGTTTTCAAAGCTTATAAGACCCCAAGAATATAACTGTCCAAAAGAATGAAGGATGTGCTCAGGCATAACTAGTATACTTTCTCTCTCACAAAAGCCATTTGGAACAAATCTTGTTATGGTCTGAGAATCAAGGGGAATTCAGGAGTTATTAAATATTTACTATCTTTCAAATTGTACCTTGATGGATCTATCACCATTGTATTAAGGAAGGGCCAACAAAACTAACAGAAACTACTGAGAATTGATTAGGTATAATCTAATGCATAATTTCCACAGGTAGTGGAAAAAGAATGATTAACAAGGAGACAGTTTCTACAGTAGGAGGTCCTTACCTTCCCCAGGCTAAAGACAGGCAAAAGGAGAACGCAGAGGTAGGGACCCTACTGGGACCCACTGGCCCCAAACTGGAATCACAGTGAGTCTATCCAGCGGGGAAGCTGGTGCTTTGGAAGAGCTACCACTGGCTGAGAGAACACCCCGGGCAGAAAGGGAAGAGGAGAGGTACCCCGAGTTCTCCCTTCCTCTCAGCAGATGGTTCTCCTCGCCGCGCTTACTGGCTGAACCCACCCCCCAAGTCAGCTTTGAATGGATTCTCATGCCATTTTTTTCATAACCTTTTTGGAGGATATTTACTTTCTCTCTCTTCTTTTGGTGGTTTCTCTAGAAACTTGAACCGCATGCTTTATTTATCAAATTCTAAAATTAATGTTTACTGTTTTCCAAACAGTGATTAGCGTTGGTGGTATAGTGGTGAGCATAGCTGCCTTCCAAACAGTGATTATATTCACTACTTTAGGTTTTCAGGTGTTTTTTTTAATTTTTTTTAAAGATTTTATTTATTTATTTGACAGGCAGAGAGACAGGCAGAGAGGGAGGGGGAAGCAGGCTCCCTGCTGAGCAGAGAGCCCGATGCGGGGCTCGATCCCAGGACCCTGGGATTGTAACCTGAGCCGAAGGCAGAGGCTTTAACCCACTGAGCCACCCAGGCGCCCCTCAGGTTATTATTTTTAAGTAATTTAAGATATTTTTAACCTCACACAACATTGCCATTATTGTTTGATTCAGTAATAATAATAATCATAACACACCTACTATGTTCCTGACACTTTCCACATACTTTACTATACTCTGTCATATCATACTTGTAATAACTCTTGGGGAAAGAGTATTATCATCACCATTTTATAAAGGAGAAAAGAAGAACACGCTAAGACTAATTAATTTTCCCATGATCACACCAATTAAATGCAGAGTCAGGTGTCCAGTGCAGATGCTCCCTGTTGCGTCCAAGCTTATAATCACTCTTTAGAGCTTCCGCCTATAAATGTTTCCGTAGGTGTTCCAACAAATTCATAAATTCTTCAGCTTTGTGACATCTAATGTCTCAGCCCATCTACCTGGAAACATTATTTTTTTCTGTCTAAAATTCCTTTAATGTGGATTTATTGGTGGAAAACTCAGTTTCTTATTCTCTAAAATTCTTAGTTTCTTTCATTTTTGAAAAAGATAATACTGGCTACAGAATTTTAGGCTGCCAGTTATCATCGCTCAGAATACTGAAAACATTATTCCAGTGTGTTTAAGTTTTTGTTTTTTCTGTAAAGAAGTCTTATATGAGTCCAATCCTTGCTCCTTTGTCAATCATTGGAAATTCTCTGTGGTGTCTTTCAATGTTTGGCTTTTGCCTTTGGTGTTTTTAAGTTTTCCTGTCATGTGCTTTTGGGTAGACTTCATTTATTCGTCGTTTTAATTATTTACATATTTATCATTTTTTTAAATTTAAAAATCATCAATTTTCTTGTATCTGAATTTGGCAGCCTGCAATTTGTAGGATACACTCAACCTTCTACCTTTAGGTCAGGTGTGCACCCCACTTTACCCAGCTTCTCCATCTGAAACTCTTAAGTCTTAAACTTTCTGTGTCTTCAATCTTTCTTTCATCATACTTTCTATTCTTTTGTTAGTCTGGGCTGAATTCTGCGTATTTTCTTCAGTTTTTAATGTGACTTAATACAATTCTATACCATTTCTAGGAATTCTTTCGATTCTCTCCCGAATCTTCTTGCTCTTTTTGATTATTTTAAAGTTGTTCCTACTTTTATGGAACACTCGTAATTCTCACGGATGGTGCGCTTGCAGGCCAGATTTTGCTCTCGGGCTTTCTTCTGGTGTTGTTAATGGTGCCGTGTTTCTTTATATATGTCTTTGAGATTTTATTTCACTACGAAGTGCTCTCACAATACACTTGAACATTGTATGTGGAAATACTTGGAAGCCTGGGATGTTTTTCTCCAGATCAGGTTGGCATTTGGTTGTGTAGGTACAGTCCAGGCTCAGTAAGCCAAATTTATAGCCTTAGTTTCTGTGTGCGCCACTCGGGTGGTGTGAATTCAGGCTGTCATCCTCTGAGAAGACAGGTTTATCATTATGTGTTCTCAAGGGAATATTTTTCTTCCTTCTGCTCAGGAGAAATATGACAATGGCGGTATTTTCCTTGAAGTTCTTTGTGGCAGAAAGGGATTATTTCTAGTTTTCCCTCATCTTTGGGCTTTTTTGCAGTGTGAGAATTATTAAGGGAGGAGAGTCTGATGACTTCTATCATAAAACTCTACAAAGTATATCAAAACTTGTGTTTAAGCTCACTCAGTTCAGAAAAAAATAATTTCCAAACCTGTGTTCCCACTTACACTCAGGCCCTGGCCTTAGTACTCCTTGTTTTCTTGCCAACATAGAGATACATTCAGAAGATATTTTTCCTATTATATATAAAAGATATATTTGTTTTCCAGAAGCATTCGTCTATCAAAATATTCCACCATGTTTATGAAAATGGAAGAGAGCATACTTCTCCCAGACACTAATATCAGTTGCATTGTAGCCAAAGGAGCTGTGAGCCAAACCATGACTGACAATCATTTCTATTTATTGATAATGTACCCATTATAAATTGACTTTTAGAGTTTCTCAAATAACTCCCATTTTTATGTATTTCTAACTTATTAAAAGAATGTTATATCCACCGATGCTCTTTATCTCCCAATTACTCATCTTCAAAAAAATCAGATGCAAACTAGCCATCCTCAATATACTTGGACAAATTCTAAATTCAAAAACATATATTATCATGACCTGGCAAATTTTAGAATATAGGTGAATGTTATACTGGGATAAAAAATAAAATCCCATCTCTAAAGAATTAAATTCTTTAGAAGACTCCTTAGAGGACATTTGTAAAGAGTAAATACTTTGCAAATCTACAAATGGATGAATACTAGCATTATAGAATTTTTATAGCTATTGATTTCAAGTTACCATTTCTGCTAAGAATGAGGTATTTCCTGTGTCTATCATTACATAACACAACAGGTTCATCCACTTTTACTAAGTTTTCACCCTGAGTGAACAAAACCTTGTTACTATTTACATATATAATTTATAGTAGGACTTCATTTTTCTGGCAATTACTACTCATAAAGGCCAACTTTCAAGCTGAATAGATTATCATAAAATTTTATTTATTTATTTATTTTCATAAAATTTATGTAAATGTACATCTGGACTGGAAAAGAGATAAAAAAATGGTAGGAAAATATAATTCACCAAAGCTTTCAGGCACTGAAGCCAGTAATTACCCTGAGGACATCTGCCCATCTCTCGGAGCTTGGGCATTTTGAGTTTAGCAGGATAAGCACTGAAGACAGGACACAAAACCTAGGACCAACACATGTTTGGATGTCTGAGTAAGCTCCAAAGAAAGCCAGAGCTCTAAAATGCAGCATTCAATAAAATGAAGAGCTAGGAGACAACCACCCCAGCGGCGCCACAGTTAAATAAGGGAAGACTACAGTTTACCGAAGGATCTCAAAAAATGCTCTCACCTCCATTTGCTCTCAAATGGGACAGAAGCTCAGAAATTGCCTGGGTTTGGAATTCTGCTGTACCACTGAGTTGTACCAGTTACTCAAACTTTGAGCAAGTTACTTAAACTCTCTATGCTTCAGTTTTCTCATTTGCAACATTAGTGTAGTAACAAGTCCCGCCTTAGAGGGTTGTGAGATTTAGTCCATTATCATACATGTAAATTACTTAGAATTGTACCTGGCATAAGGTGAAACAGTGAGTGACAGGTATCTATTACGCTCACCTGGGGCACTGTACTATCTGCGCTAAGAGCACAGGCCACATGGTCTCATGGTCACAGTGACTTCATCTAAGGATGGGCACGGAACCTATGCTGCCGAGTCTGAGTCATTCTATGGGTCAGTTGGGCATGACTCAATCCCTTTGTGGTGGTCGAGGCCTCATGGATCTGAAGAAGAAGATGCTGGAAGCCATGTTCCCATCACTTGCTAGGAGGTGCTCTGCTACATGGAAGAATAGAGCCAACATAAAAGATGTCCAGGGAAAGAAAAAACTCCCATAGATACTGAGGTCCAGCTGCAAGTTTGCCCTCCTTTTGACAACATAAGTGATCTTACCCTTCAAACAGCTCCGCCTTGGTACCTAAACTGTTTCAGATTACTGGGCCATCACTTAGACTATTTAATCCTATATGTGACTGTCACATGCAGCCACATTAAGCAGCATTGAAATATTTTTTCAAGGTGTGATACAGGAATGAGTAATAGGATTTATCTCGACTTCTATTTACCCATTACAGCATTCTTTTAAATACAGAGTTAACAGCAGACATTAGCAAACAATGTGCTAAGATAGCACTTCCTGGTTACATCCCAGGTTTCTGGGTTATCTAAATCTGAAGATATTTTAACCATTAATAAAAGCTCAGAGATAAAATCCTGAAACAAAATTACTAGGCCTTGCATAGTTAGGATTCCTTTCTCCAAGAAGCTTAGTCCATTCTCATGTGGAGCTGGGGGGCCGTTACCACGGGAAAAAAGGTGGTGATCAATAGCTGAGAATATTATGCTATCGCAGGATGTAATAATAACACATGGTAATATGCAATTGTAAAATATATAATTTTAAGATACATAAATATCACCCATACAGTCACACTATGATTTATTTATAAGTTAGAGGAGATGGTAAAATTCCCTCGACAAAGAACTAGTAGCACATTTGCCATTCAGAAAAATGTGTGTTGAACCAAACATATTTATTTCCCCCAAACATCCACACATCTGTCTCTAACTTACTAATCTGTTGCATCCTCAGTTATTAATCCAGGGCACTCTCGGATCCCAGGGACCGCATCACCCCTGAGTTTGAGAGATGTTCAGTTCGGCGAGCACAAAACGACCCTCCCTCCCTCTCGGCGGGTACGGGCCCTGGGCTCCGGGGCGGCATCCTTCTCGGGCATGGAAGCCGTTACGAAACAGAACTGAGAACACCCCTGCCGCAATCTCAGTTTCCCCTTGAACAACGTCAGTCGCTGTTTTTAAATTTAAAACTTGAGGCGATTTAAGTGATATAAAATTCAAATTCGGTTTATAACAAAAATTGTGGTAACATTTTATCAAGTTTTGCAAGACAGGCTCGCATAAAGGCACTTTCCCCTTCAAGTTGCACTCAGCATAACCGAAACTTAGGGGGTTCAACGATTCAGCGTGGGGGCTCACAAGTACACGTGTGAGCCCGGTGGGTCAGGCAGTATCGCTGGCCTTCAACCAAGGGAAGGCATCACGGAGGCGGGGGCCATATGTAAGGGGCAAGTCATAGGGAAACCACCCGAGTTTGGGTCCTGGAGACAGGCAGACCTCCGTTCTAACTCTGTTACTGACCGACAGAACATGTGATGATTAGTTAAGCTTGGGAGCACCATTTTTCACAACTATATGGTGCATAATAGCAGCGTCATGTGCGATGACTTGGAATCAAAGGATAAAAACATTTTTAAGCGCCTAACACAATGCCTACTGGATAGGAAGTTCTCGGTTCATGTTAGAATCCAGAAGACCCCAAAATAAACCGGGAAACAATTAGAACAGAAAACAGGAAGAGAAAAGAGGAGGAAGACTGAAACACGGGGGGTATGGGTGGCTACAGAAATTCACGTGCAAGGTTATTCCTAATCCACTTTAATGCTACGAAAGTCTAAATAAGGAAAAACTGTAATGGAAAATTTGCTGCCCACAACACGTTGACGATTGTCCCGTATTTTGAGGCCATTGACCCTATTACCGGAGGCCCGCTGCTTTTATTTACAACTTGTATATATTCTCTTCCTTCTAGAGATATCCATCCGAATCCCCAAAGCAAAATCTTTTCCCTGCTGCCTAAAAATAATTACGGAACACGGACAAAGCCCATGGGAACGGGACTCCCTGATGTTCTTTTCACAGCTACAATAGACTCCTGGGCTTGTCTCTTCCTGTGTTTCTTCCTTTGTGGTGTTTTCTGTCAGCTATCCCTCTGGCTGTGACACACGGAGGGACAATGCTCCTTGCGGAGGACTGGAAGAACTGGGTTCAACTGAAGCTACGCCTGCCTCATTGTCTGGTGCATTCATTTTCTCTCCTGATTAGATCTGTGAAGGCTTCCAGCCCCTTCCGGGAGCCATGACTGGGAAGTCAGCATCGGACATTATTTTCATGAAGCCACTTCAGATTCCGCAATACACAGACATCAGAAATTGATTTAAGGTGTTTAGAGCTAATATGATATGGTTCGCCCTTTGGAGACACATTTTAAGGGAGACTTTAAAAAAAAAAAAAAAGCCTCCAGCCCCTCCTTCCCTCTAATTGTCTGCTTTCTAGAATGGAAGCCACAGCAGTAACGAGTTGGCAGGGTGACTGAAATGGAGCAGTAAGGGCAAGCCGTAGCCATCAGCCTGTTCTATTAAACCTCCATACACCAGAGTGAGATACGATTTTTAAACTGTTTGTAGCTGTGTTTGCCAAAAGCTAATTAACAGGATTAAGCAGCAGAGTTACTCTTTTCCCACTAGGCAAACTAAAACAACATTGAGAAAGATACCCCATATCTAATCTTAAATTAGTCTTGTGCTACCATGTTTATGTCTCCATTTTTGAGCGGGTTTAGAATACATCAACAGAGCCAACACTATGACACTCCCCAGATTGATAGCAAAATCATGAAAAGGCAAATAACTTCTACTCCGAAACTCAGCGAGCAGAAGACAGGACACTTCTGAAGGTTAGAACTGTCTTAATAATACAATTTAAAAAAAAAAGAAATATGTCGAAATTTAACCAGTGTAACTGGATTCATTATCTTCATTAAAATATTTACTAAGTCGCTGGAATTTTTTTGTGCTCAAAACATATTTTTTTAAATAATAGACAAATACCACAATATTACATAATGTAAATTCTTACTCTATTTATTCTATTAATTTTCCTTAGCTTTGTTTTGTTCTTTCATGAAAAGATCTGCTGGGAGACTAACAGTGAAAACAATATGGTATGAAAGATATTTGTTGAGAGAAGGGCTAGCGAGCCAGAAGAAACATTGCACATTATTTCCTTCATTTTAGATATTTTAGGACATTACTGCAGTTTAAATTACTATGAAATGTAATCAGGTTCCATCTTTTTATAAAAATTTAACTGCTCATTGGCAATATTTTTAGGAGTTGTTCTAAGTCTCTATAGAAGTCACTCTGTTATTTGGAATAAAAAAGACTTTTTTTTTTTAAGATGCCATACACTTCATGTATGGAATTCTTCTTTTTTTTTTTTTTTAAGATTTTATTTATTTATTTGACACAGAGAGAGAGATCACAAGTAGGCAGAGAGGCAGGCAGAGAGAGGAGGAAGCAGGCTCCCCGCTGAGCAGAGAGCCCGATGTGGGGCTCGATCCCAGGACGGATCCCAGGACCCTGAGATCATGACCAGAGCTGAAGGCAGAGGCTATAACCCACTGACACACCCAGGCGCCCCTCCCCCGCTTTTTATTTCTTTGTCAGAGAGAGAGAAAGATAGAGCACAAGTAGGGGGAACGGCAGGCAGAGGGAGAAGCAGGCTTCCCGCTGAGTAGGGAGCCCAATACGAGGCTCCATCCCAGGACCCTGGGATCATACCTGAGCCAAAGGCAGGCGCTTACATGACTGAGCCACCCAGGTGTCCCTGGAATTCTTAAAGTAGCTCAAATGATAAACTTTCATTTTATCCTATCACTAAGAAACAAGATTAACTTATTATTTTCTGTATATTTTTGCATTTAAAATATTTTCTCTATATTTATTCATTTCTATTTGTTTTCTACCATTCAACATAATCAATAATTAATAATGTACATTCATCTCAACCTTGGCACTATGGACATGTGAGCTGGCAAAGTCTTTGTTGTGGGACTGGGTTATGCACTGTAGGGTATCTAGTAGCATTTTGGCCTCTAGCCATCAGAGGCCAGTAGCCCTCTCCAGGGTGTGGCAAATTAAAATGTCTGCAGACATTGCCCAATGTCCCCTGGAGGAGAAAGGAGCAAAGACATACTTCAGTCTTGGATGAGAACCACAAATTGATATGTATAGGTGAGGATAAACAAGATTGAAAAATTCCAGTGTGTCCAAATCATAAGCAATTTAACCTACCAACACTTATGTAAAATTAAATAATTTAAGGAAGAAAGTGGAGAATATTAAATTAGGTCTAAAAAAATTGTATTAGATATTAACACTTTCATTTGAAATTTAACACAGTTTGGAAAATACCGAGTATAGACTATCCAAAAGAACACTGATGTAATTTTATCTCAATTCATACTGAAAAGGTCCAATAAACTCTACATATTAAAGTTGCACCATTTGATAATTTTGGACATATATACACCCATAAAACCATCACGACAATCAAGATATTAAACTTTTCAGTTACACTAGAAAGTTTCCTTTGTCTTTCTTGTATTTGTCCCTCCCTGAGCTCCTAATACCAGGCAGTCACTGATCTGGCTCCTGCTACTGTAGGTGAGTTTGAAATTTCTAGAACTTTACATACATGGAATCATAACAATGTATACACTCTACCTGACCTCTTCCACTCAGAACAATGATTTTGAAATGTATCCATAGGGTCATGTATATCAATAATCACTTCTTTTTATCGCTGAGTAGGATTCCTTAGTGTGGGAATGCTGTAAAATTTTTTATCCATTCACCTATCAATAAATATTTGGGTTTTCTCCCATTTGGGATATTATAATCAAATGTACTACAAACATTTGTATATGAGTCTCTGAACACAAAGTTTTGTTTCTCTTGGGTAGATACCTAAGAGTGGAATGGGTAGATCACATGGGAGGCGTCTGCTACATTTTTCAGGAAACCGTCAGTTTTCCAACGTGATTCTACCTTTCCACATTGCCTCCAGCAGTATACGGGCCTTTAGTGGCTCTACATTCTCACCACCATTTCGTATGGTCATAAACTTACAAGAGCTTCAAAAACTCATCATGGACAGTGCTTCACCAGAAGCAATGTTAGAGGAAGCCCTTCCTTCAAAGCGGAAGGAAATGATACCAGATAGGAACGTGGATTTACATAAAGGGATAAAGAGCACCAACTATGGGAACAGCACGGGTCCAAAAGGGTTTTTATTTCTTGACCTATAAATCTCTTTAAAAGATAATGGACTGCTTACAGCCAGAAGAATAACAATGTGACGAGATAAACAGCACACAAAGCAGTAAAATGTGTAACAATAGGGCAAAGCTGGGAAAGAAGAAATGGAAGTATTTTAAGATTCTTGCTGTGTACACAAAGTAATAGAATAGTATTTGAAGTAGGCCGTAATAAAGATGTACAATATAAACCTTAAAGCACCCACGAAAATGACATTATATAGTGTTACAGGAAGTGAGCCAACAAAGGGAAAATAATGGAATTATAAGGAATCCTTCATTCATACAAAAAAGAAGGAAAAGAGGGAAAAGAAAGGAATCGAGAAAGATGGGACAAGTGGAAACTAAATAGCAAGGTGGTTGATTAAACCCAAAAGTCCCACCCCCAAATGTCAGAAAAAGAGTAACAGAACCTCCCTAGATCAGATATTCAATTTTGACAAGAGCCAAGTAAAAAACTAATCGCTGCTTTTCCAGAGGAGTGTACCTGGCAACTGCGTCAGCGACGGTGCAAGTTCTAAACTCAAAGGAGCTGCTTCTCTTTGCCAGAGGCTACAATCAGGAAAATCATTAATCTCGAAGATTTATAGCTCTAAGGAATCATGAAAGTTGTGATGTCCCGAAGGTAGAGAACTTCAGCTGGCTGAATAGCTTCCAAGCCTGTTGGTTTGGAACCTGTTAACGGGAATAATTTCCCTGCCACCCAGCAGAAATGACCATATGGAGTGCCCCAGCGGGATACAAACCCTACAGGACTCAGAGTCTGGTCAGTTTTAAAGCTTTCCTTTTGGTGGTGGAAGGCTGAAAACAAACAAACCAGCAAACAAACAAGAAACAGTATTTCCCTGACTTCCAGAGGGACTGAAGGTTGCAGATCCAGCCACACAGTCCCAAAAAACTCGATTCATAGAGCAAGCAGGGGAGCTTTTTTGGAGTTTATCAATCATGTCCGTGAGCAAAGGTGTGATATCTCCAAAGTCAGTGTTACCATGACTGAGGCTTCTGATCTGCCAACCAGCAGGACAGCTGTCAGTGTATGTTAAGACTTTAAAAGCCCAGTACAGCCACCGGCATTGTGCTCTGATACTCTCACAGGCGGTAAATGACAAGGGAATGTCTCGCCAACACGTGTGTACATGCAACACTCTGATCAAAGGAATCCCCTCTGACACGTGTAGAACAGAGCAGCAAACCCACCGCCCATCAGGTGCAGATGTGGAAGCAACGACAGGACACTCACTAGCCCAGAAGCCCTCACCCACAGTCTCACTGCTTCCTTTCCCTGTTCTGAACCTTGCCCAGACTTTCTCCATTGACTCTGCGTGTCTCCTTCCCCCATGGAAACAGATGTGGCTGTGACCTGACTCCCTGTCATCAACAGAGCTCTAAAAATGTGGTTCCTTCCCACCGTGACCCAGCATACAACACATGGTTTTGTATTCCTTGGCCACTTAGTCTTTTAATTGGAGAATTTTATTAATTTTTAATATAATTACTGACACTGACATATTTGATTCATATCGACTCTACCACTCTGTTTTTAATTTAATCTGTCTGTTTTATGTTCCCTTTTCTTTCTTGCCTCTTTCCTGATAAAATATTTCATTATTCCATTTTGTTCTATTAAATTGTTAAACTTACTTTTACCACTCTTTTAGTAATAGCCATAATTACATGTAATTTTGACATATTACAATCCCCCCCCCCCAAAAAATCATAGCTTTTACCACTCTTCCTAATTATACTTGAACCTGAGGACATTTTAATTCAATTTACCCCCTCTCAACTTTGGTAAACTCGTTGTCATGGATTTTATTTTATTGTTACTTTTTTAGAAAGTGTTGACTTCTCATTCAGCCTTATTTCCATTTTGTTTGCCTTTGTGGAAGAGCAGTTAAGATCCCCCAGTGGTTGTTCCGACCCACCCCATCCGGGGGCCGGAGCAGCGGGAGCCGCAGACCCCAGCGCTCCAGGCCTCAGCAGGGAGCCGCACGACAGCACAGAGGGGCCCCGTGCGCTGTCAGACCAGGCTGCAGCTTCAGGTGGGACAGCGGTGAATTCAGGAGCTAGAGCAGTCCGTCCACTCTGAAATTCCTGGTTGGCTGTGACCAACCACAAGACAACAGCCTTGTGCTTCCTTTCCGATGTCTTCAGGATCTCTGCAGAAGTAGAAATCAGGCATGATTTCCCACGGGGGTTCGCGGGAAAACCGTGCCACGCATGCGCAGAACATCCTCTCTGGCATCACACCCAGAGTGAATGTCCTCGTTGTGGCAAAGCATGGCAACATCCACATGGTGCAGAGGAGGGTCTCCGCAGAGTGGTGGCAGGCAGAGGTTAAAGCACCTCTGTGACAGGCTGGTGGTCAGCCTTGGGATTGAGAACCCCCAGAAGTCCTGGCTCCCAGAAGGCCGCCTGGACCTGGTCAGGGAAGGTTCCAGGAGCAGGGCAGCCGGCAATAGGCGTGGTTCCAGGAGCACCAGCAACTTCAGCACAGCTCACCTGGCCAGGATTCCTGGGTGGCGGGACATTGACATTGGCCAGGTTTTCAAGGGCAACAATGGCACGAGGTGCCAGCAGAAGCTTGCAGCTTCTTTTCAGATTTATGATGTAGATGCCACCCCTTTTCCTTTTGTAGATGTACTGTTCCATTGGGAGGTCAAGGTCCGTGCCACCTGAGTACGTTCCTACTGTAAAGAATTTGAGGACATCCACCTGCTTCACTTGCAGGACATCCAGGGCTCCGGATAGTATGAAAGTTTCCCTTTAAGTTACAGCAGCAGTGCACGACCACACTTTCATGGACCCTCCCTGGGTAGTTCAGACAGGTGTCAAGCATTTTAACACTGATTTGTTACTTAAATCAACAAGACACCACCACTATTGTTTTGTTTTCAGTCAATATTCACTTATACTTTCCTGTATATTTTTAAGATGTATATTTTGTAATATTTTATGTATTTATGAAAGGAGAGAACAAGCAGAGGGAGCTGCAAAAGGAGAGGGAGAAGCTGCCTCTCTGCTAGGCAGGAAGACTGACAGAGGGCTCCATCCCAGGACCCTGGATGGCAGGGTCACTTAACCAAATGAGACACTTAACCAAATGAGCCAAGGCAGACACTTAACCAAATGAACCCCCTGGGCATCCTAGGATGTATTTCATTTTTACTGCATTACTATTTCCCCTGCAAGGATACATTTTCTTCCACCTGAATGCCATTCAGTGTTTCTTTTAATGATCTCAGTAAAAATCCTCTGAAAAACGTGCATTCACTTTGTTTTTGAAGGATCTTTTGCTGATTAATGGGCTCTGGACTGGTAGTTATCTTTCTGCATCCTATATAATTCTGTTAGCTTACAATTCCTGTCATTCCTCTTGAGAAGCCAGCTGTAGGTCTTGTTTCTTTGAGGGAAAAGTTTCTTTCCTTCAGATTGCTTAACCATTTTCACCATCTTTGCTCCTCTGTAGTTTCTTTTTTATTATTATTATTAGGATTTGGGGTATGCTCTGCATTTATCTTGCCTGTGTGGCAGAACTTCCTTAATCTGCTGTTCAGTGTTCTGTAGAATTCTCTTAAAATATTGCTTCTGCCTTATTTTTAACGTCTCTCCTTTAGGGACTCCCATTGCATGTATATTAGACCTTTCCTGTCTCACAAATCTCCTACGACTGTACTATTTTTAATGTTCTTTTTTTCTCTCTGTACTTCATTATTAAAGTTTGTACTAACGTGTCAATTTCAGTAATCTTTCTCTCCCAACCTTCATTATTCAAAGACTTTATTTAAAACAGAACAACATTTTGATAAGTTATCTTCACTTCTAGGAGTCTGTTTCTTTCCCTTTAGAGATGGCAATTCTCCGCCAAAATCTCCATCTTTTCATCTGTTTCTAGGATCGTGATATACTATTCATAATTATTCTGAGGTCTTTGTCAGGCGGTAATGGTTTTTCAATTATGTGTGAACTTGCTTCTATTTCATTTATTTTATTTTTGGTCTTGACAGTGGTCTTGCAGTCTACCAGTTTTTATTAATAACTAATTATTCTGTAGTAAAAGATTGCAGAGGCTTGCTTACAGCCTGATTCATTCCTCCAGATAGTATTGACCTTTCTCCTGCTACGCGAGAACAATGGGGGCTTAACAGGAACTGTTGCCAGTCGTGGCTGCACTGTAGCCCCATTAATGCTTACCATACTTCTAGTATAACCTGGACTCAGCCAAGAGGTCAGGGCCCTCTCCGTGGCCCCCTTCCAGTTTCGGGTCCTAAACTGTAATCATTGTCTTACGAGTCTGTCGTTAGCCCTGTCATGCTTTTCACACAACTTTTAACTCTTCCGTCCCATATAGCCCAGGATTTGGCAAATATTTTCAGGGGACAATTAACCACATGCTTGGGGCTGCCAAATTCGATCATGACTCTGTTGATGCCTCTATCCTCCAGCAGCTTCCTCTGCGGCTCAGAGCTCCGATTCCACACTGCACCTGCCTCATCAACTCACCCCAGAGTAAAAGCCGATGCAAAAGTTATTTCACCTCTCAAGATTCTGGCTCCTGATTAAAACCTTCCATGTGCTTCCTCAGGCCTGGTCATAGGCAACTGCAAAGGCTTTCCCTGACAGACCTCAAAGAGGAAAGCTACCCTCCTCACACCAAATTCGGGGCACAACCCATGCATGGAAAGTCTCTGAAGGGAATTACTGTCAGGAACTCAGGCCCCTCTGCCTGGGTGTTCCCTCACATATTTAAATACCTACCCCAGAGCCTTCATGTTTAGATCTTTTAATCTTGGGCCTTGGGCCAAGATCCCCTTCAGGTATTTTTGCCAAGCTCTCCTTATGGGGGGAGGTGTGGGAAACCAAGACACTTTCTCCCACTATGACTCAGCACCCAGTACTTTCCTGCTCCTGTTGCTTTTCCCTTACCTCACCCCAACCGCCATGGTCCATAACCTTGGGAGCCTTTTGTTCAGGACTCCTTCAACTGCGGGATAACCCCCACACTGGCACTGATCCACCTGACTTTCAAAGGGTGCACCATTCCATGGAGGAAAATGGAATCAAGGAGTCAAAATGTTCGTTGGTTTTCGCCACTTACCCTCTCAGTAAGTGACTAAGGTTTAACTCTCTCATTTTTGGCTTGTTGCTTGAATCGGCTATTCAACACCCCATGGCTCAGCTTCTCTCCAGCTCAGCTGAACTCCTGACAGTTTTTCTTCAGCTCCCTTTCCCCAGCTCTTTTTTGTCTCTTGACTGCCATTAAACATTTTCCTTCTGTATTTTATCCATATTTTATAGTTATTTTCCGCAAAAGTGCTGTTCCATTGCTATCTAATCTATCTTACCCAGAAGTGTAATTTCCACCTACTGCCTCCCAATTAAACATGCTGAAAGTACCACAAAACACTTCTGATTACACTTCATTAACTGAAATTAGGTACATTGTTAAAACTAGCTTCAAGTGTATCTGGGAAATAGTCCTACGACTGAGAACTCTGTCATCGTAGGTTCTGTTTGTAAGGATAAGGCAACGATCAGCCACTTCCACACATCCCCATTTGTCCCTGGTTCCATGTTGCTTTTTCCATTGCTACTAACACTGGCCAAACTGATGATGTAAAGTATGTTGAGTTTCTATTCACAATGTTGAGTTTACAGAGCCTGAAGTTGGTGGCCTGGTCGGAGACTAGACAGTTGATGAATTACCAACACCTCGTGATTTGGGGTGGCTAAACACTAAGAACATGTTCCTGGTGAGGGCTAGGTACATGCCTTGCAAATTAAACATACACTGGGCTAAGTCAATGTATTTCTTCAATTTTATCAATACTGTATGGTTGAAAATTCCAATGGTTAAAGTGTCCCTGAAAATGGTATAATTTTAACTTTAACTGACTTTTTTCTTATTGTGTAGACTGCTCTTTAAAAAGATTTGAAAAATTAAGTTTGATGGTAGGCATCCTAATTTCGTGTTATTTTTGTATCACTGTAACTTAATCTTTATGTGCTTTGGTTGCTAAAAGGAGAAAAAAGAATTAATATTACATAAATCACTAATCTTTCTCAGTGTTTATGACCAAAATATAACAGAATTTGTAGGTTTTTCAATTGTATATTGTAATGTGACTTTTATTTCTGATGACACATATATCTAAATATATCTAACAGGTTCCACTAATGAGTTGATTTGATTAGAGCAATACCCTTTTCAATTGTAACTAATACTCTTAAAAGATATACTATAACTAACTTCCAAATTATGTGTCTCAGAGCCTCTGTCAAAAAGCCCATTCCCCTAAAATACATACAATACTTGCTGACACTCGGATGTCATATATAGGTGTTATCTGGATTACATGTATGTGCTCTACATAGATGTTACAATATCTACACCTCAGTAAATGATACAGGTTCTGAGCCTGTATATGAGAACAAAATGCATTATGTCAGTGCTGGGTAAAGGAACAGGAACAGAAAGTATACTGTTCATTTCGCTAGGGATAATTTAATTTAAAGAGTTATTAACCAGATACTGAAGAAGAGAAATGGCAATAAAGGAAACAGTAGGGTAGCACAGAAATAATAACTTCAAGAAGGAATTACCTGCAGCTATTGCTAGATCTGGAGAGAAGGGAGAAGAGATTGAAAACTTAGAAAACTGCAGGAGCTGAGACTCAGATCTCTGAGGTGGTCGCCCCATGGGCCGGTGCTGGTGCCTCCGAAGCTTAGAGAAGAGGCTCATGGACCTGGGTTTGAAACCTAAGAGGAGGGCAAAGCAGCCAGCGGGTGCTGATGTGCCTTAGGAAGCCTGCTGAAGAGGATTCTCAAAGTGTTGGATCAACTGTCAACTTGCTACTGGCAGGGAAGAGAGGAATTGCGGGGTGACCCTGACAGGACAAAAGGCAAACAGGAATAGATTGAGCCCTCCTTTTCCAGCCTACCACTATCTCTCTACCACCCCCTACTTGTGCAAGGGAAATGCGGCCTGCAGAACGCCAACCTCAGCGTCACAAAGCAGAGAGCAGGAGGCAGGAGTGGAAGCAGAAAAATGGCTTTAACAACTAGCACAAAGGTCTACATACGTTACCCCATGCAACACTGGATTATACACGTTTTCTTAAAATTCCACATTCACTCTGTAGGATTTTATTTTGATGGAGGATATTATTAGTATTAAACATAGACAAAATAAAATGAATTTGAAACCATGTCCCCTAAATTTCAAGTGGGTATCTAGTCTCGTTATGAAAAACTGAGCTAAGAAAAACAGAAAAGCTAAAGCAGGTTTAAATTACAAGAGCTAAGCAGCTGCCTTCGGCTCAGGTCATGATCCCGGCGTCCTGGGATCGAGTCCCACATCGGGCTCCTTGCTCCACGGGGAGCCTGCTTCTCCCTCTGACTCTGCCTGCCATTCTGTCTGCCTGTGCTCGCTCTCGTTCTCTCTCTCTGACTAAATAAATTAAAAAAAAAAAATCTTAAATTACAAGAGCTGTTTGTGAACATGTATATCCTATATTTTCTGAGACAGTCTTAATTTCAAAAATAAGGCTGACTGAAATTTTTTTCTTGTAAATATATAATTTTTGATGTATAATATATAACTATTTAAATATATATATTTATATATATATATATTTTTTTTCTTGTAACGCATATGTGCTCACAGATTAGGGCCTATGCTCTGTGTGTGTGCACACATACACCCAAGCATTTTTAATATATATCTAGAAAAGTGACAATCTTGAGATTTTGGATTGAAACAAAGTAGAGTATTCTAGCTTAATTTTTTTTTTTTTTTGGCCTCTGGCAATGATTCTTAAAAAGTGAACCACAATTTTTAATGGACAGAAGTAAGGATGACATTTGGCTGATGCAGGAATATATTTTGGTCAGATTCCATCTCATTCTGGAAGAAAAAAAGAATGTTCAAGCAAATAACATAAATGAACTAAAAACATAACTTCAGTTGTCATAGGCAACCTTTCCCTTCCAAGCAGAAGAAAGGATAAGGATAAGAAACATATGGAAAAAGAGGACACATGATCTGAAAGTATGCACAAGAGACATCTAAGAATAACATGAACACATAGACTATATGCAACTAATCAAGCAAATTACCAGCCAGAAAAGCTCAGTGTCCCTCACTGAATTCCCACTTACTTCTATGAGTAGTTTCTATAGACCCATTTACCTTCCAGCTGGCAATGAATAAGAAGAGTAAAGACTGTTGGGAACAAAGGATAAGAAGAGTATTTGGGTAATTCCAGTGAGGCAAAGCAGTGCTAATCACCCCTCTGCAGTTGCGTCTAGAAACTCGATCTTGTAAAATGAAAGAAACTTATTTTGTGGACTAAATCATGCAATCCATGCTAGCATTTATCATGGAAATCATATATCACACTCACACAAGCTTTTTTTTTTTTAGTCACCCTTTGCAGAATTCAAGCTGAAAATTGTGAATTGATTTTAAATCTGTATTTTTGTAAACTTCCCAATTTCCCTATTATTGGTTTCAATTATAAATATCCACTGATGTTCTATTTACAGTTACTTAACTTTCTTATGTAACTGCTTTAACTCAAGTTTTTACTTTGTTTTGATTTTTTTTTCTTTTGGCTTTGTTTTAATGTTAAAGACACAGAAAAGCCAAACTCAGAGGTTTTAAACACAAAAGCCAGTGGGACCATCTTAATGACATATAAACTCCTAAGTGCTTATCCTACCATTTAAAATGAAAAGCAGTTTGAGACTTAAGAGGGAGACTTTGGGAGGGTTAATGGGTAGTAAAGTAACAAAGGAAGCAATAGACAAATAGAAGGAGAGATGAAAATTCTCAGTTATGAAAAAATGTGATAATAAACAGCAACAAAACAAACAGAGCAAACAAAAACAAGGCATTTGACTCTGAGGGTTATTACCGCATTGCATTTTTCTTGAGTTCTGAGAGCTGAAAAAGCAAAGCATTTTTCTGTTCATGATTAACTTCAGACTCATAAAATTACATCCTGTATAATATATGTATTGAAATTTGAGGGTTTTATGGCCTAGTGCTGATCAATTTTTTGAATTTTTTGAATTAGGTAAAACATATATTTAAAAAATCGCTAGAAGGAGAACTCTAGAGGTTCACCCTTGTTGACTGTATTTTTGATATATTCTGTTCTTTGCCTACCTGTGAATAATTGTTAAGGAAAACATTTTAATTACAATCTTTTAGGCATTTCCTGCTATAGTTCTATTAACTTTTGCCTCATATTTGTATTGCTACATCCTTTTAGTTAACAGAATGTATCATTAGGTAATAAGCCCCTCTACTCTCCCAGTTTTGTAGTTTATTTTAAGCAGGCTTTAACCCATCATAATGCTTTATTTTGGTGTTTTCCTAATATGTCTCTTTTACATTCAACTTTTTAGTACGCTTACGTTTTAGTGTCTTCTTGTAAACAAGAACCCACGTCTGGAACTTTTAAAATCCAAACTCTATATCTTTTAACTTGTGAGTTTACTCCATATAGTTTTATTTTAAGTATGGATATCTTAGGAATTATCTCTTCTGTGGTGCCCAAGTGGAGTGTTTCTTGATCAGAGGGAGACCCCCAAATGTGAGGTGGCCATCAGGTAGGAGCCGGTATTCAAGTTGGTTTACTCTTCCATGCCAGTCTTGCATATTTAAATTATTACTCAGGGATGTAGACAGAATGATGTAAGTATAGCCACTGATGATAATATAAAACTATTCTGATGATCTTACGAATTGGACATATTTCTAAAATATTGTCAAACATATTAAATTACTTTGAAAAAGAATTTTTTCCATATTTACTTTATAATGACTTTCCTTTATCTCACTAGAAAGTACTATTTTACTCACATTTGGACCAGACGGAGAAGGTCCCACACTGGGGAGGAGCTAACCCCACAGACGGAAGTGGCAGGGCCAGAAATGCAATTCTTCTAGCAATGCAGAAGGCGCTAACGATGTCTTCTAACATATATGTGTGATATTCATTTCATACTTTCCTACCAGAATCACTTTTTTAGTATACTGGGAAAACACACAAAAGGCCAAAGAAGAAAACAGCTGCCTGTAATCTCACCGAAGTTATCGCATTATTAAAAGTCCATGTAGATCATCTAGGAAATTTGTCTGCTTCTTCCTAACATATTTATCAATTTGGATTAAAAACTTAGATTATACTCTCTCTATATTTTTGTAAATTGATTTGATTAATATTCTGTGAAAGTATCATTAAATACTCTTCTCTAAAATAACCAATAAATTCAGCTCTATAGTATTCCATTATACAGATAAATAAAAATTAATTAACTTCATAATGGCATCTGAGATGTTTCTAATAGTTTGCCATATACATGTCATGGACAAAACCATCTTTTTTATATAAATTACTTGATTTCTATCTTTAATTTTTTATTGAGCATATATCCCTTTTTTTTTTTTAAGATTTTATTTGTTTTTTGACAGACAGAGATCACAAGTAGGCGGAGAGACAGGCAGAGAGAGAGAGAGGAGGAAGCAGGCTCCCTGCTGAGCAGAGAGCCCGATGTGGGGCTCGATCCCAGGACCCTGAGATCACGACCCGAGCCGAAAGCAGAGGCTTTAACCCACTGAGCCACCCAGGCGCCCCGAGCATATATTCCTAAGTGGTGCAATGCTGGGTGATTTTTTTTTTTTTTAAACAACTTTTTCCCCTTGAGATACTACAAACATAGTGAAGTGATTGGATCTTAAATTCGTGGCACAATGAATTTTTACATACGTGTGTCCTTGTGTAACCACCACATACTAAGAGATGTATAACATTTTCAGTTGGGTCAGGCTTTAATGGCTACTGATGCATATTGAGAAAAATGTATCATTTTAATTCTATTTGAGCCTTTTTTCCTTTGTACCCTCTCTAATATTGGTTCTTTTCTGCTCAACTCTTAACAATTTTCATACACAAATTTGTAGACAATTATTATTGTTATTGTTCGTAGAGTAAACAAAATTACCTTTTTCCTAGAGAACAAAAAATTACTTGTATGTCTTCTCACAGTGTTATCTGTCTTCTGGTGTCAGCTTATGAATTTTTCCAAACTTCCTTTTGAGACATTTTTGTTACAATCAATCCTATAGTATTGAGTCCTCTCAGTGTGGGACAAAAAAAGGCTAAAAATTCTGATGATGTTTTACTAAAAATTAGGTAGAGCGATTTGTTGGCATTTAAATTTTTGAATATAAAAAATTAACAACTCTTATCTTTCCCAACATAACTTAGAAGTTCTACCAGTTCTGTATACCATTTACAGTTAGGTGTGGCTAATTAACAACTCTTATCCTTCCCAACATGACTTAGAAGTTTCTACCAGTTTTGTATATCATTTAAAATTACTTGTGGCTAATACTCTATCATTTGTACAACTGCTGAAAGAATAAGTCAAAGAATAAATACAAGAAAAGAGCAGTAGCAGACCAACGCTGGAAACAACAGAACTAAGTCATTGACAAAAATCCAACACAATTATCTCCAGGAGGCAGTATTAATTCTCATCATTCCTGTATTAGGTTCTCAAGAGCAACAGGAGTGGTTGCAGAAAGAAACTGGATCTGCTTGACTCAGTAGTTAAAAAGGATGTGTATAACTAAGCGAAAGACTATTTACATGAGAAAAGAGATGGAGAGCTAGTGCTTTGGGTCACTGTAACGTGTACCCAGCACCTTTTTCTCTGATTGCTTTGTTTGCCAGTGTGAGCAGGAAGCTGCTCCTGAAGTGACTGGATCTTAAATTCGTGGCACAATGCCTTAGAGCACAGTGCCTTAGAGCGATGTCTATAGGAGTTAAAGACGGAAGACAATGTCTCCACACAAGGGACTGTAAATATAGAAACAATTGAGTTGCCCTTTGAATGCAGTTTATTTTCCTGAAAGCAAAAAGAAATCACTCTCTTTCTGAAGCCTCAGAGGCTTGGGAGACTTCCCTGTCACTGTGAAATCAATCTAGCCAGAGTCATTTTGAAAACTGGCTATCAGTTGCCTTCATTTCCACATGAAAGCATTTTTTGTCCTTATTCATACCAAAAGCAGACTTGGTGCTACAAGCTTCCAGTTAAGATTCTACTTGTTTCATTTTTCAAAATAGTTTTGAGTTTACATTTGGAAATACATTTCAAACACTGTCTCCAAAAAACAGGGCTTGTAAGAAAAGCCTATTGAAAACCTCTGGAAACTTAACACACTAGCATGGTTTCTTTGACTTGTTAGTCAAGCTGTAAAGTTCAGTCTGGCCATTGTTAGTGGCTCTAGTGCCACCAGAGTTATGAACTGATAGTCAGAGCAGTCTCTTTTCCAGGTGCGTGTAATGGTCTCCAGAGGGACAGGCCGCCATGGAAATGCTCTGCTCATCACCTGCGATGGGAAAGGGACTTGAATGACATCGCTAATTGCTTGTTTGTAGGAATCTGGAACATGAGTGGCTGTAACATCATTTCTCACGTAATGCCAAATGCTCTTCCTGGGTACTCTTAACTCGGGCTGGGTATTACCATCTTTACCCTGCACTGCTTGTTCTTTTACCTTAAATAAGCTGGTACACCAAGGCGGGGAGACTAGAGATCACCAGAAGGGAGATCGTCAACAGAAAACTGAAATATACTTAAGAGAAATATTGACTGAGTATTACTAACACAACATTATTGCTTTCCTGAGATGATTGTTGGAGGATACCTAGAACTCATATGGTTAAAGAGAGGGAACCAGGAGAAAATATTGTTCCGGGCTGGAGCCCTAGATTTTGCCTCCATCTTTCAGCTCTGATCACATAATATGTAAACTAGGTATTCATTGCTGCAGTTAATTTTCAATCTAACTTTTGGAGACATTAAATGTATAAACCAATTATTTCTCGGTTAGAAAAAGCAAGTATTATACTTATACATTGGGTATTAGAGAAATCAATCCAAATCTTTTCTGAAACTCAAAAACTATAGAGACTTATTCTTAAATACCATATTCAAAGTATGATAAACAAATGGCCTTATTATTTTACAAGGTGTATACATAATTCAGTGTTCATTAATCATTTCTATTTTCATAGGAGTTAAGGAAAAAGAAATAACTTAGGATGGAAGAGGGTAGCCTTGTATTTAAAAAAATGAAATGTGAAACTTGATAAACTATTTTCAGAATTTAAATAGATCAGTAGCGTGTGCTTTTTTGTCTACAGGAAATTGGAGAAACCGATGTGTAATGACTATATTAATTGTAATTAGCACTGCAAACATATTGTTGTCCAAATGACAAAAGTGGTAACTACTGACCTTACACAGAGCATTCATTTTATTTTCCTTTCTTTTTTAATATGCCAAATAATACCATATAAATGTCAGAAACAATAAAAGTAGAATGTCACTGTATTCTGCTATCTAAATTCAAATATAGGGGTGCCTGTCTGGCTCAGTGGGTAGAACACACAACTCTTGATCTGGGAGTTATAAGTACAACCTCCACGTTTGGTGGAGCAAATACTTAAAAAGAAAATCTTTAAAAAAAAATGATTTTCAAATACAGACATTGCCAGAGATAAAGAAAATACTGGAATGTAATTAAGACACAGAGAAAAGTTCTTTAATCACATAATTGTTGTCCTCTTTTGAATTTCCACTTAATAATAATTATCTACCAAAAAAAAAAATTACCAGTAATGTTACCCCCAGAACATATTGGTTAGAAAGCAGCTGCTTAAATATTTGTTTAATACGTAACACCTGCTACATATGAATAATAGCCATGAAGCAGGTTGATAACTTTAGCAGGGAGTATTTTATTGGAGGTAGATGTGGTATGACAAGAAAGATCACATACAGCAGCACTGAAAATCAAAGTGACATCTATTTTAGAAAGAGTATGACATGTGCTGGGTGGTAAGCATAAGGATACAACCAACTGCCAAAATAAAAGAAAAGAAGATTTCATTTCAGAATGAAAAGGATTATGTTTCTTTCATTTTCTCTTGGTTAAGGAAATGGCTGTGCCAAGATAGATAGATAGATAGATAAGAAAAAGAAAAAAAGAAAAAGAAAAGAAAAGAAAGGGAGGCATCTAGGCAGCTTAGTTGTTAAGCAACTATCCTCAGCTCAGGTCATGATCCTGGAGTCCTGGCATCCAGCCCTTTGTTGGGCTCCCTGCTCAGCGGAAAGACGGATTTTCCCTCTGCCTTCACCCCTACTTGTGTTCCCTCTCTTGCTGTCTCTCTCTCTGTCAAGTAAGTAAGTAAAATCTCGAATGAAAGAATGAATGAATGAATGAAAAGAAGGATAAAAGGGAGAGAGGGAGGAAAGAAGAAAGTGGGGCGAGCGAAATGGCTATGCCTAGGTAAAATTTAGAGCCATCAAGGACACTGTCTATTGACAGCTGAAGACATACAGAGGACAGAGGTACTTCGGGGCTTGAACAGGGGCAGGGATGCCAAACTGTAGGCCTCAGAAATGCACTTTATCATCATGTTTTTGTCGTCTCCATTGTTCTGGCTCCATCCTTGTGATCATCTTTACTTTCCTGACCGGATACTCATTCTCACCTGTACTCATGGTCCAGACGGCGCCATCACAACTTATCAACATTTGTTTATTCATCTGAAGCAGGGACCACAATTACTATAGAACTCCTTGCTATGTCAAGTACAGTAGTTTCTACACAGAAAATGGTGATTAATACTTGATCAAGTTAATAAAATATTTTCTGTAGGAATTTAAATACTATTTATAGGGGCACCTGGGTGGCTCAGTGGGTTAAGCCGCTGCCTTCGGCTCAGGTCATGATCTCAGGGTCCTGGGATCGAGTCCTGCATCGGGCTCTCTGCTCAGCAGGGAGCCTGCTTCCCTCTCTCTCTCTCTACCTGCCTCTCCATCTACTTGTGATCTCTCTCTGTCAAATAAATAAATAAAACCTTTAAAAAATAAATAAATAACTAAATAAATACTATTTATATAGGCTTCTGTGATCAAGATTAAAACACTAAAAAGACAAAAGCATCATACACATAAGCTTTTGTAAACACATATATGTGCATATACATATTTATAAATTCATTGAAAATATAATTTGCTACAGTGACCAAAGGTTTTTATTTGCTAAAGTATCCAAATATTTTTGTGGTAGGCATATGTCTCCTAGCAAAATTCATCATCTTTTGGATTCTATTTATAAGTTTCATCTTGTGTGGAGGTATAAATGGTGGCGATTTGGTGTATTAAAAGCCAAGACAAAACCAATTTATTCCATATACTCCATGAAGACAAATAATTATATAGAGTCTCCAGGGATAGACAAGTCCTCCAAAATAAGGATATGTAGACTGCTTGTTCGAGACTCTACTGGAGTGATATATTTAGGGAAGGTCATGATTCAGTAGGGTCATTATCTGATAAAATTATAGAGTTAAACTAGAAAATGCCAATGCTAGGTGTATTAGTTTCCTTTTGCTGCTATAACAATTAACCACAAAATTAATGGCTTAAAATAATGCAATCATATCCTCTTTCAGTTCTGGAGAAAATTAGCGTGAAATGGTTTTCATTGGCTTAAATGAAGTCTGTAGGGCAACATCTGGATGCTCTGGGAGGGCATCTGGCCTTCTGCCTGTCCAGCTTCCTCAGGCTGCCATATTGCTTGACTCCTAGTGTCATATCGCTCCAACATCTCGTTCCATGGTCACACATCCTTCTTTATCTCTGCCTCTGTCATCACAGTGTCTTGTTTGACTCTGACCCTCCAACCACTTCTTTTAATAAGATCTTTGTGATTTATACTGAGCCCTCCTGGGAAACCCAGTATAATCTCCTGATTTCAAGATCCTTAACCCAGTCACCTCCACAAAGTCCATTTTGCTACGTATGGTAACACATCTGCAGGTTCTAAAAACTAGGATATGGACATCTTTTGAAGGGCCATTATTCATCCCTACCACATGAGGAAAACTAGAAAACTCTTGATGAAACAGAGAGAATAACTTCATCACACTATCAAAATTTCAAAAGTTCCAGAAATATCATTATCACCTTATACCGGTACTGACCGCCAATACATGTAGGCATTGTATACTAATAACTGAAATCCATGAGGGTGTGTGTGTGCATGTGCCTGTGCTGGCGTGCATGTTAGGAATAACTGACTGATACGGGTAATCTTTAAAGGCGCATCCATAGTTCGTGGGAAGCCATAAATATTTCAGTCACTAAAAGATGTAGGATTGATTTATATCAACTCTTTTTTTTTTAAATTAAAGTCCTTTTATCATTTGCAAGACAACTTCATAGATCCTTTTAGATTATTTGGTGACAAGGTGATAACAATAAGGGACTTCCCATCATCAAATTATCAGTGACCTTCACAGTTCATCGCATGCTTTAGAGAGAGAATCTGAATTTCAGTTACCATCTGGTGAGTTCATGGCAGAAAAGAACAGGAGCCAGCTTCAAATTAGTGTTTCATTATCAAAGAAAAAAACTGGCTTTACTCCTACCCCAAATCTAAACTGTATTTAGCTACAAACACCTAAGCAGGTGCCAAAATGCATAATCTTATTTGACCATGTGGATTTGCAGTATATGTTGAAATAATTAAAAGTGAGTTGTGTCCTTGAGAGTTCTATTTTGGTAAATGTAAGTACTGGTAATATAAATTACACTAAAAAGCTACAGTTACAACTCAAGCTCATATGAAGTAATAATGGTGCTGAGGGTATTGAGGGTAAGGAAAACAGACATAACCATTTTTGCCACTAAAGGCAACAAAATAAGCTATTTTCAATTTAGGAGATGCCATAAAGTTATTCAAATTACAACTGAGAAGGGCAGACATTTTTACTTCATGCCATTAACAAACATATATTCAAGACATGTTGAGGCACAACCATTTAAAAAAGAAATTTGAGATTTCAAACATTTGCAAAACTTTCAGAGATGATACAGCATTATAATGTTAAAATCTCATGTTATTTTGTTCCATTAATAGTCATGGTAAGCCTAGAAAGTGCATAGAAAAATACACACAAAAATCCTATGTCTGGGGTGGTAGCAATAGAGGTTATTTTCCATTTTCAGTTTTCAGAATTTTCATAATTAATATTAATTAATATTAATTAATATTAATATTAATTATTAATATTCCTTTAGTATTTAAATTCAAATGATAGCTAAAAGTTAAAGTAGCGTGTAAGGAGGGACTAACTAGATGTTCCAAAATACTTTTTAAAAATAATTACATGTAAAAGCCCCTAATATGGTAAATGTACTATTAATTATTACTTATGGGGTGCCTGGGTAGCTCAGTGGGTTAAGCCTCTGCCTTTGGCTCAGGTCATGGTCTCAGGGTCCTGGGATCGTGCCCCGTGTTGAGCTCTTTGCTAGATGGGGAGCCTGTTTCCCCTTCTCTCTGCTTGCCTCTCGGCCTACTTGTGATCTCTCTCTCTGTCAAATAAATAAAATTTTTTTAAAAAATTTATTACTTATAAACCAAGTTTATCAGGTATTTGTATTTAATATATTCATTAACTCTAATAACCAGAATGCATTCTAAAAAGCCTGGTGTTTTGTTGTTGAATCTGTGTGACAGAAGACAAAAAGAAAATCTTAAATAAAACAAAGACACAATTTGAACCACTGAGATTATTCCTGAAACTTCAATTTTTAAAAAATGGCAATTAATTTTAGAGCACATAACCTAGATACAGAATAGATATATAATTACATAATTATATATACATATATATAATATGCCATGTGTATTTGGTAAACTATATATCATTTGTATATTTCCTAATGTAAGCACTTCAATTTTCAGCATAACTTTTTTTTTAATTTAATTTTATATTTTCAGTGTTTCAAGTTTCATTGTTTATGTACCACACCCAGTGCTCGATGCAATATGTGCCCTCCATAATCCCCACCACCAGGCTCAGCGTAACTTTTGTTGCCTGTATTAAGACCAGATCTTAAGGATTTCTGGTGCTGGTAAGGACAAGGAGCTACACCATTGTTGCAGTCAGTATGGAAAGAAAGTAGACCATGTGGACACCCCATTCTTAATGGAAAAGTATCCAAATAAGAATTTTACCTTGTTGTTCCATCCTCCAAGTTGAAAAATTGGATGGAAACAAGCATGATTTAAAAGAAAGTAGTATTTGGACATCACCATTTTGTTGATGCAACCACTGAAGCAATCAGCCACATCAAGAGTCCAATAAACCTGCAAACAGGTTCCTTTTCTCACCAAATAATACTTGCAGGGGACACTCTGTCAAAGAGTTACATCCCTCATTCTACCATTCCACTTGCTGCGTGCAATCTTCACTTCCCTTCACCCTTTCTCAGCTACTGTGGAACGGAGAGCTTTACGGAATGGCAGTGGAACAAAACAGAATCAGCACTGACAAGCTCACCATAAATCTACACTGTGTCCTTCATGGCCTTATTTTGTTTAAAAAAAAAAAAAATAAGCGAGCATCATTTCATGATGATATTAGAAAAGCTGGATTATTTTTAGTTCCAGTTTAATTCTTAAAAAACTGTGAATTATTTTTCTTGTTTACTGAAGGATGGTTTTACTTTCCCATCTTTTTGGTCCATCCTTGAACTTTTCACTAAATGATCAACTATTTTAACTTCTATAATGGCTCTTCCTTTCCTTTTTACACTAAACATTTTCATCTCTATTGGAATTTACCCAGTGGATACCAATAGTGGATTTCTCCGGGATTAGATAATCCGCTCCAGATTTCATTGGCAAACAACGAAGAGTATTTCAACTAAGTAGTTCTATCAAACATAGACAATCCCATTCTCTTATAAACGAACCAGAAAGTGTTTATAATGATGCATGTTTATGACTCCACATATATTCTTCAAACTAATTTAAATTATTTACATTTTTCTAAAACTGTTTTTTGAAAAGACATAAAGAATGTGAATATTGCTTGGTATTTTTAGTGCTTTTACATTTTCACAAGGCACAGACCCTTCTACAATGGTCAAGGATGGGATGATGGTGTGGGATGGAGTAATGTGTGTGATGAAGTAATGGGGAAAGCATGAAGTCTGGGGCAAGTTTAGGAAGGGGGATCTGAAACTGAAGCATGGCTTAATAGCAGTATTACTTCCTTCCTCTTAACAACAAAAAACAGTGAGGATCCTACGGAGGGAATCTAGGGATAGGGTACAGGTCAGATACTGCACAGGGCCATCAGTAAGGGGAAACTGCCAAACATTTTTCAAAAGCTGAAAATATAATTTGTTGACAATGAAAAGTTGTCCCCAGCACCAGTATGGCAATACCAAAATGTCGTGTGACCTATATTAAAATTACTTTATTTAAACAGGATAGGGGTTTATGTGGGTTTAACGTTATTATTGAATTATATAATTGGTGAATGAAATGTAGACTTTTTTTTTTTTAAAGAAATCCTCCCCAAAAAGAAAATTCATAGATAGTGGTTATCAGGGAATTCTTCTGTATGAAGAAAAACTGAAGGAGGGGGAAACAAGAAAATCAAGCAGTGACTCAAGAATGTTAACCTAGATTATGCAGTACTTCTTGGAGGGCCATAGCTGGGTTCTAGATCAGAAGTAGTCTAAGCAGAATGCTATCTTCCGGACCAGAAGATGTGCATGCCCCAATCTCGGGAACCTGCAAATACATTACATTTCATTGCAAAAGGGATGCTGTAGATGTGATTGAAAAATAAGGGCTTTGCAATGGCAAGCCTGTTTGGATTGTCCAAGTGGGTCCAGCTCACATGAAACTTAAACATGGAAAGCATGCAATGGGTCACAGAAATGGGAGCATACGAAGGATTTCCTGGCTGCTGGCTGGTTCGAAAATGTGAGGGACTCTGTGAAAGGACCAGAAAGAGGATGACAGGAAATGAGGGTGTTCCCCAGGTGACAGTCACCAAGGAAACAGGGATGTATAATCTTAAACTGTCTTCTGCCCATGCCTGAATGAGCAAGGAAATGGATTCTCCTGCAGGACCCCCAGAAAGACGTACAGCCCTGCGCACACCTTGGTTTTTAGTCCAGTGGGATCCGTACTGGACTTCTACCCTCAGAACTGTAAAATAATTAATTTACGTTGTTTTAAGCCACTGATTTGTGATCATTTGTTATGGCATAGAAGACCAATACACAAGGGCTTCCTAAAATGGTAGCACTATTTGTATATTTGTTTATGGTCGTTTTTCTGATGAAAGAGGCTGCATATTTCCCCCCAAAAGCAAGAATGACTGAATGCTATTATCTTTTCCCATTGTGTAGCATTAAGAGCATCCTGATGCTCTATGACAGGAGAATGATTTTCATTTTGGATATTCAACCGGCAAAAGCATGTTCTGTGACCAATAACTGAAACGCGACACACAGCTGCTTCCGCTCTGCCCTTCTGCCCTTTCACCTCAAAACAGGCCACACGGGTGCGCATGTGCAATGTTTCCTGGGGACTGTGGCGCTGTGGTTACCCAGGGTGGACTGTGAGTTCCCAAAGAACAGTATCTTGTTCTGTTTTGCTTTTCTTTGACCTCTCCAGAAACACCACCACACTGTGCCTCGCAACGCTAAGTCCTATAAAAATATGCACATGATTCTATCAAAAAAGCAATAAAAAAGGCAAGGTTCTATCTCAGGAAAGTGACCTAGACTACCTACCATTTGAAATTCTGTCCAGACCAGTGATACAGTCTATATATTATTCTTTATATATCTAACTCATTATTTTCTGTAAAAAACGGAAAGTTCCCAGATTTCTTTGGGAAAAATATGTGAGTGCCCTCAGATTAATTTCCCAAGATGAGCGTCTGGACAGATCACAGGGAAATATTGACAGAGGAGTCTGGACATTTCCCACTGATCACCTTGACCCTCTATGGAATGTTTTCTATTTCAGCATGGCCTACATCCACGCGGTCTCCAGCAAAACATAGCTTAATATTCAGAAATGTAATCAGCAGCTTAGTAATATTTATTAAACAAACCATTATGGAGCGAACTTTATTTGGATAAACCAAAGGTTCAAAGATAGAAGGAAATCCTGGGGGTAAATGGATACATGAACAATTAAACAGGGAGTGGGCTCAGGAATTTGATATAGTCTATTTTTTTTTCTAGGTTATTTCATAATGACGGAAATGTTGGAGTGACAGATGCTAGCAAACAGCAGACCACGGAAAGGATGGTGACTGAGCACAGCTGTGTGTGTGTTCAGTCTTATTTAAATATTCCGTAGTATATGTGGAACTGGTGAAGCGTTAATGAAACATACAGAGGTTTCCCAATGCAGAGGTTCGCTGAGCACCCATACAGGTAGAACATGAGAAAAAAAGCCCAGAGGAATCTGAAATAAGGTGAAAAAAAAAAAAAAAAAAGAAAAGAAAATGCGATTCAACTTGAAATTATATGAGGGAGCGTGTCTGTAGAAAAATAATCGGAAACAGATATTCAGTGGAAGAGAGACAACTGGAAAGCAGTCAAGCCAAACAGGACAGAGAAGAGAGGATACTAAGCAATAAATCCGAGGAGACAGGGACACTGACAATGCAGGGCAAAAACTGAAAACCATTTTGGTGGCCACATGATGTTACTAAACAAGAAAGTACACCTGGGCTAGAATTCACCTTGAAACAATGTCCTTTTTCCTTCTTTCTTTCTTTTTTTTTTTTTTTCCTATGCTGAACTCAGAGGAACTGGAGGGAATTCAAAAAAGAACAGCAAATACAATTAAGAGTCTAGAGGGATTGATTTATATAGTGAGAGGGAGAAATAAAATATGCAGTCCTTGGCTAAAGACTTCTAGAGAGAACATAATTGTCCAAAGTCTTTAAAGGATTTACATACTGAGTCAATAGAGGGTGATTAAGTTCAGTAAAAGGGAATCCAGGCAGAATCTAGGGAGATGAATGTAAACTCTAATGCTAAAAACATTTTTCTAATTTCCTTAAGACTAAAATCTAAAGTGTTTCAAAGCGTGCTGATTCAAAGGTCTGCTGTTGTTTTGTTGGTGTTTTTAACCCATTTTGAGATTTATGCTAAGTGCCCTAGGGAGACAGTGGCTGGAAAATTCGTTATACCCCTGACATTCTCTAACAGATTATCATTGTCCTTTTGAGACCCCACCTTCCCGGTATATAAATAGCTTCTAATTTTATAATCCCAGCTCTATAATAAGTTTTGGTATCTGGTAGGGTTAGCTGCCCTACACTATCCTTCTTTAACAAGGCTTGGCTGTTTATCCTGTCTCTTTATACATACTCTGTGCACTTGCTGATTGCAATAGATTAAACTTTGCATTAGTCTGCTAAGGCTGCCGTAACAATGCAACACAGACTGGGAGGCTTAAACAACAGAAATCTATTTTCTAACAGTTCCGGAGGCTGGAAGTTCAAGATCAATTAAAAAACTTAAGTATGGGGGCACCTGGGTGGCTCCGTGGGTTAAAGCCTCTGCCTTTGGCTCAGGTCATGATCCCAGGGTACTGGGATCGAGCCTCACATCGGGCTCTCTGCTCAGCCAGGAGCCTGCTTCTTCCTTTCTCTCTCTCTCTGCCTACTTGTGATCTCTGTCTGTCAAATAAATAAATAAAACATCTTAAAACAAAACAAAACAAAAAACTTAAGTATGTAAGAGCATAGAGGCAACTGGGTGGCTCAGTGGGTTAAGCATCTGTCTTCAGCTCAGGTCACCATCTCAGGGTCCTCGGATAGAGCCCCGCATCGGGCTCCCTGCTCAGTGGGGAGCCTGATTCTCTCTTTCCCCACCCACCTCTCCCCTGACACCTGCTAGTGCTTTCTCTCACTATCTCTCTCAAATAAATAAATAAAATCTTTTAAAAAAAAAGTGTATAGAATGATATCATCGTGTAAATTTCTATTAACTTAAAGAACCAATATTTGACCACTAATAAGAAAAATGCAACTATTTAATTAGACAAGCATCGGGCTCCCTGCTCAGTGGGGAGCCTGATTCTCTCTTTCCCCACCCACCTCTCCCCTGACACCTGCTAGTGCTTTCTCTCACTATCTCTCTCAAATAAATAAATAAAATCTTTTAAAAAAAAAGTGTATAGAATGATATCATCGTGTAAATTTCTATTAACTTAAAGAACCAATATTTGACCACTAATAAGAAAAATGCAACTATTTAATTAGACAAGCGGATTAAAAATAACTAATTATGTTTAGTGATGATAAAAATATATAGTACCTACATATATTTATATACACACAATACATGGGAGCTATTATTATTTTGCATGGATATCAGAAAGTACAAATCAAGGCATTTACTCCATTTATTTCCTTTTTCCTTAGAATGCAACATTATCATAATTTTTAAAATTTAATGCATAAGAAAGAGTCTCTGACTTTTCCATTTGTAAAAATTACTAATTTTGACTCTCTCTGCTTGACTTATTTCACTCAGCATAATCTCTTCCAGTCCCATCCATGTTGCTACAAAAGTTGGGTATTCGTCCTTTCTGATGGAGGCATCATACTCCATAGTATATATGGACCACATCTTCCTTATCCATTCATCCGTTGAAGGGCATCTTGGTTCTTTCCACAGTTTGGTGACTGTGGCCATTGCTGCTATATACATTGGGGGTACAGATGGCCCTTCTTTTCACTACATCTGTATCTTTGGGGTAAATACCCAGGAGTGCAATTGCAGGGTCATAGGGAAGTTCTATTTTTAATTTCTTGAGGAATTATCATATGGTCTCACTTATTTGTGAAGCATAAAAAACAGCATGGAGGACATGGGGAGATAGAGAGGAAAAGGGAGTTGGGGGAAATTGGAAGGGGATGTGAACCATGAGAGACTATGGACTCTGAAAAACAATCTGCGGGGTTTGAAGGGGTAGCAGGTGGTGGGTATTATAGAGGGCACGGATTGCATGGAGCACTGGGTGTGGTGCAAAAATAATGAATATTGTTATGTTGAAAATAAAAAATAAATTTAAAAAAATAATAATAAAGTTAAAAAAAGCAAAAAAATTACTAATTTTTTCTAGAAATAATTGAAGAAAAACTTGAAAACTTGACTACAGATTATTTTCTGTTGCGGGGAATGGATGCAACTTAGATATTCAAAAGACAAAACAATTACATAAAATCCAGTATAAACTTTCAATGGAACACTGCAATAATTAAAAATTGTGTTGTATAAATACAACTTTTGCAATAAAATAGTCAAAACACATAGTTAAGTAAAAGAATGTTTTCTAAAATTCTTGGGGTGTGTGTGTATTTACGCATGGAAAAATAACTCTCAGTTGGCTTATGTACAAAATTGTCAGGGTTGCAGGATCATTACGCATGGGCTCATTAACACTGACTTCCATTATGAAGGCACATCTGATGATAACCATTAATGAGTGCCCCGCCTGATAATAGCAGAAACCAATGCTGACCCCAATAAAGTACTATTGTCATGAAAGTCCAACAAACTACCTAATGGCAGGTTAATCACATTGACAAATATTTCTTATGAAAGGCAGTGATCTGTTTTCACTATAATATACACTTGTTCTGAATATAGATTTTCCTTCTTATCTGCATTCTTCTGCTCCAACTACTATTTGTAGACTTACCAAAGACATATTACTGACTTTCATCATATTCCACACAGGGGAGCATCTAACTAAAGAGCTCATTTTACAACAACTAAAGTATGCCAATGGGCTCATGCTTACAAAATTCATTGGCTTTATTAGGTTTCAATTGTCCCAAAGCAACCAACCTCGTATAATGGTGGAATGCACTGTTTGGGGTGGCAATACTTCACAGGGCTAGGGTAATTTTGCCAAGAAGAAATATATACTTAGAATCAGTGATCAATATATTGGTGCTGTTTTGGGATCCTTGGGTCCACGAATCAAAATATAGAAGTCAGAATGACTCCTTTCACTATTGCCTATATGATTGACTAAGGGAATTCTGCTTCCTCAACTTTGGGCTCTGCTTCCCTAGACATCTTGATTTCCAAAAAAGGAATTATCCAATAACAGACACAACAATAATTCTAGTAAAGTAGAAGCTGAAATTGCCACTTGCCCCTTTGGGCTCCTTCGGTGGGCCACTAACTGAATCAACACACAAAGAAGGTTAGGTTACAAGCAGGGGTGACGAACCTGAATATGAGGGGAACCCTTGTTAATAGACCACATAGAAACTGGTTGTCACTATTCACTGAGCAAGCTCTGACTTAATATCCCTATGTCTTCTGAATAAAACCCCATAAAAAACTATAACAACCCCTACTAGCTTATGTGAAATGAAGATCTATTTCACACTAACAGGTAAAAAACCCAACTTCAGAGGTGTTTGCGGAGAGCAAAAGGAATACGACATGTATAGTGCAAAAAGGAAGTTCATAACCATCAGTTACCACCCTTTGATCCGTTTCAAATGAGGACCATGGTAATCCTTTCTTCCTTACTGTGTTCTGAATATATGTGTGTGTGCACACACGTGTGTCGGTGAGTATACTGACCGATCTTCTGCTTTTATCCCCATTCCTCCTCCTCCTGTCTAACGCAAGATATTAGCAGTGTTTAAACTGATATTTCAGTATCTAAGTTACAGCATGGCAAAGCAAAAATGTGACTAAAAGAGCAGTGAGTGTTCGTCATAGGAAAATAGACACAGTGACCTGGGACTTTGTGTATTCTTTTCTGGGGAGAGTGTTTGTGTATTCTTGTCGTACAAGGTTTAGTTACATCGTGGCCTGATTTTGTTATTGCCTTCACTGAGAGGTTAACTATGGTTGAAAGAAGTCTGTACTGATACCGTATGTACTATGTGAAATGGTTCCACTGACAAGTTGGTCCAGGTGGAAACAGTGTCTCTTGGTCTCCGCTTCCTTCAACTGCTCTTAGAGCTGGCTACAGGGAGAAATTGTGTGACATTCCTTAGGCAGAATTGAAGCCATTGCTTCAATCAAAGTGTTGTCTGCACTTTCTTCTGCTCTATCCAAGTCTACTTTCTTCCTCATGCTAACACTGCTGCCCCACTGTCATGGCTGGTCTGTCACTAGATAGGTGGCTGCAAGACCCATGGAGGAGGTTTTCTCTCCTGATGGAATTTTGACAGATAAAAGATAATTTAAAATTTTCTTATGCTATCTTTCACAAAGTTCATTATAGGTGGTAGACAGACTATGTAAAAAGAACTTGGAAGATTTCTTTCCTTTTCATGCGTTGGTGTGATACAAATAAAATGGGTGTTGCCTTTTAAAGATGAAGAGTTGAAAGAATTCATCATGATTTCATCTTCAGCAAGTTGAGACGTTGACAGCTCCTATATTATTATTTATGTGTTGTTTAATCAATTTCATCAAGGTTTTCAAATTCTTTTTTTTGTAAAATTGGGTAAAAAATATATCTCATTATTTACTTTACTCTGCATGTTTTATTTTTTGGCCATTTTAATATTTCTACTTTTTCCTGAGTAGGTTGAACTCTGTTGTATGTATATTATTTTCTAATAGGACTAATGCTTGCTTTTATGCATTAATTTATAGAATTTCAGTTTATTACTATTCTATGTTTTTATAATTAATCTTTTATTTTTAATAACATAATCATTTATAATTGCTTCAGGTAGGTATTTTTTTCTCTTTTCTAAAATTTTCACTTTAATTTTCTATTCCTCTTATTTTCAATATGTCTTGTTCTTAATGTGTATTTAAGGTTCTGAATTTTCTCTTTTACTTTTGAGTAGCCCATGGCTTCTGGTATGTAGTGATACTGCTGTTGATATCTTAAAAAGATTTTTTGTTTTGACCTTTTTATCAACTTGTTTTGACCTTTTTAAGGAGATTTTGCAAATTCTCAAGTAACAGTGTTACTGTTTTCTATATTTGTCATTAGTTTCTAATTTAATTACATAGTGAGTTTAAAGAGATTGGAAACTTCATAGTTACATTAGGAAAAGGGGATCTAAAATATAAATACTTAAAAACAAAAGAAATAAAAATGTATTTAGACTTCTACTACAAAAAATTTTGAAACTTAAAAAAACTAATTGAATCTATACAGGAAACGACACACATATCCTGGGGAAAAATTGATATGAAGCAACCAAACCACACTAGCAAAATTACTGTACTTTTAAATATGAAGAAAAATGCTATAGCTAATGAAGAAAAATAATCACCTCACTTATAAGGTGTATTCTCTACGACAACAGTCCACTGCAAGAAAGCAATGTACAAATTGCTCAGGGAAAGAGAACTTGATTCACTTTATATAAACCCAGTTGTATATTATGTTTACATAAACACAGCAAGATTATATGGAGAAATTATGCTTTTAGACACAATTAACAGAAAATCTAACTCGAATTGTCTCAAATAATAGAGGGGTATAACTGAAATGTTCAGATTGGAAACTATCAGTCATGGTTCAGTTAAATCTCCAACTCCATTCCTCTGAGATTTCCCTGCCTCTGCTCTCTATTGACAACATCAACAGGCTTGTAGAAGGCAGCTATAAAATTTTTAAACTTCATTTCCATGCATACAGATCCATCCTTCCTTTCTTTCTTTCTTTCTTCCTTCCTTTCTTTCTTTCTTAGTTTGACTTAAATTCCAGTTACTTAGCATACAGTGTAATAGAACTTTCTACAGAAAGAAGGATTACAACTGTTTTTACAGATGGTCCTCCTTTAAAATGAAGAATTCTATTCCAGAAACTTCTCCCACATCAAGGCTAAACTTGGTATTGTACCCATTCAATTGCATAGATGCTTCTTGACTGCTTATCCTCTTTGAGGTGCTCTTCTGAACCAATTCACATGTCCAGGTGATGCTACGCACGAGTTGGCAGAGGCCTGGGTTCCTGGACCAATCACTGACAGATGGATGGATTTACTCTTACAGCCTTTGGGATGACCTCTCCAAACCAGGACTATATAATGGTAAGCACTGACTTCATGATTTGGAGTGTTCCATCATCACTTGTATGATTTCCTTGTATGATTATAAATTTTTCAAGACTCTTTACTCATTATAACCTGTAGTATTGAATTTACTAATTTCCAGCTAATTAATATTTCTAGGTTTTATATCTTCAAGGAGAAAAAATAAAGATATTTTAAATATTCAGAAGAAACTTGGAAAGATAACATTTGAAAAATTATAAGAAAATTTTTGTCTTAATTCATTTTAATAGTTTCAAATACCTGTAGTATTTGAAATACTCAATGATGGATAGGGAAGTTATCTATGAGAGAACATTATTTACTGTCCACTTCCTGAATAAGCTAAAGGAATATACATCCTACAATTTTTTTTTTAAAGATTTTATTTATTTATTTGACAGACAGAGATTACAAGTAGGCAGAGAGGCAGGCAGAGAGAGAGGGGGAAGAAGGCTCCCCGCTGAGCAGAGAGCCCGATGCGGGGCTCGATCCCAGGACCCTGAGACCACGACCCGAGCCGAAGGCAGAGGCTTTAACCCACTGAGCCACCCAGGTGCCCCTACATCCTACAATTTAATTCATTCTTAATATCAGAAATAATTGTTTCCCAAGAGCTTTTATGACCTAAATAAAATGTTTATAATGATAAATCTTATAAATCCAATTTAACATAGGAATCATCATGTTAGCTCTGCTAAACCACTACGGCTAATTCTCTTCTGAATACTTTCCACGAAAAGCTTGATTTTTCCTTCACAGAATATGATCCCTGGATTTAGAGAATTTAAGGGCCCTGTATTTGAATAACAAAAATTGAGTAGATGATGTTTTGATGGCAGTTGAACTAAATATTTTGTAGCTGTTCCGTAAAAAAGAAACTCAGGGAATTTCCTACTAGTAAGTGAAGAATAAAATGTCAAGCCTGTTGTAAGAGGTCAGAAATTTTATCTGAAGTTGTCTAAAGTTATGATTATTCCTCAAAAAAAGAATATATGGATATGAGAAGGCATTACAATAGATTTTCTGATTTTTATAATTGTTTGGTAGAATATCTGAACTTTTACTTGAAGATAAAAATAGTTACTCTTAGAGCAGACTAGGGAAGATGGTGGATTAGGAGGGTCCTGAACTCACCTCATCCCATAGACACATGAAGGCAACAACTACATCTATTCAACTAACTCTGAAAATGATCAGCAGACTGGCAGAACAAATCTTCCACAGCCAATCACAGAGAGGACGCCATACTGCAAAGGGCAGGAGGAGAAGAGATGAAATCAGGAACCAAATCCTGGAGCAACTAACCACAAATGATACAGACATCACAAGCAAGAAGGAGTGAAGGGATCGGGTCCCCCAACTGGCAACCCTGGCCCTGAAGAACCACACAGGGAAGATGGGTACCATAATGTCTGGCTTTGAGAATCAGCCAGGCCCAACTCCAGGAGAGCTAGAAGGCATAAGGAAACTGAGTCTCTACCATTACAGAGCCAGTAAACTAAATAATTCAGCCAGAGACACAGCACAGAAGGAGCAGTTTAAAAAGTGCCTGGGCTCTTTACATGAAGGGAATTGACTGACTCATCTTAGTATGTGTGCAGGAGGGAAAAGGATGGACAGGTGATTCCTCCAAGAACACAACTTGGCAGGCACCCTTCTTCCTACCCTGCCCCCAGTCTAGAAAGCTGGAGGCCTGTGGGAAGCCAGTGCAACACTCTCCATCTACCTGGCTAGCACTGTGTGCCCATCCATCCAAACACCCACCCCCTAAACATACACCTGAAGGAACTAAAAAAAGAACAAACAAAGCCTAAAGTTAGTAGAAGGAAGGTAATAATGAAGACTGGAACAGAAATAAATGAAATAGAAAAAAAAATAGAAAATATAAATAAAACCAATAGCTGGTTTCTTTAAAAAAATAAAGTTGATAAAACTTTAGCCAGATTCATTAAAAAAAAATATATATATATATATATATACACAGAGAGAGAAGACTCAGAGAGGAGACTCAAATAAACAAAATGAAGAAGGAAAAATAACAACCGACACAACAGAAAGACAAAGAACCATTAAGAGCATACTATAAAAAGTTATTTGCCAACCAATTGGTCAACATAGAAGAATTGGATAAATTCCCATAATAATAATAAGAAAAGATATTTACCATTATAATAAGTTTCCTAGGCTTTTGGTCATTTTACACAAATACCCCTAAATTTTTTATATGTTAATTGAGTCATTTCTTTTTTAAAATGTTGCAATTTAGTATTACCTTATATGCATTTTGAGAGATGGGGAAACCAAATATGGCAAGTTCTCAGAGTACTTGATGAACAAAGTTGTAAGAATCCTGGATTCCTAACTTGTGACTCACTGAGCTATATTGCCTAGGTGAATTAACTTATGACCACAACCAGAAAAACTTGGTTTTAAATGACCTCTCCATTAGTCACTAGTTGCATATTTGGGGGAAAGTGACTTGATCCTACTAAGCCTTAATTTTCTTATCTAAAATGGAGCTATTCAGGCCTATATTTTTCATTTAACAAAGGCCTAATTAGCTGATTAAATAGCAGTTATACTTGAAATAGCCTAGCCATATATAATATCTTAAATCCATTCTGAAACAAGATACAGGCTACATTTAAAACTAATACCTAAGGGCACCTGGGTGGCTCAGTGGGTTAAGTCTCTGCCTTCGGCTCAGGTCATGATCTCAGGGTCCTGGGATGGAGCCCCGCATCAGGCTCTCTGCTCAGTGGGGAGCCTGCTTCTCCCTCTCTCTCTCTCTGCTTGCCTCTCTGCCTGCTTGTGGTCTCTCTCTCTCTCTGTCAAATAAATAAAATCATAAAAAACAAACAAGCAAACAAACAAAAAAAAAACCCTAAGACCTAACTATTGCTTATTTCTACTAAGGTCAGTTCACCTGCAGTGATGCTCTTGAACCTTAGATGCACACTGGAGTCACAGGGAGATTTTAAAATTACTTAGGTCTGGGACCCAACCCTGAAATGTCTATTTAGTTGTTCTTGGTTATGACTTGGACACTGGGACTTTAAAAGCTTGACCTAAAAGATTATTTCATTTATCCCAGTTAGTTTTGAAATAATAAGATGTACTAATTATTAAACTTGATTAAGTAGCAGCAGATTTAAGCAGCCTTAAATATAACTGCATAACTCTAATTAGCAGGTGCCGCCTGTCTGGTGTTCCCAATTAACCGTAAGTCCCAACAAAACTCAAATTAATGATTAGCTTCTTATCTTGTAGACACAATGATAAACTTTAGCCTGGCATAACCAATATTTGGCAACACCATTCCTCCTCACTCTGCTAAAATAAAGTTGCTCTTTTATGTAAAAACAAATAATCTGCGACTTCCAGTTAGGCTGAAGTTCAGTCATGCTCGTAAAGGTTGAATACATTAGGGAGAGGAATGTCTCCAGGAGATGCGGTGGAGATGCGGCAAAGAGCAGAAGGAGGAGTAAATAAAGCAGAGGCAGAAGTCAGCAGAAGCGACGGGCTTAGCCTTCACTTCCTTGCTCTCTTCTCCGGGGTGATCCCATCACCCCCGGCCCTCGATTATCAAGCACAGGCTGATGTGTTCAAGCTGCCACTGCCCAGACTCACTCCCAATCTCCTTACTTACGGCCAAGGGTCTACGAGACATACCTATGTGTAGGTCCTAAACCACGTCAGAACAATCATAAGTAAAACTAGATGAATCCCTTTTCTACTCCGAATTCTTTCTTTCTTCTTCATTTGCCAACTCATTAAATAATGCCTGTTGTGGACACTCCAAGAATACTGGGCGGACCTCCAGCCAAAATTTATCCAGATGTCAAGACTGATGATGCCACACTTGCCCCAACAGGTCTGGACACATTTACTATGCACCTAATGAGGGTTTATGGGGAAAGCAGGGAATCAGATTCAAAATTGCTTCAGAGAATTAGGGAAATTAGACTGCTTTGGCTTTTAATGTGATTAAGGACTTTCGCTGGGGTGTTAGTTCCCTTATTTCATCGCGGTCTTGAGTTGTTTGGACTTCCCAGTGGGCGTTTAAGGAGGGAGCACCTGCGGTTTCTGATCCACTTTCCTAGATGTGGGGCAGAAGGAAAATAAAGCGGTAGGGTTCGAGAGCTGCCAGTCACCCTTGATTAAGTGTGAACTGTGATAATGATTCTGATACCAATTTCGAGGATTCACTTTTGGTGAGAATTTAGAACAGAAATTTAGAACTTCCTGACTACCCATGCAAACACGCAGAATGTACTATAATCTTGACAGTATATCTTTATGGATGTTCCTTTGATTCTACATATTAAAATTAACTTATGTTTTTCCTAAGGATAAATTTAGTGCAGCGTGTCTGTTAAATAAGTGAACTCTGGCAATCATTCACAGACAGATAATAAGTTGTAGGATATAACACTGAATTTGAACTAACCTGAAAAAATTAAATTATATATATATATATATATATGTTAGGTTACATACATTTATGTGATAGATTAATAGATTAGTATGTATGCCTATTCATACATTAATAGACTAATATATATGTCTATTCATATACATAAAATATAATGTTATATTTAGTATTCTATTAAATAAAAATACATAATGAATTTTGGGCCAATTTATAGTGATCTCAGTAAAAATAGGCAAATATTACACTTGAGAAAAAATACTCCTATTAACTTCTGTTTCTTTAGATATTGTTCCTTGGTGATACTGAATCATTCATAAACTCTTTGGAAGAGAAGGTGAAATATTGAAACTGATGTAAATAATGTAAAGTTGTACCAAAGTTTTCTTTTTAAGGACTGTTTGTCTTTAATCATGCTGTGTTCTCTCATTAGTGTCCTCATGATTTTTGTTCTACAGCTCAAATCTCAAAAGAGCAATTTTCATTGTGAAGAAGTGCCCTAGTATGTAAACTGTATGGTTTCTATTACCGGAGTTGGCCAGATTTGATGAGAACAATTAATCACAATCGTTCTTACAATGGCAGAAATGGATGGATTTAATTTTTTATCATTTTGAAAGGGCAGAATAAAATCTCTTGGCATTTCTTAAAATAGCTTATTGACAAATTTGTAAGACAGTTTAGATAAATATTTATTATAAAGTCTCTGTTAGATTATTTTATTATTGAAAACATTTTAACATTAATTTGACATTAGTTTCTACAAAAGTGGATTTGATTAAAAAAAAAAAGGCTTGTGGGTGTATAACTAAGATATAGACTGAGAATGATAAAGGTAAAGGTTAAAAAACATAATGTATAAAAATCTTCGGTTATCTTATTTTAATTCCATGTTTGTTTCTATAAAAATATAGATCCAAAACAGGCATTATTTTCCTTTTTTTAAAAAGATTTTACTTATTTATTTATTTAGACAAAGTGTGAGCTGGCGGAGGGGGAGACGGAAAGGGGGAAAGAGAATCTCAAGCAGATTCCACACTGAGCCCAAAAAAGAGCTTGATCTCATGACCCTGAAATCATGACCTGAGCCAAAAATCGAGTCCGACACTTAACTGACTGAGCCACCCTGCCCCGAACACAGACATTATTTTCATAAAAATACTTAACCTCTTAAATCGAAAGAACCATCTGCATACTCTTGGAAAATATAAAAGGGGCTGGTGTGATGATGTTAGCTTAAATTATTTTCTTTTGCTGTATAGACCTATATAGCTCTATCCCAAAACAGCTCTTTTAGTAGAATTTGGCAGATAATCATAAGAAATATCCCCTGAATGGATTTGACACCCAACAACATGTTAGGCCTCACTACCCTGAAACCCTCTCACTATAAACACTCCACGAGATAAAATACTAGATAAAATACTTCATATTTAGTGAATGGCTTTGCTAAAGGAAGAAGAAAGAAGTCTCCAGATACTCTGAACAAGTGAGGAAGAAAAACCAGTCCCAGAAGTTGAAAACAGTGATAGCAACCGACTCTCCCATAGGACTTACATGCCATAGGCTCATTCAGGTCCCTCTGGTCTTACTACAAGAACCATTTTAGTTTGATGACAAGTCTCTGAGGCAGGCACTACTGTTATCCTACTTTACAGATCAGAAGTCGAGATGCAGAGATGGTGCATAACTTGCCATGGCCACACAGGTTATAAATGGCAGCTGTAGAATGAAAACCAAGGCACCCGGGCCCTGGAGTCAGTGGGCTCCACCAGTTCATGAGTTCTCAGTCCATGGACCTGAGACAACGATCTCAAAAGCTCCAACACAGTGTTCAGAGAGATGAGCAAATAACAGCCATCATAATGAAAGAATAACACAGTAAAGAAAGAATATTTTGGGGCACCTGGTGACTCAGTCAGTGGGGCATCTGACTCTTGGTTTTCATTCAGGTCATGCTCTCAGGGCTGAGAGACTGAGACCCACCGGGCTCCACACTGGGTACGGAGCCTGCTTAAGATTCTCTCCCTCCCCCATCCTCTCCCTCTGCCCCTCTACCACTTCTCGCTCTCCCGCTCTAAAAAAAGAAAAAAAATGAATAAAGAATAAACATATTGCAAAAGATCCCAAAGGGACTTGTGGAAGTAAAAGAAAAAGTCATTGGAAGTAAAACCCACCTTCCTTTAACAGACATTACTTTAGTCAACTGTTAGTATTACGCACAACAGAATGTTAAAATTACAGAGTAGGTGAAATGTGCTGTATTTTTCTGTCACTAATTTAGGAAACGAAAACCCATTATATGCTGGTGCATCATAAAATGTAGAATTTAACGGTTTCCTGTTGCCTCAACATCCCAGCGAACAGGCTCTGAGCACCTTGCCCAGATGACCAGGAGCAACTGTGATAATAAGGCTGACCCCTGATGCAGTAGCCCGTTCTGCCCTGTGACCTAGTGACATCCCCTATGCCAACTAAGTCACATGCCTCTTTGCTGAGGTACCCACTCTGACCCGTAGTAAAGGCACTTGCTCAAAGACCCCTCTTTGCCTCCTGCTCTGCTTTTCTCTGTTTCAGCCCCCTTCCTGCTTGGTTGAGCCCCACCCCCATGCCCTCCTGTGGCTCCTCCTGGTGTGCAGTGAATATAATAAACTTTGTCTTTCCGACTCTCACCGGCAGCCCTGCCTACAGCAGCACCTGCTGGACCATCTAATGAAAGAACACAAAGCAGCTCATTCGTAAAACGGCTGCTTCGTCATACACCAGCCACATCCAACCACACAGGTCAGAAGATCACAATCCTAAAGTAGGCTCAGAGGGAGGAGAACCAGAATACTGGAAAATGCTTGTTCTCTGGAAAATATGTATGTTATACTGCAAATATCCTTTAACTAAAATATTTTATGATTCCCCAATTTTTATGTTTAAGTACATTAAAAAAATTTTACTGTGCCATCACTGAATTTTCAAAAGCCTGCTTTTCTTATAATTAAAAAAATCTTGTATTTTACCTCTTATATAGATAGACCTATCTATCTATCTATCTATATATAATATACAACTATGGTGTACAGCCACCATTGTTACCATGAACTTGGTTGCTTTTCTTGGACTGAAATGGTCATTTCCATTCTTAATAATTACAAACAGAAAAATAATAACAAATTCCACTATCTATGAATGAATGTTTCCTTCCTCTATTTTTACATATGCATACACACATATTAAGATAATTTTCTAAATGAAGGAATGATCATTGAGAATGTTCTAGACATAAAAGTCCAAGATTAAATATTATTTTCATTACTGAGAATGAAATTAGTAATTCAATCGGCATTTGTGCTACTAATAGTATTTTAGGAAAATAATAGAGTTAATGAAGGAAATATTATCTGTTCTTTCACCGAATATTAAAATAAAGCTTTGCTAAATTTTGGCAGAGAGATGACAGGAAAGAAACAGACTGAGTCCTTAGATCTAAGCCCCATGTGCCAGGGGCACTGATTTCACTCACTTTCCTAAAATCCATGCTAGCACCTCTATAGGACCTTAGAGAAGAGAACTTCTAAGCCCCCTTTTAAGATTTTTTAAGTATTTGTAAAAGAAAATGTATTGATTTTTCTTTTTCTTTTTAAGATTTTATTTATTTATTTGACAGACGGAGATCACAAGTAGACAGAGAAACCAGCAGAGAGAGAGGAGGAAGCAGGCTCCCCGTTGAGCAGAGAGACCGATGCGGGGCTCGATCCCAGGACCCTGGGATCATGACCTGAGCCAAAGGCAGAGGTTTTAACCCACTGAGCCACCCAAGTGCCCCTGTATTGATTTTTCTTACCACAAATCATACCTACTAACTTTTCTTGAGTAACTAAATGTGACTAATATGTTTCAAATAATCCTTACTGTTTTCTTTACTTTACTCTTTATGTTTTTTTATTGACTATGCTCCTTATGCTGTACTTTTCATCTCTGTGACTTGTTTATTATATAATAGTAAATGACTTAAGGTACTATATGCATTGTTATTCATTCTTCATGTTTCAATAAAGTCAAATGAATTATTTTTATCTTTGGGTCTTCTCTCTGATTTTCAAAACTGTTTTTCTTTTCTAACATCTTAAGCCACCATCAATTCAGTCTTAAATTATATTAAAATGGGCTTCTTAATGACAAACCAGTAAGCATGGATGACCATTATGCTTTAGACATTTTACACATCTCACAATAAGAAACCACATCTCGGGAGATCGAGTAGCTCGCTGAAGGATTCTCTAAGGCATAGACCTAAGCAACCAGGGTCTGTGATGAAAAGCACTTTCCAACTCTCAAGCTACCTCTTGGAGTGACAAGAGGAAGGAAAAGCAAAGCTCGAACTAGAGGGACAAAAGAAGCATCCAGATGACATTTGCAAGAAATAATTTCTCCTTCTTCTGAATACCCAGAGTCCTTTATCTGTAATTAAGCTCATCTCTTTCAACAAACATTAATTTAAATTATAATAAAAGTATCACAACTGAGTTCTTATTTTGCCCTTATATACTTTCTGAAGGTCACCACATGCATTCATACATTTAATTTGTACAGCGTATTTATGAGAGTTCTGCAATTACGATTCTCAGTTTGCTAAGGAAGAAGAAAAAAATTAAGAGTCATGATCACATCTAGCACACAGCAACAATGATCCACTGTTTCTTGAAGAATTCAATGAATAAGCAAATATTTGTTAACCTTTCAGTATTACAGTATTAGAAGATCTCCAAACAGCAAGTATGTTTTCTGATATATTTTATATTCTTAGACTTTCCCAAGTTTTTCAATGTCAGTAGCAATAAGATTGTTGAGGAAAAGTAATTTTAAAGATTTTCAAGTATGAGCTAGTAAACACCTCAGGAGAATCATGTCAAATCTTGTAAGTAACAGACAGCATGTTTCAGTTAACCGTTTCTTACCCCCCTTTCATCTCACTTATAATATGACTTTTTCTCATGTACATTTTCAAATCCGAAGGGATGTTTTGACCATTTCTTGGTCTCCCACAACGGGTGCATTTGTTCTGTGAATGGATTACGGAAGGACAGGGAGGTGGGCTGACCAGCCTAAGATCACACTTGAACTAGTGGAATTTAGGATTAGAGCCTGAGGATCTTGTGATCCTGTATTCGTCTCCCTCCACAACAATCATTAAGACTAATTAACCTCAGAAACAAATAAATTCAAATTATGCAAATTACTTCATTCTTCTCATGACCAAGGAACAGAGTCCTAGCGTAACCAGACGACAGGGATCACAATTCAATAATCAAAGGAAGGAGAGGAAATGAATAGCACGTTGCCTTGAAAAGGTAAAGGTGAAAGAAAGGCTTACATGAGGAAAGAAGACCTTGCTAAGGGAACACTGATGCTTACCTTGGTCTATCTTTGATCCTCTCCAGCTGATTCCTCAAGATCCAGAGAGAGATTATACACTTCTCCTTCATCCTTCCTCAAACATGGGATCCTAGAAATATAAAATAAGCAAGTATGCAGTGCTGCGCTTCTTTCACTTTGTTACTCTACTTTAAGTTATTCTGATGCAGTTAAAATGCGTGTTATTAATCATGTAGAAATCTTTTCTTTAAACAAACAGTAATCAAGTTAAAAACTCTTAAGAACATCTATAGAGGTGTCTCATGCCAACACTCTGGCCAAAAGTAAATAAAGTGACTGAACCAACTCCTTAGACAAGGGATAATTGATTGGAAAGACAATCATGAGAGACTCTGGACCGCAGGAACGGAGCGGAGGTTAGAGATGGGAGCGGGGAGAAGGGACGGGGTAGCCGGGTGATGGGTCATAAGGAGGACTCAGGTGGTGCAGAGCACTGGGAGGTAAGTGCAACAAATGAGTCGTTGAACACTACATCAAACACTCAGGATGTACTATATGCTGGCTAACTGAACATAATAATAAAAAAATAATTTTAAAAAATCAGACACTAAAAGAAAAGACAAGACAGTCATGTACAAGAAAACAAGAGAGGGGGCATAATTCCAAATTTCCTGGGTGATTATTAGAGTTTATGTTTTACAGTGTTAAAGGGGATTTCAGTCATTTACATATTGTTAATTAACAGGAAAACTAGACTGACAAATATCTTCTACATGCTCAGTTATGACCCACAGATACGATTTCAGGGAATTCTGATATTTCTCAGTTTAGCCTGGAATGAACATCAATTATATGTACTTAACAGGAACATTAAATTTTGTTATTCATACATGTGGACAAAGTCTATGACACACTCACAGTTTAAGAATACAAACAAAAGGGACGCCTGGGTGGCTCAGTTGGTTGGGCGGCTGCCTTCGGCTCAGGTCATGATCCCAGCGTCCTGGGATCGAGTCCCACATCGGGCTCCTTGCTCGGCAGGGAGCCTGCTTCTCCCTCTGCCTCTGCCTGCCATTCTGTCTGCCTGTGCTCGCTTTCTCCCTCTCTCTCTCTGATAAATAAATAAAATCTTTAAAAAAAAAAAAAAAAAAGAATACAAACAAAATTTTGAGACCTTCATTTTTAATTCAGTAACCTAACTGGAATTAACATTTCCATGTCTTACAAGGAGGACTGATTACAATAAATGGGAGATGTTCTCAATGAGCCAGATTCGTGTCCCACATCAAGGCAAACTCTTTTTTACAATTACAAAGAATATAAATCAGGTCTATTCGTATTTTAGTCATTGTCTCTTCTTGAAAGGATGTTCAGGGCTGATCAGAGACAGAAAAGAATTTTTGTTTTTAATTTATTCCTTTGATACATATATATAGAGAGAACACAAGCAGGGGTACCAGCAAACGGAGAAAGAGAAGCAGGCTCCCAGCTGAGCAGGGAGCCCACACGGGGCTTGATCCCAGGGGCCTGGGATCATGACCTGAGCCGAAGGCAGACGCCCAACTGACTAAGCCATGCAGATGTCCCTAGATAAGAATTTTTTTTTTTTTAAGATTTTATTTATTTATTTGACAGACAGAGATCACAAGTAGGCAGAGAGGCAGGCAGAGAGAAAGAGAGAGGAGGAAGCGGGCTCCCTGCTGAGCAGAGAGCCTGATGCGGGGCTCGATCCCAGGACCCTGAGATCATGACCTGAGCCGAAGGCAGAGGCTTAATCCACTGAGCCACCCAGGTGCCCCCCCAGATAAGAATTTTTATCAAATATGTTACTTTGAAGGAAAATATAAAGAGAACCTAAATATTTTATTTAAGCATTCGAACATTTTTCTGCTTAGCATTACAGTTTGTCTTAATTTTCTCTTTGTCTCTCTTTTGTTTTCTCCCCCCCCCCAACTTGTTTATAGACTTTGTCTTGTACAAACTGAAAACGAGATTGTATTGGGAAAATTCCAAATTCCAAAAAAACCATGGAGTGACTTTAGTTGAGAATATACAATGGATTGCTGATTGGGTCATACTTCAGGAAACCTGTTTTACACTAATTGTTTGAAGAAAATAGAATCCGTCATCACCAGTTTGTCCCTACATCTTAAATATTGCAGAGATCTCCATCCCACATATAGTGTTTCCTAACTTTTTCTTTCATATCAAAATATCTCCTCTTCTCCCTTCCCACAAATAGAAAAGCAGGACATAAAAATCAAAGTCCTTAATATTGCATGTAACTTTTTATTATAATAAGGCTTTTAACTATGGTGATGAAGTCATCAAACAATACAACTAATAACTCACTTAAAAATAACATTATGTCTATTAACATATACTTACATTGCTTAAAGACATAAGCAGATTCATGTAATATTTATAATTTAATAGGGTACGCTTATAATAAAAATTTTGGTTTCATTTTAAAAATATTAACTCAAATTTACAATAAACATTTTTACAATAAAAATATTTATCATATTCAGATATTAGCTTTTAACATACAAAGCATGTACAAGCTCGCTACTGATTTAAACTTTTCAAATGATAGCTTTAAAAAGTATATCACAATCTTTTTATACAAAACCATGAAAAGAACTATCTTTGCGGTGTCAAAAAGACTTGTGGTTATATAGCATCCATTTTCATCATGTTCCAGTTTTGATTATTTTTCAATCAGCTTGTCCAATTGATTTCTTCTTTTTTGTAAATGCTATCCACCTTTAAATAGAACTGTAACTATGATCACTTGGTAGATTAAAACAGATAAAGTATATTTGGACAACTATGTTTTAAAAAACATTATCATTTCACTTACTTTTAAAAACCTTCATTGTAATCATGCATAACACACACATTTCCTTTTTAGACTGCTCTTAAAAATTCTTAGACAAGAATTTTTCTGGATCCTCTCAGATTTGGGTGGAATATCTGAGTCAGTGTGTTCAATAATTGTTTTGGGGGGTGCCGGGGTGGCTCAGTGGGTAAAAGCCTCTGCCTTCAGCTCAGGTCATGATCCCAGGGTCCTGGGACAAAACACCACATCTGGCTCTCTGCTCAGCAGGGAGCCTGCTTCCTCCTCTCTCTCTGACTGCCTCTCTGCCTGCTTGTGATCTCTGTCTGTCAAATAAATAATAAAATAATAACTATTATTATTATTTTGATTGCCCTAAAATGGAGTCCAAATGGTTTGGTTTCATATGTATGTAAACTATATTATGAATATCATTCCTAATCACTTTTTTCAGAACAATATTTAATAATGTCTTCAATGTTGTTCACTTATTAATTTATTTTTAAAATATTTGGATCAGGAACTGGTTCTTCTCACTGAAGCAACAACAGTTGTTCATCCTCTCTGTCTACGTGAATCTTCCTAAATATGGCTAAGCTCTCACATTCCTACGATTGAAGCGTTTGTCAGATCCCCTGGCTGGGATCCGAGCCGTGGCCTCTCTTCAGCTTGTACTATCATCTTGTCATCCTGTTCTGGTATGAAAACATTCAGAATTAAGTAAAAAGAATTTTTCATTGATTAAATAATATATGCATTTTGACTTTTAGAGTGGCTTACTTTGTAAGACGAGAGATGCCAGAAGCAGCTATTGGAGCCTGGAGCCTTGAGTCTCACTTACTTTGCTTTCCAGGTAGAAGTCAAATCTGGACTCCCCTCCCCACCAACAAAAAGCGAGTATCTATAGCTAGATAATACAAGATGGCTGGGTTAGTTTACAGCTATCTGAAAACACTACATAAAGTGAGAGTCATAGAGAAATTGGCAAACTATCATCTGTGGTCTAGTTACCTGCTTTTGTAAATAAAGTTGTCCTAGATGACAGGCACACACATTAAGTTATGTATTTTCTATGGTAGTCTTTAACTGCAATGGCAGGACTGAAGAGTTGCAACTGAGACCTCTGGCTGGCAAAACTTTGAATATTTACTGCCTGGTCCTTTAAGAAATCAAATGCTGACCTCTCTTAACAATGAACACTGATACCTATTACTACTATTACTAATAGCAACAAAAGTCAATTTCTACAAGTCTAATTAAACTACTTGAAATATCCACCAAGTGGTGATGCGCTCTTTCTTTCTTTAGGAAATGAATACAGTTGACTTTGCATTAGCAAAATACCAAGTGTTTATTTCCACATACCCAACCTGAAGTTAAACCTTCTTATCAGTGTCTGCTTGTTAATCTCTATGATGACAATGAGAGCTTAAGCTTTCAATTTCATGCCCAGGTACTTAATGTTTACATGATTCTGCTTAATACTGATTACGGACAATAGAAAGCATGCTGACACATTAGTGCCTAGTTCTAAGATAAAGTTTTATATATTATTCATATTTAAATTGTGATATACTAAACAGATGTCACCTATAGTTATTTGGCTTAAATAAAAGAGCTACAAATTAATGTTTCCAAGTTTTGAAATACATATCAGAACTGAAAACCAATCAGATCACTTGATCTAAGTTAATTAGAGAAATACATATTAGAAACTTTGGATTAGATGCAATTTGAAACCAGTAGTGGCCAAGCAAGAAATGATACCAAAAAAGATCTACCATACACCCATAGTACTGAAAAGTCATTCTCTGTAAAATAAAGAGCCATTGGGAGTTTTATTTTGTATAAAAGATAGTTGTGTAACTAACAGGTAGGAGAAATACAGTAGACTTAGGCCAGGTCCCAGCGAGAGAGAAGATGAACGCGACGCAGCACAGCTCAGAGGGAGATTTATTTAGCTCTTGACACTGTGTTTGTGATCTGAGGAGACTTATTCTATACAACTATATCATTTGCTGATATTTCAGTGGTGATCTATCACCTTTTTAAGTGATATTTATTTGAAGAAGTCAAAATAATATTTTTCCCCTTCGGGACATAAAATAACAAAGGCCCTAACAGTAACCATCGCTTATAGCTCCTAGTCTAAATACTTAAAATATTCTTACATACTGTTTGAAAACAAAATCTGTCAAACACCCAAATGACCTATGATTTATAAGAATAGGTTCTCTAGTTTTATTTATTTTTATTTTTAATTTAAATTTTAAGTAGTGAACATACAGGGCAATGTTAGTTTCTAGAATAGAATTCAGTGATTCATCACTTACATACATCATTCAGTGCTCATCACAACAAGAAGTTCTTTAATGCCCACCACCCATCTAACCCACCCCCCATCCACACCCCTCCCTCAACCCTCAGTTCATTCTTTATTGTTAAGACTCTCTTATGTCTTTCTTCCCCCTCTTTTTTTCTTTTCCCTTTTTCCACATGCTCATCTGCTTTCCTTCTCACATTCCATATATGAATGAGATTATATGGTATTTGTCTTTCTCTGACTTATTTCACTTAGTATAATACACTCTATCTCCATCCATGTCATGTTAATTTGTAAATACTGACCCACCCCCTGTAGCCCAGGAATAAATCCCACTTGATTTTGGTGAAAAATTCTTCAGTTTGTTGGGTGGCTGCCTTCAGCTCAGGTTTTGATCTTGGAGTCCCGGGATCGAGTCCCGCATTGGGGTCCCTGCTTGGCAGGGAGTCTGCTTCTTCCTCTGACCTCTCCCCTCTCATAATCTCTCTCTCTCAAATAAATAAATAAAATCTTTAAAAAAAATTCTTTTAATGTACTGCAGAATTCAATTTGCTAGTATTTTGTTGAGAATTTTTGCATCCACGTTCATCAGGAATATTAGTCTGTAATTCTTTTTAGTGGGGTCTTTGTCTGGTTGTGGAATCAAGATAATGCTGGCTTCATAGAATGAGTTTGGAAATTTTCCTCCCATTTCTATTTTTGGAACAGTTTAAGAAGAATAGTTATTAACTGTTCTATAAATGTCTGGTAGAGTTCCCCTGGGAAGCCACCTGACTCAAGACTTTTGTTTTTTTATAAACATACATTTTATCCCCAGGGGTACAGGTCTGTGAATCACCAGGTTTACACACTTCACAGCACTCACCAAAGCACAAGACTTTTGTTTTTTGAGAGATTTTTGATTACTGATTCAACTTCTTTGCTAGTTATGGGTATGTTCAAATTTTCTATTTCTTCCTGTTTCAGTTTTGGAAGTTTGTAAGTTTCTAGGAAGTTGTCCATTCTTTTAAAGAACCAGCTCTTAGTTTCATTAATCTGTTCTACTGTTTTGTTTTGCTTTTGTTTTTGTTTGGGATCTATATAATCTATTTCCACTCTAATCTTTATATTTTCCATATTCTGCTGGCTTTAGACTTTCTTTGCTATTTCTTTTCTAGCTTCTTTAGGTGTAAGGTTAGGTTTTATATTTGAGACTTCTCTTGCTTCTTGAAGTAGGCCTATATTGCAATATACTTCCCTCATAGAACTATCTTTGCTGCATCCGAAAGGTTGTGAGCTATCTTGCTTTTATTTTCATTTGCTTCCATTATTTTTTTAATCCTTCTTTAATTTCCTGTTAGTCCTTTCAGAAGAATATGTATTCTGCTGCTTTAGGATGAAATGTTCTATACCTGTTATACCTGTTATATATATATAACAGGTATAGAACATTTATATATATATATATATATATATATATATATATATATCTGTAAAGTCCATCAGGTCCAGTGTGTTATTCAAAGCCATTGTTTCCTTGTTTTTCTGCTCAGTTGCTTTTCTGATCTGTACACTGCTGTAGGTGTTAAAGTCCCTTACTATTGTTGTATTATTACTGAGTTTCTTACGTTTATTATGAATCAATTTATATATTTGGGTCCTCCCAACGTGGGGGCATAAATATTTACAAATGTTAGATCTTCTTGATCGATAGATCTCTTAATTATCATATAAAACCCTTCTTCATTTCTTATTACAGTCTTCGTTTTAAAATCTAGTTTGTCTGACAAAAGTACAGCTACTTCATCTTCCTTTTGTTGTCCAGTAGTATGACGATGGTTCTCCATCCCCCACTTTCATCTTCAAGTGTCTTTAGGTCTAAAATGAGTCAGTCTCTTGAAGCAGCATATAAATGGATCTTGTTTTTGTTTTCTTTTTTTTTAATCTATTCTGATACCCTATATCTTTTGATTGGTGCATTTAGTCCATTTACATTCAGAGTGATTACCAAAAGATAAGAATTTAGTGCCATTTGTTACTTATAGAGTTGGTGTTCCTGGTGACATTCTCTGGTCCTTTCTAGTTTTTGTTGCTTTTTGTCTTTTTTTATTCCTCCACTCAGAGAGTCCTCCTTAAAATTTCTTGCAGGACTGGTTTGGTGGTTACAAATTCCCGTAGTTTCTGCTTGCCTGGGGAAACTAGCTCTCATTCTATTCCAAAATATAGCCTTGCTAGATAAGGAATTCTTGTCTGCATATTTTTCCCATTCAGCACATTTTTATCTCAATCACTGTACCAAGTTTTAAATCTCTAAATTTCAGGGACTCCTGTGCCTGGATCTGCACTGTTCCTGGAAGGGGAGGGTCTCACCATGTTTGCAGATTGTCCCAGGGAAGCAATGGTGTGACCACATGTTGATTTACTGTTTATAGCATAAAGCCAGCACCAAGATTAGCTCTTCTCGGCTGGCTTCCCAGCTCCTATGCCTGGGACTGGTGCAGCACTTTGATGCCATCCCTTCTTCCAGCAACTCACAGGATTCTCAGGATTCTCAGACCATCTCTCCTGGGATTCCACCCCTCTTCACAACCTGAACACCTTTAAGCCAGGAACATCTCCCATGGTAGTGAACCTGAAAGTTCAGATTTTGAACTCTGCTGCTTCTAATACTTTGCAGTAGCCTCCATAAGTAGACTCCCTCCCCGCCACCGTATCTAAAGCTGTATCTCCCCCAAGCAAACTTCTGCACCGCCTACCTTCCAAAAGGTGGTCCTTTTTCTACTTGTAGACTTTGCAGTTTTTGTTCTCTCAGAGCTCTGATTTCTTGGATGTTCTGAGTAGTTTGAGAACGATCTAGCTGTGTTCAGGAAGGAGACAAGCTCAGGGTCTTCCTCCTCCTAAGTTTCCTAGTTTTAGAAGGTTATTCATGAATCATCTTGATCCTTTGATAAAATTCAAAAATTGTCTCACCTAGAACCTTCATTCAGCATAAAATGGATCTACTGTAATTCTAGTCTGTTCTCATGACTTGACATATTGATAAATAATCAGAAAAAGTCTCCTCAGAAGAAAGAATCATCAGTATATTTTGACTAGAACTTCATTTATTTCTTAAGGTCTTACAGGACTGTATTTTGGAGGTTCTAACTTCTAAATTGGTATCCTACAGACATAGTCTTACTATAGATCCATTTTCTCTGAGGCTTTTTTTTTTAAATGTTGCACACTTTTACTTTTTCTTTTAATTGTACATTACTTTAGAAACAAATCAATTAATGAGAGAAATTTAAAGGAAGGATTTTCAGGATTTCTCAGGATATTCTTAAGATGTGTCAAAGTATTCTTTAATAGATTACAGAGCTGTTTTTGTATTTTAGGCAAAACTGATTGCTCAGGTTGACTAGTACTGCAAGCTTATGGGGACAGATGAAAAATGAACTGCTCTCTAATACATAATATTTTATTATGAACTTGAGCCAAAAAGAAATATCAAAACTAATGGTTCAAGGGGCACCTGGGTGGCTCAGTGGGTTAAAGCCTCTGCCTTCAGCTCAGGTCATGATCCCAGGGACCTGGGATAGAGCCCCGCATTGGGCTCTCTGCTCAGCGGGGAGCCTGCTTCCTCCTCTGTCTCTGCCTGCCTCTCTGCCTACTTGTGATCTGTCTGTCAAATAAATAAATAAAAATCTTAAAACAAAACAAAACAAACCCTAATGGTTCAAAAGTTAAAAATCAATAAGCTTTGCACATATACACACATATATATGTACTATATATGTAATATATAGTTATATACATATGAATGGAGCACTTGAATAAAAGATATATTAAGAAGAACATAATTCACCCATATTTTTGGTCAAGTAGCACTAAAACAAAAGGAAAGAACAGGTTAACAAAGAGCAAATCAAAAAAAGAAACTGACAGGAAAATTTAGTAATGTATATCAAAAACCTTAATAATGTTAATATATACTAAAATCCTTAATAATTAATGATATCTTTAAGTTTTGTAATCCAGGAATGCTGCGGTTCTAAGAACAAACAGCAGTGTATGCAAGGATTCTCAATCCCCTTAAATTCTTCCTGTAAGACAAAGAATCACCAAATTCAGTGATTCAGTGTTTGAATCATGTAAAATTATGAATATATGTATGTATATATGTATATATGTGTACATATATTGTATAAATGCAATTTTTAAAAAGATTATATTTATTTGAGAGAGAGAAAAAACACAAACAGGGAAGGGGGGCAGAAGGAGGGGGAGAAGCAGACTCCCACTGAGCAGGGAGCCCAATGTGGCCTCGATCTCAGGACCCTGGGATCATGACCTGAGCTGAGGGCAGATGCTTAACCAACTGAGCCACCCAGGTGCCTTGTATATATGTAATTTTTAAGAACTGTTTAAAAAAGATTAGGAAAATAGTAATCATTCAAAAAGTCCCAATAAACTCAATTTGACACTTTTGTTTGGCTACTTAGTCAGTGCCCCTTATAACTAATACAAATGGAGTATATTACAATTTAATTTGGGGATGTTATGACAAATTATTCATGGACGAGCCAGAGCAGTTATCTCTTAAAATTTCCCTACCTCCTAACCTTTCTCTGTCTTTTCAAGAATGAGTCTGTAATGTAGATAAGGAGAAACTCTGTATAAGGACAGACCCCTGAACAGACTTGGTTGGAGTAAAACTCCACGTAGTTCTGCAGCAAGCACAGGAACATTTCCAAACAATGTTCTTTCTGTGTGTCCAGTGAGTTTAACATACAAAGCTCCCCAGATGCTTCCTCTTTGAGGAAAAAAGAGCACGCACAGAACACATGGAGTCCTGCCATATATTTTAGCCATAACTGACAGTGCGTATACTCAAATGATTGAAGCCACTTACTGTTTTTGTACGCCACCTGTTACCATATATTTCATGTAATTAGTGCTTTAAATGAAACAACTCAAAAGCCTTTTTCTAACTTGCGAAGTGAAAGATCAAATAATTGTTAAGTTAGAGAGTTAGCATCAAATCAGGGTAATTAGGTATTACCTAATAATTGAGTCCCGGCATGGTGCACAAAAATTATCTACAGTCCATTATCTTTGGGACATGCAGTATATATGAGACTACAAAACCAATATTATAAATCTACTGAACTGTAATCTTCCCCTTTCTCTACTATGCAGTTGCTTAAAGAAAATTAAGTCCTCAATTTTCTCTCTCATTTTCTTTTCAGACATTGAGGAAGTGTGATAAATATTCCATTTCATTTCCATGATGTGATCTTCAGAACCACAGCCCGACTGAAGGGGAAAATGACTTTATACCACTCATACTGGCTGTTTTCATAGATGTAAATTCTGGAAGTAGGCACTACTGATGGGCAAGTCACTGCCTGGAATTACCCCACTGTCATGCTTTGCTTAACCATCACGATATTCCAGACATTGGGAAATTTTATGAATCATTCCTATTTCTTGACTTCTGAAAATCAAACAAATCTTTCAGTACGGATCTTAATTCCCATATAGCAACAAGCAGCTGGATGCCATTCCTATCGGCCACAGTCTCCTCCATTTCTGTTACTTTATGTCCACTGCACCTCACTGATTCAAATAGCCTATAGGCATTGGAATTTTAGTCTCTTATGGTCAATTATCTACATTTTCTAGCATGGCTGCTTTTTCCCATGATTTGGCCCCTGGCACAATTAGAATAAAGCAATTTACCTATTCTCCTAATCTATAATTGGCATTTCCTATTTGCTTCCTTATCAATTTTATATTGACTAACTAGATTCATGCAGCATGTGATACTGAAGAGTACATAATGATAAGGTAAGAGACTGACATCTCATTTTATTGATGGTCAAAACAGAAATGCATCCACAGTTTGAATTAGGAGATGCTTTCTGGCCCCTTGCCTCTGGAGCCTGAAACCTTAACACCAATGTTGTCTGTATATCTCTTGTTTGGTCCACAGAATGACTTGCCCCATGTAGGCAACCCCTTGGACAAAACTGTGATTCAGGGTTATTGTTTTTGTTATTGTTTTTTGAATCTTTAATTATAAGTACTGAATCCCTTCTAAACCTCTTTGATGCCAGACTTTAAATTGAAATATCATCATCATCATAATTTAAAATAATCAATTAAAATCCCATAGTAGTTTCCTTTAAAGACACATTTTTTAGTTTTAGTTTTTTAAGTGTTATAGTGCTAAAAATGTCATTCATCTGAAGATGGTAAGCTTTGTATAATAAATATATGCAACATGTAAAAATACTATGTGCCTAATTCCTTACCTCTATAAATTTGAATCCACCCCTCTTCATTTTCCATTATTTCCTACAATGTTTGAGATAAAAAACAGGAGTAGCATTGAAAGATAATTGTTTAAAAGTGACCAAACCAAAGAACTGTGGTGAGCTTCTCTATTCTATTCTCCTCAGCATATAATTTGTTTTATTATATGACATGATAATTAAATGCATTAAAACTCTGATCTTTGATCTACATCTTTTCATTTATCCCTTTAGTTTTCTTAGTTGTGCAAAAATGGGTTTTATTTCATTTTTTAATTTCTTTCTTGACAGATGATAATTCAAGCATGCTGCTGCCAGATGGAAATCATTTCAATAATAGGAAGTGAAAATCGAAAAGAAAAAAAAAATTCAAATTCCTAGAAGAATTATCAGGGAACATATATATGTTTCTTAAAAACAAATACAGCCATAAACACACACTCATATGCAAGTCCATTTCTCAAAAATATTTACTATTGATAATTTGTGTATTTTTATATCCTTACTCGAGATATTAAGGTTCGTTTCTTTCACTCAGTGATATGTCTTAGCCATCTCTCCATGTTAAAACATGTAGAGCTACCACATTCTTAATGACTACAAAGCATTTAATTGCATGACAAACCTACATTTGTGAAACTGCCTCTGTTTTTCTTTTCTTTTCTTTTCTTTTCTTTTCTGTTTTTGGCTATGACCAATTTTAAGTGAATATATTTGTGCATACATCTTTTCACATTTGTAAGAGGTAAAATGGGGATGAATAATTTGAAGAACGGCTGGGTCAGACTTTTGGCAAATGTAACAGTTTAACAACGGCCTCTGAAAACATTTTATTACTTTCACTCTGACCATCTCTGCATCAGTAGAGTGTGTTTGCCTCTCCATAATTTTGTGAACACTGAGTGTTGTCAATTACATGAGACTTTTAGACTTTATTGCATAAGCTTGTGCCACTTGTATTTTTTATTGTTTATAAAGATTTTGGTACAGTTTTCTCTTTCACAGTAAGACATATTAAAACACCTAAAAGTGAGCATTATTTTAAACACTGTATCTTAAAAAGTGATAAATACTAATCAAGAAAGAAAACTACTAAATTAGATTTTAAATTAAAGACTGTAGTCATAAATAAAGAAGGGTATTACATCATTCTTAAAGAGTCTAGCCACCAAGAAGATCTAACAATTGTAAATATTTATGTCCCCAATATGGGAGCAGCCAACTACATAAGACAACTGTTAATCAAGATAAAGAGTCATATTGATATGACTACATTAGCAGTAGGGGATCTTAAGACACCACTCTCAGTAATAGCAGAAAAATCAATAAAGAAACAAGAGCACTGAAGGACACGTTGGACCAGATGGGCCTCATAGATGTATGCAGAATGTTCCCCCCTAAAACAACAGAATACTCATTCTTCTCGAGCGTACATGGAACTTCCTCCAGAATAGACCATATACTGGGTCACAAATCAGGGCTCAACTGATACCAAAAGATTAAGATTATTCCCTGCATATTCTCAGACCACAATGCTTTGAAACTTGAACTCAACCACAAGAAAAAGTTTGGAAGGAATTCAAACACTTGGAAGTTAAAGACCACCCTGCTTAAGAATGTTTGGATTAACCAGGAAATCAAAGAAGAACTTAAACAATTCATGGAAACCAATGAGAATGAAGACACACTGATCCAAAACCTATATGATATGGCAACGGTAGTCCTAAGGGGAAATACATAGCCATCCAAGCCTCCCTCAAAAAAATTCAAACATCCAGAATATGTCAGCTCTCTTTACACCTTAAAGAACTGGAGAATCAACAACAAATTATGCTGACCCCACACACAAGAAGGGAAATCATCAAGATTAGAGAAGAGATCAATGAGATAGAAACTAGAGATACAGTAGAGCACATCAATGAAACTAGAAGCTGGTTTTTTGAAAGCATCACTAACGTCAATAAACCACTGTCCAAACTAATCCAAAAGAAAAGAGAGAGGACCCAAATTAATAAAACTATGAATGAAAAGGGAGAGATCATGACTAACATCAAGGAATTAGAAACAATCATCAGAAATTATCAACAGTTATATGCCAATAAGTTAAGCAACCTAGACAAAATGGATGCATTCCTGGAAAACTATAAACTTCCAAAACTGAATCAGGAAGAAATTGACAACCTGAAGAGATCAATATCTAGTAACAAGGCTGAGGCTGTGATCAAAAACCTCCCAAAAAACAAGAGCCCAGGACCTGAAAGATTCCCTGGAGAATTCTACCAAGTATTCAAAGAAGAAATAATACCCATTCCCTTGAAGCAGTTTCAAAAACCAGAAGGAAAACTTCCAGACTCTTTCTATGAAGCCAGCATTACCTTGATCTCAAAACCAGGCAAAGACCCCACCAAAAAAGACAATTTCAGACCAGTATCCCTGATGAATATTGATGCCAAGATCCTCAACAAGATCCTAGCTAATAGGATCCAACAGTACATTAAAAAGATTATCTACCACGACCAGGTGGGATTTATCCATGGGATGCAAGGTGGTTCAATATTCACAAATCAATCAGTGTGACAAAAAAAAATCAATAAGAGAAGAGAGAAGAACCACATGGTCCTCTCAATTAATGGAGAAAAAGCATTTGACAAGATATAGTATCAGTTCTGGATTAAAATGATTCAAAGTATAGGGACTGAGGGAACATTCCTCAACTTCATAAAATGTATCTATGAAAAACCCACAGCTAATATCATCCTCAATGGGGAAAGGCTCACAGCCTTCCCTTTGAGATCAGGAACATGACAAGGATGTCCACTCTCACCACTGTTATTCAACATAGTACTAGAAGTCCTAGCAACAGCAATCAGACAACGAAAAGAAAAAAAAAAAAGATATTCAAATTGGTAAAGAAGAAGTTAAACTCTCTCTTCGCAGATGACGTGATACTTTATATGGAAAACCCAAAACACTCCACCCCCAAACTATTAGAACTCATACAGCAATTCAGTAATATGGCAGGATACAAAATACAGAAATCACTTACTTTCTTATACACTAACAATGAAAAAATAGAAAAAGAACTTAGAGAATCAGTTTCATTTACTATAGCACAAAGAACCATAAGACACCTGGGAATAAACCTAACCAAAGATGTAAAGGACCTGCACTCCAAGAACTACAGAACACTCACAAAAGAAATTGAAGAAGACACAAAAAGATGGAAGAGCATTCCATGCTCATGGATCAGAAGAATAGACATTGTTAAAAATGTCTGTACTGCCTAGAGCCATCTATACTTTCAATGCCATCCCAATCAAAATTCCACTGGCATTTTTCAATGAGCTGGAACAAACAATCTTGAAATTTGTATGGAACCAGAAAAAAACCCAAATTGCTACAGAAATGCTGAAAAAGAAAAACAAAACTGTGGGCATCACATTTTCTGATTTCAAGCTATATTACAAAGCTGTGATCACAAGACACTGGCACAAAAACAGACACATAGACCAGTGGAACAGAGAAAAGAGCCCAGATATGGACCCTCAACTCTATGGTCAAATAATCTTCAACAAAGCAGAAAAAAATAGTGGAAAAAAGACAGTCTCTTCAATAAACGGTGCTGGGAAAATTGGACAGCTATGTGTAGAAGACTGAAACTTGACTGTTCTCTTACACCATACACAGAGATAAACTTGAAATGGATAAAAGACCTCAACGTGAGGCAGGAATCTATCAAAATCCTAGTGGAGAACATAAGCAGTAAGTTCTTCAACATCTGCTACAGCAACTTCTTTTAAGACATATCTCCAAAGGCAAAGGAAACAAAATTGAAAATGAACTTTTGGGACTTCATCAAGACCAAAAGCTTCTGCACAGCAAAGGAAACAGTCAACAAAACAAAGAGGCAACCTACACGATGGGAGAAGATATTCTCAAATGACACTACAGACAAAGGGCTGATATCTAAGATCTCTAAAGAACTCCACAAACTCAATACACAGAAAGCAGGTAATCACATCAAAAAATGGGCAGAAGACATGAACAGACAATTCTCCAAAGAGGATATACAAATGGCTAAGAGACACATGAAAAAATGTTCATCATCATTGGCCATCAGGGAGATTCAAATCAAAACCACATTGAGATACCCCCTTACACTAGTTAGAATGGCCAAAATTAACAAGACAGTAAACAACAAGTGTTGGAGAAGATGTAGAGAAAGGGGAACCCTCTTACACTATTGGAGGGAATGCAAGTTGGAGCAGCCACTTTGGAAAACAGTGGGGAGATTCCTTAAGAAATTAAAAATAGAGCTACCCTATGACCCTGTAATTGCACTACTGGGCATTTACCCCAAAGATACAGATGTAGTGAAAAGAAGGGCCATCTGCACTGCAAGGTTTATAGCAGCAATGGCCACAGTAGCCAAACTGTGGAGAGAACCAAGATGACTTTTAACAAATGGATAAAGAAAATACGGTCCATATATACAATGGAGTATTATGCCTCCATCAGAAAAGATGAATACCCAACTTTTGTATCAACATGGATGGGACTGGAAGAGATTACGCTGAGTGAAATAAGTCAAGCAGAGAGAGTCAATTATCATATGGTTTCACTTATTTGTGGAGCATAAGGAATAACACAGAGGACAAGGGGAGATGCAGAGAAGAAGTAATTTGGGGGGAAATTGGAGGGGAGACAAACCATGAGAGACTGTGTACTCTGAGAAACAAACTGAGGGGTTTGGAGGGGAGGTGGGTGGGAGGTTGAGTGAACCTGGTGGGTATTATGGAGGGCATGTATTACATGGAACACTGGGTATGGTGCCTAAACAATGAATTTTGGAACACTGAAAAAAAATTTAATTTAATTTTAAAAAATGAAGTACTTGTAAACCCCACAAAAAAAGAAAGAAAGAAAACTACCAGTATCTAACCATTATAATTTGACTAAACTAATTGAATATTTTAAGTCATTTCATAACTTACTCCCCACCATTTTAGACTTGATGGTTTGTGTCCTTTGCAACACATGCTATTTCCTTTAATATTTGCAAAACCAGTTTGAATGTACATAAAACCTTAATTGATGTCTAAGACCTGAAGAGTTTCTTTGTCTCCTCTGACTTGACTGTTAAATGCTTTATTGTCCCACTTTTTGGTTACTTTCTCTCAATCTACCACAGTAATTGTAGTTATTTATGTGTGTGGCTCTTGCCAAAAAGCTGGAATTCACTTTTTTAAATACATATTTATCTCTTTGTTTTTTTTAAAAGAAAGATTGTACCTAATCACATAATTTTTCCATTATACTAAACTTAAATGAACTAAAATATATAATGAAGAGTAGTCTATAGATATTTTTAAGGACTTTACACTGTAATTTTTCCTTACATGTGGAATCATAGTAAGTGAATTCTCTAGAACTGTATTAGAAGGCTTTTTATACCAAAAATAGCAAGATATTGAGATTTCTAAATACAGGGAAAAAAAAACAAATAGCAAGATATTGAAATTTCTAAACATAGGACAAAAAAAAAAAAAAAACTCAACAACAAAACAAAACCAAAAACTGCAAAAATGGCTTTTACCTTTGGGATCAAGATGTGTTAAATAACTTCAGACATTAGGGAAAAATTGTTTAAAGCAGAAGAACAATTATTGGACATGGAAATAGTTTGGTGATATCAGAGTCCCAGTAAGAATCAAATAAAAAAATAGAATAAAGCTTTAGTAATATCAGGAAATTGGTGGATTTCTGTGATATTTCTAAATTCATTACGTGAACATACTTTAATGTGTTTTAAAGCTGTGTTCATTCTTTAACACGATTCCACATGTTTTTCATCATATTAGCATAGGTGCTCCTCAAACCTACCTCCTAATGTTTAAATATCCTTTGATCCTAAATATAGATCTTTTTTAAAAAGTTCTAAGTCATCCTTTAGTCAAAATTTTTCATTGTAAGTACAATTACCTCAGCTTTTCCTGTTTTTGCTTCAAATCTATCCTATTTATTGGGGGAAAATGAGCTATTTCTTATGAATAATGAGTGGTCAGACTTTAATAAATGAGCAGTTGCTTTCATAGATCATTGTATGACCACTGCAGAAAATTTTGAAGGCACAGTAACAGTGCTAAAAAGCTGAAAACAAACAAGCAAAAAGACTCCTTAGAAGGAGTCTAAGAATGGAATTTATTGTCACTATATAAGGAGTTCAGTGATATAGAATATTCACTCTGGTGTATATAGCTTTATTAAGCAAAATAATTTCATAAAAACCTCTAGCTTTACCTCATTCTTGAACTAAGATATTTAGCTTTTTCTGAACAAAAGTAATTGAATAAAAAAATAAGGATTCAACATACTCAACCATTGATACACTTAAATCTTTCTTTCAAAATGAATTTGTTACTCTTCTCCTACAAAATTCTTGGGGAAGCATACATAAAAATAGACTCAATGGGTTAAGGACCTAAATGTGAGACCTGAAACCATAAAACTCCTAGAAAAAAACACAGGCAACAATTTTTTTTTTACATTAGCTGTAGCAACATTTTCTAGATAGGTCTCTCAAGGCAAGGCAAACAAAAGCAAAAATAAACTATTCGGAAACAAAAACCTTTTCACAGCCAAGGAAATTCACCAACAAAATGAAAAGACAGCCAAATGAATAGAAGATATTTGCCAATGAAACACATGATAAAGGGTTAGTATCTCAAATATTTAAAGAACTTGAACAACTCAACACCAAAAATCCCTCAAATAATCCAATTACAAAATAGGCAGAGGTCTTGATTAGACATTTTTCCAAAGAAGACATACAGATGGGCAAAAGATACATGAAAAGACGTTCTACATCACTCATCATCAGCAAGATGTAAATCAAAACATCAAGGAGTTATCTTTCATACCCACCAGAACAACGGGAGTCAAAACGACAAGATATAAGAAGTGTCGCCAAGGATTTGGAGGAAAAGATACCCTCACGCACTGTTGGTAGAAATGTGAAGTGGTGAAGCCACTATAGAAAACAGTATGGCAGCCTCTCAAAAAATTAAAAATTCTCTATGATTCAGTAATTCCAGTTTTTACCCAAAAGGAAAAAAAAACACATTACTTTTAAAAGATGTATGTACCCTAAGTTTATTGCAGCATTATTTACAACAGGCAAGATATACAAGCAACTCTAGTATCCACTGATAGATGGATGGATAAAGAGAAGTCGTGTACACACACACACACACACACACGCACACGTGAATATTACATAGCCATAAACAAGGAAGCAAGGAAAAGACCTTGTTATTTGTAAAAACATGGGCAGACCTACAGGGTTTAGGCTAAGTGAAATAAGTTAGAGACAAATACCATATGATTTCACTTATATGTGGAATCTAAGAACAAAACAGATGAATCAACAAAAAACAGATTCTGACCTATGAAGAGAGAGAGAAAACTGATAGTTGCCAGAGGGAAAGGGGTTAGTGTGGTGATACAGGCTTCCAGTTATGAGATGAATACGTGATGGGGAAAAAAGGTACAGCACAGGGAATATAGTCAGTTGTACTGTAGTAGTTATATGGTGACAGATGATAGCTACACTTGTGGGAGCAGACGTGTCAAATCACTACATGTACACCTGAAAGTCATATAACATCGTGTGCCAACTATACTCAAATTTTAAAAATTTGCTGAAAAAAATTATTTTAACATAATCTGTGTCTGATACTAACAAACACACACCTCTTGGGGAAACACCCATCTAATCTTGAGGATATGTCCAAACTAAATGTCTACGTAAATGCCAGGCCAGGGTGCCTTGGGGGCATAGTCTGTCAAGCATCTGCCTGTGGCTCAGGTCCTGCTTTCGGGGTCTGGGACAGAGCCCCCTGCCAGGCTCCCTGCTCAGTGGGGAGCCTGCTCCTCCCTCTCCCTTTGCTGCTCCCCCTGATTGTGCTCTCTTGTTGGGGTTAATGTAGGGCAAGAAATCAGCCATAATACCTGGCTTGCTAAAATGTGACACAGAGGCCACTGGGGGTGGTGGCAGGTTCCAGAGAAGGGCGTAGGCCTTTGGGATGCCAAGGCCTGCATGAACACTCTGATGTAGGAACGCCATGGAAAACTGCTGTCCCCAAAGCTTTAGTCCCAACAGCCATCCAAGGATCTAAGAGATGTACGCATTGTCCCCCAGGCTATGTTTAGCAGAACTCCTGGAACACTCAGATTAGTTAGCATATCGTATCTTTCATGTAAACAGATCCTCCTACTTCTAGTTAGACCCCTAATTGCATACTACTGACTGAGTATCAGTGATAAAGTTTTGTGTTATTCTGAAGGACCAATAAAAGCGGGACCAAAGAAGGGTAAAGGGTCTTCATCTCTGAGTGCTGACCTCTTCCCTTCATCTCTATCTCACAGCCAAGTGTGGAGTCATCTTTCATCTGTCGGTACGAGAACTGTTGGTCATTCCCAGCACTCTCTTACTCTCTCCCTCTGTCAATCAATCAACTCTTTCATCAGTCAAATCTTTAAAAATTGGCAGGTCAAGTCCTTCCATATCAAACTTCCAGTCATCAAATATATTAAATTATGGGCATTCCGGTGTTTTTAAGTTATCCAAAGAGGTACCAATGCTTTCTTGGGACAATACCTTACATGAAATCATTCCTTCCTAATGCATGGCTTTGGCTTTCTTCCATGTGTTGTCTTAGTTGAGACTGGGGTTTATATTTTGTTTCTGCATTTGTTTCTTGGAAAACACTCAGGATCTTAGCTTGGGCTCATTTTCAGGGATATGATCATGGAAAATTCAGCAGAGTGGTTAAAAGCCCAGGCTTAATTCAAATAGTTCTACATTTGCATTCTAGGCATGCTATTTACTAATACAAGCTTTAGCGACACACATAGCTGGTCTGAGTAAAGCTTCTTCACCTATAATATGTTATGTTTAAGTATAGTTTTAAACATTAAATGAGAAACACATGTGAATGATTGGTACAGTACTGGGAATGTATTAAGTGCCCAATAAATGTTACCTAGTAGTATTTTTTGCTGTTTTTATGAGGTATCTTGGGTAGAACTCAACACCTTAATGGTGGCCCCACTGGACCCATATTTCAGGATCTGCTCCCTTGTTTGTCCTAGTTTTGTCCTCTCCCCAGTCCCTGAATAAGAGAATGAGGACAAAGAGATGAAGTCTTACAAACCTTGTGTGTTCCCCACAGGAACACCACAATTTTGCCCACGTAATAGGATCACATCTCATATGCATAAAAGGAGGACCATAATCTTCCCACACTAACTGGCTCTGAATGTGGTGTCAGAAGGTATAATGAGACAAAAACAAATGAAGTTTCCCTTGACACGTTCAGTGCCTTCAAAATGCATACCAGTGTATCAAATGTATACAGAGTGGTTATGTATTACAGAAAGAAATGGCTTGCGTTCATGTAGGAGGCGGAATTTTCCTTCAAGCGTGTCTGTGGTTGGCTATCAACTATGGGAGAATATAGTATATTCCTGGCTATAGGGAAATCAACATAGTTACATAATGCTGCTGATTAATCCTTTTTTTAAAATTAGTTTCAGAGGGAGAATTTAGTAATTCATCAATTGCATATAACACACAATGTCATTACACCACGTGCCCTCCTTAATGCCCATCACCCAATTACCCCTCCAACAACCCTCAGTTTGTTTCCTAGGTTTCAGTGTCTTATTTTTGCCTTCCTATTTTCATCTTATTTTATCTTTCCTTCCCTTCCCCATGTTCATTTGTTTTGTTTCTTAAAGTATACATGTGCATGAAATCATATGGCATTTGCCTTTTCCTGACTTATTGAGAGAGAGAGATTGCAAGTACGCAGAAAGGCAGGCAGAGAGAGAGGGGGAAGCAGGCCCCCCACTGAACAGAGAACCTGACGTGGGGCTTGATCCCAGGACCCTGGGATCATGACCTTAGCCGAAGGCAGAGGCTTAACCTACTGAGCCACCCAGGTGCCCCAAGATTTCATTCTTTCTGATGGCTGAGTAATACTCCTGTGTGTGTGTGAGTGCATCACATCTTCTTTATCAATTCATTTCTTGATGGACATCTAGGTTCTTTCCATAGTTTGGCTATTGTGGACATTGCTGCTATAAATATTGGGGTGCATGTGCCCCTTCAAATTACTATGTTTGTATCCATTGGATTAAAACCTAGTAGTGCAATTACTGGGTCATAGGGTAGTTCTATTTTTAACTTTTTTGGGAACCTCCATACTATTTTCCAGAGTGGCCTCACCATCTTGCATTCCCACCAACAGTGTAAGAAGGTTCCCCTATCTCTGCATCTTCGCCGACATCTGTCATTTCCTGAGTTGTTAATTTTAGCCATTCTGACCTGTGTGATGTGATATCTTATTGTGGTTTTGATTTGTATTTTCCTGATGCCAAGTGATGTGGAACATTTTTTCATGTGTCTGGTGGCCATTTGAAGGTCTTCTTTGGAGAAATAGACATTTCATGTCTTCTGTCCTTTTCTTGACTAGATTTTTGTTTTTGGAGTACTGAGTTTGATAAGTTTGATAGATTGTGGATTCTAGCTCTTTACCTGGTAAGACTTTTGTGAATATCTTCTCCCATTCCATAGGTTGCCTTTTAGTTTTTATTAACTGTTTCCTTTGCTCTGCAGAAACTTTGTATTTTGATGCAGTCCCAATAGTTCACTTTTGCTTTTGTTTCTCTTGCCTTTGGAGATGTCCTGCAAGAAGTTGATGCAGCATAGTTCAAAGAGGTTTCTGCCTATGTTCTCCTCTAGGATTTTCATGAACTCCTGCCTCACATTGAGCTCTTTCATCTATTTTGAGTTTATTTTTGTGAATGGTGTAAGAAAGTAGTCCAGTTTCATTCCTCTGCATGTGGCTAATTTTCCCAACACTATTTGGCATCACAATTCCAGACTTCAAACTGTATTACAAAGCTGTAATCATCAAGACAGCATGGTACTGACATATAAATAGACACATAGATCAATGGAACAGAATAGAGAACCCAGAAATGGACCCTCAACTCTATGGTCAACTGATCTTCAAAAAAGCACAAAAGAAGATTCAAAAAGACAGTCTCTTCAACAAATGGTGCTGCTGGTTCATCTTAAAGTCATTAGCTGATCCATAGATAGGATTACACAGGTTGTTCCATAAATCATCAGTTAATTTAGCTAAGCCAATCTAACACACTGATGACACTAGATAATTCACCTTCTAAAGTATTTGAAAACAATTTTAGCCTCCGGCCAAGAATGGTAAATGACTGGGGCGCCTGGGTGGCTCAGTGGGTTAAGCCGCTGCCTTCGGCTCAGGTCATGATCTCAGGGCCCTGGGATCGAGTCCTGCATCGGGCTCTCTGCTCAGCAGGGAGCCTGCTTCCCTCTCTCTCTGCCTGCCTCTCTGTCTACTTGTGATTTCTCTCTGTCAAATAAATAAATAAAATCTTTAAAAAAAAAAAAAGAATGGTAAATGACTAACAGTCTTCAAATAAGAGAATCAAAGGGTGACCTTTACATTTGGAGAGAACTGCACATTATTTTTGACTGTCTTTTAAAAATAAATCTTGAGTCTTTTGGAAAATTTGGAGCAATTTCACACATAATGCTCCGAAGTTAAGTCCAGTGGATACAATAATTAAATGTAAAAAAAAAAAACAAAAAAAAAAACCACCCACAATTTAAAGTATACCAGAAGTGTCGGCAAGTGTGTAGGCCTACCCCGTGAAAGGCCTACGCTCAAAATCAATAAACAATAAAGATATGTGATTTTTTATCAAAATGATGGATTTAAAAGTCTTGGCATGGCAAATGCAATCATACAAAAAAGACAAATATAAAACTGAAAAGGAATATTTGCAATTTATATTTCATGCACAATGTTAATATTTCTAATATATGAATGTGCTCCGATAAGATAAAAAACAATGTTTTAGAACAATGCACCAAAATAATGATCAGTTAGTTCATAGTAAAAATACAAATGGCTCTATGAAAAAGTGATATATGCATGAATCTTCTGACTAAAAAATTCCATTTGTGGAATCCTACTGCTGCTATATCCTGCCAAATATTAAAGGATTTATATTCATGACTACTCACTAAATAACTTTTTTTTTTTAGGATTCTTTAATTCTTTTTTGGCCTTTTACTATAGTGAATGACACTAATTGACTTTTGAATGTTAAACCAACCTTGCATTACTGGGATAAACCCTGCTTGGTCATGATACGTTACTTTTTATTTATTATTGGATTCAACTTGCTAATATTTAGTTAAGGATTTTTGCACCCATATTAATGAGGGGTGTTGGACTATAGTTTTATTGTAATGCCTTTGTTTGGTTTTAGTATCAGGGTAATTGCTGGCCTCACAAATTAGGTTGGGATAGTATTCTTTCTTTTTTTTTTGGTTTTTGTTTTCTGGTAGAATTGGTTTGATTTCTTCCTATGATTCTCATAGAATTTACTAGTGAAGCCATATACTAAATTACTAATTTTAATAGTAAAAGACAGGCAATGATCCATCAGTAGACTGAATAAACTATTGTATTATATAGTCCCATAAAAAACACAAAAAAGTTGTAAAAATTATATAACAGGGAAATGGATATATAATAATATGGTACCATTTATATAAGTAAGGGGAAAATGTGATTATATGTAAGTCTGAATTTTTAATTAGATAATGAAAAGATAAATAATAACTTTTGAAATCTTTAGCAAGAGGCAGGAAACAGGGTATATATGACAGGGTGAAAAGTCAGACTCTTTAGACCAAACTTGTTTTGTAGATTTGAATCTGGAATCACTAAACATTTTCACATCATTATAATTTTTAAAGTTAATCTTTAAAAAATCTAAAATAACATGAAACAAAGAAAACTAAATATGTATTCAGTTGTCGGCAAACTGAATATAATGATTTTAATTTGATTAGCTATTGCCAAAGGGATAAAAGAATGAAAACAAACAAAAACACCTTAAACTACTTTTGTAATCAATTGTAAGTAGCGTCAGTATCGATATGAGATTTTATATGTATATTATAGAATAAAATGCATGAGTAATTATGTGGAATTCTATATAACTTTTTTTTTTAGGATTCTTTTTTTCTTTTTTGGCCTTTTACTATAGTGAATGACACTAATTGACTTTTGAATGTTAAACCAACCTTGCATTACTGGGTATTAAGAGTTAGAATTTTCTGTTTGGGAGAAAAAAAGAAAAATGCAAAAAGAAAAAAAAAGAAAAAATGCAAAATAGAAGGGGTTAAACAAAATGTTCACGGTTTTGGTTTTGGTTGCAAGGATCAATATAAACTACTGAATGTATTTTAACTTAAAATTCTATTCCCAAGCTCCCGCTCCTGAAAAACTCTGGAAACAATGACCAATCCAATAACAGGGAGCCCTGGTATTATGAAGATTTAATATCAGGTTTTTCTGTTTGTTTGTTTGTTTTGTTTTGTTTTGGCTTAAAATAACACCTCTGTATTAGTTCACAAATGTGAAGGTCAGAAACCCAGGCAAGCTCAGCTGGGTTCTCTCTACTTAGGATCTCACCAGATTGAATTCAAAGTATTCACATACTCTGGGTGAGGTTCTTTTTGTTGCTGCTGTTGTTCTTTTTTTTTTTTTTTTTTCCCTTACTGTTTGGTGAACATTTCTTTTCTTTTTTTTAAATTATTATGTTCAAATATATCAAGTTTTAAGATTTAAAAGAATCTAAGTTCACTGAAAAATACGGCGAATTTTAGATCTTGATCAAGGAATGGTCAAGAAAATCCAAGAACAACTTCAGGCTTTTTATCAAGAAAATGATAAAAGATTAAAAAGCTTATACTGAAAGGCTCATCAACCATCTTGAAGAGATTCCCTTGGTGCATTATGGAAAATCTGAGTATACACAGATCAATAAACTAAATGCTTATATTCAAATGCCTACTAAAGCAACACAAAACAAAATTAAACATAACTAATTGGTCACCTCCAGATGACACAGAGCTAAGTTTTTTTCTTTAATAACTGGTACATAAATGGAAATAAACATTTATTCAGCCTTTCTTATATATAAGAAATATATCTTGATAGATAGATATCGTCTATCCTGACACTGGATAGCCAAATAGTAGATAAGGTAAAGTTTGTTAGAAGTATCTCACTTAATAAACAAAGAAGAAATAATAGAATGAAAGTAGCCTCATTACACAACATTAATATACCCTGAAAGATCTTGGCATTGAACATAAATGCTACTAACATCACAGAATAGGAAACATCCAGATACCATGGGACTCTTGATGAAAAATCACATTACCGTTTATGAACCTAGTATTACCAAAGGGTGGTAAAAACAAGTCTAATTGTGATCACATCTCCAGATCAGCAGACAGGGAGATATGTTAAACTACACCCTAGGGATATAATCAGCAATGTTCAGACTGTGGGAAGCTTTGCAGGATAACCTCTTTGCTGGCTCCTTCAACAATAAGTTGCATGTGAAAAAGAAAAAAAAAAAACAGAGAGCAAAAGAGATGAAAGAAACATCAAAGATTAAAAGAGACTTAAGAGACACTGAACCATCACAAAATGTTGATGGCATTTGAATCATTCTTCAAACATATGTGGGAAAAAAATAATATTCAAGAGATTACTGGAAATGTGAACCTTGAATCAACTTCATATTTAATAGCAAGTAATTATTACACATTTTATGTATATTATTTGCATTGTGATTACATGAGAAAAGAATTCTTATCTCTTAGGGTTGCAAACAGAAGTAATTATGGATGGAATGGGTATAATTTAGGCCTTGCCTCAAAATAATTCAGATATGGGAAGTTGGTGGGATAAATAAAACAAAATTGACCATGAATTAATGCTTGTTGAGGCTGGATGAAGAGTACATGTGTCTTTACTACTCCATTCTATTTTGTGTATGTTTGGTATTTTCCATAATGAAAGTTGAAAGTCAATAAAATAATGTATTTCAGGCCTTTACTTCACAGTTAGCGTTGACAAAATAAGCCAGTTCAATTTTGCAAAATAAGAAAAAGTAAACTACATATCATTCTCTGCATAGGAAAACTTGGAATTTTAGGGGCACCTGGGTGGCTCAGTCGGTTAAACGTCTGCCTTTGGCTCAGATCATGATCCCACAGTCCAGGGATCCAGCCCCACGTCCAGTCCCTGCTCAGCATGGAGTCTGCATCGCCCTCTCCTCCCTGCTTGCGCTCTCTCTAACTATCTCTGTCACTGTCTCTGTTGTGCTCTCTCAAATAAATAAATAAAATCTTAAAAAAAAGAAAATTCAGATTTTAGAGGTTCATAACATGTATTAATATGAAGAGGAGTATTAAACATTTAATGATATCACTGCTTTTCTTTTGAATTAGTGATTCTTGCTATCACTCTTAGTGTGTAATTCACACAAAATAACCACAATCTTTAATGCTTTCTAATTTTTATACTACATTTTCAAAACTCTCCCCTTCCTTTTGGACATATTTCAGGGTGATGGTTCTAAACCACTCAAGCAGTCCCTGCTAACAACCTGTGGTCTTCAGTTATTACTAGGGCACCTTAGCATGCACAGAAATCCTGTGGTAACTCAGTAGACACTTTGATATTATTCCTGTTTTCTTCACATCTTCACGTCCCTCCTTTGTCAACATTTTCCCATAACTATTTCCTAAATGCAGAATAAACTATAAGCTGATATTTCCAAAATCCAATAATAATTTACAACTTCATCAACCACTAATGGCACACTGTGATGTGACTCACTCTAGCCTCCATGGTAGATCAGATGTCCTCTGGGCAATGCACAATTCCCAGCACACTCATGCTAACTGTAGCCTTGTCTCCCTCATCTCACACACACCATGGAATGCATTTGAAAAATGTGTCGTCATATGCTAAAGACTTGAAACCAATTTAAAAAATACTATACATTGTTATTAGCAAGAAATTATTGCATAGCTTCTCAGAACTGATAACAGTGCATTACTAGGTCATTAATAGGATTGAAATTTGTCTCAAAAGATAATTTGGCATAGTTGTGTTTTGAAAAATAAAAACAAAAAGAAAGTTCCTTAAGTGAAATTCTTAAATTTTAAGCTCACTATGCCCTTTCAAGGGTTACATTTATAAAGGAAAAAATAGTATTTTTATTCTTATTTATTTGCAAAAAAGGAGTCATTACCAGTTGAGGTAGGTGCTGCCCCAAGAGGTAGGAAACAGGAATGAAATACATTGTATTTGGGGCACCTGGGTGGCTCAGTCAGTTAGGCGTCTGCCTTAGGCTCAGATCATGATCCTAGGATCCTGGGACAGAGCCCACATTAGGCTTCCTGCTTAGCAGGGAGCCTGTTTCTTCCTCTCTCTCTACCTGCTGCTCCCCCTGCTTGTGCTCTGTCAAATAAATGAATAAAATTTTTTAAAAAATACATTGTATTCATTCAAAGGGAGAAAAATAAAAGGAAACATATATAAACACACACCCCCAGGGTGATGAAATTAGGCTGCTGATTCAAAGAATAGAGGTTAAAAATGTGCTTCAGTTTTAGTCAGCAGAATAAGAAAATGTCTTACTACATTAAAAAAATTAGAGGGTCTTCAATAGAATTCACTGTTAAAAATAATAATAAATTGTTTTAGTCACACTGCACTGCTTCCTGTATTAAACCTAAACACCATCGAGGTTTGCAAATCAGTCTGCCTTTAAGATTTTTCCACCAACAATGACTTTCATGGATTTGGGTAACTAATAAGGCCCAGCAAAGCAGAGCTTTGTCATTGTAAACTGTTGACCTATCTGAGAAAAAGAGTTTGATTTTACTAACGCTTCATTAATAATACAGAAATAGAGGCAAGAGCATGAAGGAGGCAGGCTCCTTGGCAGCTGTTTCTGGGAAAACGCCAGATGGGTTCTGTCTCTTGGTGTCTCATCTTTTTTTTTTTTTTTAAGAATTCTGAATTGCAAAGCTGCTTTAAGGGGTAAAAATATACAATGTGGTTTATAAAATATATACAAATTATGCCATCACATCTTGGGCTTGCCATACAATGGCATGTTAAACTGAATGTGTCAGTCACACAAGTCCACTTTTCTTTGGTAGCACACCAGATCACCATGAGGACCAATTATCAGACTTTTATCTTATTCCAAGTAACAATATAAATTGACAGATTAACTGAAAACTGTCTGAATGCAACATGCAGTTGATAATTTGAAATCACATTGCACAAAAGAGAAAATAATTTCATAGGATATGTAGGATACGTATTAAAAGTATGCACCCACAATATTTTTGAGAAGGTATCCTCAGCCTTTCGATATGAATAAAACCATAATATTCCAGCTTAAAGTTAATCTGGAAGGTGGCTTTTTCAACCACTATGTGTAAGCTTAAAATTTGTTCCTTGACTATAGGAAGTTGTCAATCTCTTTTAAACTTGCAAATGTGCTTATACAGCTGGTGCCATATTGGGATCTTCACATTTGGTCCTTTGGGAGAAAAATGATACAAAAACCAGCAAGCACCTTTGTGAAGTTACTTTGCAGCAGACATGGAAGTTAAAATGTCGTTTTCTTAACACATCTCTAGAACTCACTGAAGCTTTTCCCTCAACACCAATAAACCATGCTGATTTTATGAGTGATGATGTCACTCAACTTCACAAGTAAGAAATAAAACCTTTGCAAGCAAGGAAAGAATAAAACACAATCTTGTGTTATGTGAATTTTTTATGTGCATTTTTAAATGCGCTTGGTGAATTCACTTCTAAAATTCATTGTTATAAAAATGTTCAAGGACACTGAAATTATACTGCAATTTTAAGAGAACCTAACATATCTTCTTAAGTTGAAATGGTGAAAAATTTTTCTGCAACTGTTGTCTTTTCAGAATAGCTACCTGGAGAACGTAGTAATCATGAAATTGGGGTACAGCAGATGTATGAATGTCATTAGAATTTCGAAGTTAAAATTTTGAGGTTGTTATTTCATTCTTGGGTTTTCTTACAGATTTCTGTTGATAATTGGGGATTTAAAGAAAACATTCTTCAATTATCTGAGGCATTTATTCTCTTCCCTATCAATGGCATTCACAGAAAGGTAAGGAGTAGTAAAGCACGCTACTGTTGATCTCTATGTTAACAGGGAAGTCCCCAGAGACAACACACAGATAACATCCGAACGTTTGTTTGGAGAAGCACTGAACTGAGGTCACTTTCCAAAACAACAAACTGCTGCTCTCTATGACCCTGAAAGGTTAGAGTTTAGGAATTTCCTGGAGAGACTGTGTTTTGTCTGGTATTTCTCTTAAAAGTATCCAGGGACTCAACTAGCAAGAGTAGGATTATCTCCATCAAAGATGTGAAAAGGGTGTGAGTTTCACCAACCCGCGTGGAGAATTAAAGGTGAAGAAAAGAGAAGCCAGCAAGGAAGAATCATAAGCAAAAGAAAAATGCTTCGTTTTGCATTAAACAAGAGTCAAGTAGGTTGTATGTGCCCCTTTGCTGTATGGTGGCTTATTCATTTGCAACAATTCATCTTTTAAATTATAATACAAGGACTTTGGGTAAACTATCATAAGCATAAATGACACTTCTGCTAGCAGCTAAGATTTCCTTCTGTACTTAGTGTGACTCGATTGATAATATTTGTGGTTGGTAATATTTGTGTATATTCATATAACCCATCAGTAGAACAAAGCTCAAGTTCTAGAAATCCATTATAATGCCATAGCAATACCATAGCAAAGCTTTCACCGTGGTTTTTATTTTCTTTCTTCTTCTTCTTCTTTTTCTTCCTGGAGTAGTTTTTTCTGTGTTTAAAAAGATCTGCCTGGAGATTATGTTCAAAACTAATCTCTTCCACTCCCTCCTAATCTTATGCTTTAGTTAATAGCTAAACTCCAGACATGTGGTATATTAAAAATAAATACTTTTTATTAGTTATTTCTACCTCAAATATAAATATCTTGAAGAAAACATGAATTTAAAATATACATTTAAATTAGGTCTTTTTTTTTTTTTTTTTTGCAATTGTCCACTAGCAAATGTCCTGAATTTTTCTGTTGTCTGTTTTACAAAATTCGCGGATGATGGGTCAAACTCATCACTCAACTGAATTATCTGCTAAGTAGGACTTTGTCCCAACCCAGGCTCATACTGATGTTACTCTTGGACTCTATACTCCCAATGTCTTGGCGTCATATACAATTTTGGCAGCCAACACCATTATGTGCACTTAACCACTGAATTGTCCTGTGAAGTTAAAATGCCTATTAATGTAGATGCTTTAAACAGGTGGTGCTCATCACATACCAAAGGTCAGAAAATGTCAAGTGGATTAAGTAGAAACAACATCATTACAGCTTTTGGAAGGAGTTGGCTAAATTTTCTTTTTCTATATGCTACATATACAAAAATGTGTTTTTCTATATAATGAATGATTTGTTATGATTTCTAACACACTCAGCCAAATAGTTTAGCCAAATATGAATTATACCTACATATTTTGGGGAAAAAAAATCCTCAGCACTTAACAATCAAAAGAAGGTTTTCATAGGTCAGCTGAAGGTTAAGCTACAAATAGTAGATCATGTTGCTAGATGATTGGTGCCTGATGAGGCTTTGTTTTATAATAGTTTATCTATGAATTACCATGCAAGGGAAATATACTTTCTGGGAAATGTCCTTTTGCAGACTTCATGCCAGAGAAATGACCCAACACGAAGGAAGATGCTCCAGGGGCTTCTCTGGGACAAATAATGTGAGGACCTCTCATTTGGACAAACTGTTTTTGTAAACTTACGCTGAGAAAAGAATTGTAAGTTTTAGCTGGATACATACCTATTATTAATAAGCACCTGATTTTTGCCAGGTATTATAATACCTAGGGGCAAATGCAATATTTGATATCAAGGAGATCTGATCGGAAAGTGCACAAAACTAGGTTAAGCAAAAATAGAAGTATAATAAACAGGCAGAAAGCACTGGTACTTAGTGGACATTTTGACCCTGCTGGTGCCCTCAAGAGCTGGGAGATCTCTGAGTCAGGGATATCACAGCACTCAGCAACTTCCCAGAAACTCAAAATGCATCTTTATATTAAACTTTAAAAATTCATTTTGATTTTGGGGCATCTGGGTGGCTCAGTGGGTTGGGCCTCTGCCTTTGGCTAGGGTCGTGCTCTCAGGGTCCTGGGATCGAGTCCCACATCGGGCTCTCTGCTTGGCGGGGAGCCTGCTTCCCTCTCTCTCTCTGCCTGCCTCTGCCTACTTGTGATCTCTGTCACATAAATAAATAAAATATTTTAAAAGAAAAAAATCATTTTGATTTTACATGAAAGTATGCTATTATATTCCTCAGTAGAAAAAAATCTTGGTAGATAATATTTATTATCATTGGTAGATATCATCTAAACCTTTCTGATAAGAGGAGGTAATGAAAACTCAGGATATAATTTATAACAATATAGCAAAAAATAACAGTAACTACCTAGAGGTCATAAGAAAACAGTTTTAAGGTTGCATTTAAACAAGAATGTTTAGAACGTTCTAAACTCTGGTTGAAGCTTTTGTTTCTGTTTATTATTAATCTAAGGATGTAAGTTTATTCCATGGGCTTTCACCTTTATGGCCTCTCAGAGCAGCACAGACACTGAAGAAAGCTGGTAGCAAAGTCAGCCTCCTGCCCTAGGACTCTTGTCACAGTGTCGTCTGCTTCCCATGTCATCAGAGTCACACTGATTAGACACATGAATTTGCTGAGCCTCATGTTCTCATGTATAAAACTTAGGTAAAGGATGTCTATTTCAGAACATTATGAATACCAAATAAAGACATGTCTACAAAAATAAATAAATGTAATCTTAAATAATAATAATAAAGGGGAATCCTGGGTGGCTCAGCTGGTTAGACACCTGACTTCGGCTCAGGTCATGATCACAGAGGCCTGGGATGGAGCACTGGGCTCCCTGCTCATCAGGGAGTCTGCTTCTCCCACTTCCCCTTCCCCACACTCATACTCATTCTCTCTCTCTCATTCACAAAAATAAATAAATAAGATCTTTAACGAAAACATGTATGTAACGCATGGGACCTGGACTGAGGAAACAGTGGGTAACTGGTAGTTACTGGAATTATCATGATACTTTCATAATCACTATTAAAACCACTAGCAATAACTTTGAATTCAAAGTCAAAACTCTGGCCTTGTGATAACTATGCAATGATACTGAATTATGTCTAACCACATAGTCATTAATATTCATATATAACATGAAACTTAAGAAGAACAAAATAATAGCTATTAATTCTTCTTAACTCTTTTGGTTTTATTTCTAAGATTTCTCACACACTTCACCAATACTTCCGGGACATATAGATCAACTCATTTCTGAGACATGTAATATATACCCATTTTCATCTGTCAGCTCTTCGTTTTTCTTCCCCTATCAGCCATTCTTCTTGCATATAGAGATGCACACCTCAATTTGGCATGTAATGAAGAATTTTCATACAAGTGTACTAAGAGGCACATTAACTTTCCGATGAAAAAGCTGTTTAAAAAGCCAATTCAAAAACCTACCATAGTAAAACAACAACACCACACGCACACACACGCCTTAATCCACAACCATCTGTGTTCCTCCCTTCTCACTATTCTGATCTCTGGAACTCCAGATAATTCAGGATTTATCTATTTCTGGTAATATAATTTAGATGGGATGGACACAGGGGACACTGGCTATATACAGTTACAAAGCCAGCTTATCTTTTCCAATATAACCTAGTCAAACTTTTGTTTTTAATATGTAGACTTCATTTATCATATATTTGAAAATATTTTTCCTGTAACATATGAAAATACTCAAATTTTCTAAAACAGATTTCAATGAGAAATATAATTGAACAAGTGAAAGAAGAGCTAATAAGCATATTGTAGAATCAATAAAATTCAAAGAAAGAAACATAAAATTATAATTGTTATCCCTAGTACTTATGGACTCCTAAAGATACAAAGTACTACATGACAGAGAAGTGATAGAAAATAGAAAAAAAAATCTAGCCTGAATTTTCAAAGCTAAAATTACATGGCATTTTTATGCAATCTTGGGTTTTTAGTTTATCAAGCAATACTAAAAAACATTCTTTTTTTCTTACAAAGCTATAAACTTTTCCTTAAAACTGAAACATTTAACTTCATAAAAGAACCATATGATGAGATTTTTAGAAATTTTCATCATCTACTTATGAATAGGAAAATGACAGTGTTACTCTTAAAAAGGTCTTAGCTCTTGATTTTAACTCTGCCTAAATGATGAAATCTATGGGTAATGATGAAATGGGAAAATAACAAATATTAAAATAGGTTAATTTCTTGATGACCCAGAATAGTGCATTAAGTTTTTTCCTCCTATCTTAATTTCTCCTGACATCATTATTATAATACTAACGTATTAAAATATTGCAGAATACTACATTATTACTATTTGAGTAGTTTAAAAGCTCTCATTTTCAGTTTAAAACCCTATTTTTTCATAAATCATAAGAAAGTATTACTCTATAAAACTGGAGTCTATCTCTATGAACAGACGGGGAAAGACAAAGTAAATTTTGAAGCAGTACAAGAGAACTTTACTTTTTGCTATAACAATCATCCTGCTATTTCAGGGAGCACAATTTTCACAGTAAAACATGTAAATAATACTTATATTTAATAAAATATATTTTTTGGTTGTTTTTATTTATTTGGTTGTTGAGAAAGCCAGAAATAAAGCCAGAGACAGAAAGATACCTGATCGTTCATTTCTCTAGTCTTTTTCTGTTTTCATCTTTTTTTCTTCTTTTAAGTCTTCAGAAACCCCATCACGCCTTTTTTTCAGGAGGGGGAAAAGTAACATGTACTGATACCTAACGACTCAGAGAGTAAATTTTTTTTTTCTTTTCCCCTTGTTGATACTGAGGTACCTAAGTACTTTGGACATCAAGAAAGCTATGTTCTTAGCAGACACTTTGAATTATCTGAAATGTTCTCGTTTATCCGTGCAGCACTTAAAAATGTCATATAGTGAAAAGACAGAATATAAATCTTTGAAGCAATTAAGTTAGCAGAACACTAAAAATTCCTCTGGACATATCCTAGATTTCAGGCTCGTGCAGATGGTATCATTGCCCCGGGGTAGACAGAGCACATGTATACAAAGTATGACATACAGTTGTATCAACTATCTATTTATGCAATGCTAACTTGTGACTTTTAAAAAAATTGTCCCCAGGGCCAACTACCATCCTGGCACGAGGCATAGCGACCCTCCCTGACCCAAGTTGCTGACAGCGTAACGATTTGGGCTGATGCTCTAGATTTTTGCTTGGACATAGGACAGATGCAAGACCAGGTAGAGAAGTGAAAGACTCATGTTCCGAAATGAGAAACTGGGATGAGGGGAGTTGGAATAAGGACAGAAAAAAGGGGACGTTCAGGAAGATAACTATGAAGAGATTCTGAGTGAAATGCACACCTGGCGAGGAGCAAGGGTAGAGGTGCTCTGTGAGGAAAGCCCTCGACCCTCACCTTGTTGTCACCAACCACTGAAGTACCTCCCCGGACTTTTTTTTTCCTCCCATCCCCCTCTTCACTCTTACCTAATATATGAAGGAGACTGCTAATGCGGTAAGGTAGGATATTCTCTTTCTTTGGCTATTAGGAAATCGGAAACAGAATCATAGCCTACTAAAAACACAGCAATGTTTTTAACTTAAAATACCCATCACCCTCCTCTTCTTTCCCTCCTCCAATTTCTCTGTTAACCAATTGTTGTTGTTGTTGTTTTTTAAATCTGATTTGAACTCTGTTGTATAATTCTGATAAGTTGCTTCAAGTCTTCCTTTGAAAGAGGCAGGAGATAAACCGATGAATGAGACAGAGATGATAAAGGGAAGGTTGACGGATAGTGACGCTCTCAGACAACCTGTGTAGGAGACAAACTGTGTATAAAGACTGAAAAATAGACAAGACGGGAAAGACAGGGAGCACCAGGGATCCGATGGTGAAAGGAAGACATTGTTTCTCCCGTCCCCTGTCTCTTCCCCCTCCCTTGTGCCATCAGCAGACCCAACCGTACATGGCAGACAATGGGGGAGGAGGGAAGAAGGGAGAGCAAATCATGCCAGGAGTTAGGAGAGGAATATTTAATAGTAACAGTAAAATTAGGAGTCCCACTCAAATGGAAGTCCAGAACTGTGCCTATATGTGTGCTACACCAATCTTCCCTAATTATTTATATAGATATATTTTATAATAACACATTATAGACTCATTACATAGTCTGTATCATGCATGCGAGCACAAAACCAGTTGAGAAAGCACAAGAGTTTTATGATGCTGGGAAGGGGGAAACACAGCCAGAAAAGTGCTTTCTGGCAGTCTTCCAAACCTAATCTTGATTAGTTGGCCTATATGTTATAAATAATTTCTATGTCACCCCAAAGCATTTGAGTCTTAAATTAATTCTGTGCCTTATGGCTACAAATTAGACATATCCCTGCAATACTCTTTTCCAGCTTCAAGCTCAGATTCTTGTTTGGGAGGCTAATAGAACATAACATAGGAAAATTAAACCTTTATGACACAATATGTTCAAAAAAGGACTAATGGTAGTAAATATTATATCTTTTATCATTTCTCTGGGATTTGGTACCTTATAGCAAAACACCCACCAGATTCCCCTAGGAAATAATTTAGGAATGCAATTCTTAAAAATATGGCCTGAATTTAAAACTATATCCAGTCCCAGTACAAATTATCATCAAATATCATGATTTAAATTATTAAAATTCAATAATGGTTTGTCTTAGGAGCAAATAGTCTAAAACTTTATAAATCAAATTGAGATCATTGATCTCAGAGGTGATTTGACATGACCACATTTAATACATCATGTCAAAGAAAAGGGTAGGTCAGGCTGCACAGTATCAAATTTCACTATTCACTTATTATAACATCTTTCGAGACTTATCTCTAGTAATTTCAGATCTAATTTCATGACGTCACTGAGTGAAATTGCTAGATTGGTAATTCAGTAAGAATCTTCTGGAAGTTTCCAGTTTTTACTGAAAATAAGAACACAAAAGAAGCAGAAGACACATCTGTCCCTTTTATCATTAGTGACAATCATGCTTTGGATCATAAATCAGTCAATAGAAGTTGTAAGCAAAACAGCTCAGGTTAAATAATAGTTATTAATCAGATTCTGTCTGCCATTCATTCTGTAGTTAAATATTAAATGCACGCAGATATATATTACTATTAGAATGTCTTCAAATATAAGGAAAATAAGTCTCTGGAGGGTGATTTCCATAGGCTTACAAAGATGGCAGGATGGACAACTTCAAGTCCAGTGTTCTTTTTTTTTTTATTATTTCTTTACAGTGTAACAGAATTCATTGTTTATACACCACACCCAGTGCTCCATGCAATTCCTTTTACTAAATTTACACTGCCTTCAGGAGCAGAAGAAAGGATTCATTTACAATCAGACTTAATGTTAAAAAATCAAATCTCTCCTATTTTGAGTACACATTCTTTAAGTTAAAAAAAAAAAAGGAAAATGGCAAGAAAACATCTATCATGAATCAGCATAGAATTATGTAGAAAAACTCACTTCTTCTCTTGTCTCGGAGAGATGGCAATGTTGACAAACAGACTTTCATTAAGACATATATGCTGGATCCTTTTCTGCAAACCTGACTTGACAATCGTGGGTAGAAGTGAAACTGAGTACAAGGAAAGCCTAGAGTTAACAGTGACAAAAATTTTTACCATGATGATTTGAAGATTGGGACTGTACCTATCAATTTACCTATCCTAAAAATTCTCTCTGCACAGTTTTACTGGAATTTAACTTGATGGAGTAAATACACACACACACACACACACACACACACACACACACGGAATTGGTAGTACAAACGCAAATAATTTTAAAATTGCTTGTATAAATTCTTCCATAAAATACATGTAGTAATAAAAATAACTTTTAAAAATTAAATAGAACATGAAAAGAGCCACACTCAACCAATAAGGGGTTACATGCATTCTTTGGGATAGTACAAATTAATTCAGGAAGGATATGTAACACTGTCTGAATGAAGCTGAGGTATCACTTAGCAAAAGCAGGATTTTTAAAGGGCAGTAACGGAGTTGAAGGTTTCCCCAGCCTGACAGCTCTTTTCTTTTGAAACCAAATTGCTTTAGCAATTTGCGTCTATTCCCTGAGTCTGTCAGTCAAAGCAAATATTAAAAATGTGCTCGTTTGTTTTAGATGTAAAAAGAGAAAAGCCAAGGGACAGCCTGGATTGTATTCCATTTATCACTGATCAGGAGTGGGGGCTTTCCACATATAAGAAGAATTTGGGGGTAATCACAGTAAAACTAATCTTTTTCACATATTGCATAAAGTTGTCCTTTCTCTTAGAATCAGTATCCAAGATGTTCTTACTCTGGGGAACTGAACTACACAAAACAATCTGTTTTCATCAGGCATCTTTCATCACGGACACTACTCATCTGTGAAAGCATAAAGCATTACACCCTATTGCATACTTAGGTCCTGAGGCACTTGGGGGTTAAAACTGTCTAAAAGTCATTATTAGATACACTTCAGATAAGAGAATTATGATCCAGGGGATCATAGAGCAGGAAATATAATTGTTTCATCTCCTCCCAATGTGACTCTTACAAGACTGAAGCATCTTGAACCTCGAGTGCGTGCAGTTGAGAAGGAAGTTTGTATCTTTGACAACATCTTTTATTAAGCATCTCCAAAATGTTTATGAGCTGTAGCCCATTCTTTTTGTGGGCTTCTATATTAGTGGTGGGCATATGAGTAAGCAGCCACATTGTTCCACAAATAACCTGGAGTACATCTTGACAGCTTCTGGCATACACTAAAGGGGTACAAATTACAATAATTTAAGATAAAATGAAAGAAATCTTTACTTCTTTCTTTAGGCACATTTGTGATTTTTTATCTAAGCGCTTATTTAATAGAAATTTCTGCCATGCTCCTTTGAAAATCTGATTTTTATTTCTTCTCTTTATATGCAAGTTTCAGCAAAGTCTGAAAACTATATGATACAAAAATGCCTTTGACAAATGACGAATGAGTACGACCCACTTTCATCTTGTTGCCACCAATTCTCCCTGAGTTTTATCTTGCTTTTGACAATTGTCTAAAGCCTGTGGCATCACATGATGATGGGGAAATTCACAACTGAGAAACTGAGTCAGATATGACGGTGGGACTTTCCAATTTCTGTCTTCTGCAGCCTGCCCAGCCATCCCATGGAAACATTACTCCATTGCCTCACCTAGTAGATGAAACAGACAAAGGCCTGAGAAGCTAAAGGACTTCTCGAGCTCATGCAGCAGGGGGTATCACAGCCAACAGGTAAGCCAGGCAGAAATGTTCTGAATTTCACTCTTGAAGAGTGAGCAGACTTTCTAGCATCAAAATAAAATTCATATTTGATATCAGAACCAATCTTACTACCAAGCATGCATCCGTGACATCCAGAGTAGGGAAACCAGACAGTCTTTCTTAGAAAATCCGCACACACATTAATTATTTAATTGCAAAATAAAACAAGCTTCTCTAAAATGTTATGAACCTCACAAGTTGTGAACGTCCAGGTTTTGGCCTCTGGGGGTGCCAGAGTGGTACAATCAGTTGGGTGTCCGGCCCTTGGGTTCAGCTCACATTGTGGTCTCAGGGTTGTGAGAAGAAACCCTGCTTTGGCTCCAGGTTCAGCGCGGAGTCTGCTTGGGACTCTCTCCCCTGCCTCTGGTCCCTCCCCATAAAAATAAATAAATAAATCTTTAAAAAATATATATTTTTTGGCATCTAACATCTGAAAGACATAGCCCAGAACTTACAAGGGTGCTACATGTAAGAATTTTAGCTATTTCATTCTGAACTGCACATGAAGTATTATTTTTATTATATTTTATATACGAGACCAGGTATTACAAGAGCATAGAATTATAAATTTCATTGTAGTTACAGTATATAGCTATTTTCATGAAATGGCATTTTGTTTCCAATTCAGGTATGTTCAAAGGACGAATGTAAGACAGGAACAGGAGAGAAATTTTAGTTAATTGGATAGTATAGATTCTGGCTTGTGAGCAATGTCAGATTGATTTCCATACTACATAACAAATCCAAATAACTCACATAGCTAAACACATCTAAGCACCCTCCCTTGATCCCCTGATATGTCCTAACCACAATTCTCCCTTGCAAATGGTGGGCACACTGGCTTAAATATGGGGCTTGTGATGAAGGCTTAAAGGAGTCCTCACTGTCCCCACATGTGGGCTGGGGTGGCCGTGAGCACCGGAGCGTGTGGTGCTGTAGCGGCCAGCCCTTCCTGCTGCGCTCTCCTAGCCCCGGGATGCAGACCAGAATCTGGACATCATGGGAATCGCTTCGCCTTGAGGGAAGTGGAAATAACAGTAACTGCTGGCTTCATCTAAGGAGTAGTTTGTGAAACTGCCATGTTGCCCTCCTCCAGGTCAGAGGACTGCTCATGCTCTCAAAATTATTCTTTTTAAAAAGATTTTATTTATTTTTTGACACAGTGAGAGAGGGAACAGAAGCAGAGGGAGTGGGAGAGGGAGAAGCTGACTTCCCGCTGAGCCGGACCCTGGGATCATAACCTGAGCCGAAGGCAGATGCTTAACATCTGAGCCGCCCAGGTGCCCTCAAAGCATTATTTTTTTAAAAAAATTATTCAGCATTGACTCTTCAGTCTTTCACGAACAGTTTTTCAGTGTTGCAGGGTCATGTCAACATTGCACATAACTCCAGGGAGGATCATTCACTCGAAATGCAAGGTGATGGGCTGCCCGGAGGTTGTAAAGGTGTTGACCTTGATCCCTCTTTACCATACAATTGCACTTACACGTGGAGTCTGAAAAGCCAATGAACAACTGAGCAAACAAACACAAAGCAATAAATGCAGAGAACAAACTGGTGGGTGCTGGGGGGGAGGAGAGAGGTGGGTGAAATGGGTGAAGGGGAGTGGGAGGTCTAGGCTCCCAGTATGGAATGAATAAGTCACAGGAATAAGAAGTATGGCACAGGTGACACAGTTAATGGTGTTGTAACAGTGTTGCATGGTGGCAAATGTAGTTACACTTGTGGTGAGCACAGCGTAATGAATGCATACACTTGTCAAATCACTATATTGTGTATCTGAAACGAATGCAACACTGCATATCAACTGACTTCCATTCAAATATATGTAAAACTTAAATCATTAGATTCTTAATTAAACCATCACATTCTTCACATCTAGCTATATTCTCGTTTCTGTTAAACATTATGAATCCATTCATAGCATATGCCGGAACTTCTCTTATGGTTTTGAGGAAAGGGATACTCAACCTGGAAGAAATTCTTTCAAGTACAATGATTGCTTTTTTAGCAGATTTGAAGTTTGATTGTCATAAATGGACATGATTTCATGTAAGGTAAAGGCTTAACTACTCTTTTATAAGCTTAGCACAAAAACATCTTATCATGCACTCTTTGGTTATAAGTGTTTTGGTGTTTTTGAATAGAGTAGAAGCTTATTTATATGAATTACTGAGCAAATTAACAATTTCCTATAAATTTGCCAAATAGCTTCCAGCTTATCAGCAATCATCTCCTGTGCCCCTTGCATGTGCCTGCCACTGGGTAGCACTGAACGTGACTCAATTAGTCTTAGAGAAAGGATAAAGATTAGGGAAAACTCGTTCTCCATTTGAATAAACGCTTCATAAGAATCTACAGTGGGTTCTGGGAACACACATTTGAATACTGAAGAGACAGCCAAAGGAGCATGAAACCTATTTGAAGAAGCATCAGTTGGCTGGAGGTCCGAGAGATAAAGTGCCTCGATGTGAGGTTCCGTACAGACAGAAGAAAAACAGCGATATATTATGGTTCCATCCATCTAAGCAGAACATGCTGGGCTTTATTTTCATGTTGATTTTGGCATGGACTACAATACACTTGAATCATTTTGAAAGATGATAACAGGAGAATTGGTGTTGGCAGCAGGCCAAATAAAAGCTGAGGATAAAAATGCAGTAGTCACAACTGTTTACTTCTGTCCACTGAGGTTTTGCTAATCAGAGAGCCGTGGGCGATTCCCACTGGAAAACACACTCTCTCTTAGCAACTGACAAAAGCTGGAAAAATCTAGGGGAAGCAAGAGGACCCAGGAAGTGGTAACACAACTTCGCACAGGGACGTTTGAAGGAGAAATAAATCCTGCCGGGCGGTTCCTTCTTCAGCCGCGGGGACACCTGCAGAAGGGAATCTGCACAGCCTTCGAGGGCCGCCTTGAGAAGTACTGTGCTCTTGCGGAGGCTTTCCAAGCGAGTCGACAAGCTCGGCTTCAAGAGTTGGCGTCTCCCCAAGCTGAGAATTTGCTCCCTTAGCTGCACTGGGTGCTGTTCACACTTTTAGACTTTCCTTAGTGATTCAGAGGCCAAAACGACATTACAAAGAATAAATGTACATTCTCGTACACAGCCATGACTGAGAACATCCCCCTCCAAGTCTGCCATTGTAACACCGAACAGAAACTTCCCATCTCCTCCAGAACACCAACCCGACCGACCGTCTCTAAGTGGGCTGCCTGGAACGGACGGTGGCTGAAGTGCCCTATGACAATTGTTACCAATCTGAGAAACATTGTTAGTGAAATGTTCACTTGTCTTTCAAAGTAGGAGAAAAATAAGAACATGTAGAGCAAGTGTAATTAAAGTTAGAGTTATTCTCTATACTGAACAATCTTTTAATTTGAAATTATGTCATCCCATCTTTTTGTGTGGTTAAAAATTCTTCATTTAAAAAATAATGGTAGAAAACTAGTTTTTTAAAATCGTTTAGCATTTTAAGTCTTTATTTGACCAAATTAGGATGCCTTAATTGACCATTTTTGCCATTTCTGATCTTACTTTTGTGGTGGATTGATCCATAAAATTAAAAAGCCCAAGACCTGTTTCGAAAGACCTAGAGACAAAAATGTGGCCTTCCAAAGTTTCCAAATTAAGTATGAGAAACAAAGTGCAAGGAAGAAGAATGGACTTTTGTGCACCAGAGTTATATATATGTATACAAGAAAGTTGTGGAAAAGATGCATTGTATGAATTAAAACAGTGAGATGGCATTTCATGTATAAAGAGAAGTAAAATGACAAAGGTACTAACACTGAGTGTTAGAGTGGGTAGGTGTGAGGAACAGACAGTGTCATACTCTGCTGAGAGCAACGGATGCAGATCGGAATATGCTTGACTCCCATTGTTAATGACTCTCCAAGGACCTGTCAGTGCACATTACTTCTACACCAAATTTCTATAGGTAGGAATTTACTTCAAAAGATATTTATGGGGGCACCTGGGTGGCTCAGTGTGTTAAAGCCTCTGCCTTCAGCTCAGGTCATGATCCCAGGGTCCTGGGATTGAGGCCTGCATCGGGCTCTCTGCTTAGCAGGGAGACTGCTTCCTCCTCTCTCTCTCTCTGCCTGCCTCTCTGCCTGCTTGTGATCTCTGTCTGTCAAATAAATAAAGAAAATCTTTAAAAAAAAAAAAAAAAAAAAAAAAAAAAGGATAGTTTCCAGGGGCTCTCCCTGGAAGTGTTCATAGTATTAAACAGATCAGAAAATATCCAGTATACAGAAATAGGGAACTGGTTTTAAAAAATCATCTAGTCTCTAAAACAGAATGTTACATAGCATAAATATGGTGTTAAAATGTGTGATAATTTTGAAAGCCTCTACTCTATGTTGTTAATTGGGGCCGGGGGGGGGACAGATTCAAAACCCTGTGTGTAGTATGATTTAGAGAGATAAGGGCAGAGACAGAGATAGAAACAGATACATAGAGAAACCTGAAAATGTATATAACAAAATAACAGCTAGGTGGTAAGATGAAAATATTTTCTTCCCTTCTTCTTTTTTTAATGCGTGTTATGAGTTGAATTCAGTCCCCCTAAAAGATATGTTGATGTCTTAAACCTAAGCATCTCACATTGTTTGGAAACAGGGTTTTAACAGGTGTCATTCTTTAGGATGACTCCATACTGGAGGAGAGTGGGCTCTCAGCCCAATATGGCTGGTGCCTTTACAAGAAGCCATTGTGAAGACAGAGACACAAAGAAAAAAATACCTTGTGACAACAGAGACAGAGACAGGAGTGAAGCAGTTCCAAGCCAAGGAACACAGAGACCAACAAGCCCCACCAGAGGCTAGATTCCACCCAGAGGCTCCGAGGGGGCAAGACTTTGTGGACATCTTGATTTTGGTCTTCCACCCTCTAGCGCTGTGAAAGAATACGTTTCTATTGTTTTAAGTCCCAGGTTACGTACTCTGCTATGGCTGCCCTGGGAAACGAATACAGCGGCAACACAGTCAGCAAAGCAGAAAAACAGGAATTCACAACTCACTGAATTCATGAAAGCAGGTGCCCATATAACTACACCAGAAGTTGCCCCTGGGACTCTTCCCAATCCTCGTCCCAGGCCCCTTCCCAAAGATAATGACTATCGTGATTTCGAGCCCTCTAGTTTAGTTTTGCTGTTGAAAATGCATTTATAAATGGAAGCAGATAGTAGCATTCCTTTATGGCTTTTCACTCGGTATTAGGGCTCTGAAACTAAACCGTGTACACACCGTCATGTACGTTTCTGCTTACTCTGATGGGCACTTAGGGTCACTCATAGTTTGGCACCATATGACCAACACCGCTATGAAGCCAGCTGCGTGTGTCTTTTGGTGCATACGTGCACCCATTTCTGTCGGGTATTTAACTGGGAGTGGAATTGCTGAGTCACAAGGTAAACACATTCATGACCTTGTAGATAACTGTCAACTTTCTAAAATATTTGTATCAATTTACACACCTACCAGCATTGAGTGAAAATTCTTATTCTTGGTAGTTATGGTCTTTTTGAATTCTTATTCTTGAGGGAGAGTAGTAATATCTTACTGTATTTTCTTTTTAAAGATTTTATTTATTTATTTGACAGAGAGAGAGAGAAAGCACAAGCAGTCAGAACAGAAGGCAGGGAGAGAGGGAAAAGCAGATTCCCTGCTGAGCAGAGAGCCCAATGTGGGGCTTGATCCCAGGACTCTGAGATCAGGACCTGAGCTGAAGGCAGACACTTAACCCACTGAGCCACCCAGGCGCCCCATATCTTATTGTATTTTCATTTGCACTTTGCTGATCACTAATCATTACTTTCTCATGCATTCATTAGTCATTTGGGTACCTACACTGAGTGCCTAGTGGTAAAAATACACTGGAAAAGAATGTGACAGAATAAGTAATTTGACAATAATAAGTATTAAGCACAATAGTTATTAGAAAATACTATTATTGGTAACACATGTTAGTGAAATTTACCAAAATTAATATCATTATGATGTTTAACAAAAATAGATATTTAGAAAAAAGGAGTAACACTCATACTACCTCATTCTTCTGTAAGAATGTTATGAGATACATTGTGTCAAGATATATAAAGCCCTATTGAAAAAATGATGTTTATTGCCTAATATAATAAAAATTTCAGAGTAGCATTGATCCAGGTTAATTCAGTGAACATCATTGAGACCATCTCTCCAGTGGCCAGCTCTACAGTGAAATAACCTAGACAGGTTCTCTATGGGTAGAGACACTAAGAAGGTCCCCTTCAAATTAATGGGGAAAAGTATGTCTGTTAACAATGATTATTTTATCACATTAATCATGACTAGTACTTACTAAAGTTCATGGATTTGTTATCTGAATTATGCTTTGTATTTTGGGGAATTGAGGCCAGTGTCCTGAACCAAAATGCATGCATATGGCATATTAGATGTAGGGGGAAAAAACTAAGTAATAAGCATCTGGAATTAATGCCCAATTAAATAAAAATTCCAAGGTTAAATTCCAGACATATGTTTTCCTCATACCCAAGTGGATTGTTACACAAATCTGTAATCCAAAGATCATGCTTAAAATGTTATTTAACCCCTTATTATAAACAGTGATTAATGCTGTAGTCATACAGGGATAATCTTATTTCAAACCAGAAGTATTCATTGAAATGAGAGTTCAATTCAGTATGACAGAAATTCCCAGATGACAGAAGGAAAAAATGTATTAAAATATTTTTGGTGAGAGTTACATGGAAGTATCTAGAAACACACTTTTTTTTTTTTTTTACTAACATTTAACATTTCTTTATAAAATGAAAAATAAATATTTTCTTGTAACGATTTTTTGTGCTAGAACTACATTCTTTGAAGTCCCCCCACCCGGGCTCACTGATGCTGAATAACCATCACCCACACCAAGATTCTAAACCCATATTTGACAGCCTTTGCAGACACCCTCCAAACAAAGGAGCAGAGAAGGCATGAAGAACACACATGTGCACCTGTGTGTACGCATGCGCACGCACACACACACACACACACACACACACCCTCAGCCAAGCCCTGTTGCTTTTCCCCAGAGAGTAACCTGGCTGCTCTTCTTTCCTCAGGTTAACTCAGCAGGTGCTTCTCTCTCCTGACTTCATCTCCTGCTTTCCTTAAATCTACGTATTCTTCTCCTTTTGGCTATTTTACTCCATTCCCGTCTCACTAGGATCATCCTCCCTCTTTCTTGTGATTCTTGGATCTTACTTGGGCTTTAGGATCTCCCCCATTCCCTACTCAGAATGAGAAGGAAGTACAGAAGCTCTAAGGGAAAACAGCACTCGAGAACCAGTATTCTAGAAGGAACTTCCCATGCCTTTCTCTCCTGCCTTACATGGTTTTCTTCCTCCCAGAAGTAGGAAGGAAACCCCCAAAATGTTGCCCCCTCATTCACTCTGGTCCAGGGAGTTACTGATGAGCATATCTTCAGTTAACTGCACGTGAAGGGTGACGGTCAGTTAACACTTCATTTGCAGCCCAGACCTGATCCACTCTAAGTTGAACAGAATCTGCTTCACCTTCTATCTGTAACTATGATTAAGTGCCACATAATTTAAAATGCCTTCTTAAAGACATGAGAACCATCAGGGATGGGGCCCCCGGGTGGCTCAGTCGGCTGACTCTTGGTTTCAGCTCAGGTCATGATCTCAAGGTCTTGAGATTGAGACCCACGTAGGGCTTTGCGCTCAGCGAGGAGTCTGCCGAAGTTTCTTCCTCCCTCTCTCTCTGCCCCTCCCTGCATTCGCTCATGCTCTCTTAATCTCTCTCACTTTCTCTCTCTAAAATAAATAAATACATCTTTAAAGAAAAAAAGAATCCTCGGGGAAATTTAAATAAAAACCACAGTAAGTTAACAGCTCACACTTGTCAGAACGGCTACCATCACAAAGGACAAGAAATAGCACGTGTTGGCTAGGTTGTGGAGAAAAGGAGAACCTTGTGTCCTACGGGTACAAATGTAAATCGGTGCAGCTGCTAATGGAAAACAATACGGAGGCGCCTCAAAAAACAAAAATAGAGCTATCCTATGATCCAGTCATTCTGTTCCTGGCTATTTACCTGTAGAAAATAAAAACATTAATTTGTGAAGACATGTGCATCCCTACATGTACTGCAGCATTGTTTATGATAACCAAGATACAGAAGCAACCCAAGTGTCCACCAATAGGTGAATGGATAAAATATTTTTGGTGAAAGCTATATGGAAATATATAGAGACAGACTTTTCACTAGCATTTAACATTTCTTTATAAAATGAAAAACAAAGCCTTTCCTTGTAAAGATTTTTGTGCAAGAATCTTCTCTCTCTCTCTCTCTCCTCCCCCCTTACACTGAGGAATATCACTCAACCATAAAAAATAATAAAATCTTGTCACTTGTGATGATATGATGGAACCTAAGGGTCTTACGATAAGTGAAATAAATCAGAGTAAGAAAAATAACATATCATTTCACTTATACATGGAATCTAGGGAAAAAACAAGCAAACAAACAAAAAACAGAAATAGACTAAAATATACGGAAAACAAAAGAGACTAGTGGTTGCCAGAGGGGAAGGAGGTCACAGAATAGACAAAATAGATGAGAGGGATTAAGATGTACAAATTCTCAGCTAGAAAATAAGTGTCACAGGGGTGAAAATTATGCAGCGGGAATCCAGTAATACTGTAACAACTTTGCACGGTAACAGATGGTAACTACACCTTGTGGGGAGCAGGGCATAGAGAATAGTCAAATCGGTATGTTGTTCACCTGTCACTAATATAATATTGTATGTTTAATAAAAAATAAATTTTAAAAAGCCTACTTTCTGTCTTTAACTTTGACCATGCTGTCAAAAAGTTACCATTAAACCCATGGGAAAGAAAATGGATAACTAGCTCATGTTTAGGGAAAAAGACACTTAAATGTTCCAAGCACTAGACTAGCCTCTCCATATTTACTGTGATACTTGGTGTACCAGACTTAAGAGGACATACTGTAATTTCTCCTATTTCATAAACGAAGCAGCAGAAAATTGTAGACAGTATTTTCTCACACTTCTTTATTTTTTTGAGGGAGCGAGAGACAGCATGGAGCTTGGAGGGGAAAAGGGAGAGGAAGAGAGCATCTCGGGCAGGCTCCAGGCCTAGTGTGGAGCTACCTGGGGCTGGATCCCACCGCCCTGAGATCATGAGCCGAAATCAAGAGTCAGACGCCTCACTGACTGAGCCACCCAAGTTATCAAGTTCCTTGAAAAGTTAAATCAGGATTCAAATTCTCTTCTGCACCCAAGGTCTGCCCACAACATTCTGCAAGACATGTAAAAAGTAACAATGGAGGTTCATATCGCATACATTCAAATATTTAAATAAATCAAGTGCATCTGTTTTTAAATTAATCATCTCATAGGCTCTTACCAGAACAAATATTGCTTCGTAAACATCTAGATGGTCTGGTTCAAATTTAGATCTCTCGGGCTCCTTGGTATTCGCAGGAGCAAAGCCCACCTGTTCTCCTCTGAGTCCTGCATTCCGACTGTCACATCCACACTTCTCCACACCTGCCGCAGTCAACACCCCTGGCTTCCTCGGGGCTTGAAGGAATGCACCTCCGGGGTGTGACCATGCAGGAAGGACAGACTTGGAGAAGATGCCAGTGCGAGTCCTGGAATCAGGCTGACAGGGAGAGCACAGAATCTGCGGTTCAAGTACCTGGAGCGTGGTCTGAAACAGTGACGGTGGAAACTGGTTTGGCTCTTTCCTTGAGGCTCACCACCTTGTCCAGGGGCAGCATCTCGGCCATAAGACAACTCAAGGGTGGCCTTCTAGAGCAGTGTCTCTCAAAATTTAATTGCATTTGGATAACAAAAGCCTGGGGCACTGAGTAAGGGCCCCCATGAACCAGTTAACCGCTATCTGAGGGTGGTGATGTCTTTGCCTATGGTTGGCTCCATAGTTACCCTCCTGCCCAAGCAAGCACAGAAGAAAAGTAATACAGCAAAAATGATAATACAGCATCATAATACAGCTCATTGGGGCTACTTAAGTATAGTCAGAGGGAAAAATACATATAGAAAAGTTCCCTGGAAAGAAGCTCAAATAATGAGGTCAATTTAAGAGATTTGGGGTTTTTTTTTTCTCCAAAGCTATTCAAACCCTGGGTTCTCTCTGTAGCATATATTGTTTTATCGTCTCAGAGAAATCATTATTTGTTGGCTCTAAGTGAACTGGAGTGAGTGAAAGTACTAAACATACTTTGTAACTTGGATCTAAGGAATTGTGGGGAAAATCCTAGCTTATTAGCTGGGGTTCTAGTTCCAGCTTTTTTTCTAACAAGTTACCCTGGGTAAGTCAAACTCGACCTTGGTTTTCCTTGTCTAGAAAACCATGCTAACAGCAGAGGTCTTTACAAAGTGAGAAAAGTGAGATATGGATCAAATGCAAAAATAAGGGTGATACTTGTGTATTGGAAATCATACAATGGATTTATCTAGAAATATATGTGTATAAAAGGTGAAAAAATTACTGTTCATGTGATAAAAATTTTTTAACTTTTTTTAAAATATTTTATTTATTTATTTGACAGAGAGATCACAAGTAGGCAGAGAGGCAGACAGAGAGAGAAAGAGGAGAAACAGGCTGCCTGCTGAGCAGAAAGCCTGACACGGGACTCGATCCCAGGACCCTGAGATCATGACCTGAGCTGAAGGCAGAGGCTTAACCCACTGAGCCAACCAGGCACCTTCTTTTTAACTTTTAAATACTACAAATACTATTTAATTTTTTAACTTTTAAATACAGCAAGTATTTTTTGATGTTTTAAAGCATTATGTACAAAAATATTTCTGGTATTTGGGAACTAGAGAACAAAGAGAAGCACTTTTAGGGAAACGTTTTCCTTGGAGAAACATCCACAATGTTAGATTCTGCCTTCCCTAATTTTACACCAAAGCTAAGACTACATAAAGTTATAAGAGACCAGTTAATGGAGTTGCATGAAACTTCTACTAAATTTAAAATAGCTTTTTAGACTCTTTAAGAATAGTAGAGTGTCCTTCTGTATCTCTAATGCAGTCTTTAGCTTAAAATCCAATTTCTTTGATATGAGAATTGCTACCCCAGCTTTCTTTGGAGGTCTTGGCATGAAAGATGGTTCTCCATACCTTCATTTTCAGTCTGGATATATCTTTAGGTTCAAAACGAGTCTCTTGTAGACAGCATATGGCTGGGTCCTGTCTTTTTATCCAATCTGCAACCCTGTGCCATTTTATGGGAGTGCTTAGGCCGTTCACATTGAGAGTGATTATTAAAAGATACGATTTTAGTGCCATCATGTTGCCTGTGAAGTCCTTGTTTCTCCCGATTGTCTCTATAAATTTCTGTTCTATATCACTCTTGGGGGCTTTCTCCTTTTATAGAACCCCCCTCAATATTTCTTGCAGGGCCTATTTAGTGGTCACATACTCTTTCAGTTTTTGCCGATCTTGGAAGTTCTTTAGTTCTCCATCCATTCTAAATGACAGCCTTGCCGGACAAAGTACTCTTGGCTGCAAGTTCTTCTCATTTAGTGCTCTGAATATGTCTTGCCAGCCCTTCCTGGCTTGTCACCTCTCCGTGGACAGGTCTGACATTATTGTGATGTTCCTCCCTCTGTATATAAGGAATCTCTTCCCCCAACTGCCCTTAAGATGGTTTCCTTGGTTTTAAGATTTGTGAGTTCTACTATTACATGTCAGGGTGTTGGTTTATTCTTCTTGATCTTGGGAGGGGTTCTCTCTGCCTCCAGGACATAAATGCTTGTTTCATGCTCAAGGATCTGAAGAATAAACATTGTTGAAATGTTTATGCTGCCTAGAGCAATCTGTACTTTCAATGTCATCCTGATCAAAATACCAATGGCATTTTTCAAAGTGCTAGAACAAACAATCCTAGAACTTGTATGGAACCAGAAAGACCCCAAATCCCTAAGGAAATGTTGAAAACGAAAGACAAAGCTGGGGGCATCATATTGTCTGATTTCAAGCTATATTACAAAGCTGTGAACACCAAGACAACATGGTACTGGCACAAAAACAGACACATAGACCAATGGAACAGAGTAGAGAGCCCAGATATGGACCCTCAACTCTATGGTCAAATAATCTTCAACAAAGCAGGAAAAATATCCAGCAGAAAAAAGGTTGTCTCTTCAATAAATGGTGCTGGGACAATTGGACAGCTATGTGTAGAAGAATGAAACTCGGGCACTTGGGTGACTCAGTGGGTTAAAGCCTCTGCCTTCGGCTCAGGACATGATCCCAGGGTCCTGAGATCAAGCCCCACATCTGGCTCTCTGCTCAGTGGGGAGCCTGCTTCCTCCTCTCTCTCTGTCTGCCTCTCTGCCTACTTGTAATCTCTGTAAATTATTTATTTAATAAATAAATAAAATCTTAAAAAAAAAGAATGAAACTCGATCATTCTCTTACACCATACACAAAGATAAACTCAAAATGGATGAAAGACCTCAATGTGAGACAGGAATCCATCAAAATACTAGAGGAGAACATAAGCAGTAACCTCTTGGACATCAGCTACAACAACTTCTTTTAAGACATCTCCAAAAGCAAGGGAGACAAAAGTGAAAAATGAACTTTTGGAACTTCATCAAGATAAAAAGCTTCTGCACAGCAAGAGAAACAGTCAACAAAACAAAGAGGCAACCTACAGAATGGGAGAAGATATTTGCAAATGATACTACAGGCAAAGGACTGATAACCAAGATCTATAAAGAACTCAAACTCAACACCCCAAAAACAAATAATCAAGTAAAAAAATGGGCAGAAGGATGAACAAACACTTCTCCAAAGAAGACATACATATGGCTAACAGACACATGAAAAAAATGTTCATTAGCCATCAAGGAAATTCAAATCAAAACCACACTGAGATACCACTTTACACTGGTTAGAATGGCAAAAATTGACAAGACAAGATACAACAAATGCTGGAGAGGCTGTGGAGAAAGGGGAACTCTCTTACATTGTTAGTGGTAATGCAAGTTGGTATAGCCACTTTGGAAAACAGTGTGGAGGCTCCCCCCAAAATTAAACATAGAGCTACCCTGTGACCCCAAAATTACACCACTGGGTATTTATCTCCAAGATGCAGATGTAGTGAAAAGAAGGGCCATATGCACCCCAATGTTCATAGCAGCAATGTCCACAATAGCTAAACTGTGGAAACAACAGAAATGCCCTTCAACAGATGAATAGATAAAGAAGATATGGTCCTTAGATACAATGGAATATTATGCAGCCATCAGAAAGGATGAATACCCAACTTTTGCAGCAACACGAACAGTTCTGGAGGAGATTATGCTAAGTGAAATAAGTCAGGCAGATAAAGTCAATAATCATATCATTTCACTCATTTGTGGAACATGAGGAATAGCACAGAGGACATTATGAGAAGGAAGGGAAAATGAAAGGGGGTTGGAGTCAGAGGGGGAGATGAACCATGAGACACTATGGACTCTGGGAAACAAACTGAGGGTTTTAGAGGGGAGGGAGGTGGGGGGATGGGTGAGCCCAGTGATGGGTACTGCATGGAGCACTGGGTCTTATACAAAACAATGAATCATGGAGCACTCAATCAAAAACTAATGATATACTGTATGGTGAATCACATAACATAATAAAATTTAAAAATAGCTCTTTAGGGCACCTGGGTGGCTCAGTTGGTTAAGCGACCGCCTTCGGTTCAGGTCATGATTCTGGAGTCCCAGGATTCAGTCCTGCTTCAGGCTCCCTGCTGAGCCCACCCCAATGCTCTCTATCTCTCTCTCTTTCATTCTCTCTCTCAAATAAATAAATAAGATCTTTAAAACAAATAGCTTTCTAAAAAATCTCCACAATTTAATAAACACCATATATGTGTGAGAGAACTGAAAATATTTTACACACTTGCCCAGAAATATATTTTTTAAAGTCGCCATTTAAAATAGGATGTACTAAGGTTTTAATTATGTAGTTTCCTAATTTAAAGACAGAATGGAATATTTATCATTTTCACATAGCTAATCATTAGTCATGTAGTTTCTTATTTCTGTTCAATTATTTTTTTTTAAAGATTTTATTTATTTATTTGACAGAGAGAGATCACAAGTAGGCAGAGAGCTAGGCAGAGAGAGAAGGGGAAGCAGGCTCCCCGCTGAGCAGAGAGCCCGATGCAGGGCTCAATCCCAGGACACCGAGACCATGACCTGAGCCAAAGGCAGCAGCCCAATCCACTGAGCCACCCAGGCGCCCCTCTGTTCAACAATTTTAAGCTTAAAATAACAACCTTTAGTGTTTTCTCGAAATTGTAATTTCCAAAAAAATGAAGCAGATACAGACCTTTTGAATAATTACTCCAGATACTCACCTTCTATATAAGTTTCTTGTGTATATCAATATTTCTGTCCTCATTATCACCTGACATGTATTACATAATCAAGTAATAAGGGCAATATATCCTATGTAAATGAAATTCATATAAAATTAGATTGCCTTTATTTAAAATATTAATTAATTAATTAATTAAAATAAAAAATGAAATAAAAATATAAATGATTTTCTATGAAAATATCCTTTATTCACTGAATTTTGAGTATATATAAATCCTACATAAATATATTTAGTTCTTCCAAATCTTGAATCCTTGGTTTTTGCTATTCCATTTTTAGCAGGGCTTTAGAATATCAACCAAAGATATCCATATCAGAGTCAAAGGTTGTGACCACTGTGGCTACCAAATGTTTGAAATGTGGCTAGGAAAACTGAAGAACTGAAGTTTAAATTTTATTCAATTGTAATTAACTTAAATTTGAAAATTGATAATTGATTCAATTATTAGAAAATTTAAGTGTGCTTGGAACAATTTTGATATGTGAGTCTACTTTCTCACTTTAACTACATAAGATCAAGTATTTCAGGTAAAATTTTAACAATTGAATGGAGATATATTTGCTATGAGTGTAAAATACACATTGGAGTCAAAGACTGAATGCCAGAAAATTTGTAAAATATTTCACTGATGATTTCTAATATTGATTTTATATTGAAATACGTGGATTAAGTAAAACATTATTAAAAACAATTTCACTTATTTAATGTGACTCCCAGAAAATTTAAGATTATATATATGGCTCATATTGTATTTATACTGGACAGCACAAGTGAGGAATGACTAACTTTAGAGTAAAATCTAGTGTGTCTACCTCCCAAGTTGGTTATTTCCATCAAGACTGGATTGATTCTCTGGGTATGAATGATTTGCATTAATCATTTCTCTTTAGGTTAGATAGAAAAAATGAATAAAGTTAAATTTTAAGATGGACTGGAGACATCATAGTGACATATTTTTATTCAGTCTTTTCAGGGCCACTAGAGTGTGCTTAAGCAGTATTAACTGGTCCAACACGGTTTTGGTTTTGTCATTCTTAGATCTATTTCTTTGTAAAATGTTTTTTCTAATTTTTTCCCTTGTTCTCCAACTATGAATTTTCTCCTTTCCCCAACCCTACTACTGACAAGATTTCCTGGCAGATTCTTCTTCTGTAATCTCCTTATACACCTTTGGTATTTATATTCTGTGGACCAGGAGGTCAACTAAAGGGGTCCTCTAGCATCAAATATAAACTCTCTCTCCATTTAGCACCTGCTAATCATGTACTGTCAGCCATACCCTTTGTCCAAGTGACTCTCAGAGAACACAGAATATAATGGCCTTTCCATGAATACTTGAGCTGCTTAGAGGACTTCTTCTCCTTTTTTTTTCTTTCTTTCTTTCTTTCTTTTTTTTTTTTTTTTTTTGCTTTAGCTTCCATTTTTTGGCAATACCTAGATGTTCCATGTGGTTAAGTAAGTGAATATAGGTGTTATTTCCATTTTTAATGTTATTTTGGCTCAAAAGTTAGAATGCATATTAATTAATTCTACAGCTGTTACTGTCTACTAAAAATGGCAAGAAGAATCACGTCAACAAAAATTCTGAAATACAGCATATTAAATCAAGAGTGAAAATATTCCTTCTGCCAAATCATTTATTTCTGAATGAAAATATATTAGAGAATGTCACAAAAAGACCTTCAAGGGCTCATCATTATAAAGGGCTTCAAGACACTAGCCAGCAGGGTGGAATTGGTTTTCATATATTTCTACTTTGTAGTAAGACTGCTGTTTATAGTACAAAAAACAAATTAATATTGGAGTGTACTCCCACATCCACTCAAAAGGTCTGAATAATTGTTTTCATCTTGGTTAAGACACAATCTTAATTTATTGACTACTTTTGTGTTTTAAATATTTTATGTTCTTTGGATTCTTTTTGTGTGTTTATTTTCATGCCAGAATATCCATGAATCATACAGTCAAAAAAAAAATTATAAATTCTGCAGATAAATTACTTATGGAGCTTTGAGTTTTAAAGTGTTAGATAATAAAGAAACCAACATAAAGTACAATTACATTTTAATAAAGGTTATTTACATCAACTTATTTAAAAATTTAGAGAACTTCCCAAAATGTAGTCAGATTTATTTTTGGGGGGAATACCCCCCCCCACCACAAAACTCAACTGTTAAATAACAGTGCTTAATTTAACAAGTGAAGAAGAAACACAATACATAGGTCCCCGGTGGCAGTGTTTAGAGACTATCTGTTGGGACAGCTGGTTTACCAGCTCGGCATGGCTCTGACAAATACTCATTTCAGTACTCAAGTCTCTGTGTTTTTAATGTTATTCTGAAAACGCTAGCTATAAATATCTACGCAGGAGAGTCCTTCCCTGAGGGCAAAGCACAGAACAGATGCTTGTCTTAATACGGGATGGACCAGTCATGGAGAGACCCAGGCATTCCATTTTTGCCTTATGCACTTGCTGATCTTTTTATCAAGACATAAACCCTCCGTTCTACCCCAAGCTGGCACCTCAATCTACACATGTCAAGAGGAGACAAGCAAGATAGTCAGACCTGGAAGTATTTTGTTTATTTTTCTTTTAAATAATTTCTCACATTCTACCATTTTACTAGGGACATTCTAAAATCAAACATAAGTCATTTTTTTAAAAAGGAGAAATGAAGACTGTAACAATGACCTACAGAATGCCGGAGCTGACCCGGGGCCCAGCTCCTTGTGCAATCTCATTGTTTGCTCCTCTAATGAGGACTCGAACGGTGCTTCTTTCAGAATTACAGCAATCCCCCCCTTATCGTGGTTCTCCCATCTGTGGTTTCAGTTGCCCCCAGTCAGCCGGTCGGAAAGAAGAGGATCCTATATGTCAGAAGGTCAACAGAAGCCTGACACTACATCACAAAGCGTATGTCACTGACCTCACTTCATCTGATCATGTAGGCATTTTATCATCTCACATCAGCAAAATAAAAAGGATGACTACAGGACAAGAAGACGTTTTGAGAGAGAGAGACCGTATTCACATAACTTTTGTAACAATATATTGTTATAACTATTCTATTTTTATTATCAGTGGCTATTGTTAATTACTTACTGGACCTGAAATTTGTACATTAAACTTTATCATAGGTATGCACACGTAGGAAGAAACATAGTATATGCAAAGTTTGGTACTACCCATGGTTTCAGGCATCTGCTTGGGTATCTTGAAATGTATCTCTTGTAGATTAGGGGGACTACTTTATCTGTTGTGGAAATCCAATTAAAAAAAAAAAGAATTCTTATGCCATTTGTTCCCCAACCCCGATGTCTACTGAATATAAATTTGAGTTTTTTTAAAGTTACCAGTGGTCTATACTTAGAAAAAATGTAGAATTTACTTTAAAGCTAAATATTTCAAGTGCATCATAAATGTTTTAGGGCTAACGGTTTTTCTTTTAGAATGTGAAGAAAGCTACATAGAACTTCCAGCTGAAAAATGCCCTAAACACATATTTTGAATTACAATTGCATCTAATGTCAATGGATTTATGAATTTACTGAAAGGGACTTTCCCAAGAGTAGCAGATTTCAGCTTGAAAAACTCATGAGTTGTACCACTCTCATGAGTATACGTTGTAGCAGTCTACAACTTCTATCCATTGTAGAGTATACATATGGGAACTGACCATGAGTGTGGCTGCATGGAAACATTTTTTTTTAATTTGATTTATAGCAGTATTTTCCAGTATTGAAGATTAAGGGTTTCTTCCTCATATTTACTTATTTCAAATGATTCAATCATATATTTATTTTTAATTATATCAATAGTTATTTAAAATGGATTTTTTTTTTAAATCACATTAATCATTAGTAGATAGAAGACAATAAATCCCCATATAAATTTAAGGATAACTCATTTTTATTATTAATCAGGAAGCTGAAAAAACAGAGGCCAGGATCAATAATACATTCACCATACCCATGACAAAACGGAAAATAAGGTACATCAATAATTAAGTCAAGAGAGATCACTAAATAATGTTTCTATAGATCTTCCCGCATCTTTCCAACTTCTAGACAATGGAGTGCCCAGGACTTACTCTTCACACCTCCTCTCTTTTCCATCAATATTTACACCCTGTGTAGTTGTATCTGGTTTCAATTTTAAATGACACCTGTACATTTGGCATCTCAAATTATTGTCTGCAGCTCCTATCTCTCTTCTGAATTCCAAACTCATGTAAGTATCTACTAGACTCCTCCATTCAAACACCTAGTGAATATCTGTCTGAAATCCATATCCCATTTTCTCCCACAGAACCTGTTCTTCCCCAGGTTTCCCCCATTTCATTCAAAAAGTATCTCCTTTGGGGGCACCTGAGGCTGAGTCAGTTAAGCATCCAACTCTTGAATTCAGCTCAGATCTTGATCTCAGGAATGTGAGATCAAGCCCTGCCTCAGGCTCTGTGCTGAGCATAGAGCCTGCTGAAGATTCTCTCTCTCCCTCCTCCCTGTCCCCTCACCACTTGTGCCCGTGCTCTCTCTCCCTAAAAAAAAAAAAAAAAAAAAAGGAAAAAGAATCTCCTGTTGCTAAAAGCCAAGAGCCTTGGTGTCTCACCAGGAAAAACCTATAGGCTCTACCTACAAAACATACACACACTATGACCATTTGTCCTCCACACAGCCCTTGCAACCGGAACCGAACCACAGTAACCTCTCATCTGGATTGTGGTCGTGCAGAACCTCTCAGCTGGCTGCCTGTACACTCTTGCCCGCATTCTCTACAGACTAACCAGAAGTATGCTTTCTTTAAAGTTTGTTTTGTAGCTCAAAACCCTCCACTAACTAGATGGCAAGATAGCCAGATGGCTTGGTAGTAAATAAAACTACAGAATATCTTTTTTTTTTTTTTTTTTTTCAAATTCCGAATACATTTTTGCCACTCTGGTAATCAGTCTTAACCTTGTTATTCAGTCTGAAATGTAAATGAAAAAAAGGCCCATCTTTAAAATAACTGTTAAAAAGAATAATGCTATTTATCTTCTGAAATCAGCAAAGGAATATTAATTATATGGAAACTCTAAGATTATCTGACATTTAAAAAAATTAATAAATGAAATCAAAAGGCATGACAATGACAAAGGCCTATAGCATGTGGCTACCAATACCCGTCTCCTTCTGTCTTCTACCACGTCAACTGCTGTGCCCTCCGAGTCACCCTGTTCCAGCACCAGTAGCCTCCTGCATGTTCCTTGCACACATCAAGCGGCTTCCACTGCAAGACCTCTGTTCTTAATGCTGGTTCTGCCCAGATGGCTCTTTCCCCCATATATGCATGACTTTCACCATCTGAAATACTATGTATCTATTATATGTTTGAGTGTTATCTGAGCTCTCCTAGAAAGATATAAATGGAAAGACAGCAGACATTTGGAATTGATTGTGTTCTGTTTCCTGTTTTCCCTCCGGCGCTTATGACAGTTCCTAATATCTGGTGGATTCTCAAAAAAAAAAAAAAAAGTTTAATGACAGAGGGATTTTGGTTTAGAGAACGTAATTTAGGGGAGTGAGAGAACGAGAAATGGGTTAGCAGCCGTCAGGGCGACAAAGGTGACAGATGATAGCAGCATGGACCAGCATGGCAGGAGGGAAGATGGAGTAATTGCTCATCCTAAGATGCATATTTATAGTGCCGATTGCATTTTCTGGCATATGAGATTGAGACACAGATTTAGGACGAAGTGCATGAGGAGAGCCGTGTCATAAGTGACTAACAATAGAGGAAGAAGAGTTTGTCAGGAATTGAGGGAAATCACAACTCCTGTTTGGGATGTTTTAGAAGTCTATCAGATATCAAAGTGCAAATGTCAAGGATACAGTGTGATGTATCTCAGCCTAGACTCAAGGGCGTGCTAATGGCCGCAGAGGTCATCACGTGGGCATCAATCCACAAAACATGAATTTTAAAAACACATGGGACTATATGAGATTTTTCTAAGGAACAGGACCAAGAATGGGCCCCGGATAATCTAGTATTCATGGGTGGGGTGGAGGCAAAGAAAGCCAAAGAGACAAAGAGTGGTCAGTGGGGTAGAAGGGGTTTCACAAGGGGAAAAGAACTGTCTCATGAAGACAGTGTAACTATGTCAACAAGAGGGAATTAATTTTTCCATCTTCACAAAGTTGCAGGTAGATGCCGGTTGACCAGCAGATTTGATAATGGGAAGGTTACATGATAATTGTCCGATAGCTTCTTCCCCAAGAATGAGGGAAATGTGATCTTCAGTTAAGAGTTGAGGCACGAACAGTTGCTGTTGGAAGAAAGAAAGAAGGTACTTTTCTCTCTACAGAAAATAGGAAAATTTACTAGCTAAATATGAAGTGTCTTATCTTTTTCAGCTCTAGAATTCAAACAATTATCTCATTTTCCAAGGAATTCCACAAACACTAGATCATATAAAAGTTGAACAGAGGACACAGAGGATTTTTAGGGAAGTGAAAATACTCTATATATTATAATGATGGATATATGTCATTATGTATTTGTCCAAACCCACAGATTGTACACCACCAAGAATGAACCCTAAGGTAAACTATGAACTTTGAGTGATTATGTTTTGATGCAGATTCATCCTTGGTTAAAAAAAAAAAAAAATACATACTTCTCTGCTGAGTAATGTTGACAGTGGGGGGGTGTGGCAGACTGTGCTTGTCTGTCCCTTCCTGTACCTGTGTTTGCAGTCACCTTCTATCTCTAGCCATGCCACGTCTCACAGGGCACATCAATACACTTACCAGTATGTCTGAACCACCACTGGAATCCTATTTTCCCCTTAAATCCAAAACCCTTAATTACTTTTTATTTTTTCCCAATTAAAGTACAAATTCTTTGGCCTTGTATTTAGTGCACTTGGAACCTAACACCAATTTTTCCTTGAAGCCCACTTCTCCAGTCTTACATAATACAAACTACAGATTATGTCTCTGTAAATATGCCACATGGACTCCTGTCTCTATGCCTTTGCTTATGCTGCCTTCCAGTCTGACTGTGCTTTCATCAAAACACATACACGCACGCCCTCTCTCTTGACATCCTGCCCATCCATTTAAATAGTGCTACTTTCTACCTGAAACTGCCCTCATGAATGCATTACAAAATGTTCTCTGGCTTCTTTGAAATCAAATAACACTGGTTTTATTATTCCCATGTTATTCTGAATTTACAAAGAGAAAACCCAGGCCAACACACCTTCTGTCAGTTAATAATTATGTGACCATGAACAACTCGTTTTGGGTCTCTGAGCCTCACTTTACATATCTGAAAGCATAAGGGTTGTAAAGATTAGTATGTTAAAGTCCAGGCAAAGTTTCCATTCATGTAATCAACATTTGTCAAAAGCCTTCTGAATAAATCATTATTAATACATAAAATGAAATAGTTCTGCATTGGAGATAGAAAATTCAGAGTTTGCTTATTATTCGAGACTCTGGAAAGCAATTTTAACAGATACAAGCCAGGAGTTTAAAGTCTACCACAAGTAAGAACAACAAGAAAAGGCACATCGTTATCACCCTAAGAAATGTTTAGTAAGCATCTACTATGTGCTAAGCTCTTTGTAAGCAGCTACAAGGAATGGAAATAGTACAAGCAAACAATTATATTGCTATATAGAGTTGTTTGCTAGAGAAACTGCATGGTAGCTAGAACATTGCTTAAAAAGTATTTTGTTATAGCAGTATAACAATTTATCATTTATATCTTTGATAGAAATATAACAGCCAACAACTTGACTGAAAAATAAAGGCCCACAGAGGGGAGGTGAGTGGGGGGTATGGGTGAACTAGATAAATAGGATTAAGAGGTACAAACGTCCATTTATAAAGTAAGTCACAGAGGAAAATTACAAGCACTGAGATTATAGCCAATAATACTGTAATAACATTGCACGGTGACAGATGGGGACTATACTTATCATGGTGAGCACTACCGAATGCACAGACTTGTTGAATCAGTACGTCGTACACCTAAAACTAATATAATACTGCATATCAATTTTACTTCAATAAAAAACAATGAAAACGCCCACTGACAAATTATTTTATCTTCATGACATCAACAAGTCCATTCTAGTGACGCTCTAGTGGATTGACCAGTTGGTTGGCAATGTGAAAATACAGCCTCGCCATGGCCATAAAACAATATGCCAACACAATCAACTCAGGAGAACCGAAAAATTTCCAAATGGATGGCTGGCACTCCCACTTCTCAATCTGCTGTGTTGGAACTGCAGGCACATGCTGTACATCTTTTAATGTTTTTGAACTATGACTTTCTTCCCTTCAATTGGGGAAGGCTTTATCGGAGACAGAAATGGAACTTTCTGATGGAAATTTCTCTGATACATTAAACTCGGGGGGGAAAGCGTGCAATAGATACAAGGATGAGTCTCCAGTTGTACACACAGAAAAAGGAGGTGAAGGAAGCATTCTTCTGCTGTGCAGTCCACCTAGTTGGGGTTCAGTGGGAGCAGAGGCAAGAATCTGGGTGCGCAGACATACACTAAAAATGGAGGGGAAGCTGGAAGTAGAGATTCCTGGGATGACTGTGGAGGAGGGGCAGGGGTGTCACAGAGCTCTGAGGGGACAGGGGCAGCCAGATTTCTCAGTCATGACTGCCTACTAGACAACAGTGGATAAAAGGAGCCTCATTTATACTCAGAAGTTAACTTATTATCTCTTTTCTTAGCTTATTATCTAAAAAGTGCTACTTCTAAAGTTACATGGTTCGCCAATTCTTTTTTTTTTTTAAATACGGTTGTTGTTGAAAACTTAGGAAAAAAAAAAAAGAACTTTGATTAAAATGGATTTACTGTAGTTGAAGATCCAATTATTGAGATGGAAAAATCAAAGTAGAGACCGCGGAAAAAGAGCATAAGACAAACAAGCTGAACTGACAATCAGTAATTCTAGAAAAACTCCTGCAGAGGGACCAAACAAGAGAGATGAAAAGAAATTAGATCTCCCTGTGAAAAGGGCTTTCGCTTTTAGCTAATAAAAATAGTCTTTCAAACAACCTTTTTAAAAACCTGAGCTTCCAGGGCTGAGCAGCTTGCCTTTACCTCCGCCTCCATTCATTAACTTTATAAAATCTGGGCAAAGACGTGCCAAAGAAACAATTAGTTTACGCTCCGCACCACAGAAGGTGGGTGAGCTAATGCAATTTCTGTCCTGGAAAACGGAGTCTGAGTGAAGGTTGTTTGTTATTGTTTTGTTTTTCCCTGATAAACTCTCTTCTTTTTGGCCAAGGAAGGTGGGAATTTGTTATTTATTTTAAATATACAGATTTGGCACCATTAAGGGCACTGAATTTGTTTCCCTATTAAAACTGACAGTAAACAGTGATTTCAAAATCTCAGGGAATTAGGATCTTTCTCTAATCTACTGAATGAGTCTACCCAGGATGATTGCAAATGCAAACCAATTTCAGCTTTTTCTTTCCTTTCTTTCTTTTTCTTTTTTCTTTCTTTCTTTTTTTTTTTTTTTTTTGCTTCAGACAGGCCTCCACCAATTCTTCTATAATTACAAGCACTACTGACTTTATATGAGGCACCAGTTTTTTGGACAATGTTTGAAGATTTGTAAAAAGTGATCTGGCATCTTCCCATGGAATCCCTTTCAAAATGATGTTTGTGAAAACAAATGTGGTTTCTTCACCAGGAGGCCCACTTAATTGAAGACAAACTAAATCCCTGAACTTCTACATGGGCTTAGTCTTAATTCATCACAACATGCTGGAGCTCAGCTATTGGGCACAAGGCTCACTGACAGCGTGACTTCAGGATGGGTGCACGTAAGATGCACCAATCATCCACGTCCATCTGGGACCAACGGGGCTAGCATTTAACCGGTATGACTTAAAGGTAAACTTTGTGATAGCAGAAAAACCATACATATTCATTTTTTTAAGGTTTTACTTATCTGAGAGAGAGCGAGCAAGCATGAGTGGTGGGAGTGGCAGAGAGGGAGAAGCAAACATTCTACTGATCAGGGAGCCTAATATGGGGCTCTGTCCCAGGGCCCCAAGATCATGACCTGAGCCTAAGGCAGATGCTTAACTGACTGAGCCACCCAGGAGCCCCTAAACCATATACATTTTAAAACAAAACTGAATCTTACTGGCACTAGTTCAATATTTTATAATTTCAGAGGAGACTTGGAGGAAAGCATATGAGGAAAATGTTATAACTTGTGTTTCCATACTTGCTTTTGTGTAACTTATAAAACAGCACCACTGCCATCAGAATAGTCTGCTCACAGACAACTTTTTTTTTTTTTAATCCCTCCTTATTTACCCATTCAGATTTACAGTGGCTTCTTCCTGATTTCCATATTAAGATTAATTTCTGCTTGGGGCGCCTGGGTGGCTCAGTGGGTTAAGCCTCTGCCTTCAGCTTAGGTCATGATCCCAGGGTCCTGGGATCGAGCCCCGCATCGGGCTCTCTGCTCAGCAGGGAGCTTGCTTCCTCCTCTCTCTCTGCCTGCCTCTCTGCCTACTTGTGATCTCTGTCTGTCAAATAAACAAATAAAATCTTTAAAAAAAAAGATTAACTTCTGCTTTATCACTGACCTTGCTATTCCAGCTCCAACATCTGAGCTCATGAATTGAGACTCCTACTCACTGACCACGCTTCTAGCCCATCCAACTATCACTCAGATGCTCTCACTACTACTGCTCTTGGTGCTTTTAAAGGCAACCAGGTGATTTACTATTCACCTAGCATGAATCCCCTTCCAGTCCTCACTTTAACTTCCAGGACTCATCAATCCAAGCATTCTCTTGACTTAGTCCTTCATGTTTTTTCTCTATTTGTCTTTGATGGGGTCTACCTGAAAAGCCCCAACTTGAATCTACCCATTTCTCTGCTTTCCCCACACTTTCACCTGGTGTGGATGTCACCAAGGGCTGGGCTCATACAACACACATTTGCAACTCTCTCTCCCCTACCCTGCCCTTGTTGTAGAGACGTTAATCCTCATGTCCCTACGTTCTCTTGACTTTGTAAGTTTTATTCAGCACAACTCTGCCCAGTGACACCTAAGAGGAAGTTTCTGTAAAAGCTTTTGCTTTTCTGATTAAAAAAAAAATACAAATTGTCTACACTTCCATTCTGTCTGCTACCTTTAAATTCAAAGCATGATGCCTAGCAGCCATCTTTAATCAGGAGCAAAAGGCCAAAGAAATCACAACACCATTGCTGCCCGCAGAGGGAAGCTGAACCTGCTCCTGCAGCCACCACTGAACTCTGAGCTGAGGAAAAGTAAGTTACTATTTCTTTCTTAAAAAAAAAAAAGATTGATTTATTTAGAGAGCAGGTATGTGTGGGAGCACATATGTGTGAGTGGACGGAGGGGCAGAGGGAGAGGGTCGGAGCCCCACACCCGGCAGGAAGCCCAAGGCTGAGCTCCATCTCGGGACTCTGAGGTCATGACCTGAGCTGAAATCAAGAGCCGGATGCTTAATGGACTGAGCCGCCAAGATGCCCCTAAATTACTATTACTTTAAGCCACAGTAATTTACCTTTTTGTACCTGGGGAAGAAAGCTGCAAAGTAATATTTCTGGTCTGCTGAAGGAATTACACTATACAGATAATAATTAATAAATAAAAAGCAGTCACCTCAGATTGGGACAACAGTCTAAAGTCCCATGGGTATTGTCTAGCAATCCTGATCCTTTCTCTTCTGGCCCATGTTCCGGGTCTCCAGAAGGCTATTTTATTTTACTATATTTTTAAAATTTTTGTGTTCTTTTCAGAGGGGCTATTTTAAACCTCCGTTTTATCAACTCTATCAGTCAATAATTTTTCTTCCTAATTTATGGAGAAATTAGAAACTGCCAGTGTCTTGTCCCCTTTGTTCTGTCTTCTGTTCCCACCCCTCTGTCCTTCCTCTGTCACCAGGCACGGTTCCAGGTCCTCGTCTAAACCAGCAAGAGAATTCCATGCAGTTCCTCACATCTCCCTTCCACCTTCGATCTGAGTCCTTTCCCAGAACAGCCTTCCTTCTCCTCACGTATCCCTTCGATGCTGGTGTCTTCCACTATTCTGCTGTACCCCACTTCTCGTCCCACCACCGCGTCTCCTCGCACGCGTACCTGACTGCTTACTTAAAATCCCCATTTCACTGCCTCAGCCTGATGCAGTTCAAGTGCAACCTGTCTCAACAGGAGATCCTGTCTTGTCCCCAAACCTCCTAGGGTGCTTATCATCTCAGTGAAAGACAGCATCCTGCACTCGGTGACTCATGCCGGAAATTTGGCCTCATTTTTCATTCCTTTATCTTCCTCCCACTTCATATGAACTTCATCTACTCTTGTCATTCTACCACTGCTAACTCTCAGGAATCTAGACACTTTCTCTGGCCTCACTGACACTAGAATACGCCTTCATCAGCTTTCTCCCACATTACTGCCATCGTCTCTAAATTAGAAACCTGTCCTAGTCTGCTCACCTCCAGCCCATTCTCCACCAACCATACAAAATAAGCTTCATCATGTGGCATTATCTCTCTGCACAGCTCAAAGACTTCAATGACTCCTAATTTATTTCTTAATAAAGCTGGTGACTTAAAAAGTGTCATCCGTTCCCTGCCAACTGCTCCAAGCTGATTCCCGTTTTTCTTTCCCATTGACACCTGCTACTAGAACTTCTCTACACTTCATTTCGCTACACACCCATGTCAGGCTCGCTTTCCTTCCAGGCCTTCATCTGTGCAATTCAGCCTTAGATGGAAATCTTCCTCTCTAACACCCTCGTACTTCCTAGGATTCATTAGGATTCCCAGTTTACATCTTCCAGGAATCTGTGCTAACCTCCAGATCTGCTTCAGTTGTCCTCTGTGGCTACCACACTACCTCTATTTCTTTTTGTTTAGAAGAACATTTTCATGACTTCTGGATCAGACTCTTGAACTGCAGAGTTGTAAACACCAGGGAACGAAAAATATTTTCAGTATCAATGGGGATGCTCAATTTAAGATAACATTCATTGTTATTTCACATCAAAGAAAGGTATTCTCAGGAATATAGAATAACTTTACACCAGATCTATAATTGTGCAATAATTTTGTAAACAAAATATTAAAAATTGGAGGGTTTTTATTTTGAAATAATATTTTTGACAAATTTTAGTTGTTATATAGTAAGATCCATTATCCCATTTAGATATCACACATGATGTAAAAGATGTAACACGAGATTTTGAGCACTGAAAGAGAGAGTGGGAAGTATCTGTACAAAAATGTAAAGGTAAGAAATCTGGAGTCTACCACTCTCTCACGAGCCTCATCCTTCTGGTTTAACTCATTAAAAGAAATTCTATATATCTCTATATTAGCAAGCCTGATCCTTTTCCTCTTATATTTTCATGTTTTTGAGCCTAGGAAGAAAGGCAGTTATGAAAAAGAAGATAATATACAATTTATCAAAAATACCAATCTTCATCACTTTCAGAATGAGAAATTTCTAACGGAGCTGGAGTAAGAACAAAATGATATAACATCATTTAAGCCAGGAGGTTCGAAGCCTTGGAAACTACGCGTTAATGAATTCAGCCGCATTCTATTATCTCCTGCTTGAGGCTCAGCCCGCGAGATTCCCCCATTAGACTCTTCGTTAAAATCTATCACTAAGACCTTGAAAAGAAGCGCCCTCCCTACGCTGTTAGATGAACACATTAAGTATGCTCAATGACCCAAGGAACATGTTCAAGAATGTCTGGAATAGAAAGAAATTAATCTTTCACTTACATAGAACTAACAACTCTTCAAAGCATTTGGACCTTTCAGTAGACGTTGATTCATGGCGTATGGGTTTATAATACTAAATAAGCCAGTAAGTATGCATTGACTAGTGTATGCGCGACACTATTTAGCATGGTAAACTACACAGGAGAAGTCCGCAATCTAGTGCCTACTTTTTGAGAAAGATATGAGACTCACATGACACTAGTAGAAAATGACCTCAGGACACAGGTATTTAAATGCCAGGATTATTTAAATTGCTTTACTGAAAGTTCAGGGAAGGGAGAACTCATTCGGAATGTAAGTACAGAATCAGAATATTTCAGAGCTTAGAGATAATCTCATTTGACTTCATGATTTTACAGATAAGTAAAATAAAATCTAGAGAGGTAAAAGGAAGGGAAAGAAAGAAAATAAAATGTTTTTACAACCATATTCCTTGTGTTATTTCACTTAATCCCGGCACCAAGTCTATGAATTTGGTGTTACTATTCCCATATTTTCAAAGTCAGCTCATGAAGTAGAGATTAATATTTTTGTGTGTAAACTCTCAAGATTCAGGAATTCACACTTGGGTTCTCTGATTCTAAATCCTGTTTTCCATAGCATGAAAACGTGATGGCACATGAAGGTACATCCATATATTTTATCTTAACTTAAACAAACAAACAAAAAATCTGTCTTCCCATCTTTGAAAACCTCTTACTGCCCTCGCCTGCATTGGCTTCTGGGTGGAATTATGCAAGTCAGAAATAACCTATGGTTTGGCAAAGCAATGCGCAGCAAAGCATTCACTACTGCTGTGAGGAAGAGCATCAACTACAGAGTCTAGTCTATGTCCCAAAAGAGAACAGAGATGTTCTCTTTTAGGGATTGAGGATCAAGGAGTATAAGGAGGAACTTTCGATGCAAGGATCTGATTGAGAGAGGGTATATTCAACATACATAGTTTAAGACTGGGGGACGTAATAAGGTGAGAGTCCTGAAGTGAGTTTTGATAAGTAAACAGAGCTATGGAAGAGAGAACAAAAACTTTTTTGTCCCCGTATTGCAGACTTCATTTTAAAAAGAAGCTACATTGTTGATCAATGGTTTTGAAATGACTAGGTTCCAGACAATGAAGTCAAGGGCGAACCAAGTCTGCGCACTGATAGGTTAAAGCTAAGACAGTATCAGCCCATACGTTTCATTAGATGTTATTCTTTTCATATTGCAGTTGTAGAAGGTGAACCAGTAACTGCCTAAGGGTCATACATCTTCAAGCACAGATTTCTTGGTAATGGTTCCATAAACATGTTATATTTCCCTTCCTTACTACAAAAATACGAGACCAGTATATGTAGACTTCTTTCTGCTCTAATTCTGCAGGTAGAACATTGGGTGGATGATAAAGTCACAATTGTTCCACAGCAACCCCATACACTGAAGCTTTCTGCTCTGCTTGAAGAAAATATTTTTTAAGTATTTTCAGCTGTAAATTTAGATTGTTGATTTTTTCTTAAGCTCTTCTTGAATTTCCTATATCACACAATCACTTGGGGGAAAATTACCAATAAATCTGGGATACAGTAATGTTGCAGAGGAGAAATTATATTGGATTTCATGACCACAAAAGCTCAACATCCACCTATAATTCTCCTTCATTATCTATCTGTTAACTGCCAGTGTGTTTCACTATTTGACTCCTTGAAAGTTCTTAATAATTAATTTTATACATAAAACAAATAGCTTCCATAAACATAGAATCATGGATTTTACTCTTCTGATAACATGTAGGTATTCTTCCCTTCACAGGTAAAATCCCAATATATGAAACACACCACAAACAGGCTACATTTAGAATCTGAAACTGTGTAGTCAGATATTAATGATAAATCTGCATCATGTGCCTTTTGCTTTTTCCCGAGATTCCATTTAAAGTCAACCTACTGGGATCTCACAATCAAGACCACACAGAAGTTCAGCTCAACATAAAAAACAGACTTATTTAGGCCTTCAGCTTATCAGTTCCAAATGTCAAGCTCTAGCCTAAGGCAAGTGGTAGGTTTTCACCAATTAACAAGACAAAGCCAAATTGTGGTATAGATCAAACTATCTTACTTGAAGAGTTCAAGAGTCGATTCAGGAGACAAAGAAGTAGAAAACTCAGGGATTGAAACAAAAATGCATTATTCTTTATACGTATAAAGTTAAAACTGAACTAAAATAAATGGTACCCATTCAAGTAAACAATCTGATACATTTCAAGATATATGTCTATAAAGCCATCACCAAAATTAAGGAAAAGAACATTGTTTTCTTCATTCTGTTACTCCCCAAAGCTTCCTGTGCCTCCTACCAGCTCCCCCCTCTTGTCCTCTCTGCTCTGCCACCACCCCTCCCTAGTTCACAGACAACCACCAATCTGCTTTTTGTCACTACACTTTAACTTGAATTTCCCAGGATTTTTCTATTAGTTGAATAACAAAATATGTACTTTGGGGGAGGGCTGAATTTTTCACTCATTATAATTATTTTGAGATTTATTTGTTAAAATGTGTATCAGTAATTCATTCCATTTCACTGATAAAAATTAATCTGATGTGTTCTGGTTTAACTGTGGGTTTAATCATTCACATGTTGAGGGATATCCGGGTCATACACAGTTTTTGATTATTACAATGAAGTTGCTAAGCACATAGCATCTTCAGTAGCAATATGCATTCTTTGCAGAAATATCTGCTTTGCTTTCTCTAGAGTAAACACTTTGGAACGGAATCTTTGGGTCATGTATGTATCAAATGTGCTGTACCCCATGTCACCTTTCCTCCACCAGTATATTAGCCTAATGATTGTTCAAACATTCCATTTCTTGCATCTGTGGGACTGAGGACAGATTTTCTTGCTTGCTTTCAGGCAAGAACTTCTCAGCTCCTAGAGAATGTCACTAGGGATTTGTTAACACAGCCTGCTCCACAGAAACCCTCATAACATAGCAGCCTACCTTCTCAAGGCCAGCAGTAAAATCCTCCCCATGCTTTGATCTCAGACAAATGCTAGGCACAGTCCCTTTTAAAGGCTCACCTGATTAGGTCAGGCCCACTCAGGGTAACTGCCCTATGATCACATCAAAGTCACTTGACTTGAGACTAACTGCATCTGCAAGACTCCTTCGTTTTTGTTATATAATGCAACCTTATCACAGAAGTGAAATCCAGTATATTCTTCAGTTTCCCCAGAAAACAGAAAATCAGTGGAACTAAAAGTCCTTTGAGAAGATCAATACCATTGATAAAATTCTACTCGGACTGATCGGGAAAAAGAAAGCAAGATACAAAATTACAAATATCAGAAATGAGAGAAATGACATCACTACAGAGTCCATATATAATATAATATATGGATAGTAAGGGAATATTATGAATAATAGGTCTAGCTTTTTTATCCAATCTGAAAAAGTCTGGCTTTGATATACAGTATTTAAACCCATTATCTGTAGTGTTTATATTAATGTGATTAGGTTTAAATATATTATTTTTCTATTCATTTTCTATTTTTCTCTCTGTGTCCATTCAAAATGCAAATTGAAATAAAATTCTGTTGGTTGAGTTTTTAAAATAGATCTTAAATCCAACAACTTCTCACTATATCATCTGTTGCCCTCAGTTCCTCCATGTTCTCCAACTCCTGGGGGTTACCATTCACTGGGAATGCAATGAGAATTTTGTCCTAAAGTTGTCCAATGCAGTGGCCTTAACAGTTCATGCCACTCTCATCTCTTGAGCTGATATTACAAGAGCCCCCCTTTAGTGTTTGTTTCTTGAGGAAGACAAATTTTAGAGGAAGAAGAATCGATAACTCACACATTCTGCATCTTTTCCATTACTGAGGTTACTTCTCCATTCGGGATCAGTGTTCCCCCAAATGCATCCCTTAATCCACTACTTTCAAGAGATGCTGCTCAGTGAAGGGCTTCTTGTCCCAAATAGGTTTGAACATGATCCCCAAGTATACCCCCTCATGGAGATTCACAATGTTGTCTAGCAAAGGCCTCCAGGAAGGAAACATGTTTAGGTAATTTTTCCCTAATCTTATTCATGATAGAACATTTTTCCTCATTGCATTGGGCAAGGAGTAATGTTTATACCTTCCTCCTCACTTGTTCTTTTAAGAACCACCACAGTTTCACTCTATATAAGGGGAATCCATTCAAGTGAACACTGCTTTGACATTATCACATTTGCTTTCCCTTGGACCTTAGAGTCTCAAATACAGAAAATGAGACTTACACTGCTATCATGATTATTTTATCTGGAAATTAGGAAACAGGCTCCAGCATGGCTTTTCCTACTTCCTGACTGATGAATCGGTAACAAAAACTGTGGATACTTTATGATTCCTGTTTCTGTTAATCCTACCTGAGTCAAATTTTCCAAAGTGGTGGCTTGCAGAGTGGGAGACAGTATTCTGTCTCAATCTCAGCTCCTTCACTGGCACCCACGACAGGTACAGCACATGCAGGCACACCTGTCTTAAAGAATGAGAAGGGAGTAGGAATGCCCAGTTTGACTTGGTATCCTGGATATCCTTGCACAGTATTTGTCTGAAACCCTGAACTCTGAGCTTGGCTCATGCGGCTAGCCACCAATCTCCAAATTTCATTATTTCTAAATTTCTGTCACTCCTATGAATGTGTTGTCAAAGAGTTAAACCCTGATAAAAGGTGAGTCTTAGGGATCCTGACTTCCACAATACCCAATGGGTTAAGAATAGGAAACACTAACCTCTAATATCAAATATTACAGCTCAGCTGAAGTTTAATTCACTATTTGTTACTTTTCTCTGAGACATTAGCATTTAACCTACCTCTATTCAAGGAATGAAAAAATGTGTTTTTGATTTAAAAAGTCTCAAGCCGTTTGGTATAATGAGCAAGAGGAGGGAGACCAGAACATGGCGTTGGGACTACGACCAGAAGCAGAGGTATGCGGCACTTATGCTAACTCTGATTTCATCCATCTCTTAGTCCTTAGGAACTAGAAATATTTTGGTGGCACATTCTTTTTTGGGGCAGAGGAGAGAACTTGATACATTTTACATGCTCCAAAAGATTATCATTTGCAGAAAGAGAGCTTCCTATATCAAAATGAAATGCAAACAGGATAAATGCCTACACAAATATACTTAGAAAGTTGCTGAATTTATTAGATCACTAACATGGGAACTTTCCAGGATGCCTGGGTGGCTCAGTGGATTAAATCTGCCTTACGATCAGGTCATGATCCCAGGCTCCTGGGATCGAGTCCTACATCAGGCTCCTTACTCAGGGAAGAGCTGGCTACTCCCTCTGCCTACCTCTCCCCTGCTTGTGTTTGCTCTCTCTCTCTCTCTCTGACAAATAAATGAACAAAACCTTTAAAAATTTTTTTTAAATAGGAGCTTTCTTTAAATGTGGAAAATTATAGTCAATTAAATTTTTGTTTGAAAATGTTCAACTATGCCTTAGAACATAAGGTTCAGCATATACCTTATATTTTCTTCCTTCTTAAGACCTCAAGACTTCTCACCACTTAAAATTTTTCTTTTCTTTTCAGCTCTAGATAAAAAAAAATCTAGTTATGTGCAATACATCACAAGTGAACCAAGTAGTGTAAATCATTTGCCATTTAAAACACCCGTCCTTTTCAATACCAATTAATTTAAATCATCCTTTTTCCTCCTGTTATACTAATTGTAGTATCTTTGTAGATATTCTTGGTTGAATCAAGGAATCTAGTTCTCATGTAATGTTCTCAGAGTTTTAAATAAGATCATCCTACTCTTTACTTTCAGATGTCCTGGGACTCTGTAATAAGGCACTTATCACTAACCAGCTCTATATTTCCTATACATCACTGTGCAACTTCTTCTAGTAAACCATTTCAACCTAGTTGTCTCAACTGACTTACAAATAAAAAAGGTGATACTATTCTCCCATAAGAGCTCATGAGACATTTAGCTTGAACAGGTTACCTGGAAGAAAATGTGCGATTCTTCTTTACTGTCCCCCAATCAATCTCCCTAAATGCTACCAAAATACAACAACAAAAAAACCTTTTTCTTATTGTTTTATTTCATTTGCATCCCTAATTCATCCTCCAATAGTTGAAAGAATACAAGTTTCCACTCAATTAAAACAAAAGTACAGGAGCTTGATACTGAATTTTAGGTGTACTAGTTCCGGTGATTTTATCATTGCGAATTGTGTTTTATGTACATTTTAATGGAATGGTTCTCAAGTCAGCAAAGGGACATTAAAACAGGAGATTAACTAAAATATTTTAGGTATTTTTTGTGTTGTAGTTTAAGAACATCATACACAAAATGACTCCTCAAGTATTACTGGAACTGACAAAGTAGGCTTCCCTGTGAAGCTCATTCCCATTCAAGTCAAACCCAGAACAATGTCAGTCACCTTATTTATAATGCCTGGTGGAACATTTAAAGCTTCTGTTGTTGATGGAGTCTCTACCATGAGCCACATTTGCCTGAGGAAGTTATTTATTGCCTGGTAGGCAAAGGCCCTCATAGCACTTGACCCAGAAAAAAAAGAAATGTTCTCTCTCTCTCTGTCTTTTTAGGACATAAAAATATGATCTCTACAATAAATTTTAATAATCAAAAAACAATTTCAGTTATATGACTATGATTTAATTCCCATTATCCTTGATATTTTTTATTTCCCTTAAAAAAAGAACTGCTTGGTTATGTTTCTTCTGTTAAATTGGAAGATTTAAACTTAAAGATTTAATGTTAAAGATTTAACATTAAACTACAGTGTTTTAGTTTAAGATTTGGAATCCCTTCACCAAAGAAAAAATTTTCTTATCTAATTTTGGCAAATGTACATAGGAATAGGAAGAAGAGGTGACTGAGAAAGTTTTAATCTAATTAGAACTGAATTTGCAAAAGAAAAATAACACTAGAAGAATACATGAGAAGAAAGAAGCTGCACAAAACTATGAAGCAGCTTCATGAATCTCTTGACTTCTGCATAACTTAAGATCTTAAATTACTTATTAGCATTACTTTAGCCATACTAAGCAAAATGCTCACCATTAAGAAGATATTTCTAGGGGCATCTGGGTGGCTCAGTGGATTAAAGCCTCTGCCTTCTGCCAGGTTGTGGTCCCAGAGTCCTGGGATCGAGCCCCATATCGGGGTCTCTGCTCAGCAGGGAGCCTGCTTCCCCCCTTTCTCTCTCTGCCTGCCTCTCTGTCTACTTGTGATCTCTGTCTGTCAAATAAATAAAATAAAATCTTTAACAAAAAAAAAAAGAAGATATTTCTAGGTGGAAAAAAAAGGGAATACTGTCATTGCTGAAAAGATTAACAGTGTTGTTTTGTAGCTGTTAATAGAAATAGTGATTTTGATATATAACTTAAATATTATGTATTAGAACATCTGCAAATATACGGTACGTGACCACTGCAGAGATTACACAGAACATACTCTACTCAATAGTATACACATGTGATTTTTGTTTAGCTCATGCAGATTTTCCACATATTTAAAATATTTAAAATCTAGGGCTTTCTCATAATGAAATATAAAGCAAGGATAAATTACGACCACTTATTAGTAATTTAATAATCTTAAATGAAGATTTACTTTAAAATGTTTTACATTTTGAATTACATGTTAGCTGTACTGCATTGGGGAAAACAATAACAACCAATGAATAAGACAAAACAAGGGGCAGGAAAAAATCCAATACAAGAGAACTAAACACAGCCATCAAAGCTTGTTGGCGGGATCAAAAGTAGAACTTGGGACAAACTTGTATCAGTATAAAACCACAAAAGCAAACAAATCAAGTTCAAGGGAAGAGTGAAGCAGAAGCAAAGAGGAAACCAGGAAGCATGGCAATTGGGCTTAAAGAAGGTAGAGATGTGGACATGCTCCCACAAAAGGAGCTCCTATGATGCTTCCCATTCTTGCTTCTACTGATTTTTAAACACAGATGTTATAAAATTAACAAAGTATAACAGAGTAAGAAAATAGATTAAAAGCTCTCATTATTGGTTTTTTTCTCCATCCATCAATAAATTGACATTTATTGACCATTCTATCCAAAATAACCTTTTTTTTCCTCAAGTGCACATGAAGCATTCACCATATCTTACATGATAAAGTAAACATTAACAAATTTAAAAGAAATGAAATAATACAACTTATGTTCTCTGTAATATATTGGTTTCTAACTTAGAAACATATATATATATATACGAATATATATATATATTCATTCACTTATATATATATATATTCATTTGTTATTGGTTTCTAACTTAGAAACCTATATATATATATATATATATATTCATTCATTTATATATATATATTCATTTGTTATTGGTTTCTAAGTTAGAAACCAATAACAAAAACAAATAACAGACAGATGGCTTAAAATTTCTAACTAATGCTGGGGCGCCTGGGTGGCTCAGTGGGTTAAAGCCTCTGCCTTCGGCTCAGGTCATGATCCCAGGGTCCTGGGATCGAGCCCCACATCGGGCTCTCTGCTCAGCAGGGAGCCTGCTTCCTCCTCTCTCTCTCTCTCTGCCTGCCTCTCTGCCTACTTGTGACCTCTGTCTGTCAAATAAATAAAATCTTTAAAAAAAAAATTTCTAACTAATGCTAAGCAACCTAGATAAAATGGATGCATTCCTGGAAAACTATAAACTCCCAAAATTGAACCAGGAAGAAGCTGACAACCTGAATAAACCAATATCTAGTAACGAGATTGAAGCAGTGATCAAAAACCTCCCAAAAAACAAGAGCCCAGGACCTGACGGATTCCCTGGGGAATTCTACTAAACTTTCAAAGAAGAAATAATACCTATTCTCCTGAGGCTGTTTCAAAAAATTGAAGCAGAAGGAAAACTTCCAGACTCTTTTTATGAAGCCAGCATTACCCTGATTAAAAAGGAGAATTTCAGACCAATATCACTGATGAATATGGATGCTAAGATTCTCAACAAGATCCTAGCAAACAGGATCCAACAGCACATTAAAAAGATTATCCATCATGACCAGGTGGGATTCATCCCTGGGTTACAAGGATGGTTCAACATTCACAAATCAATCAATGTGATAGAACAAATCAATAAGAGAAGAGAGAAGAACCACATGGTCCTCTCAATTGATGCAGAAAAAGCATTTGACAAAATTCAGCATCCGTTCCTGATTAAAATGCTTCAAAGTATAGGGATAGAGGGAACATTCCTGAACTTCATAAAATCTATCTATGAAAGACCCACGTCCTCAATGGGAAAAAGCTTACAGTTTTCCCGTTGAAATCAGGAACACGACAAGGTTGCCCACTCTCACCACTCTTGTTCAACATAGTATTAGAAGTCCTAGCAACAGCAATAAGACAACAAAGAGAAATAAAAGGTACCCAAATTGACAATGAAGAAGTCAAACTCTCTCTCTTCGCAGATGACTGATTCTTTATATGGAAAACCCAAAAGACTCCACCCCCAAACTACTAGAACTCACACAGCAATTCAGCAACGTGGCAGGATACAAAATCAATGTACAGAAATCAGTGGCTTTCTTATACACTAACAATGAAAATACAGAAAGGGAAATTAGAGAATCGATTCCATTTACTACAGCACAAAAAACCATAAGATGCCTGGGAATAAACCCAACCAAAGAGGTAAAGGATCTGTACTCTAGGAACTATAGAACACTCATGAAAGAAACTGAAGAAGACACAAAAGGATGGAAGACCATTCTATGCTCTTGGATCAGAAGAATAAACATTGTTAAAATGTCTATTCTGCCTGGAGCAATGTATACTTTTAATGCCATTCTGACCAAAATTCCACCGGTATTTTTCAAAGAGCTGGAGCAAATAATCCAGAAATTTGTATAGAAACAGAAGAGACCCCAAATCACTAAGGAAATGTTGAAAAACAAAAATAAAACTGGTGGCCTCACGTTACCTGATTTCAAGCTTTACTACAAAGCTGTGATCACCAAGACAGCATGGTACGTACTGGCATAAAAACAGGCACATAGACCAGTAAAACAGAATAGAGAGCCAAAATATGGACCCCCAACTCTATGGGCAAATAATCTTCGACAAAACAGGAAAAAATATACAGTGGAAAAAAGACAGTCTCTTCAATAAATGGTGCTGTGAAACACTGGACAGCTATATGTAGAAGAATGAAACTCGACCATTCTCTTACACGGTACACAAAGATAAACTCGAAATGGATAAAAGACCTCAACGTGAGACAGGAATCCATCAGAATCCTAGAGGAGAACACCGGCAGTAACCTCTTCGATATCAGCCACAGCAACTTCTTTCAAGATATGTCTCCAAAGGCAAAGGAAACAAAAGCGAAAATGAACTTTTGGGACTTCATCAAAATCAAAAGCTTCTGCAAAGCAAAGAAAAGAGTCAAGAAAACAAAGAGGCAACCCACGGAATGGGAAAAGATATTTGCAAATGACAGTACTGACAAAAGGTTGATATCCAGGATCTATAAAGAACTCCTCAAACTCAACACACACAAAACAGACAATCATATCAAAAAATGGGCAGAAGATATGAACAGACACTTCTCCAATGAAGACATACAAATGGCTATCAGACACATAAAAAAATGTTCATTATCACTAGCCATCAGGGAGATTCAAATTAAAACCACATTGAGATACCACCTTACACCAGTTAAAATGGTCAAAATCAACAAGACAGTCAACAGCAAGTGCTGGAGAGGATGTGGAGAAAGGGGAACCCTCTTACACTGTTGGTGGGAATGCAAGTTGGCGCAGCCTCTTTGGAGAACAGTGGGGAGATTCCTCAAGAAATTAAAAATAGAGCTTCCCTACGATGCTGCAATTGCACTACTGGGTATTTACCCCAAAAACACAGATGTAGTGAAAAGAAGAGCCATCTGTATCCCAATGTTTATAGAAGCAATGGCCATGGTCACCAAACTGTGGAATGAACCAAGATGCCCTTCAATAGACGAATGGATAAGGAAGATGTGGTCCATATACACTATGGAGTATTATGCCTCCATCAGAAAGGATGAATACCCAACTTTTGTAGCAACATGGATGGGACTGGAAGAGATTAGGCTGAGTGAAATAAGTCAAGCAGAGAGAGTCAATTATCATATAGTTTCACTTACTTGTGGAGCATAACAAATAACATGGAGGACAAGGGGAGATGGAGAGGAGAAGGGAGTTGAGGGAAATTGGAAGGGGAGGTGAACCATGAGAGACTATAGACTCTGAAAAACAACCTGAGGGTTTTGAAGGGGCAGGGGGTAGGAGGTTGGGGGAACCAGGTGGTGGGTATTAGGGAGGGAATGGATTGCATGGAGCATTGGGTATGGTGCAAAAAACAATGAATACTGTTACGCTGAAAAGAAATAAAAAAATTTTTAAAAATTTCTAATTATTTAGAAATTTGGGGCACCTAGGTGGCTCAATGGGTTAAGCCTCTGCCTTTGGCTCAGGTCATGGTCTCGGGGTCCTGGGATCAAGCCCCGCATCAGACTCTCTGCTCAGCGGGGAGCCTGCTTCCCCCTCTCTCTCTGCCTGCCTCTCTGCCACTTGTGATCACTCTCTGTCAAATAAATAAATAAATAATCTTAAAAAAAAAGAAAGGAAATTAAATGCTACACTTCCAAATAATACATGAGTAAAGGAGGACATTTCAAGAGAAATTAGAAAATACTTTGAAATGAACAAAAATGAATATCAAAACTTGCAGGATGCAGGTCTGAACTCAATAATCTAAGTTTCCACCTTAGGAAAAGAGAAAAAAAGAACAAAAAAATTTGAAATAAGTAAATCTATGGAAATAATAAAGAACAGACGTCAATGGAGTAGAAAAAAGAAGAACAATAGAGAAAATGAAAAACACAAGGTAAGTAGTTCTTTACAAAGATTTTAAAAATTGACAAATCTCTAGCCAGACTAACAAAGAAATAAAGACAGAAGATAAAATATCAGCATGAGGAAAGAAAAGGTGGTATCTCTGTGGACCCAGAGTTAATAAGGATAACAAGGAATTCTACAAATAATTCTACATTCATAAATTTGACAACCTGGATGACCTGGAGCTATTCCTCAAAAATCACAAACTACCCAAACTGACCTGAGATAAAATAGATAACTTAAATAGTCTATTAAAAGAACTGAATTCATTAAGTCCTTCTGAAAACAAAGTCTTCAGGTTCATGTGGTTTTACTGGTGAATTCTACCAAACATTTCAAAACACCAATTCACACATCTCTCTCAGCAAATAGAATCAGAGAACACTTTACAACTCTTCCTTAACTTAATAAAGGGCTTCCTTAACTACAGAAACCATATAGCTAACATCATATGAACACTTTCTAAGATCAGAAACAAAGCAACAATGTCTATTTCTTTTTTTTAAAGATTTTATTTATTTATTTGACAGAGAAAGAGAAATCTCAAGTAGGCAGAGAGGCAGGCTGAGAGAGAGGAGGAAGAAGGCTCCCTGCTGAGCAGAGAGCCTGATGCAGGGCTCGATCCCAGGACCCTGGGATTATGACCTGAGCCAAAGCAGAGGCTCAACCCACTGAGCCATCCAGGTGTCCTAAGAATGTCTATTTTCATCACTGATACTCATCATCACATTGGAAGTTCTACTCAGTGTAATAAAATAATAAACCAAAGGTATTCAGATTGGAAAGGAAGAAATAAATTATTTCTATTTGCAGATGACAAAATTGTCTACATATAGATCACCAAGGCATCTAGAAAAATGTTCTGAGCAAGGTCATAATAGGATACAAGGTCAACACACAAAAAGCAGTTGTATTTCTATGTAGTATCATCAATGAACAACTGGAAGCGAAGAATAAGAACAATTTTTCACAGTGCCTCTTTCAAATGAAATACTTAGGTATAAGTATTTATTAACCATTTTATCTCATCATTCCTCACAACCACCTCTGCAGGGAGGTACCATTATTCCCAATTAATAAATGAGGAAATTAAGCTAGAAAGTGAGTCACTCACCTAGGATGACCCAGATGAAAAGGAGTAACTTGAGAATCAACCTGAGCCTACTTGATTTCAACACTTTCTCTTATGCTCCTATACAAAGTAATTCCAAGAAAGGTAGCCTGTATGCTATTTCATAATTTGTGTTGAACTCTTACATAACAGTGAAGTTAAATAGAGGAGTTTTGGAAAACAGACTAACTCCTTATTTAAAAATGTATTTAACTTTCTTTACACTAATTATAGCAATATCTACATTATTTGGATGTGGAATCAATGCAATGCTATGTAACCTGCACTGACTGTTGCACTTTCTGCAGATATTTGCTATTATACACATGTAAGCCAGGGACTCAAGCTCCCAATTTTTGTCACCATTTAAAAAACATACAATAGACCATATGTGGTTGATGAAATTTTATGACATATTTGAAAGATAAATTTTAGTTGGCCAAGTCTCCAGTAATCTTACCTAGTGTTCAGTCAGAAGGACGGATCCACTTACCCTCCTATTACATAGGTCTCTGTCTTCTCAGAACAAATTTAAGGCAATGATCTATGATTACAGAAGACTGAGCATGGTTCTACTGCCAGACATTTGAAAATGTCTGTGACTTCTGTCTATCCATTTCCTAAATATGAAGTATGATAACGTGATTGAAAGTGATTTAAGTCAGTGTTTCCAGAGAAACAGAATTAAGGAATTGGCTCATATGATGGTGAAGGCTTAGCAACACTGACATGTGTAAGGCAGGTTGGTAACCTGGAAACAGGCAAGAGTGCTGAGTGTTGAGATGCAGCCTTGAGGCAGAATTTCTTCTACTCCAGGAAAGCTCAGGTTTTGTTCCTAAGGCTTTCCTCTGATTGGATGACCCCCACCACCAAATCATATAGTTATTTTCCCTACTAAAGTCCCCCAAACTGAAGATGTTCAGTACATGGAAAAATACTTTCATAGCAACACCTAGATTACTGTTTGATTAAATCACTGGATACCGTAGCTTTTACAAGTTGATACATAAAAATAATGATTACACTGATAAAGCACAGTATTTCTCAAAGTGCATGTTAAGAAAATCCGAGAAGTACAGAAGGAAACTGTTTAAGGGTTGCTGAGTCACCACGTCAAAGAACTGATAGCTATCAGTGACAACTCTGAGGGTGGTAAAATATCTTTCCTGATAGAAGGATGTGCTCTACTTTCTCTTGGATTGTGTTCCTCCAACACCCGTTTGACCTTCATTCTCTTTAATACCAGGATGAGATCCTCCTAACAGCCATGCAACTACCTCTCCTGTTTCCGGGAGCTATCCAGTGAGATTTTCCTGACATTCTGTACAAGAAAACTAAGACGACAGCTCACAGCTCCTTCTTCATGAAATAAAAGGTCACTGTCCAATGTTCAGATATTAGAACTTGTTAATATTCCAGTAATTATGGTAGGATTATTTGTTCAAGTCAATGTTGTTTAAAAGAGACAGAGAGAGAGAGAGAAAGAGAGAGAGAGAGAGATTGATTTTGACACTGAAATACTCTTCAGCAAAAAAATCTGTCATGTGAAATGTGACATGTAATGTCAATATGAAATGTAGTATATACCAGCTCCTCTATGGGGTGACAAAACAAGCCTACACGCCCCATTTCTTGAAAGTCTGACTTTTCCCAAACTGTTCTTCTGGTGTTCCTTTTCAAGTGTTAATTGACCAAACACTAATACTCCTGACATGACTGCTGTAACCACAGGATATCTGGAAATAAAGAGTTCTCAGAAAATACTTTTTTTTTTCCTTCCCAAGTTTTCCTTTGAACACTTTTAACCTGTAACTTATACTTATGGCAAGTGCACTAACTCCCCTGATGAGGGAAACACTGCTATCTGCTATTCCTTCTTCATCGTGTGTCTTTAAACAACTGATATGGGCTTAGTGAAAAGTAGTTAGAGCCTCAGAAGAATAAGGCCATAGCCAAGAAACTCTTGGCAAATTGTAAATCTTAAATGCAGAATGATAAATCAGACCTTTCATCACCTTGAACTGATGGATGAGAATAATGTGTCCTTATAGTTATTTACTCCAGTACAATGCTAAATAGTTCTCTCACTGACCTTGGTTTCGATGTTTTCCAAATATGTGCCCTTTAGCCAGCCTGTCCTCTTTATCTTTATCCTTTTTTTTTTTTTTTTTTGTATTCAAGCAGACAGTTGGAATATTTAGGCTTTTCTTCTAAATATTTTTCTCCACTGTTCTAACATTCTACTGTTTTTATTGTTGTTGTTTACATTATATCCGGCATTCTCGGGGTACTAATGGCTTTCCAGTATGTGCCGGCCACGTCATCTGAGTGCCCAGTAAGGTAAGGCAATTGGAAATTGTCCTTAACATCTACAACCATACAACCCCGCAGGCACCTGATTTTGTCTGATCTCAGAAGCTAAGTAGGGTCAGGCCTGGTTAGTATTTGGATGGAAGGAATTGTCTTTGGCAAAGCCTTTTTTAAAAACTATTATAATACTGTGATGGAATCAGTCCAAAATTAATTATTACAATTTGCTTATTATGTCTTATAGATTTGAACTATAATTATTCTTTTTTAATGATGTCATCACACTTTAACTTGGTGGGGGGTGGATAAAGAAGGTAATGAATTGTCCAATGTGAATATAATTTTGCAGAGGACATTTCTCTGTGAAGGAAAAAGGAAAACAGTATTTGTAGTACAACTATTTTGTGTTGCATGCTGTGAATTAATACGCCTTACTTTCTTACTCTGCATACCAACTCTCAGAACTGGTATTACATGTCCATCATCCCTTATATAAAATCCTTGGACTAAATACGTCTCAGAATTCAGAAATCTCCAAGTTTCAGGATCTGAGGTATCTCCCCGCAATCAACAACATTAGTATTTCCTCAGTGAAATGTCTATAACCTCATGTCAGTTCTGGTCAGGTTTGCTGACAATGGGTTCAGGTTTTACTGCCAAATAAGAAAAAAAAAATTGTTTTCAGTGGTTCTTGGGTTTCAGAATTGTAAATAAAGGGTAGTACACCTGTATTGACCCAATTTCAGAAGGAGGAACTTGGCATCTACAGTGATTGATACAAGTCAGAGATGCATAATTTAAACCCTGACCTGCTGGGAAGCAGGAACCATTTTTTATTGCTGTTGTTAAAAACCACATTAAGGATTTATGCATATACATTCTTTAAGAATAACTGGAGAACTGGGTTATCCAAGGGACACAAAAATAAAAGCTTGAAAGGTTATCTATTATTGAATCAGAACTTTCAGTCCTTTTGAAAAGTTTTCCATTGTGATCACCAATCATAAAGTCATAGGGAAGGTTATTTTCCATGTTTTAGAAGTGAATTTATATTTAATTTTTTAAAAGTTTATGTGCTTTCCTTAACATATAATTTCAAATTAACTCAAGTGGAGATTGCTTTGACACTAAAAGTTTGATGCTAGATTAGAACTGAAGGACCCATGAAGCCATTATGTTCAAGGAAATCCATGTGGGCTGTTAAATAATTATGGTCTAAGTTCACACCTATTCCCATCCTCCAGAGGCCTCTCACCCTTTCAAGCCTACGGGAGTGGAGAAGCTATTAACAGGTACCAACCGGATACCACTGGCATGAGGACAGGGCAGTTTTGCCTGGGCAAGAAAAGCTGGCAGATATACTGCAAGTATTCTGAGACACTCTTCGGCCAGAACTTTGACTAGGGTTTTTAGAAAAACATGATGTTATCCCGAATACCAGATGCTGCGTGCTAAAACTTTTGGACCAAGTAATCCTTTATTGGAAAGCCAAATATAGTCCCCATGTGTCGCAATCAGCCAGAATTTTCTACACTTACCATTCTACCCTTAGGTGAACTTCCCTTCATTATACCACAAACAAAGAAACATAGAGTAATTCTAGTGGAATGCTTTCAACTGGAAACAAGTGACATTATGATTACTGTACAAAACAAAACCTTAGGTACAATTCATGCCTTAAGTTCAAAGTTAATGGCACTTCAAAAATCATTAAAATTTTTACTTTGCTGTCACTCTCATTTAGTGAGAAGATGCATTAGAAGATAATCATTCGTAACAGACTTTTACACTATAGTCAAATTAATTAAAGGTTTGGTAAGCAAGTTTTTATCACCTCCAGAAAATCGACATAGCTATTAGTATTATAATTGTAGGAACAATTTTTTTTTTAAGATTTATGTGGGAACAATTTTTATTTGGCCACATTTAGGTTTTCACTAACAGATGTTGGGTATTCAATCAATAAAGCTGTTAGTGACACTGTGACCAATAATCAGAAAGGTAGTGTCATTATGCATTTTAAAACATGTCAAGTATATAATGCCTATGTTCCTTTTTTTGTTTTGTTCTGATAGAAAGTTACGACTGGAAACTAGGCAAAGTAAACTAATACTGAATTTATCTAAGTGAGAGAATTTTACATAAAAAAAAAAGAAGTAAAGTGGTTCATTAGATTCTACTTTTGATTTCTTTTTGAGCTATTTGTAATATACTTATCATATTGGCCTAAAATTATAATACCTTGGTATATTTAGCATGAAAAAAGTCTCACAATGGCTTAGAGATAAAAACAAGCAATTTTCTACTTAAATTAATGGATCAAGCTTCTAAATGCTATCATTGGTGGGATTCAGTGTAATTTTTTTTAATGTGTCAGCAAAGTTACTTTAGTCACAAATCACTGGAAGCGTTTTTGCATAAACAATGTAATAGTATCCATACTACTTAGCATAATTCTCCCTTGACTCCTCTTCTAACAACTGGAACAACTTCCAACTCCAGGGATTTTAAACAATGCCTAATACTCCCCAAAATGTTGTTTGGTATCTCTTACATAATGTTTTCATAGCCATTTACAGACACCTACATATTATACTTACATCTACTTAGAAACCTCTCTAAGTAATAATAATTCTGTTTGTAACATGAAAATCATTAGTATTTACAGAGAAACTATTTCATTGGTTTTGGATATATATGCCCTTCACACCACTCAATCATACTGATAGCTGAAATAGAAAAAATATAATTATACTGCCCATCATGATAACCACTTAAGCAGAGGAAATGAAATATGCTCAGAAAAAACAACAAAATACACAAACAGAAATTGGAAAATGACAACTTGGTATCCCCGCCCCCCCACTTTTGGCTAAAAATAAAATAAAGAGAACTGAATCAGATAAAAACAGATTAAACATACTAGCATTTCATTTCCTTTCAATTTAAGTATAACATGTAACAATTGGTCAGTCAAGGAAAGAGAAACAAGATGGACATACAGTAAAATATTTTCAAAGTGGTTTGAGATAAATATTTGTTTTACTTTTTATTTAATTGTATCCTTCAGTACAAGAACAAATTAGATAAAAGAATATTTGGGAGATGATATGACTGTAGAGAGGAGTTAGCTCCTTATTAAAACCATTATAGTGGTTTTTGACATGTTTTTACATGTTCTTCTGAAGTTGTTACAAATTCATAAAATGGCTTTGCCCTCTATTTTTGTTCTGATTCATTATTTACTGAATTGTGTCAGTAAACAGTAATCTTAAAATTTCAAATATCAAAGGTCCAAGACTAGACTGTAGCACACATGAGTACCACGTGTTAGCAATACTAAGCAGAATAGCTGTGTATGAGGGTTCTCCTGAGAAACAGGACCAAGAGAGAGAAGTATATATAAGAGGAGGTTTATTATAGGGATTGGCTTATGCACTTAACGAAGGTGAGAAGTCCCATAATCGATCTAGGATCGATCTGCTGTCCACAACTGGAAAAAGGGAAGCCAGTGCTATAATTCAGTCTGGGGGTCAGAGAACCAGGAGCTTCTGTGTGCAAGGGCCGTAGAAGATGGGACCTCCCAGCTCAAGAAGAAAGAGAGCATTTTCCCTCCCTCTGCCTTTTAATTGTACTGGGGTCCAGTCCACAGTGGATTGATGATGTCCACCCACATGGGTGAGGGAAGACCTTGTTTACTTAGTCTTCTGATTCAAATGCTGGTGTATTCTAGAAACACCCTATCTCATTCACACAGAAATGATGTTTTACCAGCTGTTTGGGCATTCCCTAGCCCAGTCAAGTTGACACATAAAATCAACTGTTACAAGTTGTAAGAAAAAAAAAATTGGTTGGAAACTTCTCTATTTGAAAGACTGTTGATTATTGTACAGAAGATGGTTAGACAGATTCTACCATACTATCTGGGCATTCATGTCTTGGTAAATTAGCATGGATCCAGAATCTTGTCCTCTCGTTTGCAGGGTGAGAACTTCATTACTTGAGTCACTTTTGTTCAACAAAAGGTGATTAAGCACAGGAAAACCTATTTACACTATTCAAACAGTCTCATTCAAAAGAAACAGAAGCTATAGAGGCCAGTAGGTCAATATATTAATTTTCCAAAGGAAATTTCAAAGAGAGAATAGTTCTATTTGACCAATTATATACCAGAATATCTTTTCTTTAATCAATGCCTCTCTATAGCCTTCAATTAATTTATCCAATTTCTCTGTCATCAGCACCTTATTTAAGGTTGAGCAACATATTTTACTTCTTGGTCAGTGGTTGAAACCCCTTGAAATCAAATCAAACATTTTCGTTCATAGGATTCACCAGACCCAAATTACTCTTTTAAGCTTGACTGATTCCACTGCCTGGGGCATGTGCTTATTGAGTAAGATGTCTGACACAACTGTCTATGTTTAATTTAAATGATTTCTATCTTTGGCCTTCGCCTGCAGTTCAATTCCAATAAATTAAATATATGTTTGCTGCAACTCCATGGTACACAGCAAATGAATATGATCTGGTGTGTCATTTTTGAATGTGACAGAGTGGAAAGAACAATGAGCTTCGAATTGGAAGCATTGCATTTCTAAGGCTGTTTCTGCCGCTCAGTGTCTGTCAGACATTGAGCCATTTACTCACCTTTTCCTTCAGCGATGCACTGGAGGTTACACATGATATATTCCATAGATCCGTTTTAAGAATCAAGTCATATGAGAATAGTTTCTGTGTCAATGAAAGATACTGTAATAAAAGACACAGGAAGAGCTTGATCTAAACACCTATCTTAGGGACCTCTGGCCATCTTCCAGAGTCGGTGTATTCTCAGTGCCCTGAACCCCTCTTGGAAATGGTAACTGGAGACAGAAATCTGCCTATCAATAATATACAATGTTCTTCAATGGGAAGTTATCTCATTGAAACACGAGACCAGTAGGTTAGAGGTTCCCTCCTAAAAATAAAATAGGGGAAAAAAAAAATTTTTTTTAATTAAAAAAAAAAAAGGGAGAATGGAAAAATAAGAAATAATTTTAATTTCCTTGATAATACATTATATGCCCTATAATAGCTTGGTAGGACTAACATTATAGAATACCATAGGCCAGGTGGCTTAAAAAACAGAAATGTATTTTCTCACAGTTACAGAGACTGCAAGTCCAAGACCAAGGTGATAGCACGTTCAGTCTCTCTTGAGGCCTCTTTCCTTAGCTCTGCCCTCACATGACCTTTTCTTTATGCATGTGCACCTCTGCTGTCTCTTCCTTTGCTCATAAGGACATCTGTCATATTGGATTAGACCAATTCATTTAAGTGTAATTATCTCTATAAAGGCCCCACCTCCAAATATAGTCACACTGGGAATAAGAGCTTCAACATGTGAATTTTGTGGGGACACAATTCCATTCAGAGCAAGGACCTATACAAACACACTGGCAATGGGAACAAAGAGGAATAATATTTGAAAGCAATTTTTGAGATAGAATTGACAGCATTAGTTGATCAACTGAATTTAGGAAGTGGGAAGAAAGAAAAAGGACTTAAAAAGCCTACTTTGACATTTGGTATACATCAGGCATTTTGTTATATTCTGGACATACAAAGATGAACATAAAAGACACAGCCCATATAGTAAAAATTTAGTCCTTTCAGAACATGTATGAATGCAAACAACAAATGACTTACTATAGACTGCTTTATGCAAGGATATTATATATATGAACCTAATGGTAACCACATATCAAAAGCCTGTAATAGGTATACAAAAAAAAAAATTAAAGAGAAAGGAATCTAGGCATCACACTAAAGAAATCAATCAAACTATAAGAGATGAGAGCAAGGAAAGAAGAAAGGGACAGAGACTACAAAAACAGCCAGAAAACAATGAACAAAATGGCAATAAGTACATGCTTCTCCATAATTAATTTAAATGTAAATGGACTAAAAATGTTCTGATCAAAAGATTGAATAATAAAAAACAAAACTCACCCAATAAGAGATTTAATAACATTTCAGACATAAAAACATACATTGAAAGTGAAGGGATGGAAAAAGATATTCCATGAAATGGAAGCAAGAAAAGTCACAGTAGCTAACTTAAATCAGACAAAACAGATTTTAAAAGAAAGATTACAGCAAGAAACAAAGAAGGATGTTACATAATGATAAAGGGATCAATCCAACAAGAGGATATAAAAATGGTGAGTATCTATGCACTCAACACAGAAGCAACTAAACACATAAAGCAAATATTAAGACATAAAGGAAGACATTGACTGTAATGCAATAATATTAGGGGACTTCAACACTCACATCAATGGATAGATCATCCAGACTGATAGTCAACAAGGAAACAATGGCTTTGAATGACACATTTAACAAGATGGACTTAACTGACATATATAGGACATTTTACCTAAAAACAGCAGAAATACACAGTTTTTTCAAGAGTACATGAAACGTTCTCCAGGATAGATTCAATGTTAGGCCACACACACACAAAAAAAGTCTCAATGAATTTATAAGATTAAAATCATAATCAAGCATCTTTTCTGACCACACTGCTATGAAACTGAAATCAATTACAAAAAAAGAGAATACCAAAAAAAAAAAAAAAAAAAAAGACAAATACACAGAGTCTCAGCAAAATGCTATTGCACAGCAAATGGGTCAATGAAAGTCAAAGAGGAAGTAAAAAATAATTGGAGATAAATGAAAATGAAAACACAATGCTCCAAAATCTTTGGGATACAGCAAGAAATATTTCAAATAAACAATCTAACTTAATACCTAGAAGAAATAGAAAAAGAGGAATAAACAAAACCCAGAGTTAGTAGAAGAAAAGAAATAATAGGGATTAGAGCAAAAATAAATGAAATCGAGGTTTTAAAAAATAATAGAAAAGATAAATGAAACCAAAAGCTCATTCTTTGAAGAGATAAAGAAAATTGACAAAACTAGACAGGCTCATTAAAAAAATAAAAGAGACAATACTGATATAAACAAAATCACAAGTGAAGGAGGAAAAATAACAACTACCACAGAAATACAAATGATTATAAGAGAACATTATAAAAAAGAATATGCCAACAAATTGGACCATCTAATAGAAATGGATAAATTCCTGGAAGAATACTATCTTCCAAAACTGAGTCAGGAATAAAAAGAAAATTCCAGGGGCGCCTGGGTGGCTCAGTGGGTTAAGCCGCTGCCTTCGGCTCGGGTCATGATCTCAGGGTCCTGGGATCGAGTCCCGCATCGGGCTCTCTGCTCAGCAGGGAGCCTGCTTCCCTCTCTCTCTCTCTCTCTCTGCATGCCTCTCTGTCTACTTGTGATTTTTCTCTGTCAAATAAATAAATAAAATCTTTAAAAAAAAAAAGAAAAAAGAAAATTCCAACAGACCAATTATTAGTAATGAAATTGAATCTGTAACTAAAACAAACAAACAAAAACTCCCAACAGATAAAGTTCAGAACCAGATGGCATCACAGGTGAATTCTATCAAACATTTCAAGAAGAGTTAACATCTATTTTTCTCAAGCTATTCCAAAAGATAGAAGAGGAAGGAAAACTTCCAAAGTCATTTTAAGAGACTAGTATTATCCAAAAACCAGGCAGAGACTACCAAAAAAAAAAAAAAAAAAAAAAAAAAGACTATAGGCCAATATCCCTAATGAACACAGATGCAAAAATCCTCAATACTATATCAGTAAACTGCATTCAACAACATATTTAAAGAATTTTTCGTTATGATCAAGTTGGATTTATTCCATAGATGCAAGGATGGTTCAATATCACAAACTGATGTGATACATGGCATTAACAGAAAAGGATAAAACCACATGATCATCTCAACAGATGCAGAAAAAGCACCTGATGAAGTACAGTATCTGTTTATGATAAAAACTCAACAAAGTATGTTTAGAGGGAACATACCTCAATACAATATAGGCCATATATGAAAGACCCACAGCTAACATCATAATCAGTGGGGAAAAACTGGAAGTGTTTTCTCTAAGATCAGGAACAAGACAAAGATAGCCATTCTCACCAATTTTATTCAACATAGTACTGGAAGTCCTAGCCATAGCAATCAAACAACAGAAAAAAAAAAAAAAAAAGAAATAAAAGGCATCCAAATTGGCAAGGAAGAACTTAAACTGTCACTATTTGCAAATGTTGTGATATTATATATAGCAAAAACTAAAGACACATGCTATCAAAAAATGTTGGAATTGATCGATCAGTTCAGTAAAGTTTTAGGATAGAAGATTAATATACAGAAATCTATTGCATTTGTATACATTAAAAATGAAGTGGCAGAAATAGAAAGATATTATAACTGTACCAAAAAAGAATAAAATGCCTAAGAATAAATTCAATAGGAGAAAAACCTATATTCTGAAAACTATAAGACATTGATGGAAGACACTGAAGACACCATAAATGGATATACCATGCTCATGGAGTGTAAGAATTAATACTGTTAAATATTATCCATACTGCTCAAACCATTCTACAGATTCAATGGAATCCCTATCAAACACCAAGAGGATTTTTCACTGAACCAGAACAAATAAATATTAAAATGTGTATGGTAGCACAAAAGACCTCAAACAGTCAAAATAATCTAGAGAAAAAGAAGAAAGCTGGAGGTAGTACAATCCCAGATTTGAAGATAAACTATAAAGCTGTAGTAACCAAAACGGTATGTTTTATAATCAAGACTGGCACAAAACCAGGTACATATGTCAGTGGAAATATTAGAAACCTCAGAAATAAACCTACAGCTATATGCCTAATTAATCCATGACAAAAGAAGCAAGACTATACAATGAAGAAAAGACAGTCTCTTCAACAAATGGCGCTGGGAACACTGGACGGCTGTATGCAAAAGAATGAAACTGGACAACTTTCTTATATCATACACAAAAATAAGCTCAAAATGGATTAAAGACCTAAATGGAAGACCTGAAACCATACAAGTCCTAAAAAAAAAAGGGGGGGGGATGGTAATTTCTTGGACATTGGCCTTAGCAACATATTTATGCCTAAGTCCCTCAGGAAAGGGAAACCAAAGGAAAAATAAACTATTGGGACTACCCCAAAATAAAAAGCTTCTGCACAGCAAAGGAACCCATAAGCGACACAAAAAGGCAATGTACTAAATGGGAGAAAATATTTGCAAATGATATACCAGATAAGGGATTAATATCCAAAATATATAAAGAATTCATAAAATTCAAACCCCCCCAAAACCAAAAACAATTGGCAGAGGACCTGAACAGAAATTTTTTCAAAGAAAACATACAGATGGCCAAGAAACACATAAAAAGAGGCTCAACATCACTCATCATCAGGAAATGCAAATTAAAAACACAATGTGATACCACCTCACACCAGTCAGAATGGATAGTACCAAAAAGACAAGAAATAAAAAGTGTTGGCAAGGATGTGGAGAAAAGGGAACCCTTGTGCACTGTTGGTGGGAATGTAAGCTGGTGCAGCCACTGTGGAAAACAGTATGGAGGTTCCTCAAAAAATAAAAAACAAACAAACAAACAAACAAAAAGAAATTCCATATGATCTAGTATTACTGCTACTGGGAATTTACCCGAAGAAACACTAACTGGAAAAGCTATATGTATCCGTATATTTATAGCAGCATTATTTACAAAGGCCAAAATATGGAAGCAACCCAAGTGTCCATCAAGAGATGAATGGATAAAGATATCACACACGCACATAGACACACACATAGGAACATTACTAAGCTGTAAAAAAGAGTTAGATCTTGCCATTTGAGACAACATGAATGGGCCTATAGGATATTATGGTAAGTGAAATAAGTCAGATAGACAAATACCCTATGATTTCACTTCACATGTGGAATCTAAAAGAGCAAAACAAATGAAAGAGAAACTATAACAAACAGACTCCTAAAGACAGAGAACAAACTGGTGTTTGCCAGATGGGAAAGGGGTGGGGCAGGATGAGCCAGTGGTTGGAGGGAGTAAGAGGTACAAACTTCCAGTTATAAAATAAGTAAGTCATGGAAATGAAAAGTACAGCATAGGGAATGTAACCAATAATACTGTAATAACATTGTCCGGTGACAGATGGTAATTACACTTGTGGTGAGCAAAGCATAATGTATAAAATTGTCAAATCACTCACTGTCCACTTGAAATTCATAGAAGATTATAAGTCAATTATACTTTGATAGTAAGTTTTTTAAAGGGTCACAACACTTGCATTCAAAGAACAGATGCTCATTTTGAAGTAAGAAAATGAATTTCTATATTGGAGAATTGCCTAAGTTACTTAGCTTCATCCCTAGGCCTCAAAACCATACAAAATCAATGATCTCTCTTTCAGAGAATGTAGCCATTGAGATCTGCCAGACCTAGTTCTGTACTGTGAACTTAGAGTTCACGAGCTTTGTAATCTTGGAGAGATTTCTAAAACTCTGTTTCTTCATGTGCGGCACATGATTAATTATATTCACCTTCCATGGCTGATGTAAGAATAAAAGGAAAGGATGTATACAAGGTGCATAGCACGTTGCAAGATCTGCAACAGACACTCACTAAATAATGTTGGTAAAAAAAGGATTAGGTAGTTTCCAATAAATAAAAACCATGTTTGTTTCCTCCGGGTGGGAGAGGGAAGATAAACGAGGGTGGGAGAAGGACGAGCGAGTCTAAAAGCTACGAAAAAGGTAAATGGGAATCAAAGGAAGCGCCGCGGAGAAGACTCTTGAAGGTACCACTCGTAGGTGGAACACTGGGAGTCGCATGGAGGACATCAGGAGAAGGAGGGAAAAAAGGAAGGGGGGCAAATCAGAGGGGGAGTCAAACCAGGAGAGACTATGGACTCGGGGAAACATACTGAGGGTTTCAGAGGCGAGGGGGCTGGGGCGGTGGGTCGCCCAGTGACGGGTGTCAGGAGGGCACATACGGCAATGAGCACTGCGTGTTACAGACTCAAATACTGAATCGTGGAACACTACATCAAAGATTAATGAAGTACTGTATGGTGACTAACAGAATTTTAAAAAGATATCACTGTGATAAGTATTCAATTTATAAATATTTATGTATGCAAATGAACCTGGAGAACTCTGTAGAACTCTGAAGGTCCATGGCCCATAAATTTGGTTTGGGCATCACAAATGTAGAAATCAGAAGATTTCTGTTACTTAACCTGGTAAACTTTATCAAGTAAATTATTTGACCTCCTAGTCCCTTCACTGAAATATCACTGGTATTATCGGTTATACCTTCCTCGTTAAGCAATTGTGAAGCACAAATGAGATTAAGCACAAAAAGTTCCCCAAAAAAGGTCTGGCTTTCTTTTGATACCATATTGTAAGCAAAAGAACTATCAAAAGAGAAAGTGCTGTGAAAATGTGAAATTATAATAGTACTGCCGGTGGTAATAGTAGTCGTCTTCCAAAGAGATGGTCAGGTTATTTTCCTGTACTCTAGTTCCCATGGAAGTGGACTTAGGGACCCACACCCTGCAACGATATGTAGTTTCTCCAAATCCATATGTTCTTTGGCTATCAAATAGAAAAAAAAAATCCTATAAAGTAGTGAAAATGTCCTATCATACTTCATGATTTTTTTAGTAGAGCGTATCATATAGTTATATTGATTACATGAACTTGATACATGCTTTCTTATCTTCCCACAGGAAAATAAAAGCCATAAATGTTTCCTACAGGAAGATTACTGATTAATGAAGAGGCATTACCAACACTGCTCTTCGGGAGCATCAAGAAAACCAAACATTCTGTGACAGTAAATGATGGAAAAGAATGAATGACAGAAACAAATTTGGATACCGCTTAGAATGAATTAGTGAATATATATGAGTTCCACTTGCATTTCTTTGCACATACCTTAATCATAAATACCTTATGATTTAATAAGGTATTTAATTTCAGGGAGTTCAAGAATATAGAGAAGAAAGATTCAAGAGATTTAGAGTGTGATAAGAAGCCACAGGAAAATAAACAAGTCTTGTCACTCGTTTACTATTATATATTCTACCCTAGGCAAAATAATTTATATTTTGCATGGAAGTATTCCCCAAGAACAAAATCAATGCATAGCCTTGCAAAACTTTCCAATAATGAAAACTATCATTTAAAAGTTAGTGGCTTTTCAAATTAAAGGCTCCAAAGCAGATACAGAAGCTATTTGAAACTGTCTACAGGAAGAGCCTTAGGATTAAAAGGCTATAAGCTGTTAGACAGCTTATAACAAATGGTAGAGAAAGAGGAAGAGACAGCTTGGCTGATCCTGAGGAGAGATAATAAGGCCCGAGAAGGAATCCCAGCAGGACAGCACACGTGGTGGGGAGGGAGAGAGAGACTTTAATAAGACTGCAGAGGAAGGGGACCTGGAAGCCAGCTAGATCGATACAAAAATCTCAGTACCTTACCTTGCTCCGCCAAAGCCCAAGTTATCATACCCAAGTAAATTTTATATCAGATTTGCCTTCTTTTCAACTTGATATTGTTTTGCTTACAATGTGTTACCAAATGTTATCTTTTCAATCAATCTAGAGAGCTTTATTTTCTAAAGATTTGCCCAGTATTTTCCTCAGAGACACATATCCAGACAGCCTGTTTCTCATTAGCCGGGATAAACAGAAGTGTGTTTATAGCACAGCACTAGACTTAAAAGAATTCCCCTTTCCTAGGGAAGCTGGTCAGGGAATTAGCAGGGCAATAACATAAAGGAGTGAATTTCAGTGCTCAGCTGTGACATACATAAGACAGAATACTGGCTCATTAATAGTCTTTAAAAAAAGCAAAGTGCATAACTCTTTATGACACAAGGTAAGAGTTTTGTTTTGAACACAGTTTTAAGCAGTTCTACCATATGAAAGACCACCAATGCCAAACAGATATATAGAGAGACTATAAGATGTTTAATTTCTGTTCAACAAATATCAACTGCTCAGTGTGGGCCATATAGAGAATACAAACATGTGTAAGAAACTGCTAAATGGTTGACAGTCTGGAGACCAATCCAACTCATTGCGTTAACAGAATCCTTAGAAATCACTCTCTTATACTAAGGAGTGCTTGGAAAAGAAAAATATCAGTTAAAGCAATACAAACCACAGGGATTTATCAGTGGAAGTCACTAACATTACAAAAGGAAGTAATTGAGAAAATTTATAAGTATGTTGATAAGAAGAAAATTTACACATACTTTTACCATTGTAAAATACTTCTCAAAATGTCTTGGCTAGGAAAATCAATCATCAAAATCAAGAATAAATCCATTCACACTTATTCAATCACACTGTATTATCTGACCTAATTTCCCTTCATAGAGGCAACGTCACCCTCAGGATGGTGACAGTCTTCCAAGACTGTAAGTGCAGGGAAGATGAGAAATTCTAACAAAAGACAATGTGGATAATTTACATGTCGGTAATTGGAATGTGGTATTTGATGAGTCAGTAGAATATTATTTAGAATGGCTGTTTACACATAACTGTTTATTGTAATGTTCCTGTAACAGCAGCAGTAAGCATGGAATATTAGAAATAAGTGTGCAATGTTGTTCCTTTAAATAAAAAACATATACAGAGAATTTAAAAAAATTTTTTTATTACTGACCATTTAAGATTAAACAAAAGTAGAGCTCTCAGATATTTTCAACGAAGTAATACCCCAGGACTCTTGTGCTTCAGGTCTTAAAAGATGGTATTAAGCTAGTTCCAAAAGATAACATTTAATTTAAAAATATCATTTATTTCCCAAACAGTTCATTAACTGCTTAACATTGCATGCTATCCTTACTTGTTCATATGACATTTAACTTTGCTATACTTTTTACTATAGTATAAATTAAATTTTAAGTCAAACAGCTATTCCTTTCTTTATAAACTGATTTTTAAAAAGGAGACTACATTTATATTATTTTTTCCTTGGTAACAAAAAGTAAGTCAAATTTCAAAATTTTATAATATATGACCTGTTTCTTGACGTCTCAATACATCTCTTTCTGATATCTGAAACACACATGCTTTCTGAGAAGACTATAAGATGAATAAAAAAAACCGACTCTGAAAAAAAAAAAAAAACTGACTCTGGCCGGTGCACAGAGAGAAGTATACACATACACTGAATGGAATATGATACGTGGTTTTTGTAATCATTACCTTTTCCGACTACTGAGAAAAATATTTTATGAATCTGCACTATTAATAGAATTCCACTTCCAAGAGTGACAATTATGTCTGAAGACAAGAAAAAACCCTGCAGAATATTTTGGCATCTGAGAGGGTGTACGGAGAACAGAGAAATAAAGGTGAGAAAGGAAGATGAAAAGAGTAATTCGTTCCATCGGAACAGCTAAAACAGAGCGCGGTGAACAAGAGATCTAATCATCTGGAAGTCATCCAGGATAAATTGCCCGAGTACAGCAGTGGATGCGGTGGGACAGTTGGCTAAGGCTCAGGGAACCACTGATCTGGAATGTAGCATTTGAGGATAGCCACTAGAGGATGACAAGGTCCTACTGACGTCTCAAGAGCATAGGTGCTTTGGAGAAGACCCAGGCATACTCACTTTGTGAACTTTTGTCAGGTGGAGTGCTTTGATCAGAAGATGGAGAAAAAGTCTTTCGCTGAGAGAAGGAACTCTGAGAAAGTTACGGTACATAAACAGCTAGTCTGGCAACTATCACAAAGAGCTGCCTAAATAGATCCGAACTGAGTAGTCCATTATTTCCCCTGCACTTAGCCAACAACAAGGTCATTGCTTTATGATAATTTATAGAGAATTATTCAGATGTACTTCATCTTCACAATATACCTCAAACCAATTCAAAGCAAAACGCAAAACTCTTACTTCTTTGACTTTTAGTGGAATGATGTTTGGAAATGCAGTATGTTTCTCAAAAGTTATTAGTAGGAAAATGTAAAATGTCGAGAGAAGGTGGCCGTGGGGGCCATTGGACCTAGAAAAATGATGGAGTGCCTGAAGCAAAGGACTTTCTTCTAGGCAAAGTATTTCTATAAATTGAGATGAAATTCACATGATTTCAATTCACCACAATTTTAAAGTGTACCATTTCAGTGGTATATAGTATGCTCCACATGTTGTGCTAACATCGCCACTGTTAAATCCCAGATAAATTCCACCATCTCAAAAAAACCCCACAAACCCATTTAGCCATCATTCCCCATTTCCTCCTTCCTTTGACCGCTGGCAACCATTTTCTGTCTCTTTGGATTAGCCTGTTCTCTGGGTTTGCCTATTCTGGATGTTTCACACAAATAAAATCCAACAATGTGTGACTTTTTGTGACCAGCTTCCTTTACTTAACACAAGTAAAAGTTTTCATCCATGATCTAGCATATATCAGTACTTCATTCTTTTTTTATGGCTCAATGTATCCCATCCTATAAATCTATCACATATATATTTTTTTAAATCTATACATCCATTGATAAACACTTGGGTTGTTTTTACCTTCTGGCTGTTGTGAATAATGCTGCTATAAATATGCACATACAAGAATTTGTTTGGATAACTGTTTATTCAATTCTCTTGGGTAACTACCTAGGCATGAACTTGCTGAGTTACATGGTAACTCTATGTTTAACTTCCTGAGAAACTGCTAAATTGTTCCCCATAGTGTGGTACCCTTTTGAATTCCCATCAGCAATGTGTGAGAGTTTCAATGTCTCCACATCCTCATCAACACTTACTATTTTCTGTTTCTTTATCACACCCATCCTAATGGGTGTGAAATGGTAGCTTATTGTAGTTTTGATTTTTTTTCCTTAATGAATAAGTTTGCTGAGCATCGGTTCATGTACAATTGGCCATATGAAAACTTATTAGAAGAAATGTCTGTTCAAGTCCTTTGCTCATTTTTAATTGGATTGTTTGACTTTTTCTTGTTGAGTTGTCAGAGTTCTTCATATTTTTCTGGATACTAAACCCTTAGAAGATACAAGATTTGCAAATATCTTCCCCCCCATTGTAAGGGTAGTCATTTCACTTAATGATATTCTTTGATGCACAAACATTGCTAATTTTAATGAAGTCTGATTTATTTACTCTTCCTTTTGTCGCATGTGCTTTTGCTGTTATATTTTATGAAACCAAAGCCTAACAATTTAAAGTCATAAAAATTTGCAACTGTGTTTTCTTCTATGACTCTTTTGGTTTTAGTTCATATATTTGGGTTTTCTAACCACTTTGTGTTAATTTTTCTATATAGTGTGAGATAGGGACCCAAATTCTTTCTTTTACACATAGATATACAATGTTCCCACACCATTTGTGGAAAATACGATTTTTCCCCATTGAACAGTCTTGGCAGGTCACAAATCAATTGTCCATTGATTATCTTGTTCTGGATTCTTAATTATATTCCATTGACCCAAAAGTCTATCCTTATATCAGTATCATGTTTTTATTATTGTAGGCTTATACTAAGTTTGAGATCAGGAAGTGTACATTCTCCCACTTTGTTTTTTTCAAAATTGATTTAGTTATTCAGGGTTTCTTAGAAGTCCATATGAATTTAGAATTAGCTTGTCTATTTCTATAAAAAACGCTGTTAGGATTTTGACAGGGATAAAAAAAGAATTTTGATAGGATTGCACTGAGTGTAGATAGATTTGAAGAATATTGCCATCTTAATAATATTAAGGTTTTTGTCCATGAAAATGTGTTTCTATTTTTTAGGTCTCTTAAATTCTTTCAACTATACTTTGTAATTTTCAATGTACAAGTTTGCAATTCCTTATTTAAATTTACTTCTATGTATTTTATTCTTTGTAATGCTGTTATAAATTGTTTTCTTAATTCCATTTTTGAGTTTTTTATTGCTAGTATATAGAAATACAATTATTTTGTATATTGAGTTTGTATACTAAAACCTTGTGAAACTCATTTCTTAGCTTTAACAGTGTGTGTTTGTGTGTGTGTGTGTTTCTTTAGGTTTTTCTATATATAAGATCAAGTCCACTAGGAACAGAGGAACTTTTACTTTTTTCTGTCCAATCTAGATGCCTTTTATTTATTTATTTTTCTTACTTAATTACCCTGGCTAAAACCCTACAGTACAATGTTTGAATACAAAAGGAAAACACAAACATCACTGTCTTTTACTCCTGACCATGGAAAAATTTTCAGTCTCACCATTGTTTTTTATTTTTTTATTTATTTTTTTTTTAAAGATTTTATTTATTTATTTGACAGAGAGAAATCACAAGTAGATGGAGAGGCAGGCAGAGAGAGAGAGAGGGAAGCAGGCTCTCTGCTCAGCAGAGAGCCCGATGCGGGACTCGATCCCAGGACTCTGAGATCATGACCTGAGCCGAAGGCAGCGGCTTAACCCACTGAGCCACCCAGGCGCCCTCACCATTGTTTTTTAATTGTGGGCCTTTTGTGAACGCTCTTTAACAGGTTGAGAAAGCTTTCTTTTATTTCTTCCTTGTGGAATGCTTTTATCATGAAAGGGCACTAAATTTTGACAAGTCCTTTTTTTGTGTGTGTTAATGAGATGATGATGTGTTTTCTCCTTTATCCTACTGGTATGGCATATCACATCTCTTGAATTCAGGAAACAATACTTGGTCATAATGTATAAGTCTTTAAAAATGCTACTGGATTCAGTTTGCTAATATTTTGTTGAAGAGTTATGCAATTATATTCATAAAAGATATTGGTAGTCATTTTTCCTTATGATGTCTTGTCTGGCTTTAGCATCTTTCCTAAATTTAATAGTTTGTATGTTACATGTGACTCTCTTTTTTTGGTCTAGCTAAGGTTTATAAATTTTGTCAATCTTTTCAAAGGACCAATTTTGTTGAATTTGTTTATTTTCTTTATTGCTTTTTTATTCCCCCTCTCACTTATCACTGCCTTCTAGAATCCATGACTTCTGTGGCAAAATCAGATTCTCTTACTGAGGACTCCTCCCTTGTATGTGACATGTTGCTTCTCTCTTGCTGTTTACAAGATTCTTTGTATTTGCTTTTCAACAGTTTCAGTATGATGTATTTTTGCTTCCCACCATTACCTCTTTTTTTTTTAAATATTTTATTTATTTATTTGACAGAGATCACAAGTAGGCAGAGAGGCAGGCAGAGAGAGAGGAGAAAGCAGGCTCCCTGCTGAGCAAAGAGCCCGATGCGGAACCTGATCTCAGGATCCTGGGATCATGACCTGAGCCGAAGGCAGAGGCCTTAACCCACTGAGCCACCCAGGCGCCCCTACCTCTTTAAATATTCATTCTGTTCCCGTTTTCTCTCTCTTCTTCTGAGACCCATTATATCCATGTTGATATGTTTGATGGTATCTCCCTTAGGCTCTGTTCATTTTTCTTCATTCTTTTTTTTTTTTTTTTCTGTTACTCAGACTGGACAATCTCAATTGACAAATCTTCAAGCACACTGACTCTTTCCTCTGTCTGTTCATTTCTGCTCCTGAGACTTTCCAGTAAATTTTTCATCTTGATTTTTTAATTTTCCATTCCAGATTCTCCAATTGGCTCCCTTTTATAATTTCTATCTCTTTATTGATATTCAATACTTAGTGAAACACATGCAGGATCTCCTTTAGTTCTTTGGCCATGGTAACATCTATTTGAACAAATTTAAATTAGGTGACAAAGTCTTTATGTATTAAGTTCAATGCTTGGGCTTCCTCAGAGACAATTTCTATTAATTTCTCTTTTCTTATGTATTGGCTATTTCTTATTGTTTCTCCATATGCTTCATAATCATTTTTTTTGAAAACTGAACATCTAAAATAATATTTGTGGCAACTGTGAAAATCCAATTCTCTCTCCTCCCCAGGTTGTACTCTGCTACTTATTACAGTTGTTTTTTTGCTTGTTCAGTTATTTTTTCCTGAACTAATTTTGTAGTCTGTATTCTTTGTCCTGTTTTGCCACTGAAGTCTCTCTTCTGTTAGTTTAGTCATCAGCTAGTGACTGGACAGTATTTCCAGATCCACTATGTGTTGGGGCATGCCTTTAACACACAACTGGGCAATGTGAATTCTGCCTTAGCTTTCACTTCCTGCTTGGATAGAGCTTGAAGGTCAGTCAGAAATGAGAGCTGAGGGCCTTCTCAGGTCTTTTTGAATGTGTGCATGGCATTTTAGGTCCCCAGGAATATGTCAGAGTTTTTAAAAGTCCTTATTCCCCAAAGAATTTTATTCCTCAGACTTCCTTCAAAATTCTTTTATTAGTCTTTTTTGGCCTCAACTTTCGTGGACTGCCCCAAGCAGCAACAACTAATATATTTGCCTACAAATATTTTTGACAAACACTGCCCTTTTAGACAGTCCTCCAAGGAGCTATCATACAAGTCAAAGCAAACAATTCTTTACAACTGAGATCCATTCTGGTCTCTCAAGCACTGGAATCTTCACTGGAAATGGGGGCTGTTATCTTCAAGGCCACTGCCGAGGTGTTGAGTAGGGCATGGGATCAGAATAAGTTAAAACACCACAATGCCCTGCGTTCTTACAGAAATACAACTTTTTTTTTTTTTTTCTAAATTAACATTCTGCTGGTTGCTGCAAGCTATTGGTTAGATTCCAGATTTCTGGGAATGCTGATTGATAGTTTTTGCCAGGATTTTTGTTGTTTTTATGGAAGGACAGACTTTTGAATTCCTTACTCCATCATTTTTTCTGGCACCCTCTAAACAAAATCTCTACACATGTCTGAACCAACCAAAGGTTTCTGTGAGCTATTAAGATTTTTATTTATTTGCTTGGCTAACATTCTAACATTTTGTTTTGTGTTTTCACAAAGAGAAAGGTAAACTTTTAGTAGGATTACGGAGGAAAAAAGAATTAATTGTGGTCCGTGAATTCATTTTCTTACTGAGGTACCCATATTGTCAACCTTATGTTAGAATCCCACTGCAGACCTCTAATCTATCTAGACATATTTCTCCAGAGAAAACCTAAGCACTTAAATTATTTTTCCTCCTTTATTTTTTGAAAGTATTTTATTTATTTTAAAGAGAGACAGACTGAGCAGGGGGTGGGGGGCAGAGGGAGATGAAAGAGAAAATATCAAGCAGACTTCACACTGAGTGCAGAGCCTGACACAACCCTGAGATTGTGACCTGAGCCAACATCATCATCAAGCCAACATCAAGTTGCTTAACCAACTGAGCCACTCAGGTGACCCTTTTCCTCCTTTATATAAGTGTATATTCCACCTTCTATTATTCTGGTTAACATATTGAATAAAGTACATCTAATTCTGAATGATCCTATTTCTCTAAATGAGATTACACTGTTTCTAAATGTTCAAGGTAGTTACTCTTCCCTAGACTTTCTACAAATTTTTAGCTTTTTCAAGATGGTAATTACCATTAGCTGAATCAACATACAAGGCTATATACAGGTATTACATTTAGATAACATTGACAATCTAGTGCCTATCAAAAAAGAAGATATTCTTCAAATGGACTACTTATTAAATGGAAGACCTCTGATAACTTACTTAATTTACATGTGTCTCTAGCTAATTATCTGCATAATAGGGTGCTGCAAGTGGCAGAAAAATATTAGTTATATAGCCCAGTCCTTGAAACCCCTTGTTCCATAGTTGCAAAACCACAATATTATTTGAATTAGTCATGTACCCAAATAAAGACTGTATTTCCCAGTCTCCTGAGAACAGTTGGCTCCCCAAGTATTACCAACATAAAAATAGAAGATAGATAGATACATAAGTAGATGGTGTAATACTGAATTTACTGCTTATTATGACTTATTGCATTACTATTTTTCAAGCTCATCTTACTTTACTGGTCTATGTAGGCTTAAAAAATAACTCAAATTGGAAGGGGAGGTGAACCATGAGAGACTATGGACTCTGAAAAACAACCTGAGGGTTTTAAAGGGGCAGGGAGTGAGAGGTTGGGGGAACCAGGTGGTGGGTATTGGAGAGGGCACGGATTGCATGGAGCACTGGGTGTGGTGCAAAAACAATGAATACTGTTACGCTGAAAAAATAAAAAATTAAAAAATTAAAAAAACCCTCAAATCTTGCCTCATGAAACCTTTTTTTCTGAGTGTCTCAGCTTCCAGTTACGCTCTCCTGTATGTTCTGTCCATTTAATCTGATTTCAAGGCATGCATCAAAATTCTATTTTAAAATACAAGTTATATAAATTTTTATATTTTTGTTATTGTCATTGTTGGCCTTCTTATTACATCACAAATTTCTGAAGACAGAGACTTTATTATGGTAGAGTTTTTCGTTCCCTGAACTAAAAACTATTTTGTTCACAGCAGATATTTCTTCAATGATATAAGGGGGAAAAATTTACCTTTATTTAGGACTAATCTGGCATCGGTACCATTAGGCTCTGTGCTTATACCAACTGATTAAATGGACTGATTAGTGGACAGGGACTGTAGGTAATCTTTGTGTTAATCATATAATTGAAACTGGATTTGAACGAGGCAGTGGCAGTCAGGTTTGGTTTGCCTGTGATGGCCCAGAAAGCCCACCAGGAGGACTAGCAAAATGGAATGCAGGAAGGCACCAGGCATGTGGGGACTATGTAAAAAGCACTCCACAACCAGATCAAGGCAAGTGTGAGTCTTATACAGTTGATGGATGGTGGGAAGATGTAAGAAGTCTGGGCATGATCAGTGATGGGGTGAACAATAGGCAAGGAGTTTAGAAGTTACCAGTTAAATCAGAGGGCTCTGGGGATCCGGGAAAGGAGTTTAGACATTTACCAAAGTGTGATGGGAACTGGCTAATGGGTTTTTAAAAAGCCAATACCGATCTCATTTTCATTTGTAAAAAGCACCTCAAAAAGGTGCCTCCTTAGCTCAGTAGGCAGCACGTCAGTCTCAAAAGCACCTCAACAGTAACATGAAGAAGTGTGATATAGGGTTATGGGCCTAACAAAATGCCATCGACTGAGTAGTTTACAAACAACCAGCATTTACTTTTCACTGTTCTAGAGGAAGTCCTAGATCAAAGTGAGGGCACATTCAGGGTCTGGTGAGGGACAGCCTCACAGATGGTGCTTTCCTCTGTTTCCTAGCATGGCAGAAAAGGCCAGAGATCTCTGTGGGATCTCTTTTATGAGAACACTAATCAAAAGCCCCATCTCCTATTACAATCACCTTGGGGGCTAGAATTTCAACATACAACTTTTGAGGAGATAAAAGCATTCAGTCCACAGCAGTGGTCATTTAAAGTAGCATCAAACCTTAGTGTTTCCTCCTACTTCCTAAAGAGAAGAAGCAACACCCGTAAATTCACAGAACCAGTGACAGTCAGGGCTCTAATTTGATTTCAGGCATGTTTAATCCAAGCCTCTAATCTCTGATAAAATAGGTTTTCATACTTTCTTAAATTGAAGGCACTTTGTCATTCAACTTTAAGATAAAGGTGTCATAATAGCACTGAATATGACCCCCAACTCAGAAACAAAAATGTGCTCAATGCATTGTGAGTTTCAGGTTGTCCTGATGACTTCTAAGGAATCTGGTGGCATGTACCTGGTAACCTGGGAAACGGGAACCATCTTATTCCATGATCTGAAAATCCACCCTTCAGTAATGAAATGCTTATCCCACTGAGCTGATATTTAACTACAAGCAAAAGGGAGCCAAACCCAAATTTTCATGGAACATCTCTAATGCCCATAAATATTTAAGAAAGGATTATATTTCCCATTTTTGTTCTTAAAACATCTTTTCATATTCCCATTCAACATGGTTGTCTTGTGATAGTTCCTGTAGATAAAATATCAGTGACTTTGTCTAAAGTCTAAAACTGTGTGCCTTAAGAGCATTCATGTCACTTGGGGAAAAGATATTCAGTGCGAGCTTTACAGTGTTCAGCTTACCTTAACTTCTGAACACAATTACTGTGACACTGACGCAATTGGAACTAATACGTTTATATTACTAAAAAGTCACTTCAGAATATGATATTCTCTTGAAGAGACTCTCAAGGAAAATAGAAAGTAAAGATGCCCAGGAAAAGAGAGCAAAGTGTCTAAAAAACAAGATTAGCCTTCCTTACTTGATTCTTTACTAAAGAGAACTGAGCTATGTTTTAGCACTGACACTTTTAGAGAATTCGACCTTTTCTTTGCCTTTACAAACTCTAGAAGCAAGGGCCACAGGGATTTCTGCTCTTTCCTTGTCTTTGGTTCCATTGTATTGCTGCACATATGGGAAGTGACCTAATGGTAATGTAACTGGTAGGTTCAGCACCCCTAATACAACCTAATAGTGGTTCAGGGGAAATGCCCTAAATTCTTTCCTAGAGATATAAGATAAAATGTACCCTTTTGATTAACTGCAGGTGATTTTATCTATTTCCTCAGTGTACATAAATGTGAAAAGCAAAAACTAATAGTCCTATAGAAGTCAGGCACATCATGTTCACATATTTTGCTGCTTGAATCATCACATGGCATGGGTATTAATGGCAAGTATAATTCTTCCAGTTAAAGGAACATTCAGGGTCACTGTAATGCAATTACTCCTTTAGCAGTTCCAGTCACTGCTTTGAAAGACAAGGTGTAGTAGATGCCTTCGTCTAAATTCATTTTCTTTCAGATAAGTCCCTTATCTTATTTTAGGATATTTATTTTAAGTCAATGAGAAACACAAAATGTCAAACTTAATACTCAATCTTTTTTCTTTTTTAAAGGTTTTATTTATTTATTTGGCAGACAGATCACAAGTAGTCAGAGAGACAGGCAGAGAGAGAGGAGGGAGCAGGCTCCCTACGTAGCAGAGACCCCGATGCGGGGCTCGATCCCAGGACCCTGAGACCACGACCCAAGCCAAAGGCAGAGGCTTCAACCCACTGAGCCACCCAGGTGGCCCAATACTCAATCTTTTTAATAGAAAAGTCTTGCCCACTTAAGGACTATATAGTGTATAGTTTCCAAGCACAGAGTATAAAATTGTTCATCAATGGCATCTTAAAGAACATTGGTAGGTTAAAAAGCATTTTCCAAATTTTCTACGTCATTCTCTAATCATAAATAAACTTGTCTTTAAACTTGATATAGACTTTATTATTAATTATATTTGTCAACTCAAGCTTGGCTTTAATTTGTCCAGGGGTGTAAGAAAGTTCATCTGGTATATTTCCTTAGCATGTTCTGTTAAATCAAGCATGTTCTCTCTTCTTAGATAAATTCATAATAAATGAATAATAATAAAAATAAAATGTTTACTATTATTAATAAAATTAGTATTTATTTTATTTTATTAAAATAAATTAAAATTTTTATTTTAATAAAAATAAAATGTTTATTATTGTTCCACACAATAATGAAACCCATAATATGAGACTATGTGTATAACCCATGCTTCATTAGGTAAAGTCCAAAAAATCACATTTCTTTCACTAATGAACGTAATATGATTTTGCTTCCTAAGATAACCTCACTTATTTGGAAGTGTTAGTCATATACCTCAGAGATAGCTGCTCTTGAGTGAAAGACACCACCATAACTCAGAAGCGCCACCTGGAAGGTAGAGAATATCACAAAATCATCAGACGCTGGTTGGTTCCTTTGAAGCAGGTGTTGCTTAAGCCAGAGCCTCCAAGGATGAGAGCTGGCAGGCCCAGCTTTCTGTGCCGTGGCCCGTCACCCGCAGCACGGGAGCATTGTGGAGACCTGATGCACAGGGTGGTACTGCTTCCCCGAACCTCAAGGAGGGAGGCGTGGAGCAGGAGCTCCCCACGGATGCAGCAGGCAAGGGCAGGCAGAGATGAAGGGACAAAGCGCTCAAGAACAGCACCCGATTTTCTGTCTGGTGAGCTTGGTAGTAAAGACATTAAACAAGGGATAAAATGCAAGAGGAAGAGCAGGGACAAAAGCACCACCACTGGAGAAGTCAAGGAAGACGTAAGAAATACGAGAGCGGAAGAGATAAGACCGCACTGGAAGTGCTGGCAGTGCAGCTGACGTGACCTATGATATTTAAAACTATGGGGCTGATGAAATCACCCGGGAAGGGCGCAGAGAGACATGTGGCGGCTTGAAGCCAAGGTGAACTATTGCCAGCACATAGATATGTCTGAGAACCTTCACGATGAAGTCGCGTGCGGCAGGTCTATTAGGGTCTACTGGCAAACAGGACTTGAAAAGAATACAGCAAAGCGCCTGTTCTGGGGGAATACCACACTCCCAGAGGCAATTTATAGTTAAGACCTGGTCCTTTGACTTGAGCCATTTATGCTTCATAAACAAACATGACTAGCAGCAGAGAGCGGACGAGGGAGAAAACAGGGTCTCGAGGCCAAAGAGCAAAGATGAGGCCGTGCTCAAGTGGAAAGGTTGGAGGCTGTGGGCTGGGAAAAGAGCAAAAGTGTAAGACTTCAGAGCTATCATGGCTTCATTTGAACGCAAAGTGCTTGGTGTGGTTCCAAGCGGGAATAATGGAAGCTGAAGGAAACTGACATTCCTTTGATTTGAAGAGACCAAGGAACTGATAATTAGAATGTGAGTTGCTTATTCACATAAACGTTAAAATCATGTAGCTAATCCAGAGTTCATATAAACGATGAAACTGTGAATTGGGTATGCAAATCATTAATTAATGTGGACCTCCTTGGGAAATAGTATATTGCAGTGAGCATCAGAAATACTGCCTGATCATGTGGGATTTACCACTGATCATAGGAATGATGGTCTAGAACTATGTTATCCAGCACAGTAGCCACGAATGTGTTCCTACCAAATACTTGAACTGTAGCCAGTCCAAATTTAGATTTGCTGTGACTGTAAAATACACACTAGCTACAGGAGATAGTACAATAAAAGGCTATAAAATAAATATCTAATTAATAAGTTTATATTAATTTCAGGTTGACATAATAATATTTCAGATATATTAATTAAAGCAATTATTAACATTAATTTCACCTGGTTCTTTTACTTGTTTTATTTTTTTTTCTTATTTCTTAATTGATTTTGAATTTTAAAATTAGGAATGATGTTGAATATTTTCAAATGATTTTTTGCATCTATTGAGAAGATTACATAATTTTAAAAAATTGAAATGGTTAATTAATGAATGACATAGATTGATTTTCAATTATAGGACCAAAACTGCACTCCTACATAAATCCCAGGGGATCCTGATATACTATTTTTTTACGTTCTCTTAGATTTGATTTGATAATATATTCTTAAAGATTTTGCATCTGTGGGTATGAGGAATATTGGCCTCTAGTGTTGTTTTTTAAATAATATATATGATTGTCGCATCAGAGAAAAGCTTAGATTAGTGATTTGAGAAGCTTGTTTTAAGCTATCTATATTAATATATTCAACATGAGATTCTGGCAGATGGCCGTTGTTGTTTTGTTCTGTTTTCTCATTCTGACATGTCTATTATTTCTACATTGTCAGTTTATATCTTTAAACATTTTTAAATTTTTGTGTCACTTCCTTCTATCTTCCCAGTTTCTGATGAGAAATCTACTGTCATTCAAATCATTGTACCTTTATTTTTCTTGGGCCTCTTTTTTCCTTCCTTCCTTCCTTCCTTCCTTCCTTCCTTCCTTCCTTCCTTCCTTTCTTCTTTGACTTGTTTTAAAAGAAGACACAAGAAAAACTAAAATCACTTCTCTGGTTCACATTTGTGGCTGATGTTATGTTTCCATGGACAGGGCTAATCAAGAAGTTTAAATGATTTGAGGTAATCCTGCTATTCCTTCTTGCAACCAAGAGCTGACACATGGAAAAAATAGAGCTAGTGTATTGTCATGACTGTGATACGTAGCTATATATATAGTAAGAAAACATGAAGTTATTAAAAAGTAGGTGCAAAGTGATTAGTTCAGAATATCAGAGAGGAGTTTCTCTCCTCCCCAGGCTCTGGGTTTGGGTTGCTAAGGGATTAATAATAATCTGATGGTGAAACTACAGTTCACACTCTTCTACTGACCCCATTTCTGCTTCTCTGTTCCCCAATTAAGTTCCTACTTCAATTCTTTCTTTCTGGAGAAAAGATGTCAAACTAGGTCACCGATCATATTACAGGTAATTTTATATATTAATTTGGTTAATTAAAGAATTTTTAAAATAATATATATTACTACATATACATCCCCCAGTTAATCTCATGAAATAGAATTCATGTGTCTGATATGGGACGGTAGCTGCTTTTAAGCTGCAACCTCCAGTACAACCAGTGTTTAAACACCACTCTCTCAATGACCATTCATGGCTCTCATTCACAAAAGATAGAACATGGCTCCTTTTCCAATCATGCTAGCTTGTTTTCTCTTCACGTGTCTTTTTCCATTAAAAATAAAAGGAGGGGCGCCTGGGTGGCTCAGTGGGTTAAAGCCTCTGCCTTCAGCTCAGGTCATGATCCCAGGGTCCTGGGATCGAGCCCCGCATTGGGCTCTCTGCTCAGCGGGGAGCCTGCTTCCTCCTCTCCCTCTGCCTGCTTCTCTGCCTACTTGTGATCTCTGTCTGTCAAATAAATAAATAAAATCTTAAAAAAAAAATAAATAAAAGGATGATTTCTAAAAATAATAATTTCAAAGAACAGTTTTTGAAACAGTCACCTTTTTCCCTGTGGTGATATAATTAACCTTTAAAGATGAATATTGATAAAACAAGGCACGCTAAGAATATTAAGTGATATATAACATCAATTTAAGAGCAGGCCAAGGAGGACAAGGGGCCAAAGAGAAAACGGTGGTATTAAAACAATATGAAGCTAAGGAAAAACCTCACCAATAGCACATAATTTCATCATTGCTAGAGGTAGGCCAAATGTTTGGCAATGAGCTTTAATAGCCAGCAGAGAAAAGAGGAAACAGGATCTCAGGAAATAGTCATAGTGACCATGAGAAAAGAATAAACCAGCTACTTTGGCACACTATGTATTTTCCTAACAGTGAGCCTGAAAAAAAAAAAAAAAAAAAAAGTCCTGCTCTGGTTTTTAAAAGTAACAGACGAGGGGCACACGGGTGGCTCAGTCGGTTTAGTGTCTGCCTTTGGCTCAGGTGTTGATCCGAGGGTCCTACGACCAAGTTCTGCATAGGGTACCTGGCTCAGTGGGGAGTCTGCTTGTCCTTCTTCCTCCGCCCACCCTCACTGCTCATCCTCTCTCTCAAATAAATAAATAAAATCTTAAAAAAAAAAAAAAGAACAAATGAGGTGATATTATTTATGGCGTCCAAGAGAGAATTTTTAAAAATCTGTACTATCTATATTCGTGCACGCGCGCACACGGCCCTTTATGGATCCTTTTTTACCCTTACTAGCCCCAAAATAATTGTCTGTCGAACTTTCCCTCTTACATAGTAAAGTCGAGTCAGTCTTATCACATATTTTCCCATTAAAAATTAACTTTCCAGTATATTAACTTTCTAGACTAACTTTTCAGCAAACCAATCTCTCTAAGTTAACTCACTTATTTCCCAGAAACAGTATGTGATAAGGGGTTACAATGTTAACTCTTATGAGAACTGTGTGTAACTCAATGGTTTCTGGTCATATGCAAGCCAGAGATTTTTAACATTTTCCTTTTTTTTTTTTTTTTTTTTTTTTAAGCTGAAACGATTTCTTGGATTTATTTTCCAAAAAGAAAACTTAAATGGAACTCTGATAATCAAATGGTCACAGAAGGAGCTTCCCAGATTGACATACTGGACTTCTGGAGTCCAGCCTGCCTTAGCCATGCCTTTGGCCCTCCACAGTGCTGGGACCCAGCCGCATGCCAGCAATCTACAAAGCAATTTCAACACCACTGCCTTACATGAAAGAGATGCCAAATTCTTGGGGTAGTAGCAGTGGGGATGTTTGGGGGTTTGTCAGCCCTTCCAATTCTCTCCATCCAGAGAGCTGTTACTCTGCCTCTGACAAGAAGCACCCCTCACTCCCATGTTATATACTGTCTCAGAAACATCAAGTCCACACTAAAACCTGCACACAGATGTTTATAGCAGTTTGATTCATAATTGCCAAAACTTGGAGGCAACGAAAATGCTTTTCAGTAGGTGTATGCATAAACAAACTGTGGTATATCCAGACAATGGAATATTATTCAGTGCTCAAAAGAAATAAACTATCAAACCATGAAGTCATGGCGGTAACTTAAATGCATATTACTAAGTGAGAGAGCCAGTCAGAATTACTATATGCTTCCAACTATAGGACATTCTGGAAAAAAGCAAAACTATGTAGACGCTAAAAATATCAGTGGCTGACAGGGACTGGCAGAGGAGAAGGATGAACAGGCGAAGCATAGAGGATTCTAAAGTCGGTGAAAATACTCTGTATAAGGCTGGCTCTATGTCATCATGCATTTGTCCAAACCCAAACAATGTCCACAATCAAGAGTAAACCTTCAACTATGGACTTGGAGTGATTATGATGTGTCAGTGTAGGTTTTATCCTTGGCAAAAGGTGTTACCATTCTGATGAATGAAACTGATAACAGGTGACTATGCATGTTGTTACAAAATTGAAGTCTTTTTAAAAAATGTTGACAACAACTCTTACCACATATGGGCATGACTGAAACGTGTTTGGAATTTGATGGAGTGAGGGTTGAGGTTATACCATCTGGTAACGAATCCTGGCCAGCTGGGTTGCTACCTAAAGGCAAAGCAAACATGAAATGCAGAGGGAAGGAGGAAGTTATAAATGATCATAACTTACAATGTATTGCAGAAATGGCAACCATTAATTTTTTTTGGTTCTGTTATATGCCAATTTATTTTTTGACACTATCTTGTGACTTTACTATTTTATCTAAGATAAAGCACTGGTAGGTAATTTTGCAATTTAGTCCTTAGCTATGAGGCAGCAAGTAGTGATTGTGACTGAAATATAAGAACAATTAGAAATCCAAAACCACAAAACACACTCTTAAATTCTGCAAACTAAATAAGAATTATAGACTCAATCTAACATCATCTTTAATAGAATTATACACTGGGCAGCAATCATTATGAATTGTGAGGAACAAGAAAGTCAGTGTAATCTAATTCACTTTTATAATAAAATGAAGCACCCAGAGGGCTTGAGCAGTAGTGATAAATTTGATAATTCTAGACATAGCCATTGACAATGGCCATATTTCTGCATCATATAATATAGCCTCTGTAAAATGAGAAAAAATGTAATAACAGTTTACTTCAGAACTTTCCCAAGGGTCAGATTAGCTTCATGAAATACTGAGTAAAACACAGGTAGATCTGTATATAATGAGGATGTCGTCTGTTCTGAGATATCGCAACAAATGAATTTTGAATGATTAATCCTTAGATTCTTAATTTTGTTTTTTGTTGTTGCTATTGTCAAGATTTTCCCTTCAAATCATTAGCCATAAAAAATGCTTCCTTAAAAAATACCTAGCCCCACAGAAGGAATTTAGAGGAAAAGGGTCATCAATGTTTCCTTGTGTTAATTTTGAGACTACCTTTCTCACAATCCAACTACTGAATAGTGTTAAAAAGAAAGCCTGAGATGGTCACTACTTTTATGTTCTCCTACCTTTTAATTATAGAAAATACTGTATACATATAAAGTAAACAGAACAATATAAAGAATTTCCACCTATCATCACACAGTTTCAATAATTACAAACATTCTGCCATTTTCATGTATCTATTCCTTGACTGATTTCCCACTCTGTAATATTAACAACAATAATGACAATGACAACTATTTTATGGGTAAGAATGATTATTACTATTATTATTATTATTATAGGTCTTCATTTGAAGTATAAATTTCATACACTAAAAGGCATTGAAATTTCAGTCAAAAAAATTCTGATGAATGGATACAGCTATGTAACCTGAACTCATAATGACATAGAACATTTCCATCTCCCCAAAAAAAGTCCTTCTCTTCACAATTATAATTCCCTCACCCCCCAAAGCCACTGTCCTGATTTTTCTCCTTAGTTTTTTCTGTTACAGAATTTCATATAAACATAATCACAGAATTTATTTTTTCAAAATATTTTACACCAACATCTTTTCTTCAAAGGATGCCTAAGGCAATCATTCATGCTGTTCACCTATCAGTAGTTCATTTTACTGCTAAGTAGAATTCCACTGTATGATTACATTGTAATTTATTCACTCTCTTAGTGACAAATGACTTCCTAATTACTCCTTTAATTTCTTTTGTGACCTATGCATTATTCTGAAGTGTTTTTTTTTAATTTCTGAATATTTTCAGAAATTACTTTTTAGATATTGATTGTTAATGATTTCTAACCTCTTTCATCATGGAACATAACCTATAATATTTTCAATATTTTGAAATTAGTGCACTGTGACATTTTTAGGGCCCAGCATATGGTCTATCTTGGTGAATGTTCCATGTTCACTTGAAAAAGAATGTCTATTCTGCAAATGTTGGCAATATTGGTATATAAAGGCCAACATGACTAATTGTGTCTATTAGGGCAACATGATTAATGTGCCATTCATATCTTGTACATCATTACTGATTATTTTGGTCTACTTGTTCTACTGAAAAGGTTGGTATTGTGGTCTCCAACAGTACTTGTGGGTTTGTCTATTTTTATTTTGTCCTCTCAGTTTTTCTCTCATGTATTCTGAAGTTCTGTTACTAGGTTATATGTATTTATAATTTTTACGTTTTCCTGATGCATTAATACTCTTATAATTTTCAATGTCCCTCTTTGTATTTCACAAAATTTTCTGTCTAAAAGTTTTCCCCAACCTATAAATTAGCCATTCCAACTTTTTATTATTATAGTCTGAATCACATATCTTTTAATTCTAACTTTCAACCTGTTTTTATTTTTATAATTAATGTATGTCCCTTAAAGACTATATACTTGGGTCTTCTTTCATTAATTGGTTTAAAAATCTTTGTCTTTTATTTGTAGGATTTAGTCATTTATATTTAATGTAATTTTTTAAAAAAAGATTTTATTTATTTATTTGACAGAGAAAGATCACAAGTAGGCAGAGAGGCAGGCAGAAGGAGAGGAGGAAGCAGGCTCTCTGCTGAGCAGAGAGGCTGATACAGGGCTCAATCTCAGGACCCCAGGATCATGACCTGAGCTGAAGGCAAAGGCTTTAACCCACTGAGGCACCCAGGTGCCCCTTTAACGTAATTATTAATAAGATTTAATTTAGGTCTGCAATTTTACTATGTTTTCATTTGGTCTTAGTGGTATTTCTTGTTCCTTTGTTCCTCACTTTTTAGTTTCATATGGGATAATTCCTTTTTTTTTTTTTTTTTTAGTAGTTCACTTTGATTTCTCTATTAGCATTTCAGGGATTTGTGTTATTTTTAAAGTGGTTACTCCAAAATTTATAATATATGTATTTAAATGGACACAATCTACTTACGGTTAATTCTGTATTATTTCACATAAAATAATCTCACTATAGTATAGCTATATTTTCATTTGTTCTTTGTGCCATTCTTGTTACCTATGTTACAATTATTCACATTATATATTCCTCAATATGTTACAATTTTTGCTTTAAGAAATTAAGAAAATAAATTATATGTGTGTTGTGTATTTACATATTTTAAATATTTTAAATATTTGACTACATAGTTACATTTCTGGTGATCTTCATTCCTTCCTATAGATCCAACTTACTAACTGCTGTGTAATTTCCTTGTAGCCTGACAAGCTATCAGCATTTCTTGTAGTATAGATCTGTTTCAGTCTGTTTTTCAAGGGTACATACACCTCCATTTTCTGTCTTATTTTGGCAATTCTCTCAGAGACTTCAAATAGGTGGGAGTTTTGAGGGAGTTAAGGGATAGAACAGATTTTATCATTGTTATCTGCAGCTGCCTTAGTTGGAATAAGCCATTTCAACATCAGCAGAACCTGAAATCCCTACTGTTTATATTTTAACACACTAAATAATAGTCCTATTTATTCACTAAAGAAACCTTTATTTGGACTTTAAAATGTGCTAGACATTAACAAAGGCAAAGCTTATTAACAGACTTGCAAGTAATTTGGTATGATTAGGAGACAGCATGCTGGGGAGAGTGGAAAGCAGTCTATGATGAAAATAGCCATGCAAACATATATGTATTTTATTTTGTAGGTTATAAGGAGCTGTTGATAGAATTTAAACAAAAGAAAAAAATAAGCAGATATGGGGTATTTAAAAGACCAATGGCATGGATGAAGAAATTATAAAGCAAAGCCAATGGGTAAAAAGACCATTTGGAATACTCATAGAATTTGTATGGATTTAAAGAAAAGGAGAGGAAATCAGGAAGCAGGAGGCAGAATTTGAGGATGATTCAGATCTTGAGAGTAAGCAAAAGTGATCTGATAGAAGGTATTGATCCCAAGTGTGGTCGATGAAAAAATTACCTTAAGTTCTGAATATCTGTTTCTTCCAAGCTTTACTGATGTAACTGTCTAAACATGGTAGTGCATTTCTCTGACATATATAACAGCAGTTCCTGTCATCTACTATGTGCAGAGGGCACTAAACAAGAAGGGACACAAACATCTCCTCAGATCAGATGCCCAGTATCCCGGAAGTTAGAATATTTTCCGAAGTACTGATTTTTTTTTTAATATCTTATTTATTTGACAGAGAGAAATCACAACTAGGCAGAGAGGCAGACAGAGAGAGAGGAGGAAGCAGGCTCCCTGCAGAGCAGAAAGCACGATGTAGGGCTGGATCCCAGGGCCCTGAGATCATGATCCGAGCCGTAGGCAGAGGCTCTAACCCACTGAGCCACCCAGGCGCCCCGGGGAGTAGTGATTCTTAATCAGGGTACACATAAACGCCAAGAGAGTTTTTAAAAAATACTCATATCTAGGTCCCATCCAGAAAGGATGAAGTACTTGTTCTGGGGTTTGCCTTGGGTATTGGAATTTTTGAAGCAGTTGGTTTTCATATCTCATGGGCATTATAATCACCTGGAGGGTTTGTTATATCAAAGATTGGTAGGCCTCACTCCAACAGCTTCTGACTTACTAGGCTTAGAGCAGGTCCTGAGAATTTGTATTTTTAACCAGTTCTCAGGTGCTGCTGATACTCCTGGTCTATGGAACCAGATTTTGAGAACCACTGTCCTAGAGACATTTGAAAATCCCAAAATGCAGTGAAAATTAAGTAATGCCATAGGTGCCATAATGTTAGGAATAAAGATTGCTTTGATTGATATGAAAATAGTCAGAAAAAATAAGTTTTCCATTCTACTCTTAAGATCAAGCAATCTAAGCCAAAATAAAAGGCCCAATAAAGATACAGAAAGATCAGCTAAATAACTAGAAATTCAACAGCCAATAATCAAGAAAAACTTGAATGTTAGCTATTCAGGTGATAAAGAGAGAGTTGAGTAAGCAATCTTTAAGAGAATAACACCAGGTGCTCTTATCTTTTGTAGAGGGCAATTCAAGACAAAATTTATTTTGAGATGCTGATAAAATGATTTAGACCAATGTAAGAAATAATTCTTCTCAAGGATGTTAATTAAGCAAAGCTTACCCAGGTTGCTTCTGGGATAGGGTATTTATGTTTCCTAATTCTAGAATGATTTGAATATAGCTTTTTCCCAGACTGTGTACTTGTGACATCTGCATTTTCTACCTTCACTTTTGCCCACTGCTTGCTCTTTTGTTCTGTCTAAATGAATCTGGGTTTGGGTCCAAGATGGTGATGTTAGAACACCCTGAACTCACCTCCTCCACAGAACATACAAAATTATACCTATTTACAGAGCAACTCTTCTTAAAGAAGAACTGAAGGCCCACCAAACCACTTCTGCACAGCAAAAGAGAGAATGGCAAAGAGAATACTGAAAAAGACAGAAACTCTACAACAAAGGGAACTCCCATTCCCAACATTGCAAACTGCAGCAGGGAAGGACAGTACTGAAGGAACATATTCCCCTGTCTCAGGCACAGGAAAAAAGCCTCTATAAAAGAAAAACTAGCATATAAATGAACCAGCTCTACAACTCCACTGAATGGCAAGGAAAATGCTAGAACTCTCTCTACATAGGGGAGCCTAACAAAGGTGGTTTTAACTCCCCTTCCACCTTGAAAGCACATACCAGTGCACTGTCTGGGTGCCCTATCTAGCCTGCCTCAGAGAGTCCTCAGCTCCAGCTATCCTACAGGTGCTTTCTCTGAGTAATATGTCAGGATACCCTAGCTTGCACCCACTTTACTTTAGCTGTCCTGCCAGGGCACCCATTGCATGGAGAGCTCATGGACCACACTGGCCTCTGCCCACCAGATCTTTAGTGGTCAAGGAATTTACCAACACTAAACTAGACTTACAAGAAAAGTTAGAGGGACTTCTTTAAATGGAAAAGAATTGGCCATAATTAGATTTAAGAAAATTATAAATAAAAGATGTAAAATAAGATAGCATATACATAAGATGTGGAGGAGGGAGTAAAAAAATGAGAAAAGTTTTTTTTTTTAATGTGTTTGAACTTAAATGACCATGAACTTAATATAGATGGCTATATTCTTAAGATGTTATATATAAATCTCATGATAACCAAAAACCCAGAATCTATTAGAAATATACAAAAAAATAAAAGGAAAATGAAACATTAGATCAGCAACTCATCAACTCATCAAGGACAGAGTGCAAAAGACAAAGAAAGGAACATGGAAGAACTAGAAAAACAAGCAGAAATAATGAACAAAATGGCAATAAGTATATCCTTATCAATACTTTAAATGTAAATGGCTCAAGTAATCTAATCAAAAGATATAGGGAATAGATTAAAAAAGAAGACACATCTATATGCTGCCTGCAGGAGGCTCATCTCAGATATAAAGATAAATACAGACTGAAAGTGAACAGATGGAAAAATATCAACCATGAAAATGGAAGCAAAAAAAGAAAAAAAAAACTGGGGTAGCAATACTTATATCAGACTTCCAAACAAAGACCACAATAAGAGATAAAGAAGGGCATTACATAATGATAAAAAGATCGATCCAACAGAGGATATAAAAATTGTAAATATGCATCTAACATTGCAGCACCTGAATACATACAGCAAATAATAGTACAATAACAAGAGAAACCAGTGGTAATGCAATAATAATAGGGAAACTTGACATTCCTATTATGTCAGTGGACAGATCACACAAGAATGAAAATCATTAAAGAAACAATGTCTTTGAATGACATGTTAGACCAGATGTATAATAACAGATACATATAGAACATTCCATCCCTAAACTGCAAAATACAAAATACAAATTCATTTCATGTGCACATGAAAGTTCTCTAGAATAGATCTTAACATTATATCACAAAACAAGCCTCAATAAATTTTATTTTTTATAAGATTTTTTTTTTCTTTGTCAGAGAGAGAGAGTGTGTGTGTGTGTACAAGCAGGGACAACAGCAGGTAGAAGAAGAAATAGGAGCCCAATGTTTTTGATCCCAGGACCCTGAGATGATGACCTGAGTCGAAGGCAGACACTTAACCAACTGAGACACCCAGGTGTCCCAACAAATGTCAATAATTTTTAAAAGACTGAAATCATATCATACATCTCTTCTGACTACAACAGTATTAAACTAGAAATGAATCAAGAAAAAAAAAACAAATACAAACATGTAGAGACGAAACAGATGATACTAAACAACCAATGGGTTGTTTAAATGAAGAAATCAAAGAAGAAATAATACATGGAGGCAAATGAAAATGAAAATACAGTGGTTTGAACTCTTTGGAAAGCAAAAAAGCAGTTCTAACAGGGAAATATATAGCTATACAAGGCTACCTCAAAAAAGAAGAAAAAGCTCAAGTAAACAGTCCAGCTTCTCACTTAAAGGAACCAGCAAAACAACAAATAAAACCCAAGGTGAGTAGAAAGAAATAATAAAAATCAGGGCAGAAATAAATGACAGAGATTAAAAAAATTAAAAAACAGAAAAAAAATCAATGAAACCAAGTGCTGCTTCATTTAAAACATGAACAAAATTGATAAACCCTTATCCAGATTCATCAAGAAAGACAGAAAGAACCCAGATAAAATCAAAACAAAAGAGAAAGAATAATAGACATCACAGAAATATAAAGGATTATAAGAAAACACTAAAAAAAAAAAAATACATGCTCACAAATTGGACAACCTAGAAGAAATAGATAAAATCTTAGAACATACAACCTTTCAAAACTGAATCAGGAAGAAATAGAAAATCTAAACAGACTAATAACATAAATTGAATCAGAAATGAAAAACTACCAAAAAATAGAAGTCCAGAATGATATGGTTTCATAGGTGAATTCTTTTTTTTTAAAGATTTTATTTATTTATTTGAAATATATATAGAGAGAGATCACAAGTAGGCAGAGAGGCAGACAGAGAGAGGGAGAAGCGAACTCCCCGCTGAGCAGAGAGCCCGATGCGGGCCTCGATCCCAGGACCCTGAGATCATGACCTGAGCCAAAGGCAGAGGCTTAACCCACTGAGCCACCCAGGTGCCCTCAAAGGTGAATTCTACCAAATATTTAAAGAAGAGTTAATACCTGGTCTCCTAAAACTATTACAAAAAAAAAAAAAAAAGAAAAGAAAAGAAAAGGGAAAGCTTCCAAGTTTATTGTATGAAGCCAAAATTTCCCTGATACCAAAACCAGCCAAACACATCACAAAAGAAAGGGGAGGAGGAGGAGGAGAGGGGAAAGGAAGGGAAAGAAAGAAAACCACAGGCCAATATTCCTGATGAACAGAGATGCAAAAATTCTCATAAAATATTAAAACTGAATTCAACTATACATTCAAAGGATCATTTAACATGACCAAATGGAAATTATTCTGGATATGTGAGGATGGCTCACTATTTGCATATCAATCAACATGATATGCCATATCAACAAAAGGAGGAATAAAAACCATATGATCATCTCAAAAGATGCAGAAAAAGCATTTGAAAAAAAATTCAACATCTGTTTATGAAAAAGCTCTCAACCGAGTAGGTTCAGAGGCAATGTATCTCACCATAGGAAAGATCATCCATGAAAAACTTACAGCTAACATCATACTCAATGGTGAAAAACAGAGCTTCTTCTTTAAGATGAAGGACAAGACAAGGACATCCACTCTTACCACTGTTACTCAACACAGTACTGGAAGTCCTAGCCACAACATTCAGATAAGACAAAGAAATTAGAGGCATCCATATTGGTAAAGAAGAAGCTAAACTGTCACCATTTCCAGATGACAAGGTAGTGTCTGTAGAAAACTTTAGAGTTAAAAAAAAAACAAAACCTACTAGAGCTGATAAATGATTTCAGTAAACGGCAGGATACAAAATTAATAACCACATATTGGTTGTGTTTCTATACACTAATAACAAAGAGGCAGAAAGAGAAATTAAGAAAATCGTTTCCAATTGCACAGGAGGTAAAAGACCTGTACTCTGAAACTTGTAAAACACTGACAAAAAAAAAAAAAAAAACTGAAAATGACACAAACAAATGGAAAGATACACTATGCTCAGGGGTTAGAAGAATTAATATTGTTAAAATGTTCATACTACCAAAAGCAGTCTACACAGTCAATGGAATCCTATCAAAGTACCATTAGCATTTCTCATAGAACCAGAACAAATAATACTAAAATTTGTATGGAAACACAAAACACTTCAAATAGCCAAAGCAATCTTGAGAAAAAAAAAACAAAGCTGATAGTACCACATTCCAGATTTGAAGATATACTAGAAAGCTGTAATCAAAATAGTATAGGAGAGACACAAAAACAGACACACAGAGTAATAAGACAGAACAGAGATACCAAGAAATAAACCCATGTGTATCTGGTCAACTAATCTATGTCAAAGGAGGCAAGAACATATCATGGGGGAAAAACAGTTTCTTCAAAAAATTCTCCTGGGATAAATGGACGGCTAGTAGCAAAGGAATGAAACTGGACCACTTTCTAAAACAATACACACCAAAAAAATCTCAAAATGAATTAAAAATCTAAATATGAGACCTGAAATCACGAAACTCCTAGGAAATAACATAGGCAATAATTTCTCTTACTTTGGTCATAGCAACATTTTTCTAGGTATGTCTTCTAAGGCAAGGGAAACAAAAACAAAAATAAAGTATTGGGACTCCACCAAAATAAAAAGCTTCTGCACAGTGAAGGAAACCAATATCAAAACAAAAGGCAATCTACTGAGTGGAAGAAGATCTTGAAAATGACATATCTAATAAGGGGTTAATATCCAAAATATATAAAGAACTTCTACAACTCAACATCAACAGCCACAATGACAGTAACCAATCTGATTCAAAATTGGCAGAGGACTTGAATAGACATTTTTTTCCAAAAAGACATACAGATGGCCAACAGACACATAAAAGGATGTTAATCACCCATCATCAGGGACATACAAATCAAAAACACAATGAGATATTTCTTTAAATCTGTCAGATTGACTAAAATTAAACACACACACACACACACACACACACACACACACACACACACACTAATTAGTATTGGCAAGGATGTGGAGAAAAAGGAACCCTCATGCCCTCTTGGTGGAATGTAAATGGATACCGCCACTGTGGAAAACAGGATGAAGGTTCCTCAGAAAGTTAAAAATAGAAATACTGCATGATCCAATAATTCTACTACTGGGTATCTACTCAAGGAAAACGAAAACACTAATTCAGAAAGGTATAGGTAGTCATATGTTGACTGCAGCATTATTTACAATAACTAAGATACAGAAACAACTGAAGTGCCCATTGATAGATAAATTAATAAGGAAGAAGTGGTATGTATAAAAAATATAATATGTACAGTTTATTTTTATTTTTTTATTTTTTTTATTTTATTTTTTTTTTAATTTTTTATTTTTTATAAACATATATTTTTATCCCCAGGGGTACAGGTCTGTGAATCACCAGGTTTACACACTTCACAGCATTCACCAAAGCACATACCCTCCCCAATGTCCATAATCCTACCCCCTTCTCCCAAACCCCCTCCCCCCAGCAACCCTCAGTTTGTTTTGTGAGATTAAGAGTCACTTATGGTTTGTCTCCCTCCCAATCCCATCTTGTTTCATTTATTCTTCTCCTACCCACTTAAGCCCCCATGTTGCATCACCACTTCCTCATATCAGGGAGATCATATGATAGTTGTCTTTCTCTGCTTGACTTATTTCGTGTACAGTTTTATATATATGTAATGTACATAATATACATACAATGCAATATTACCCAGCCAAAAAAGGAATGAGATTATGCCATCTGTGACAACGCAGACAGACCTACAGAGTATTATGCTAAGTCAGACTGGGAAAGGAAAATACCATAAGATTTTACTCACATGTGGAAACTGACAACCTGAATAGACCAATATCTAGTAACGAGATTGAAGTGGTGATCAAAAACCTCCCAAAAAACAAGAGCCCAGGACCTGATGGATTCCCCGGAGATTTCTACCAAACTTTCAAAGAAGAAATAACACCTATTCTCCTGAAGCTGTTTCAAAAAATTGAAGCAGAAGGAAAACTTCCTGACTCTTTCTATGAAGCCAGCATTACCCTGATCCCCAAACCAGGCAAAGACCCTACCAAAAAGGAAAATTTCAGATCAATATCACTGATGAATATGAATGCTAAGCTTCTCAACAAGATCCTAGCCAACAGGATCCAACAGCACATTAAAAAGATTATCCACCATGACCAGGTGGGATTCATCCCTGGGCTACAAGGATGGTTCAACATTTGCAAATCAATCAATGTGATAGAACAAATTAATAAGAGAAGAGAGAAAAACCACATGGTCCTCTCAATTGATGCAGAAAAAGCATTTGACAAAATCCAGCATCTGTTCCTGATTAAAACGCTTCAAAGTATAGGGATAGAGGGAACATTCCTGAACTTCATAAAATCTATCTATGAAAGACCCACAGAAATATCATCCTCAATGGGAAAAAGCTTGCGTCCTTCCTGTTGAGATCAGGAACACGACAGGGATGCCCACTCTCACCACTCTTGTTCAACATAGTATTAGAAGTCCTAGCAACAGCAATCAGACAACAAAGAGAAATAAAAGGTATCCAAATTGGTAATGAAGAAGTCAAACTCTCTCTCTTTGCAGATGACATGATTCTTTATATGGAAAACCCAAACGACTCCACCCCCAAACTACTAGAACTCACACAGCAATTCAGCAACGTGGCAGGATACAAAGTCAATGTACAGAAATCAGTGGCTTTCTTATACATTAACAATGAAAATACAGAAAGGGAAATTAGAGAATCGATTCCATTTACTATAGCACCAAGAACCATAAGATACCTGGGAATAACCCTAAACAAAGAGGTAAAGGATCTGTACTCAAGGAACTACATAACACTCATGAAAGAAATTGAAGAAGACACAAAAAGATGGAAGACCATTCCATGCTCTTGGATCGGAAGAATAAACATTGTTAAAATGTCTATACTGCCTAGAGCAATCTATACTTTTAATGCTATTCCGATCAAAATTCCTCTGGTATTCTTCAAAGAGCTGGAGAAAATAATCCTAAAATTTGTATGGAATCAGAAGAGACCCCGAATCGCTAAGGAAATGTTGAAAAACAAAAATAAAACTGGGGGCATCACATTACCTGATTTCAAGCTTTACTACAAAGCTGTGATCACCAAGACAGCATGGTACTGACATAAAAACAGACATATAGACCAGTGGAACAGATCAGAGAGGCCAGATATGGACCCTCAACTCTATGGTCAATTAATCTTCGACAAAAAAGGAAAAAATATACAGTGGAAAAAAGACAGTCTCTTCAATAAATGGTGCTGGGAAAACTGGGCAGCTATATGTAGAAGAATGAAACTCAACCATTCTTTTACACCGTACACAAAGATAAACTCAAAATGGATAAAAGACCTCAATGTGAGACAGAAATCCATCAGAATCCTGGAGGAGAACATAGGCAGTAATCTCTTCAATATAGCCACAGCAACTTCTTTCAAGGTATGTCTCCAAAGGCAAAGGAAACAAAAGTGAAAATAAACTTTTGGGACTTCATCAAAATCAAAAGCTTCTGCACAGCAAAGGAAACAATCAAGAAAACAAAGAGGCAACCCACAGAACGGGAGAAGATATTTGCAAATGACAGTACAGACAAAAGGTTGATATCCAGGATCTATAATGAACTCCTCAAACTCAATACACACAAAACAGACAATCATATCAAAAAATGGGCAGAAGACAGGGACAGACACTTCTACAATAAAGACATACAAAATGGCTATCAGACACATGAAAAAATGTTCATCATCACTAGCTATCAGGGAGATTCAAATTAAAACTACATTGAGATATCACCTTTCACCAGTTAGAATGGCCAAAATTAGCAAGACAGGAAACAACACGTGTTGGAGAGGATGTGGAGAAAGGGGAACCCTCTTCCACTGTTGGTGGGAACGCAAGTTGGTGCAGCCTCTTTGGAGAACAGTGTGGAGATTCCTCAAGAAATTAAAAATAGAACTTCCCTATGACCCTGCCATTGCACTACTGGGTATTTACCCAAAAGATACAGGTGTAGTGAAAAGAAAGGCTGTATGTACCCCAGTGTTGATAGCAGCGATAGCCACAGTTGACAAACTGTGGAAAGAACCAAGATGCCCTTCAACAGATGAATGGATAAAGAAGATACGGTCCATATATACAATGGAACATTATATAGCCATCAGAAAGGATGAATATCTAATTTTTGCATCAACATGGATGGGACTGGAAGAGATTATGCTGAGTGAAATAAGTCAAGCAGAGAGAGTCAATTATCGTATGGTTTCACTTATTTGTGGAGCATAACAAAAAGCATGGAGGACATGGGGAGTTAGAGAGAAGGGGGTTGGGGTAAATTAGAAGGGGAGGTGAATCATGAGAGACTATGGACTCTGAAAAACAATCTGAGGGGTTTGAAGTGGAGGGGGGAGGCGGGGGGAGGTCGGGGTACCAGGTGGTGGGTATTATAGAGGACACGGGTTGCATGGAGCACTGGGTGTGGTGAAAAAATAATGATGCTGTTATGCTGAAAATAAATAAATGAAAAAAAAAAGATTTTACTCACATGTGAAATCTAACGAACAAAAAGGTAATCTACTGAATTATAGAAGATATTTGAAAATGACATATCTAATAAGGGGTTAATATCTGAAATATATAAAGAACTTCTACAGTTCAACATCATCATCAACAACAACAACCAATCTGATTCTAAATTGGCAGAGGACTTGAATAGACATTTTTTTCCAAAGAAGACATACAGCTGGCCAACAGACACATAAAAGCATAGGGGATATAGTCAAGTATACTGTCATGCATTGTATGGAGCAGATATTAGCTACACCTGTGGTGACCACAGCATAATGTACAGAGAAGCTGAATCACTAGGCTGTACACCTGAAACAAATGTAACATTGTGTGCCACCCAAACAAAAACAAATTTAACTTTTAATATTAAAAATAAATGAATTTAGGAACTCAGATTATATAGAGAAAAGGAGAAGGTATAAGCTGAAAAAAATTATTTCAAAATTATAAAATTCATGCTACATTTTTCTGTGAATTATTTTAAAGGAATTTTTATTTGACAGCTTGACTTTTGTTTAAACTAGTTTATAAACATTCAGAATTGGTAGTATCTTCTTAGATATGACCATCATTTTTTTAACATATCAGTGAATTTCTCTCAAAATAAACATTATTTTAGTAAACAATAGGTGACATTCGAAAACACTGGAGAAACTCTAATTATTCATGTATGCTGTCAACTTCAAAAGGCCCATGCAACAGAAATACCAAGTGATAATACCTATAGCTTTTTTATGGTGTTCTTCCAGAAAAGAAGCATTTCCTGCTATTTCCTTGGCATCTTATTTGTATCTTAAAACATACATTTTGGGTAAAACCATTCTAATTTTAAAACACATATGTATTTGTATGCATGCCATTTTGTTATAATGAAATTGCTCTCAACGCCTTATTGCTTTTTTTTTTTAACAACTAAAACCTCAAAAAAAAAAAAAATGTTTCAAAGAATGGGGAGGCAAATGTGTCCTGACCAGAACTTAAGATTGTATTTTAACTCAAATAACCACCTGACTGGCTACAAACAGTGATCATTGATAAAGTAATTTGCTCGGTTCTATGCAACATTTATTTCATACACTTCTTATTCTCACCTGCTTAGTCATTCTTCATATTACTACTCTGAGCTTATTTTCTTACTAACTGATTTTAATTTGTCTTGTTTATATATTATAAGGTGACATAAATTCTGTTGGAAACAAATTGAGAAAATGGATAATGGGTCGAGAAATGGAGATCTGTCCAGGTGAATGGTCAGGGGGGAAGATGGGAAAGAGATGGTGAGTCGTACAGGAGACGAGAGAAGCATGGGAGGAAGCGGGGGTGCGGGAGCTGTGGAAAAGGAGGGAGGGAGGAAAGAGGAAGGACAGAAAGAAAGAAAAAATTTCTGTCCATCACTTTGGGTAATAAGGCCTTTGTATTGGATTCAAGAATGCCATTCAAAAGGTTAATGAGTTGCACTTCTAATACCTCCATTTATTGTTGCAACAAACAAATAGGGAGGAATCAAAAAGTACTGCTGTACATGATTATCCTCAATTCTTAACAGATCCAAAACCAAACTTATTTTCCTTACTTCCCTATTTTTTCATCTCGTTCTTTAGTCCTCACTGTACACCATATAATGAGATGGTTAAAATAATGACAAATATTCTGAAGATAGTCATGTGAATTTTGAAGAACGGTGTAAACTCAAGCAAATTAATGTTTCTTATCCAATATCCTCATTGGATTGCCAGGATAAAATGAGATGACATCTGTGAAAACTCTATTTTCCTGCCTTTCACATAACAGATGTTCAGCAAATAAAAGAACCTTTACTTACTCTTATAATCTTTGGCATATTGTTTTTGGAAGTTCAAAATTACATAATCTAGTTCCTTATCATCTATCATGTACATTGGAAAAAAAATTTTTTAATCTCTCTACCTTCTCTACTTTCAATCTCATTTTTTCCCTCTCAACACACCTTTATTATAGCATTCTGAATAAGGATAAAAATTCATTTTTCCCAACATTTTTCTCATGGTGTCAAGTAACACTGTTCAAAGCCTGTCAGTGGGTGGTCACTGCAATCGAGTTAATAACAAAATTTACATTTACTCTCAAATGTGTTTTCAGTTTCAGTTAACTCTCCTCTGGTCCCCACCACCGACTCTGCAATTCATCTTACTTTTCTTCTATGCACATCTCCACGTAGCTACCTCCACGAGCTCTTTCTTCTTCTATTCACACAAGCATGTTCTATATTTGGCTTTATTTCCTTGTTTCCCCTTCTCTTCTTAGCCTACTGAAATATGAATTATGTTTCCAACACTACACCAAAATATTTAATGAGGTCAACAGACTGTTCCAATGAGTGTTCCTTAGAGCTCATCTTACCTAGTTTCTAGGCAGGATTGAACACCACTAAAGGATACTTCTATTTCAAAATACTCTCTTGACTTGACAATCCAGTCTCCTAGCTGCCTCTCTCTGATTTGTAGGCCACTCCTCAAGCTCTTTACACCTGGTGCTATTATTCAGCATTCATAGCTTGCTGAAAAATACCATCATCAATCCAATGGGGAAAGCCTAAAACTCTCCTTTTGTTCATACACTCCTCAAGAAAACAGACACTTTTGAATAAATAAAACTTTCTTGGTTGATCCATCTGTCTCTGCTTCTACTGCTACTATCCTAGGTGAAATTACAGTCCTCTCCTGACTCAGCTACCATAATTGTGTCCTCCACCCTCTTATCTGCTCATAAGCTGCCCCATTCCATTTTCAGCACTGTGGCAAGGATATTAACTTAAAAGTACATGAAGTCCGAGACTGCATTACGTGATCTGGCTGAGAAGCCATGACCCATCAGCTAGAAAGTAATGAATCCATGCATTTCCAGAAACTGCAGGTATAATACCCCATTGATACAAGGTGTTTCAAAAGAACCACAATAGCCAAAGAAAGGTCATTCTTTGCAATGTACAGCAGAGGGAGCATAGTCAATAATACTAATGTCTTTGTACGGTGACAGACGGCAACTACACAAGACAGGGTAGATCGGGGACTATTTCAGAATGCATAATAAGATTCAATTGCTATGATGTGCCCTTGAGCCAGAATATTACACTTCAATAAAAAAATTACACTTATACTTGTCAATTACACTTCAATAAAATTACACTTTTATGTCAATTACACTTCAATAAAAAAATGGCCATGTATACAGGTACCCCTAAAAAATGACAAAAAGATCTGTAATAGCCAAAGAAAGTTAGCTGTTAACATTCTCCAAGCTCAGAGAACACTGGAAGTAGACCATCAGGACAGTAAATCAAGAAACAACTTTCCTCCTTGTATCTCCTCGTTCCTCTACTTTCTTCTTTTCCTTCCCTGTTCTTCAAAGTATCAAAATTGCAGCAGCTAGCATGAGAGCGGTAGAGAACAGCAAATGTAAAGCAACTATAACCACCCCTTCCTTCTATGGGCAGTGATACTATAACAAAACTAGTAGGGAGTGCTGCAATTTTTTACCAAAGACAGGAATTCTATGAATTGGAATTAATAAATTACATTCAGACTGTTTCTACTTCTCACCTATAGACTCATGTGAGAAAACACGTGTGTGTCTGCGTGCATGCACGCGTATGTGTGTGTGTATCTGCCATTTTTAAAGTAAATTGATATATGTATGAGTATTCCCAGGAAAATCTAGGTTTACATCCATTGTTACAGTGTCATTGTTATTAGAACCAGTTTTATTCTCAAAAGAATCTTATTTTGGACAAAACCGATATTAAAAATATTGGAACAAAAATGGATACAAGTGTAAGAGAGATGGACAAACCCAGCTGGAGGCATGACTGTCCCTTTCTCAATAACCCAGAACATCTAGGCAGAAAGTCAGAAGGCACACAGGAGAACAGAAGAACACTATCTTGGGCACCTGGGTGGCTCAGAGGGTTAAAGCCTCTGCCTTCAGCTCAGGTCATGACCTCAGAGTCCTGGGATTGAGCCCCACATCGGGCTCTCTGCTCAGCGGGGAGCCTGCTCCCTCCACTCTCTCTGCCTACTTGTGATCTCTCTGTCAAATAAATAAATAAAATCTTAAAAAAAGAAGAAGAAGAAGAACACTATCTTGTGGGCCTGACCTCATTGACATTCATAGGAAATTCCACCCTGCATTTATTTTAACATCTTAAATTAATTTTAATTTTATTTTATTCAGTGTCCCAAGAGTCATTGTTTATACACCACACCCATGGTGCGCCATGCAATACATGTCCTCCTCAATACCCACCACCAGACTCACCTATCCCTCCATCCCCTCCCCTCCAAAACCCTCAGATTGTTTCTCAGAGTCCAGAGTCTTTCATGGCTCGCCTCCCTCTCCAATTTCTGCCAATTCACTTTTCCTTTCCTTCTCCTAATGTCTGTCATGTTATTCCTTATGCTCCACAAGTAAGTAAAACCATATGATAATTGATTCTGCTTGACTTATTTCCCTCAGCATAATCTCCTCCAGTCCTATCCATGTTGATACAAATATTAGATATTCATCCTTTCTGATGGCTATATAATGTTCCATTGTATATATGGACCGTATCTTCTTTATCCATTCATCTGTTGAAGGGCATCTTGGTTCTTTACACAGTTTGTCAACTGTGGCCATCGCTGCTATGAACACTGGGGTACATACAGCCCTTCTTTTCACTACACCTGCATATTTTGGGTAAATACCCAGTAGTGCAATTACAGGGTCATAGGGTAGCTCTAATTTTAATTTCTTAAGGAATCTCCACACTGTTTTCCAAAGTGGCTACACAACTCACATTCCCACCAACAGTGGAAGAGGGTTCCCCTTTCTCCACATCCTCTCCAACACCTGCTGTTGACTGTCTTGTTGATTTTGGCCATTCTAACTGGTGTTAAGACGGTATCTTGATGTGGTTTTGATTTGAATTCCCTGATGGCTAATGATGATGAACATATAGAAGAACAAAACTCGACCAGCATACACAAAGATAAACTCAAAATGGGTGAAAGACCTCTACATGAGGCAGGAATCTATTAAAAATCTAGAGGAGAACATAGGCAGTAGCCTCTTTGACATCAGCCACAGCAACTTATTTCAAGATATGTCTCCAAAGGCAAAGGAAACAAAAGCAAAAATGAACTTTTGGGAGTTCATGAAGACAAAAAGCTTCTGCACAGCAAAGGAAACAGTCAACAAAACAAAGAGGCAACCCACGGAATGGGAGAAGATACTCAAAGTGACAGTTCAGACAAAGGGCTGATATCCAATATCTATAAAAAAACTCCTTAAACTCAACATCCAAAAATCAGATAATCATGTCAAAAAATGGGCAGAGGATTGAACAGACACTTCTCCAAAGAATATATACAAATAGCTAACAGACACAAGAATATCCATTCTTTTCAAGTGCACATTGAATATTTAGCAAGTCAGATCATATTCAAGCAAGGAAAAAAGACTTAATAAATTTTAAAAGATTCAAGCTATATATACTATATTCTCTGATCACAATAAAATGAGAAATAACAGAAAAATCTCTGAGAGACCTGAAAGTATTTAGAACTTACATGACACAATTATAAATAACCTATAAGTCAAAGAACAAAATCGAAAGGCAAATTAGAAAATACTTTTCCTTGAATGAAAATAAAAGTACATGTATCAAAATTTATGGCATACTTTTGAAAAAGTACTTAGAAATTTGTAACACTAAAGCTAATCATAAAAGACAAAAGTCTTTTAGCTCAGAAACTCTGAAAAAATACATTAATCTCAATTTAAGCATAAGAAAATAATAAAGAGTAGAATGAATGAAATAGAAAACAAAAATGAGAGAGATCAATGAAATAAAAAGCTGGTTCTTTGAGGACATCAATGAAATTGATTAGCTTTTATCCAAACTGATCAGGAAAGAGAGGGAGACCGAGAGAGAAGGAGGATATAAACCACTACTATCAGGAACAAGAGAAGTAACATCGTGACAGATACTATACATACTCAAAGGAAAATGGAAATGTGAAAAATTTTATAGAACTTAAGTAAAATGAAAAAAATCCTTGAAAGGTAAAACTACCAAAGCTCTTCCAAGAATAAGTCAACAATCTAAATAGATGTATATCTATGGAAGAAACTGAATTCACAGTTAAAAATCTACCACAAAGAACACTCAAGGTCTAGATGGCTTCAACTATGAATTCTACCAAACATTTAAAAAATAAATAATATCTTTTCTCATTTGTTTTGTTTCTTAAATTCCACATATATATTGTACACCTGAAACTAATAGAATATTCTATGTTAACTATACTGGCATTAAAATTTAAAAAGTAATAATAAATAAATAAGAAAAAATACCAACTCTATACAAACTCTTGGAATTATTCCAGCAAAAAAAAAAAAGAAAAAAAAAAGTTGGTTTATATACTTGAAAAGCAATCGGTGTAATTCACCATATTAAGCAGCTAAAAATGATAAAACATTATGATCACCTCATGAAAGCTTTTATCCTTTTGTCACATAAAGTTCGTTGTAAGAATATTCATACAAACTTTGTTCATAATAGCCAAAACCTGGAACAATGTAAATGCTCATCAACAGATGAATGGATAAACAAATTATGGCATATCATCTATACAATGGGATACTAATCAGCAACAAAAAGGAATGAACCTGTCATGTAGTTGACAACATGGGTGAATTTAAAAATAATAATACTGTGGGGAGCCTGGGTGGCTCAGTGGGTTAAGCCCTCTGCCTTTGGCTCGGGTCATGATCTCAGGGTCCTGGGATGGAGCCCTGTATCAAGGCTCCCTGCTCAGCGGGGAGCCTGCTTCCTCCCCTCTGCCTGCCTCTCTGCCTACTTGTGATCTCTGTCGCCAAATAAATAAATAAAATCTTTAAAAAAATAAAATAAAATAAATTTTAAAAATAAAAAAATAATAATAATGGATAATAGAGATCAGACTCAGAAAAGTCCGTATCATATGGTTTCCGTTTTACAAAATAACAGAAAATGTAAACTTATCTGCATGACAGAAAACAGTTCATTGGCTGCCTGGACATGGGGGAGCAGAAGTTGGTGGCTTGAGAAAACCTTTGAGAGTGATAGATACAGTCGCAATCTTGATCATGGTGATTATTTTATGGATGTACACTTAAGTCAAAATTCATCAAATTCCATATTTTAGGCATGTGCAGTTTACTGTATGTCAGTTACATCTTTTAAAAGCAGTTGTAATAAAAAATGAGTAAGTTTTTGTCTCAAATTCCTTGCTCACTTTTAATTACATTCAACAAACTCTTGTACTAGATGCCACAATAGACACTAATGAGTGAGATCCAGTCCCTACAAAGAAGCTGGTTAGCATTAAACATGGGAGCTAAGACAGTGGCAAATATGATTTTTATGGATTGTGATTTGGAGAAGGTTGGGAAGGAAGAATGGGAAGGAGGAAGAGAAGAAGGAAAGAAGAATGAGCAGGAGAAGAAGAAAGATCTGTGCTTTGGTCAACCGAAGAAACAAGAGATTCCCTCACTGTTCAAGCATAAACTAGGTATTTATAAGATTCCATGCACCATGATCATCACTGAGAAAATACTTTTAGTAAGTAAGCATATGATGAGATAAAACATACATTTAGATCATGAAATACACAAAAATAATAAAGCATGAGGGAGGAAAGAATTCATTCTGATGGATTAAAAAGGAATGTTTGCCCATGACCATGACAGTAAGGAAATAAATAAAAATAAAAATATTTCAAACATCAAGACTGGAAAGAATTGCTCCACTTAAGGGGTGGTATGAAAAATGTGCATCAGTGTGGCTGAGGAACAAAAACTCCTCTGTCCGGGTCAGCAAATAGGACATATAATGGAAAAGTAATGGGGAATTAAGCTAGAAAGGTGGGTCTGTCATAATATTGTGAAAGAAACCACACCCCATAGTAAGCAGTGTGGAGTCAATTCTGTAAACACATGGATGTTTTAAATTTTTTTAAGATTCGTTTATTTATTTATTTGACAGAGAGAAAGCGAGTACACGGAGGGGGAGGGGGAGGGGCAGGCAGAGGGAGAGGGAGAAGCCAATTCCCCACTGAGGAGGGAGTCAGATGCAGGACTTGATCCCAGGACTCTGGGACCATGACCTGAGCCCAGGGTAGACGCTTAACCGAGTGAGCCACCCACATGTCCCAGCACATGGATTTTTTAAAACAACAGTATGATTACCGGTTGTGTGATCAGTTGAGATGGCTCACAAATGATGTTTATTATAATGATGATACCACTCATGTTTGTAAATTATGCAGTTTAAAAACTTGATCAAGATTTTTACTTCTAATACATCATACTTGGTAACTGGCTTTCCAATATTCTTTTTAAGATTTTATTTTTAAGTAATCTCTATATCCAACATGGGGCTCGAACTCAAAACCCTGAGATCAAAAGTTGCATTCTCTACAGACTGAGCCTGTCAGGTTCCCTTCCGACATTCTTTCTTACGCTTGAGGGTTGCATGTGCAATCAAAATTGGTGAGCGGTAGAATTTCATGAATCCCTGTAATAATCACAGGAAAGTGTCAAAATAGTAAATTATGTGAACATGTACATTATGGCAGAAAAGTTACATATGTAAATATACATAGGGAGAAAGAAGAATCATCGATATCAAAAGGGGGATAAGATCCAAATCAGGGAAAAAATTTTAGGATCCATTAAAAAAGGATAAGCAGATGGAATGGAAAACAATAAAAGTTAACACGTGAAAATAAAGGTTAAATGTCAACATCTGTATATAAGACATGCTAGAAAAATATAAAGGGCAAACAGGTTTTATAAAATAGGACCCATTATTTTACAGAAATTACACACACAAAAACACACATACACACAAACATGAACTCAGATAGAAAAAAACCAAAGCATGCCAAAGAAGTTACAAATAAACCTCTATGGATATTTACAGGAAAATTCAGTACAGCAAAGACAAAGGGAACATTCTAAAATTTTCTAGCAAGAATTAGCAGATCACATATGAGTGAAACTGTATGATAATTGTCTATCTCTGTTTGACTTACTTCACTTAACATAATCCCCTCCAGTTCCATCCATGTGGATGTAAGTGGTAGGTATTCATCCTTTCTGATGGCTGAGTAATATTCCTTGGTGTATATGGACCACATCTTCTTTAGCCAATCGACTGTTGAAGGGCTTCTTGGCTCCTTCTCCAGTTTGGCTAATGTGGACACAGCTGCTAGGAACATAAGCAGCAGCACGGAGGACCACAGGGGCAGGGAGGGAACGCCAAAGGGGGAGACATCAGAGAGAGAGATGAACCACGAGAGACTACAGCCTCAGAGAAACAATCTGGGAGTTTCAGAGAGGAAGAGGGTTGGGGGAGGGAGTAGCGGGGTGATGGGTATTGAGGAGGCCACGTGTTGTGATGAGCACTGGGTGTTATACTTAACCAACAAATCACTGAACATGGCATCAGTGACTAATTATGTACTATAGAGTGGCTAACTGAACATAATAAAAACAATTTACAGAAAAAAAAGAATTGGCAGATCATCTAATGAGGGAAAGCATTACAGCGATATTTGAAATGAAGCAGTAAGAGGGCCAATACCCACACTCCCGGGCTGGAGCCCACCAGCTTTGCATCCAGGGGCTGCCAAACACGAGCACTAGCTAACATTAAACAGGATAGTTAACTTCTCTGTAGCTCAGTTTTCTCATTTATACAATACAGATCATAATAATTTCCATGTCATAAGATTGTTGGGGGTTCTAAACACATTACAATAGAAAAAACCCATAAATATATAGCCAAATACATAATAGACATTATACGGCTATAAACTGTTTTTGTTTTCAGATTTCTCGGTAGCAGTATTTGATGGAAGAATTCAAAGAAATAACATTTTCAAAATGCTCAAGAAAAGACAGTGTGAGAATTTTATATTTGCTTGAACAAATATTCGATTATAAGGGTGAATAACAGAAAAATTATAATAAATGTAAGGAAGGAATAAAAATTAATATATTGACATATTAATAGCATATAATTAAAAATTAATTCATAATTATTAGTCATTCTTTATCCAAAATTCATTCAGAGTGTTAAATGTCAAGTATTATTTTCAGTTTTTACATATATTAACTAATTTAATATTCACATAAACCTCATGACGGGGCGCCTGGGTGGCTCAGTGGGTTAAGCCTCTGCCTTCAGCCCAGGTCATGATCTCAGGGTCCTGGGATCGAGCCCCACATCGGGCTCTCTGCTCAGCAGGAAGCCTGCTTCCGCCCCCCCACAACCCCGCCCCGCTCTCTCTGCCTGCCTCTCTGCCTCCTTGTAATCTCTTTCTGTCAAGTAAATAAATAAAATCTTTAAAAAAAAATAAAAATTTTTTAAAAAGAAACATAAACCTCATGAGGTAAAGAGAGGTTCACCAAAGGTCAGTCGGGGTAGGACTGACAGGCAATCAAGAGTATCTCCATACTAAGCCTTCTTTGTAAGGTCTGCAACTGTGAGGCAGATCTTAAATACAAACCATCTGTTCTTTGTTCCTTTCTGAGTCTTTCCTCCATGAAAGCTTGTTTACAGACGTTATCTCTCAGAAATGGTCCTTGAGTGTGGTTTCTGTGGAGGCAGAAACCTCTCTTTTGAAGGAGTTTGGATTTTGGTTACCTGTCCTGTTGTGTTCTCTTCCACATAAAAGGCCAATTTGTGGTTGAGTCCAATTATGGATGAAACCAAATATTTCAGAACAAAGGACTGGCACTAGCCAGTTGGCACTCAGATGCAAATGTGTACCAAACACAGAGCTCTATTGCTTTTTTTGGATAAATCATGCACACATTTCTCCCAGTTTTTGAGTCACAGCAAGGAATGACTAAGGACAGAGAAAGCAGTATTAAAGTTAGAGACCTTGACTTTTCTATGGTTAAGAAATAACAATTGTTGGTTACCTACCCAGCACCTTAAGCCTACAATCATGACAGAAAATTGCTAAGAGGGAAAAGAAAAAAAAAAAAATTCAGATTCAAGCATGGTCCCAGGCATCTAAATCTGGTTCTTTAGGTCTCTGGCCATGTCCTGTGGTTGCCATCTTGCCGTGTTGCCACAAAGTTCTGTTGTGTAAGTTCTCTCCACTCAAAGACCAAATGCTTCTAAAGAATTCTTAAGAATTCCTAATTTTAAGTTTTCTAAAGGAAAATCAATCCTGTTGTCAGTGGGTTAAATCTTTTTTTTTTTTTTTTTTTTTTTTTTAAGCTGGGACACATGAATCTCAGTATTTACTTTCTCAAGTTTAACCGCCGTCTAGTGATCAATAATTACTGAAGAGTTCCCACCCACTGTGGATCCTCCGCACTTTTTATGGTGTCTTCCAGCTGACAAAGTCTGTGCTTTTTAGGTCATGTAGAGGCCACTTGAGAGAAGATGAAGGAAATGTAACTCATCCCTGTTAGAACTAAGACTGATTAGATTGCCGAGTCTCTTGTTTAAGTGTTTTGCCACATCTGCCCAAAGCAAAGTGGAGCCAGAATTAGGGTAGAAATGTGAACCCTGAAAGGGCACTTGTGATGTGTTCTTATGGTAAGAGTTAGTGAGTGCTCATGTGAGTTTAAAAGTACCACTTACCTTCTCTGTTTTTTGTGAGGATTGAGAATAATATGAACAATAAAATTTCTGAGGGAACATTAAGGCTTTGGAAAGTTCTCTAGTAACTCTCCCAGGACATCGAGTGCCTCAGTTACTGGAAAAAGAAGTTGGAATTCCTCAGATTGAAAACACAAGGTCAAGTAATTTTTTTGCTACTATAAGAACCTTTCCACCAAACGAAAGTTTCGTTCCCCCTTGAAAATCAGCAAATATTAACTAGGGTATTCAAACTCCATCACAAGCTGCAACTGTATGAACTCATTTGTGAGTGTTCAAGGGTGCCCTAAAATTTGAGTTCTTCCACATTCCATCTTTATAGTTTTACCAAGACTAATGTGATGCAGATGAGACACGAAACCAGAGACATCCTCAGCAACTTTAATAACATTTTCTCACCACTGCTGATAAAAGGTCAGTGATCAATTTGTCCTCCTTGGAGTGGGTAATTTCTTTTAAATGTTTGCAAGTTTCCAGTGGAAGGTTTCTGAAGATACCCAGCGGCCAAAGTGACAGAGATTATCCCCATGTGTTTGTCCCCGCCCCCCCAGGCCAAAATATCGTCGTACTCTAAAACAGGTATTATGTCACAAAAAATATTCCTCAGTAAAAATCTTTGGGAGTTTAAGGGAAAATGAGAAATTGAGTGCATGACCGTCCTTTGTGGCAGCCTCACTGATTTCATACTTCCTTTTTTCCCTTTGGTTTCACTCAGCAAGGGCTTAGAGGTCAAGCAAAAGGACCATTCTCCATTCCAGTTTTTGGTTGCATATGAAAGCCCCTAGTTCTGACTTAAGGCCACTCAGTGAGGAAACAGCTCTAGTCCTATCTGCTCCAAGAGCTACACCTAAATGTTTTCCAAAGGGGTTTAAGGGCCTATTCCTAAGGTCTCCAGTGTATTCACCTGTTTGTGGGCCTGGTCTCCAAAATCTTTGTCTAATATTTATAGTTCTTCTAAGTTCCTTTGATTTTATTATGGGATTTGAGGTCTTTTAAGCCACAATCAAAAAATTCACAGTAACTTTTCTATTGAATTTTATCACCTATGAGGTTCCTAATAACATATAAATCAATGGATACAGATCTGGGAACACTGAATTAAGCGTTCTTATAACTACTGCAAATTGCTCTGTAAATTTCCGCCTGTCCTGCACAGGCTTTGGAAAGCCTTTGAAAATCACTCTCAGCTCAAACCACAATCAGGGCTTAAGTTTGACCGTGAGGGGCTTGTTCTGATCTGGTTGACTTTAGGAGACAATTCAGCTTTCGGAGTGGCTGGCTGGCCAGCGGGAACGGAGAGCCGGTCAGAGCGGTAGACGAACAGGGTAACTGAGGGTCACGGGACCGAACAAGAGTATGATCAAAACTTTTAGGTTCAAGTTGTGGTTTGAGCAGATCTAGAAAAGAGATAGTCTTTCACATTTTTCATTGGTTTCCTTCACCAGAATATTTAGAGAGGCAACAGTGGAAGCTGAATTCTCTTGTAAGCTTTTGCATACCAATAAAAAAATACAGGTCACTGAACGTTCGCCGTTTTACTCTTTCCATTCTAAACCACTTCTCAAAAAGGAGGAATTTTGTTCCAATGAAAGGTTTCCCAAAATGGCTACCAAAGTTAAACTACTGTTGGTAAATTTATGCCATTTAGGAAGCAACTCACATGTATTAGTTACGATGTAAATACGTGCAAAACACCTTCAGAAGACACACACTCGCGTTCAGGCTGAGAGGAACACATGACAGTCTGGCAATGGTCAGTCAAATCAGTGATTTGTTGACCTTATGTCCTGGGCACACAAACTAATGGCTAGGCAGCTTCCAGTAGCCAACCTGACAGGTCTTGGGAGACATAATGTTTGGACATGAACTTCCTACTAACCATGAACAACAGAAAATAATGAAAAGAGTAGTGACAAAAAGTAACGTTGCTAGTAATGAGGCAGCTTTCTCCCAGGGATGTACGTCTACAAATCTCATGAAATAATCAAAGAATTCCTGAAAGGCGATCCTCCAGGACAAAATAGACTTACCATTTGACAGTTTGATGATGAGAAGCTGGAATTGAGATCTAATGCAAGACTTACCTCATCACTGGCCTCAGTGGCCCCCCATTTCTGAGAGGGACTAGGCTTTGGCACAAAGGAGGTTTTCAGTAGGATCTTGGTGGGACTTCCAGGTAGTTGAACTCCTCAAAACATCACCAGATAACCCTTCAATAAACAAAAGTCACATTTAGTAGAACTTACTGCAATAAGGGACACAGCAATGTCTCAGAAGAGATAAGTCAGAAGTAGAATAATTATAGGACTTTGGGGATTAGACTCAAGTAGGTTAAGGGGGTCTTTCAAAGTGGAGAGTTGAGTAGGATTGAGCAAAGCTGTGATGTCACAGTTTAGGACTGGGTGACACATCTAGGTGAGGGTCCCGAGTAAATTGTTACAATAAGAAGGCTACTTGCCAGTGTGCAGTTATTATCTTGACTCTACTGATTTGTGGGCATTTCTGGAAGCAAACAGTGGATTTAATTACTAGTTTGTAATCATCTTTCCTAGGTTAAAGTTTCCTAGAAGGAATAACTAAATCACTTTGTTATAAGTGGGTTTATGGATGCCTACAAGTCATGTTCACAGACGGTCTCAGTTATCGAAGACTCTGATTTTAATACCTATAAAAGTAGAATTTCAAATAAAAACATCAGATGTTACAAAAATGGGTATTACCAGTAAACAAAAATTTTGATTAACAAAATAATAAGAAGAAAACATGATGGGGTTGCCTAGGTGGCTCAGCAGGTTAAGCATCTGCCTTCAGGTCAGGTCAGGATCCAGGAATCCTGGGATCCAGCCAGGCCCAGCATCAGGCTTCCTGCTTAGCAGGGAGCCTGCTTCTCCCTCTCCCTCTTCCTCTGCCCCTCCCCCTGCGCCTCCTCTCTCTAGTTCATTTTGCTCTCAAATAAATACACTCTTAAAAAAAGTAAAAATAAATTTTAAAATATCAAGAACACTTCATTTTAAAATTCACTGTCAAGGGGCACCTGGGTGGCTCAGCCAGTTAAGTATCTGCCTTTGGCTCAGGTCACATTCCCACGATCCTGGGATCAAGTCCCACACCAGGCTCCCCATTGTGTGGGGAGACTGCATCTCCCTCCACCTCTGCCTAGCTGTCTCTCTGTCTCTCATGAATAAATAAACAAAATCAAATTAATTCATTAATTAACTTAAAAATTCACTCTCAAGACTTAAATATTACAGTAAGCTCAAACTTGGAACTATCCAACAGAAAGAGCACATACAGAAGTGGTTCCAAAATGAACTGTGTACAAAGTCACCAAGAAAGTCTCAGTGCAGCTCTAAACCCAACGTTGTCTATAGCACAACTAAGTCTAATAAAATTAAAAACTATTAGAAAAAAAAAAAAAACATAGTCTTTTCCAACAGCAACAAAAGAAAATTGTCTCAAAGAAAAAAAGTCCTAAGTAAATTAAGATAAATTTACAACTGCTCTTCAAGAAAGGCACAATAACCAAAAGTGGCAGATAAAGGTAGAGCAGAGAAAGTGGCCCTTTTTACAGCGAACACACTCCAACAGCCAAACCAGGCTGGTCTTCTGAGACTGCCGTCTTTTTTTTTTTTTTTTTCTCTCAAGTATACTTTTTGCCCGCGATTCCTTTACTTAAAATAATAAGTGGTAAAATGATAACATTTTTGAGAGGAAAAAAAAAAAGCCTGAATGTGCTTACAGCTAAACAAAATCAGTTAACAAGACGCCTTTTGATACATTTTGATTGATACATTTGATTGACAGTCTTCACTCTATGCCAGGCCCTAGGAGTGCTGCAAGTGCCTGAGATTCCCAGTGTGGTTGCCTATGGGGGTCCAAAGCACACATGTCACCCTGGGGCCAATTGAAGGAGTCTCTGATGGTGCACTTGAGCACGTGTTTTTTTTTAATTTCCCTTTTCTACGTGCAAAGCTGAGAATAGCTACAATAGCAAACAGTTCAAAAGAAGCTCCGACTTTGACTTCAGCCCTACTAGTCTGGCTTTGGCTCTTCCCTTCTCACAGCTCTCTATCGGTATCTGAGGCCAAATATGGCAAACATTTTTGGCTCATTTTGATGAAATATGAGTAGAAGGACAGCAAGAAGCATGACAGACCCAGAGGGCTAGCATCCCCCCAAACATCTCAGTATGCTGTGATCTTGGGCCGACTCACTGAGTGGACAGAACATAATAAAGAAAAAATTACAGAGCTCAAATCTTGGGCACAGTAAGCCAACTTGACAAATGCAGGGCAACGTACATGGGACTGAGCAGCAATACACACGAAAAATTCTTGAGGCATTTAGCTGATTTTAAGCATAGCGTGAGTCAACACTCATTTGGCTGCCAGAAAAGAAACTCCATTCGAGGCTGTATCAACACATGCGCAACGGCTGGACGAGAAGACCCTTTCTACATGCTTGTAGAGCGCTTTCAACTCTGAAGCTCATCCTGAGCGGTATCCTTTACCAAGAACATGGACAATTAGATTACAGTTGATGAGGGAATGTGGAGCTGTCGTTTTCCTAAAAAAGGATATTTATCTGGAAGGAAAGCTAGCATAGGGAGAACAGGACAGATGTTTTCAAAATAGTCGAAGAACTCACATGTGGAAGTTAGATTAGATTGATTGTGTAAAGTCCAGAAGTCGAAAGCAATGGATACGTGGAAGGAAATGCTTTTTGGCAATGTTGATTTTCAAAAGGCAGAGGACTCCCTGTCCTGAAGATATTTGAGCCTTCTAGTATGTAATGGGGTGGGGGTGGGGGTTCAGAACTTGGAGAGTTGAATCAGGTAACGAAGTCTCTTCTCTGTCCAAGACTCTTTGATCCGTGTATTTAAAAGTAGCTCGGGAAACCCAGCATCGGGGTCACCGGCGACGTGTCCAGGCAGCCCCAGAGAGGGAGACAGCCCATGCGATCGGCGCCACATCGTGACTTTCCAATGGGGGAAATGCAGTGACTTTTCTGCAGATGTCACTTTCCACGCTGTGAACAGCACACGTGTCTCTTGATCACTCCCTTTCTCCCTGAAACCCAACTTCCCTGCAGAAACTGACAGTGCGTGTCTTTCCTCTCCTTGAAGCCTGAGGCTCTACGTTCCCCACCCGCCCAAAGTCCGGGATCCGAGGGGCTCCTCAGCACTCGCCCCGATAGCCCGCCCTGCCCTCTGAGCTCTCCCGGGGTGCTCGGCGGCACACGAAGCGACCCAGAGGCAGGGAAAGAGGGGCCCGCGGCGGGGTCCCCGCCATTGTGAGGACTCGCCCTCGGACCTCCTGAAACTCCGGGACGGCTGGCGAACCTCGAGCGGGGGCGCCGGGTTCGAGGCGCGCCGGGCGCGGGGCCGGAGCCGGGCTGCGGCCGAGGACAAAGGGTCGGCCGGCCTTCCCCGGGACGCCGACCCAGGCGCGCTCCGCCCGGCCCCGCGCCGCCCGCCGGCCCCCGCCCAACTTGCCCCCCGGGCCGCGCTCCCGGGAGGGGGAGGGGAGAGGGGAGGGGACGCGGGGCGCCGGGGCGGAGGCGCGGGCCGCGGGGCGCGCGAGGAGCGCTTCCGAGGGAAAGTGAGAGGGGAGGGCGGCCGGGCTCGGCACGCTCCCTCCCTCGGCCGCTTTCTCTCACATAAGCGCAGGCAGAGGGCGCGTCAGCCATGCCCTGCCCCTGCGCCCGCCGCCGCCGCCGCTCGCCCCGCGCTCCGGAGCCGCCCGCGCCGCCGAGCTCCCCGGCCTGGCCGCGCGGCGCCCCGCCGCCCTCCTCCCGGCCGCCGCTCGCTGCACCGGGGAAGGGGAGGGGAGGGAGGAGGGGGCCGCGGGCTCGGGGGGGTCGGAGGGGCCGAGCAGCGCCGAGGGGGTCGGCTTTGCCCCCCTCGTGCCGGAAAGCGAAAACAGAAAGGCGAACCGAGGCGCCGTCCCCGCTCGCCCTCGCCCTCGCCTCACCTCGCCGGCCCCGAATGCGGGGAGCTCGGACGTCCGGTTTCCTGTGAGGCTTTTACCTGACCGCGCGCCCCTCCCCGGCACTGGCCGGGACCGCGCCGCGCCGCGTGGGGAGCGCCGAGCCGCGGGCCGCTGCCGCCGCCTCCGGCCGCCCTCGGGGGTCGCCGGCGGCTCCGCGCGGAGGGAGCGCAGCGTCGCGGGGGCGCCGCGCCCCCCCCGCCCCCACCGCGGCCCGGCCGCCGCGCTCCGGGTCCTTCCACCATGCACTTGCTGGGCTTCTTCTCTCTGGCGTGTTCCCTGCTCGCCGCTGCGCTGCTCCCGGGTCCGCGCGACGCGCCCGCCGCCGCCGCCGCCGCCGCCTTCGAATCGGGACTCGGCTTCTCCGACGCGGAGCCGGACGCGGACGAGGCCCAGGTAGGTGCGGGGCCGCGCGCGCCGGGGCCGGCCTGGGGGCGAGTGCGGGGGGCGCTGCGGTGTCGGGGGTCCCGGGGACCCGGGAGCCGCGCCGAGCGTGGGGTGCTGTTCCACCTTCTGGGCGTTGCATCCAGACTTAACCGAGCTGCCCGCACGCTTCCTCGGAGAAAAGTTTTCTTCTCCTGGTTTTCTTGCAGTGCAGTTGTTGCTAAGTCGGGAAGCCACGTCCGGAGAAAGCGGCGGCCGCAGAGGCGGCGGCTGGTGCAGATTGCAACCTGCCGGGAGCGGTCCCCGCGGTGCACCCGGCGGGCTGGAGCCCTCGCGGGGCGCGCGGCTCGGGGGAGCCCGGGTTCGTCCGGTCGGGACGGCTCGCCTCTTCCCGCATCAGATCAGTGGGCGCCCACGCAGCTCCGGGGGCTGGGGCGACCGGTCGGCCGAGGTTTGTTTTCCCGGAGCGTTGCTCTTACTCGGAGCACCGGGCGTTTTTAGGGAAAGTGTAAAAGGAATGTAGTCACCGGCTTGGGATCAAGACTTGAGATTCCCCTGGAGAAGCTGGGCAAAGGTGGGCTGCAGCACGATCGCTTGTAGACCACAGTCAGGCAAGACTTTACAGCTTCATAAACTCTGCGTTTCTGAAATGCGCTAAAGTACTGAAAAGTAAGGTGGATAGTTTTATTAAGTAAAAGAGGGTTTAACCCTTTGCCAGAAAATGTTGCCACGGTACTTTTGAGATATTCTGATTTTCAAACAGGAGTGACTGTATCTGTGCCTGCTTGTGCTCTTCCAAAATGTGTACGTAAAACGTTCAGCTCTGTCATAAGGATGGCTAGTGTGCTGAACGGAGTTTGGGAACTCCCGGAGAAGTTTTGTATTCCACAGACTGTGGAACGCCTCCTTTCAAAGGCCTGCAGAGCCCCTGACTGGGTCCAGAATGCAGTGCTTTATTTCACCCCTTGGCCAGGGGTGTGTGACTGTCAGCTGGGAGGTGACTTGATGAACATATGTTGAATGTGTAGGAATTGAATTGCCTCCACAGTTATATTTTGAAATAACGTTTTACGATGCAGAAGACTAATTAAAAAAAAAATCAAACTACCTTTAAACTTTAAATTTGGGGGACAAATTATCTTAAAAAAACAACAACAGAATTTGTAATTATATATGGGTCCAGGGAAAGAAAACCTTGGGAGGAAAAAAAAATGTCAAATTACAGAAGAGTGTATTATGTGATTTGTAAAATAATTTTCAACACAGATACTTAAGGTTGGTAGAACTATTATCATGAGAATGTCTCCCTGTGTTTAAATGCCTTGAAAAACGTAACATTAGACCCAGTTACACTTCCTGTAATTTGAATGCCTTGGGTTTCATGATATCTGTTCACTTTCTGTCTCTGCAAAGTCAAATTATTAAAAGTATGACTTAGTAAGGCAACACTCAGGTGGCTGGTGAAAGAGATCAGGGAACCTCTTGAGAGCAGGTTATTACCTGTGGTAACTTACTTGAGTTTGCAGGAGGAAAGGGTGAAGAAGGAAGTAAAATGAGAAGTCTTTCCTGATAAGCCAAAAGCCTGTGTGGGAGTCACTCACTGCTGGGCCAGTCTTGAAGGACTGGGCCCATGTGTGCACATGCATGTTTGTTTTGTGTGGGTGTGCCTTTGGAGGTTAAAGTTATTTTTCATCTTCAAAATCATCTTCTTCGGTGATGTAATCAAATCTTTCTTTGGCTGTAAAAATCTTCACGTGCTTTTATTTGCTTTTCATATTTAGCCATCTTTTATATCCTGTATGGTGAATGTGAGTTGATATTCTGTATGTGACAGGGACTCTCTTCCACTCGAAACATCATTTTAAGTCTCTGAGTTCTGCAGCCCCTAAGACAGTATATTATTTCTGCACCAAAATGTTCCTCATTGGTTGAGTGGAAGCTTGACGGGGCAAGCGTCATTAATGCCTTTCTTGAAGTTTTTGGTTCCTTGCCATGAGATTCCCAAGAGACATGGTCCAGAGACTCCATGTCTCTCCCTAGTGGCCTAAACAAGTGGCTCATGAGGAGGTAAAGCTGGGAGAGGAACTGATTGTTAACGTCCTATGTGGTACAGAAACCCGACCCCAAGAAGAGATTTCAGAAGGTAGATAAGAGACACTAAATATACAAAATCTTCGATAAATGCAGAGTTTGGGTAATTGACACTTAGGAAGTATTTTTATAGTGTTTTAAAAAAAAATACAAAACAGCTCACAAACTATAAACCGAGCTTAGCCATCAAGTCTTTCACCACACTTCCCCCAAACGTGAACAAGCATGTACAAACATATATATCATATACATTCAAGCGCATATGAACAAGACTCCCTTGTCCCTTGACTTATATTTTTATTTATCAGGTTCCTCTTTTCCTGGTTATGTGACTTACTAACAGATCCCAGAATGTTTCCCTGAAGGATATTAGTACAAGCAAGCCAACATGAGAAAAGTATGGCAGGCAAAGTACTGCCTATTATATAATTAAAATTATATAATTAAAGTATTATAATATTATATATTATATAATTAAAATTAAGAGGAACTATTTAAAATTATCGTCTAACTCAAAAACCTGCAAAACCTGGCAACAGCACTAGATTGCTAAATACAATTGCTAGATTTGCCAACATGAGATTGTATAGCATTCACTCTGATTGGTTGGAGTTGAGGAGTTTTTATTTTAAAAGAAAAAAAAATTATTTATCATGAAAAAAGAATTACAAGTACTATACTTTTATTCCAAAAAGGGGTTAGCAGGGAGTATAAATACTTAGGTCTTTATATATTTTAGAGCAATGAATTCAAGGAGAACATGTCTTATGTTGCACATGCCTGTGTTAAAGATCAAAATCCACAAAAGAAGGCTTAAAGGTTTATAATGTCTCAATTAAGAGAATAATCTAGATCAAGTATGATTGAATAAGCAAATATAACTTATTTTGTTTTACATAAATAACTTTAAATAACCCTACTTTACAATTTAAATGCAAAAAAAAGATTATTTTAATCTTAACACTAATTGCTTTAATGAGAATAGCTGTTTTAAATTAAAATAGTAAAAGAACTTATGGTTTATGCTTACTATCACAAAAAACTTCCTAATAATGGTAACCAGTTTACAACATGCCAGATTTTCTTTCTCCACTGTTTATAATTCTCCATACTTTTGTACTTGTTTTATTTGTGTTTACTGTTTCAAATTAATCAGTGATGATGTTTTTCAACAAAACATGTGTGGGTTAACTATATTAGAATTCCCTAGAGGTCTTTAAATTTTTTCCCCTTGCCTGAGACCAACCAAATCTCTAGGTTTGGCCCTTGGAATATACATTTATACTAACATCCTAAGTCATTCTCATGCATAATGACAGTTTTAGAATCACTGAACTACGGTATGTAACAATGACTAATTTCATGGGTTTTGCCATCTTCTTTATGTAACTGTTGAGTTTGCAGGGTAATCTGTTAGGCAGGGGGTATCTTAAAAGACGTAAGCCATTTTTCCTCTTTTCGGGGAGCATACAGCTCAGATAGAAAAAATAAAGACTTAAGCACAAAAAATACTGTGAGGTATTGAAGGAATAGTCCCAGAGCATCGTCTGTGTCCTGAAGTTTGCACAAGAGAGTCATCCACGTGGCCTGGAGTGCCTTGGCAAGAGGCAGAACTTGGGCTGTAACTTGGGTGAGAATTTCCAGCACATGACTAGACTATATCAAGCATGGGGATCCCATTTGGGTCATGGATGGGGTGAGAAGGTGAGAAGGCAAGGGGTTATATAGAATAACAGTGAAGAATCTTAACTATGAGTAAGTTTTTAGAAATGGTTGTGGTCACGTCACGAATGACCTAAGACACTTGAAGGTGAGTTATGGAGGGTGATTCATGCTCTGAGCACCTGAAAGACACAGGTAATAAGAGAAGTTTTGAAATCATTCTGGGACTGATTACAAGTCTTAAAGACTTGCTGGGGACATGGTCTAGTGAAGAAGCAACAACAGTATTCTAGAAGGGAAGTGATATGTAGAGCAGAGTTGAGGCAGCAGGAGCAGAAGTCAAAGCTGTCACAGAGAAAGAACCCATAGATTTGTGGACTCATTCACCAGAAAGATGAGGGAGAAGAAGAAACGAACCTTGGCATCCGTACTTTCATCGTAGGGCAGCGTGGGTCCTTGCAGGTTTGGGGCCCTGCGGAGAAGAGCAGAGACCGGTTTTCAGGGATCCATGTGGCTGACGACAGCATGCTTCTGTAAATTGCTTAAGATTTTACTAGTCTAGGGGCGCCTGGGTGGCTCAGTGGATTAAGCCGCTGCCTTCGGCTCAGGTCATGATCTCAGGGTCCTGGGATCGAGTCCCATATCGGGCTCTCTGCTCAGCAGGGAGCCTGCTTCCTCCTCTCTCTCTGCCTGCCTCTCTGCCTACTTGTGATCTCTGTCTGTCAAATAAATAAATAAAATCTTTAAAAAAAAAAAAAAGATTTTACTAGTCTAAAAACTCTTCGGAGAAGCAAAATAAGCTTTACAAATTAACATCCCATTGGAGGAAAATCATTGCCTTGGATCAACAGGACTTAAACTGTGTAATATCCTTAAAGTATGTGAGCATTTGACAAGTACTATTACAATCCTGAAAGGAAAATTAACAGTCTGCATATCCTACCGCTCTGCATTGAAAATGGAGAGGTAAATTTTACTCCACTGAATTATTGGGCTCTAAGCGCAACTATAATACAGAGTCATTGACTTGCGGCCTTCTCTGTGCTTCACGTCGCAGGACCCGTGACATTTCTCGGATGTTCTGCAGATGTCCGTACTCTCTGGCAGCAGTCTTTAGAAAGGGGTTCAATAGTAGGGAAATATGAAATGTCTGTGAAAGTGGAAACCCATGAACTTCCTTGTCTTCACTTCACTCCACATCGATTTATGTCGGAGGCCCAGAGTTTCACTCCCTAAGAGCCCCTTTCTGAGGAGGGCAAAGGATGACATAATGGAAGGACTGGGGTTTTGTCCCCTTTTCCCAAGCATCTACGCTTCAATGGCACGTCTACAGTTTTTACGATTATGAATTACCTTACAGTGTACGATTAAGTGTTTTGTCTGAGGCTCTGAGTGATGCTGGTTATCTATGGTTTGGGACATAAAAGAGCTCAATTCCTCTTTGATTTGGGTTTCACTTCTTGGAGTTTGTTCTTCTGAATTCAGGACACCTGATGAACAGTCATTTGTTCAAGAATTGATTATCATCAACTTTGCTTTGTAGGAAGCACTTCTTGGTATCGGTCGCACAGCTTTAGGGCTGGTGGGTCTCTTTTCTTGGCTGTCCAAGTTGACCTGAGACAGTGGAAGGTGGTGGACTGGGGACACTGCTTTCTGCCCTTTTGGGTCAGCGGCTCTTGAGGTGAAGGTCTTGGCCTCCTGACCAACATGGCAGCAACCAGGAGTTCTGTCTCACAGCTCTTTCTAGGATGTTTTGGGACTCAGAGGCTGGTGGGAGAGCACAGAAGGTTGCTGTGCCCCTGGCACTGGTGTTTTTGGCAGCTATCGGGGTATTTACAGGTTCAGATCACTCCCTGGGGACCGTGCAGACGTCTGTATATTGAGTAGGCATTCACATGATCTTTAGGTCTTCTCGGTAACATCCTCAGCATCTCTGTGTGCCCTGCACTGTGCCAAGAGCTGTTCAAGTTCAGTTTGTTTTTCATTACGTCTTTCTGAGATGGATGTTATTTTATTTCATTAAAGATAATAAGCCCAAGACTCGAATGACTTAGCCGGGAGCGGGGATAGGGCTTTCTTTCTTTAGTTTCTCTTTTTAAAAAAAGCTTTTGCAGCACTTATTTTAGAAAAGTGTGACCATGGGTTTGGGCCTTCCGGATCTGTGAAAGGCCCATGACCATAGATAGTCTTTTCTTCCTGCAAGTGGTAGCTGTGCACAAGAAGGCAGAGAGAAGAGGGACTCTGCGCATGGGGCCTAATCCGGTTACATTTATTTGAGCCCCAGTTCCCTTACAATTGGACAACTCTGAAATAAACTTGTACTTTCCTCCAAGCCTTACCATATGGTGCCCCCTCCAATGAAAAGGTGGTCATACATGACCTGAGTCCCTAGTAGCCTTGCAAGAATGCGTGCATAACAAGAATTCTAACCAGAATTCCTATCTAAGTTGCACTAATACAACTTCGGTGGAAAGATTATGGTTTTACCTATGCCCAGTGACCTTTCAGGAATAACTGGGTTTGGAAAGAACGAACTGTGGTTGGTAGAAGCATTCAGGTCCTTGGGCTCCCAGGCATGCATTGTTGCATCTTGTACCAGCTACATTATTTCCGGTCGGTGGTCATTCTGTAACTACTCCCTAGTCCTACAGTTGTTGCAGAAGGCACATTTGTGAGTTCAGCTCTGTATAAATTGTGAATTAAGGTATCATTGATTTTTCACATTAGAAAAAGACTTGATAGTTCATTGAATGATGATAGTTCATTGAACTTACAATGTCATTCAAAAATTTACAGTAAATATTATAGTCAGTTTAATTGTTTCTTCTGAAATTCCCTCATGTAAATTATTCAGATCATTAGTCAACTCACTCTTTTTCAGAGTTTGTAGTTTAACTGTAAGAGAAAGAAGACTTTGTCTTTATTACTGGGCATCCATCATGAAGTCAATCAAATGGATGCCTTGAGATGCCTATCACTGGTACATTCTTGCTATGTCCTGGTACTGATCGTGCACCAGTGGCTTTCAAATGTGAGGGGGCATTGGTGCAGTTCTGAAATCCAAAAGCTCATTTTCATAAATTACTTGGTGCTGTAACCCTGATCTGCTCTAACAAAAGGTTCTTTATAGTATTTATCATCTAACTTTGCATATTTCTAATTTCATTAAAGACATAGTAATGTATTTACTGATGAGATCAGCCTTGCCAGGAGTTGGTTGTATATTGGTTACGTATAAAATGTATATGTGGGCACTGAGTTTCCTGAAGGATTCTGTGATCTGAAGTTAGCGCGGCCCCCAGGGCGGGGGTACGGGTTTGGATAGAAGAGCAGTTCTTTCCCAAAGGCTTCCCCCACTCCCCTGATCATCTCATTGACCACCCGGAGGGGAAACTGAGGGACTCAGGAAGGATGCCATGGTGATAGGCTAACTCCACATGAGATTTGTGGATTTCTGACTCCAAATTCTCCTACTCGAATCTACGACAGTTCAGGAGCATTTTAATGAATTCTCACCCACAGCAGCTTTGACCCTAAGCAGGAAATGACAATGCGGTGAGTGAGGCATACAGTGCAGGACAATTCCTGTCTGTAACAAGCATGTGATCCTTCGTGAGGAACGAGAAGCTTACTCACTTAAAATACCAAAAATGGGCTACACCGTAAATGCAGACAGTGTCAGAGCTGTTGTAAGCAAGTCTCCTGATTTACCAGAAATTGTTGGGGAAGCCCCTGGTGGCTGCATGGACAAGCATGGAAAGGCTGGACTGGCGTTCTGGCAGCGGCAGAAAACAAGTGGATGCTGGTTACAGAAACAAAGGAGGGGGCATCTGGGGTATCGAGAGCAAAGCAGAGAGGCAGGAAGGCCAGTGCTGTCAAGAGGGATTTGGGGAGGTGAGTGGGGAGTGGACCGCTTTGGCTGAGGAGTCCAGAGCTGGTAAGGGAAACCAAGGGGAATCTTGTGGAAGGTGTAAGAAACCAAGGAGCAGGACCTAACTTTGGAACTGGCTGAAAGCAGTAGGACCACTGCAGATTCTCGTGTGATAGGCTGAAATGGTGTCTTAAGGAGCTTAATTGGGTATCATTGTGCAGAAGTGTCTAAAAAAGAGAAGTAGAAGCTGGCCACAAGCTTCCCCGGAGCCATTTTCAACTGCAGCCTTCCTTGAAGCCTCTGTCACCGCCTAGCTCTTTTCATCCCATGGGCCACCCATAGACGGCATCTGAGCTCCAGTATATGCTCCTGATTATGTCTGATGGATAGTGAAGACCACTGCGGACTTATGTAAGCACCCATCACTGCACTATCTGGAAACATTTGTAAAATATATTAATAACAGACATTTTTTCTATTATGGCTCACATTCCAAACAAAGCAAGCAGTGTAAACAGTGGTCATGATTAGTTACAAACACACACACACACACACACACACACATTCTGCCCCCCTTTCTCCGCTTCCCCCCCCCAAACTTAGTCACACTTCAGACTGCCAGCCGTGGCTTATGTATTCTTTCTCACCTAGCTAATTATTTTTGGACATCCACTGAAAGAGAATAAAAAAATAAGTCAGAATATATGATATTATATTCCCTATAGCCTATACACTGATTTGGAGTTCAGCTAGCAATTAAAGAGCTAGAAAGTGAGGGTGGGAGAGAGATTGATAACCTTGAGATGTCCTAGCAGTCTAGCAGTTCCCTTTTTTTTTTTTTTTTAAAGAAGCCTCTATCCCCAGTGTGGGGCTTGAACTCAAGACCCTGAGATCAAGAATCACATGCTCCATCAACTGAGCCAGCCAGGCACCCCAGCAATTCTTTTTAAAAAATCTGCTTGCAAATATTCCTACCAACAGTAAGACTAGGCAAGGGAGAAGCAGAAATGAGGTATCAAATTCTGTCAATTTTTGTTAAATAGATAGGTTTCATCATCAAAAAAAATCACAGACCTAAGTACTGTGGTCCTAGACATTTGAAGTAACTGTGATAGTCTTCAGAGTGATTCTCCAGCACCTTCCACCTAATTTATTACATTTGTACTATAAGCTTACTGACAATTTTCCTGATTTCCTAAATATGGAAAGGGGAGGTAATATTGATATTTGATTTGGAGAAAGTTGGGGAAAATCCACGGTGTTAAACCCCTCAGTGCATGGAGGCTACGTGTTGTAGATTGACTTAGAATGTGTGTCCACATCTCCCGTGTGCCTGGGTTTGTGTCTTTCCGTGAGTGTGACAGCTCTGGTAGGTGGTGATGGTCATCCCCTGAAGTGCCCTGTACTTAAGTCATAGCTGAAAAGGATTCTGGTCCACACAGGAGTGTTATAATGCCATATAATTTCATATGACCTCATCCTGAATACTTCAAAGCTTTAATGCTTTATGTTTTTTTTAAGGTTTTCTTTATGTACTTAAGAGAGAAAGATCGAGAGAGAGAGCGTGAGTGAGCATGAGCCTGGGGAGAGGGAGAAGCAGACCCCCCGCTGAGCAGGGGACCCAGAGTCCCCGATGCAGGGCTCCATCCCAGGACCGCAGGACCATGAGCTGAGCTGAAGGCAGACGCTTGACAGACTGAGCCACCCAGGCGCCCCAAAGCTTACATACTCTAAAATTTACATCTCTATTAAAGAAACAGACTGATGTTGCTACTTCAGTGTGTAAACCTCTCAAGTCTGAATATTATTAATTGGCATAAGAGAAATAAAAATATCCATTCTAAATTTACAGGGAAACCATTCCAGAAGATCTAAAATATTAAAAATACCATTTCAACAAAGAAAATATAATGGTAGAATGTTAAACACAAGAGGTAAACTTGTGTAGATTTGTTTAGAAAAACGTAATTGTCCTGCTTCTTTGGGGCATTCTTCCAGAATGGGAACCAGCAAAGTCTGTGCCATCGTTGAGATGAATCATGGAGTAGATACTTTACTTCTTGGGCATGTCTGATTTACTTGAGTGCCCTCGTGTGTCATAGGAGTTGATTTTGTTTGACGGTTCTGTTTACTGGTTCACCAGACGGTCAGTAAACACTGTGACTTTCTTGGTGCAGAAACTGGATGGTGATGGGAGTGGGCAGTGTAGGAGGTGGCGAGCAGACAAGGAAGAGGAAATTCAAAATGAGTGGTATAGACAGATTCTGGCTCTTCAAGAGCTAACAATATGTTATTTCTTCAATAACATCTTGAAAGTTTACTTCCTTAGGTTCAAATACAGATGTTAGTTGAAGTATTTTAGGAACTTTTGATCAGAAACCATAGTTCTAAACTGAAAATGCATTTCTGACTCAATCTAGACCAAAAGATAAGGCAAACACTAGATTTTCAGCCTATTTGTAAGTGAATAAAGAATTAGATAATACATCATCTATACAAATCCATACATATACATGTGGATTACCTATACAAATCTATCTGCAGATACTGCTGTCATCTTGTTTTAAACTAATTTTCCGTATCTTTATTATAGGACTAGAACTGTATGCCATGATATAAAATGCACTTTATATTTTAAGTTCCACTCCATTTTCAAATTTAAAGTGTAATGTCATTTTCTCTTCACAGTCATTTTTATTCTCGTGCTAGGTTTTTTTTTTTTTTTTTCTGTTAAAAGTACCATACTTGTGTTTTTTGGTCAGAAACAAGATTAAAATAACATCGCATATTTAATATTCCTTTCTGTGTGGAGGAAACATTCGTGAAATTAATAAGACTTCCGATGTGAAGTACTTGAAATAGATGAAAAGTTTCTAAAAGGAAAGAACACGTTTCACATTGTGGTTGTTCTGGAAGCTTCTCACATATATGAATGGGTGCCCCTGGGAGAAGGGCCACACTCCTGGGAACTGGCCGGGAGTGGGGGAGGCTGACTGCTTATCCCTTTCTCAGCCAACTAGTGTTCAAAGGTTTAATGCCTTTTTTTTTTTTCTGATGGCACAAATAATTATCTTACTAAGAGATGTGTTGGTAAGAGCCCTATAAGCTTTCCTCAAGATAATAGTTCATTTTCTTCTCTTTACGTTGTTGCACGGCGTCTTTTCTTCTGATGCCCCCTTCCCTCCCCTCAAAACCAATTGGGGATAAACTTGACAAACAGGAAAATGGCCACGATTCCCTCTAACCCGAGCGACCACACAGCTGCCTTTAATCTTTGAGTGGAATTCCTATAATCTGGAAAGGGGGACTGTTACTTCCTCTCACTCAGATTCCTTGGAAGTAGCCGGTTAATCTCCAATACCAGACGTGAGGCCATCCCAAACCACCGTGGTTTACTTTACTACAGTATCCTTGCCTGCGTGGAATATTTTTAATTCTTTCTTTTTGTTTGCATCTGTTGTGTGTATTTAGTTATTTTGCCCATCTTAATGCCCTCTTCTGAGTCTATGTTTTGAAACATGGAATACTGATTTAGATCCGTGTTTGCTTATGGGTCATGACACTTATGACTTCCCTAAAAAACAAACTAATCCTTTTGTCTCAGAGCCACATTTAAATTTGGGGACAATCGTGAATCATTGTTTGTTCTCTTTGAATCCTAGGGCTTTAAAAAAAAAAAAAAATTGGTGGCCATCCATGCCGAATTAGAGTTTTACTAAGGCCAGAATTACTCATGAGTCATGACCATCACACTTAAAATTGGGTAATTTGAAGCTGCTTTAGATACACAGATTAAGCAAATAATGATGTTATACCATTTTGTGCAAATTATTTTTTTCCTCCTAGACATTCATAGCAGCAGAGCGTGCTCTTTTAGAGACCCATTCTGTTTTACTTTAGAAAAACGCACCCTTGTGTCATGGCCCCAGGAGCACAACATAATTCTATTACCGTACTGTAGCATATGGAGACACCTACCCTAGTGAGGGAGAGATGAAAATATTTAAAATCAGTGTTAACTTTCTCTGCCATGCTTATTTGACCATGTAAGCCCTTCTGCATTCTTAAACTGGGGGTGATGTTAGTGTGACTGCCTCAAGCTTCCTCTAGCAGAAAATATCTAAACTTTTGCCTTCATATGCCAAGTTTTTTCTTTTTTTAACTTGATTTTAACTTTATTACACCTCTGTAAAGTGTCTGCAGTATGGCAGGAAGGAGAACAAGCATGCCTGATTTGCCTTCACTAAAGCTCTGCCCCTCTCAGGGCTAACTGTGGGTTTTCTCCCCACCAGGGTTGTTGCAGACCAATATAAATTTGACTTTCTGCCCCGAAATTAAAGTGGTTAACTTAAACACTAAAATATTTATGTACGAGATTAAATCTGTGATATTCAGACAAACTGTAGGCTATGCCATATGCACTGTGTATGGCACGTTAAGTATTAAATGCTTGCTTTGGGTGCCTATGTGGCTCAGTTGGTTAAGCCTCTGCCTTCAACTCAGGTCATGGTCCCGGAGTCCTGGGATCAAGTCCAGCATCAGGCTCCCTGCTCAGCAGGGAGTCCGCTTCACCCTCTGACCCTCCCCCGCTTGTGCACACGTGCTCTCTCTCTCAAATAAATAAATATTAAAAAAAGAAAGTAAATGCTTGAGTAGCAAATGGGTTATAAATGAGTTTTAACAGATATGTCTGTGAAGTGCCAAACAGTTGCTATTCATCTGAACTTTAAGAGTTCCAGTTAAACATTTATGTTTAAAACCTTTCAATTTTTCACAAAATGTCACAACCTAGCATAAACATGGATTTCAATATCTGTTACTATAGGTGTCATTTAGACTGACCGGTACATGACTCTCCTATGTTGCATGATTTCAGGAGCAGTACAATGAACATTGTTTTCCATACTTATGTGTAGTCTTTTCCAGAACAATTTCTAGTTTTCTAAGTCTAAGCTGAAACTCTTACCATTTTAGTTAGTTAAATGCGTTTTTTTTTCCCGTCTGGGTGCTTTGCTTTCCCCCTGACATGAGTAGGTCTGTCCTACGTGCAGTAATTCCAGGATCATGGTCTCTTTTGAAAGTTACCGAAACTCCCGGTTAAGGATTAATATTTCAGTCCAGTGCAAATTACCTCCCTTGATAATGTGCTCTTGGGGTGCCGATAGATACGGTAACATTCTTTTATGAACCAAAATTTCAGAAACGTGACACATACTCTTTCTGATAAATTATACAATCTTTTCCTATAGTCCATCTTTCTACTCTAGTGGAATATTTTGCAGTTAAATATTTTTAAACACTTTAGATAACTTTTTGCTCATTACAAAATAACTACATCTGCCACTTGCCAAGAGTTTTTCATTGTTTACACCACCTCGTACTACAGTATATAAATGGTATAAAAATGGCATTCTGTGACGATTGTTAACATTTTTAGTGACGGTAGATTTTCTTAGAGTAAATTTAAATTTGAACTTCAGTGTTTTGGAAGACCAGGTTCCAGGTTCTGCTGTCTTTGCCCCTCTGTAGATCTTCCCGCTATTTTGATGCAGAAGTGATGCTGTTACATCGCAGTCACTTCAATTTTCATGTACCATTAACTGTTTGTGGCTTGGAAAACTTAGTACCTATTCTGCATCCATAAATACACATGTATAAACAGCATGTCAATGGTATGTGCATTTAGAGTGAAGAACCAGAATTTTTTCCAGACTTTCGGTGCCTTTTTTTTTTTTTTTTTGGTGGCAACATGTATATATTTATCATAGTTTTGTTAAGCCGATTTATGCTCTTGCTGCAATTTGAAATCAGAAAATTTTCGAGGCTCTGTCTACGATTTATAACGACAAGAATATTTGAAATTGAGACACTCGGGAAATTGAGAAGGTAAGTTCCTACGCATGTGGAATGAGGGTGTTTTGGATCAGACCAGATGTTTTGCAGCAGGAGTTGGAGCTGAAATATAACTGGGTCATGTTTGGTTATCAAAAGTTGGCTTAAATGAGACTGGTAATTAAAGAGGAGTGTAGTTTACATTAGCCTTTGTAACGCTTTAGTTGTCAGCAAAATAACTTGGTCTTAGGGCCAGGTGCTTTCGTCAAAATTATTTAATTGGGTAGTTCCTACTTGAATCAACATCTGATTATAATAAATGTCATAGCACTAAATACTGGCTTAATGATTGCTGGAGGAAAAAATGCTCCTTCGATTTAGGTCATCTTAAGGAATAGTTTTCCCTCTGGTAGCATTCCTTTCTAGAAGAAGTTCCTGTTCACTTGCTTTCTTCGTGTCTGTCTGCGTGTGTGTAGGTATGTGGCATTTTCTTTGTCACTTCCAATTATAATTGTAAGCAAATATCAATAGAAATTCTTTGTAACCCAGCATGGTTTAGTCATCAGACTCACCAGCAAATATGTCTACTGTGAGAATACGGTGTCGGCCACAGCTAAATCACCAGCATGTAAAGTCATACTGTTCTCTGCTCCCCACTCTTTTTTTTTTTTTTTTTTTGTATGTACTATTTTGGTTAAAGTTCAATATTTCAATAATTTTGGGCAGAATAAAAATGTATGTCATTTTGAACTGCACACAGAAAAGACATCAAGTTCTTAGATTTGAAGAATTATTTAGAATTACAGCTTCAAGCAGAGTTAACTCAAAGAACTAGATGTCTAGGCACATTCTGCCTATAAATGGATACCTTATGTATACCGAGAGTAACTGTTAGATCCGTATCTGTCTCTTTATGAAATTGATTAATTGGTTCACCAAGTAGTTAATCACCTTCCATGCATCAGTATTTAAGGTATTAAGTAATATCTGAGGGAAACAAAGCTAAAAAATTCTAAGATGTAAGTTTTTATATGCTCAAAGTTGTTGTATATAATAGTGACTCATTTTTTTATGGGACAGTTTTCTTGTACTCAGTTAAGATTTATAAACTTACTTCGAAGCTTTCTTTGGAGATAGCATTGCCATAGGATAGTTCTGGCCAATGAAATATAAGACAGACTCTAGAAAAGATTTATGGAGAAACTTTTATGGTAAGTTTTCTGATAAGACACTTTTCTGATAAGACACTGCTTTTCTTCCTGCTTTGCTTTCTTCCCTGGGAATACGAAAATATCGCTTATAATTAAAAAAATACTTTATACTTATCCAAAGAACACTTTTAGACTTCTATGGACTAAAATTTGTATAATTATTAATGTAAGCATGTGGCCATGGAGTGACTTTCTAAATTTGCACGATGTCTTCCATCTGTTGCCCCTAGAGTTAAAATAATTTGTATCTTTATTTCCAACATTTTTTGCATGGCTGATGGATTCTCTTAAAATGTTATTTATGTTCATATTTTGTAAATACTTTAAGAAACCACATTGAAAATAAATAAAAATTTTGTCTATGGAGAAAGTCTATATGTGTTGTCCCTTCTCACCGTTAGAAGTGTTACTAGCTTGGGAGTGACTTCTAACCAACTCTCAGTGTTTGGAAGGTGGTAGCTAGGAAGAAGAGAGAGAGAAAATTCTCCCAGGATTTAGAGAGAGAGAAAGTGAGAGAGAGTGTGTGTGTGTTTTGGATGAGAAGTCTCAGAAGTGACAGAAGTCTCAGAAGTGACAAGAAAACAAAATATTTTCATATCTTCATTCAGATTAATGAATAATTAAATACCTGGACTGTGCAAAAATTGTGTTTGATTCCAGGCCTTTACAAGCCTGAATTTGTTATCATTGCATCAAGATGGGAAATTAGGAAAGCATGCTAATTTAAATTTAAAGCAGCTGGAAATATAATACATGGCATTGAGGCCCATCTTCTCATCTGTCAACAAGTGCTTACAGATGCCACATGGACGGTTTTAACCGCAATTATAAAACTCAGTGGAATGTTTAGAGGTGATTCCAAGAATGTGATTGGCCAGCACACAGGGCACTCATTCTTAAGGAAAGCTCTGTCCAACACAAATTTTAAATGTATACAGTCCCTTCTAGATGGATGAAGAGTTTCAGCTTAACATTTGCGAGGGAGAATACCATCAAATAATATTAATTGTAGAATCTCAGTTTACTTTTTCTAATAATGGTGTATTTTTAAACACAATACATGTCTCTTTCAGTTAGAGTTGTGGGTTTTTTTGTTTGTTTTGTTTTTTTGTTTTTCCCTTAGCTATAAAATTATGGAGCTGGAGCCCCCAGGCCAAACTGTAGTAATCTGAAATGATTAAAGATTTTATACTTGACAGGCCTTCTCCCTGAAGGTTACTGGCTTCCCCTTGAAGCTGTGGATTTATTATCCTCCACTCCAGGGTGGGTAAATGTCTTAAATTCACTCTGCCACGTTATGTGCCATCTGGGGCATTGCTGGGTGTTGAGTTAGCCGCATTCATACAGTGGACTGCCTATCTATGCTCAAGGCACTCTGACCATATCTGATCATTAAATTGTGGTTCTACTCTGAGGCTGAACCGACTGATATCTAAGATATTCTTACCTGACAGTCTAGAGGCTACGAATCAAGACCTGTCATTTGCAGGAAGCAACATTAAATAAAGTATGTGTTCTAATGTATTCCTTCAAGACTTCATTTGGACCATGAAGTGTATTTTTACTTACCAAGCTTCTATTGGGATTATTTTAATTTCTAGAATTGGTCATATTTTTCCATTTCTTGCTTCTTTGATATTTAAATTTTCAGTTTCATATTCTTTTATTTTACATGGTGTAGCCATTTTATATCAGGATAATTGTTTGCCAGAAGAATAGTTTGACATGCCTCACATATGTAGACTACTGGCATAACTAGATGTAGTTACTGAGTCTCAAGCAAAAGTGATTCTTCAATTTCAGTTTCTGAAGTTATTAACTACATATTACCTGCTGGCATATTTAAAACCTAACACTTACAAAGTTAATTTTCACAATTATTAGTGAATTCAAATAATTCACAATATCAACCAAAATTCACATTTAACATTCAGCTTCATCCTATTAAACATCATTTGATTAATTATATATTAAGCAGTCCTATGCTATAAATTATTCAAGAATTACAACTATTTGCATGTCATAAATCAACTGTATATTATGCACATACTGGTTTTATTTTTATTTTCTTTTTTCCTAGCCACGTGCTGGGAGCAAGTAAATGCCACAGGCAGAGTGTACATGCTTATCAGTTACCTAGTATTGTAAGGAAATGAGGTTGTCTTTGTTTTAAGTGAATTTTCTGCACTCCTGTAAATAGCCCTTTTGAGTATAATACCTCATATTTACATCTGCTGAGTAAAGCAGATTAAACATAACCTCATTTTAATAATTTGGCTACAAAATAAGAATTAATTCCATTCGTCCATTGCTTACCACTTCTATTTGCAGTGGCCTGTGCACTTTTTAAAAAAATTTGCTTTTATACTTGTCTTTTGTTTCCTTCTCCTAATGCTTCTGTACTTTTGGTCTTTGATGCTAAGGAGGTATTTTTTGTTTTTCAGATTTCTATATTTTTTTTATTACTATGGCCACACCTTAAAAGAATTTTATTTCGGCCTCTGGTGATCTCAGCAGCTACTTTAAGAGTATCTGTTAAAGTAGGATTTGGCTGTATGTAACAAAAAATAAAACTGTTTAAAAAATAAAACTGTTTAAGCTGCAGTGGTTTAAAGAAACTAGAGTTTATTTTTCTCCCCAATGGGCTGTTAAGGACTCCTGCAGCGTGGAGCTCCATTATGCTGTCAAAGTGACCAACTTCTATTTTTCTTCCCTCATAGATGCACCCGAGCTGCTTCCTCTCCAGCACCCTGTCTGATGTCAGGGAAGGAAGAATAAGGAGACAGGAAGTGGGTGCCTTAACAGAAAAGCAGTAGCTTTCTCAGAAATCCCTAGTACATTTGCACTTACACTTACTAGAACTCCTTTGGCCATGTCCAGCTGCAGGAGAGGCTGAGAAATAAGGCACATGCGACTTCAAACAACAGTAGAACTCTTGAAGGAAGAAAAGTGTGGATTTTGAGTAGCGGTGTTTATGACACCGTGTAAATATGATTTTTAGTACCCCCCCCCCAATTTCTCACCTTTCCCTTCATGCCCGCAGTGTTGCTGTGTCCTTTACATACTTATCCGAAAGGTTAACGTTATCTGAAGTGCTGATTTTTAAGTAATATGAATGTATCATGTAAGAACTTCGACTCTTCAAAAGGTTTAAAAATCTAGTTTGGAGAGATGGTGCTTATAGGAAACATTTATAGAATGTGAGCACTTAAAGTTGCTAATTGCATTGGGTCAAAAGTAAGTGCAGTAGCAGAGAAGGGAAAAACTTGGAGAAGCTTATGTTCTTGAAAGATACCCAAGTAAGGTCGATTTCAGCGACGACAATAATGGATTCATCTCCACTGCTTGATGCAAAGACTTACTGTGTTCTTGTTTCCTCTCCGTGCGGCTGTATTTGTGAGGCAGTTTGGTATTGATGGAGATTTCCAGTCTTCCTTTCCCTCATACAGATCTGTCTGAAGAGTGGAGAACAGCGGTTGCCAGATGACAGGCCGCTCTGATAAGAGAGAATACCATAATCCCGATTAGACTGTGTTGATTTGCAGATAGCACACCACGAGATAAGGATAAAAAACTAACCCTAGGACAGAGATGGGTGATTCAGATGGCTTCCCGGGACGGGTAAAGCAAGTGGTACAAACCCAGCTTCATGGTCCTCACAGAAGACAGAGGGAGGGGGCAGAGCCTCGCTACCAGATACGAGCATCTTCTCGTATGTTCTACAGTGCTGCTCTGTGGATGGCAGAGGAGCAGTGGGAAGGTGCTCATCATATGGGGAAAAAACAAAACAAAACAAAAAACCAAGATTATGTAACAGGCCTCCATGTGTACCACCTTCAATGGAATGCCCATAGCTTTTAGTTGAACTCTGTATCCTACTCAACGAATTCAAGAATGTTGCTAAAGTAGGAGCCCAGTGATTTTTCAGGGGCAGTGGTCCAGAGGACACTACGTGAGGATTAGATCATTTCAAAGCTGACAACATATTAGATGCATTCTTATTCTCTGTTTGGAAAGTCTGCACTGAAACTTGATGCCATTCTGCTTTCTCAGGGAAATACCCTATTCAGGTCAGTGGAAATAACAAGTCAAGTTTGAAAAGAGACTTCATATGTAGCCAAACAAACCTGCTAAATATATTTAGAAAATCATCCTAGTGACTAATATATTAAACATTTTCCACAATAATAATGTTGGTAATATTAGGATTTACCCTTTTTCATTGGAAATGACTTGTCATGTTTGGAAAGAGACTTTGTTGGTAGCTGAATATACTCGCTAAATGTGTTTAGAAAAGATTTTTACAAACAAAGCTTAACAAAAACAGCCTGTGGATTTTAAGCAATAATACTCATTGAAGTCTTTAGGTAGCTGGTTTTTTCTTAGTTTAACTTCTCTAAATATTTTCAATGTAACAGGAAAAGAGGAATAAAATCAGTTGTAATTGGAATTTTGATTGTTAAAGTTAGTTGAATTTTGTACTTCAGAATTACTTTTCAAGATCATGTATAATTATCAGCTTTTTTAAAGTTGCCTGAAAACTTCTAATTAAGTAGATTTTCTTCCCAAGCCTTGTAGGAATGTTTTATGGAATTTATTTATTTATTTATTTGTTTATTTTAGCATAGGTTGCCAGGAAATAGTATTTGGGGAAGTACAGGGACCCAGATTTGATTCTCAGATAATTTAAGTGTGCCTTCTGTAATCATTTTATTTTGTAATTTTGTTGGAGGGCATAGTGTAGTATAACAATTTGGACTTTCGGATCAGAATTGAATTTGAATTTAGCACTGCCCTAGTAGCTGTAGGATCTTAACACGTCTGGGTCAGGTTCTCCACTAAAAATTGGGGGAAACGGTGTGCACCTTACGCACTGGAGGAGAGCTCATTTAAAGCACTGTGCTGCGTTAACTGCAAACACTGGTTCCCTCTCTAGGACCTGTGAAAGTCTTTGCCTGCAACACTGTAATTCACACTCTTGCCTTCAGGGCCCTTAACTAAGGTTTTGTCACCAAAGGCCCACAAACAGAATAGAGTTCATCTAAATATCTGTTTATTAGGCCACCTGGGTGGCTCAGTGGGTTAAAGCCTCTGCCTTTGACTCAGGTCATGATCCCAGGGTCCTGGGATCGAGCCCCGCATTGGGCTCTCTGCTCAGCAGGGAGCCTGCTTCCTCCTCTCTCTCTGCCTACCTCTCTACCTACTTGTGATCTCTGTCTGTCAAATAAATAAAATCTTTTTAAAAATCTGTTTATTGATGTAGTATCTACTGGCTAAATACATACTAATTAAATATAAATAATGCATTGCTGTTTTTAAGGTAGCAGTGACCTCCATGCTGCTAATGCACAGTTATTAGATGCACAATGCACAATTATTAGAACTTTTTGTTCTGTGTGCCTTTCTGTGGTAGTCAGTCAGATACGGCAACAAGAGGAGTCACAAGGGAAACACAATCAAACAAAGTCTGTTCCACTGAGAGGAGGAGGTCGTGGCATGCCATGCTTGGCCATACGGGAAGATTCTGGTGAGAAGCCCGGAAGCAGGAGTGAGGGGAAAGCAGAGACTAAGACCCTTTATTGGAATTTCCAAAGGAAAGCCATGGCGGGGCAGGGGAACAGGATGGGATTGGCTGGTCTTAAAAATCTCAGGGGGTCTAAACTGGAAGGCTGGTGCCTGGCTGCCTGGTAACGGGCCTTGGGATGTTAAGACAAAGGAGCAGTGCCTGGGGAGTGAAAGTGCCAGATAGAGGAGGTTTGGGTCTGGACTTGTTAGTTTGCATATCAAAACGGTGCTCCTCACTGTGCTCTTTGAAGCTCTAAGAAATGGCCAGTGGCGAGGGACACTCCTTCCCACCAGCCTGTGAGCAAGTGCAGAGCAGAGAACTGGTAACTTCCAGCCATGCTTCTTCCTGCATTTTTTTTTTTTCATCTTCTTCCAGAACTTTTTATACTGACGTGCCCACGGCTCCACCTCATGCCCTGTGTTCTGCTCTCTGCTCACTCTCTCGGTGAACCAGTCCGGTCCCATGGTCCCAGATACCCCAAGTTATGTCTTTAGTCCAGTTCCCTCTTTTGAACTTCAGAACATAGCGGACGCTCTTTTCAGCTCCCTCTCTGACATTTCCGTTCAGATGGTGAGAGCCGGTCCACATTTCGCACATTCCAAGACTGAACTAATGCTCTCCCTCAACTCGCGTCCCAGTGCTCTATCCGCAGCTTTCCCGGACTCCGTCAGTGGCAACAAAGTGCTTTAAGTGGGACAAGTCAAAATCCAGTGGGTCCGCCCTGACTTCTTTCCCAAGTATATTTGGGAATGGCATCTGCTTGGCTGAGCCTTCAAACTCTATCCAGAATCTAACCACCATGTCCTTTCCTGTCCTGATCGGAGCCACCACTGGGTCTCACAGAGATTACAGGAGGGATCTGTTCACTGGTCTCTCGGATCCCGCCCTTCACGCCCTCATAAGAGTGTTTTCAACAGAGAAGTAAAAATAATCCTTTTAGAAAGCAAGTCCCAGCACAGCCCCCTTCTACTGAAGGCCCAACAGAGTTGTTCCCTATGTTGCGCAGAGTAGAAACCAAATTCTCTGCAGAGGAATAGCAATGAGATTCTGGAGCTGTTCTCATCTCAAAGAGTTTAGTGACTGGCCCCTTTTAAGGAGGTGTGGAAATGCGTGAAACACGCAGGGACTTCGCGATGGTGGGGAAGGCCTGACCACCTCAGTCCCGCAGGGGCAGGGTGAGGGAAACTGCTGAATCCATGACAGAGGGGCTGCTTGTGCTGAGGCAAGGAAGGGAGTGAAGAGAATAAATGTCCCGCCCCATTTTTTGTTCATATCCCAGTCAAATACTTGATATTATCAGCCTTTTCCATTTTAGCCATTCTGGTCGTTACGTAATGGTATTTCACTGTGGTTTTATTTTGCCTTTCCATGGTGACTATAATGAAGTTGGACTCATTTTTATAAGTTTTTTGCCCATTTGGATAACCTCTTTGTAAAATGCCTGCTCAAATATTTTGCTCATTTTTCGTTTTGGCTGTATATCTTTTCTTTAATTGATTTTTAGAATCTCTTTATATGATTTAGATACCAGACTTTTATAAGATATAAATTGCAAGTATTTCCTTCCACCTACTGCTGGCCTTTTTTCTTTTATTTAATGGCTACGGTTTCTAAATGTTAATGTAGAATGACTTTTCTTTTTTTCTTCTTTTATGGTCAATGCTTTTGTCCTGAGCACACTGTGAAGGCACACACATGGCTTGTGTCTTTCCACGGCGGCAGCTCTAGTTGGCCATGAAGCCAAGTTAATCACCATTGTAACACAGGTTCAGGACTCCAAACTCAACGACATGTCACCACGTGACCGAAGCTGGCTTCTTACCCAGCACGCAGAGCAGGACCGAAGACAACCCACACAACACACAAGCAGACAGGAGGGTGTAGGGAGTTAAGGAACCAAACATGCCGTCGGTCTGCGGGCACACAGCTAGACATGGCCTGGGTCTGGTCTGGTCCGGATCTGGTCTCAGCACCTGCTGCTTGTTTTGTCGGAGCGGATCTTGGATCTGCTCGGTGGGATCTTGGATCTGCTCGGAGATCCACCGGCAGAGCCTTCCCAGGCTGCCGCCCTTTCTAAGTGGTCAGACAAGAAGGTCCTGTCTGAGGAGTCTGACAGCTGGCTGCCCAAATACTCCCCCTTTTAAAGGGATTTAATCGGTTGCGGGCCCCTGTGGACCTCCTCTGTTCCTGCTTGTTACCAGTTCTGGGGTGTCCGCGGATGCTGGACCCCAGAATACGTCCTAGCTGCCGCACCTTTAAGTGCTTGGTCATTGCTTGTCACGGGCTCCTGGGGGCAGGAGGGACTCCATGATGCTCTCTGCAGCTTTTTATATCTCGTTTAAGAAATCTTTGCCCGGTGTCATAAAAGTAGTCTTCAAGAAGCTTTATTGTTTTACCTTTCACAGATTTATAATCAACCTGAAATCGATATTGTGTAGCAAGAGGGGTATGCATCAGGATAAATATTTTCTATTTAGATATCTAATTTTGTATTATGTTTTATCACTGCTTCTGGGTGTTAAACCTTACTGTAAATGTTCTCTCTATGCACACGCAGTTCCTTCCTGAGTTGTCTGTTTTATTATTTTACTCTGTCCAGTGCCAGTGTTAACATTTTCCTAAATTGTGTAGTTTCATGGAAAGACTTGATACATGGCTCAAATACTTCTGGTTTGTTTTCTAATATTGTCCGGGCTACATATGCTGGGATTGCATTGAATCCGAAGATTGACATAAGGAAAACTGGCATATACAGCCTTCTATTTTGGTCTTTTAAACTTTATTTCAGTTATGTAAAAACTTTTTTTTTTTTTTTTTTTTTTTTTTTTTTGTGGAGAGCTCTTGCACATCTTCCTTATTGGTGCCCAGATAGTTGACAAGGTTGATGCCATTGCAAAGGATGTTTGCCTTGCATTTCATCGTCTTTTTTCTGGGAACAGTACTCTAGGTTGGCATTTATTTTCTTTCCATATTTTAAAGATTTTTTTTCCCCCACCTTGTCCTGATTTTCATCATTTCCAATGTCAATCTTATTCCTTCAAACAAGAAATGATTTTCCTTGTTGGCTTTTCAGGTTTTCTGTCTTTGGATTTCAGTAGTCCTTTTACACTCTTAGGGTAGCTTCCTTTGGGTTTAATATGCTTCAAGTTCATGGCAGTTCTTCAATCTATAGCTTGATTTCTTTTTTAATTATTTCAGAAAATTCTAGATTCTCCCTTCAGATATTCCTTTGGCCAGTAGTCTCCCTTCTCCAGCTGAACGTATGTTAGACCTCCTCACTGTCTCCTCTGTCTCCACATCACATCTCTGTATTGTCTGTGTCTGTTATGCTTTTCTTCTCATTTCCTCTGGATGGATGTTGTCTACTGATCTGTTTTCCAGTGTACCAGTCCTCGCTTTGTCCTAATACCATTAATCCAGTCTACTGAGATCTCTGTTTTCAGTTACTATGTTTTGCAGTTCTCCAATTTCTGCATGGTTTTCTTTTAATAAATTCCATTTCCCTGATAACATTCTTCACCTTGTCTTCTGTTTTCTTAAACATACTAGTCGCAGCACATTACAATACCCATTTCAATATCTGGCTTATCTGTGGTTTATCTCTATCGTTTACTTTGTCTGTGTTTTTGTTTTGTTAGTTTCATTTGTAAGTATGGTTGAAGATTGTTGACGAAGTGCTTGACATGATATATGAGGAATTATAACTGAATCAGGCTCATTCTTTCAGAGAGGGTTTACTTTGTCCTCTGGTAGTCCGCTAAAATGGGGACAGGTCACTGCAGTGCAGGGACAGTGTGGCATGCCAAGTGGCTTGTCTGCAGTCTGGGTGTGGCCCAGGCTGCTCTGGTTCACCCGTGTTCCAGTGGAGTTGACTCAGGAGAGTCATTGGAGCGTGGTCCTACCTCCTTGGTAGATCCTCACCTCCAACTGTGGTTTCCTCAGTGCTTTGCTACTGCTGAAAACATCCTGTTCTTTTCATATTTTTCGCTTGGCTGCTTTGCTTCTTGCCCTGGACCAGTTTGAAAATTTAGCAAGTACAAGAGGAAAGCTGTAAATGTCAGACCGCTTCCCTTATCTTACCTTCTTTCAGGATCTGGGTCCCTCAAACCCTGACTTCCCCCACAGTGCCAAACCTCAGGGTTTCATCTTTCCAACCCAACAGAACAGGTTGGAAAGACCTAGAACTCTCCACTTTTAATCTCTTTTTGGCCTGGACACCAGTCAAGGACCAGTATATACGTCTAAGAGTAGCATCAGCCCACCTCTTGGAGTTTTTTCTATCCAAGATCTTGGCACCCAAAGCCTTGGCTGCCTCTACAGTTAGATATTCAAATAGGTGTTTGCTGTTTTATGTTTTATCTCATGTGTTTTAGTTCTGGGCAGAAGCACTGTTTTGTCACAGTTGCTCCAACATGGTTGGAAGTGCCATTCACTAAATAAACCATCTTAATAATTATCTGGTTAGGATGGCTTAGGGACTAAGGGAACAAAGTCTTGGATAGGCTTGTGATTTGAATTCCACTTACTCTATTTGAAACACTTCTCTGTTGAAAGCTCAGTTTTATCATCTGTAATTAGAAAATCAGACCTTTTTCTTAATTCCCTTTCTGTCAAGTCTCTGTAGGTCATGTTAATATTCTGTAGGTCATGTTAATATTTTGTACCTGTGTACCTGTAGTTCCTTGATCCCCCCTCATTTTTCAGTGTAATAAGATTGTGTTACCAAAATATGCCCCAAATATGTATTTTCCCATGGATGGAAATATGTTTTCTGATCTTTCACTTAGGGCTCTTTTCTTCTTTTTTTTTTTTTTTTTTGGAGACTTATTGAAGTGAGTTGAGGTTCTTTAGAGCAGATTTTTGTTAGGAACCTCCAGACACCATAAATACAGACCACGTTCAAAGGTAGTTTTGGTTAAAAGCTCCTTGAACTGCACAGGTGTATTATTTTTGAACACAGACCAGGATGAGGACTTTTTTGTGACTATCTCACAAGAAAGAGATTTCTTCCCCTCTTACACACAGAACAAATGGTGAGGTGGCAATTCCTGCTGTCTCTGTGGACATAAACTTTTTTCCCAGTTTGTCCTTTTATTGAAAGGACAATGTAGACTTTGGGGCTTCTAGCTTAATATGGATTTTCTCTTAGATTCCCAACACTGGAAGAATTCTGGGCTCTGTCTCCTGTCACACAGTCAATTTCAAAGCCCAAGTTCATCAGCCAAACCTGTTCCCAAAGTAAATATGACTTGAGTGCTTGCTTAGTCTGTGGATTTCCCTCTTTCATTTTTGGCTTCCTAGAAATCTTTACTTTCTTACTTGATTATCACTCTATACGGAGATGCTCTCACACACACACACACACGTCCACACACATGTGCAGTTTTATATGTGTGGAGGTAGGTAGGTAGGTAGTGAATAAATTTACTATTCTAAATAAAACTAATTGCATAGGTCAGAGATAGTTGGACTTTCCTTTTTTCTCATTTTCTTACCTTTCTCTCTCTGACCAGATTTTCTTCTTGGGCTGATGATTTCTTCCAGCTCTGCATTCTTATACTTCCTGTCATCCCATTTATACTCTCTGTGTTTCTCCCTTTGATCCTTCCATCTGCATATGATGAGCCCGCACGCACTTCCTCTCTGTCATTTCTGTGTGCCATTAGATATAGTTAACATACGTGCTAAGTATATGTTTCTTTCTCTAGTGTTGCATAGGCATGTATATAATGTGCACGGGGAAGCTGTCTGACAAAGGCAGAGGCCACACACACACACACACACACACACGCACTAATCTATTGTTGTCCCTGATGCAGTATTCAACATTATACATTCCTATAATCTTACTATGTGACACAGTTGTTTACGGTCTAAGGATCACCTATAAAAACTATTTGTTCCCCCATATATGTTCACATATACATGTGTATATAGGCACCACAAATGATATCAGCTGTCTTTACATTCACTGATACGAGGTTAAAGATACTTATATTAGAATGTTCATGAATATTTGAGGGAAAATATATAGCAAGAGGAGGTAAATACATTTCCTTCTCATTTGTGTTATTTAATTTCATAGCAATTTTAGGACAATTCCATAAAATATCTGTTATTATACACTAGTTTTTTGTGGGTTTTTGTTTTTGTTATCAGAAATTGTCACTTGCTTTTATTAGTTTGATAGCGGGAAAATACAGGACTTTCATCTTAGGGAACAGATAACTTCCTGGAAGCTGTAGTCTTGCTAACTGGGCCAGACCTGCAGTGTGCCAGACTTGTTTATGCTGACTTTGAGTGATTTTACCATCGGTGAAACAACAATTGCAGGTACTGTGAGTTGTAATAAGCTTAGACAACATCCTAACCGAGATTGATGCCATTTGGAGCTGCCTCAATGTGGTGTTTGTTCAATTCTTTAAAAAATAATTCTTTGTTTTGGAATCAGTAGATCATTAATGAATGGCAAATTTCTGGGGAATAAATAGGAATTTTTCAAACCCTAGGCATGGGAAAAAAATTGGCCAGAGAAAACTGGCCAGAGAAAATGAAATTCTTTCATGCCTTGTTTCTCAGAGGACTTGAGGTTGTATGGGAAAAGTGCTGGAGTAGACTTCTGAGGGGGAGTGTGGGCTAAGAAAAGGAAACAGTAAAAGCTTGTTACAGAGTAGAATGCTTATATCATTTCCTCTTTACCTGCTGCTCTGGAAAGTCTTAAGTCAGTAGGCTGATAAATATTTATTACAAGTATGTAGAGAGTAGTGCCTAAAAACATCTGAAGACATTTTAGCCTGTTGTAATTGAATCTACTTAAACCCACCAACCACTAAAAGATAGTTTTGCTTGGAGAATTTTTTTTTTAATTCCTTGGGAACCATTATAAAAGGAAAGACTATTGCTTAGTGAGCTACTTGAAATGTATGCATAAAATTAAATTAAAAATAACCTTATATTTTGAATTGTTTCTATAAATATATATTAGATCTTTGTAGGTAATTTTTAAAAATCAGAAATATATTAAAATGACTATCTGTAATAGTGCTTACCATACTTCACTTTATATTTTCCCAAGCTGTATTTGGAAAAAATAAAACCATGCTTCAAATACGATTTCATAACTTAATTTTAAAACATAATCTCTATTTTTCCTATCAGAAGCTATTCCATAAGAATATGATTTTAATGACTGCATTACATCATTTTTGTTTTGGTCCCTCCTTGCTGTTAACTGTTTCCACTTTCTGTGTGATAAATAAACAAATACACAAGTACCTTTTCACCCTACTCTCCTAAATGAATTGGCTTCCCCCACATCTCAGACGTGTTTTCAAAGGGGGAAGCCTATTAGATTTAATTTCTAAATATAAATGAAGAAAATTTTATCCTGCCAATTCTAAATTTCAGGATTTAGTTTCACAGTTACTGAGTTTTTACATTGTTCAGATGCTATTTTAGCTTCTCGTTTATTTATGAATTTTTACAATTCATTTGTGACATTCTACTTATTCTCTTTTTGAAAGGTAGCTCATTTTCATGATAGTGAAAATTGTCCTCCTAGAAAGTTTCTTATCAAGAGTCTCCTGGTTCTCTCAATAGGAAGCTCATCGAGTATATTTAAAATGTAATTCAAGAGCAATGAACTGGAAGACCAGTGATTGTGGCTCTGCTCTCCCAGGGTGTGGATGCAGAGTCATGAGCTCAGGAGGGTTGGGATAGCACCGAGCAAGTGCCAGTCAGGACCAAATACATGAAGAAACCACGGGTCTGTTCTAGGAATGGCCATGTGAGACTGTAAGTGCAGAAGAGTTAGAACCTGAGCCACTAAGGAGAAAAGAGACTGGCAGCTTGGGTATAACTAAAGTCTGGTATTTGAGCACGGTATGGGGCATGAGGTGGATGTCATTGAAAGCTTTCAGATTTTGGATATGAGAATTCAGATACACTGTACTACTTGATAACCAGGGTTTGAGGGCGCCCATTTTCTGGGGACAAGTTACAAAGAGCAAGAAAAAGCAGAAAGTCCAGAATGGTGTCCATTTGGGAAGCTACTTAGTGATGTGCCATATATCCTCCCTGAAATGGATCAAGTCCACGTGTAATTCAACTTCAGTCAGCAAGAAGGAGGTTTTCCCAGCGATCAAACAGATGTGCATGTGTTAGCGCTACGAAGTGTCTGTTGTGACTGATGCTTGATACTTTCCATCTCAATATGAAAGTCCTACTGGGAAATAGATTTAACTTCAGGATACTCTGTCAGTATTTCGGATCAGCATGGTAACTAAAGTGTGGCATCTCAGAATGATGAGGAATAAACCTTAGTGAGAAAAATGGAAGCAACTACACTTATCTGTCCTCTAAAAATGTGACCTCAGCTATATAATGGGTTTTATTTGCTGCTTGGTAACCAGTCTTTCCTTCCTTCTTCTAATGGCTGTTATATGGGAATATTTTTATTTCTCACCCTAAGAGGACCATGCCTAAATCACCTGTTTCCCTCTTAGAGTTTAAAAACAAAGAATTTTTGCACATAATCGAATGGTCAACAAATGTATATTATTGAATAAATGAGTAAGAAACTTACAAGAGATAGCACTAAGACATGGAACACATAATTTCATGAAATACAGAAAATGCCCAGTGAAATTATGCTTTCACTTTTATGGAAATCTAGGAAAATGCAATATATTGAATATAATAAGTTAATATTTCATAAAATGATACTGAGCCTATAATTAGGTTAATTTTCAGAGAACTCAAAGAGGCTTGTTGCTCTTTATACACAGTAGTAATTATACAAGAATAAGATGTATGAGAAAAGAATTGAAACCTGCTGAAAATACTGAAGAGCTGGTGGGATGTATGTTCAACTAGAAGAAAGAATTTAAAAATTGAACTCACGTGATGACTAATCATAAGAAATATTAATAAAGAGCATAAAATATGAAGTAGTACATGAGAAATTTTTTGTTTGCTTGATATTCCATCAAGTCCTTTGGTCTTGGTAATACATACCTTAGAATTTACATTAGACTTTAATTATCTGTGATTTATTAAAAGTGATATTAAATAAAAATTTAATCATGTTCTCATAAAAAAAGAATGTAATTATCTGTGATTTAATTCAGAGAACAGTGTGAGTCTTACTTTCTATTATTGTCTGTTTAAAGTAGTTGTTAACACAGGGTACCTGGGTAACCCGGTCAGTGAAGCATCTCACTTTTTTATTTTGGCTCAGGTCATGATTTTAGGGCCCCAGGATCGAGCTCTGCACTGCACTCCATGCTCCTGCATGAGGTTTTCTCTCTCTCTCCTTCTGCCCTTCCCTCAGTTTGCTCTCTCTTTCTCTCTAAAATAAATAAATAAAAAATCTTAAAAGAAATTAAAAACTTGTTAACAGATCAAGCTGACCATTAATTACAGTCGAATTTCTTATGCCTGGCATTGAAGGACTTAGATTAGAAGTAGATAATGTTATTTCTCTATTAAAATTCTGAATTTATGTCACAGATCCAGAGATCCTCTGTCTTCTGAACGCCTCTGTGGCCATCACTGCCTATTCCATTCATCCAGCACTTAATATATATTAACATCAAGACTGGTACCATATGCGTGTCCCTTTACAACTCTTAACACTCAGTATCCAGTTGTATGGGTGGATTATAAGTGGTGCCCAGAAAAAAATGTTTATTGTTAATGAATAATTATTCTATACATATACTTATTTCTGCTGCGTGTTAACGTATTCTTTCCATTTATATTCCTCATTTTACTGGTCTACATTTAAATTATCTTGTCTACCCATCAAGCCTTATCGTGTAGCCACCATTTACTGAGGGCTCAGTATGTTCTAGGCATCGAGCAAAGCTCTTTATGCCTAGCTGACATAATGAATCTGGGAAACATCCCAGATGTTTCATTTTACCTCATCGCCTAACCCTGCAGCCATCCAGCGGCAGCTCAAGGCTTCTCTTCCCCTAATGTCCGTCCCCAGTCCATCGATCGCTCTCTGCTTCAGCCTCCATCCTGCAACGTACGCGGTCATTATCCCTTGCTTAGATGATTGCAGTCGAACCCAATTGTCCTGTGTCCACTCTGTACGCTTTTTAAATCCAATCCACCCATGGCTGCTAGGGAGTTTTTAAAATTGTAAATGGGATAATATCACTCCTAAATCTCAGCCCACCAGTGGCTTCTTCGCATCACATCCAGACTAAAATCTAAACTCCCTACCTTGGACTGTAAGTAAGATATGACCCCTGACTACCTGTTCACCTTCACCCTTGCTACATCCCTTTTCAAAAGACTATATCCCCACCCCCCACCCTTTTTTTATCTACCATGTAAACACATTCTTTCCAGAGAGCCTGGAAGATTCTTCTCGGGAGAAGTATGGCTGGCTCTTTTGTTGTGGTTGAGGTTTCAGCTTCAATACCAATTCTTTAGGAGCCTTCCGTCCTGGTTTTTATCATGACCCTCAGTTTACTGTCATCACCATTCACTCTCCTTTGTATTTATTGCTTCATTTCTTGATTGATTCTCTCTCCCTACTGGAAACTCTAAGGGCTTTGGAGTGTTTTGTTTACAGTCAAATGCCTGGAACCCAGAATAATGTCTGGCATTCAAAAAGTGTTTATAAGCATTGAGTACATTTTATTAAATAAGAAAATATAATCTCACACAACTCTGAGATCCTTATAAGTTTAATGCTATTACTGTCATTTAAGTTTTTTTTAAAAAACAAAGATTTAAGAGGTAAGTGTCTTGCCCCCAACCATCCAGTAGGTTCAGTGGCAGAGGCAGAATTTGAACTTGGCTTTGTCAGACATTAGAACTTTACTGGTGTTCTTCAATCTCTGTGCCATGTTACACCCTTGTGCCAAGTTATTTTATTATGTTACAATATCAAAGGATGTATCTACAAAATAATCTTTGGCATAGGGATATAGTCCTTATACAACAAATCATGCATGAATTAACTAGATACCTATCAAGTAAACCTATCTGTTTACTTGAATTACCAAACTAAAAATAGCAGACTGGCCTTACAATGATGCAGTAATATGTTCATGATAAAGATAGCAACTCACGGACTGGGAATTCACAGTTATAGGACTATGAATATGTGTGTAATCAATGAGATCATTAATTGGGTTTCCCTGGAAGCAGACATTGAGATGAGGGATTTGAGGCAAGGAGTTTAATTAGCAGATGATTCCAGGGTACACTTACAAGGAAGTGATAAGATGAGACAGGATGGGAGAGGTGCCAATGAATAATACTTTCTCAAGCATGCTACAGCTATGGGCATCTGGAGTTTCATTCCACTGTGGCACTCTGGGAACCAGTGTGGAACATGAACCTCAGCATTAGCCCTGCCAAGGAGCAAGGGAACTGGGGTATTTATATTTGCACACAACTTCTTGTTAATCTTTGGTTGAGGACTTCTCTGCAGATCACACTTCCCAGTATATCCTAACTGCCCTCTGTGGGCAGAATGAGTTCTGGCAGTAGAAACAAGCACCAAGCAGTAAAATGCAGATGCAGATGAAGTAGGACAGGGATTTTTTGAAATAGTGAGGGCATGGACCTATAGGCAAGGTATTAACAGGGTCTTTTGAACTACCCCTATGCATATGGCGATTTCTGTGCATCGTGCATGTATGTGTCGGTATGAATTGGGACCAACAGAAGAAGAGTGAATGAAAACTAAAATATCAGAGAGACTTAGATGTAATTGCAAAGATAAAATATACAGATAATACTTTAATAAACTGGTTTCTCTCAATGAATATGCTGATGCAAACCATGTAACAGTCCGTGTTTTAGGAATTGTTGGTATATTTCAGAAAGTTACATATTTATTTAATATAGAGCAGTCCTCTTTAGAATAAGGTATCAGCAGGTGACCTAACAAACTTGTCAGTACTTCTCCTTATAGTTATCTACCCCAAGCCCACTGGTATAAATACATAGTTTTTTGATGACTCAGACCTAGCTGTGACCAGCAGAATAATGGCTTCCAAAGATGCCCACAGGCTAATCCCTGGAATTTTGCTTTCCATGGCAGAGGGGACTTTGCAGATTTGGTGAAATTAAGGAACCTGAGATGGGAAGATTATTATACTGGGTTATCTCAGTGGGTCCAATGTAATCTGAAGAGTCCTCGTAAGTGAAAGGAGCAGCAGGAGAGTCAGGTTCAGAGTGAGGGGGTATGAAAGACTCTGCTGAGCACTGCTGTCTTTGAAGGAGGAATGGGGACATAAGCCAAGGGATATGGGCAGCTTCTAGAAGCTGGAAAAGGCAACACAATGAATTCCCTTTTAGAGCCTCTTAAAAATAACCACAGCCCTTGATTGTAGCTCAGTGAGAGCCACTTTGGACTTCCTATCTCCAAAACTGTAAAATAATGCAGTTGCACTGTGTCACGTGATTTACTGCAGCAGCTGTGGGAAACTAATAGGCTACCTAATTAAACATAAACATAGGGTCACCTAAAGTAAGGAAAAATGTTGACCAAATGTGTTCTGTAAATCATAGCAATTTTCATTCAGGTAGACAGATAGATGAATACGGTCAACAATGCTGGGCTTTCCGTAAAGAAGATCAGGTATGAGTTGAAATAGGAGCAAGATGGGTCTTCCATACATTTTAGTGTATATTTCAGTAAAAGTATGAAAAGACAAAATCTACCTAATAACTTTTTTCTGTTGTATTAAAAATTGTGATCTCCCTCTCTCTCTGCCACTGCCCCCTGCTCATGCTCTCTCTCAAATAAGTAAATAAATACATCTTGTAAAAAAAAAAAAAAGTTTTAAAAAAATAAGTAAAAAGTATTTTATTCTTTTTTTCAGCTGTAAGAGTAAATAGTATTTCAATCAGCGATTGCTTTGGGGTGGTAGGTTGGTGTTTTATGTAGTGAGGATGTCTCCCCTTTTGGGGTCTCCTCTCCTGTCAACTCTAGCTTCCATCGCATAAATCTTGCTTCTAGGACTCAAATACCACACTCATTTCACCCCTCGCTGTAGAGGTGAGAGTGGCTTCTTGCTCTCGCCAACACTGGAGTTAAACATTCCCTGTTTGTCTTCATGACTGTTCCATAGTTTTTGTCATCAAGGGCCACAGATTTAATCCCTTCCATGGAAACCATCTAGAATAGATTCTGTTTTCATGACAAGATCCTGACTCATATGATGACTTTTTGCATCTTAAGGCTGGCTCAGTCAGTAGAGCATATGACTATTGATCTCGGTTTTATGAGTTCAAGCCCCATGTTGGGTGTGGAGCCTACTTAAAAAAATAAATAAATGAATGAGTAAAATTAAAGGCAAAAAAGAAAAAAAGAATGCTGTGCTTTGAACACTGGAAAGAATTTGGAATTTGAAAAAACAGAACTGGCTTGGAATTCTGCCTCATTATTGTCTGTTTCAGTTAACATTTCATTTCTCTTAGCTTTAAGTTTGTCCTCTGGAATGTAGGGACAGTATTAACATTCTTGCTTCTTTCAGGAGTTTATTGAAAGTTCAGTGTAGATAATCCATGTAAAAGTACTTTCTAGACTCCGAGATGGTATAGGCAGTCTCACTTGGCTTTGTTAGGAAGTGCTAGTGCAAAAGATTTAATCTCAGAAATCAAGAACTCAAAAGGTACAAATTAAGCCACATATTTCTGGTCCAATGAGAGATTCTTTAGTGTTTCTGAATCAAATGAAGAAGTATTGTAATAGATTTACAATCAACAAGTCCTAAGTCTGTATTACATGATTGGATGTTTACTGAGAGTGACAACGTCATTGTAATTTTCTGTCCTACATTTTAAGTTGCATTTTTCTGTCCCTCAATTAGAAGTGTTTTTAAACAGCTCACTTATATGGGAATAAAACATTTAGATGAGCTCTTAGGTACTGAACTCTGCCTCATCTGCTTCAGCATGACTTATAAAACTGTGTTCTTGTTCGAGTTTTTCCGAAACATTGGCAAAAGAGCATTCTGAGTCTTCCTTTGCCTCTGTCTTAATATTAGCAAAGATTCCTTGGGGGCACAAGGACGAACCGGCTCTGATGAAAGGGTCATCCTCACTGTGGCCAGACCAGCCGGCTGCCAAGCAGGACGCCAGGCTGCCCTGGGCTGGTGGGGGAGGAACACTCACAGCTAATGAATTCCGTAAGGCGGGTCGCAGGCTTCTCTCTTCTTAAGCCCTAGAGGTGAGGCGCTGGTGTGCGGATTTTTTAATTCTGTGGCCCATACATCATTCTTTGACACGCCCTGCCTTTTCATGCCCCTACCAAAAATAAGCTCAGAGCAAAACAATAATAAACAATTTGCTGTTTGATTACAGATGGCACAGCCATCAAACAGCCCTCAAGAATGTCACAGCTGCAGCCTGTCAGTGCTTCAGCAGGATCAGCCCGGCGATGGAGAAGAGAGGCAGCCCCCCCCCCCCCCGAGTATGTCGGAGTGTCTCTTAGGGATTTCAGGTCTTTGCTGTCCCTGCCAGCTTCTTTTGGACCTGATTCCCTGCACTTAGTTCCCGCCGTCCATCAGTAAATCGTAATGTGCCCCATTCGTTGAATCAGCCATATGCTGTCAACTGTCGTTCTGGTCGTTAAATTCACATCAGACCATCGGTATTCATGTCTTCACTTTACAAATGAGGAAGCTGAGAGGCCCAAGCCACCCATCCAGCTGGTGAGGAGCCCAGCCCACGGGCTTGGAGGCCCAAGTTCCCTGGCCGCACGGCCTCGCTTCTTACTGGCCACGTTCCAGCTCTCCTGTGGGAAAGTCGTGCTTCTGAGTTTTGTGTGAGAAGCACTGTTCCTGGTGAAATTGCTTGTGCACAGTACATGTTACCTGGAAAACGTTCATGAGAGAATGTGCCCGTCTCTGTGAAACAACTGAACTGCCAAAAGACGAAATTTCCATTTTAGTAGGGAGTAGAAGGAATGATTCTTTCTGCATTTCATCCCTTCGTATCTAAATGCCTCTGTGCTGTCCTAAAGTGGCAGAGTGGAGCGGAAGGTGATTTTGGTGGTGGTGGTGCTGCTGGTGGTTGGTGTCATTAGTGTCTTCACAGCCGGAAGATCTCTCTTTTGCACTCAGGTTATGGAAAGTCAGGAGGTCATTCCAGGGGCCGGAATGAGTGACATAGAAACCACACCAGCACCAGAAGAGGACTTACTCTTCACGCCTCGTTTCTCCATATAAATTGTGCCCCGTATTTTCCTGGCAACTTACAGCAAAGATCCAGTTCAAAAGTTTTAACACAATTTAATGAAAGTTTTCAAAAAATAACATTTTTATATTTAATAATCATTTCTGTATCAAACGTTATAGAGGGTAATAGGGCTTATCTTGTTAGTCTATTTTATAGATAAGGAAACTAAAACAGAAAGAATTAACATGAAATGTGCAGGTGTTTATCTAATTGCTCTTTCTTTCAGTCTATACTCATACCACTTATCTCATACCGACACATCCAGTCACTGTACTCATTGTTTTTTACATTTAATTCACAAAACAACCAAATATGTGGAAAATACTGTTCTTATTTTATAACTGAAGAAATGGAGACTAAATGAAGTTAGGAACAGCCAAATACAGATTTTATAGCCCTAACCTCATAAAGCTCAGACATGGGTTCGGATACGTGTTTGTTCCAGAACCATGCTCTAACTTCTATGTTGATTTGCCTTGTGTGTTTTTTTATACTAAAGTAATAATTCATCACCTCAACAATTATCTATGAGCTGTTACTAAGACACACAAAAAATTTCTCTTAGTTTAAAATGAATTTTACCTATGGAATCGTAAGGTAACCCATGACATCATAAAGGGATCCAGGGGCGCCTGGGTGGCTCAGTGGGTTAAAGCCTCTGCCTTTGGCTCGGGTCATGATCTCAGGGTCCTGGGATTGAGCCCCTCATTCGGCTCTCTGCTCAGCGGAGAGCCTGCTTCTCCCTCTCACTCTGCCTGCCTCTCTGCCTGCTTGTGATCTCTGTCAAATAAATAAATAAATTCTTTAAAAAAAAATAAATAAAGGGATCCAATTCAAAATCAATCTGGTGCATTCCTAATATAATTTAAAATTCCAGGATTTTTGGTTCACATATTAAATGCCCCAATACATATTTAAAAAGCCTTTGGCAATCCCAAAGGAATTGTTTTTAATATTTTTATAGAAATGAAGTTAAATTCATGGCAGATCAAAGCCAAGTAAATAATGCTTGGTCTAAGCCACCTTCTCCCTTCCTCCTGGCCCTTGTGTCGTCTTCCTGTATCATAAGCTGTTTCATAAAACTTTATTGTAAGCTTTGCATGGTGTGCTTGTCCAATTTCTGCTTCTGTCCCAGACTTTGCAATCACATTCACTATAGTTCTGAATGAATACTGACTGTGATATTTCCCTTAAAAATAGTGGAGCTTTTTTATGTACTCTAGCTCTGCCTTTATTTTTACTATTCAGAAAAAAGACTGGCATCATCATTTGTGTATACATAATTCAAATCAGTGTATTTTAATACAGCACCCTAAAAGAAGAACATAATCAGTTAATAACTTCAATTGGTTTCCATCTTGATTGGTTTTTAAGTGCATCTCATTTGCCTTTGCTTCCGTTTTCGAAGCTTATAGAACTGCGCTGTTAGGTTTTATATGCAAAGTCACAGGATACAATCCCATCACATATTTTCATGATATCAGATCTTTGGATTATGGAATGGGACCAGAAGGGTGCCGCTCGTTGATTACGTACGGTCACACGCCATGCTGTACAGAGGAAGCTTTTTGTCTCCCTGTCTGCATATTCCTAAAGTGCATGTCTCGAGTCCCAAGCACTCGAGCAATAAGTAAATTTCTGCATCTGGTTAATAAATTAACCAAACAAGAGTTTATCAACATCTGGCATCTGCCTTACTTTAGTGGTTTTCTATGAATAACTGATGCCTGGTGACCTTTGATCATTTTTGCGGTCGCTTGGAATTTCAATAGTGGCTTCATGTTGTGTGTGTTATTGTGAATGTTCCTATCGTAACCAACTTCCTCTTGGTTGCTTTACACTTCCCAGACATCACAGAATCGACCAACCAATGTCTCTGTAGCCTTCAGTGTTATCCCCTGTCCCTTAACTTGAAGAATCTTACAAAATACAGCATCAAGAGAAAAAAAACAACAAACATAATATTTAGGAATTCTATTTTATGAGGGAGGGCGAGATGTTCAAAAGTGGGATTTTAGCAAGTAAGACACTGACTCCTACCAACTGCTGATTTAAAAGGGATTTCTTTTTCCTTTAAAAAAAAAAAAAAAAAAGATACAGTTTTAGTGCAGAGAACCAAGACTGCATAGCCAAGACTTTGGAAGTTTCCCGACCAGTCCTGGATCTCAGCAATAAAATCTCACACCTTTCTCTCAGACATATTTACATTCACATGTCCGGCTCCAAAGGCCATCTCTCTCTCTGTATTTGTTGACTTTGAAACAGAGGAGTGAACACCGTTGGCCTAGCACGGGTTACTGTTCTCTAAGCACAGAGCAGAAGAGTAGCACAGACTTTAGTTGGGGGAGGGACACTAATTCTGGGAGCTAGAGACACGCTACTTGTCTGTTCATATAGATGGTGGGGGGTAGGGTGCGAGGGGCCAGTGACTGCTGAATCGAAAATACCCTCCAGTCTCTCCTTCTGGTGTCACTAAGTTCTCCAGGGCACTCTGGCCAAGAACCATCCCTCACAAGTTCCTTTGCTTCTGCTGGGTGTGGACCTCCGTACTTTACACTACGGGAAAGCTCTAGATTTTAGAAAATTATTTCTTAAGATGAACCATAAATTTGCCTTTGCACACTGGTTCTAGCTCTGTTCCCTGGGTAAAGAAAATGTCTTCCAAATCTGAACACATAAGTTGGTGGAAAAAGAGCTATTTTCCTTTGAATTTATATTTTCTCACCCAGTTCATCTCTAGTGCTCCTAACAGTCCCTTCCTTGGCCTGGCTGTCAGAGTGCTAACTGTCCCTGCCGTCCCCAGCTGGATCACCGTCCTGCATCTTGGAACGAGGGGCGGCAGGTGGAAACAGTGCTCCAGCTGCCATCTGTGACCAAGCAGGCTTCCGGGCCACTTGAGTGCGACATCACAGTTCTGATGTTGGATGAACTTAGGAATACCTGACACACTCAGACTTTCCCACATGAGCTGTTAGGCCAGGCCGTTTGCAGTATTATTTGAGATGTGGTCTAGCAGCATAGCTCCTGGGACCAGATCTGGCTTCCGTGGGCAGTGGGGAAGTCAGACAGCCCCAGGGTTCCTGGCTGGGTAAGACTAGCCACACTGCAGGGCCGGCTGTGGGAAGAGTAGGCCAGAGATCTGCCCACACGCAATGAGGCCCAGTGATAAAGAACAAATCAGTCGGTATCTATAGGAAACAGGCTGAGGAACTTATATTTTTAACACAAAGAAATATATATATTTTATATTTGTAGAGTTGCACATTCATTAGCAAAAGCTTTGGAATCACTGGTAGACTGAGGATGTGGGCAGTGGGCGTTTGAGCTATGGTACCCAAGCAACGGGCTGACGGCGGGGAATCGAGAAGCTGCCCAGAGCACTCAAGGAAAAGGTGGCATTCAGAAGTCTGCAAGGAGAAGTGGCTGGTGTCCGACGCAGGGCTGTCTGTCTTTAAAATCTTGGTCCTTGTTACTGATGCTTACCAAGTCAGTTATGTCTTTCACCAGCAGGACTGGAGAAAAGTTGGTTGTCAAGGGAAGGATTGAAACAGAAAGGGTAAGACACACCCAGTTCCCAATGTGCGCTGCTACTGGCGAGTATAAAATTATACAGTTTACAGATTTATGGAATGACATAGAAATACTGAACTACAGTGCAAATAGCACAGGCTGTGACATCATGGGAATATGGATTTGAATCTTATCTTCCTGCTTCCTGGCTGCATACCCTGGGCAAGTTATTTAACTTCTCTGAACTTCAGTTCACAGCTATAAAATAAGGTTAATATTCTCTACCTTGTAGAGAAGTACCGTTACGGGAGAAGCAATAATGTATCTGTTAAACAACTAGCACCGATTCTAGTCATTAACAATAAGAATTTTAATAATTATTAAAATAATCTTATACAAGTTGATTGTCCTACCCATCAACACCTCTATTACTTTACACGAGGATTGCCAAGATATTGGGGCAGACATGCTGAAATCATTCCTGCTGAACATCGTACTTAATCCTAAGGCCTTAAAGAAAGAGGTAACATATTCCTGAGCTCTGTCCCTGTGGGCCCATCCCATACGGACCTTATGCTGTGAAGGGAATGGAAAGTTACCTTTTCATTTAGAAAAGGACCTTGAGGGGCGCCTGGGTGGCTCAGTGGTTAAGCCGCTGCCTTCGGCTCAGGTCATGATCTCAGGGTCCTGGGATCGAGTCCCGCATCGGGCTCTCTGCTCAGCAGGGAGCCTGCTTCCTCCTCTCTCTCTCTGCCTGCCTCTCTACCTACTTGTGATTTCTCTCTGTCAAATAAATAAATAAAATCTTTAAAAAAAAAAAAAAAAGAAAAGAAAAGGACCTTGATAATTCAGGTTCTGAACGCCTTCTGGCGTTCTGAGAAAATAAGGTATTTCTGTCTGCTTCCATTGTGTGTATGCTGCCCTGAATTCTCTCAATGTTCTGAGCATTCTCTTTATTCCAGTTCAGAACCTCACTCATCTCAGATTCCATTCACACCAATCGTATTTATAAAATAAAGGCAGGTATTATACACCTTAGCTCAATGCAATAGTTACGTAACCAATGACTTGATGGCAAGACAGAGTCCCTGAATCCATAGGAATGAGGATCCAGGATTAATCGCTGACAAGCATTTTCAACATAAAGTGACTTTTCTTTCTTAGGATGGGGATTCCTACTACATTCAAGTTTCATTAATCCTGTAAGCAGGAGAAGTTTTGAGTCACATAATGTTTTTGAGAAAAGATATCTCAAGTTAAAATGGAAGAACAAAGGTTTCTTGAAACTGTGGCAAATTTTTCCTTTTAGGATGGTGACAGCATTTTCGGAAATGAAAATTTTGTTAAGTTTATGTGGCCTGAAGCCCAGAGTGGAGATGTGGAGTCGTTGGTCAGAAACAGTACTTGTTGTACACTTACACTGTTGCTATGTTATGTTTAGAAAGTTGCTGTTACTTAGCTTGCCGAGTAAATGTTTTAAATTCACTGAGTAATATATACTATTAAATGCCTACATGCATTTGTCATTCATATGACTAAAACAGTAGAAAGAGAATAAAGGGGCACCTGGGTGGCTCAGTGAGTTAAGCATCTACCTTCAGCTCAGGTTATGATCCCAGGGTCCTGGAGTCAAGTCCCACACTGGGCTCCCTGCTCAGTGCGGAGCCTCCTTCTCCCTCTGTGCTCTCCCTCTCAAATAAATAAAATCTTTAAAAAAAAAAGAAATATAAAATAATATTCCATTGCTACTGGAAAGCCCTTACTAAGTATCCTCAACCCTGGAGAAATATATATATATATATATATACACACACACACACACACACACACATACAATAACTATATTAAATATTATTTTATGTCATTGTAATATATTTTACCTTATATATTATACATATTATATACTTATACATATGTGATGACTACATAATTGTGCATGCTACATACTATTTCTAGTCTCTTTCAGAGAAGGCTTTTAATCATTTATCCTCACTTTATGATTCTGTTGTGTGATTTTTTTAATTGGGTATCATTTTCATTTATTTATTTTTTAAAAATATTTTATTTATTTATTTGACAGAGACACTGCAAAAGAGGGAACACAAGCAGGGGGGAGTGGGAGAGGGAGAAGCAGGCTTCCTGCCAAGCAGGGAGCCCAATGTGGGGCTCCATCCCAGGACCCTGGGATCATGAGCTGAGCCGAAGGCAGACGCTGAATGACCAAGCCACCCGGCTGCACTTCATTTATTTAAATAAGCAGAGCATATCAAGTAGCTACATACAAAATTTATTAGATTTTCTTGTTCCAAATATTTTCAACATTTGTATTCTGTATGAATATAAATAAAAATAAATAAATGAATAATAATGAAATAAGATAAATGGAAATAAATACTTTGAAAACAAGCTCTGTCTGCTCTGTCCAGAGGACTTGGAGTTCACAGGACCTTTCCAGGGACAGGAAGGGAGAGACTGTATGTCCAGAATGGGAGGCGGTGCTCAACAAGGGGGTTTGCCCCATGGCCCATGTCTACCTTTTGAATTCCTTCTTGAGTTCCCTCTTAATCTTCTCATTCCCCTGGATTGCTAGCCCTTCCTTGAATATATCTGGCCTTCAGTGTCTGATTCTTCCTCTTTCCTCAATCCAACACCCAAATGGGCTCTCTTGTGTGGCTAGCTGACTGTGGATGCTTTGATGGGAGCATCACTGCCATCTCAAGTTAGGAGACATTTTCCCCCTGCCATCCTAGCACCTGGCCCCTTTCTTGCCAAGTAAATATTTTTGGGGGGATAAATTTTAATTGCTGATCTTTCACATCATTATGGGCAAGACTAAACCACCAATCACAGAAGAATTTGAACAGAATTCATTAAGAATAGAGTTGCTTTCAGAATTTTACAGCTTAAAAATTAGTGCCCCCCCAAAAATGCATGAAGACGAACACATTGAGTATTTTAATCTTCAGGATGACCAAAAGATAGTTATTATGAAATACAGTTAAATGTAATAAAATTGAGACTCAGAATTATTACAAATAATTATTTGAAGGTAAGTGAAAAAGTTAATAGAAGAACTAGGATTGGAACCAAGGTCTCTCTGGTCCCAAACTCATGACCTTCCCTTAAACCATGAGCTTGAACTGTATGAAGAAAGAGAAGAACAACAACATTCAACTAAATAAGAGAATTAATTAAATACTATATCAGTTATGGTTTTTCTTCTTAAATGTAGTAACTGCCAAGAAAAAGCATAATAACTCTCATGCCCCCTTTCCTTTCCCTACTGTAGATCTTGGGTGTAGTCCAGAATATTTTTTCTTAATGAACAGTACAATCAATAACAGCTGTATGGAACAGCTCAATTTTAAAATACCCATTAAATGGTTTTTCAACTGAAGGTTACACTTTATCTTTTTTTATCATTCACAGCAGAGTGTTTTAGGATGTATGGGACACTATGTACTCTCTTAGCTTAAAATTAGGAACTAGAGGTCCAAGACATCACATACACAGCATAATTCAGTAGCAATCTGGCAATTTCCCAACTGCTGTGATCCTAAAGATAACGAACCGTAGCAGATAAATCAGGCCCCAAAGTAGATGCTGGCCTGGATTTCTCACATTTGAAAGAGCCTGCAGGACGTCCCAGTGTGACCTCCATCAATGTTGATTGTCCGGCTGGCACAGCCCTGAGTACACACATGACTTCCATAAAACAAGTCATTATTCCAACAATTAAACCAGCTGGAATGAACATATTCTCTTTTCTGTGTGTGTTTCTTCTATTAAGAATGCCTTCATGCTACAAAGTTAGGATTCAAGTGAAACAACCACAAAACTTCCTGTTCTTTAACTTCCCGATTTACTCTAAGATGATGATTTTCCATAAAGACAAACTCATCAGAATGGAGCTTTCGCTTTAAAACTGAGCTCCACGTGGCACACACACAAAGAGATCCAATCCCTGAGTGACGCTGGACAGTGACATGGGCAAATTAAGAATGTAAAACGAAATAGTTATTCCTTGGGTTTCTTTGTTGTTTTATCTCTCAGATTCAGGGAGTTCTCGTTGGCCTCATTAATTAATGGATTACCAACTTTATGCAACAAACATTTGTTGAGTACTTGCTGTCTGTTTCAATCAGTAAGTATTACCTGAGGTCATACTCTATGTAAAGAACTGTTTGAGGTGCAATGGAAAAAAAAATTACCTGAACTTGGGACAGAGGAGAACTTTGCTGAAGACATTTTTTAAATATTGACTTTTGAAAATGTCTCCATATCCTTCAAAATGATCTAAATATTTCCAAATATAATAACAGCCCAAATCGTTTGAGGCCAAGTTCTTTAAATAATGTGAATTATTCCAATTGTTAGGGAAGGCTGGTTGTGATCAGACTTTCTGTGTACTGTAAAAAGGTGACAGGTGTGTGTGTGTGTGTGTGTGTGTGTGTGTTCTGAAAACCATTTCAAATCTGAAACCTATGGTTTTGGCACATTCCTAACCCTTTTTAACAGCCTCTGAACACAAAACCCCCAAGCAGCTAACAAGCAGAGAACCACAGATCCCAGCTGAAGACCCCCTTAAATTTTCCTGCACTTGCTTAATTAGCAATTGAGGTTAATTTCTTTGAGGGCCAGCACTATATCATCAAACTGCAAAAATTTGGTTAATACCAATAATTAGTATGGAAACTACCAAGTCACCAAGACATTTAAGTGTGGTATTTACCAAAAGTCTCGTGTCTGATTTGTTTTTATAAGGCAGTCCACAAAGTGACATTAACCTCTTGAAGTCTGATTTCAGCGGCGCGCTAGGACAGTCTGGCCCAGACTCAGACTTCACGCACAGTCTCCCCTGGGTTACCTGTCCCTCCAAAGTTAACTGAAATTCCACAACATAACCTCACTTTTGCCTGGCATCGCGATTTAAAAGCTTCAACCCGTGACTTATCTTGTTGTATTTCCTAAAAAAATTTCAAGCCCGTTCTCTCTGAATTTCCAGCTGCAGTCTCCTTCCATGTTTTGCCCAGATCCAGCATTTTATTCCGTCAAGTTGATAGTAGAAAGATTTTTCTTCACTTTATTATCATCCCCCAAATCAATACATTTTTATTCATCAACTGAAAATATGAGGAAAAGTATCTCTCAGAATTTCCTAAACATTTTCTGCTCATTTTGTGCTTTCTGCCTCTGAAGCTTATAGATCTGAAATGATTTATTATGGGAATCATGTATTGTATTTAAGTAGCCACTAAGGAATAAAATATCATAAAATTATGAAGAGTTGATGTAATTTTTCCAAGGAGAGTTTAATGGGAAAAAAGTGAAGTTATACTATAAAAGTTTTATAACTGGACTATATGATATGATTATTCTGTTTAGAACACTATATCGTTATTTGGGGCATTTTTTATAAAGTGAAGGAAAGTATTTTTCCTTTTCAAATAATTTTTAGCTGTGTGCATTACATGAACTATATGAACATTGAAAGACAAAATTTTTTTAGAAACATTGAATAAATTCTGCATTAATCTTTTTTTAGAATATTTTCAAACAAACTTATAATAATTCCTTCCTTCCTCCTTTAATTAATGAGTTTTTATGGTAGTTTACATTTCTTTTTCAGTGTTGGTTTACATTTTATTTTAGGGTGTTTATTAGTTAATACAACAAAGTGGGTGGTTTCTTAATTAATACTACCACTCCGGTTTACAAATAGTGCATGTTTTATATGACTATTTGAAATTTATACACTGATACATAAGATATTTTGTTTAAGAATGGTTTTTAAAAAAATAATTATCATTTGTTGAACTAGAAAGAACACATTTTTAAATGCATCCTTAAAAATAAAATTAGGGGCGCCTGGGTGACTCAGTGAGTTAAAGCCTCTTCTTTCGGCTCAGGTCATGATCCCAGGGTCCTGGGATTGAGCCCCACATTGGACTCTCTGCTCAGCAGGGAGCCTGCTTCCTCCTCTCAGTGTCTGCCTGCCTCTCTGCCTACTTGTAATCTCTGTCAAATAAATAAATAAAATATTTTAAAAAATAGAACTTAATTAATTATGTTCCTTGTGTAGCTCATTGATAAATATTTACTTTGTAGTTTTCCTCTATCTGTACATGTTTAGCTAAGAATTGTTTTTAATTTGGTGAACAGCACCCTTTATAGAAATATGAAAAATGTCGAAACAATTGGGAGTTACTTAACAAGTCCATAAAAGAAGAAACATTTTAAAAATCACTACAAGAGACGTTCTCATTGAAATGAATGTATAGATCCAAGATGGAGTCTTTCATTCCTTACAGGTTATTAAATTTAACTTTAGCATGCACACTTTCTTGGAGCCTCAGAGAAAATAGTTTCACACTATGTGGTGTTCATTATGTATACCAAGAATTAAACTGAATTCTGTACACATATCATCTCTTATTTTTTATTTGAGTATGGGTAGCACAATGTTACATTAGTTTCAGATGTACAGCATAGTAATCGGACAAGTTTATACATTATGCCGTGTTCACCTCAAGTGTAACCACCTTCTGTCCTAACACATTGTTTTTACAACATCATAGACTATAGTCCTTATTCTGCGCCTCTAATTCCCATGACTTACTCATCTTAGAACGGAAGCCTGTTTTCCCTCTCCCCTTCATTCATTTTGCCCAACTCCGTAGCTCCCTTCCCCTCTGGCAACCATCAGTTTGGTTTCTGTATTTGTAAGTTTAGTTCTGCTTTTTATTTGTTCCTTGATTTGTTTTTTAGATCCCACTTATGAATGAAATCCTAGGGTCCTGGGATCGAGCCCCACATCAGGCTCCTAGTGGGGAATCTGCTTCTCCTTCTCCCTTTGCCTGCTGCTCTGCCTACTTGTGCACGTGCTCTCTCGCTCTCTCTCTCTCTCTGTCAAATAATAAATAAAATCTTAAAAAAAGAAAAGAAAAGAAAATGATCCAAATGGGAGGCACCCCTCTGAAGCTTTGTGATGCTATTTGGTCAAATGTTTCCTTGCACTTGAAGGTCAATGTTAGGTCCTCCAAGATTAAATTTTGCATCGTTCTGTTCAAAGTGTCACCATTCAGAAATGGGCATTTGGAAGCTCTTGAATATGATTTTTTACAATCTCTTACTCCATCGAATTCTTCCTACACAAACAAACAGGCAAAGATAAGAATTTCATCTCTGGGAAGACATCCTCTAAGAGCCTCTGTCCAAAACATCCAGTGCTGAAAAAGAAAAAGTAGTGGTGGTGTATAGCTCCTAATATTTTGTTTCTTTCCCTTTTCACTCCTGCTTTATAATGTGTAAGTATTAGAACTGGGCCAAAGACCTATAAGTCAGAATTTTGTCTTTCTAGATCCAAAAGGTGGACAGATTTGTGCTATTCTGAATAATAAGTTATTCTATATTGTCAAATTTAAAATTATGAAAATAAAAACACATAACCACTAATTTTACCATGGTAAAGTACTTTATAATCTTGCATTCGATCCTAAAAATATAGGTAAAAGTGCTGGAAAAAAGAGAATAATGTTTGAAAAATACCTGAAGATAAAGAAGACAAGTTTTCATTTGTACCTGAAAGACTATTTTGGGAAATGTTAATAGAATGTGAGGATTTAAAAGATTTTTTTTAAAGATTTTATATATTTATTTGTCAGAGAGAGAGAGAGAGAAACACAAGGAGGAGAGCAGCAGAGGCCGAGGGAGAAGCAGGCTCCCCGCTGAGCAAGGAGCCTAATACGGTAATCAATCCCAGGACCCTGGGATCATGACCTGAGCCAAAGGCAGACACTTAACCAACTAAGCTATGTAGACATCCCTAAAAAGGTGTTTTTTAATGTATTTACAGTCAGAAAGTCATGTAGAAAGGAGCTCCAAGGGAAGAGAGAACTGTATGTTGCAAGAAAAAAAGATTGCCAGCAGATTGAGAATAAACAAAACTACATTACAGAGAAATCCACTAGAAATACTTTCTTTCCAACCAGGGAGTGACTCCTTCAACAGCAGGAGATCACATCTTTAGCAAAATCAGAAATAGTTGCCTTGCTAGTGATTTACATTAAAAGGAAAATATTGGAACCGTGATCAAGTGGAATTTATTCCAGGGATGCAAGGGTATATTAATGTTTGCAAATCAGTCATTGTGCTGCATCGCACTAACCAGGGAAAGGATAAAAACAAAGCGATCATCTCAAAAGATGCAGAAAAAGCATTTGACAAAGTACAACACCCATTCATGTTAAAAATTCTTAACAAAGTAGGTTTAGAGAGAACATACTTTAACATAATAAAGCACATATATGAAAAACCCACAGCTAATATCATTCTCAAATGTAAAAACCTGGGAGCTTTTCCTCTAAATCAGGATAAGACAAAGATGTCCACTCTCACCACTTTTATTTAGCATATTACTGGAAGTCCTAGCCAGTGCAATCAGACAAAAAAAGAAATAAAAGGCATTCCTGTTGGCAAGGAAGAAGTAAAACTCACTATTCGTGGGTGACATGATACTATATATAGAAAATCTGAAAGACTTCACCAAAAATCTACTAGAACTGATAAATGAATTCAATAAAGTCACCAGATACAAAATATAAAGAAATATGTCACATGTCTTTACAATAATAACGAAGTAGCAGAAAAAGAAATTAAGAAAACAATTTCATTTCCAACTGCACCAAAAAACAAAATACCAAGGGATAAACTTAACCAAGGAGGTAAAAGATCTGCACTCTGAAAACTATAAAACATCCAGGAAAAAACAAAAATCAATGAAAAATATTAAAGACGACACAAACAAATGGAAAGATACTCTATGCTAACTTTATGGGTTAGAAAAATCAATATTGTTAAAATGTTCATATTACCCAAAACAGTGGACAGATTTAATGCAGTCCCTATCAAAATACGGACAATACTTTTTTCAGAGAACTGGAACAAATAATCCTAAAATTGGTATGGAACCACAAAAGACCCCAAATAGCCAAAGCACTCTTGAGAAAGAACGATTTCAAGATACAATACACAGCTGAAGTAATCAAAACAGTATGGGACCAGCACAAAAAATAGATTAGTGGAATAGCATAGAGAGCTCAGAAATAAGCCAACACCTACATGGTCAGTCTACAACAAAGGAGACAATAATACGCAATGGGAAAAAACAGACTCTTAAGCAAATGATTTTGGGGAACTAGACAGCGGCATGCAAAAGAACGAACTGGGCCTCTTTCTTATACCACACATGAAAAGAAATCCAAAGTAGGCTAGAGGCCTGAATTTGAAACCTGAAATCAAAAAACGCCCAGAAGGAAACAGAGAGTAATTTCTTTGACATTGTCATAGAAATATTTTTGTAGCTATGTATTCTCTGGCAAGGGAAACAAAAGCAAAATTAAATTATTAGGACTATACCAAAATAAAAACCTTTTACGCAGCTAAAGAAACTATCAGTAAAAAAACAAGGTAACCAACTGTATAAGAGAAGATATTTGCAAATGATATATCTACTAAAGGGTTAATATCCAAAATATATTAAGAACTTCTGCAGCTCAGTGCCAAAGAAATATATAATCCAATTTTTAAAATGGGCAGAGAACTTGAATAGGTATTTTTCCAAAGAAGACATACAAATGGCCAACAGACACATGAAATGATGCTCAACATCACTAATCATCATGGAAATTCAAATCAAAACCACAATGAGATATCACCTTACACCAGTTAGAATGGCTAAAATCACGAGATCAGGAGCACAGGGGAAGAGTAGAGGGAGAAGCAGACTCCCCGCTAAGCAGGGAGCCCAATGTGGGACTTGATTCCTGACCCTGGAATCATGACCTGAGCCAAAGGCAGATGCTTAACCCACTGAGCTACCCAGGCGCCCATATTACAATTATTATAATAATATTATCCCTTATTAGCATGTAGTATTATATTTTGAATTTTATCCATTCTAACTGATGTGAAGTAGCATCTCATTAAGCCCATAGTGAGCATTTCCCTAATAATCAATAATGCTGAACATTGCTTCATGTGCTTATTTGCCAACTGTTTTCTCTTCTTTGGTGAAATATCTGATAGATCTTTTGGGCATTTTTGTATCTATCATTCAGTTTTTAGAGTTCCTTTCTATTTTGGAAACAAGTGCTTATCAGATTCGTGCTTTGGTAGTATCTTTTCTCAGTGTGCGCCTTCTGTGTCTTTCCAGAAGTATACATTCCAGTTTTCTTCAAATATACAATTTGTATTTTATTTTACTTTATTTTAGGTATCCTGTTATTGGTATTAAATTTAAAAAACACTTTGCTTCCCTCAAGAGCACAAAGATTTTCTTCTAGAAATTTTTGTGAGGTTTACACCTTTAAGTCTCTGAGACTTTTTTTTTTTTTTTAATATATATGTTTTGTGTTTATTCTGTCCGTGCTTCACTTCCTGGCTATCTGAGCAATTTGGAAGCTATTTATGCATACCTTTTCCTTCCACTTTCATAAATTCTATGAAAACATGAGGTGGCTATTGAAATCTATTCTTGAAAACTGGCAAGTCACACATTTTGTGAATGATATTTTCTGGCTTCCCTAAGAACCTAGTCAGGGTTCCTCAAACCAACCCAAGCTTCCAAACTGCAGTGTATTCTCTTAACAAAGTAGTAAGAACTGGTTAGGAGAATTCCCATTCTCTTGGGTAATTCATCCATCAGTGAATCATCAGCTTTTTATTTTTCTGCCCGTTTTCTGCCCTGCACTCGGCTAGGGATCACTGCCCATGCTCTGGGCCTTTTGATGGCTTGGGTTGTCATCTTACAAGGTATACAGAAGAATTTAAGTTTAATTTTAAGCCATTCCCTCCTTTCAGAAACACTCCCTTACCTTAAATTAAATTTCATGACACCAGCTCCTCCGAACTGTCCTTTTGCCATTTCACTGGTTCATGCTTGGAATTTCAGTGTCAGCTCTGGGAGCTCCCAGGCCAGGTTCTCCATGGCTGTGTGCTCACTGTACTTTCTTAGCAGCTAGATCTGGTCCTCCCATAGTATTCTGCCTTCACCTTTTGTCACTCATGCCAGAAACTCTGTATTCACACAGACACGTCCCTCTCTCACTTTGTTAATATAAACCAAGTATTCTACATTTTAGCACTCCACAGCCCTCCAGTCTATTTACCAATCTCCATGTCTACAAACAGAATAGTTTTTCATACACAAAGAGAATTCAGCAAGTACAAGGACTATAGTTGCCGCACATTGAAAGAGTGAATAATCAAGAGCCAACATGTTCATGGAAGTTTGTTTAAATGGCTAAAGAAAAATTCAGGGTGAAATTAACAGGTAAACCTGGTCTTGAACTATAGGTATCATGTTCATGGATGAAAAGAGGAAAGAAATAATTTGAGGAGACACAGAGCGACTACATAATGAGGCCAGTTACACCTGGGCACAAGGAGAGCCATTCGGTACAGATTCATGTTGGGGAACATCGGGGATAGAAGCTGGGCGAGAAGTTGGATGGGTATGACGGAGGATTTTTCTGTAACTGTTGTGGGATTCATATGCTCAGAGATTGGGTTGTGCCTTTCAACCAAATTCTTGAATGATGGCAAGTTTAACTTTTTATTAAATGATACATGGGAAGAGTTAACAGTAAAATGGTATCACAGCTCTGCTAATGAAAAAAGTATCCTCTGCCACAGCCTTTCATATCCCTAAGTCCTATTCTCCAGATACAACCTCTTTCAGGTCTTTTGATAGTTGTTATTGATAGTTACCTCCATATTTCAGTGCTCTCTCTTGATATTTTGCATTTAGATTTTATTTATTGTCTTGTTATTATAGAAGATAAGGATCTGATCCGTATCCCTCCTTTGATCGACTCATCCTCTGCATCTCATACACACACTTCTTATCCACTCATCTTCATAAAGGAACTACAGTCTATCCGAATGTGAGGGTAGATGTACCTTGTTTCTTTTATCATGCACTGTACTATTTATCGTTGAGTAACTTTTCTTCTTGTACAAGTTTTGGGGGGTTTTTAGAACTAATAATTATTTATTTCTGTTTGCTTGGCCCTGCCACGAATGTTCTACAGTCCTTCCAAAATAAGTAAAAGAGGCCACTGAAAATTGGTAACAAAACATAGCAGTTAATTTAGAAATTACATATTTTTTTCTTTTTTCTCTCCTGGAGGCCTCTGCCACTAGTTAAGTTTCAAGTCCTAGGTACATCTCTTCATGTCTTTCCAGCATGAGAATGCTAATTTCCTGGGTTGTAGGTCTTTTTTGTGGCTTATTCCCGCATTTTGGAGAAGAATCTCATTTTTTAAAGTTCTTCTTTAAATTTCAGTTAGTTAACGCACAGTGTAATATTGGTTTCAGTTGTAGTGATTAAACACTTCCAGATAACATCCAGTGCTCATCACAAGTGAGGGTATTGAGAAGAATCTCCATTCTTAAGAGCTTTATTAAAGTATAATTCATATACCATGAAATTTGCTCACTGTAAATAGATAATGATTTATAGATAACAACCATCACAGTCCAGTTTTATAGTATCTTTACTACCCCAAAAAGCATCCTTGTGCTCAATCCCTGCTCCCACCCTCAAGCAGTCACCAATCTGTGTTTCCTTTCTATAGTTTTGCAATTTCCAGAAATTCTTTATAAATGGGATTATATCATGCATAGTTTTTTGTGTCTGGCTCTTTTCACTTAGCATGTTTATTTTTGAGGTTCATTCATCTATCAGTAGTTTATTCCTTTTAATTGCTAAGTAGTGTTCCATTATGTAATATAACACATTTTACTCATGTTTAGCCAGTTGTTAGGTTTGTAAAATATTTTCCAGTTTTGGGCTATTATGGATAATGTGACTGTCAACACTGACATACAAATCTTTGTGTGGACGTATCACTAGCAGTGGAATTATTGGGCCATATAAATATATGTTTAATTATTTAAGAAACTCTCAGACTAGCTCCCAAAGTATGTATTTTACATTCATGTGAAAAAAATGGGGGGTTATAGCTTTTCCTCCTCCTCATCAATACTTGGTATGTTATTCTTTTGAATTATAGTCATTCTGGTGGGTGTGTATAATGAAAACTTGGGGCTTAATTTGCATAATTTACCTTAATAACTAGTGATGTTTAACATTTTTTCAACTACCTATCAGCCATCTGAATATCTTTTTTGGACCAACATCTGTTCAAGTCTTCTGTCTCCCACCTTTTTAAAACTTGGGTTGTCTTTCTTTTTTTTATTTGGAAGACCTTGGTATATTTTGGATACAAGTTCTTTATCAGAAATATGATGTTCAAACATCTTGCCACTATGTTTGGCTTGTCTTTTAATTTTCTTACTGATGTCTTTAATTTTTAAAATATTTTTTAAAGATTTTATTTATTTATATGACAGAGAGAGATCACAAGTAGGCAGAGAGGCAGGCAGAGAGAGAGAATGGGAAGTAGACTCCCTGCTGAGCAGAGAGCCTGATGCAAGCCTCAATCCCAGGACCCTGAGATCATGACCTGAACCAAAGGCAGAGGCTTAACCCCCTGAACCACCCTGCTGCCTCTACTGATGTCTTTAGAAGAACAAAAGTTTCCATTTTGATGAGTCTGGCCTACAGTTTTTCTTTTATAAATCATGTTTTTGATGTCACATCTAAGATACTGTGACCTAATCCAACTTCACAAAGGTAAAACTACATTTTGTCTTAATATGCTTATAGTTTTAATGCTTACCTTAAGGTATATGATCTATTTTGTATTGATTTATAAGTCTGTGAGAAAAAAGGGTCTAAGATGTTTTGTTTTCTGGTTTGGTTCTTGTTTTTTGTTTTTGGGTTTTTTGTGGGTTTTTTGGGTTGTTTTTTACTGTTTCTGTTTTGGCATTTAACTAACTGATTGTTCCAGCACCTTCTATTGAATAGACTACCCCTTCCGCATTTATTTGCCTTGGAAACTTTGTCAAAAATCTATTGATCATCAGTCTAAATGTTTTTTACTTGTTTCTTTCTGCATTCTGTATTCTAATCTATCAGTCTAGTCTTAAGCTGGTATCAGACTCTCTTGATTACTGTAAAAAGTTTGAGACCTGATAAAATGTGAGTCCTCCAAGGTTGTTGTTCTTTTTCTAAATAAAATTTGTTATTCTAGATTCTTTACACACATTTTAGGATCAGCTTGAAATTTCTGTAAGAAATTCTACTGGAACTGCGTTGAATTTATAGATCAACATGTGGAGGATTATCAACTTAATAACACAATGTTCCAGTCTGTGAACATGACAAGTCTCTTCATTTATGTGGATTTTCTTTAATTTCTTTTAGCAAATACCACTGAGAGAGAATATGAGTTTCATACCGGAAGAAGATACTTACAATCCACATATTTGATAAACGGCTTATTTCCGGAGTCCATTAAAAACTCTTACCAATCAATGACAAGACAGCCAACAGGGATGAATAAATAGCTTTTAACTGGCAGTTTTTAGAAGAGGATAACCCAATGTCCACATAACATGAGAGTGCTCAGTATCATCGGTCATCGAGGCGTACTACACATTAACCGCACGAGTGTTCTCACAACCCCATCAGAATGGCTAAAATGGAAAACCCAAAACTGCTAGTTGTTGGCAAAGATAAGGAGCTAGGGATTCTTGTCCACAGCCCTCAGGAGTATAAATTGGCACAATTACTTTAGAAAACGTTTGGCCCTATCTATAAGCTCTCCATATTTGCATACCTCATGAACCACCAAACCTATTTCTAGTGTATTTCTAGAGACCAACCCTGCATTCATATTACGTCTATCAGAAGACACGCTGAGCATAGATTAGATTAATAAATTACAGTAAGTCATACAATGAGAAGCAAGAGAGTAGGAAAACCAGCTGCTTCAGATGACAGACACGAGTGACACATGAGAAAAGGACCCAACAGAAAATACTATATGTTCTTGGATACCATTTATGTAAAATTGGAAAAAGACTGAAAACTATGTTGGCAGAAAAGAGAAATGCAGAAATATAACAAAGTGGCAATATTTGGTAGACAATAATCACTGAGGAGAAAAAAAAAGTTTCTGGAATGTGGTTGATACTCTGTATCATTGATCTGGGTACAATTACAGGGGTGTGTTCAATTTGTACAATTTATGAAACTGTGTCCTATATTATATGTATAATATTATGTATATTATATTATATATATAATACATATTATATTATATTATATAAACTTTCTTATGTAAATGTTTTTAAGGACTTTTAAAAGTATTATTAATATTACTTCCAGAATTAAGCAGCAGTAATATAAATTAGCCTTTAAAATATCAAAGAAAAACTTTTACTGAAATCTTATAATAACTCACTACATTCTGTAATTTCAAAGTAACCTCCTAAAAGAGCATCATCGAAAAAAATGTATAAATTGATTTTGAAATTAATCTTCAAAAGAAAACATGAAAGCAATCAAAGGAAAATAATTATGAAATGTTTTGAATTTACTCACCTAGGAAGACTGTGTTTAAACTACTCCATTCTCTTCTTAGGAAACAGGGCTTTGAGAAATGCCTGTGTAAAAAGAAAAGATGTTACCCTGGAAGATAAAAAGAATCTCTGAGAATGTTACTAAGTCCACCTGCAGGGATATTTTAAAACCATACATTCATTCATTTAGTCGTTCTGACTGGGGATTTTAAAAAGAAAAATGCATGCAAATTTTAACCTTCTGACACATTTTTAAGAGGCTGATATATGGCAAAGCCCACTCTAACTCAGCTGCAGTTTCCCAGCAAACAGCACCAGTGAGTGTTGGCCTGGATCATTTTTTTTTTCCTTTAGGAAGCTGTCTTGTGCGTTTTAGAATGGTTGCCAGGGTTCTTGGCCTTCACTTAACTAGGGTCAGTAGCATCACCCCATAGTTCTGAAAAGTCAAAATGTCTGTGGATGTTGCCAAATGACCCACGGGGACAATCATCCCTGGTTTAAAGCCATTGCTCTACAATATGTAAATATTGGAATATTAGAGTAATGTGTTTTAGTTCCTTGCTGGTCAGTCATTCTTGAGTGAATGGTTTTAGTCCCTTGGTCCCTTGTTGTCAGTAAAAACATTCCTGATTTCTACTTCATCTGTCTGCTGCTTTTTTTGCCATTGTACATGGACAAAGGTTGGAATTAACAGTTCTGAGATCAGTTTGTCATTCTATATGGAAGACCCATTCCTTTCAAAAATAAGAAGCGAGTGGTTTTCAGTGTTGGGTGCAAGTAGTCAGTGTATATAGAGCTATCTTGTCCATTGTGTGGATTATGCAAATATATTATCTACTTTGGCATTAAATTAGAAAGTTGTTTCCACAATAACAATTGAAAGTGAATATTTAAAATATCTTCTACGAGTCTACTTAAATAATGAGATAAATATTTGATTTTTTTTAATATTTGATTTTTTAATTTAATTCATATATGTGATAAACTAAAAAAGTGACTTTTCTTTTTTTGGAAAAAAAAAAGAGTGATCCATGCTATTAATAATAGACATAAAAAGATACCATTCTTTATTATGGCCTTATTTTCAAAATTTACAATAAAATATTTCAGGGGATTAAGGAAAAAATTGAAACTTAAAACTTCCAATAAAAAACTTCCAGTGTTAAACTGAAATGTAAATGTCTGCTTTCAGGGTATACTTATCTGTGGCATATCAGGTTGGTGTAGACATGGGTGATGGTTAATCTGTGGGGGGAAATACCTGACTCTGAAACCCTCCCTGAAACATTAGGTAGAATGACTTGCTAAGCTTATATAAAACGTTTACAAGTTCCTATTCCTTAGAAGGATAACGTTTCATCTTACATATTTATTTATGACTCTACTAAAGGGTGATTTTTTAAATGAATTTTACAGCTATGTATTGGATGATTTTTCAAATCCAAAGCTCTCTACATTCTGCCACCTTTTCCAGATTTTGGTTTTTAAAAGGTGTTTTTCATTAATCAAAATATACTGTAAAATTCACAAATTTGCCTAGTGTGGGTAGTTGTCAGAAGGAAACAGAACACCCCACAGTTCACCTGTCATACAACTGCCCCTGTTAAGGAAGAAGGACTGAATAAGCATTTCCTCTGCTGTATTAGGGAAACAATAATTTCAGCAACTACTTATTCTAATGATTGGATCTGACCCTATTTTCAAAGAAGAAAGAAAGAAAACCCAATGGTAATACAGAGTTATTGATCTTGATAATTTCCTTAAATTGATCTCTACAGATAATTTAGTTTCTTAGGACAAAGGAATGATGTATATGATGGGAATAATATGAAAAATATTTTCTTTTCAATTTTTTAGTAAATTTCTTGTTTTATTAAACTGATAATTTGACCAAATAAATTTTTTTGCTTTGTCTTGTGAAATTGTCCATAAAAATATACACTTTTCAAATATAAAGTATAATTTGAGCCAGACTTTTAAAGATAAAATATACACAGTTTATGGAAAAAATGCAAACATCCCTTATTTTCCAGTTTGAACAATAAGTTTTTTATCTACTCTCCCTCAAAATATAGATATATGGGACAACCAAACAGATTTGCCTATGACATTTTTGGCCATTTCATGAAAATACAGTAGTGTGATCAAACCTGTCTTGGATGGACTCTTGCCCACTCTTTCAATTCTGATTATTATTCTCTGGTAACAATTTATGCTTCTAAGTGAAAGAAAATTTCCCATAATTAAAGTATATGCATTTCCTCATGAATTTTCAGCTTCATAATATTATCAAATGAGTGTCAAGTCTAGATACAACATAGCAATTAATTTAAGATTGTTGTTTGAAGAGATTATTGACATTGGATTTGGAGGGTTTTCTAAAAACCAATTTTCCATTCATTGGCTATTACTAACATGAATCCTAAGTGACTTACTTGCTACTTATCATTGACTCTCTGGGTTGTCACAGTTTGGGGGAGGAAGGACAACCTACGTGGCTTCTTGATTTGTCCCTAGCAGGTGTCTGAACAACCGCTAATCAACAAAGAGAAGGAGGAAGAAACCTAGGTTTTGCAGGCTAGGTGTGTAAAATGTAAAGGTGATTAGGATCCATAGTCAATGCCACTTCAGGTGTTCAGTTTATGCTATGATTCTTCATAATTAGGGGAATTACAGATTGAAGGTGAATCCCCAAAACTCTTTCTCATCATGTAACTTCTGGAGTCATAATTCTTCTGTTAGGGTAAAAAGGGAATGTATTTCAGGTACACGAATTATCAACAGTTTGGTTCCTGATGGTAGCTCCCCATCTTTGATGTTGCACACTCAGCTTGACTTCCATAGCACCCCAAATCCTCCATGGAATGTCACATAGGTGGTTGTTTGCAAATGCACACAGACTGAACATTACATAAGAGTCATCACTGGGCCCTTGTAATTGATCCCTCCAAGGATAGAGTACAAAATTATATTCATTTTTAGATTACTCGAAGGTTTTTATTACATTTGAATATCCATTTTTAAGATCCTTCCTATTGTAAGATGTACTAAATTCTTTTGGAAAAATAAAAAGAATATATAACATTCAAGCAAAGGCCCTCAATGTGCTGGAAAACATTGATGAACATGAAGACTCAAGAAAGCATTTAGATATAGTGATGCACTCCTACCTCAAGAAGTAAGAATCCTCTCAAACAACCTAACCTTACACCTAAAGGAGCTAGAAAAAGAACACACAAAGCTCAAAGCTAGTAGAAGGAAGGAAGCACTAAATATTAGAATGGAAATAAATGAAAGAAAAAGACAAAAGAAAACAATACTACAGTTAATGAAACTAAGAGCTGAATCTTGAAAGGATAAAGAAAATCGAAAACAGCCAGACTCATCAAGAGAAAAAGAGAAAGGACTCAAATAAAATCAGAAATGAAGAAGGAGAAATAAAAACAGATACCAGAGAAATACAAAGAATTATAAGGATATTATGGAAAAAATATTTGCCAACAAATTGGATAACCCAGAAGAAATGGATAAATTACTAGAAATATGCATCATCCAGAATTGAATAAGAAGTAGGAAATTTGAACATAGAGATTACTAGTAATAAAATTAAATTAGTAATCAAAAGACTCCAACAAACAAAAGCCCGGAGCCAGATGGCTTCACAAATAAATTCTACCAAAACTTTGAAGAGTTAATACCTATTCTCAAACCACTCCAAAAAAATAGAAAAGGAAGGAGAACTTCCAGATTTGTTCTACAAGGTCAGTAGCACCCTGAATACAGAGATACTACGAAAAAAAGAAAATGACAGATCAGTACCTCTGACTTAGATGCCAAGCACAGATGTAAAATTCCTTAACAAAACATTAGCAAACTAAATTCAACAACACAATAAAAGGATGATTCACCATAATCAGGTGGGATTTATTCCAAGGATTCAAGAGTCTTTCAATATTCACAAATCTGTTGATGTGATATGCCACATTAACAAGAGGAAGGATTAAAACTGCATGATCACCTCAATAGATACAGGAAAAGCCTGTGGCATAATACAACATCCATTCATGATAAAAAAAAAAAAAAGAAAGAAAGAAAGAAAGAAAGAAAAGAAACTCTCAACAAAATGGGTTTAGAGGGAACATACCTCAACATAACAAAGGCTATATATGTAAAACCCACAGCTAACATACTCAGTGGTAAAAAACTGAGCTCTCAATTTGATCTTATCTAAGATCAAGGACAAGGACAAGGATGTCCACTCTCAACACTTGTATTCTACATAGTAATGGAAGTCCTAACCAGTGCAATCAAACAAGAGAAAGAAACAAGGGTATCCAAATTGTTAAGGAAGAAATATCATAATTTGCAGATGACATATTATATATAGAACCCCCCCAAAGTAAACTCTAAAGACTCCACAAAAAAAAAAAACTACTAGAACTGATGACAAAATTCAGTAATATAAAATTAATATACAGAATATAAATAATATACAGGATATAAAATTAATATACAGAAATCTGATGCATTTCTATACACTAATTACAAAATAGCAGAAAGAGAAATTAAGAAAACAATCCCATTTACAATTGTACCAAAAAGAAATAAAATACCTAGGAATAAACTTAACTAAGGAGAAGACCTGTATTCCATAAACTATGACACTGATGAAAGAAAGTGAAGATGACACAAACAAATGGAAAGACACTCCATGCTCATGGGGTAGAAGCATTAATATTGTTAAAATATCTATACTACCTAGCATTCTACAGATTTGGTTCAATCCCTATCAAAATACTGATAGCATTTTTCACAGAACTACAACAAATAATCCTAAAATTTATATGGAACCACAGAAGACCTAAAATAGCTTAAGCTATTTTATGTTCTTGAGAAACAAGAACAAACCTGGAGGTACCATAACCCCAGGTTTCAAGATGTACTATAAAGCAGTAGTGACCAAAACAGTACGGTGCTGGCACAAAAAGGAGATAATGGATCAATGGAACAGAATAGAGTCCAGAAATAAACCCACACTTATATGGTCAATTAACCTATTACAAAAGAGGCAAAAATATACAATGGTGAAAAAAATCTCTTCAACAAATGGTGTTGGGAAAACTGGACATGGAAAGAATGAAGCTAAACCACTTTCTTACACCAGACACAAATATAGACTCAAAATGGATTTGAGACTTAGGTGTAAAACATAAAACCATAAAACTGCAAAAAGCAAAGTAAGCAGTAATCTCTTAGATGTCAGCCATAGCAACATATTTATGGACATGTTTCCTCAAGCAAGAGAAACAAAAGCAAAAGTAAACTGTTGGGACTACAACAAAATAAAAAGCCATGGCGCAGCAAAGAAAGTCATCAACAAAATGAAAATGCAACTTACTGAGTGGGAGAAGATACTTGCAAATGATATATTTGATAAAGAATTAATATTCAATTATATAAACAACTTATGCAATACCAGAAAAGAGCAGACAATCCAATTAATAAATAGGCAGAGGATCTGAAGAGCCATTTTTCTAAAGACGTACAAATGGCCATCAGACACATGAAAAGATATTCAACATCACTAATCATCAAATGATGATCAAATGTAAAGTAAAACCACAATGAGATACCACCCCATACCAGTCAGAATAGCTAGTATCAAAAAGACAAATAACAAGTGTTGGTGAGGTTCAGAGAAAAGGAACCGTCGTGCACTGTTGGTGGGAGTGTAGTCTGGTGCAGCCACTGTGGCAAACAGTATGGAGATTCCTCAAATCATTAAAAATGGAAATACTGTATGGTCCAGTAATTTTACTATTTTACCTAAAGAAAATGAAAACACTAGTTTGAGAAGATATGTGCACCCCTATGTTTATTGTAGCATTATTTATAATAGCCAAGATATGGAAGTTACCCATGTGTTGCGCGTGTGCACACACACACACACACACATCCATATAACTACACACAATGAAATATTCCCGAACCATAAAAGAGTGAGATCTTGTCATTTGCAACAACATGGTTCGACCTGGAGAGCATTATGCTGAACACCCTAAGTCAGAGAAAGGTAACTACCATACAGTTTCACTTACATGGAACTGTGGAATCTAAAAAAACCAAAACAGAACAAGAGACTCTTAAATACAAGAACAAGCTGGTAGTTCCCAGGGGTGAGGTGCACATGCAGATGGTTGAAATAGAAATAGGGATTAAGAGTTACAGATCTCTAGTTTTGAAATAAGTAAATCATGGAGATAGAAGCCTTAGCATGGGGCCTGTGGACAGTAATACTAGAATAAAGTTGTACAGTGACAGGTGGTGACTACATTTACCATGGTGACCGCTGAGAAGCATAGAGAATTTTTGAATCAGTATGTTGTACACCTAAAACTAATAGAACACTGGGAGTTAAGGATATCGTACCAAGAAAAAAGAGAAAGCTTTGAGAAGGAACCTTTCACACAGATACACTTCTAATTCAAAGATCTGAGGGTGTTCCTGGTTCAGAACTCCTTCTAGGTTTACTGGGACCCCTTCTAATTCCTTAAAAGTAGAATGTGAACGTGAATGTGCCGTGGTAAACTGGCACCGTTTTATCTTTAAGATTGGGGTCTTCTCCAGAGTCACACATTGGCCATATCACTTAGCTGATGGTGCTGAATTCCCAGGTTGTTACTCATTTAGAACAAAAATGCAGAAGACACATTGAAAGAAATATGATGCCAGAACTGGTACAATACTGAGAGTTACAGTTCAAAATCGAGTAAAAATTTCGGTTTACCTAAAAAACAATCTGTACTGTGCGTTTGCCGTCTAAAGATGTTATAATGACAAGTTATTCACCCTTACCTATAAGATGTGTAACATACTTCTGTATTAAATGTCTATTTGGATCATCACAAAAATTCTATGAGAAAGATACTGTGATTTCCATTTTATAGAGGGAGACTTGAAAAAACAAAATCTAATTTTCCTTAGTTAAATAAGTCTTTTTGCCAAGGTGGAAATCTGGTCTTTTGATATTAAGGATTCTTTTTCTTCTACAGATATAATAATTAAAGTCTAATGGGAATAAATAAATTAACTACTTAGTATCAAGCTATTCTAATACCATTTTGTCTATGACAACTTCTGCTTTTGCCAGTGTTTGCTATAAATTAATATGTCAAAAGCATGCTCTATAGAAACAGAAGGGAAAAAAAGCAAATGAAAGCCGAAATAAGAGCCAGTACATTTAGAGACAATTACTTTGAAACTGCCATTCTGTTGTTTATATACGTACACTATTTAAAATTTGAAATACAGGGGTGCCTGGGTGGCTCTGTGGGTTAAGCGTCTGCCTTTGGCTCAGGTCATGATCTCAGGGTCCTGAGATTGAGCCTGAGTTGGGCTCCCTGCTCAGCGGGGAGTCTGCTTCTCCCTCTCCCTCTGCCGCTTTCCCCACTCATACCTTCTCTTTCAAATAAATAAAACCTTTAAAAAAAATAAAATTTAGGGCGCCTGGGTGGCTCAGTGGGTTAAAGCCTCTGCCTTCAGCTCAGGTCATGATCCCAGGATCCTGGTATCAAGTCCCGCATCGGGCTCTGTGCTCAGCAGGGAGCCTGCTTCCTCCTCTCTCTCTCTCTCTCTCTCTTTGTCTGCCTCTCTGCCTCCTTGTGATCTCTGTCAAATAAATAAATAAAATCCTTAAAAAAATAAAATAAAAAATTTAAAAAATAAAATTTAAAGTATAAAAATTTATAAAGAAGGACATAATAATTACCTTAATTCTGCAATTTGGAGAATATATATATAGATAGGTATATCTATATATATATATATGCAGCTGCATATGTTTTACTCTTGTCTATATATGCAAATATATGCATACAATCTATATGTGAATTTGGTTTTATAAAAATATTTACTACGTATATAAACATCTGTGTACTGTGTCTAAATTGTATACTTCTTCATAAAGCACTTATGAACCTCTTTACATATCTCAGTTATTGTATTATTACATTTATGTTTGTACTCTGTACTATTTAATCAGTTTTTTTAATTGTCTGTACAGATTGTTTTTAAGTTCATATATGATAGATAGCCCCATGATGAGTTTGTACTTATATCTGGCATAATGATGGTCTCACTTCTGTTGGATGGAAAATTTAATTCCAAAGTGAATTTGCTGTCTAAAACAGATCTTGTTTTTAACTCAACCCTCTCCAATTTGAAATAATACATTTGCCTTAAATTGCTTTACAAATTTATATTCCCACCAGGATTGAAAGAAATTAGGGCTTCCTTCACTTTTACCATCGCCAAATACATACTAACATATTTATTCTCAATGAATCTTCAGTTTAAGATCTTTGCCCATTTTTCTATTGAAGCACCTGTTTATTGTCATTATCATGTTCATGAGATATTTTAAGAATATTAGTCCATTTCCATCTGTCATGTATATTCCAAATAGTTTCCCTACTTTATTGTTTCCAGTATTTTCTACCATATAGATAGTTTACATAAAAAGCCTTTTTTTCAGCCAAAGAATATAAATAAAACCTTATTTTCTATTCCTATGTTGTAGGTTGGCGTTGGCACTTTTTTTCCACTTTTTTATATTGCGTTTTTTCTGTTGTGAATTGTATGCTTATATTTTTCTATTTATCTAACAAGTAATGGCATTTTCTGTCCTAGATACAATTATTGTTACTTTCCCTTTCTAAGTTTCGAAGTACAAAATGTGAAGCACAATTTTGATTTGTCTTAAAATTTTGAATAATATTTCACTGAAAGCCCCACTTCCCCCTGTCTCTCTGTGCCGTATGGCTTGGCATGTTCTTCTCCTTCTGTCATGTAACACTGGTGGGTGTGGTCCTGAAGCTCTTCCTGGCGGAGCGAACACTCCTGCCTGTTCCTGTGAGTTTCGTGTGATCAGCTGAGGTCACGACTTGACTTTAATTCCAGCCGAATCGTGGGGAAAAGATTCCCAGGGACCCACCAGTCGCACAGTCCCATGGTGTTCCTGCTGTTTGAGGGCTCTTCAGGCTAGCAGAGACAGACGGAAACCCCATCCGTGATGTTGGCGTTTTAGGTAGTGATGACCAAAAATTTACCCATGTACTTTTGCAGCCTTTCTCTCCACTTGCAATCCTCTTAAGATTCCAAGACGTTTTTGATTCTTGAATGTTGTGTCATTGATGAGATTTTCCCGAGACAAATATTTCATAAACAACGGGACAACTGTGTGAGATGTTGTCACTTTCATTTACCGTGATTTCTCTATCCCCACCCTCCGTCTATTCAAGGGAATTATATTTGTAGAGCCAGATGGCATATCAGGAATTCCAGAAGGTTATGGATTAATATCCCTATTTTCAGAACACAGACCTAAAGAGATTAAGTGTATACTTCACTGACACAATAAATAAAGGAAGGAGAAATCCTAAAATTAACACTTGTATTATCCAATTTTATTGCCCAACTCTGACTTGTTAGAATATAGGCTATTTTTTTTTATTTATTTGATAGACAGAGATCACAAGTAGGCAGAGTGGCAGGCAGATAAAGAGGAGGAAGCAGGCTCCCCGCTGAGCAGAGAGCCCGATGCAGGACTCCATCCCAGGACCCTGGGATCGTGACCTGAGCCGAAGGCAGAGCTTAACCCACTGAGCCACCCAGACGCCCCAGAATGTAGACTATTGATCTCCATCCAAGACCCCCCAGTGGGGGTGGTCACTTCTCTAGCTGATTCCTGCACACGCTAAACTGTAAGAACCAGTGACCGAAGCATTTCCTCCCACATTTAGACTTAAAATCTGGGAAAAGCAAGGCAGTGTAAAATAAACATTTCATGTTGTATTTCACTTTGTAGATGAAGTTAAACAATGTCCCATTTTCCCTTAATTTCAAAGAATAGTTTAGAAAAACTGAGGGGTTTTTTGTATCTATGGTAACTACCTGAATATAACATGGGATGGTCTACTTAATTGGACACAGTAATGTGGACAGTTATTTATGAGCAGAATTAATGTTCTCCAAACTGTTTCATGTCTTTTTCACAGCAAAATTAATCTTGACAATCAGGCTTTTTGGAAATACTTGGAGGTTCTGCCAGAATATAACCTGGGGTGCTGTTGCTGAAATCCCATCCTTCGTGGAATTATTCATTCTAAAGCCGCTTCTGTAAAACAAACTTTCCTAATTTCAAGCATCCTGCTCCATTATATTTTACTGATGCTTATAACTAAAAGCGAAGCAAAGCCTTAGAGCGGACTTCAGTATATATGTATTGGAGGATAATACAGGCTTGAATACATTCTCAGTCTTAAAAACTTGCCAGTTATGTAGAACTATAAATCCAACAAGCTACTTTGGAAATTATTTTTAAAATTATGTCTCAAAACCATAAGAGACTCTTAATCTCACAAAACAAACTGAGGGTTGCCAGGGGTAAGGGGATAGGGAGAGGGTGGCTGGGTGATGGACTTGGGGAAGGTATGTGCTATGGTGAGTGCTATGAAGTGTGTAAGCCTGACGATTCGTAGACCTGTACCCCTGGGATAAATAATACATTATATGTTAATAAAAATAATTTAAAAAATAAAAAAAAATTATGTCTCACAAAATTCTTAAAAATCAAATATATACTTTATAAATTTGGTTGTGTGTACTTCATTTTTAATCATGGTACTGATTCAAATTAAAATATGAATATAATTTTACCAAGTAAATGAAGTAATTCAAGGATAATTAATAACATTTTTTAAATAAATAACATTTTTAATAAGGATCTGGCATATATAACTTTAAACCTAGAGGGTTTTTTAGTACATTTGTTTTCAAATCTCTTAATCTGATAACTGATCATGCACGTTTCTTTGATAGGCGTATGCAGGCAAAGATTTGGAGGAACAGTTGCGGTCAGTGTCTAGTGTGGACGAGCTCATGACTGTACTCTACCCAGAATACTGGAAAATGTACAAGTGTCAATTAAGGAAGGGCGGCTGGCAGCGTTACAAAGAACAGCCCAACATCAATGCGAGAACAGAAGAGACTGTAAAATTTGCCGCAGCACATTATAATGCAGAGATCTTGAAAAGTAAGTATGGGAAAGAAAATATATGATAAGCTTTATATATCAGCCCAGTGAAATCTGCCAGCCTGTTGTTTTGTTTTTGTTCTTAAATTTCAGCATTTGTAACACTAAATGCCTTAGGGCTGAAAGGAAAAAAAAAAATAGGAATGAAGATTTTCAAAATACAGCATTTTATAATTTCACTGTCAGTGGTTAAGAGGAATTCTAGAAATATAAAAATAGAAAGGGACACGCCTACCAACACATTTTTTTTTATTAAGGTGATATTCCATTGCAAAATGTTAAAAACCTGAAGTATTTTCCACAGTGTGTCAGTTTCCCCATTTAAATATTCTGTATCTTACAAAATAATTGCACATACATTTTCTGACTCGGATTCAGAAGGGCTTAATTTCTAAATCACCCCCAAATCATCTTTTCCAAGACTTCTTATTGCCTTGTTTCACAGGTAACTGGCTTGGGAGCTAGACTTTTGGAAAGCTACTGAAAGATCTCACAAAAAATTTTGCTGCATAAAAGGGCAATAGCATAACTTGGTGGGCTACTTTAAAAAAAAAAAAAAAACTCCTTCAGTTGGGAGAGAGTCATCGCCATCACGGTTTGCGATTGCAAATTATTTTGAAAAGACATGCAAGCAAAATGGCTTGAAGGTTGAATAGCCCATAGTTTATATCCTTTCTTCTAAAAGTTTTACTTGAGGAAGAAGTTGGGGAAAAGAAGCCAGAACATTTGAGAAGTACGTCATCTCTAATGCAATATTTAAAGAGTCCACAGTGTTAGAGCTAAGCCTGTAGGGTCACTGGAAACAGAATTCCAAGAGAGAGCATCTGACTTTCCTGAAGACACTTGGTTCAGGATACATGTCCCAGTTGATGGAAAACACCCTTGCATTTCAAGTGAGTTACCCAAAGCTGCCAGATAGCCTGCCTGAAAACGATCTTTGAATTCAGCCCAAACCCAGAGCAATTTCCTCATTTACATCTCAGTTTAGAAAGAAAAATTCAATCATGTTGTTTATCTTTGCCTTGAAACTGCAAAAATAGTACATGCTATAGCAAATGAGCGTGACTGTCTCTCCACAGGTCCTGCAAACATCTGTATTATTAAATTTTCATTTTCAGAAGCAAAGAAAACCAAACCTAAGTGCTACAGAAAAAATTGGTGTTGTTTTAAGAAAGCATAATCCTAATTTAGCTTGTTACCGGACTACAGAAATTCGTTTTTTAAGAAAATATCCTTTGCTTCTCTGTTCAGTATTAAATAAATATTATATTGCATTCCGATCCTCAGGGCAATTTAGAATCCTGTCAACTATTTCTTTTTTTAACCTCATGTAGTATACTTCAGTCTGAATATCTGAGATCAAACGTGACTTCCAACTCGCTGCGGGCTTGCCGCCCTCACTGGCTTCTGTGTAACTTACGGCCTTCCCTGTGACCCGACAGGTATTGATAATGAGTGGAGAAAAACTCAGTGCGTACCCCGTGAGGTGTGTATAGATGTGGGGAAGGAGTTTGGAGCTGCCACAAACACCTTCTTTAAACCTCCATGTGTGTCCGTCTACAGATGTGGGGGCTGCTGTAACAGCGAGGGCCTACAGTGTATGAACACCAGCACAAGCCACCTCAGCAAGACGGTAGGTGCCCTGGCCCCACGGGCCGCCCGCTCAGTCCCTGACTGTGGCGCGGGTCCCCCTGCCCTTCTGAGCGGTTTATATCGTCTTTGGGGAGTGAAGGGAACTTCTCAGTACTCTGGGGTGTTGAGGCTTTAATCTCTCCGAGAAACTTACTCTTGCTTTATGAGCTCTGATGACCCAGCCAAGGGAAACAAATCAACATACGTATGAATGTGTGCGTGTGCGTGTGCGCGCGCGTGTGTGTGTGTGTGTGTGTGTGTGATCTAAATGTTGTCATTTGGCCATTGATTACTTTTAAACAGTTAAATCTTCTGATTCTAGAGCTACGGCACGAATCACAAATTCACAGCATGCGAGGAAACATCTGTGTTTTGTGCAGCCGGGGGACGGTACTGAAGTAAGCCAGGCCTCGGGGTGTATTCATTGTGTCCACTTAGAAAGCCAAGAAAATATTCTGACGCTGAATCTCAAATATTTCAAGTTACCCGTAAAGTCCCATCACATTAGATGTGAAGCTTTTAGTATAATAACCAAGAAACTTATCTCAGGGTTCGGTCTGGGTCCGGATTTTGGGCTCAGCTGCGCTACCCTGCACTGAGGTCACCTGTGGGCGAGGAAGCTGCTATCAGAAGGCACATTAGGAGCTGTGATAACCACCAGGACAACCACCAAGTGTGGCTTAAAGCGCTGTGTGCCACTGGCCTCTGCACAGGGATGTTAGGAGAAGCCCAGGCTATGGGCTGAGCTAATGCAAACTTCCCTAAAGTCAAACCTGTGTTTGCCTGAAAGGCTTTTCCAATTACTTTTGAGAGTTGAAATAACACAGGCAATCTGGCTTCATTCAGAACTATACTTTGACCTTCAAAATAATTTTAAAAATGTGATGGTGAGGTTTGCTTGATACAATGTGGAATGACCAAAAATTAACATTTTTAGTCAAATAGTGTCTATGCTTGGAATACATATCATTAAAGCTTCTCACAGAGACTGGAGCTGAGTGGAAGTTTGGATCCCATTAATAAAATCTACTCCTATTTTAATACAACTGAGTGAAAATGAAAATTAAGATTACCTGAGTTTCTTCAACTGTGCTTTCTCATCTGGTTAGAAATGTCTAAGATTTTTGCTCTGATGATCATTTGGGCTCTGGGTTTGGAGACACTGTCTTAATATACAATCCACACTGGTTTTTTGGGAAAAATAGATTGTATTTCTTTGTATTGTACATACGTTTGATGATGGAATAAGCCATTTCAGATACTAAGACTTGCAAGAGGAAACAAAAAATAAACTATAAAACTGAATTTTCTCTTCAACTTACCTGTACCTAAACTTTAAAGATTTAAAAAAATAAAACAAAACTGAGGAGTGATGCTGTTATCCTCAGAGTTAAGCACAGCCAGGAATTTCTTTAGTCCTGATTAACTTCTACAGGCCAGCACAATGACACAGCATTCCTTCCGACAAGCATTAGCAAGAGACGCAGCATAATTCTAAATATGTTTGTGCATGTAGAAACAATCAGTAGAATATATGTTTGTGGGTCATGGGATAACATTTATGTGCTTGATAAAATTCTAATATTTTAATAGGGTAACATATAATTGTAGAAATTGAGCATAGTGAAACTCCCCCACCCCGCCCTTACCCCTCCATCTGAATTCAAACAGGAATTAGGAATTTGTTAGCTAAGAAACTGTAGATTTAGTGTATGCTCTTCTGAATAAAATACTACAAATTTGACGGGTTTTACTGGATAATATGTGTTTATCTTAATGCTGAAGTAAAACGTGATTTTAAAAATCCTTTAATAAATGTTGGAACTTAATCCTTTTTTAAAATCAAAATAAATATTTATTCCAGTAGGATAGCCTCCAAAAAACTAACATTCATTTTTTTAAAATATGTTAATATTAAAAATGTTGCTGCTTTTATATTTAAGCCAAATTCCATAAAAGGATTTTTGGCCTTCTGAGTTTCTTGAAATGTCATTTTTTTTAAAAGTTAGAGAAAATAAAAGTGAGTGTTTGAGGAAATTACATTTTCGGAATGCCTTTACTAGCATGTTTTTAAATATTTTGATTAAGCAATGTGATATGTATCCTATAAATCATTATTATGGGGTTTGACTTAAATCGGTATCAATTTGGTTGATACCGATTTAAGGTTCAAAGGCCTAGTTATACCAGTTACATTTTCCAAAGACTGAAAGGCTATATCTCTTTTAAAAATGGGATAACAGGGGTGCCTGGGTGGCTCAGTGGGTTAAGCGACTGCCTTTGGCTCAGGTCATGACCCTGGAGTCCTGGGATCGAGTTCCACATCATGCCCCCCTGCTCAGCAAGGAGTCTGCTTCTCCCTCTAAGCCTCCCCTTTGTCATGCTCTCTCTCTAATATATATAATCTTTAACAAAAATAAAAATGGGATGACATAGAGTAGCCTCAAAAGACAGATCTTGAAGAATTATTTCACCAAATAAAATGTATCTACTAAAAGCTCGTTACTTATCATTTCAAAAATGCCTTACTGGATTTGGTTGTTAGATAAAACTTTATTTTCAAAGTGCTCATATTGTGAAAGTATAAAGCTGAGCAGTAAGTGTTTTAGCAGGATTTTGGAATTTTGTTCTGTAGGAGTTAGTTTATTTTCTTGGTGAAAATCAGTTGCTAGTTGATAATATGTAAAGCTATTTATTGCTCTTTACTAATTTCTTCTGCAGATTCTTCTATCATGGCTTGTTGATAGAAAAAATGTTTTAAAATGAATTTTCTTCAAAAAATAGGTCTTATTTTAACCTTAACATCTCATGCGTTAAGGTGTGTTCCTTATTTTAATACTGAAATTACGTATTTCAAAGTACATCTTCTTTAGATACGGATGCTCAGATGTTTTGTGCAGTAGCTCCCAGTTCCCAGCACCGCACTCAGCCCAGACAACACCCTGGCCTTGTGGTTTCCCCTCCTGATGTGTGACTTCATCGCTAGTCAGAAACACAGGGGTCTTCCCTGCCGACTCCCTTCTCTTGTCACACATCCAGCCTGTCCCCACATCAGATGTCCGTCTTGTCCCCTAAGTATCTTGACTCCCCATGTCAACCACCATCACTATAGCCCAACAGGCTTCTCATGCTTTCCAGCTAAAGAAAAGCCATGCCCCTCGGTGTGCCCACTTCCATTTCTCCTCATCCCCATGCGCTCCCTTAATGACCCCTAAATGTGATATTTTTAAAACACAAATCTGGTGGTGTCAGTCTCCAGCATAAAACCCTTCAGGGATTGCCCGCTGCTGTTGAGTAAGACCTAAATCTCTATCACAACGTTCAGTGCCTGCCTTCCTCCACAGCACCATGGGACCTACCTGCCCCTTGTTCTTGACTTACGGTGCTCCCGACTGCTGTCGACTTCCTGAGTCCCTGGGAACCAGTGTCCCCTCTAGCCTGCCGTCCTCACTCACACTTGTCAGTCTCCCTCACCGCCCGTCTTCTCCTTGTTGAAGTACCAGTCCTTCCGATCTGTCACATGGCTCAAGGAGTCCTTGGGGGAGACTTTTCTGACCTCATTGACTGTATCATGTATTTCTTTTAAAGGCTTTATAGTTTCCCATACTTTTCTCTCCTAGCGCTTCCTTCATCTTAGAATCCTAGTTTATAACAATATAGCCATTATTATTTGATGAATGTCCACCTCCTCCATAAAGCCAAGAACACATCTGTGTTGCTCACCAGTTCCCTGAGTGTCGGGCACAGAATTGGCACACATCCCCTTTTGGAAGCACATTAAAACTGACCCTCTCACCAGAGAAAAAGAAGTGAAGATATGGACACATCCGTAGAGCTCATCCCACAGTTCCCAGGAAGGGCGGTATCCTTATCTGTCGAAACAGATTTTAAAACTACTGCCTTAAAGGCCAACAGTAATATAGTTGGTTAACTCATGTGTGTAATTTTTAAACAAACTGATCCTATTGCCTAATCAATGTATGGGCTATAAATTTCAGAACAGTATTTTTTAAATGTCTGTTTTTGAACAAACGGAGGAGAAAATGCTCCTCTTTTTTTTTTCCTATTCACAGCTGACATGAAAAGTCACCATTCTATTCCTCTTACTATTGTCTTAGTAAATACACATTTTACACATGTGCCAAATGACACCAGGACTGCCTTAGGTAAAAACCTAAACTTAGAAAACAGAAAAACCATTTTTTTTTAATTTATTTATTTGACAGAGAGAGATCAGAAGTAGGCAGAGAGGCAGGCAGAGAGGGAGGGGGAGGCAGGCTCCCCGCTGAGCAGAGAGCCCGATACGGGGCTCGATCCCAGGACTCTGGGATCATGACCTGGGCCGAAGGCAGAGGCCCAACCCACTGAGCCGCCCAGGTGCCCCGAAAAACCATTCTTAGTAAAAAAATGAATGAACGTAGTCTTCTGTTCACCACTGGTTTCTATGGGACGACTGCATATTTATTACCTCCAGTGCCTGGATGAGGTCCCATGTGGACTTCCTGGGTGGCAGAGTGAAGGCACTTATTCTAGGATAGGTGTGTATGCACAACAGCACACGAGCTTCTGTCAAGTTGGAGGTGTCAGTCAGAAGGCTGTAGGCTTCAGAAAGTAGAAGCCTTCCAGGCTAAGAAGAGCTTTTAGTGCTAAATTTAAGGTATGTGTAGGTAAAAAGGAATTATCTGGTATCCCCAAGTAGGATATTTTTTCTAAGAGAAAACTAAGTCCATGTTGATTATACAGAATCAGTTCTCACTGAATTTCATCCTTTCAGGCTCCTCCAGGCTTCCTAGAATTTAGGATGCCTTTTATAGCAGATTTAGAATGTTGAAATCATTCATTTTGCCTCCTGCCTCCTAGTCATCTGCTCATAGGAAAGATAAGAATTTACCTATACAACTTTTGAGGTCTGGCTTCTTGTGGTTGGTTTGTGTTGTACATCTCTCCTGATTCCCATACTCCAGCCTGGGACTTGGCTTCCCCTCTGGTGGGTCCTGCTTCATGTGCACCATGCTGAAGTTATGACCCGTTCCCCCAAGCCCACTGCACCCACACAGATGGACAAGCAAGTAAATAACCCTCTGCCTCTTCCAGTATTCTCTTTGTACATGACACCACCATCTTTTTGGTTAATCGCAGTTATTCTCCGTTTCACTAAAAGGCCAGTCAATAATTCCAGGTAAATCTCCCTTCCAAACATGGCTAGAATCTACCCAGGGTCATCATCCTGCTGATCTCATCTGTCACGTGGGCGAGCCTCGTGACCATCCTGTATCTCCCTATCTCCCGCCTAGTCACGGGCCACATGACAGGAGTGAGTTTTTGTCTTCTAAATGAGAAGTCAGTCTCTGCCCAGGCTAGCATGTGTTCTGAGTGATCTATGCAAACGCTCTAAGCTGTGACATACTTAGAACGACACTCTCCTTAATTAAGGGGCCTTCTTTAAGTCAATCCTTACAGTGTGGTCTATGAGGCCCGCTATGATCTGGCTGCTGCCTAAATCTGAAGCCCCAGTTGTCACTGCTTTCTCCCAAATACTACTTTCCACAAGGACCTAAATTCACCTACTCCTTAAATGTTGTCAGTACCTCCTTCCATAGGGTCACTACAATACTCTGTGTTGGAACCATCTCCTCAAGCAGCTTCCAATACCCACCTCATCGAGAATTTCTGCTGCTCTTTAGGCCTAGATGTGAAGGTCACCCTCTAAGACAGCCTGCTGTGTGGTCTGCAGCATCCTTTAATGCCCATATGTCAGCATCATTACCTCATCTGTCCAACATCTTTAGTCCCTAAGCTCCAAACTCCATGACAGTGGAGACTGATCATTAACCTTGATCACAGCAAAATTGCTGGCACATAGTAAGCATTAGGCACTAAATTCCATAAATAAAGAAAAGAGAACAGATTTAGGTGAATGTGTTTTGAAAAATCAGAGTGATATTTGGGTAGAGATAGCCGAAGAAGACTGGGCATGTGATTCTAGAGTTCTGCCACGGCGATTGGATCCACAGCTATAGACACAAGAGGAAGCAGCATATTGATAAATGCTGTTTGAAGCCCTGGTGTCCTTGTTACTACCTAGAGAATTCACGTATCAGGAGAGAAAGAGCAAAAGCCAATGCCAAGGGAAAGCCAACATTCAGTCACTGACAGTCCCACCCATTTCTCCTTTTGACTTCTTAATATCATGCTCTTCTCCTACCTGAAGAATCCACTTTTAATGATAAAAGCAATTATTTTAATTTAAATTGAATTAAGCATATGGAGTGAAGCACCTGTTCGTACTCTGCCATATAAAGGGTTAATGCGACGAACAGATCCTGCACTCAGCACAAAGGTTAGCAGGGAAAGGCAGTCAACATTTGTCAAGTAAATAAAAGTTGTCTCAATGTGTGAAAGAGAAATGCAGGGCTTTATGGACATGCACATCAAGGACAGTGAGACATGAAGCTCCTGAAGGCAAGGTTTTCATGTGTGTTTAACATTTTTGCTTATATTTCAACTCATAAAAGGTTACACCTAAGTAGTACCTTTCCTATGTATATTTTTTATTTTATTTTCATATACTGTATTTTCAATATACTATAAAGGAGAGCATGGGAGGATCTCTTTCAAACATAAAGGGGAAGTTCCTTATTGCTGTATTTTCTGTAGGGGAAAAAAAAGAATTTCTGCCTTGTTAAAGGAGTTCCAGACATATCCTTTAGCAACAAAAGTTACCAACTAGAATCATATAAATTTTAAGGACAATGTACCTTAAGTATTTTAAAACCCAAGTTTTTTATTAAAACTTCCTAGAATTTGTTTTATGGGGCTCAGTGAAGGGCAGGTTAGCAGAACGTGTGAGGAAGCCACAGCCATTAGTCAAAAAGTGAAACCAGATGCACGAAGCATTCCAGAACGAACTAGTAGGTCACAACTGCTTCAAAGTCCCCCAGCTATCTGCTTCTGAGAAGTACATTGGGCGTCTTTTTGACCTCTTTCATAAACATGTGCTTTCAGTATATTTTCTTATGAGAAGTTGTATATTTAAGAGATATAACCGAAAAGGAGAAAGTGAATTTTGCAGAAGATAAATTATTTGATGACTCAAATAGAGAAGCAGAAGAAAGTCATCTGCTTTTGAGCCAAACATTTGGATTAAAACATTATTTTTAATGTTCGTATTTACCTTACATAGTTTTTTGGGAGATAGGAATGAGAAAGAAAAACTACCAAACCCAATGGGGCTTCCTTGGAAATCTTGGAGTTGGAGCTAAAGAACCTCGGCCTCTTTGCTGGGTTCACGAGTGCCGGTGGAAGGAGCCAGCACAGAGTGGGAGCTGGGTCTTCCCTAGTTCTTCTCAGGGACCTGCACAACAGGATTTAAAATTCTGTGTTGCCATTCTAAAAAAAACAGCAAGTTAATCTATTTTGTATTGTTTTATAAAGAAATAATACAAGCATATATATTAGCAAAAACATCCCAGATTATATCTGAGTTGAGCTGAGCGCTTCACAAAAAACTTTTTTTTTACCAACATGTATTTAAACCTAAGTAAAATGTGCAACTATGGAACGCAACCCAGAGATACTGTTTTGCAGAGCAGCAGTCTGAAAGATTGCATTCAGATGTATTCAACAAGTGGAATGTGATTTGTTTGGAATCTTTAGCTAATTAATATCTGGCAGGCACAGTTGTTGGAAATCAGGTTTTATCCAGATGTTCTATACCAATACAAGTTATCGGGAGTTTAAGAGTAACATTTGCCTTAAGAGAAAAAGATGCGTCCGTTAAAAATACCCTTTTCTCCCAACTTAAGGTATTTATCCTGTGTACAGATTTTATCCAGAATTTCTAAAACTCCTGAATGGGGGTTTTTAATTGCAGCACTGTATCTGCATTTTATGTGTAATAATTCATAAAAAGTAACTCAGTACAAACATGAATCCATTAGCATCTGCTGTCCTACGTTCTTCCCAGACCCACTTTCAGTTCTGTAGGTCCTAGAAGGTGGGCCGTGTGGTTCAGATGCTCCCTTGAAAAGCTGGTAGTGGACCCTCAGTTTTCACCTTTGCCCATTTTTAGGGATTATTTCTTTAAATGCCATGTAGTCGCTCTCTCATTTTACAGTTATTACCACACTGTCCAGGAGCTACACATTGATACTTCATTAATGGACTCAGGGCTGGAATATTTAAATTAAAAATAGCAATGAGATATGCTATAAAGAGAAACTGGCTATGTTGGGGGGTATTAAAAAATATGTAAAGGGGACGGGGGTTTTTTTGTTGTTTTTTTTTTTTTTCCTTTTTTTGGTTTGGTATTTGTTCCCACATACACATTCCAAAGGAATAATCCAGGATCTTGTCAGTAAGGAAGTTCTACACCTTTCTCTTGAATAGCCTGCAAGATAAGTAGAAGCAGGGATTGTTGCTTTGCCTTTGCGACTGTTGCTATGCTGGCGTGAACAATTCTATTGTCTCCAAATGTGGCTTTATTGAAGTCCATTTTTGTTGGTGAGAATCGGCTATCAGATATTCTTATGAAGGAACACCACTAGATAACGAACAACTGGGAACCTCTCATTTGATAATGTTTGGTGTTTTCTCCTGTTTGTGGAGGTTTTACAGAATACACAGACTTTTTCCCTCCATTTCCAGGCTTATTTAAATGCCATCTTTATATAAACCTTTTGCTCTTCAAAACCAGCAACTGCTCTAACAGGCATAAGCAAAACATACACCATCAGTCTCCATGATGAATTTTATTACTACTTAGATCCTAAATTAGGTACACGCTATTATCATGTATTCAAGAACAGTTCACTTTATAGCCTGAAACTGTCTTAGGAAAATCATCATGTTCAAAATATCAAAGTATAAATGTCATCATCCTCAATTAATACTGGCTGAGTACACATATAGACAAGGAATGATTAGCTCATGCTGAATATAATACATAAACTTTGCACTCTATGAGCTTAAATCCAAAATAGAAAATACTAGTGTGCACCCATTAAGGCACAAAACGGTCTAGTATAAGCATTCTTGTTTTATAAAAATTTAAAGAATTTATTGATTGTTTCAACAGTGGTGTGCATGGGTAGACCTTGACTCTTTTGAGAGAAAATTACAGTTATTTACTGTGTTGGTTTAGATCTTTCTATAATGGCAAGCATGGATTTCATGAGGGTTAAAATGCAGGTTCTTGCTAATAGCATTTGTGATAAAACTATTTGATAGTTCAAAATCCTAACCTAGTAAATTTATATATGTATATGTATATTATGTGGATATATATGTATATGTAGTATATACATGTGTGCACATATGAGAGAGAGGGGGGACAGAGAGAGCTGAATGTGGCAAGGGTTATGCATTGATGGCTCTTGAGAAGCTAGCAGGGCGCTTGGCTAGTTAGTGAATCAATAGTTACTGAAAACTAAAGAAGGAAAAATTCTAAACAAAAACACTGTAATTCCTCAAAGATTCAACTCACTTTTGAAGGAGAATCATCATCCAAAGAAGACCACTATGAAATCACACCATTACTATCCCTCTTTTATAGGAAACAGAACTGAGGCAAAGGGAATTTAGAGAATTCTTCCCAGTCACAGAAGCAGGAAGGGGCAGGTGCAGACTCACGTGCCCAGACTCTGCTCTTGGTTCTTCCTCTCTCTCTAGTAAAGGAGCGAAGTCGCTAGATATTTGGAAAGTATATTTACTTGCTTGCTGGTGGCACCTTGTGAGTTTATATGGTGATTCAAATTATTAATATTTTTTAGTTCAAAAAAGGTTACATTTTCTAAGCATACACTATCTGATTAGGCAAAAGGGCCTGCAGACATTTTTAGTAATTTAGGGATTCAATATAGCTATTCAAAATTCACAAACTGATCTGTAAGGGGGAAGACAGAATTTATCATACTTATTGAAAAGGAAGTAGAAACCTTATAATCCTTTTAAGTGAGAGAAGTCCATCAATATATTCACTTAAGACCAGTGCAGACAGAATTTGGAAAATGAAAGATACCCCTTCAGTATATGACAAGGCATGATACATACAATTGTGCCTTGATGCACACACACATGGCGTGCTCTTGTCCTGAAGGTCGTAGAGGAGGAAAGGTTAATTATCAAGAACCTTTCTACTTTTAATATTGGCTAAGGCATCTTTCTCTGGACTCTTGAATTTTGTCCACACTGATAGTTAAGTAGAGAATTAAAGAAACTAGGTAGAACATTCAGGTAAAAATTTGGAGGTGGAAGATATGTATTTCAAGAGAAGGAAAGTCTTAGATTGATTTTTTTTTTTTACTTTAAATTTTCAGAAGATTTATTCCTTTTGATGAAATTAACTGAATTTAACTGGTCAGTTTACTTAGACTCAAAGAAGAGAAAACATCAGTAGTTAAAATTTGGGGTTTATATTTATTTAACTGTAAGTACATTTTTCTCTCATATTGTACTGTAGTTTATTTTTTTAAGATTTTATTTCTTTGAGACAGAGAGAGAGCACAAGCAGGGCGAGGGGCACAGAGGGAGGGAGTAGCAGGCTCCCCACTGGGCAGGGAGCCAGTTGTGGGGCTCGATCCCAGGACCCCAGGATCATGACCTGAGTTAAAGGCAGACGATTAACCCACTGAGCCACCCAGACTCCCCTGTACTGTAGTTCTAATGCTTATGAATGTGATCAAATTAGTTGACTGTGATTGTGACTGTGCAGACTGATTGAGCGATGTATTTTTTTAGCCTCTCTTTACCTGTCCCTTTATGCCTTTAGTCCGCGTGTTCACAGACCACAACTCTCCTCCGCCCCTTGGAAGTTTAGTACCAGGCTTATTTTCAGGAAGATGCTTTCCTGATGTGCACTGAAGTGTTCTGATCTCCCTAGAACCTTCTTCAAAGCCCCAGTTCCTGAGTCTGCACTTGGTACTCACAGGGAGGTCCTGGTTGCGGAGATCATCCCCCAGCACCCCCCCCCCCAGCGGGGGCTGAAGGCTGCCCATACTTGCTGTGATCTCTGTGCCCTTAGGAGAAAGTGCCAGAACGGAGTCTGGGATGCAGCAGTCCGGGAGGAAAGGTGCATGGGAGGTGCTGTGAGGCACAGGGTTGGGGAATACCAGACATGCTTCCACACCAGAAGCCCCTTACCCCTCACGCTCAGGCTCTCTTCTGCTTCCTGTCACTTCAGACGGTGCCAAACCCTGCAGTGATAACTGACCTCCCATCCTCCAGGCAAAACTCCCCCTGTCCGACCTGAGCTATCTAAGAGCGTTCCCTCTGGTCACTGGAGGGCTCTCTCCTCTCCATCCCCACCCTGCCCGCGGCTCCTGTCCCATAGCCCAGCCCACCAGAGCCCTTAGAGCCGCTTTTGGTACCATTTGTTTTCATTCCATCCCTACACTTACTTCCACTGCCCCAGACCTCCGACCCTGTGGCCACAGACACCTTCGTGAAGCGCTCCTCCCTGCCTTCGGAGTCCCGCGGCTTAGCAGTGACCCCCTCCTGGCTCTCTATCTGCATGGCTTCCTTCTTCCCCGACGTATTTACTACTTCATTTGCCTTTTTTCATCCTTCAAGTGCACCTGTTCCCCGGGTTTCCATTATTAGTCATTTCCACCTTCCAGTCATGGTCTCACCAAGTAATCTCGTCAGGGTCTAGGACTTCCACTACGACTCTAACGTTGTTGCCTTTTAAATGGCTCTCCGAAGCTCTGGCACAAATCTAATGGCCTAGTAGACATAAATTCCTAAGATTTTATGAGCAGACCTGTACATCCTCCTACTATTTCTACTATTACGGGGTTTAAAGAATTTATAAACTTTAGACATATGAAAGTTAAATAAGCCATTTATTAAACACTGCTTATTTTTGGAATAACTTTATGTTTCTTCTGTTGCACTGGTTCTTAACATAGGGTCCAGAAATGTTCTAAGAAGCAGAGAAACTGTAGTGTATTTAGACACTACACAATTCTCTCTCTTAAAATAGTTTTACCTAGTGCAAAGGACTTCTGTCAGTGACAGCTCATCTAATAAAAGGTTTCTCCCAAACTGCATAAACAAATGTCCTTTTAGGGAAGAAACTGGTCAGCGTCATAATACTGGGATATGTTGAGGTTATATGCTGGGATTATCTACGTAGCACGGACAGTATTCTGGAGAACATCTAGAATCTTGAGACAATATTCAAATAATAACACGTCGATATGGCAATCAGGATGCATATCACATTAGTTTATGTAATTTTTCTAACAGTCCCATGAACAATGGGTCAAATGTTTCCTCAGTTTACTGGTTTTTAAAGAAATATACAGCTTAGATAAGTTAAATGACTTTTCCAAGTTCACACAACTTACAAGTGGGTTTACTCTTAAAAAATGCCCTGTCGGGGCATAACCCTGGGCTTGTTCCGCCTAAAGTACCTGTGCTTAGAAAGTAGCTGAATTAGAGAAAAAAAAAAAAAAGTAGCTGAATTTTTCAGTGACTATAGAATGAATACATTTCAAATGAAGAAAATGTGGAGTTTATAATTTAGCTATCTCTGTGTTTCATTCTTTAAAATTCATTTCCATGAATCTCCCTGTAGGACTAAGTTGGCAACTAATACAATTCCCTAAAGATTGTCAGTGATCTTTAAGCGTTGGCCTGAAATTATATGGACTGGCCAAATCACAAAGCTCTGAAGTTTGTAACCATTTTTAGCATGGCTCGTATTGCTGAAAAGGCACCAATAATACCAAAGCAGTTTAGCTACAGTTACAGGACTACAAACTGATCTTACCAAGCAAGTAATGGCCAAGATTTCACTTTCACCATCATTACTAGTAATTCAGACTTTAAGAAACCTGGGAATTTAAATCCACTTAGTTTTACTTAATCACTAATTTGTTTATATATTCCATTAATTTTGGAGAAGAAACAAGAGAATTAGAGTTCCCCATAGACAAGGCATTCAGAATGAGACTTGAAATTTTGAGACTCTAGCCCACAATTGTGTATCATGTCCCACCTTATTTTAAGCTTATTACTTTCATAACACCTTTGCCAAAATAGCAGGAACAAACCTTTAAGTGATGAATGTGTTTCTTTTTCTTTTGAACATAATTAATTGATAAGATAGAGTGGACAAATGTAAAACTACTTTGAGGTAGAAATTTAATTTGGAATGAAGACTGATTTCACATCTCTGTATTTTGTGTCTCTGTATTCAGTTTACATAGAACAGGACATCACCAAACATCTCTAGGTTGTATGGCCAATAGCTTTGTACTCTTCTATCACAAAGATACTTATATCTGTGCCACTTTTTAACAACCCCTGGAACAATCTGGGACTCTGGAAAGATTCTTTTTCCCTGAACACGGTGGTTTGTTGCATCTCTGCTCCGTGATTGTTAGCTGGTTATCAAAATTCTAATATGCTTTATCATAGTGACATGAGATAAGTAAACGGACTGTTTATTATTCTGATAAAGGATACTGATTAGAAGCAGAACAGGTTCTACAGTGTGATCGTGAAAGCCTTCTGCATCCTGCATGCAGAACGAGCACTATGTTATCAGAAAGAGATAATCTCACTCTTGGGGGACTCCAACATTGACCATAAAGGTATTTTTTAGCATCTATATAATTTTTTCTTCTTTTTGTCCCTTCTTTGTAGTTGTTTGAAATCACAGTGCCTCTCTCTCAAGGCCCCAAACCAGTAACAATCAGTTTTGCCAATCATACTTCTTGCCGCTGCATGTCTAAACTGGATGTTTACAGACAAGTTCATTCCATTATTAGACGTTCCCTGCCAGCAACACTACCACAGTGAGTATGAATTAAAGCTTTTGCTTTCTGCATCCTCTGCTAAAACTGTTTTCAAGTAAATACAGTTTATTATGAGAATTCTTGTGAAATTTGCTATAATATACTTTGCATCGATACAAAAGAAGATGAATTTGGTACTGCAGCACAAAAGTAAAATTAAACTGAGACAGGGAGGTCCTTTTAATAGAGTAGTTCTCAACATAAAACAAGTATTTCTATGAGATGACACAGATTGCTCCACTCTTCGTCCCCCATGCAACCAAGTGTGCAAATTCACAATTGACGTGAAAGCTAAAGCCATTTAAGCCTCAGTAAGATTTCTGACCCAAAACAAAAAATATTTTTAAAAAATTATTTTACATCTATTAGCATCCAGTTGCCTTTCTTCATATTTTTTATTTCAGCAAGCATTGAATACTGAAACACTAAAGTACTTGAAAGAATTTTCTCTTACTATTACTTCAAATTAACATTCAAAGTAACATTTGCTATTCAAATTCCTTTCTCTGCATATTTTTTTAGCCTGGTAAAGGGCAACAGATGCTGTGCTTGCTCACACAGAAGGACCTGCCTAGAGCATTGAGTGTTGACTCTGTGAAGAGTTTATAATGACTCGTTATACATTGTCATTAAAAATCTAGGAACTTTCTGCTTTCTGCCCCAACATGAAGCTGCAGCTCTTTGGTTTTCAGGATGTCCAATGCGTGTGCATAAAACTTACCAAACTTTGACATTTGTAACAAAATTTTAAATAAATCGGTGTGCAAACATATATATTACCAAAACAAACCAACCAACCTCTTTAAACCTTGCATTTAGGGGACTTGACAATAAATGTGATAATGTTAGTAGTTTTCCCCAGGGCTTCTTTACTTAGTGTGGCAGATTGGAGCCTCATCTTTCCAGAGACACACAAAAAACTATGGCTAGCCTAACTGGAGTGAAGTCTGTCCTTCACATGGGAACACAGAGGCCTTACCAGCATCTATGCATAAACTGAGGCCCCTGCTTGGGGCACAGCACCGACAGAACCCCAAAGTTGTATGTGCAGGTTTACTCACTCAGCTCACACATGTGTCCCCAGCTCCCGTGGCCATGCCTCCCTTCTGAGAGCTTCAGCCATTATCCCCATGCTGTTCCCAAAGTTAGGTTTCAGATGGACCTGAAATCTCTTATATTGCTGTGTGTTTAACTATATTGGATAGAACAGGCACAAACATCAAAGCTTTATTCTGTTTACATCTACATTATTCATAGCACTTTTCTCTCATATCCTTGGAGACCTCTAAATCACACGGTTGTCATTAATTGCTTTTTTTCCTGCTGTCACACACCAGCACTGTTGATTTGGGAGGTGGTGTGGGGGCCGAGAGAGATGGGCTCCAGCCTAGGCCTGTATCTCGTTTCCACCCCTGGCATGCTCGTCCGCTCTGTTCTGCATGTGTGCCTGGTCTCATGCTGGGGTGTCCAGACCCGTTCCCTTGGGTCGGATCTCTCCCCAGCCCTTGCATAATGTCACCCCTGAGCTTTCAAAGCCACCACGCCATTCATCTGACCAGAAACTGCCTGTGGCTTTCAGCGACCCAAAGGAATTGAGCACAAAGGTCTCACCTCCTTGTCCCATGAGCAGCCTTCCTTTCTTGTTTTACATCTCATTGCTCACCGAATCTGGGTTCACAAAGTCTCATTCCCTGAACACCAAGCTCATTTCCTGCAGCGCATCGCCTTTCTCTTCGCCCTGGCATAAAATAAGTGCGCTTTGTCATCTGCCTTCCCAAAGGAAGTTCCAGCTCTCGGAGTTCAGGTGAAGGTCTCTGTCCTGCGCTGTCGTGTCCAGACACCACCGCCGTCTCCGCTTCCTGAATGCCCAGAGCGATCCCTGTGTGTGCTTTCTCCTTGCGCGGGTTTGTGGGGGTGTGTAGACGGGCCTGTGCGCCTGGACTGCGAGCCCCTGAGGTACGGGCAGGCTCACAGCCACCACAGCTAATCACGCTATGAAGTGCCTGAGCCATTTCTCTGCTTTTAGCCCTTTTCCTCGGCGTTTCAGCTCACCCTGCCCCAAGGCCCCTGGGCAGCTGCTCACAGGATTCCCTTATTTTACACCTGACAAGTCATCAGGCTTCAGAGCCGGGGGCTAAACAGTAACTCTGCTGACCACCCGCGCTCGCTGCATGAAGTGACTTCTGCAGTGTTGAAGTCATCTGCAGTGTTGTGTAGCAATGGCGTGTTTGCCCAGATTTTCATCCTTACTCATCCCTGTAGCTACTACACCGTCCACGGCAAGAACAGACAAAACGAGTAGAAAGAGCCTGTGCCTTCCAGCGAGCCGGGTCTGAGCACGAATTCCGGTTGGCTACTAAGTTCACTTTTTAAGGCTGGGGCTTTATGTGTGTGAACTGCAGTTTGCTTGCATGTAAAAGCACAAAGACGTGCAGAAGAACGAATGGAGTACGGCACGCGCGTGTGGTGGGTAGCTCAGAGCCTGGCGTGTGAGAGAGAGCATGAAGGGCGGATTTATTATTACCATTACGGTTCACATCTGATGCATGCATCTGTGTTTTTCAGTGTTTCTTTTTTTTACCACCATCTACAATGAGAAATGCAATATCTATGTTTATATGATATGCATATAGCATACATAATGCATAGATTTAAAGGAAATAACTGTGTAACTTTACATGTAGTTATAATCATATAGAATCGTAAAAGTAAAACAGAATATCATTTTAAAACACTTTCCTTGATTGTAGTGCTACCCAACCCTTTTTTCATTTTCACCTCCGAACTATTCTTTTATAGACCTTTTCTCTAATCGCCTCACTCATAAAATTGTAATACCATAGACCTATTCATATCTCTGTAAGTGTCATGTGTATATTTGGGCTTTATACGTAAAAAAGGTAATGTAACATAGGCTTAAAAGTGACAAAAAAATTTTATAGTTAAAAGTTAAACTGAAAATGTAAAAGCTATGGGACACTTGGGTGGCTCAGTTGTTATGCATCTGCCTTCGGCTCAGGTCATGATCCCGGAGTCCGGGGACCTAGTCCCATGTCAGGCTCCCTGCTCAGCTGGGAGTCTGCTTCTCCCGCTAACCCTCCCCCTTCTTGTGCTCTCTCTCAAATAAATAAATAAAATCTTAAAAAAAAAAAAAGAAACTGAAAAGCTGTTAACGTTGAACATAATTTTAGAACTACAATTTCTGCTGAGAAACATTTAAGCTAACTTATTTAGTAGTAATATATGAAATTCCATTGGGAAAGTACCAATTGATATAAATAACAAATAGTACAAACATTTTTTAAGGAAAACATAACAGTTATTTTTCCAAGAAAAGGAAGATAAGTTTTTAAATAATTTCTTTTAAATAGTTTCAGATTTTTTAGAGAATGTAATTTTGCTTCCTATGCGAAAACAACTTGTAACTTCTGTAGCTGCTAGACACCCACTGTCACCCCTTCTTTCTTCTCAGCCTGTGATATACTATGACTTGAATAAATTCTATGGAATTAAGTAATAAAATGTAAATTCTTTCTACTAAATTTCCAAAGCTCACATCACTACCAAAGCATCAGAGACAGAGTATAAGCAGCAGCCGCCAGGCAGCCACCAGGCACACACAAGCACCTGTCATTCTGTGTTTTTATTATTATTATGGGCAGAAGACATAAACAAACACTTCTCCAAAGAAGACATACAGATGGCTAACAGACACATGAAACAGTGTCACTCAATGATTTTGATACTGAGCACTTGGCCCAGAGAAAGTACTTCAGTGACAGCCCTCTCTTCACTATAATTTTATTTGTTTAAAAGATTTTATTTATTTATTTAAGAGAGAAAGGGAATGAGAAGGGGGCGGGGCCCAGGAAGAAACAGACTCCCTGCTGAGCAGGAACACCCCCCCCCCCCCCGCCATGCAAGGCTCCATCCTAGAACCCTGGAATCAGACCTGAGCTGAAGGCAGAAGCTTAAGTAACTGAGCCACTCAGGCACCCCTTCAGGATAATTTTAAAGCCCTTATCTTGCATACTCTTTGCATATCTTCAGGGCCAGTGCTGCTCACATGACAGCCCATAAAACCCAATAAAAATTAAATACTGATTCAGAAGTTTTTATTGGGTTTTGGAGAGCCAAAAATCAATGCAAGATTCAAGATTCCTCCTCCTCAATACCCAGTTTTTACTCCCTTACAGTGACATTGCCTCCATTGTGAATGTCTGCCTTACTGTGATGCACTTAGATAATTTCTCTTCTCTTCTATTTCTCTTTCTTTGAATGTTGGTCTCTACTCAATATGAATTTTGACCCACAATTTAATTAAAACTACTATAATGGCAATTTATATAAAATGAATATATAACTATGTTATAAAACCATTTGTTAAAAATTAATAGGAATGGCTGCCACAATGGCCAAAATTAAGAAATGACAAAACCAAGTGCTGGAGAGGATGTCGGATGCTCACGTATCACTGAAAGACATGTGAAATGGTATAACCACTTTGCAAAAACATCTTGGTAGAGTCTTATGAACTTGAAGATACACTTACAAATATAATCCATAAATTGCCTTCTAGGTATTTGCCCAAGATAAATAAAAACATATTCCCACACAATAACTTGCACAACAGTGTTCACTTAAGCTTCATTAGCCAACAAATCAGCAACCCAAATGGCCGTCAAAGAGGAGTGTGTAAGCAAACTGCACTGTGTCTGTACAGTGGAGCATTACTGAGTGATATAAGCAGAACGAACTGTTAATGTGCACGACATGAACGGATCTCAGAACATTAAGCTGAGTGACACAAGCTGAACTAAAAAACACATGTTATAATACTCAATTTATAAGAACTCTAGAAAAGACAAATATAATCTAGATTGAGAGAAAGCATTTCAGTAGTCGCCTGAAGGTACAGGTGGTAGGGATTGACTGGAAGGGACAAAGGGAAGATGTGCAGTAGTAGAAAATGTTCTGTATGTTGATTGTGATAATAGTTACATGGGTGCATAAATTTGGGGGGGGTGAATTTAAAATAGCATTTTATCCTATGCAAATTATTTGTAAAAAAAATTGATTTTTGAAAAGGCAAGAGAAACAGATCCTTTTACTAACTATAGATTTGAAATTCATTTAGGTTTAAAATGGTAGCTTGCTTAAAATCTTTATGGTAATTAAGTCAAACCTCTTAAGATTCTCATGATTCCTCAGCGGAGAGAGCTTCCCCACCCTCCTTCATATGGAGTTTGAAATTTCCCAGCCGTGGCCACAGCTCTTCCCCAACCACGTGCTCTCAGGAGCCACCAGCACGATGAAAACGAGGCATTCCTTTCTCATGGCGTCATATGCCCATTATTAGGGGATTAAATAAGTAGTGCACCATTTTGTTTCATATTATTCATGAAGGAATATAATTCAATCACTAAATGAATCATTCATAAAATAAGTGATTCATAAAATAATTGAGTCTCTAAAACAGGCCAAGAACGCTGCAAGGTAGTAGAGAGAGGACAAGCATGAGCCTGCCTCCTCCTGGCCTCATAGCACTGACAGTCAAGGAGGTAGGACCCGTGTTCTAGCTGGATTAGTAGTAGCAGTAGCAGCTCACTAGACATCACTTTGCACAAGCATCTGCCCACATCATATTCATACAAGCCCCACAAGGAGGCCACACCAGTGATTCACGCCCCAGAGCACGGGGACGAAGGGTGTGCACCCTGCCCACAGCTTCCTGGTTAGGAAATTCCTTTTCTGCTTGGGGTTCCACTAACTTCTAGAAACCTTTTGCTACTCATTTCCCTCAGCTACAAAACAAAACGTAAATCAAAGTGTTATTAATAATGCAGTGTAAACTTCATAACCTAATCCTCGTGACCAACCTATCCAATGACACTATGCTCTATTACATACCCATCTGATACTGTGTGAGGATGTAATAGAATAAGAGCAATAATGAGAATGAGGAGGACAACACCTCACACACTGGGACGCAGCGATGTTCATCATCAGTAATCCCTGCTCAGCGTTAGCACAGGGCCTAATGCCTGATAGTGAGCATTCAGTAAATGTTGGCTGCTATTTTTACAGACATTTTACAGATGAGAAAATTGAGCACTGGAAATGTTAATTAGCACATACAAACCTAACAGCTAAGAAAAGTGCTAGAAAAAAAATAAAAATTCAAGTCTTATAGCTCTTAAACCCATGTTTTCCCCAATATCTTATGGAATTTCTATATTTATCAAAAAAAAGAAAGAAGAAAACTTTTCAAGGCTCAATGTCAGCAGAGCCAAAATAATCAAATTCCAGAGGTGGAAGAGATTATATTGAGAAGAGATTAGATAGCAATACTCATATTGACGTACTCACAGATTATTCTCTTCCCTTCCAATTATTCCCTCTTATATTTTCCATCAGCTTGAACACCGTAGAGTCCCCATGACCCCTTACATGGAATGTTTCTTTCGATGGAGAGAGTCATTTGTGATTAAGAAGGGATGCCCTAGATTTTGTTCGTTGGTAAAAGTAGTATTCATTCATTCATAAGACATTTATGTTGAGTCTGACATGTGTGCCACACCATCCTAAGAGATGTGGGATATTAAAACAATGGATAATATACTTCCTTAACTAAAACAGCTCATGTGCCAGAATATAAACACAACTGCATCTAGTATAGTAAGTACATGAAACACAATGCTGTGCTTTATTGAGTTATTCATCAAACAGTCACTGTGTGTCTGTGTGGTGCAGCTACCATGCCAGGCTGTAGAGAACGTACACAAGATTGCTCCTCTAGAGAAATCCCATAAGCGAGTCAGTCGTGCGAACAAGGAACTGGAGTTAGTGTGGCAGAGGAAGTGTGTATGCAGGGCACATGCCTGCCATCACGCTGGAGATGGAGAGGACCAGCCTGGGTCTGCAGAAGTCCACAGGATTGCACCCGCCATGCCAAGGATGGACTTTTTCTTCAAGTTTCTCAAGAGCCATTAGAAGATACATGTCGGACCTGTCATGTTTACATTGTATATTCTAGAAAGAACATCCTGAAACCTGTGTAGGTGGGTTGGAGGAGCAAAACAGGAGAAGGAAAAATGGAAGCAGCTCACGAAATAATCTGATACAGAAATAATAAGGGTGAGACCCACGGTGGTGGAAATGGGGATGGAGAAAAAAGAGGTGGAAAGACATTTTTCAGAAAGCCCAGCACTTGGGGGCCACGTGTGTGGGAGAACGCGGAGGCAGAAGTTAAGGATGAAAGTGCACGGATGATACAAAGACAGAACGCGTGTTCACGGGGAGAATGGAATGGAAACGAAGAATTTGGTTTGAATATACATATTGGTGTCTGTGGTGTCTGTAAGAAATCAAAGTGAAATATTCCATAGGCATTGGGATCTGGAGGTGCCCCAAGGTGGGCACACTTCTTCAGTAGCTACCGGCATGAAGCTGGTCGAGCACTGGAAGAGATGAACCCACAAGGAAAATAGAGACCATTAAAAGAGAAGCAGCAGTGGACACTGGGGATGATCGCTACTTAAGAAACTGGGAGAAACAGTGCTCTGCGCCGGAGACTTAAGAACAGCCAGAAAAATTAAGACTAGTAATGGTTTATTATGAAATCCAAAGGAGATTGCAAAAACCAGTAATTCAAAGAAAAAAGTGGTGGGATGATCAAGAATTAGGTCAAACTCAAGAATGACCAGGACTGACTCCATTATCGGAAGGACAAAAAGTGGAGATAACGTGTTTATTGATATCCCACGTTGCACAACAGTCTTGAGAAAGAGGCAGAGGAAACAAGAGGGTGAATTCTGAAGGTGAAATTCTCAATTATTATATGAGAAACCAAATCAGAGGGATTAAGTCATTTTCCCCACCATCACCCGACTGAGAGGAGCAAACCAGAGATTCAGACTAAATTTGGAGCCAATCCATTCCTCTGGGAATCCAGTCATTACTGCATTTTTAACTTTTTTAAATTTCAAAAGAAATCTCCAAATAAATACTAAAGGACAAGGAAAAAAAAAAACCTCACAAAATGATCTATCCTTCCATATTGTTGGATATGGATATATTCTTCCATATGTTGACTTGAAATTCAACAAGCATTTTGTCATATTCACTTAAGATACAGCTCAAAGCCCCAGTCACCGTTCTGCATCCTCTGTTCCCAGAGGTAACCACTGCCTGGAAATTGTATTCTCATTCATGCTCTTCCATTTTTATGGCATACGGATGTATTAACGTAGGAAAAAATAATGTATAGTACAGCTTTGTTTAAAATATTTATGTTAAAATGGTGACATTACTTTTTTCTCTCAATGGTATGTGTTAGACATGTAATCATCATTTTGAGGTCTATAGGCCTGGCTTGTTCGTTCCATACATGTATGATATTCCATTGTATGAATGAATGAGTGAGTGAATGTTCATGCTTATTCTGTGATACCTACTATAGGGAAGGCACTATGCTACTTATTAGGAAGAGGGTAAAATCAAAAGAGAGAGATGTCACATTTGATATCCAAGTGCCTTGAAGTGAGTTTTACCCAGGGGCAAATATATTAGTCAGTTGGTTCTCACTGACAATGTCCCATAGAGTTCCTCAAGGAAATAGCACATTCTGGGGACAATGGATAGAGAATAATTTATTTGGGTGTTAATCGGTGAAGGCCAGAGGAGACTAAATTAAAAAGGCAACGCTAAGCCTGTGCTTCGGAAGCACCAGCCTGAAGAGTTTCACCTTTTCTGTAGAGGGATTGGCGTAGCGTGGGGAGTTTTTTGGTAGAGAAATGACAAGACTGTGCTCAGCAGAGCCAGGGTACCTTGAATTTTTTTTAATGATAATAAATAAAAACCATGGGTGATTTCAACCTGATAAAGAGGTTACATCAGTCTTTGGGGGAGAGGCCTGGTGTGGTGAGAGAGGAAAAGAAGGGGTGAAAAAAGATGAGAACATGGAAAAACCTAGCCTGAAGGCTCCTTTGTTTTTATTTGTTTACTGGTTTTCATTTCTTTTACAAAAATGTCAACATTGCTTACCAAGACACCAACTAAAACATATTTGCTTCTAAGAAGTTTGAGTTATTCGGGCTTATTAAGGAAAATTTCATTTGTGTGAGAAGTCTTCTCTTCTCCAAGGAACACAGTAGATTTATGTCCCTGGCAACCTTTGAAGTAGAACTTGAGTGCTCAGTGTCTTTGTTAATCTGTAACAGATCCTCAGTCCGAATGCTTAGAAGCTTGAATATCCGTGAGGGATTCTTCTCATTTTAATGTTCTTCTTTTCTTTTAATTTTAAGATATGTTGTTGCTTCACCAAAAATAGAGATAGAATAGCGTGATACATTTAATAAACTGCATCAGAGCAAAAATGCAAAGGTAACATATCTGCCAGTTAAACTGCAACATAGTCTTGTGCTGATTGATCAGAAATAAATACTTTTCCAGTATTTTAAAACATGCATCTGTATTCTGCCCTGAAAATACCCCCTTTCTAGGTTGAAAACCCCTGTGATACTATACAATTATTTTTGAACTTTTATTTTCATGTCTGTTCATCCTCTTTTTTTCTTTTTAACAAAGTTCGTTATTATCTAAATATTATCTAATGCCTTCAAATGAGCACCTATTGATATGAATTCACCCATGGAGCTCAAGTAAGAGTCTCCAGACCCTGGAGGGTATTTTTTTCTAAAAGGAATCTAACTGTGCTGTCCAGTATTCCTTCCCTTGGACCCTCTAGCTTCTGCCTTCTAAGAGAGAACAGTTGGAAGCGCAGCATTCCTGTGACTTGCCGACTGGTAGAAATTAAGCAGAAGGTCTGTGGCTGAGAATATTCCAGCAGTGTATCCTCTGCTCTGAGGCTGTGACTGCATTGTCACCCAGACATGGGAACTATTAGATCAAAGAGTTTGTCAACATAATGTCAAGTTCAACTAAAATGCACTGATAATGATTTTTAAGAAATGTCTACGTTAGACCAAATCTATCAGTCATTTCCTAAGTATTTTTGATAGACCTTTTAAAGCAGTTTTCGGCCTATAGAAAAAATTTCAGCAAAAAGTACAAAGAATTCCCATATACCTCTTACCCTCCTTCCCCAGATTCCCCTAACACCTTGCCTTAGAGAGTCAAGTGTATTCAAGGGCCATACATGAGGAACTCAAGATGAACACAGCAATTCAAAGTCCTTGGGAAAAAAACTGTTGAAGTATTTTACCTAGGGCTCTGTGGCTCTAATAATGAAAGAAAACATTGCCCTTCCGGCTGCTATTCTGACAAGTGTCTTGGGCCAGAGGGTCTGGATGGATATTCTTTCAAAATATAATTACAGGTTTGAGTGATTGTTAATCACAGTGGGTGAAAGTTCAGATGACATCAACAGTCGGCACTTGGGGAATCAAAAATGCACTCGGATATTTATCGATACTATTAACATGGTCAGAGTCTGCCTCCCCCATCCGGCCCCTGTATAGGTTTTCTTAATGCAATATAGATCATCTTACTGGATAGATCATTGAATGATATGAAGGTGCTTAGAAGGGATGTATGAGTGCTCATGGTACAGGCTTTCAGACTCGTATCACTGATCACATTCCACATTTAGGGAGACTTAAGGCAGGCTAGCTATTTGAGGAAAAGGGCTGTGTACTACAGATACCAATGATCAGCAGAATTTTAATCAGCTGGGTGACTGTGAGACACCTTATGAAAAGAGATGCCAATGAGAGCATTTGATTAATAGCACAGTTCATGTCCACAGAAAGAATTTGCATTTTTAAAAAGCCATTGAGTGCTAGGAGTTGAATTTGTATTCAGTTAATGTTGGCATTCATTTTGAATGATCTATGAAATATTTTAAGAGATATTTAGTAAAGTGGATCAAAAATAGTTAAACAAATCCAGATGAAGAGGGTTTTTTCCACTGAGAAATACATTACAAACTATATTACATTCAACTCAGTGCTTACTAATGCCAAACAAAATGTAGGAGTGTGTCTGCGTTCCTTAAATATGGATTAGGGGAGGCAGAGAATTTCCAAGCATGTAGAAACTCTAGTGCCAAAGTAGAGAGATGATGAAAGAACCCAAACAGCACGATGGACAAAACAGCCTGCTACAGTGTCCAGAGCACAGAAGCTAACAACTCTTACCCAGTGTGTAGTGTTTAATCACACGGAACATACTAGTCTTTCAAAATTTCAAAAGGTAAATGGTGAGATAAGAATCATTTTAATCATTAAATCCATCATTCTTGAATGGTATGCCCTTACATTTTTATCCTCTAGTTCTAACTAGCAACAGTTACCTAACCAGTTGAATGAGGTAATGAAATAATTCTTAGAAAAGCATCTTTTTCCTTTGTAAGTATTATAAACAGGATTGTGGTTGTGTTTGCTGGGGAGGGATGGGAAAGGCAAAGTAGGAAACTTTATTTACATGTGATTCTCAACACAGATCTACTTTACAAATAATTGCATAGGCAATGGCTTTGCAGACAAAATGCGTCTTTGGATCAGTATTTTATAAAGACGGTATACAAAAATAATTTCTTTGAAAATTTTAATATGTTCACACTAATATTTGGAACTTGAAGAAAAATTTCAATAGGATAAAAATGCTTTGGAGATGAAAATATGGAGGAGATAAGTATATTGTGCTACCTTCTATCCACATTAGAAACATTTTCTTTCATTCTAAGATACTGTTCTGGAAATGTCTTTTTTTTTTTTTTTTTTTTTTTTTGCATGAGAAGATTTATGCTAAGAACTTGCCTTTCACTTTTAGAGCAGGGAACCTCATTTAGTAATTATGAAAATGCATCCTATGTAAATATCTGTATCCTTCATTAAATGGCATCTAGCAAGACTTCAAAATGTTAACATTGATAAGTAGTAGTTTGTTTTGGCAAAGCTTTTACAGTGATGTTTTTCTAGAAATTTAAGTTTTAAGAATCTTAGAAATTAAAATATTTGGTTCACCTTGAACAAAGCATAATTAGTCCATAATGTAAAGTTCATGTTGACAAAAACATGTCAGGTATAACAACTGAAATTGTTATTCTGAAGGCCATATTTTTATTCAGCGTGCGTGTGCAAAACCAAAAGAGCTGGTGTAGCCAGATCCTAGGGGATTACTGAATGCTGTAAAACTAGGCACTAGATACCTTGTTATTTTGTAGGACATTTTCAGAAATGCATTCGTTCATCAGTTTCTACACAAAGTCCATATTTTTGGATTTATCTTTTTAAGGATGTGAGATGTTACAGAACTCTTTCTTCTCCCTCACGACATGAGAAATAGGACATGATTTTCCTACCCCTTTAGGCTGAACAATTTTGTAAACCAACTTTCACTTCAGTACAGAGACATTAGCATGTTCTCCTGCAGTTAAAGACCTCAGGATGGACCAGTCTCACTTAGGCTAGAGATTGAGATCATTCTTAACACTTTTTCCCATGAAAATAAGTAGCTTAGATATGCTTATCAACTTCAACGACTGTAACTAAGAAGCAGACACACTGGACATTGCTACCATACAGACAGACAGACATACACCACATGTGGGACGGGGAGGTTATATGTGTGAGGCCGTATACATGCCTGTTTATATGTGCTTATAACAAAAACATATGCACAAAGAGAACTGAACTGTCACTGCAGAAAGCGATCCATATCACATGCATTCTAGCAGTTTTTATTACATGTCATCCTTTGAGTTTATGAATGCATTTCCCAACCATTATTGTTGATTTCGTGATCCACTGATGGGTTACAAGTAACAACTGGAAGAACACTGGCTGAGGTAATGGCAGAAGAAATCACATATTGGCAAAATGATCTCGCCCTTCTGCAGCCACCATAGGCCTGTGGCCTCCTGATTACAGCAAGGGAGTGTGTCGCTTAAATCATGTGTGTGTCAATCTTGCAACACAGCCCAAACGGATCTACCTTCATTTACGAAGAGTGGTCTGAGTTGCATTGGGCCGGGATTGAGTGCATTACTATTATATAACTTAACCTAACAGCATCTTATTTGATGGAAGGGACTAAAGCTTTGAATAGGAGGTAAATGAAAAAAAAAATGATACTGGTTTTGGAGAATTGATAAGTACTGTCTAAATTTTTTGTGGAACAATGTACATTAATGATTAACCAAGAAAACAGTAATGACCAAAATATGTGGTAAGTAAAGACTTGCTCTTGGGAATACATAAAATTATTAGGGAGGTATAATGTTCCCCAAGGCCCACAGCTAACTGGAAAAACAAGGTTTAGAAGAGCATGTAAGGGAGGCTATCTTTGGGATAACAGAATGGGAAAGATATATACATATATACATATTTTCTTTTATTTATAAAAAGAAACACTGAAAACATAAACCAGAAAATGCAAAAAGGATCAGCCTGCTGAGGACATGGATCAGAATGAACTCCTCTGAATGTATATTTTCTCATAATTTTAACTGAAATCACATAAATTTTCAAAAAATAAAATTATAAAAAAAGCATATGATATATGCAGGAGGCAAATATCTTACTATTATATATAGGCATACCTAATATATACTTAAGCAAATATAAAGATTGTTAGGAACAAAAATTTTAATGGAAGTTATTAGTATGATGTCAAGAAGTAAGTTTAAAACCCAGTAATGTTAAATTACATTTGGAAATCGCACTATGACTGGGTTTTTATTTTTCCTCCTAAACTATGTACAGGTATCTCTTACTTAAGATCAATAGCCTATTTTCAAAAATATACATTCCAAACAAATTTGTATTGTCTTAAATGGGAAGAATTAAACCCCAAACATAACTCATTTCCTACAAGGAGCTTAAACACAATACCTGTAGAAAAGTAACATGCTACCGTGATAGGATCTAAAAAGCTCAAACACTGTTTCTTTGATCATCCAACAATTTCTATGCTTGTTAACACATGGCTACTTTATGTGTGACTACTTGGATTATTTGCATGCTCAGTGAGAAATTATTAGCTTATGATATGGGACAGCAAATAACACACAGCATTCAAAAACTTGTTATAAAATCAAGAAAACTTTCCATAAGAGATGGTCTTCATCAGACTGAAGACATGGTCCTTGAAGAATGTTACAAGGGAGGAGGGATAAGGGGAAGACAGTCACTGCGACTCATGGTTGTGTGGAGAGGTGTGCGTTTTAGGCAAATTCTCCCACTGAGCAGGATAAGTAGAGACTCTCTGGGTCTGAGAGCTGCTATAGAGACTGCCAAGTGGGAGAAAGTCCATAAATCCTCAGGGCAGTTGTCAAGGGAAAAGTGGTTACCGACCGTAGGTGTGCTTACACGGTTCAAAAAGTCCTTCCCGGGGTACTATGCGAGGCATCAGGCGGGCTTCTAAAGGCATGGCATGGCGTCATCACACAGTAAGACTCTGGAACTTTTCTCAGCAACATCCAAAGCACCTGACCTGTTTGTTTACACTCGGTTCACCTGTGAAGAGGTCTACACGTGACTGTTCTGTTCTACCAACCTGACGCGTAACTCCGCACTCTTCCCTCACATACTGTTCATGATACTGAGTGTGAAAGATACAATTATTTCCCCTGCAGCAACGTCAGTTGAAAAATAAGGTAGTAAGAGGTGTATAGATACTCTGTAAGGATATTAAGAGCCCAGAATTCTAGTGGGCAAACATCAACTAGGAAGACCTTCTGTGGGGTATACGTGCGTTTTGTAGCTCTGCGCCCTGAAAAGGTTAAGTAGTCATGTAAGCTGTTGGCACTGAGCAAACCTAATCCCAAGTGGCATTTCCCGACCGAGAACAAGGGCTTCTTGAAGGAATGGCTGATTCTAGGTGTAGAGGAGACAATGGGCAAGATGAGGCTTGCGACATCTGCTCACCCCAGAGAACAGAGAAGGCTGTCCTCCACAAGGCTCATTTCATACAGGCGCCAGCAGTCGGATGGCTGGAGCAGAGGAATACTTGGTGTATTGGATGGAAGCCCATATGTTCATAACTTTTACTAAAACAGATAAAGAGAATGTAAGAGGAGAGAGGAAGGGAGAGAAAACTAGAGCAGCAGTAACATCAAGCATGGGCTTTGATGCCCTTCTGGCACAGTGTCGAGTGGAAATTTTGGATCAGTAGATCCTTCATAGTCATAGATATCTCTGGTTCAGAAATAAGTCAGGAAAGGTAAAGTACAAAGAGGTTTCCTGTAGACTTGTTTAGAAGAGCCACAGACTGGAAGCAGTTTCAACAGTGACCAACGGGACATTACTCCTCATTCATTTCATGGAGGGCTAGTACCACTAACAAGCAGGACATCCTGCAAAGAACTACAAAGATATCCACAATATACTGTTTAGTGGAAGAAGGAAGCTTCAGAGTAATAGAAGAGGCTTATCCCGTTTTTTTTTGCACCAACTAAACCACCATGTGATTATACAAATAAAGGTACCTGCCTTAACAAGATCAAAGTGTGTAGTGATCTAGACCATACCGCAAAGTGGTCACCTCTGGGATTAGAACTTGGCCACATATGTGGGGGAGGGAGACATTCGGGAGAGGGAACTTCCACATTTCATTTCAGATATCCTCGCATCCCTTTAAAGCTTTTTCACAGGCGTGTACCGGCTTTGTAATACACAGGGAAGAAAAGAGAGGAGGCCTTCTGTGCACCAGTTAGACTGCTAACTCCTATGTCTCTCCCAAGGTGCCAAGCTGCAAACAAGACTTGCCCCACAAACTACTTCTGGAATAATCACCTCTGCAGATGCCTGGCTCAGCAAGATTTTATTTTTTCCTCAAATTCTGGAGATGGTAAGCAGAATCATATTTATTTATTTATTTATTTTAAGCAGAATGATACTTTGAAGACAAAATGCCAAGTGCCTCTATTTTGGTTAACATTTTAGTATTAAAACCACATGTACAATATTCTGATGATTACGCTCTGGAATAAGAGACTACCAGAGAGGATGCTGTCTACTTGACATTGCTATTGTTTTGAACTTCCTTGTAAAGGGACAGACTCATGTTTGTGCACACCCTTTAATGAAAAACATAGAGATGCTTTTCAGTGCTTTTAATTGTTTCACACCAGTAAGGTATACTGAAGATGTCTGACTGTCTTTGTCTAGACTCTGCAGATGGATTCCATGACATCTGTGGACCCAACAAGGAGCTCGACGAAGAAACATGTCAGTGTGTCTGCAAAGGGGGGCTCCAACCTTCCAGCTGTGGACCCCACAAAGAACTAGACAGAAACTCGTGCCAGTGTGTCTGTAAAAACAAACTTTTACCCAGCTCCTGTGGGGCCAACAGGGAATTTGACGAAACCACATGCCAGTGCGTATGCAGAAGAACCTGCCCAAGACATCAACCCCTAAACCCCGGAAAATGTGCCTGTGAATGTACAGAAAATTCACAGAAATGCCTCTTGAAAGGAAAGAAATTTCAACATCAAACATGCAGGTAAGAAATCTTCATAAAGTATGTTCCTTTCTCTTACTGAGGACAGTTTCCTCAACCAAAATGGTGGAGGCTTTTTAGAATGAGACCCGTCAGTTCTGGAGGATGACTTCTCTGATTTTCTCACCGAAATTTCCTTGAGACTGTATTTGCTCGTGAAAGGAGCCCTGGGGACCAAAACCAGACCCAAGCCCGGAATGCGCTCCTCCTGCGCATCCCAGAGGCTGAGTTTGAGGCGGTGGTGCTCACATGGGCTGGGAGACAGATGCACAAGACAGTCGCTTGAGGAGGATTTCCAGAACATCCAAACATGGCATCCCTGCCTCCACCAAAACTTATGATGCCATCGTAATATAAGACAGCTGTTCTGGGGCTCCTGGGTGGCTCAGTGGGTTCAGCCGCTGCCTTCGGCTCAGGTCATGATCTCAGGGTCCTGGGATCGAGTCCCGCATCGGGCTCTCTGCTCACCAGGGAGCCTGCTTCCCTCTCTCTCTCTCTACCTGACTCTCCATCTACTTGTGATCTCTCTCTGTCAAATAAGTAAATAAAATCTTAAAAAAAAAAAAAAAAAAGACAGCTGTTCCAAGTGCAGAAAATTGTATGAAAATTTACAGAGGATAGGAGAGTGCCACTAAATGTAGAATTGTATTTAGAAAAACATTTAAGTATTTAGTGGAATTAGAGAAATAAATTGTAATTTTAAAGATTACTCAAGACACATTCCTGAAATGTCGATTCTGCCCCCTTCTTCACCAACAAAATGAGACTGCTGGCCTCAAACACTTCCAGTGTTACTCCCTGAACGACTTCCTCTTTCATCGGACTGCGAGGTGGGCTGTTTGGGTGGGCTCTGTGATTTGGGCATTTCCTTCAGCACAACTCCACCAGCCAGGCCTTCTCTCTCCGATACGTTTGACATCTTTAACTACTTCTCTTTCCCCTTACTTGATGGGAGTTCCTATACTTCTGTTTTATTAGCATCTTACCGTGGTGCTGAACACACTTTGGCAGTGAAGCTTTGTCCTCTTCAGAGTCGCTCGAGGACCCGGGCACTCAGCCTTTGCATTCCCCCCTTTCTTCTCTCGTTTGTCCAACCAGCTGTGACCGAGTTTAGGCCCTAGAATGCCAGGCTAACGTGCTAGTCAAGGGTTAGTAGACTCCACAGCCAAATCCGGGGGGCAAGTTGGTCTTCGTGTAACCTGTCTTTTCTGTTCCTTTTCTTGAAGCCCCTCTCTTTGTTTTGGCAGACATAGGTTTTCCTTCTCTGGCTGCCCTCCCAGTTTTCAGACGGTCTGTGCCTCATCACCTCCACCGGGCTCTCTTCTTCCAAGCTCAGTCTTTAGAGATGCCCATGCAGCAGCGGACCGCTCACCAGACTTGAGACTTTAATTTATTTACAGTTTTGTACCTTCATTAATGTTCATAATGTTCATCATGTTCATCTTTTTAACCCTCATGACTTTTGTGCTCCTATTTCAATTTCTATCTCTAATGACCCATCCATACTAACATGTTAGCCATTGCATAAGGGAACTTCCCTGAATCTAGGTTCACTCAGAAGGGTTCAGTATACAAATTGATTTAATAATCTTTGGTAAGATTTAGTATCGATATAGTACTCTGCATTTTCGAAATATCCTTCTGGTAGTTCGAGTAGGGATATGCAAGAAAAATTGGAATACAGTTGTTGCTCAAAATACTCCAAAAAGGAGGGGCAGGGGCACCTGAGTGGCTCCGTTGGTTAAGCCTCTGCCTTTGGCTCAGGTCGTGATCCCAGGGTCTGGGATCGAGCCCTGCATCAGGCTCTCTGCTCAGCAGAAAGCCTGCTTCTCTCTCTACCATTCCCCTTGTGTTCCCTCTTTTACTGTTTCCTCTCTCTCTGTCAAATAAATAAGTAAAATCCAAATATATATATATATATACACACACACACACACACACACACATATATATGTGTGTGTGTGTGTGTGTGTGTGTGTGTGTGTGTATTTTTTTTTCCTCTAAAAAAGGAAACAAAAGGATCTCTATAAGGTACTCTGAAGCAATAATGAGAGAAAAAGCCGTCATCCATGAGATACCTGATTTTTTGCTTACATAAGACTAACCAGCCATCATATTTTTCTATAGAATTCTTATATTAAGAGAAAAGATTTTGATCTTTGTATTTCTCTTAATAGTATACATTGCTTCATGAAGACTTTCTATTTACTGAAACTCTTCCTGTGTTCATTTTTCTAAGGATATACTTGCAGGTTTACATATATATTGAAACAAAAAAAGTAATTTAATATTTTAAAAATATGTACACTCATTTTCTCTTAATATTCCAGAAGTGGGGCAGGGGGCAGATTATGTATTTTTTTGTCCACTGCCTTAAATCAGCAACTTTCACTGATGATTAAGAATTGCATCTTTTTAGTAAAGGAATACCAGAAGTCTTCTAATAATGCATCTGTACTTAGAAGTAAAAAAAAAAAACTCAGTAACATTTTAACTAGATATACCTTATTTTCTACTAGAGCACAAGAAATGAAACTTCAGACTCACATCGGCAGTTTCTCTGCCGTGCACTTTTGATCTCCCTGCCGGGTCACCCTGCATGGCTCCCTGGACACCCAGCCCTTCTCGCACCAGACACGCTCACGCTCCCACAGCTGCTTCAAAGAGAGCTCCTGCTTGCAGAAGCGATGGGGCTGTTTGATCATGTCCTTTCACCACTGCTGGAAGCTGGAAGTCTAGGGTACAGGCAGGCACTCTCTCTCTCCCACCACCCCCCAGACCACCTTCTTCTCACCTGCAGCCCAGGTGGAGAGGAAGGGGGACCCCCCGGGCTCAGCCACCTGCCGGCCCAGCAGAGGGACGGGGTGGGGGCGGCGCCCCCCGCAGAGGACCACATCCTGCCAGCATGGCTGGACTTCCAAGCAGGTCTGGGTTCCACGCAAGTCCCAGACGCTTGCGGACTCTGCCATGCTGCTACGCTCACACCACATCGGCAGACCTTGATGCTATGCTTACACCACATCGGTAGACCTTGCACACTCACTTTCACATTTTCTGTTTTATGTTCCTTTCATCCTCGAAGCAGAGAGCCCTTCAAAAGAACTAAAGCTCACGTCATCTCAAGTCTCCCATCTGTTCTATCAGCAAGACTGCTTTTAGGCTTTTCCATTCCTCCTAAATTGTGTAATTCTCAGCACTAACTTCACTAAGACATAAACCTAAGAATAATTTTATGATAAAATGAGTAACTTTGTTCTTGTTTTAAATTTAGGGAAACAACTGCATTTGTAGCGTAATGAACTCATTGCTTTGGCCTTTAACAAAAACGTGTTCCTCATTTTCCTAGTTGTTACAGAAGACCGTGTGCAAATCGACCGAAGCATTGTGACCAAGGACTTCTATTTAGTGAAGAAGTATGTCGCTGTGTCCCTTCATACTGGAAAAGACCACATATGAACTAAGACTGTACTATTTTCCAGTTTGTCAGTTTTCTCTCTTGGAAAACTGTGTTGCCACATTAGAACTGTCTGTGAACAGAGAGACCTTTGTGGGGCCATGGACACAAAGACAGAAGTCAGCGTTTGCTGACCCGTGTGGATCACTTTACAGAAACGGACTGGAGCTCGTCTGCAAAGGACCTCTTTTAATGACTGGTTTTTCTGCCAATGACCAGAGCTGAGGTTTTTCTCTTGTGATTAAAAAAAAAAAAAAAAATGACTATATAATTTATTTCCACTAAAAATATTGTTTCTGCATTCATTTTTATAGCAATAACAATTGGTAAAGCTCACTGTGATCAATATTTTTATATCATGCAAAATGTTTAAAATAAAATGAAAATTGTATTATAAACTGGTAAGATCAGTCCCTTACTATCTTCCACAATCAGCAAAACTTGATGATATGAAAACATTCATCTCCTCCCGCCCTTCCTCCTTTCCTCCAACCAGATGTCAGATTTTGACTATTAGGAAAAAGTGTGATCCTAGGAGAGAAAGTTCCAGAGGGACAACAGTTGCTATTACATTTTATTGAAATTCATCTCTGAATAAATATAAGGATTATAAATGTTTTAGCACATGACACATTGGAATTTATAACCAAGGGAGTCAATATGGAACATAACTTATAAGTTCCTCTGCTTAGCATGACCACGTGATGGAAATTATTCAGTGCCCTGGGATCATTCAGACTCATCACTTGATTTAATATCCCTCAGTATAAATTAAGATGGTTTAAGGTATTTTACTCAAAAAGAATCCTTCCCAGTATTTAAATCCCTCTGGCCACCTGAAATACTTCTTTGAGCTGAATACTTTTCATGAACTCCTAGCCAGCACATGTAAAATAAACTGGAAATCATGTTTAATTGCTCTTACAGGTTAAAAAGGAAACATTTCAGTAACTCAATTGAAGTGCTTGTCTCATGTTTAAAAGGGCATCACGCTGAAATACTTTCCTCTGGGAACAAATATTTTGCCTGCATAAATATAACCATATGAGTGGTTTGCTTATTGATAGAAGATTACTTGCTGGTACGATCCAGCTGCTAGCAAAAAAGAATGCATAAGTACCAGCAAGACATACAAAGACACAGCTACAGCAACACATACACACAGTAAGTCCTGAAAGGAGAAGAAAATTCTAGAGAGCTATATAAAGATGAGCTTCTTAAAGCTTGCAAATATAGCAAAAGCATTTTTACATGGTATCAGTGACTACTTAGAATATTAGTATCCATATTTTGCCGTAAGATAGTTTTCTTTACAAATATTTTAAAAGACCAATGGCTTAAATATGCCCTGAGTGTTTTCAGTATTGACTTTCTTTTTTCACATTTTAAAAAATCAATTTTAGGGGCGCCTGGGTGGCTCAGTGGGTTAAGCCTCTGCCTTCAGCTCAGGTTGTGGTCTCAGGGTCCTGGGATCAATTGAGCCCCGCATTGGGCTTTCCGCTCAGTGGGAGCCTGCTTCCCTCTCCCCCTCTGCCTGCCTCTCTGCCTACTTGTGATCTCTCCAGTAAATAAATAATTTTATTGAGGTATAATTTACATGGAGTAATTATGCATACATTTTGCATATAGAGATTGGTATGTTTTGACAGATATATACCCTCTGTGTAACCACCACTGAATCAAGGTACAGACATTGTTATCACCCTAGGAAATTTCCTTGTACTTCTTTGCAGTCAGTCCCTCGCTCCTTGAGGCAAGCTCTGATTCAGTTTCTATCACCCAAGATTAGTTTTGCCAGTGGGAGAACCTCACAGAAATGGAATCATATATGTCCTCTCAAGTACTTGTATTCTTTGACACAGAAGCCACTTTGACTCAGTGTTTTCGATATTCATTCCTACGGTTGCATGTACCAGAATGTTTTTAAGTGTTGTTCTTCTTTTTTCCCCATTTCTTATTTATTTATTTTTTAAATTAACGTATAATGTATTATTTGTTTCCGGGGTACAGGTCTGTGAGTCATCAGTCTTACACAATTCACGGCGCTCAGCATAGCACAGACCCTCCCCAGTGTCCATCACCCAGCCACCCAGCCCTCCCACTCCCCTCCATTCCAGCATCCCTCAGTTTGTTTCCTGAGATTAAGAGTCTTTTATAGTTTGTCTCCCTCTCTGGTTTCATCCATTTCATTTTTCCTCTTTTCCCCCATGATCTTCTGCCCTGTTTCTCAAATTCCACATATCAGCAAGATCATATGATAACTGTCTTTCTCTCATTGTCTTATTTCACTTAGTATAATACCCTCTAGTTCCATCCATGTCATCACAAATGGCACAATTTCCATTTTTGATGGCTACATAACATTCTATTGTATATAGACCCCACATCTTCTTTATCCATTCATCTGTCAATGGACATCTGGGCTCTTTCCATAGTTTGACTATTGTGAGCATTGCTGCTATACACATTGGGGTGCACATGCCCCTTCAGATCACTACATTTGTATCTTTGGGATAAATACCCAGTAGTGCAATTGCTGGGTCATAGAGTAGCTCTATTTTCAACTTTTTGAGAAAGTGCCATACTGTTGTAGCTGCACCAGCTTGCATTCCCACCAACGGTGTAGGAGGGTTCCCCTTTTTCCGCATCCTTGCCAGCATCTGTCGTTTCCTGACTTGTTCATTTTAGCCATTCTGACTGGTGTGAGGTGGTATCTCACTGTGATTTTGATTTGTATTTCCCTGATCCCGAGTGATGTTGAGCACTTTCATGTGTCTGTTGGCCATTTGGATGTCTTCTTTGCAGAAATGTCTGTTCAAGTCCTCTGCCCATTTCTTGATTGGATTATTTGTTCTTTGGGTATTGAGTTTAATAATTCTTTATAGATTTTGGATACTAGGCCTTTATCTGATATTGACTTTTAAAATAATGTTACATGTAATATTACATGTAAATAATGTTACATGTAATATTACTGGACTTCTCTAATGTTTAGAGAAGTCCAGTAATATGCTCTGTATAACTTCAACATTGAGTTTTAAAAGTCAGATTTTTCAAATATTGGGGGGAAAATGATTTTCTGAAATTCTCTCATTAAACATTTACAGACCATCTTCCTATTTTTTAGTAAGAATGGCTGAAGCCTCTAGGCAGAAAATTTATGTACTGTAAATCCTATGTTCAAGCCATAGTCTAGGTCATTTTCAAACACAAGCACAGTAGAAAATAATAATAATAATAGTAAGAACACAAAAGAAAAAAGATAACTAAATTTGACCAAAGTTACGGCTTTATCAATATGTGTCTATAAGAACTAACTCAGGGATGATTACCAAAAGAAAAGTGGAATCAAAATAATATCTTTCTACCTGGTGGGGAGGCATAGTCCCTAGGGCATAAGCTGGTCACCATCTATGAAATTCAGTTGAGATTCAATTCAATCATTTTTCATCACATTTGAGCCAAGAATGTAAGCAAACAAACATCATATAATCTGTTATAGCAATCTGGTTAATCACTTTCAGTTTTGGTACTGGGGAATATATTGATTTTTTTATCAAATTTAGGGGAAAAAATGTATTCTAAGTTTCAAATCAGGCCCCTGAGGCCATGTAAGGAATATAAAACCTGGCACAATGACTACTATCAGCTTTTAAAAAAATCTAAAGTATGTGTTGACAATTAGTTTCTTAGAATATATGGGTAAGCCAAAAAAAAAAAAAAAAAAATCACTCAACCAAAAATTAGATCACGAAGCATGCCAGAAAAATAGCACTTAATTTGTCCCTGGAGATATGATTTTGGCCAAAATCAAAAGTAACATGAACAAAAACAATACATTGCCAGACATACTTATAAACAATTTTATGTGAACCATAAAAAAATCTCACTTCACTAAATTATAATATTTGAGATTCTGTGGTGCTAGTTTAGACTAGAGATAAGACTAAGTATTTAGAATGTTAGCAAGCATGATTCAGCAAAAAGCTGAAAAAAAAAAAGAAAAAGAAAAATGCTGTGAGAATGTAAACTCTCCATTAGTCTTGACATACCAACCCAGCCAAATCTCAAGGATAAAGATGAGAAAACACGGGATGTCTCCAGAGACAGTTAATACATATATGGAAATCTTAAAAGTTTGTACACAGAATGTTAGGTCTAGAATACCAAAGACTGTCCATTCAGTTTAAAAGACTAATGGGAAGGGGCGCCTGCCTGGTTCAGTCAGTAGAGCATGTGACTCTTGATCTTGGGGCTGTAAGTATGACCCCCATATTGGCTACAAAGATTACTTACAAATAAAAATTTTTTTTTTAAAAAAAGGCAATTGTATAACATTTAGCTTCCAGATTTTGTTTCATTTTGTTTTGGAAGGGAGTTTTAATTTTCTAAGGGCTTGAGAGAAATAGATTCCATTGTTAGATTTTCTAAAAATAGCTTTTGTCCTCATATAACTCATCCCAGAAGTCTGAGTGGTGACCTTGAGAGGCATTCACTGGCCTGCCCAGAAGGCACTTCTCTAAGGCAAGGACAAAGGGTCACAGGCTTTTGCTTACCCCTTTCCCAGGTCCCTGCTCCGCTCACAGTGGGGGAGAAGAAGCAGACAGAGCAGGTCGGGGAGCTCATGCACAGCCTTCTTTAGCACCTTGCCAAAGCCCAGGAAACTCCTTGCTCTGGTGACTTCCGTGTTCACTGAGTAGGTGCTGGCAGAGAGCTGAGTAAGGACCTCTTGCCCTCACTTCACCTTCCTGACTGCACTCTCCCCCCAGATCTGGGCTTTCTCTGGCAGACTTTTCAAAGGCTGCTTTTTGGGGGACTTTACCTTTTGCACTGCAAATGAAAAGGACATTTTAGAAAAGTCATTTCACTCTGCTACAGTGAAAGAACAGGAACAGGTCTCATTTTTATAGAGACGAATTCTAGAAAGTTCTGAATAAATCTAGTAGTGTCCCCTAAAAGGCAGAGCGTGTAACCAGAGAACAATCTAAGGAAGTCAGTGACATGTTTCATAAAGTAATTCTGACATTTTCTGTTCACATTTGAAGTTTCAGTATATATTAAGGATATTTTTTAAGTGGGGAATGACTACCTGGTAGCTTGTGGAAGTGCAAATGGGTGTGATGGTTTGAAAAACAAAAATTAAACCTACGTTTCACGGCTTTCTTTTTTTCACTTTGTTCCATAGTTCACAACTCACTGCCCTAAAAATCATGCTGTAGCAGAAGGAGCACTGGATTAGGAATTAGGTGCCAGGTTTTTAGTCTTGCCTTTTCTGCTGTGCCCCTAAGCCAATCACCAACACCTTCTGGGTCTCCATTTCTTGCCCTATGAAAGAAGGGCTTGAATAAAATTGTGTATGCAGTCCCACCTCTGAAGTCACAAAGTTTATAGTAAACTACATAAGAGGGGGCAAAACACACACATAGAACATTTCTAAGAACTTCAGGGAAGCCCCATTCTTGAGATTAGTGACCCCATTAAAAGGAACACTTTTTTTTAGTGTTTTTAAAAATATTTCTTAAATGTTTAGTAAGCTCTATTCTTGAAATCAGTGACCCCCCCTCCCCTTAAGAGGAAATTTTTTTTAATGTTTCATGTATAAAATTATACATGAAAAATCCTGTCTCCCTCATGCCATAATTCTAATTCTTATTCTACTTAAATTCTAAGTAACTTAGATAGCTCAAAGCAGCATTATTCCTGATTTCTTCATCTCAAAGGTAGTCACACATGGAGACTTTGGAAAGTCTCTACTGCTAAAAGGAGTAATTACCTTGAAAAAACAAAACTGAGCAACTCTCCACCAGAAAGCAAAACTTAAGACTCCCTGTGCATTGGTCCCGAACCTCAATCAGATGCACAAATACCCTATGTCACCTAGGCAGAGCCACTGACAGAGAGATTGGCTTCAGTGTCAATGCCATCTGCAGTTCCAACCACAGGATCTGATTAGGTACTGGGCCTACACCACTGGGACCTGGCGTCCACATTATCTACAAGTGCACAGCTCAGAATTCTCAGATGCTGCTCATGGACTCACCCACTGGGGCTGAGTATACATCGGGCTCCATGAGACGTGACTGACCCATGTGCGAACTCCAGATTTATAAATACTTTTAAAAGAAAAAAATGTTTCTTGTATATTCAACACTACTTTATATGACTTTATAATAATATTTGTAATGTGCTGTTGAAGTCACAGATATTTTTTTCTCATTTTAAAGCAGCTACACATATTCTACATCTTTTTAAAAATTAATCTTCCTGGGGTACCTGGGTGGCTCTATTGTCTAAACACCTGCCTTCAGCTCAGGTCATGACCCCAGGGTCCTGGGATTAAGCCCCACACTGGGTTCCCTGCTCAGTGGGAAGCTTGTTTCTCCCTCTCCCTATGCCCCTCCCCCCATGCTTTTGCTTTTGCTTTCTTTCTCCAAAATAAATAAAATCTTTAATAAAAAAAAAATTAATCTTATGTTCAAATGTATATATTTGAATTCAGTGGAAATTTGAGATTATCATCACACCTCCACAAATAAACCTTTGTCGCTGACATGTTTAGGTTAAAAACAAACTTCTCAGGGTGCCTGGGCAGCTCAGTGGGTTAAGCCCCTGCCTTTGGCTCAGCTTCCCCCTCTCTCTCTCTGCCTGCCTCTCTGCCGACTTATGATCTCTGTCTGTCAAATAAATAAATAAAATCTTTTTAAAATTTAAAAAAAAAAAACCTTCTCTTCAGTATTAGTGTCATATGAAGATTTCTTGCCATCAAGATTGCGAAGTCTACCCTGCTGTGTGTGTGGCAAACGTGTCTTCTAATATGTCCCATTCTTTATATTTCCTATCTCCTTTCTAGGATAGACTTTTTCTCAAGGCACTATTTTGTCCCCTTTCTCTCCTATGTGCCGGAAACAGTGACCCGGAAGTCCTGTTCCTTACTCCGGCCCGGATGTCTGCGCGGCCCATGTTTCCGGCAGCCGCTACTCAGGGAAGCTGTCGGGGCAGGGGAAAGCGCGCAGGTGAGCGTGTCCCAGCAGACACCCCCCGCTTCCTCTGATGCTAGTGCAAGGGTTGCACAGACAGATTACACAAGTAAGAGCCACTGTCTTAAAACAGCTATTTCTGAAGCCGACGCTCCCTGCAGATACACGGCACGTGGAAGACGCAGACCAGCTTCTGGAACTGCTCACGGGAGGCAGGCCAAGGAGGGAGGAGGGAAGTCAAGGAAAGGCGAGAACAGAAGGGACAGGCTGAATGGGACAAATCCGAGAAGGACATCAACCCTGAGTGCTCCGGACTCCAGGAAGCGACCTGAGGGCGGCTGGAAGGGTGGCCGGGGGGGGGGGGGGGGGGGGGTCGGGGAGGGTACGTGGGGGATGGGCATCAGGGAGGGTACGTGGGGGATGGGCTCTGGGTGCGACTGATGGGCTGGTGCGCGCTACGTCGGAAACGAATGAGGTTGGCGAATATCTATAAACTAATCAAACACTAACACGTTGGCTCACTGAACATAACCCAAAAAAAGAAGAAAGCCGAGAAACCATCAGAAAGGTAAAGAACCGACAAAAAGCAGCCACACTAGAATTGTAGGAAAAAGAGAAGAAAGGAAGGGTCTCCGGGCCGGCGGGGCAGTGACGGGGAGGGCGGGGTGGGCCCTGACGCGCGCGGGGAAGCTCCTGAGGTCGTGGCCGGGAATGGCCGACGCAAAGCCGCGTGGTCTGCTGAGGCGCCCTTGGACGGCGCGGGGAGCTGCCCAGCGCGCGTGACGAACGCCCACCGCGACGGTCCCTTGGGCGTTTCCCGTCCGAGTCCGCGGGACCACCCCGTCCGGCAAGAAAGAACGTCCGTCATGGCTCGTGCGCGGGGCACCCTGAGGCCACCTCAGTGGCTTAATGGGGGAGACTCTCTGGAGAAGATCTCGGGAAAACAGAGATTTTCCTCTTCTCCGACAGATGCTGTTGCCTGACTTCCAGGTCGCCTGAGACTCTCACCGTGTTTGCTTTCTAAGTAACACGTTCCGTGACCGCGCGGCCCGAGTGTGAGCCACGGACACGCTCTGTGTCCCCGCGACGACTCACCGGCCAGGACACACGCGGGGTCTCACACAGACGGACGCCAGCGCGCGTTCGCCGTCGGGCTGAGGAGATCAGGAGGGAGCGAGGGCCTCGGGGGCAGACCAGTCCCGCGGCGTGTGAGGTACTTCCGGAACGGGAGCAAAGAGGCGGCTTCGTCTCGGACTTACCTGAACACGCTCCCGTGCTCTGCCACAGCCGTCGTCTCCCACAGGAGCCGCGGGGGCTGAGGCGGCGCCAGCAGCTCTGCAGCGCGTGAGCCCCTCCTGGGGGGGAAACAAGCACGTTCAGCAACCCGTGTGGTCCCTGCGCTCTCATCGGGACAGGAGGAAAGGTCTTGACCCCCAGGCAAAATGTCCCCGCCAAAGCAATGCTCACAGCGGGATTCAGGGGAACGATTCTCATTCCGATTTTGGGGGGTAATTACTTGAGGGCCTCCCGGGGAACTCAGTCAGTTAAGTGTCTGGCTCTTGATTCCGGCTCAGGGAGGACCTCAGGGTCCTGAGATGGAGCCCCAGGCTGGCTCCGCGCTGGGCGTGGAACCTGCCTGAGACTCTCTCTCATGGTCCCTTGCTAGAAACAACGACCTCTTCGATAGCTTCAGACCAGGCCGCAGCGCCATGCGATCATGACGTATCATCAGCCCGTCTCCTCCAGCCATGAGCTGCCACTCTTGGACCAAATTCATATGCCTCGATTCTCTCTCCCCTTGCGAAGAGTACCTTCCCAAAGACTTGGAATCCGCAGACAGAAAACTCATCTAGATGCACCGAATTCTCTGTCAGGAGCCAAGTGGAAGCTCATCCCCTTAGAAACACACGTTGCCCTGTCCCCGTCAGCTCAGCTGCTGTAACACTACACAGTGTGGGTGGCCACACAACAGCAATTTATCTCCTCACTTCTGGGAGGCTGGAAGTGCCATCAAGGTACCACCAATGTTGTTTCTGGGAATTTCCAGTGAAACTTCTGCCTCGCTTGGAGATGGTCGCCTTCTCTCTTCTCTGTCCTCATACCGTCTTTCCTCTGTGTACATGTGGGGAAAACAAGATCTCTAGTGTCTCTTCACACGAGGACCCAGCCTTAGCAGACCAGGGTTCCACTCTTATGACCTCTTTTACCCTTAGTCTTCACCCTAAAGACTTCATCTTCAAACACTGGGAGTCAGGACTTCAACATACAAATTCGGAGGGAACATAATTCTCTCCACTGAAATTCCTCTTTATGCACAAATTTTAATTGGCAAGAAAGAGTCAAATACAAATCAAACATTTTGAGACCAAAAAAGTAATTATTTTAAGGCAGAGTGCCTGAATAGTACTGGATGTTGGTAGGCAAGCAGAGCAAACAAGGTCTTCCGAGAGAATAACAAATTCAAGAACATCCAAGATATACTTGAACTTCCAGCTGAGGGTTTTTGAGTGATAGCTCCACTGAGTTGTAGGTAAAACTGACAAACTACTTGAAAGTAAAGCTGACAAAATGCTGTATTTATACTTGTATGTATAAATATGTAAAATACTTGCATATACTTTGCTCCCAGCACGGGTCTTAAATTTATTTGCCAAGAGAGCTGATACATCAAGATGCTTCCTACTGTAGTGAGTTTATACAGAGCTGCCTGCTGCTTTCATATATTGCTAATCTGGTTATTAAATTGGCAGAAGGAACTCAAGTGGTAACCGTGGCGATCTATAACTGGTTTTCCAAGTAGAAGATGTGAGCTCATGGCCCCATTCGGCACTGGGACCAAGAATCAAGGCCACAGTTGTTGATTTCCAAGAGAAATTCTTTAATTCCTTGATTGCTGGCTGCAGAACTGCCAAATATGTTCCTGTTTAGAAGAGTGCTTGATCCACAATAAGCCCTCAATAAGTAATTCCCACAAGCTCTGGAAGTTCCAAATGCCAAATCCTTTTTAATCAGAATTAAAGTGTCCAGAAATTCAGCCTCATTTACAAATTGCCACAAAGTTCTAAGACAGCAAACTGAGTAAATGTCAGGACTCAACCAACTGTCAAATTTTAGAACCTTAATTCGTCACCACTTGTGATTATATAAAACAATGTCGTAACACATTTTGGAATTCAATCATACTTTTTGTCAAATGAGGTCATGAAACTTGTACTTCAAATACATCAATTCCAACTCTTTCCCCTTTAATATGTAAAGAGGCACACAAAGTCTAGAGGCTGTGAAAGAGCAAGATAAATATTCTGAGAATAAAGGAGTTTTAACTTAATCTTTAAAATTTATTTAAAAATACAGAAAGGAAACAAATGTGAGAGAATTTAAAAGCATCTAAATATTAATGGCACCAGACTGGAAATAGATGTGTTATTCAAATTTCGACTTGATTAAGAATTTCTCTTATCATTTTGGTGTGAATTTCCTTCATTGTTAAGAAACTGCACTTTGCTCATAAACCTGAGAAATTCAGTTTAAGTAAGCAATTTTCAAACACTAACTATGAGAGAATTCTTACTGCAATTTCTAAAAGCAATAGGATCTGGAAAATGTCACTGAGCAAAACATAATGCTCCTGTGTTTTACACTGAACAAAGGAGGCCACAATGTGTCCTGAACATACAACTTGCTTATAAGATTAGATGTAACTATTAAACAGCTGTTGGAAAAAAAATACCATGACTCAGACATAGCTGTGTGGGGAATTCTCATGTATTTCTAGAAGATTTGAATTTAATTTTTTTTACTCTTTCTTTCTTCAAAAGAAAATAAATTTATAGAGATCTATTGAAATACAGAGTACCTTTTATAAAAGATGAACAACAAAAGTTTCAGTCAGTGTAGTTCAAAGCATAGTTTGTTGAAAAAGGTTACAGGTTAAAGTATAAAATTCTGCGAGCCTAGGGAAAGGGGGAGGTCGTAATTTAAAAACTAAACTATAGGGGCATTTGGGTGGCTCAGTTGTTAAGCGTCTGCCTTCGGTTCAGGGCATGATCCCAAGGTCCTGGGATCGAGCCCTGCATCAGGCTCCCCGCTCAGCGGAAGCCTACTTCTCCCTCTCTCTCTACTCCTGCTTGTGTTCCCTCTCTCACTGTGTCTCTGTCAAATAAATAAAATCTTTAAAAATAAAATAAAAATAAAACTATAAAAATCATCAAACCAAAAAGGGTGTGCACATATAACATAAAAATCCTAATAAGCAAAAGTAAAATAGGACCATTCTCCGTATATTGCAAAGCCCAAGAAAGCCTAAGTATCATTAACAAAATTCAACTTTCATGTGATACTTTTATTTTACTGTAATCACCTAACACTCATCTATAATAATTCCCCCTCCACATGTTGGCCTTGGAATAAAACACTCCATCTATACAAATTTTGATTAGACTATCAAAACCCTTGCAGGCTAGATTTCACAGTTTTAAGGTGGCTAGATATCTATCCAAAATTATAAGCCATCTTATTTTGGGAAAATATCTACATAGCGGAAATAGGAGTGTTTTAAACTGTATTTCCCAAGCACTTTCACATATCTTGTTTTGTCAACATGAAATGCAAAAATAGATTGCCCAAAATGAGCTCTTCTGACAGAATTTCCTTAGGGCTAGCAGGAAGAGTTCAAAGTCTAACACTCCTCCAAAGCTGTGGGACCATATGCCCTCTCTAAACCTCAGCTCTGAACCCTGGTTGTCAGTGCTGCTCTATGCTACAATGTATACAAAGTCCCTAACAAAGGTTTCTGCATGTAAAGGACACTCAAGCATTTATTCAACACCTCACTGTGTGTGTGTCCCATTTTAGAATTCAACAGATTGGGGCACTTGGGTGGCTCAGTGGGTTAAAGCCTCTGCCTTCAGCTCAGGTCATGGTCCCAGGGTCCTGGGATTGAGCCCCACATCAGGCTCTCTGCTCAGCGGGGAGCCTGCTTCCTCCTCTCTCTCTGCCTGCCTCTCTGCCTACTTGTGATCTCTCTCTCTCTCTCTCTCTCTCTCTGTCAAATAAATAAATAAATAAAATCTTAAAAAAAAAAAAAGAATTCAACATATCATAAAATAAAAACCTATTTCATTTTTCCCCATATTTGTTTACTCCTTTGCAGAAAGACTGATTTGCTTAGTCTAATTCCACAAGATCTTTGAGAATTAGTCTCTATTTGCTTTATTTTTTTTAAAGATTTATTTATTTTGAGAGAGAGAGACTAGTTAAGCTCATTCCTGTTGGTAAAATCTATGGGTCAAATTTGTTAATCTTCTAGGGATCTTGGTACATAGTTCCAACATCATTCTCTAGAAAGATGTGGCCTTTAGTTCTCCTGCTCCCATTCTGAGAGAGCTGTAAGTTTTCTTGCAACCAGACAAATGTTATCTTTAAAAGAATCTCAGCTAATTTGTAGGTGGAAAAGATACCTTAAGTTATTTTGATCTGAAGTTCTTTTGATCAATAGTGAAATAGAATACACCTTTGTGTATTATTTCTCCAAGACAATCTTATTCTTGGTCAATTATTATTCGGTTACTTGACTTATCAAATTGTATGAGTTCTTTAAATAGCAATACTAATTTAATTTTGATTATCTACTTGTTCATAAATTTTTATTTGTTTTTAGCCTACTATTATAGTTTATATAGTTTACGTATTTTTTTAAATTTTATAGACTCAAACCTTTTTTCTATTTGCTATTTTTCATGTCCTTTATGCATAGCCTCCTTCCCTTTATTTCAGAATTATGCCAATTATTGAGAAAATGGTGTCATTAATCACAGAGGAACATCTACAAAGCACCATAAGACTGAAGCTGGGATATGAACCTGTCTCTCTTCTCCATGTGGGGAAAAGGTCTACAGGCAAACCTGTCATGCCTCTTTTCCTTCTCCACAACAATGACCTTGATTTCTTGGTAGGCACATTCTGTGTCTCCTTCACACAGTAACACCAATGAGAATTATACTGGACATGCTCTATTCTTAGAATATGAAATCTATAGAGTAGTAGAATATCTAGCCTAAGGAAGTATAATTATCCAGAGAAAAAACAAACTTACAACTAAGTTTGCTAGAGAATATAGGACATAAAATACCAATCATTCCCTCTTTTTAAAATCTCATTATAAAACTAATGGTTTCTGAATAGTATTTACAAAATCCAATTTCCTAAACCAACAGAAATTATAGGGTGTGGTTTAATTAAACTTTTACCCAAAACATTTACCCAACTGCCCTACCAATACTTTTAAATAATTATTTCTTCATGTGAGTTCTGCTATGGCATTCTTTTCCTATGTATGCATTATTATGCCTTATTTTCTTATGAACTGTTGATTGCTTCCAAGACCATCTGCTTCTTTTAATCCATCTGTTTTTGATTCTTTCATCAGTGCTGTGATATTTTAGCCTAAATTATTTTTAAGTTTTGATAGGCACAGCAAGCATCCTTCATTTCTTTTCTGAACATTTTTTAGTTCTTGGGAGTCACGGGGATTCTCTCTGAAGACACCATCACCCCACAACCTCCTGACCGGCACTTTCTGGAAGTTGTAATCTCCAAATGATGTATGTAGATGGAAGGAGAAGAGAGCATTAGCCCCGCTAATGATGTTCCCACATCAAACCTGGCACCAAGGCAGGAGAGGAAAGCTGCCTCAGCCCTTGGTGATCTCTCAAGCCACCTGTCACACTGTGGGAGAATTACACTGGGACTTGCCATTTTACTGAGGTCCTCTTCACTGCTTTACTTCAGAAAGCAAAACACTGGCCCATCATCAGCTTTTTAAAAGCTCTATTTCAACCCTCTAGTGTGGACAAATTCCTCCTAGACTCTACACATCATGGATCGATTGGGAGGGGGGAGGCTCTAGCGGGGAGGAGAGGGTCTTCATTAGAATTTTGTTACAAAGTTGAGAGAAGGAAGGGGCGCCCTGCTCACCAGGCAGGTGGCATTTTATCCCCAAGTCCCTTTGCCTCTTGAGTCTGTGATGTTCATGGGAACACAGTCAAAAAGGCCTCATCCTACAATCTCTCCCACCCTGTGGACTGGCAGCTTGTCTGTCACCAACCAGGTAACCCTTCAAGAGTCCTTGTGAACCTGCCTTCTAAGAAGGAAAATATAAGAATAACTTCTCCCCTTTTGATGGCATTTTGGGTTATTGGTCTTCAGATAAAATTACAAAATCTCTGTTAAAATAAAAAACAGTTTGGGTAGAAGGAGAATTAAGTGCGGGGCGGGGAGGGTGGTAACAGCATCTCTGAATGCAAACGGGAACAAAATCTCAGTTGAGGTCCTTTGTCAAATCACACTTGTCCCTTGACATGGAGTTCAGCGTTAGGTATGGAATGTATGAGGTTTTTCGTTTGCATTGTCCAAAATAGAGACATTAAAATAATAAGGGTCTTTCAACTCTGCTTGTAGTATAATTTGCATCTAAAGATTAAAATCTACTGGAGCAGAAGAGTCCTACCACAGATAACTAGAAGTCATACTGGGTTACTGGTTAGTTGAAGAAGTTAAAGTGAAGATTATTAAGAATATAATCATGCTTTAAATATAAATTTTTTATGTGCGTGTACACTAATTCACTGGACTTTTGTTACAAGAACAAAGTGTTATCTTTGGAGTCGACTATTGGCTTTCCTGCATATACATTACCTGCAGTGCTTTGTTTTAGCTTTTACTTCATTAAAGGGAATTGAGAAATTAAAGTCACTTGCAAAGCAATCCCCCAAAATAATATTCTTCTGCCACATTTCATAGGAGCTTGAAACATTGATCATTGGCTTATGCAGACCTAATTGGACAAATTCTTAAATTTGACTTAAGATTTTATTTCTTTGACACAGAGAGAGAGAGAGAGCACAAGCAGGAGGAGTGGCAGGCAGAGAGAGAGGGGGAAGCAGGCTCCCCACTGAACAGGGAGTCCAAAGCAGGATCTCAGATGCCAAGACTATGGGATGATTACCTGAGCTGAAGGCAGATGCTTAACCAAGTCACCAAGATGCTCCTGGGCAACTTTTTTAAAGTTAACTCTCCTTGTCTGAGCAATTTCAAAACATTCAGTTTTCTTATATTTCATATTCATTTTCCCACATATTATGGTTACTTCCAGTAGGAGACACTGAATAAATACGCGTCCATCCATTTCATCTAGTAACTTACAATGCTGAGATAAGGAAGTTTGGATCACATAATTGCATAAGCTTGAAAAAAGCAATTCTTTCGGTCACCAAAATAGACACCTGTGTTTTTAAAAGGTTTCAAACTATGGACTATGACTTTTTAAAAAGTCACTCTTCCACATCCAAGAAGACTGTCCCTAAGTACATAAGAATAAAAACATCAAGCCACATGTTTACAAATCTCTAGTCTTTTTTTCTCTTTTCCTGACCCTACTCCTCCATCTCAACCCCAAAGTGGCAGCTCTAAGCTCATCCCTAGCAGACTTCAAAACAATGCGTCTGGTTAAAAGCTGAAAGATATCTGGTAGAAGCTTATGCTATTGGGAATTTAAAAAATAATAATAAAGGAATAGGAACACAGCCTCCAGCCTCTCTGAACCAGAAATGGCCTTTCAGGTTACAATACCGTTTATCGTTTCCAAACAGAAGTCAAAGAAGTTGTGGGTAATGGAGCAAATCTAAAACATTATTCCTGGCAGCCTTCCACGTATTTTTCTTCACACAATGTTATGAACAATAGTCCTATTTGAAAGGAAGGACCATAACAGAAATGATCTCAAATTCTGTTTTTCTCTCTTACCTTGTTGTCTTCTTTTTGGATTTTAACCTTCCATGAAAACTTCCGAGACATCTGCCCCTTCACGCGCCCATCTGCTTCAAGTGGTCTGAAGGGGTGAAGCTTGCTTTTAGATACCATTTTTAATACATCTCTAACCATTATTTCAGTTTGTGTGTATGTGTTTGTCCCTTAGACAGAAATAAAATATTCAAAGGTTAATTTATTCCACTTGGAAATATTAAATGCAGTCTGCCATTTTTTTTGCTTTATCGCCAAAGGAATCTGATGAATTTTCTGCCTGAAAGTTTTGCCAGGTGTACTTTTCAGTACCACCGACAACACCTTCCCCATCTTGTGTCCTAGTCAAGGCTCCGGCCCGGCTGTCAGTCCCCCACTCTGCCTGATGGACTTGGCTTCTTCTTGCGTGGCCTGCGGACCTTGTCTGCCTGTCAGTAACAAAACAGCTTTCATCCCCCATGGCCTCGTGAGCTTCTGCACCACACAATTCCATTTATATTAAACCAGATATTTCCATGTAATTTCATATTCTCTGCAATGGTTTTTTCCATAGCCAAGTAAACTCAACAAGTGAACTTCTGAGATCATATCTTTAAAAAAAAAAAAAAAAAGATCTCGGCTGCAGCAGACTAATGGAATGGGTTTCTTTTAAATGTTTCCTGTTTTCGATGCATTTGCCCCATAGAACCATTGTGTGGAACACAAAGTCTGATTCAATTAGCAACTAAATTGTTACAACTGAATTTCTGGTCAAGCCATGGAAAGTCCGAGAGAGCTGAACCACTGAAGAAACAAGGACGGATGCCGTTCATATTTGGGAGGTTTGACTGTCTTGAGCCCTGATGTATAGGGCCTTTGTCACTGGACTGGAGTGTCAGTTTAAAGTCCTGTTCAAGAGCCAGACACTTGGCAAATGAAGAACGTTGGTATATTTTTTTTATCATGTATGGCATTGAGTACATTGAAATACTGGTCAAAAACAGCCATCTTATTTCTATGTGGGAAATCTCATACTCCAAGCCATCTACCACGTCAAAGAGCATCACACCAGGGTATCAGAGCGCTTAGGATGAGAACATCTGCAAGATGAAAACAAGTTCAATGCAAGCATCTGGCACCAATTTGTGACACAGTCAATGCACAGTGTTAATGACTGATTTCCACCACTTGTTTAATTATGAAGAAGGCGTTTCTGTCCATTACAGGGAAGTGATTTTTAGTAAACTGGAATGGGGATGTTTTACACAAATATCCCCTTTATACCGTTTGGCCTTTTTAAAGAACTACATCGTCTGACATTGTCATCTCCACTCTTTGAGGAGTTTATAACCGCCTCTCTATTTTTAATATTTCTTGATCCACTTATGTTTGTTTCTTGAAAATAGCCTATAGGTTTTTTTTCTTTTAATGTAAGAGTTTTGATTTCTCACATTTAATTTAATGTCTTATATAACTGATTTCATTTTTCTACCTTGCTCTATTATTAATTCTATAGTCACTTACTCGGTTATTTTTGTTCATACAACAGGCGAAATCCAGTTCAACTGTCCGTTCTACTTATTGTTAGGCTTTGCTTTTTCTGCTCTCATAGAGAGAAGATGCATTTATATGAAGGCAAGATAAAAACTCCCTTCTTTAATGAAGACAGAGTATTCCCCTGCCCTTATCAATTAGAAGACAACTTTAAAATAATTTATATCTAACCTCTTACTCATTTTCTTGCCTTTTCCCATGACTGCATTTGACCTCCATTTCTTTTCTTTTTTTTTTAATTTTTAATTTTTAATTTTTTATAAACCTATATTTCTATCCCCAGGGGTACATTGACCTCCATTTCTTACCCCCATGTTTGCTAAGATCGCTTAAGGGTACCATGGCCCGGCTTCGAGCTCATCCACACATAGCTGTCCTTTGTCTTCTGGATTTCACTTCCAGCTCCCCTGCACTCCGTTGAGGCCACAGAACATGTCTGACCCAATGAAATGTAGGTATAAGTCATGCAGAGCATTTCTAAGCAGAGTCAGCAGAAAGCTTTTGTGCCCTTTTTTATAGCCTCTCTCTACCTCTCCCCGAAAAATCATGGAAAAGCACTTAAGATGGTAGAGTCCCAGAACTGAAGTGGCTTGAAATCAGAAGGCCTGACAGAGGTCAGCTCTCTGGGAGAGTCATCCAAGGTGAAGAGGATTAGCATAATCAAGTGAGGACTAAGTTTTTATTGTAGAAAACCACAGAAATTCGGAGGCTGTTACCAAACTACGGAGTGTTCTATGCTCCCCTTGCAGGAGCCCTTCCTTTCCACTGGTATCACATATTCTCATGACCCTGCATGCTACCATGTTTCTGTTTCCTTTCTTCTTTATCTTCCCAGATCTTGAATTCTGTATAATACTTCCTCTGGTTATTGGTTAATGTATTTTCTCAATTGTTTTTCTCACGGGATAAATGAGTAATATACATTCTAAACTCCTGTTCCTATTTTATTTAAGTGTATGCTACTTTAGTGATCTACAACTTTGGAGTTGTGGTCCTTTCTTCTTTCTCACTCATCTGTAGATATGACCCCAGTCTTCTAGTCTGCATTTTTGCAAAAGTCAGTCTCTGGTCAGTTTGATGTTTTTCTCTTTGTAGTAATAAATGAGTTTAACCTTGTCGCTCATTTGGTTTTGGCAGAATATACGTGCATGCTTTCTTAACCAGCCTGTAATCGACTGAGAGCTTTGAAATTCTAGATTCAAGTTTCCTTCAATTCTAGAGGTTTTCCTTCTATAATTTTCATTGTAGGCAGTCTTGAAGATGGCCCCCAATGGTCCCCACTTCCTGGTATTCACACTCCTGTGGAGTTCCCTCAAAGACTGTGCCAAGACATCTCTGTTACAGCGTACAGTGCAAATGATGGTATGTCACTTCCTAGATAAGGTTGTAAGACTTTGGCTCCTCTATGGAGCACTTGCCCACTCTTTCATTCTCTCTAGGCCACGAATTTGCTTGAACATGGAAGCTTGGGCAACAGTCAAGTTCAGACACTGCAGCCTTGACACCTGATTTGACGGTAATCTCTTGATAGACTGAGCCATAATACTACCCTGCTAAGGTTCCCTGGCCTCCCCGCACAGAAGCTATGAGATAATAAAATCATTTTAAGCCACTTAGTTTAGAGATAATTAATTACACAGCAGTGGACATCTAATACAACATTATTTTGTCTTTGGCATTTTATATTTTCTTTACAATTCTTATCAGCAATATATTTGTCTTCTCAAATCTATCATCTCAGATGTGTTTCCTTTTTCCCTCATGATTTTCAAATTTTTTTCAATTTTCAAATTTTTTTTCTGGGTTTTGAAATACTTTTGCACCTGATCTTCCAGTCAAATAATTTAAGCTTCAAAGGTGATCGTGTTCTCTCTTGCAATTTATCTACTCAGTTGTTTAATTGAGAAATCACATTTTTAAAAAATTCCTATTGGTAGGTAGGGAGTTGTCTGTGCAGAAACACCTGGAGGAAATTTACCTTCCCTAAACTCAAGATAAGGAAGATTCAGCTCCATTTTTGGCTTTTGAGAGTCAGATCAGTAACATGGGACTAATACAGATTTTCCCATAGATCTCAGAAAACTTGGCCATTTTCAACATGCTCTGCTTTTTTCTTTTAAGATTTATTTATTTATTCATTTGACAGAGATCACAAGTAGGCAGAGAGGCAGGCAGAGAGAGAGAGAGGGGGAAGCAGGCTCCCCGCTGAGCAGAGAGCCCTATGCGGGACTCGATCCCAGGACACTGGGATTGTGACCTGAGCCAAAAGCAGAGGCTTTAACCCACTGAGCCACTCAGGCACCCCCCAAACATGCTCAGCTTTTTAATCTTTCTCCCCAAACTAAGATGTTACTGTTCAGTCAACTGAGTAGCCAACAAGTAAGAGATCCCTCATGTCTCTGTGTCAGAATCCCCAAAGAGCCAAAGCCTTACCTACATTCTATTTCCTGTAGATTACCATGGCTTTTAGCCTACTGGAGGCAAAAAACAAAAACAAAAACAACAACAAAAAGGTTGGAGGTAGAAATGGGCAGAAGATAAGTAATTTTAGACCATCATTTCATAGCCAAATTTTAGAGAAAAAAATATATTTGATTCATGAAACTTCAGTCCTTGAAACAGTCATAATATACACAAAATGTTCAGTAAAAGACAGTGACCTAATGTCATCACATAATCACCACGTAAGGAGTAACGGGCTAATTCCTGCTGTAAGTAACTCTGAACTCAGGAGAAGAGAACCAGAATTGTGTTGGCTTTTCAAAGTGTAGTATGTATGGGGCAAATCAATTCTTTCATTTTAGGTAATATAGAAACTTACTAAATTCAGGCACCTTTTCATCTCAATCAAGTTTTTGCAGACTTTCTTTCTTTCTTTCTTTCTTTCTTAAAGTGCAATACCTGCTATATCTAGGGCTTCCCACTTGGCACCTTACACAATTTTTTAAAACTTTTTCAGAAATCCTCATACTGTAATTACAATTTTTCTAATTTACAGATTTGGAGAACAAGAAGCTTATGGTTAAAAGCACATATTCTGAAGACAAAATGACTCATTATTTCTCCCACATCTTGGATTTTTTGTCAGTTAGATACAGATAACCAACTGTGCTCCCTCTAGGAAGGCTGCAACATTCAAAGTGGAGGCAGGGAAATCAGTGCTGTCCTTGGTGATACAGAGAGTACTGTGACGTGCACAGAACATTTTCAGGGTTAGGGGTTTCTATCCAGGCAGCAAGTCAAATGTCCCCTGGTACAACCTCCTTTCAAAGCTAAAGAGAAATAAGAGTTTCTAACGGCTCAAAAATATTGACCACATTGATACGTTCACATGCATATTAGAGCTGCTCAGAGTACGAGAGCATTCGAGGGATGATGAAGCAGTATTTTCTCAAAAAAGTCTTTTTTCCCCTAATCACTTAAAATCCAGCTCAAGAATCTGCCAAATCCTGAATAATCATGTGAGAGCTCTCATCTTCCTCCCATGCCATTACAAACCAGGGAAAACAATGTTCACTTTCCGCTGCACAGAGTTTTAACTGTGAAGCCCACAGGGAGCATCTCAAAGGTCACACACTACCCAGCAAGTTTACAGCCATAGTGATACTCATGGCAACCAGAGACGGTAACCCATGTGTCCGTAGATACTGTACAAATCAAGAACACGCGTAGGGGGTGGGGACTGCCTGGGCGTGATGCACTGTGCAAGCAGCCCCGGCTGAAAACACAACACTCCTGGCATCCTCCACCGGACAAAAATGACAGCACTGATGAAGACAAGAAGTCTCAAAACTACCTCTGGTCACAGATCTCTTTTGTACCTATTTCACTGGGCAACCATGTCTTTATGAGGGTGACAAGGTGACTAATCGGTCCCTGTGGGACAACCAAGAGACTTCCATATGGAGGATGCTCACATATTGAAGACAGGGGCAGGGGCGCTGAGAGAGGGGGAATCATCCCTCCATGAAAGGGCACGGATGACATGAACATGTCGCTGTGGGGGTGCTGGAGTCTGAGCCAGCCAGGGTTGCCACAGGTCGAAAGCCATGAGCAAACCACTCATTAGTCATCCCAGTCTTGACAGTCCAAAAATACACCCAGAAAAGGCTGAGGCCAACTTCCTATGAAAGGAAAAGCTTCATCTAAGTGCTTAGAGAGTCAGTCCTTGTGTTTGGAAATTCTGGGGCTTACCATGGCCCTTCCCACCCTGTACTTTTTTCTTCAATCCATTCGTGTGATATTCCAGAATAATTTTCACTTCTCATTTTCAAAAAAGGCTGTATGGTTTCTTAAGATGGTTCTAATTTGAGTCTGTAAAGGGAGAATTCCTTCAATGTTGCAAGGAAGGACAATATTCCAAATAAATATATCATCTATTTCCCTCTTCTCTCCACGGTAAACTCTCAACGTACTTCCTGCAGATGCAAACTGGCAAATAACTGTATTGTAACATTCCAACCCTCCTTACATGTCATGGTTTGAAAACAGGAAGCTGATTCCACTAATTAGTTTAAAAACAAAAAAGATTCTAAAGAATAAATGAAGGGGGAAATGCTTCCAAGCATCTTGGGGAGTTATTCAGGTCTCCCCAAAATTCCACCTTGTAGAAAATTATTGAGGCAAAAAAAGGATAGGATTTGGGTATTTTTAAAAATATTTCTTTTTCCAGGGCAACTGGGTGGTGCAATCGGTTTAGTGTCTGACTCAACTTGGTTTTGGTTCAGGTTGTGATCTCTAGGTTGTGAGATCAATCCCTGCATCAGGCTCCACTTCAGACTCTCTCTCCTCTGCCCCCTCCCCCACTGACCTTCAGTCTGTCTCTCTCTCAAATAAATACATACATCTTTTATAAAATATTTCTTTTTCCTCAGTGACTTTTCAAATTTTATGTCAGGCAATCCTTCTATGAATGCTTAGCCCTTAAATATTCATGATGGCACCCAAGATTTTCCATAGTTATTTGGTTCACCAGGAAGTACTGGATAGAAGTTTAAGGCTTTTATAGTGTGTTGGGGAAGGCTACCTGTGTATGTCTCTTCATAACAATGTGTGACAAGAATATTTAAAATTGCATTTTTAGTAGAAACAATTATTTGCTACTTCTTATACTGTTCTATGTGCTTTGCATATGGATAATACTTTAATCCCCACAATATCATATGAGGTAGGTAATGTTATCTCCACTTTAGAAAAGAGGACACTGAGGCACAGAATGGTTAAACAAACTTCCTTAAACTACAGAGATCATACATGATATCAGGAGGATGTAACGCGGGGCCCCTGGCTCTCAAGTTCATTGTTAACTACCCAGCTGTTGAGTGAAAAACACATACACTATATTTTTTTGACTCCCTAATGTAGATTCAAGTCATTTCCCATGAGCTATCTGCACGTTGTTTTGGTGCCTAGATTTACTCTACAAATGAAGGTAAGCTTTCGTTCACTGTGAAAGCTGGATCTGCTGGGCTCCTCTGTCCCTTCTTCTAAAGACAGGTGGACCTTAGATAGGGACCCAGAAACAGGCAAAAAGAAAAAAAAATAAAAAAACCCAAACCCTAATTCAGCACATACTGTAAACACTTCCCCAGACACAGAAGCAGGGTTGAGGCACGCTGCTTTCTCCCAGGAAGGCCTCAGTGACACTGCTCGTCTCACAGACTCTCAGCTGCGCTTTGTCCTTGTCCCCCAGGCCCTTAAGTCTGGGTGCATGGTGACCAGACACCCTCTCTCAGGGGGCTTTCCGGAGCTCTGCTTCCAGCCTGTGAGAAGTCTGAGCCGTGGAGAAACCACATGTGGAGGCCCTGGTCAGCACGGCCACAAGCCATGCCCCTGGGAGAAGCAAGCAGCTGGTTCTCCACCAGAACTTTCAGAGGAAACGCGGCCCTGCCCACGCCTTGATTTTGCCCAGTTACACTGACTGTAGACTGGTCCTCCTGAACGGAGAGAGAATCGATGTCTGTTGCTGGGTTTTGGGTTATTTTTTTTTTTAAGATTTTATTTATTTATTTGAGAGAGTGAGAGAGCACGAGTAGGGGGAGTAGGAGAGGGAGATGAAGCAGCAAACACCCCATGCAGCAGGGAGCCCGATGCAGAATTTGATCCCAGGACCCCGGGGTCATGACCCAAACTCAAGCCTGAGCCTTTAGCTCTGGTCATGATCTCAGGATCCTGGGATTGAGCCCCACATCGGGCTCCCTGCTCCGCGGGAAGCTTGCTTCTCCCTTTCATTTGCACAGTTTATGTTCCCTTCCTCACTGTACCTCTCCCTGTCAAATAAATAAATAAAATCTTTAAAAAAAAAAAAAAGAGAGAGAGAGAGAGACTTTTAAGAAAAATCAGGGTTTCTAAAAATCTTAAGGATGTTATTCCACAGAAGTCACACAAGGAACCCAAAGTAGAAATGGGCTTGTCTCCAAGAGATTTGTGAATATGGATTCTATCTAAAGAGCTAAGTTCATAAACTGTCATATAATGAACCCACAAAGTCCTTAGAGAAACTGTCTTTATTGGGACTAAACTGCCCAGGCAAGACAAAATGGAAAATAAATAAATAAATAAAAACCCAAAACTTAAATCCTTAAACTACAGACAAGATAGAAGATACAATCAAAAGTAACTAAAACTCTGCTTAGCTGCACATAAGCTATGGTTTATGAGAAAGTATGATCCGGGGGTTGAACAAAGAACCCAGGACAGACCCACAAGTCATAGAAACATGTCTCAGGGTGTACGTCTAATCCTTATTCCAGGGACTGGTATCTTAGTCCCTGCCATTTCCGAGTTGTTCTGGGACAGTAGGTCTACTGCTGCCTAGGAGAGTCTGCTACTGTTATCCCAATCTGCTTACCCACTGTATATCTGCAGCTTTGGGAGCACGTAACCTGTCTCTCCTGTTCACAGTTCAAACTGAGAGACCCCACACTTGAGAAACTGGATTCCTGGTGTCTTACCTACATGCTGCTCCATTTAGACAACAAGATGCTGGGCCTTGAGCCTGAGGTGGAAACTAAAAAGAGGAGTAGTTTTGGGGTCTTGAGAGACAGTGACTATGGTGCGTGTCGTGGACCGTGAATGGCTGTGTCCCCGAGGGTGAACAGGGGCATGCTCTATTTCCTAAAGAAGGCAGCTACATAGATCCTGTCCAAGATGCTTTACTGAAGTGTGCCTGGCTACCCTCCCATCAAGAAGCACCATCTAGTCCCTGTGCCCTGTCTCCAAACCTAGGTGGGTTTCTGGTGGCTTGAAGCAAGAAAGCACAGTGCAGGGACACTCTAGGACTTTCCACCTGGGCCGAATACCGTGCTGCCCTTATGGGCCTGGTCATTCGCAACACTCACTCCAGGCACTGCCTCCCTGCTGTGGCCTCAAAGAACCCAGCCATGGTGCCACATGGACCACGACCCACACAGGGAGGTCATGAGTGGCTGCCAGTCACCAGTCCCCGCCGAGCCCAGCCTTTGAGTCATACCAACCCAGACACCAGACATGTGAGTTAAAGAGCCTCAAGATAATTCCAGGCCTCAGACACTTGAAACTCCCTCCACGGAGGCCCCAGGCCTCACACTAGACACCGGCCATCCCTGCTACCCCCCATCTGAACTCCTGACCCATAGACTCAGTGACTGTAACACAATTACTGCTGCCTCACAGTAGTAAATATGGATGGTCTTGTAACAAAAAAACTCAAGCGAAGGGAGAGGGACTCCAGACGGTTGCAGAGGTGGTAGAGGGCACCACGGCCGAGGCTGTAGCTTGCAAGCAGCAGTTGGCCTCCGTGAGGGTAGGCAGCCCCTGCAAAGGCACCTGGAGGGCAGTGAGTGCTCCTCGAACCACATGCAGCTCAGGGTTGCAAGGCAGAACCCAGTACGTGCCCAAGAGCAGCGTGGGGAGAGCAGACCCATCAACATATTTTTGGGTCAGACAGATGCTTGACAAAATGTCAGCAAGAAGTTTGTTTCTAAGCCCGCCGGATTTGCCAAAATACCAATAATGTTTTAGGCATGGGGGTTGGAGGCAGGGAGGAGGGAGAGTGGAAAGGAATTTTAAATTATCAAAGAAAGGTCCAGCCCAAACCATGTTAATAAAAACAAGACTTTAGAGCGAAGTTGCCAGATTTTCCAATGGATTCAAAGCATTTTTTATTCTTAAGAGTACACAAGATGCTTTTCCTGTGGTGACTTGTCTCCTCCACAAACACAGACGCGCGTGTGTGTTTTACAGGCAGCACTGGGCTTCCAGTAGGACTTTACAACTCTTCGGAAAAACAGGGCTCCTTATTCATGCGTACAAGAAAGTGCAGGTTTTAGACCAGACCCTGTTCTCCTTTGAACAACATGTAGGAAGACTAACAGGGGGCAGAACTGATTCACTGTTCCGGCTGGCACAAGTCAACCTGCTCAGACAATGTGAGGGCATCTGCTCAGGCTGAAGGATGGGGAAGTGATGGTGTTATCCAAGTGCGCAGCCAAGGTCAAGATTAGGAACTGTGTCAAGGGCACAGTTGACCATTCACTCAACATATTAGTTCCCTCTCGCCACAGAAGTGATTACCAAAACCTGAGCAGCTTTAAAACACCCACTGACCAGCTCATCTTCCTATGGGTCAGGAACCTGGAAGGCTTGCTGCTCTGTGAGGAGCTAACAGGCTGCCCTCGTGGTGTCGGCCAGGCAGACTCCATCTGAAGATTCTGGGAAGAGTCTGCTCCCAAGCTTCTTCGCCTCATTGACACAATTCAGTGCCTCGCAGAGGCCACTTGCAGGTCCCGGCCTCGGGGACTCCCCATCTCTTAATGGCCATGAACTCTTCTCACAAAGAATCCCTCTGGCACTTACTCACTCTTCTTTGACCTTGTCAAGAAACTTAATGAGTGTCAGATGATCAGAAAATGATCGGAGTGGGTTTAACCTATTTTAAGGTGAAATGATCAGTAATCCTAGCATCTGAAAAATCCATTTTGCCATATAAGGTAGCATAATCAAGGGAGGAACACTGGTGGTAGAAGGTCACTGAGGTCACCTTGGAACTTAGCTTATGATTAGCCAACATCAGTGGAACTGCATTGTTAAATCAACAAAAAAAAACTAAAAATAAGAAATCCCCTATCCCTCCCTATTTAGATGGCTTCAACATGGCCTTCAACATGGTCTGATGTCAGAGGCACAAGTGAATTTAGAGTTCCGCTTCTGCCCCTTACCAACTCTGTGACAACAGACCTCACCATTTGTCACACTGAACCCCGAGTTCTATGTTTGGAAAGGAAAAGGAGAAAACAATACACATCCCCTAGGGTTTTTGTGAGAATTAACTGAGCTAATAAATGTAAAACAAATCTAGTTCTATGCTTTGTGCATAGTGGGCACTGAAAAGAAATCCCCAAACTCTATCTTTCTTCTGCAAAATTGCAGGTGGGCTATAAGAATTTATTCCCACCCCATCACCTTAGATGCTCAGCATATTTCTCAGTACCCTTTTACAATCCATATAGGTCAAATTTTTGCAATACTCAAACTAAGAGCGCTATGCCACCAGCAGAAGAGCACTGAAAATTCTGAGTATAGCAGTGTTCATAGAGTTGGGCTATACCAGTTAGTGTATATTTAGTAGGCGAATCTGGTACATACAAGAAAAAAATAATATACTTCTGGCACATTTGATTTCAAGTGTAATGCCATTAAGCTCTGGAAAAGTGCTGTTAATTTTATAACAATCCTATTTCTAAGGAACGTATATGCCAGCACTAATCAAATCTCTTTCTCTATTAAGTTATAAAGTTCCTACTACCTGTATTTGTCAGATCAGAAAATTCCAATGATTTAGATAAGTGTATATGTAACCATTTTGCAGATGAAATTTGAGAATAATTTCAATAGTTCCTCAGGATTTGTTAAATAAGTTCACGGCAGGATTAGGAAAATTCCAGAATAACTGTCTCCTAAGACAGAACAAGTGACCCAAGTCCTATACTAAGCCATGGACCACAATGCTACCTTCACATCTTCCAAATGTTTCTACCTCCAAATGCAGAAGGACAGCTTAGTGAAATGAGCAAAGCATCTCCAAACAGCAAGTTAACCCAGGTCATGGTTCAGTTTGTTAAGAGCTGAGAATTGCTTGTCAGTCCCAAGTGCATTATCTCATGGGTTCAGAAACATCATATCCCCAAGCTTTTTAAAATTCCTGTTCTTCTGTACAGAGCTTCCTAGAAAAAAATCACCCACTTTATAATCAGTTGTTGGTAATAACTGAGGAATGGACATGGAAAGTCAGAGACTTGAAGGAAAACAGATGTTTCCAGGATTTTTGTGTTTTCTTCCCCCATTGATACAAAAAAATCAAAAACCAAAAAACAACTAAGAAATAACAGAAAAGCTTCCCATGCTTCAGTGCATTTTCTCCAAAAAAGCAAAAGTGAAAAAAGCTGCATTTCTCTCACAAGTGGATTCAAAAGCACTAAGTATCAAAACTACCACCAAAATAATTACACGAGACCAGAAGAGAAAGCTGGCATTTTAAATCAACTCATCTGCAACTATTCCAGAAATTTGGAAGCATGGGGCTGGTTTCTATCATTGGAGGATTTGGCAAGCGGTGGGAGGGTAGCGAGCGGGGTGAAGAAAGAAAGAAAGAAAAGAAAGCTTAAAGGATTGGGGGAATCCACTACTGAGGAGGACTCTAAAATTTTATTCCACCATTAAAGTTTAAAGAATTCTTGGATATTTTCTAACTTTTAGAAATGTAGGTGAATTTAAAAATCAGAATTATGACCTCTAATAAATCAATGGCCTTTTAAAGACTGAGTGGTCATACTCATTAAGTCTCAAACGAGCTGACAAGAGGTAAATGGGAATGCTTTTCCTATCTGTACGCCTTATCCAAATCCTTTGACGCTTTGCTCACTTCTTTTAATTGACCACAATGTATTTCCACTAAAAGAATTCCAGCCACTTCGCATTCCTCTTGGACTAAGAGCTGTATTTCAACTGCCTAATTACTAATACGCCAAAGTACCAGTCACAAAAGTGTTTTGACAATCAAAAAGTTAATATGGAAGTTTTACCAGTTCTTAAAACTAGTTTAGATGACTAAGTCTTTATTTAAGGAAGACCTAGTATAGAGAAACTAACTCATCTATAAATAAGCGGCTTTTTATAGGGTATGCAGAGAAACACGTAGTTCTTTCCTTCAGGAAGACTGTAGTATACCCGATGGGTACTTTTCTTCTTTATACTCAGTAAAGCTGGCTTAATTCTCAAATTAGTTTGTGTTCATCATCAAATATTTTTTATTCCTATAAGAACAACTGAGCAGGAGCGCCTGGGTGGCTCAGTGGGTTAAGCCTCTGCCTTCGGCTCAGGTCATGATCTCAGGGTCCTGGGATCGAGCCCCGCATCGGGCTTTCCGCTTGGCAGGGAGCCTGCTTCCCCCTTTCTCTCTGCCTGCCCCTGTTCTACTTGTGATCTCTCTCTGTCAAATAAATAAACAAAATCTTAAAAAAGAAAAAAAAAGAACTGAGCATTACTTTATCCAGCCTCCTCATTCCCGTTTGTCACTAATTCAACTTAAATACCAAAAGTAGAATAATGTTCCTAAAACACTGCTTAGGCTGTCTTCTCTGCCAAAGCATTTACAGTGTTACCTTCCAGATCACGAGCAGAATTCTCCCCTCTTTCCACCAAAATCCCAGTAGGAATGTTCTACTACTCTCCAGATTTCAGTAAGTCTGGACTGGACCCTCCACACCCCCCCCCCAATATCCAGTACTCCTTCACTGATCCCAACACAATGCTTTCTTGGTGCCAGTCCCCTTTTGGGACAACAGGTCTCATTCCTGTTCACCTTACTGATCTCTTACCTCTATGAGGAAGGTCATATTTTCTACAGAAACTATTTTCATAGTGAACCAAGTTACAAGGACTATAACTTGATTACCAAACATTCAGAAAATAACAAATAAATTTCAAACTCACACTAATTCTATTGCCAACTACTCTGAGTTAACATTTTGATGTAATATTCTTGAAAAACTGTATTTTGTTATGGTATATACTTCAAAAATGGTATCCTATTGTTCCAAAATCTCATCAGCTCTATTTTCATTAGCAACTACATTACAGACATTCTAATACAAATCTTTGCATATCTTATTGTTCTATTATTCTTCTGAATCTGTGTACATCTCAGCACCCAACAGAGTTCTACGTTGAAGCCCTCAAGGCAGAGGGTGACAAGCAAACACATAAAGCAATACACAATCAGTAGTATATTACAACTTTTTCCTATTTATGACTGGAATAAAAATAAATTCACTGAAGCTTAGTGAATTTTCTGTTAAACTGTATATAGCAGTTTGTTTCACATCAGAAAACAAATGGATTGTCACATAAATGTATTTAGTAGATTTATACTATAGGAATATGAATACACAGATAAACATTTGTTAAAATAAATTAAATCAGAAAAGATTCTAAAAAGGAGGGTCATTCTAGAGAGGGAAGTTTCTTCAAAACAAATACTGATATCTTTAAAATGATCCCTATGGCAAAAAAAGAAGTTGGAGAAAGATATCAAAGTAACAGTTTTGATATGTGGAAAAAAATCTTTGGCCATCAACTAGTGTGTCTCAAACTTGAATAATGAATGGATCCATGGAAGTAAAACGTGTGGGAATCTCTTTTGGATATCAGCCGCCTCTGTGGATTCATGGTCTCTGATTCACAAGCCAAGAAATGATGTTTGAATGTTCTTACAAAGCAGGAACTAGACAGAAGCATCTGGCATGCTCTTGCCACCAGCTTCTTATAGAGCAACAATTATGCACATATGTGATTAAGTTACCTTAAGCCCAACAGAACTGTAGGATTCTAGCTCAAGCTGGAGTTGAAAGTTAACTTCTCCATTGCAAGGGAATCTAGTAGTGAGAAAATTGTGTTTTCATGGATGACCCCAAGATGTACCATAATTTAAACTAAAGATGAATACAGGCAAGTAGTAATTAGATTCACATGAATAAAGAATATAAATTTTCTTAATTTTTTTGAGGGGGGGATACTCGTCTGCTTTCATTTACCAATTCCCTCAAATTCCTCTGTCACTCTTTGCCTGTAGTCCTTTCCTATTTCAGTCACATGGAAACCCACTGTATTGGTGTTGGGGGTGAAGAATGTAGATTCATTCAAGAAATAATTCAGTTATTACAAGTCTGTAGAGATTCATGCTCTTTGCTTTCCTTAGATTTCTACTTTGAGATTACTAGACAATATAAAATGCTAATACTTTAAGAAAGATAGCCACACATATAGCAAAGGCAATGAAATTATTCCCAAAGTTATGGTATAATAATTAATACAATTCAAATTGTGAAATGCAGTTAAAATAGTTTAATGCTTTTTTCTCAGCACTACAGAAGTTAGGAAATGGATTCTCAATAGATCCTCACTTGTAGTTCCTGAGAATGTGACCATATTTAGAGACAGGACTGGTATCCTTTTAGAGGAGAAGATTAGTACACAGTTGAAAGACCATGTGAAGACATAGAGAGAAGGCAGCCATATGAAGCCACACGGAGAGGCCTTAGAAGACAACGAACTTTCAAACACCTTGATCTTGGACTTCTGGCCTCCAGGATTGTGAGAAAATAGATGTGTGTTATTTAAGCCATCCAGTATTTTGTTATAGCACCGCCAGCAAACTAACACCCTGTAGGCTCCTTGTTTACTCTTTCCCCTGTTACTGGTGTCCTTTGAGGCACAGGTTGCCTCAATAACTTTGTGATAAGTATATGGGATTAACTTACATTATATTATAGTACATTATTTGAAAATTATACCGTGTTCATTATTTCTTTTGAATAGGAGACCTCCATAATTAGGCATATCTAATTTTGACTCCCAGTTTTGCCATATGTGATCTATGTGAACTTGGGCAAGTTTCTTAACCAATGCGTCCCAGATTCTCAATTTAAAAATGGGAATAAGATTTTCTTTGTAACTATTGCAGACATTAAAGTAATGCATGGGTCATTGACATGAATTTCATTCCATTTATTCAGTAATGCCAAAAATGAAGTATTTTTCTATATGATTTTATCTTTTGAGGCAATATGTATCTGATGACAAAAGTAAAGATTGGCCAACTATGGAGGAATTCAGTCACACTTGACTTTAAATTCAACTAAGTAACATCTTAGACATGAGGAGTTTACATAACGTCTTGGCATTAGGAGAGAACACCTGTTCCCAGATATTGATATCTGTTCATGTTGAAACCTCTGAATTACTATGTTTTCCAATCCTTGGACGTGATCAGCCAAACATACTGACAGGTGCCAAGATGGCGGTCTTCCCAGTATTTTCTGGCTGCTAGTCAATGTGATTTACATCTTCCTTGACTTTGACTCTACACTTACATCTTCCTTTGACTTTGACCTTATTTCCAGCCAATCCTATCCTTTTTTGGAATTTTGAGAAGCACAGAGATGAAGCAGTTGATGAAACACAGAAGAAATAGATTTGATCAAGGTTTTTCTGTCTCAACAAGTGATGCCTCCCTTTCCAAACTTCAAGAGAGGGGCACAAGTCAGGAATACCCACATGCTGCTGATTCACTTTTGTGAAGTTGAAAGCTTGTATCTGCTCAACTCAAAGCTGAGCCATGAAAGGCTAATGTGGGGAGGAGGTGAAGGACATAGATGGTTCCTCTATAGATACACTCAATGTGCCCTTTTAAAAAGATTTATTTGACAGAGAGTCCAGAGGGGCGAAGGGCAAGGGAGAGAGAAAATCTCAAGCAGATTCCCTGCTGAGTGTGGAACTTGACACAGGGCTCCATCTCAGGATCCTGAGCTCATGACCTGAGCCAAAATCGAGTCAGATGCTTAACCAGCTGAGCTACTCAGAAGCCCCAATGTGCACTTCTTCCATCTCCAATTTATCTTCCTTCGTGGAGCCCATGGACTCTTAATCATGATCTCAGTGATCAGGGGAAAATCCTAGCCACAACCTAGCTCTTCCTGCAAGCTGTTTATTGTTTAGGTCGGGAACCTTGGCTCTTATGATTCAATAAATACAGATTAAAACTCACTACTAGGCATTTACCCAAAGAACACAAAAATACTGACTGATGTTTATAGCAGCTTTATAAAATACAGCCAAACTATGAAAAGAGCCCAAATGCCCTACTGATGAGTGGATAAAGGAAATATGGTGTGTATATACAACGGAACACTAGTCATAAAAATCTTGCCATGTGCAACAATGTGGATGGAGCTAGACAGTACTATGCTGAGCTAAGTAAGTCGGAGAAAGCCAGATACCATATGATTTCAATCATATGTGGAATTTAAGAAAGAAAACCAACGAACATAGGGGAAAGAGAGAATGGGACGGGGGGGGGGGGGAGAGTGAAGCAAACCGAGAAACAGGCTCTTAACTCCAGAGAACAAACTGGTGGCTACTGGAGGGGAAGCGGGTGGGGGATGGGTCTAACAGTGATGGGTACTAGGGAGGACACTTGCTGTGATGGGCACAGGTGTTGTACGTGATGAATTGCTGAATTCAACTCCTGAAACTAGTATCGCTTTGTATGGTAACCCGCTGGAATTTAAATAAAAACTTGGACGGTGGGGGAAGTCCAAGTAAAGGTTTTCCTCAATGACATGTGCTTTACCTTGAGGGTTCAAAAGTCTGCATTAAAAAAACAAAAACTCCTCAGATTCCTTGTATTCCTACAAGAATCCTACCCTGAGGCAGTAAGAACAGATCAGCACACATCACCACCCACACACCCGCTCCCTGAATTTGAGAAGCAGGCAGGGAAAGGAGACAGGAACTAAAAATGCGAGAAGTGAGGAACACATTAGTCTTTATAATTTTATGCTGCCACACATGTCAAGTACTCACAATGGTGCCAACGATACCAACAGGCACTGATTTGTTTTAAATCTGTAGGAGATTAGCAGAGTGTACATTATCAAGTTTACCAGGAAACGGAAGCACAAAGGTTGACTTAATGGTGATCAGTCTCAGGCAAGTGTGGGAGACACAACTAAAACACGGATTCCCAGATACCTTCCTCATTTCTTTCCAGAATACTGTGTGGCCTCAGGCAGCTTGTTAAAAGTGATAATTTGTTCTTCATATGTGCCAAGGCTGTCATTCATAAATCTTTTATTTTTTAAATTTTTTAAAAAGATTTATTTGTTTGACAGAGACAGCAAGAGAGGAAACACAAGCAGGGGGAGTGGGAGAGGGAGAAGCAGACACCCTGTCGAGCAGGGAGCCTGATGTGGGGGTAGATCCCAGGACCGTGGGATCATGACCTGAGCCAAAGGCAGATGCTTAACGACTCAGCCACCCAGGAGCTCCCATAAATTTACTTTTAAATGAAAATTCAACAAGACTAAGAAAAAAATACCACTTTGAGGTATTCTGTAAGTTATAAGCTTTTCCCTAATATTTTATTAATTTTTAAGAGTGGATTTCTCTGCTGTGGAAGAATGAATATTACAGAGCATGAAAGCTCAGTGTTTCATTAGTTTATGGAGGAGTAATGTCTTGGGAACCTTTTGTACAGATTTTGTACATATTTCTATGTAACTTCATCTAAGAAAATAAGACTTGAAAAAGGACTAAGTTTGGGAAGTGTGTGAAGGTGAAAGAGAGAAAGTATGCATAATGAATGCCCCCAAGTCAACTTTCAGGACTAAGGATAAAGTAATTAGAGAAACAGTGTGAAAATACTTGTTGCTAGGCAAAGTTGTGGGGCCAAATTTTAGGCATTTTATTACCTCAGTGGAGTTCCCTGATACCATCTTTAAAGGGACCCCCCAAGAGGCACCTGGGTGGCTCGGTCGGTTAAGCATCTGCCTTCGGGTCAGGTCATGGTCCCAGGGTCCTGGGATCGAGCCCCACGTTGGGCTCCCTGCTCACCAGGGAGTCTCTCTCTCCCTCTCCCTGACACTCCACCTGCTTGTACTCTCTCTCTCTGTCAAATAAATAAATAAAATCTTTAAAAGGGCACATGTTGTGATGAGCATTGGGTATTATACACAACTAATGAATCCTTGGACACTACATCAAAAACTAATGAGGTACTGTATGCTGGCCAACTGAACATAATTAAAATAAGTGAATAAAGCCCCCCATATAATAAATAAACAATGGTGATAAGTAGATTTTCCATTGACTCATATCAGATTTTATAGAAAATAAAGGAATATGCAGTGCAATTTAGGCAAAGTAGGTGGCATAAAATTTCAAGTTTCCAACTACCCATAAATGTGATCAGCATATATAATACACTTATACAGTTCATTTTCCTAAAGAAGGGCAAAGAAATGTCAGTGATGGGAAATGAGAGACTTTAATGATGAATTTTTGCCTAAGAAGCCCACCCAACCGATCTTTTTCTCTTCACTTCACTGTTACTAGAATGAGTTCTTAGTCTTTATTTTTTTCTTCTGTGTTTAATATAATATCACTAATAAGATCTCCATGCACACACAAGTATAACAATGATTTTATCTGTGGTTACATTAAAATTCCCAATAATAAAAGGTTTTCTGAGATTGCTAGTATGAGAGCATCTACAAGCAAGTACTGTCATGAATCTTTTGAAAATAATGTACGAGGACATGTCAGATATTCCATAACAGCTTGAGAAACCACAACATTAAGATTTATATATGATGACCTTTTAAGGAAAGCTTCAAATACACTTTAGAAATGGGCTGATGACTCAAGAAGAAATGGGTCTTGTTGAACCCCAGTGGATTTGCTGAATATATGAGCAGCCATTTTGTTCTGTTTCACCTCATGTGGCTTGCAACCAATTTTTTAGAGAAAAAAATATATTTTTGGACTTCTTTTATATGTAATAGTGATTTCAGGTATAGGTATTGTGACTATTGAGATTTTTGTTTTGGAGACAGTTAAAATAAAATTTGGAATTTTTATTTTTTTTTTCTTCATTGGCCAAATGTACCGTAGCTATGAATGCCAAGTTGGAAAGAGAGGAGTACCATGGCTTTCTCACTTTCTTAAGGAGACCTGAGCTGGCCCCAGACCCCACTAAATAGTTCACAAAATTGTTAGAAGGAAAGGAAATCCAGTACTGAATCTGAGCCTCCAATACCATGATGCCTCCTGGTGTAGGCTGCCCGCTCAACATTTATTGGCATAGTTGTGGGAGTGGAGTCACAACTTTTCCTGTGGTCTTTGGCTAGAGTAGAGCAGTTATTGTCTAAAAGGTTTCTTGCTAGGCTGCCCCTTTCCTGGTCCTTTGGCTAGAGAGAGGAGACTTTCACTGAGCTGGTGGTGGTGTTTTGTCCATACCTGCTGGCGGTTGCCAGCTTCGCCATCTCCAAGTCTGGGGTATTGGACACTAAAAGAAAACCCAAGGGAGACACTCCTGTGTTAATCCTTGGGACCCAAGTTTCCTAGCTTTTCTCCACTTTTCTGAGTTTGTTTTTTATGTATGGGTTATGATTTTTAGTTATCCTTACAGAGAGAAATAGGGGAAAGTAGATCTGCTTCTTTCCAGAGGCAGAGTCCTACGGTGTGCTTTTTAAATGGTGCTGTTTCAAAGACATAAGCAAAAAAAAACTTCATATTATTAGTGATTTTATAACATATTGTTAGCCCCAAGTTTATACTACTATTGGAAAATTTACATGAGAAAGCGCGATTGGAAATTTACATGTAGAAACTACGATTACATAGTATTCTTGTGACTAAAAGCAAGCTAAACATGTAGAGTAACTCCATATGTTGGTGTATCTCCAAGTACCTAAAATTTACTTGAAGAGTAGAATACTGTTGGCAGACACTCCAAAAGGATCATTCTTGTTCATCTTTTTTCATGGGAAAGGAGAAAGCCATTTGAAAGGAGGAATACTTCTGCATCATGTGCCTGAACTAAGTGACTTTCCCCACAGTTTTTTTAGTTTGTGATTATCATTATCATCAGACTATGTCAACCCAGTTATCAAGGTACAAGTCATCTGCAGAACTGCCCTTGGGGGATGAAAATGATGAGCTTTTCACAGAGACCTAAACAACTACCTGGATTCCAGATGAGAAAATAATTGTAATCCGTGGAGGTTATCACATCATAAAAGCAACAGCTATTGAAAAATGGAAGTTAATTAGTTAAAAGAATGAAAATATTTTCAATGATGAGAAGAGCAACTCATTGAAAAGGCACAGTCTAAAGATAACATTTTGTGCTATTTGTACTTGAGGCCAAGATTCTGAAAAATTATTATAGAGTCAATCATGTGGTTGTTTCCTGATTTTAACTTTATTTAAGGATGGTATTTTGGTATTAAATACACTATATATGAAAATACATGAAAACACATTGACGCATTAACGAGGAAACAGAAACAGAAATGGAAAAGGATAATATTAAAGGAGCTCAAGTATTTTCTAAAAATATAACTTTGACTCTAACTTGGCCAAGATTGTATATGCTTTCAAGTACATAATTTCAACAATGAACAGGAAGTTCTCATGCTTTTTCACTACCTGTTTACAGTCACAAATCTAATTGAAAGAAAAATTCCACTCTTAAAACATTTCATATCAATTGATTTATGCCTTTTGCCATAGCTTGACATTTCAGGGTCATTAATAGAGGTCACAAGTGGTTAGAAATAAACTTAACCAAGCTGGTAAAAAATCTGTACCCTCAAAACTTTAAGACGCTGGTGAAAGAAACTGAAGACGACACAAATAAATGACAATATATCTTGGGGTCATAGGTTGGAAGAATTTTTAAAATATCCATACTGCCCAAATCCATCTATAGATTCAATGCAATCTGAATCTAGATTATGATGTCATTTTTCATAGAAATAGAAAAAAAAATTAAATGTATATGGAACCACAAAAGAACCCAAGTAGCCAAAGTAATCTTGAGAAATAACAAAGCTAGAGGTATTACACTTCCTGATTTCAAACTGTACAGCAAAGCTGTGGTAATCAAAACAAGACTACTGGCATAAAAACAAAGACCAATGGAACAGAGCAGAGAGCCCAGAAGGAAACCCATGTATGTATGACTAAATACTCAATGGAGTAAAGATAGTTTCTTTAGTAAGTGGTGTTTGGAAAAACAGTCATACACAAAAGAGTGAAACTGGGCCACTATACTTACATCACATAAATTATCTTAAGATAGACTGAAGACTTAATGTAAGATCTGGAATAGTCAGACTTCTAGATGAAAACATAAGGAATAAGCTCCATGAAACTGGTCTTGGCAATGAATTTTTGGACCAAAGGCACAAGCAACAAAACCAAAAATAAACATGTGGGACTACATTGTTCTGAACACTTTGCACAAAGGAAACAATTCAATGAAAAAGGAAAATATCAAAGTTAATATCAAAAATATAAAAGAAACCCATACCATTCAGTAACAAAAATGAATAATCCCACGTAAAAAGTGTGATGGACCTGAATAGGGATTTTTCTAAGACATACAGAAAGCCAACTGGACCACAAAAAGATGCTCAACATCACTAATTATCAGGGATGTGCCAATCAAAGCCACAATGCGGTATCAGCTAATAAACAGACTATGAAGAAGAGATAAACACTAGTAAGGATGTGGAGAAAAGGGAACCATCGTATACTACTTGTGACAATGTAAATTAGAAACCATTATGGAAAACAGTATGGCTGATTCTCAGATAATTAAAACTAGAGCTACCATTCAATCCAGCAGTTCCACTTCTGTATTTATGTGTGTATATTCAAAGAGAATGAAATAATCTCAAGGAAGTATCTGCATCTCAGTGTTCATTCAATATTTTTAATAATAGCCAAGACATGGAAACAATGTAAGTGTCCAGTGGTGGATCAGCAGATAAAGATGTACCCATACACAGTGGAATATTATTCAGTCATAAAAAAGAGGGAAACCCTGTATTTGCAACAACATGGATGAACCTTCAGGACATTACTCTAAGTCAAACAAGGTAGAGGGAGACAAACAGTATATGATATCCTTTGTGGAATCTAAAAACGAACCCTAGAAACCAAAGACACTGGTGGTTGTGGACATATGTATGGGTCCGCAAAGGGTTTTTACTAAACTCCAGTTATAAAATAAGTTCTGGAGATGTAATGTAGATCATGGTGCCTATAGTTAATGACACTATTTTATATTTGAAAGTTGCTAAGAGACTAGGTCTTTAAAGATTTCACCACAAAAAAAGAAAAGGGAGAGGATGTATTAACTTACTGTGAGAATCATTTCACAATAAATATGTATATGACATCATCTCATTGTACACCTTAAATGATGCTATATGTCTACTATATATCTCAATAAAGCTAGGAAAAGCTTTCTTCAAAGGTTTATAGGTCTTTATATTTCTAGGATGCCTCTTACTCTAACACTATATCCAACCCCAGTATTCAGGCAGATTTAATACTCAATCTCCTCAGTTTCTTGATCTTGTCTACAATAAATGTTTATTACTAAATGAAGAGTGAATATCTTTCTACATCCATCTTCTCACTCCCACTGTCCTACATGTCTATATGTTGGCTATGTAGACATATATGTCTATATATCGGCTGTGCTGTCATATATGTCTATAATCCTTAGATAATCCCAACTTAATTTATCCTACTCTGAGAACATTCCAGTTTATTTCCTCCAGAATCCTCAGTACAGTTTCAGCGCCACTATCCATTAACCCAGTCAGCTATCATGAAAGATTACGTCCCTCTTGACAATGTAAATTTCAATTAGTACAAATATCACAAAAGCAGAATTTTACAATGAGCTTCATGACATAACTAAGAAAGTTATGATCAATCCCTTGTCCCTCATTATGTTCTCTTGACAAAATCCCACTCCTGCTTACCCCCAACAGTCCATTCTACATCTGTACACATGTACCTCTCAGTTTCCTAGACAACTATTTTATACCTTCTCCTGATCTTCCAACCTGTACAACTCCTCCCCCCAGTCCTGTCAGCCCCCTAGCTCACAGGACACAAAAAGCAATCATTAGAGTGTTTCCATAAGGTTTCCTCTACTACCCATGCATTATCAGCTTCTGTTCTCCTCTACTGAACTTAACTCTTTTAGGTCTTAGAACCAATTTAGATTTACCTCAACGTTTGAACTTCCTAGGCTGCATAATTCCAGAAATTTTATTTTCTTAAGTCATGTATTAGTTCAGATTCCACAGTTTGAGGTGCAGATTTGAGTGTGGGAAGTTTATTGGAGAGGGCTCTCAGGATGGCAACGAGGAGGGAATGAGGGAAGGACTGGTTTGTGATGCATTCAGAAGAAAAGATTCAACCAACACCATGGCAGCTGTAGAGCAAAAATGGTCCTACAGAATTATCTCAGATTAAGGCAAGAGGGCTAAGCCCTATGACCCTCTAGTGACCGGCTATTACATGCAGAATGCCCCTAAGAAAGAAGCATATATGGGCAAGACAGCTACCTTCTGCTAAGGCCACATTACTGGGGAAGAAATCATAGTGAGTTATCAGCAGCCAACTCTGATTCCTGCAGCTGTGGGGGGAATGAAGGTTAGCACTCCAGCATCTGGACCTTCCACCACAGACTCTATCCAGCATGCTCTGATCAAACCAAATTCATTTACTCCTTATAGTAAGTGCACCCCACCTTGGAAGAACTCCTCATAGAATCTGTTTGGCCTTTTTGCGGGAGGGAATCAATAGAAAGGTTAGTAGAACAAACTCCAGCCCCTTCTGCTATACCTAGGGCCATACTGACATCCACCATCTTCTGTACTACCCATTCTAGATTCTCATATCCTGGGCTAGCATCTGCACTTGGCCAGGTGGCTTATCTGGAGGGGTGACCTAAACCTCAACCTTGAGGGAATTCTGCTTCTGAAGTCCATGGCTTGCTCAGGTAGGAGTATAGCACTTCTCTGTGTCCAATCAAAACCAGGCAAGGAAGTGACCACCAAAAGATGTCCCAGCAGATCACTGGGAGCCTATGTGGTGCAGCAGTCGCCTTAACATGCCCTGGTAAACAGCTCAACTGCCCTCGCCAGGATAGGGACTCCTCTTTGTGCCTGCTTATCTCTGCCCTGAAGCCCAAAAGTCACCATAGAACAGTCATAATATAAACAATCCTTGGCCTTGTACTTGGTCTTTCACTGCTCTTAGGATGCAGGAGGTGAAGGTCTCTTTATATGCAGACAAGGAGGTGCTTGATCACACTTCTACTCAAACTAGGGGTTAAATACACTTTAGTTCCTCATTTTCTCTCTCCAGTCCATCCATGGGACTCAAGAGTAGCCAACACACTCTACTGTTCTTACAATCACTGCTTGCCCCAATCATACAAACACCTGGGATAGTGCCTGGGATAATGCCCTGCTGTGCTTTCCACCCACAGCCCATCACAGCTGGCCAAGGGGTTAGGGGCAGAGGGGAGCATAATAACTGCAGGGCCACAAAAGGCCTGGAGCCATGAGCACTTCACCTACCACCTGGATGGAGTCATCATCACCCACATCCTGTTCATGGTGAGTCATCAAGACCCCAGGCCTATCTGGGAGGCTGCTGCTCCCAGCAGAGTGCTGGAGCTGGCTCACCCCCTCTCTTGGGAAGGGACGACGTGCTTTTCCTCTGGACTCTCCATCCAGTAAGGTCAAGTCGGTAGCTTGAAATCTTCCAAGGTGGGAGTATTTATACCATGGAAGTTGACTAACGCTACAAATTAAGTTGCTCCCCACCCCACCCACGTAGCCCCATAAAGCCAGTTCTTAAACATTGCCAGAACATCGCTAGTTTTCTCTTCAGCTCGTTTCTGGCACCAATGATCTTAGGTTGAAGCCTCAAGAAACAGACAGAGATGGAGGTTTGGCAGCAGGAGGTCTACTGGGGTCCTGAGGGAATGAAGGAAGCAGGATGGGCCACTGGGGGAACTGACAACATCACGCAGTCTTATCAAAGGTCTCCAACAAGCCCAGTGGGAATTTTAGAGTTGGGACTGTCCCACCCAGTGGCCCAGAACTGAAGCAGGAAACCGGGCCTTTTTATGCCACTCCTGATGAGTCAAAGACGCCAGCCACCCCCAGGCGAGTGTGTCCCCTTAGGTGAGGCAGTTACTTCCCCGGAGGGCACTTCCTGGGGAGGAACTCAGCTGTGACTAATAAGTAGCCAAAAAGCATTCCTGCAACACGTGGGGAACTGAGTGTTTCTGCACTAAAAGTGGGATGTGAACCACTGTGAGCACCCTTCTGTACAAATACTTATCTTACTTTATTTCTTAAGTACATCATTTACTCCACAAACCTATGTTCCCTATTATAAAATTCTTTATAATTCATTTTTTTAAGATTGTATTTATTTATTTGACATACAGAGATCACAAGTAGGCAGAGAGGCAGGCAGAGAGAGAGGGGGAAGCAGGTTCCCCGCTGAGCAGAGAGCCCGATGCGGGGCTCCATCCCAGGACCCTGGGATCATGACCCAAGCCAAAGGCAGAGGCTTTAACCCACTGAGCCACCCAGGAACCCCTCCAAAGCATTTTCTTATGGATATTATTTGTACACATTGATATATTAATAGGAATATTCCTAAGAAATATGGTTAAATGGGTTGTATTAATTTATGGTTTCATCAGCTCGGTCACCAACACTAGTTATCAGTATTTGCAAATGTGACAGTTGAAAAATGTATTCAAGTTTAGTTAAACTGGCACTAAAATTGCTAACTGTCCTATATTCATCCTACTTTTCTCACTCTGAATGTTTTTTCCTTATTGAATTGAAAGGATTTTTTAAAATATAATTAGGATTCTAGCCTTCTTTTAAATATTTTTGAATATTTTCTCCATTTTTAAAATACATATGTTTTTGGCTACTGAGATGTTGTTTTACTGCATAATCAAAATTTTTGTTTTTTTCTCTAATGGGGTCTCACCTTTTTACGTTTAAAAATACATTCACTACCTTTGAACATGTATAATGATCAGTATATAGGAGGCTTTCAACCAGTATCATCAAGTTGACTGATACAGAAAAGGACTGTAAGAAAGAAGCATGTTGAATTATATAAAATTGGGCATAAACTACATCATGAAGACAAAGATAATAGAAGAAAGAAGTCTATAAACCTTCATCTTTAAAATATCTGAGAGTCATCTATATTAAAGATCATCATTTGAGGGCCATCCTGGCTCATTAAGTAGTGTTTAAGTATTAAATATTTCATTGCCATTAACTAGCATATATTCATTTAAAAACTATATCCTCTATTTATTAAATTGAAATGAATTAGCAGATGCTGTGTTGAATTGTTGATTCCTTAAACCTAACATAAGATCAATTTCTTTGGAATTTTCCTAAGTTTCTTAGCTTTACGTTATTTTCATTTATCTATGTGTCTTAACCACTATACACTTATTGAAGGCAAGAATTAGAATGTCAGTTTTTTACAGCTACTGAGTAATTTAACCAAGTATCTTTTTTAAAAAAAGTATCTTCTTGCACATTACTATTATCTCTATCAATAAAGCTAAATGTATTGACTTCTTAGTATAAAGTTGGCACCATTTTAAATGCTTTAATTTACAATTCATATAATCTTTATAATAACCCTATGAATTAGGTGTGTTATTTACATTTTATCAGATGAAGAAACTGGAGAGCAAAAAAGTAATCTGCCAAAGGTCACACCTTTGTGTCCCTAAGAAAACAGTCTGACCCACACAGTCTTACTCCTAACCCCACATTTGGAATAAATTATATAATTCAATTATTCATGACAATAGTATCACATCAGATAAATAGGCCAAGGATGTGCCACTGCTGTATTGTAAAGAGTAACTATAGAATTTGATGTAACTTGTATAATTTGATGTAATTTTCATGAGAAAATTAAAGTTTGATAACATTGGGTTTCAGGACAATTTATCTGTATTTTCTAAATATTCTAGAATATCCTTGAATGATTGAGTAATATAAAAGAAATAAAACAGCATTTGGTTCAGAGTGAAAAAGAAGGAAAAGGTAGAATTCTCTAAGTGACTTATATTTCACTGACGAAATCAGCTAACATTTTGGACAGGAAAGGAGTAGTGAGACCCTTTTCCTAGCATTATTCTTCCTTTGTTCCTCTCCTCAAAGAGAAGCTTAAAAGAGCACAGTGATTTGAAGCACTCAACCACAGATTAGTAACAATTCTGATGATTTATACCCATTTTAGATAAATCCACTGAACCTTCAAGATCATTTATATTTAAATTTTTGGTGTTTCCTTGATGACTTTTTAAGTATATGGTCAAATCCCTAAAATGAGGGTGTCAGGAAAGTTTAGTGAGCTGCCAGGACTGACCACATGGGGTTCATTTACAAAAGGAGCAACGCCTTGTAACTGTAAGAAAAGTCCATTTAACCAGCTACCAGACCACAGCTCCTCATTTCTGGCCTGGAAGCAGTTCTGTACCCCATGCTTTTAAAGAACATTTTTATTTCGGGCACCTTTGCTCTCCTGTTCGTACGCACTCAGGTGACTGTAACTCAGCACTGAAGGGAAGGCCCCCTCCTTCAGAGCCTCTAGCACCTGTGCAGGACTGACTCCATCGATGCTGCTTGTCCTGGGTCGGGCACAGCTATCTGCGTTCCCTGTTCTAAGTCCTATCGTCTTCCCGCTCTTCAAAGCTAACCACGCCCCTTTATCATTTATCATCACATCATCAGTTGACACTGTGCAACCCACATATTCTAGAAGAGCGTCTCAACAGGCTAGAAGCTTCCTCTACCATTTTCTTCGGTAACTTCATCTGGTGCTTTAACTTCAGAGAGACTCCAATGCAGGCAATCCCAGCCTTGACGCTGATATTTCAAATGACCTTCCCTGGGTTTTCTATGTGACAAGGCGCATAAGGGAATGACGCCGCGGTCACTTCAGTCATCTGGAGAACTTGAAGTGTCCCCAGGGAGCTGTCAGAACAATCAGCCCCTCCTTCAGGAAATGAGAGGAAGTGCCAACCCAGTGGAAATTTATTTATTACCTATTTGAAGGCTGCTGAAATAACAAAACATCCTTCTCACCAGGCAAACCAGGGCTACACAAAGAAACCGAGAATATTCTCACACTGGGGCGGTGAGTGTCGTTCAGGCAAGTGCTAAGGAGTATTTTGTTAACGGCGCTCCCAAAGAAGGAAGAAGGCAACGTGATCGTGTAAAATAAATTAAGCATCAGTGAAAAACTTTCCTTGACCCAACTCCTTGCAGGAAATCTGCTAGAAGCCGACCTTGGCGCCAACCAGGTCAACAGGTCCTGCGTCAGAGTGAAGCTTTGTTACAGTGCCACTGTGCTGGGAAACCCCCGCACTCGGGTTCAAAGAGTTGGGGGAGGGAGTTTAAAAAAAAATAAATAAATAAAACCTGCCACCTGGAGCAGCTACGCCCCAAATCAGAGGAGGTGGCAAGCTTTGTTTCTCCAGCCTGGGGAGAAACCCAAGGATTGGAAACCTCCATCATTTTCTCCCCGTTCCCAGGGCAGAGCTCCACATCTAGAGACTTCGTGTGCTGACCCTGGGGCAGAGGAAGGCCGTCCCTGACCTCACCTGCGCCTTCCTCTTCCTTTCCTCTTTCTGCACGGCATTTTGGGGGCTACCTCTGATCTGTAAATCTCTGTCAATCCCTGAGAACAGATTCTTGTTTCCCAAATGGCCCCCGCCTGTGCTTTCTTGGAGTGTGTGTTCTTGGTCCTCTCTGTCAAGTCTTCCTCCTTTCCAATCTATTTAAAGTAATACAACACATGAAAATAGGAAGACGGAATGGAGTCTCAAGACCATAACCTAGACATCCTGTCTGTCTCCATTCTGCGTGGCTTGCTCTACAGAGACCACACTCGGGATTATCATTTCATGTGGACCTGAACTTCCAGCCGGCCTATGGGTTTCAGCCTTCCCGGCCCCCACTGTCATCATTAACTCCACACCACGGGCTAGATGGTTCCCCTCAAAACTGGGAGGGACAGACCTTGAGCTCTGAGGCCCTGCCAAGCAGCTCTGATGGTGCAGGCCCCTTCCCTCTCTAGTGCTCAGGAAGCCAGTTCCCAAACACTACATGGCACCCCGAGGGCTGGCTGCTGGAACCCTGGCAAAGAGGAAGATTCTCCCCCTGCTGTGCAACGTCTTATCTACCCAGGCAGCACCGCGTCCTTTCCGGGGACACCTTTTTGATCGGCAGCAGGTCCAAACAGTGTGAGCAGGAAAGACCCCCAGTAAAGTTTTGTGACCACGGACGCTGGCAGCCATGTTCCCTCCAGAGGGGACACCTGAGAGGGTGACCGCTTACCCACAGACGCTCCAAGGCCTTTTTCTGACTCGGGATAGAACACAGACTAAGGGGCTCCTGGGAGTCCTCTTGGGGACGCAGTGTGTGCAGAGCAGAGTGAGAGCATTTTTCTAGAACTGGGCTGTCCACCCCCCCTCTCCCCTAGTCCAGCTCATGAGCGATCCTGCTGGCCACTTGTTTTTCTTAAAGTCAGCACATTCCACGGGGTTGTGCGTGGTCAGCTGTGCCCCACAGGACACTGGCCACCCGAGGTAGAACCATGGTGCCCTCTGGAGCCAGGGAGGGACTGCTGTCCCCAAATCGTCATCCCCTCTCATCCCTGGGGCAGCGGCAGGTGCTCTCCTGCTGTTCCAATGTTTGGGACACGTCCCAGGTGTCTTTGGGTCTCCCTGACAGATCCTGGTATGTACCGCTACGGTCATTTTTATAATAAAGAGCCGGCATGCTTTAAAGAGAGAAAGAGAGCTAGCCGAACCCTCACCGGCCGGAGCTGAAGCACTTCCCGGAGTTCACGAGAACACCGGACTCTTTCACAAGCCTGGGGGACCCCCGCCCCAAGTCACCCGCAGGGGAACTCAGTCCTCTAAAGTTACAAACGCTGTGTTTGGCTGCGCTGCCAGAAGTGCGAACGGCTCTGCCCCTGAGGACACGGCGGTGTTCGTGGCCACCGCGCCCTGCGTCCCCCCAAGCTCCAAGGACAGGGGCGCGGGGTCCCCAGAGCGGGTGGGTGCCAGGGCCGCAGAAAGCCTCCTTCCGACCCCTCCTCCCCCGCACGGCCGCCCACCTCCCAGCACCTACGGGGGACCCCCAGATGCTGCCCCCAGCAGGCCCGCTGAGGAGGCCCCACGGCACCCAAAGTCCTGACCCGCCCGACCAGGCTCCCCTCCCCCGGGGCCAGCCACGAACCTCCCCCCAAACCTAGCGGCTGGTCGGCGGGAATGAGCGGCCCGCAGACAGCCCAGTGACCGAGGGACCAAGGCCCCGCGAGAAAGTCCTCAGTCCCCACGACGGCGCTCAAGGCCCCCCACGTCCACCAGGCACCCGGCCAGGCAGGCGGGCGCCCCTCCCGGCACCCTACCCCCTCCCCCACCCTCTCCGGGCCCAGCGGACCTACCTGCCCCTGGGTGGGGAGCTCTGCTCGTCCCCCGCCGTAAGACCAGCGCCGGGAGCACAGCACACGGCCGCCTCCGGGAAGCCACGACCTCCAGGTGACCTCCAGGTGACCTCCCGGTGAGCTGGGCCCCACCTGCGAGGGCTGGGAGCCTGCGCCGTGTACGCAGACGCACGTGGAGGCCAGGTGCGGGGCATCCCGGCATCAGGCCCCGGGTGCAGCTGGGCCCCGCCTGCCCCACCTGCAGGGTGTTCTAGACGCCGCCCGCCGCCCGCCCTCGGGCCACGGAACCTGCCGCCGGGATCCGACCCCGCCGGGATCCGCCTGCGGCCGAAGCAAAACAGGTGAGAACCGGCTCCTGGGGCTGCTGCGGCCGATGGGTCACCTCGAACAGACACAGTCCCTGAGAGAGGCATTGACACCCTCCAGTCCCAAGTGACAGATGCAGAAAAACACAAACAAAACGGATCTTAAAGCCTCTCAGGAGAATGTAGAACCACCTCAGAAAACTACACGGTTTGAGTGAAAACGCTGCTTTATTTAGACTTCAGCAAAGTCTGGAACTGCTCGTCTAAGGAGCTGCTTCGTGGAGGCAAAGAGCACATCCAGCTGAGGGAACGCAACAACGCGCCCGAAAACGCAGGCTGTGGAGGATCCGAAGAGCCAGTTAAAACCTCTGAGGCAAACGGTGGTGAAGCCGGGCAGGTGGGCAGGCCGCCTTCCAGACGGTTCCCTGAATGACCCACCCTGGCCCTAGAGCAGATGCGTGGATTGCAGCAGTGGAGGTCATCTGGTCATCGACGCTGATGGGTAGATGCTTCTTTAAAAAGGCTTGAGGAAGAAAAATAAGAAATACTCAAAAACATATTTGAAGAAATCCGAATGAATGAGGAACCTACAGGAGAAATTAGAAAAACCTTCAAAACTGTGTTTGCAGTCTGAAAACCTACAACTTGGAAGAAATGCAGCTGAAACTTCAAGTTCTGCCTAAATTATACCCAAAGCATGCCATGGACATGGGCAGAGGAGGAAACGTGCTGCTTAGAAATAGAGAATGAATGTCCCAAGTGCATGGAGACAGCCCCCAACACATCAGAAGCCCCCCTTCTACAGGGACAGGCGAAGACGCGGACAAAAACTAGAAAAAAACTGCTTTCTTCTGTCACCACCAGATTCTCCTCTATGGGAAAAGAGCCCATGGAAGTCTGATGGCAGCTCTGTCCACCAAGAGGCTCAGGTCATGATCCTGGGGTCTTGGGATCAAGCCCCAGGTTGGAACAGTTATAGTGGCTAAAGCAGACTTCACTTCTAGCTTTGCCAGTGGCCCTTTTGCTCTTACACCTGTAGCCACAAAGGCCTGAATGGGGGGGGGGGGGGCTGTCCGTGGATCATCAGGCCCCAGGGAAAGAGGAGTTCCACCCGGGACAGCTCAGAGACCCACAGTCACACGCAGGCTTGATTCGGCTTCTGCAGCAGCAAACCTGAACCCCACAAGCACAGCGGAAGAGCTCCCCGTTTTCTCTCTTTAAAAGGAATTCTGTAAAAAATTAAAACAATAAATACAAATAGGTAAAAGTAATTTTGATGTATCTCTTTATAGTTGAACGGCTACGACTTAAATCATGCTGCAGTTGCTCCTACTGAAGTCTTGACTGCATTATAACTTTAAGGAAAGTGTTTTTAAATACGGATTTGTTTAATGTAATTCTTATGGATACATTATTTCCACCTCCGTGGGCCCTCCAGAATTAGTTATTGTATGTACTGTTATTTTGTTTTAAATTAAACACTATGACTGAAACCCATCATTGAAATTTGATATAAATAGAGATGTTTAAGACAGGAAATACCATTTATGTGTGGTAAAATAATGTATTTCACACAAAATTTGCCTGTAGTATCAATGCATCTATCTACTTCTGCCTTCCAAAATATTCTAGTCTTCTGAGCTTTTTGTTCACTTCAGCTGACTTTTATTTTGAGAAAAGGAGAGGAATTATCAGAATTCTACTCTGAATAGGAGCAGGCAACCAAAGAAGGAATAAGAAGTAGGACATTATATTCTCGAAGCGCATTCAGCACAGGGTCACGGTTTCTAACCTGTCCACGTGCCCTCACACTGATTGCGCACCTGTTGGCTGTCAGACACTCTGCAGGGGTTGGGGCTTCTAGAGGGTTCCCCTTCCACCACGTGGCTGGGAGGGCTCCGGAGCCAGGAGGGGGCTGAGAGGACAGAGCTGCAGGAATGTCAAGAAGCAGCCCCTTCCTCAAATGCGGGGGGGCCTTGAGGGGCCAGCCGGTGAGGGAGGGGAAGAGAAGAGCGCGCTAAGTGGAAGAGAGAAGGAGACACGCACGCGCACGAGAGCAGCTGTGGCCTCAGGGTGAGCAAGCGGGTGTGGCAGGAGCTGAAAGCCCGCGGGTGTGGCAGGCGTTGAAAGCCCACCCGCCCACGGGAGCTCTCGCCCACCATGCTTAGGGCTTGGGCTTCTCCTCTCACTCCCATGGAAGCAGCTGCGCAGAGCGTGCCGAGATGGCGTCAGAGGGAACGTGATGGCCGCTCCACAACAGAAGTCCTGGGGACAAGACGGGCAGCTGGGGGTGGCCGACTGCCCCACGGGGTGGAGAACGATGGTGACTTCAGGAGACCTTGAAAAGGGAGCACGTGTGGGATGTGGACTAGATGCGCATAGGGAGATGGAGTGACAGAAGAGTGTGAAGTTGTAAGAATTTCTGAAATCCGGTGGCTTTAAAGTTGGCACCAAAGAACAGACGGGGGTGGTGGGGTGGATCAGGGAAAACCAGTTGCCTGTTCAGGCTCCGGTCCCCAACACACCCTACATAACCACATAAACGTAGAGACTTTTTACCTGGTGTTCCAAGAAAAGGCTAATGTTGTTAAACTGTTGTGGGTTCTCCCTCTCTCTCTCTGTCTCTTTTTTCACTTGAGGGCCTAAAACTGAATTTATCATGTTTTCGACGACCCACTCTCCATATTGATACATGCAAAGCCTTTTCTCCACCCCCTCCTTGCCTTTCCTTCTTCCTCTCTTCTTAATGATGCAGGAAGCACCTGCGAATCTCTACTGTGCACATCAGGGGGCGCCTGGGTGGCTCAGTGGGTTAAGCCTCTGCCTTCCGCTCAGGTCATGGTCTCAGGGTCCTGGGATCGAGTCCCACATCGGGCTCTCTGCTCAACAGGGAGCCTGCTTCCCTCTCTCTCTGCCTTTCTTTCTGCCCACTTGTGATCTCTCTCTGTCAAATAAATAAATAAAATCTTAAAAAAAAAAGTCTCTATATGCAAATCAAAATAAAATAATCAGTAATCTAAACCTAAACTTTCGGTTCCTCCAGCCCCATCCCATTCTCTCACTCTGCTCTGGTGCAACCTGAATCCTTCACTCACATTTCTATGTAGCTTTATCATACATATAAATATACACATATATATTTATATATTCATATATATATTGCTAATACTGGATATCATCTTCCTTATTCCTATATATTCCTACCTATATTCCTATATCTATTCCTAAATATTCCTTATTCCTATATTATAATATATTATACTCCTAAAACTGGATATTTAAAACATTTAATCTGTTTTTAACTTTTCACTTTAACATTTTATTGCCAAGATTCATCCCTAAGGTCATACGCCACTCAGTGCTTTTTGCTAATTTTCTTGAATGGAAACATACTGTAGTTTATTTATCTACTCTCCTGTTGAAGGACACGAGATCATTTCCAAATTTGAGCTTTTATGCATGCTTTTCTCCCCCGGTCTATAGGATGCTTCTACCAAGTTGGGATTCCCCATTTTTTTTCAGAAGAGGGAGATGGAATGAATTCTCTTCACATATTTTTTCCCATACAGTTCTAAAAACACTTATTTCAACTCGAGTGATCTATCTTTTCACACTGACTATTGATGTTGAATCCACAAAGAGTGTTTATATAACACCAAATATGACAAGCCATTTTGCCTAGTTTAAACTACTGGTTGGCTCCACGGACAAATAAATCACACAAGTTACTGAAACTAACCCATCCATTGTGTGCAGACAGTGCACACAGAAGCCCCCAAAATCCTCACAGTGGTAGATCGGAGCGTTTTCTCTAATTTTCAGATAAGACATTGGTAGTGAATTGGATTCCCATCCCTTAAGACCCCTGTTCCTCAGTGGCACAGAGACTAGTTCCGCATCTAACAGGGACTAAATCAAGGGCGCGCAGCCTGTACAGAGAACAAATGTCGTTCCTGAGCTTCAGGCCCTGAGCGGTAGCATTTTCACTGCTGTGCTGTCAGTGTTTCTTCTCCAACATTCTCTCCAAACTCCTAAACAGTGAACCTCCCGGCGCCTTTCCTGGCCTGGGGGTATCTGGAGTAAAAACACCTGCACTGTGCCGGTCGGTACAGACGCATGGGGACCTGCACAACGAAGGACACGAGGACTTTAATGCTTTCGAGAAGATACCACCTGCCAGCCTCGCAGATGTTAACATCCCCAAAGTGGTCCAGAGTCGAAAAATGTGTCACTCGTTAAAACACTGATGCTTTGTCCTGCTGACTCCAGGTGGGAGTTTGGAGGGTTGGGGGAGGGCTTCTGGGATAAGCGTCAGATGATTTTACCTCCCCAGTGTTTCCAGAATTTCTGTCTCAGCCAAATTTGAACAACATATTCACAGAGTTTCTTACTCTCTCCATTTTCATTCCCTAAAGTCTCTCTGGAAATGGGGACTTTTTCCTCTTTCCACCAGAGTGTAGAGTACTCATTTTCTTTGCTCATTCAACAAATACGTATTGAATCAGAATGAAGTGCCAGGCACTCGGCTAGATCCCAGACATAGAATTCTGACAGAAGAAAAACAGAAAAATCCCCTGCCCTTCGCGGTTCTAAGGAATCACCCTGTGAGGTGTCGTGAGCATGACAGCAAGGAGGCCGAGGCAGATCCTGACCCATTCTGGGCAGCACAGGAGAGAGAATCCTTAGGGAGGTGAAATGGCGCTGGGGTTCCATGGTGAGACCCGAATGAGCACTGGCCGGCATCAGAGAGGACGCACTTCCTATTGCTGCTTCTCCTCTGTCTGTCTGTCTGTCTCCCATGCAGGACACAGTATCCCCTGCTGACCACCACACCGCCAGCAAGGACGCTGGTCTTCCCACTTCCATCCTGCCCAGGCTAATCAGTTCTTTTCTCAGTAAGCTTGGGAATATTTTGTTGTTGCTGTTAAGAGACACACACACACACAGAGAGACAGAGAGAGAGAGAGAGAAAGTGGGGGAGAAGGCAGAGAGGGGGAGAGAGAGAATCTTAAGCAGGCTCCATGCTCCCACACAGAGCCCAACATGGGGCTCGATCTCGTGACCTTGAGATCACAACCTGAGCCCAAATCAAGAGTGAGACACTTAACGGACTGAGCCACCCAGGTGTCCCAAGCTTGGAAAAATTAAAAAAAAACACGATCAACGTGCATTAAGTCATGTTAATCCAACCCTTAACATCCCTCCACAGCTCCCCATTTGTTTCTAGCTAATTCTCTTTGCTGTGATCCTCAAAGCCCTGTCCAGTATCTGCACTACCTATCGTGTGACGTCACCTCCTGCTCGTCCCATGGACGGCTCACGGGTTCGGCAAAGCTCTTCTTCACAATTCCCCCAGCAGGTCAACATCCCTGCTCTGGGTCTTCAGGCCGGCTCTCTGCCCAGAATTCTCTGCTTCCTTTCTGTATGACTAAAAGAGTCTCGTCTTTCAGGTTTCAGCTTGATTGGCGTCTCCTCAAAGTCTCTACCCTTTTCATGTCTTTCATAGAACCTATAAAAATTATATTTCATTTATTTGTACAATGTTTCTCTCTCTTCTACCAGACTAAAATCTCCACAAAAGTAACAACCATATTCCTTGTTCTGTATCAGAGGTTAGTGTAGGGCCCGGTATATCATAGACCCTAAGTGCATGTTTTTGCTGAATAAATGGACTGATGTGTCAGATACACTTTTTTTTTTTTTTTGGTTAAATAAAATCTTTATTACAAGATTACTCTACAAGCAAGGGGGAAAACGGGGAAAAATTTTACATAATACAAGCTGATAAGTCCCAAGATCTTTAGGATGAGTCAACACGTGGGAGAGTCAGTGGTTTAGTTACAGTTCAAGGTCAAAGGCCTGAGACCCCGGAGAGAAGATGGTGTCCTTGCACTCTGGAGTCAAGAGAAACCTATGTCCAGTTGGAAGGCAGCCAAGCCAGAGGAATTCCCTCTTACCGAGAATCCTTTTTGTTCTATTCAGGCCTTTGACTGATGGGATGAGGCCCACCCACCTACCACTGGGTAGAGCAGTCTTCTTACTTAGCCTGCCAAGTCCAATGTTAAAGTCACCTGAAAACACAGACATGACATTTGACCAAATGTGTGGGCACCCTGTGGCCAGTCAACTTGACACATAAATTAACCATCCCCATCTCCCAGTAACCTCACAATTGTGTTTCCGCTGCATATCACTGACCTTTAAGCTTTTTGGCTGAGCCCTTTAAGATTTTGGTTGAGCCCAAATTCGCAACACGGGGGACTCCAGAATACACTGTGGGTGATTCCAAGATGCAGGTCCTCATGACTCTTGCTGCTGCCCGACTCTTTGTGCTTCTGGAGCTGGAATTCTGCCTGCGAGGGAACAGACGTAACTAGAGGCACAGCAAGAACCCCAAAGTGCAAAGTCACCACCACCATCAAGTGACAGAACACAAGACATGGAATCTATAATAAATAATAAATATTGGTATTATTGTAATTGTGTAGTAATAAATGTTTGTCATTATTACTGAATAAACATCATTTACTTACTGCATGCCAAATACTGTTCCAAGTACTTTACTTATCCTAATTTAATCACCATGATGGCCCTAGTTACTACGCTTATTCCTCTTCTATAGGAGAGCAAACGGAAGCACAGGGAGGTTAAGTGACTTAGACTAAGGATGGAGATACTAAAGGCAAATCCCAGGTCCATACCCAGACATGTCTGCTCTGGAATCTGTGTTCCTTCCTAATGTGCTCGACTGTCCGTCGGAGAGCCCACTGTGCTATTGACACTTCACTTCTTTAACAGCCACGTCAGTTCCGCAAGTTGAAATGACTACACGAGGAAAAGGAAGAAACAAAGACTGTCTAATTTACAGTGAAGACACTGAGGTTGACTGCTGAGGTGACATGCCCAAGGCTATAAGGCAAGTTAGCGGAAAAAAGGATTTTTCCAGCCAAATCTGTTGGACCTCTAAACCAAGTCTCCAGTATTCCTCAGCCACCTCATCTACGTGGATTGACGCCCAGTGGGTTCCTCCATCTCCAAAACCAAGCTCCCAATCCAGATGAAACATCATCTTAAGTGTAGAGCACAGTCAGGATCAGGGAACTTTAGTCGGGTCGTATTTTTTTCTGCATGAATTTTATGTATCAGTGAAAAGGGAATAGGTAGGGCTTGTGCAGAAATGGATTTATATTTCTGATTTCTCTCTGCATGGATTATTTTTGATGGTAAAAATGGATCAGTTGGAACGACAAATGCCAGGCACTTATTTATAGCTCTGGTCACTTACGTGGCAAACTGATTGACGTAAAATATGTCCAAACCAATTGTATCAGATACTAACCAGGGAAAGAAGAGGACCAGGTCACGAACTGCCGAGAGTCCAGCTTTACATAGGTACAGACCAGGAGTCACCTGGGACGGTTTAGAGAGGTTTGTCATTAGCTAAAATTCATCCCACCACTCTCTCTACTTCTGGAATTTTGCTTTTGTGAATGGAGAGACAGGAACCTAGCTAAACAATCAGGAAATCTGAGCCTTCCCACATATGTCTGTAAGGCCTCCCATGTGGGCATAGAGTAACTTCTTGCACACACTGCTTCAAGGACTATGAGGTCTGGATTAGCAACATGAAGCCAATGTTGATATCCCTCCAGCCAAGCCCCATGCATTAAGCACGGTATCTACAAATACCACAGCTACCATCTGTGTCCACCATTTTCATTGTGTACAATTTTTCCTAGAATGGATTCGTATTCTGTAGGTTGTTTCAATAATTCTAAATATTTCAGACACTGTTCAAATGTTCGTGGGTATATAGCCATTTGGCTGTTTAAAAATAGTCCCTAGGGATAATCGTTTATGAATATTTTTCCCAGAAAAATCACAGGTACTTAGGAGGATGGGCTTGTGTTTGGGCACTGTGTGCACAAAATATTATACAATACATTAAAAATGACATTACAAATAGTCTACATTAGCTAAACGGGCAGCTGTGATATATGTTTCTCAGCAGATATTTCTAAATAGTCACGATTCCCATCTGCCCATCACAGTTGCCGAGGCGCTGCCTAGATGCCTAGAAGCAACATGAACATATTTCCTCTGTTTTAAAGATGCATAAACAATCTACCAGGACACACTGATCTTCCCCCATTCTTTTTTTTTCTTCTCTTAACAAAGCAAAGGCTAAATAAAGCAGCTACAATAAGGGATTTTCTAAAGGTGAGCTGTCACTGGAAAAACCTCCCGTAATTTCGGGTTTGGCTGGCAAATGTTTGAGGCTGGATCCCTGGAGAAGTTCCCACCCTCTACCTGCTGAAGACACAGACTAAAACTTTGCACTGCCTATTCAGAAATAACAGGCCCGTATCATAGGTTAGCTATCAAGTCTGGCAGAGACCTAATAAATAAACACGTGGGAAATACCTTTGAGGACAGGTGCTGACGGCTGGCACAGCCCACGGTCCGTCAGTGGCAAAAAGAAAGGTCAGGCAGTATGATACACATTCACAGTTTACTGTGGTGTTTGTCCAGCGTGCTAATAACAGCTCAAAGAAAATAATTTGTTCTCAGGTAAGTCCCAACAATTCTCCGAATTCTCATAGTACTGACGGACTGAACAGAATCCTTTCTGCTAAGCTTTGCTTTCATTTTCAGTCCCATTGTCTTTTTTCAGTGGGTCTATGAAAGATGTAAATACGGTGTGTCAAGGAATATAATTCAGTGATAGTAACTCAATGAGGCATTGGCTCCATTTCCCAGTGGGATGTTCTGCAAATCTTTCTCTCCCTGAAGAAACTGATGGAGTTGTACCTGTCAAGAACAACACACTGCTATGTTTGGCATTTCCCCAAGTTGTGCTAGGAAGACCTTGAATTTGACTCTGTTATCTTAGCTTGAAATATTTCGACTCTACCATGAAATGGGGCAAACCAGCCAAAGGAGTGGGGAGAGGAGTGATTATATGTTTTGGAAGAGGAAGACAGAGTCTTATCTTCTGCAATGTGTCACTGGCTTAGATTTTTAACTTAAGTGTACAAGTTCAAGTTCACACCAGATCTTACTTCTTAGAATTATGACTTATTGAGGTCTAGAAAATGCAGATAGCTTACAAATGAAACTGCTTTTTCCTCTTTTTTGCTATCTCCTGGGTCTCAGAGTTAGAAATTTCCCCATCACATGTAATATTAAACTCTCCCCACACTCCTTCCCAGGTTATTAAAGAGATATGTTATAGAAACAACCTCAAGCCCCTTGTTACATGATAAATACACATTTTCACTGTTTGCTCAGTTTAATTCTGTATACAAGAGTTGCATTTATAAGGAAATGCTTACCTTATTAGGACCGCTGAGAGTAGCTTCCTACCTGTGGCTCATAATAGTCACCTGTTCCTGGAAAGCTTCTTAGAGGCTTTTTCATTGTAAGCAGGACTCCCATGTGCATCACAATATCCAACACATTGTAACTGACAGGACTTTAGTGAAGAACATTCTGGAGCTTAGGCACAGGAAGCCGAAAATCAACAAACTGAAATTCACATAAAATTCTGTGAGCCAATCAAAGCGTGGTAGCCTAACAGAACCTGGCAAATATTAAAATATAACAGTATGAACAAAGCACTAAAATAGAGAATTTGGGGAAATCCGGGAGGTGTTTTAGCACAAGGTGAATTCAAATCAAGGAGGACAATCAATGAGTGAGTTCAGCACGTCAGGACAACTTGAAAAATATCTCAAATTGTGTCATTTTCAAAGGCAAATGAGCTATTTGCATGCTTTGCTGCAATCTGAACATGGTGCTAATTAGATTACAGCTGAATGGCTTCCAGCACCCATCTGTTTCACCTCCTGAAATAGAGTTGGATTCGATGCAGTACCTATATGTGAGCTTTGGTTTTTGCCAAGCCATGTAGGAAAGTTTAGATGTTCTACAGCCTGAATTTTGTAACTTGGCAGTAAAATGTGTAGGTGTGTCCATGTATATACATCCATTATTCTCTTAAAATATACGCTTAAAAATTCATGCTTTCATGTTATCTTAAAGAATTGAGGTTTCATGAAACCAATGGGCTCATTTAAAAAGCATCATTCACCTTTTGTTCCATTTTCCACTCCCACGTTATGGTTTCCAGCATTGACCCTACCTTGGAAAAAAGTCCCCCTCTCCCCCCCAACCCCCATTCTTTCGGATTAAGTGTCTCTCGGAAGCAGGTTTCCCTTCCTGTTTCTTCACATCTCATAGAAAAGTAAGAACAAAGAAAGATCCTGGGTTCTCAGAAACCTTCAAAACAGCCACACAATGGCCAGACAGAGGAAGGCGATGCTCTTTGATGGGCACCGGCTTCCTCAAAGTCTGTCACCGCCTCAGTTTCAACAGCACCTGGAGGACGCTTTTCTCCATGTGCTGCACAAAGGCCTCAGAGGTGGGTAAAGGAGTGCATGCCACCCTGGCGAGGAGGGGCTTGAAAATGCTGTGGAGCCACGGATGGGACAAGCAGGGGTTCTAAAGTACCAGTTGGCAATCCCCACGCCCCCAAAGATGGCGGGTACCATGGCCACGGCTGAGAGATTTGGGATCACTGGGGCAACAGGGAATGGGAAAACAAATACATATTTGAATTCAGGTAGAGTGACTTAATTCACAAATCGGTACTTCACGATTTCCAACTTTCATATCCTCACACCGTATTTTTTCCCAGCCCGTTGTGTTCTTCCTCTACATAAAACTTCCATAGGTACCAAATTACTGTAGACAAAACAAGATGGGACCACTCCCTGAATAAACTGGTCCTCTCTCGACTCTGCTAAAGAACTAAAATGTCTACTGAGCTGGTATGCAGTTAGTGTATCAGGAGCTACACATTGTTAGCCCTCTGCCTTATTCATTCCTCCCAAAACCCAGGGAGACAGATCCCATTACCCTGCTTTTCCAGTAACAAAACAGAGAAAAGAAACAGTAAGTAACTGTCCCAAAGACCCACAGCTACTGATTCTCCAAACAATATGGCTGCCGAATCTCATTCCTTCTCCTCTTCCCCCTGCGGGGCAGTCAGACAGGACGTCCCGGTGAACTCAGGGACTGAATGTCTCTTGGCCTTCAGAGGTGGCCAGTTCGGCAGCCCTCAGATCTCCTCAGATCACAGAACAGCCATATGTGAACCAGGCAGTATACGCAGAGATTGGAGCGGTCGCAGATAATGAAAACTAGGGAAATAGCACATCAAAGTATCAAGTTCGGGCTCCTCTCGAAAAACTCCTATCCCTCTTTGTACACTATAAATTAAGCCCTTATGGGAATTCCACGTGTCTGAGGTTGACCTTCACCCAAAACCAGTTGTAAATACGGAGCTAGACCATTTGGAAATATGTAGACTCTGAGAAGGAAGAATTACACTAACTAAACAAATGGTCACGATTTTCCTTGCCAATTGCCACTTTTATTACCATTCTGGGGAGAAAGTATCTGCTTTACACAGAGGGAGGGCAGATGGCTCAGTGGGAGCTGAACTCTGGCGTGGCTTAGGAGCTACTAAATCTTGGCCAGACAGATACGGTCTCAAGTATTAGGCATCGCTAAGCAGTTGTTGCCGAAGTGTATGCCCTTTAGAGGCTCTGTATAATAGTATTCATCTCTGCTCCTGGCCTGGCAAGAAAATCCACCTGAGAGTCTCAAAGGTCTTTTCTATCCAAGATCTATGGGCCAACATCTCTGCTTCTTACCGAGACAAAATGCCCACAGAGCACTCGTGCACTCAGCAGAAGCTTTGAAATATAATTCTCTGGTTCCAAAAATGTCCACATGCTAGAATTAGCTGATGATTAAGAAGCTTGTCTCCGTGTCAAAGGGAGGTTCATTTCCCATAAGTAAACTCGTGGTGGGCAGGAGGGTATCATTTATAATCCTCCATTTAAACATACCAAATTGAATAGATGTTGTGGGAGTTTCTGTTCAACTAAAAATAAAGATGTTTCCTTCGGTCTGATAAATGTTGGGAATTTTCTATAAACCCATGCCTCTGGCTCCACCCTCCATCCCTTTGCCCTTGCTTATTTCTGTCTCGTATTTTTCATTTCCTGAGCCACTGCCTTTCCTCCAGAACCCTTCCCATTCTGTTTCTCGGAGTTCACGCTTCCTCCAGTAAACGCCAGCCTCTGGTGTCCATACATCTTCACTTCTCCCTTTGCATTTGGTTTTTGGAGGCACAGGATGTTGTATTTGAGAGCACAGGATCTGGGACAAAGCAGAGCTGGAGGGATTCTTTACTGTCAGCTCGATGAATGTGGAGACACAGCTCCCTTACACCCGAGCCTCCTGGATCTGCAAAATGGGAACAAGAACCTCAGGTGTTTCTTGGGGAAATGAAATAGGGGAGCACTTACAAAGCACTTCCCACAGTGCCCTGTGGCTCACCACATTTTCTTTGTCGAGCTGTCAAGAAAGTGTGGACCTCTCTGATTCGAGCTGGCATGGAAATGAATAAAAATTGTGTTTGTCATCACTCGGCATCAGGGAGTACAAATCAAAACCACAATGAGATCCCACCTCACACCAGTCACAACGGCTAAAATTAACAAGTCAGGAAACGACTGATGCTGGCGAGGATGTGGAGAAAGGGGAACCCTCCTACACTGTCGGTGGGAATGCAAGCTGGTGCAGCCACTCTGGAAAACAGCATGGAGGTTCCTCAGAAAGTTGAAAATAGAACTACCCTATGACCCAGCAATCATAGTACTGGGTATTTACCCTAAAGGTACAAATGTAGTGATCTGAATGACATGTGTACCTGAATGTTTATAGCAGCAATGTCCACAAGAGCCAAACTATGGAGAGAACCTAGATGTCCATCAACAGATGAATGGATCAAGAAGATGTGGTATATATACACAATGGAATACTATGCAGCCATCCAAAGAAATGAAATCTTGCCTTTTGCAACAACGTGGATGGAACTAGAGGGTATCATGCTGAGTGAAATAAGTCAATCAGAGAAAGACAATTTTCATATGATCTCCCTGATATGATGAATTTAAGAGACAAAGTGGGGTGTTTGGGGGAAAGGGAAGGAAAAAATGAAACAAGATGGGATTGGGAGGGAACAAACCATAAGAGATTCTTAATCTCACAAAACAAACTGTAGGTTGCTGGGAGGAGGGGTGCAGGGAGAAGGTGGTTGAGTTATGGACATTGGGGAGGGTATGTGCTATGGTGAGTGTTCGGAAGTGTGTAAGCCTGACGATTCACAGACCTGTGCCCCTATTGTGTTTATTACTTGTCTTACACCGAAAATACCGATATTCCCCAACTTTCTGATCTGCCTACAATATTGTAAAAAACACACCTCAAGAAAAGTACACATTTTTGAAACACAATTTGTAGCCTTGTACAAACATTGTATAAACATTGCCTAAACATTGTATAAAATGTTTCTGCCTTTGTCCCCACCATGCATAAAAAGTTTTTAAAGTAAGATTACAACAGAGGCTCACCTTGAAGACACTTTAAGATTCCAAGTTAAATCAAGTATTTTGTGTATTAACATATTTAATTCAATGGGCTTTCTTTTTTTTTTTTCCAACTTAGCAATAAAGACTTGGGTAAAATCTATACATAGACTACTTAGAACATATCCAAAAAAGAAAAAAATAAGTTGACATTACATGCTCTACGTGCTCTGGTCAAATAATGGAACCAAATGACAAGGAAATTACTTACAAACAACCCTTTGAGGATCATAATTTACAGCAGTAGAAAGTAAGGGGGAAGAGGTTAAGTAACTTGCCTGAGGCCATGCAATTAGGAGTCAGTCAAAGGAAGGAGCTGAGGCAGGTCTAGAATCCAATTCCAGCTGGCCCCAAAGTGTACGTTCTTTCTACTCCATCGCGCTGTTCAGCCGTGCCCCACCGGATCTGCCAGGCCCTCTTGTCCAATATCACAAAGCTGAGGTTCGAAGCAAATGCACAAAATATAATTATTCTTAATTCAGAATACATTGCAAACAATTGCAGAAATCTTTATTTTAATATATCAACAGTGTAGCACAATGATTCTTAACTAAGGACAATTCTGCTCTCTGGGGAATATTTGCCAATGTCTGGAGACATTTTTTTTTTTTTTTTTTTTTTTTTACTGGAGACATTTTTGATTGTCCTTACAAAGGGGAGGATGGTGTTGCTGGCATCTGGTTAGTAGAAGTTAGAAATATTGCTTGAGGGGCGCCTGCCTTGGGTTAAGTGTCTGCCTTGGGCTCAGGTCATGATCCCAAAGTCCCGGGATCAAGCCCCGGTGTTGGTGTCAGGCTCCCTGCTCAGCGGGGAGTCTGTTTCTTCCACTGCCTTTCACTCCACTAGTGCTCTCTCTCTCTCACTATCTCAAATAAATAAAATCTTTAAAATAAAACGAGAAAAAAATACTGCTTGAGCAACTTATGATATACAGGACAGTTCCCTCCAGCAAACAATCACCCACTCCATAATGTCAATGGTGCCTGAAAAACTTGACAAACACTGATGTAGGGGCTTCTGCTTCAGGACAAGTGAAATCGTTTCACTCACCTTCCCACTGTGGACAAATTTTATAAACCAATGAAATATTAGCTGATATTTTCTAAAACACTGAAAAGACAGTGAAGAGCCGTGGGATCAAATTCTGAACAAAGGGAATATTCCAGGGAGGTGAGTGTAGCACATAAAACTGCTTTTGCCCTGAGGGCATTTACTGATAAGAAGCAAGCTACCAAGCTAAGCTGTGGTTTAGTGGTTCTTCAGGACGATGGGAACGGACCCTTCCCCTCCGACCCCCCCACCCCCCCACCCCCACCCCCCCACCCCCGGCTACTCAACATCTCTCAATAAGAGATCAGTGGCATCTCTTCCAATTTAGCTGGGAGTTAAGGGAGGACACCGAGGGTTGCTCTGAACGAGAAATTAATCAGCCTTTGGGCACACTGCAGTCTAAATTTGTATCTTCTTAAGCTTTAATGTTTATTTACTACCAGACTAGTAGTGCCTTGGAGGTACTGGGCGGCTGCAAATGGAAATTATTGCTTCAACAAGTTAGTTATAAGAAGCCTCGAAATTTCTTAGAGACTTTTCAACTACAATGACCATCACACCGTCAAAAATAACATGGTATAGAAGTACCTAAGAAGATGCTCTCAAAATAACAAAGGACAGAAACTCAACGTGTTAGGATAACTACACAGGGAGTGTAAGAAAATTGTGCTCCCTGTGGGTAGTGGGCATTCCCACAGGTCACGGCCATCTGGCTCTGTCCTGCTTCCAGCTCAGGAGAGAATCACACTTCCTCGCCTCTTGAAATTAGGAATGGCCATTCACCTTTCTGTCACTCTGCCTAATGCTGCAATTTTGGCTATAGCTGTAAGGAGAAATTACCCGATACCACTTAATTCCCAAAATGACCATGGTTCCCTGCAATACTTACCCTTTGACGTTAATATGCAGCACACTGCGACCAGGGTTCAATGTGGAGTGGCTCTGCAGAGAGGAGGGGCTCTTGTTCTCAGATTGCCAGAATGTTTAAGTGCTGGAGGTCACTTTCAGCCTCAAAGCAATCTGTCTCCAGGCACTTAGCACGCCTGCCTCGCTGGCTCTCCAAATGAACTTGATGTGTCTAAATTATCAGTGACTGGAGAGTCCAGACACCAATTTAATGTGCCACTTAGATATTTATGTTTGTTTCTTATCTCCCCAAACAGTCTGTAACTCCTCAATGGAGAAAACTAGTCCTGATCCAGGCCATCTCTCCTGTAATTCTTGGGGTGGGGGGCACAGTACATAGCAGACAATATACATTAGGGGTGGGAGTTGGGGTTGCGGGGGAAGCACTGAACAATCCCAAGAGAAGAAATCTTGTTCCCAAGAGTAATAGCCATTTAGCTTTTGGGTAAGGAGCCCCCTTGTGATTGAAACCAAGGATATAATTTTAGGACCCTCCACTGTAGAGATGAAGGAAAGTGGACTTTTTATACAACCCCAGACAATCTTGAGTCTTTTGTTGTTAGGTAGAAGATCTCTGCCACTTAAAGACATTATTCAAATGACAGTGCTCTCCAAAAAGTAGCCTAAACCCAGGCCCAACTTGGATCTCTACAGAAAAGAGAATTCCAGAAACAGCTGAAATTGGCCTCTGCTTTGTGTAACCAGCTTTGTTCAGGGACACACTGCTGCTCTGTGCGGTGTGAAGAGACGACAGAACCATGTCTGACAAGAAAATAGATGTTGTCTCTTGCAATGTTGTAATTGTGAAGTTTACTTCAGAAACATTAGCGTATTGGTGAATCTTTCCTCTTGAAATATCAATTATTTTATTGAGAGACTTGGGTAGGCAATCGCTATCATGTGAGCTTCTTCTTAACCATGAGTTGAAATGCAATGTAATGTGCTGAACGTACTAACTTTATGAGGTGTCGTCCATCTTAAACCACGGAAGGCCACTCTGCTTGAGTAATTGATGCTCCATAGCAAGAACTGTGGGATAACCAACCTTATGTTGTATGTAACTCACACCTAGAGACACATATATTGTTAAATATATGGGATTTTTTTCTCCATTCTTTCTTTCACAGACAGGGAAATCCTTCTTCATTTTAAGACGGAGACCTGTCCTTCCAAGTGTATGCTGGGGTAAGGCACAGAAACACACTGAGCTCCGTAAAAGAAAAGCTCCCTATTGGAAGGTGAACATGGCATCTTTTATAATTATTCTAGGGCCTTCCATTCAGGGGAAGAAAAAATAAAGAAGAAATAGAGCTCCTTGCTGAGAGCAGCCTCAAAGATCACCCACTTCCAAGCTCTCCCATGTGTATAGTAACCAGGCCGGGAGGTATATAATCTTATTTTACCTGTCCCCCCCACCCCCACCAGGACTATCTAGAACAAAGTAAAAAGCAGTAGCCATACTTGGATTCAGAGGTTCCTGGAACACTAAAAGTTTGGAAAAGATTATTAGTTTTCCTTTTTTTTTTTTTTTTTAAACTTGAATTCATCTAAAACCCTTCTGTATTTATTTACTACATCTATTATAATAGAGGACCACAAGTTGGGTGGCTTGGAATGATAAAAATTTATTTCCCCACTGTTCTGAGGATTAAAAGTCCAGAATCAAGGTGCTGGCCATGCTCTGTCTGAAGGCTGTAAGGGAGGCTCCTTCCTTGAGTCTTCCGAGCTTTGGGTGGTCCCAGGGATCCCTGGCTTGTGGCCACAGCACTCTAATCCATGCCTCCATCTGGATGTGGACTTTCCTCCCTGTCTGTGGCAAAATATCCTTCTTGTACAGACACCAGTCACGGTAGACTAAGGGCCCATATTGCTTCAATATGTCCTCATCCTAACTTAACTAATCACAGCTAGAAGACCCCTTTCTCAGACGAATTCACATCTGGTGACATCACGGGGTAGGATGTCAGCCTATCTTCTGGGGAGACAGAATTCAACCCATAACAACCCCCAACTAGCAACAGGCAGAATCAGGCTGGATCACTTGGGATCTTGTGTTTGTGTTTTAATGAGCTGAGCATCAGCTCAAAGAACTGGCCTGTGGCCAGCGGCAGGCAAAGGAGGATACACGATTCAGTGGGCACTCACGCAAACAGGACAGTGCTTCTGTCCAATTTCAACTTGAATAGAAACGTTTCTTTCAGGAGGAAGTTAACCTCAAAGAAACACAGAAGATAGAACCTCCGGAGATGTTGGTGACTGTAATCTGGAGAGCGTAGGGACAGCTGGACCCACACGGGCCTCTCCCAAGCAAGCAGAAACACGGCCGCTGTGTCAGACTCACACCCATTCACACCTTGGCAGCCTCCCAATACCCAGCCCTGTGCCGGTGTTTCCTCTGGGAACGCATGGCTGCAAGCTGCTCAAAGGCTCTGCCGTGACCGGGTTGGTTGCCTAAGCAGAACAGGGAGGGAAGAGGGAGGCAGTGGCGGTTGATGGCGGAACCAGTGGCAATGATCTTCTCACAAAAGAAGAATGATCTTCCCACAAAAGAAGCTGAGGGGATCTCAAAGAGATTAAAGGGGAAATACCATTTACTGAGGCAGGGATCAAAGGTTGCCTCACATACCCCTCACAGTAAGGGCATTCGCTTTGGGGGTATACAGTTGGAGTCATGTATTGGCCCCGGGACATAATGCTGTATCCATGATTTGCTACCTGTGGCCATTCTTTTTTCTCTACTGAAGCGCGGAGGAGGATGGGTGGGATTGAAGAGGTGATAAATTCAATAAATCTGTTGAAAGACAACAGATCAAGTGGGTTTCAGAAACTTCCCAAAGCTGACGTAAAAGTCCTTTGCTACTCCAGCTGGTCACTACACAAGATGGACAATCGCTTGCATTAGTGTCCACGCCAAGAATTTGCCTCTTCTTAAGGGCTCTTTTTCAAATGATCGTTCTGGAGTTCTTTAACTTCATTTGCATCTTTTTTTTAATAATTTCTTTCTTTCATAATCTTTCTTTCTCTCTTTCTCTTTCTTTCTTTCTTTCTTTCTTTCTTTTCTTCTTTCTTCTCTTTCTGAAAATGGCATTACTTTTTCTTTGCTGGAGAAACATTTTAAATCCACCCACTTGCCTATCTACATTTTGGACAAGTTATGTGGAAACTTCCTCCTCTGAGCCATGTACACACTACTTTTGTGCTATTCAAGTTCTGAAGAGAAAATATATCTACTCTCTTTTTCTAGGGAAAAAAAAAAGAATAGGAAAAAATGAGCAAGTGTGGTAAAAGATAGTTTAACTTATCATGAATGAGAAATGTTGTAAATACTTTCAAGTGAGAGAGCACAGAATGGACACATTACTTGCCAGGTCACATTTAAACAGTTAGTCTATACCTAGAGGATTATCCAACTCATCACTGACCTTGGCAATGGGACAAGAGTAACATTTTTAAGAGGATAAAATGTTCTTGAAAAATATCCCAGAAGGATCAGATGGATCCCCACTTTGTTTTCATGACTCTCCATGGGGCTTTGCCTATTTCTCTTCTTCAGCCAAGAAATAGGGAGTCTTTTAAAACAAAGGTGGGAAAAATGTCATGCTTGATTCTGTTTCCATGTCTTGGATTACTGTTCATACTTAATAGAGTCATCATGGAAATAATCTCCTGAAAAGGCGCATGTATTTTACTTCTCTTGAGGTTGAATGGCAATAAAAGACTGTAAATGGAGACTAGAACAAGCCACAAAATTATAACCTTAATCACTGGGAGCAATTTTTTGTTTGTTTGTTTGTGTTTGCTTTTTAAAGTCAGTGATCCCATAGACCGGTCTTGCTTACAAGAAAAGATTCCATGAAATGAAATAACTGAATGAATGAATAGTTCAATTAAATAATGAACAAATATATAAATAGGAATATATGAAAAGTACAAATATTTTTAATGTTATGATTAACCCTTCTTTGTTGATTATGTTCTAAGTTTAAGACGTTGAAATATAGTATTTTAAGAGAATTCATGGCAATCTCAGATTGTAGTAGCATTCTAAAACAACATGTCCTAGAAAAATAGAAGCTGAGAAATTATATGGTTTCATAAATTCTTTGAAGGTGAAAATTTATTTTTGAAATTCAGAAAATCGCAGGGCTCTCATTAGTGAGTTGATTTCCTTCGCACCCTTGCTAAAGTAGTCACTTCCATTCATTACAAAAAAAAAATTGTCATGCTTTGCTCCAGCAAGAGCTTTCATTGTTAATATAATAACACAGATTAAAAGCACCTACATGGCTCAGTCAGTTAAGTGCCTAGTTCTTGATTTTAGCTCAGATCATGATTTCAGGGTCATGGGGTTGAACCCCGAGTTGGGCTCTGTGCTCCACACTCAGTCAACAGTCTGCCCGAGACTCTCTCTGTCTCCCTCTGCCCCTCTCCCACATGAGCTCTCGTGCTCTCTCTCTTCCCCCTCTCTCATATAAATAAATAAGTCTTTCAAAAAAACAATAGCAAAGCAGGTTAGTGGCCCCCAAATGATAGCTGCATTAAGAACCACTCAGTTATTCAGAATGAATAATTACAAAAGGTTGTTTATTTGATGGAAAGAAGCCAGTTGACAGAAAGGAAAAGACAGAAAGAATGAAGTGGAGAGATGCTATTTCAGTTAACTGGGTTGTTGAATCTCCCATAGGATCTCAACAAGTAGAGAATTCGCCCCATCATTGCCTTCATGACAGTCAGTGAAAGAGAAGTGAGCTTATGCAAATAAACTTTGGAATTTTTTTTCAGTGAAGAAGGACAGAGTCTTCAGACTAAATGCACCATCTAGGTGTTCCCCAGAATAACTTCATTCTTATTCGAAAACATTTACGGGCTTGTGTCAAGCATGGCAGTGGTGCAAGGGGCCAAGAGGCAGGAGCAAAGAAAGCAAAGTCCCTGACTTTATGGAGTTTTTATTCCAGTGAGTGAAAGAAACCTAACATCTCTGCGATAGTCTAACACACCCAGGATAAAGATCCTAGAAGATTCCAAAGAGAAAAAAATAAAACTACAAAAGGGTAATAACTGCATTGGCTTTCGGATTCTTTTCTTCAACGGTCCCAAATACTCAAAGATATTGGAGAAATACTTTCAATATTCTGAGGGAAAATAATTTTGAACTGAAAATTCTATGCCCAGCTAAAATAGCACGGAATGATGAGCTCAAGTAGCACAGAATGATGAGCTCTGACGTCAGGATTCCATAGGAATTCAAGATCGCAAGAAACACTCCTTCTTCCTTCCTGCTGCCTTTTTCATTCAATCTGAAGGCTTTCCTCTGCTGGTCCCTAGAGTTTAACTAAAAGAGATGCCCCAGCATGTTGTGTCCTTTTGCATATTAAAGAACAGTATTTAGGTATTACATATTAAAATGTTAATTCTCAGAGTTTCGTGTCACACCTAGAAATTTCTTCCCCCATCCTACTCCTCTAGCTTCTCGACCTCGCCCCACCCCCAACCCCACCAATTCAGCTCGATGCAGGGAACAGGTGGGGAACAATGTCCTTTTGGCCCCTCTTTCTTGTCATTCTTTGCCCTGTGTCAAACACCCCTGCTCTTCTGAAAACTCCAAAAGGAGTAAGGAAAACCGGAGTGTGGTGATCCTGCCTGGTGACAAGAGACGGACGCTGCTTCCTGAATGCCACACACCGTTTCTCTGTTCACGTTAGTCCAAGCACATTTACATGTGCCAACAGGCACAGGGAAATACAGAGCAGAAACTGAGCTCTGCACTGCCAACTGCTCTTTCCATTTCACAAATTTTCCCTCTTTTCACCTGACAGAATGAGCATCATGTCAGGATTTTCCTTCACTTCAGTGTATTAGTGAATCTCTAAGTGGGTTTACCAGTACGCTCAAATCCAAGAGGGGAAAAAACAAAACAAAACACTAATCTCTGCTGTCGTCTGTCTTTCATGGTTTGAAGAGACGCCTGAAATCTTCTTGCAGATGCACTAGAGCATAGCATGTTCATCTAAGTACAAAATGTGCTTTTTATGGCGCGTACAACAATGCCCAGGATGTAATAAGTCTTTCCCCTAAATGTTAACTCTAAGGAATTACATGTTTCTGCTTTCTTATTCAGTGTATATTTGAGTAATAATATATATTTTGTGTACAAAAGCACAGTGTTCTTTACGTGAGTGACTCACTCAATCTTCCAGTGCTATGAGGTCCTATGACCACTCTCGACTTCCAGATTAGGGAACCAACCAGAGGCACAGTGAAGATAAGCAACTTCCCTAGTCACACAGCTTGAACCCAGTCAATCAGGCCCCACAGCCTACCATTGGCTCTGAACAGGTTCTACCTTGTTGGCTCTCAACTCATGCTTTGCTAAGACTATGTCTATACTAAATCAGACGGTTATGACAGTTTTCTCACTAATTCACCTGACTTGCTCAAGGATTAATGAGCGACCCTGTGAAACCACGAAATGAACTTGGGTCTTTCAAAAGGTGTTACATCTCCAGCCTTCCTATGTCACTGCCAACCTTTTCTTACTTGCACCTAATGCCAGAAATGTACAGAAACAGAGCCTATGAGTCAACAGAATCTGAGACATTATTCAACCCAACATCATCCCATTGTGGGAATCTTTACTACAACTTTCTTGTAGCATCTGGCTGCTGCTGCGGGACTCCCTCATTGTAGATCATCCCGTGGCTAGACCATACTACTTATTGAAAAAACATCCTTATAAGGAGTCAAAACTTTCTTCCCAACAGCTTCTATTTCTCTTCCCAGTTCTGCTCTGGAAACGTGAGAATACATGTAATCTTACTGCAACATAATGATTCCACCAACGGAGGCCCAGGATAGCCTGACTTCCTTCCAGACTGTTCATTTTCCTACTAACACACCGAGTGTGGTCCTCCATGTCCGCAATGTTTGATAATCACAGTTGTCCAGACGCAAAAGAACTGTTTCGTACAAAGTAATGCCACACTCTTCTCTACATAATTTTATGTACTGGTCCTCAATGAAGACATATTAAGTTGAATTAGTTATCTCGTCGGCCACAATCTACCACTGACTAGTGTTGATCTCAGAGGGTGACTGTTAGAAGGCAATGACTTAATGACTTAGAATGAATTAGTTCAGTGCCCAATAAACAGGAAGTACTCAATAACCAGTAACTAGTTTCATTATGACCTAAATTGCCTAATTCGGAATGTGACCCATTATTTCACCAAGCTGATCTTCCAACATATTAACTTTTCCTGACATTTTGTCATTCTGAAGTGCTGTAAGTACACCTTATACAGGTTCATCTGAGCTGACAGCTGAGACATCGAATCTGTCAGGCAGTAAGCAAACACAGAGACCTGCTCTCAGGAGGGCGCTTACTGCACCATGCTTTCTTGAAAGCATAAGTGTTAGGTGTCTGGGTGGCTCAGTTGGTTAAGTGTCTGCCTTTGATTCAGGTCCTGATCCCAGGGTCTCGGGATGGAGTCCCATATCGGGCTCCCTGCTTAGAGAGGAGCCCGCATCTCCCTTTCGCTCTGCCTCCTGCTCCCCCTGCTTGCGCTCACTTTTTCTCTCTCGGTCAAATAAATAAATAAAATCTTAAGAAAGCATCAGTGGTTAGTGGGCCTTTCATTTCATGTTTGCTCATGTCTAAGCAAGAAAAGAGAAACAGCATGCTATAAAGAGAGAGGACCAGATGCCATAGCAGTAGGGCTCAGCTTGGGGAGGACCTTCTAGAAGAGACTACTCTCCCTCACATTGCTGGGACATCTGTCGCGGATGTGTGTGTGTCTGTGTGCATACATACATACGTGCACACATATCAGCAAGCAAAACATATTGAAAACAAATGAACTAAGCTTGAACTCAAGAAGTTAAACAGGCAAGAAAATAAACAACAGAGAAAAGGAAGCAGTACCGAAAAAGAAAACAATAAAATGGAATAAGATGAATGACAGAATTGAATTGGTTTTCTGAAAAGAACAAAAACAAATGAAATCCAAATAAGATAAAGAAATAACTGCAAGATTAAAAATATAGAGATAAAACCAAGAATATAACTGAAAACAAAACAAATATTCAAATAATACTTGTTTTTCTGCTGTCACTCCTCTTGTGAAACCTGTACTCACGCCTTCCATATTTTGTCAAATTGCCAAGGTCATCCTTCAGGAATCAAGGTCAACAAGAGCCAAGTCTTCCATGGCTGCCAAGAGAGAGGGAGAGAGGAAGGGGGAGTCTGCCTACATTGCTCTCTGCAGCGGAATGTGGAAGATACTTCTCACCGAGGTTCACAATCCGGGGGGGACCCCAAAAGGAGGAAGATGTAGCACAGAATGAGAACGGCAAATGTCTACTCCCCTTTCTTTTTGACAGCTCAATCTCCACATATGTAATTTATCCTGTATTTATACTCGAAAAGAGTCCCTACCAAGAACACAACTATACCTTATACTAAAACCAAAACCACATTTATGTCCTTTCACAGAGAAATAGATCCAAAAGTTAGGAGTTACTATATCTGATAGATTCGGAACAACTGGATGTTATAAAAAAACAAACAAACAAGAAAACCAGCCCCAAATGGAGTTGCGTATGCTAAGCCCCACGTCACCAAACCGAAACAACTTAATTACGGTTCTGGCTGTCCCCAAAATGGATTCTTAAACCAGTCAATCAGGAATCTCCTGACCAGCACCAGTCAAGTCACCTTTCTACCGGAGCCCTACCATCCCTGGAAGGATGGACATTTATAGTAACCAACCTGCTCTCTTGCCTACTCTATTCCTGTTCCCATTCCGTTCTCCCAATAAAGCTATTCGATCTTGTACAGCTCCTCAAGCTCCCTTCCATCTGTTAGACTGGACATTGTTCAACTCAAATTGATTTTTGTTCAAATAAACTTCTAAAATTTTTAATAGACCTCGGTTTATCTTTTCCCGCTGAACACCTGAGTAACGTCAATTCCTCTGTCTTCTTGTTTTGATAGTTTTCCATAGACAAAACTGTAGATCTCATACAGTAGTGGAGGGATTTGGGGGGAGGGGAGGGAAAAAAACTGAAATATGTAAATACTACCCCTCACCCACGTGCTCAGACATTCACTGTAAGAGCTCTGGCTATTAATCCAACAGATACTATAATTTGATGACCCACAGAATCAAAAGCTGTGTTTTGATTTTTGGCTTGATCAGCCTTTTGATAGCACTTACAAGGTAATTTATTAGTGTGGCCTTTGAATTTCCCTGGGGTATGACCTGCTTTTTGAATTGAGAACTTAGAAATTCAAGCTACCCATTTTTCTTCTTTAATGCCCTCTGCCAGCAGAAGCGGCCGCTCTAACTCAAGGACTGGAATTCTGCATGTCCTTACTGTTCTCTAGGACAGGGGAAAGAGCTTCCCCAGAAACTTGCTTAAAACCAGAACCTCCTCCCAGGGGGTAATGTAACTGGTGCTTTTATCTTGGCGTGCCTTGGGCTGTGACATTCCCTCCCCTGACAGGATTTTTGCGGTCCCTCAGCCTCAGCGGATCACCTCCATCTCCTGCGAACATGTCGACCTCCCGCCACCACCTCCACATTACTCCACATTACTGGTTTATTAAGCAGAATTCTTGTTACAAAGCAAAAGAAATGACTCTGGCTAATTTAAGCAAGATGTTGCTTACTGCCATCCTATTGGACAGTTATAGAACCTGGGAAATCAACCACAGGAACTGACATTAACTCGGGGAACACACAAAGCCAAGAGAACACCTGAGCAGCTGGTCGATATGGTGATCCGGACACACAGCTCTGGTTTCTCTCTTACTCTTCACTTTGTGTCTTGATCCCCCTGTTCTGGTCGCCAGAGAGAAGGGAAAAGTTGCTCTGATGGACCCTGCCTCCAGCAGGAGTCACAGAATTCTCCAAACGTGTAACAGAGGATTGAATGACACGTTAAGTATGACACCTTGGTCTTGTCCCTCAGCTCTGCACACTGCCCCTGTGTGTCACTGGAATAAAACTTCGCGGCATGTGAGTACTCTGTTTCTCTGCATCCTTTTTGAGACATTTGGGTTCCTATGTCCTTGTTTCTGAGAGATTTGTTGTGAAAGGTTAGTACGTAAAGCAGAGAACTGAAAGAAGCCAAAGGAGTAAACTGATGTGCGGAAGAGCTAAAGAACTAATCAGAGAGGAAAAGCGTGGGCAGGAGAGAGGAGTCAGATGGGCACCTGATATTTCCTGGAGAGGGGAGGGGACCGGAGAATGGAGAACTGGGTATTGAATATGTGAGGAGAGGAAAACTATGCAGACGGTTACCATGACAAGGAAGTTTGGTTCTGTTTGTTTGTTTTTAAAGCAGGCTCCTGCCTAGCATGGAACCCAACATAGGGCTTGAACTCACAACCCTGAGATCAAGTCGGACACTTAACCAGCCCACCACGCAGGCACCCAAGGAAGCTTTTGATGGAGGGAATCTTTAGGCTCTTGGGGATGTAATTTCTTTTCAAGAGACTGAATAAGGGCAAAGTTATGTTTCATGTTTTCTCTTATTTATTTTTAGAAAAGCAGTTATGCGTCTATTTGAGGAGATCACAAAAAGGCGCCGTTTTATTAACGCTCACATTGAAATCCTCTTCGTCCTATTTAAATTCCTTTGGGGCTAAAGTCTGCTTGGTCTGAAATGTGATTCTTTTCATGGAAGCCCTGTGTTCTTGTAGTCTCTTGACAGTTCCAGACCCTTTTCTGGGTGATGCCTTTGTCTCAGAAGCTGCCTTTACCCTGGAGACTCAGGGTGCTGTTCAACTTCTACTGCAACATCATATTTCTTATTGTGCTGGTGTCTTGTTTTCTTTGCTCAATCTCAAATGAGAGGAAATCTGTCCACCCTCTGGACACAGGTGAAACTTTCACCGCTGTCTGTTTCAGAGACTCTATGAGTTGATGGGAGTCTTGAAAAATTATAAGCCTGCACCATTGCCACCAACCCCAAACAGAGTGCAATCCTTACATGGACTCTAGCTCTTGCGTGGGATAAACCACGACCAATCAGCCTTTTCTCCAGCTGTGTTTTGGCGACTGCATGTGCCAAATGTTCTTTTAAAAGAGGTGCAGAGCAGTGCGGCAAGGGGCACTGTCTGAATGAGGGATGAGTGTCTGAAGTTCTCTAATTGCTATAGACCTCAGGGTGCAGACAGTAGCAGATCAATTGATGGTTTTTCTAAGCATTTTTGTTTTTCAGCCTAGAGAGCTCACAGTACTGCAAGAGAAAGCACTGCGGCCCTCCACTCTTACTGATCAATCAGCTCTACTGAGTTTATAGTCGACTGAAAAACTTCCACGATTCTAAAGATAGTTTGATTGTGATTCTTAGTTGTTTGGTATTATGAATTCTCTGTGTCTTCCTAAGTGGTTCAGTGGGTCTTTACAAGTGACTACATCAGGTCCACTGAGGCAGACAGTGTTTGAAATGGCCTCATTGGTGAGGAGGCCATTTCAAATAGAAAATGAATATACTGAGGGCAGGGATTGTGTCTTACTCTTCCTTATGGCTCCGGGCCCTATAACAATACGTGGCACAGAGAACATGTTTGATAAATGTCAACGTATAGTTGTTGTTGTTTTTTAAGATTTTACTTATTTATTTGACAGACGGAGATCAGAAGTAGGCAGAGAGGCAAGCAGAGAGAGGGGAAAGCAGGCTCCCTGCTGAGCAGAGAGCCCGATGCGGGGCTCGATCCCAGGACCCTGAGATCATGACCTGAGCTGAAGGCAGAGGCTTAACCCACTGAGCCACCCAGGCGCCCCATCAAAGTATAGTTTTAAGTATACATGCAATATACCCACCAGAAGATTTCAGAACCAAACTTTTTTTATCCCTCTATTATTTTTTTTGTATTAACATATAATATATAATTTGTTTCAGGGGTACAGGTCTGTGATTCATCAGTCTTACACAGTTCACATACTCACCATAGCACATACCCTCCCCAGTGTCCATCACCCAACCACCCCAGCCCTCCTACCCAACCCCTCCACTCCAGCAATCCTCAGTTTGTTTCCTGAGATTAAGAGTCTTGTATGGTTTGTCTCCCTATGACCCACCAATTGCACTACCAGGTATTTACCCAAAGGTACAAATGTAGTGGTCCAACAAAGAGGCATGTGCACCCCAGGGTTTACAGCAGCAATGTCCACAATAGCCAAAGTATGGAAAGAGCCTAGATGTCCATCGACAGATGAATGGATAAAGAAGATATGATATAGATATAGATATAGATATAGATATAGATATAGATATCACACACATATACAATGAAATATTATGCAGCCATCAAAAATGAAATCTTGCCATGTGCAATGACATGGATGGAATTGAGGGTATTATGCTGAGCAAAATAAGTCAATCAGAGAAAGACAATTATCAGATGATCTCACTGATACATGGAATTTGAGAAACAAGACAGAGGATCACAGGGGAAGAGAGGGAAAAAATGAAACAGAACCAAACTTTTTGTTCTTATTTTCTCATCTCCCTATTCTCACTACTGCTTGACTTTGTCCTTACCTCCCAAACACCAGGGCTCTAAAGGCCCCAAACACCTTCCTCCTTGCCAAACCAAGTATCTTCTTTTCAGTTCTTGGCCACATGAACGGTGATGATTGAAGCTGATGGCCATTCCTTCATCCTTCCAATGACCTGCCTTTGGTTTCTGACACCAGTTTTGTTTTACCTCCTCCTCTTTCCCTAACTGTATCTCCACTGCTCAGCGAATCAATCTGAGGGTCCCAGGATTTCACGTAGTCCTCTGCTCTTCTCGCTTTCCTTCTTTCTGTCCAATACTCTTTGCCCAAGTGTTTTCTTCCCAGTGGATCCCAGTGGACCCTGATGCTTCTTCCAATCTTAATGAGCTCTGCCTCTATTCTGAAATCCAGGTTTGTTTTTTCCACAGATTTTTTTTTGAACCTGGGTGCTTCATTGGAATGGCATACTTGATATGTCCAAAACCCAATGTATCACTCTCCCTGGGACCCACCCTCTCAACTTTTCCAGAGCTCCCTTTCCTCTAACATTTAAAACATAGTTAATGTCATTTCTCAATCCCTATAAGTTTCTGAACCAGATCTCAACATTATCCTTGGTTCTTCTTCCATCTTCTACTACCATCCCCACATTCAATTTCCTACTAAACTTAGTCAAGTACACCAAACGCTCCTCAGATATACCCCCTGATTTCCATCCCAATGCTGCTGCTTTCTTTCAAACCCACATCCTTTCTCTTTCTGTATAACCCATGACTCTCTCCATCACGTCCACTTCATATGCCCTCAGAATCATGATTCTGATCACAGTGTATCGTCTCCTACAGCATATAGTTCAAAACTGCTAGCAGGACACCAAAAACTTTTCATAACATTTTGCAGTAGATCTTACCCACTGACCTATGCCATCCACACTGCTGGTGTGCAGTCTTACCCTTCTCTGAAAGTTCTGGGGTCTCTCACACCCCTGTTCTACCTATGGAATGCAGTTCCTTCTACCTGAAATGACTTTTCCTTGCCCGTCCCTCCCTCTTTTCCCAATCTGAAATTATTCTATAACTTTAGCCTGGGACCTTCCTCATAAGTCATGATTTCACCACATCCCACTATCTTTTTTTAAAGTTGCTGACTAAGATTTCAACATAAGTCTGTATTTCCAGCATGGCATTGCAACATTCATCATTCTGTGGTTATCCCTGAAATGCTGTGGGTACGTGAGAAAGTGAAGGAAGCATTCTCAAGATTTCAACACGGTTGAGTTTTTCTAACAATATTTGCCAAGGCTCTGCACCTTAATTTGCTGACTGGACCTCCTTTCAGCAAATGGGTAGAGAAGAAAATAATTTTTAATGGAAATCATAACAGTTAATTCCTTAGAATTTTTAGCCTAACCATGCATATGCAAAATGAGAAATGAGCTCCATTGGAAACACTGGAATCCAGGCCTAGATTTGCCCTAATCTGGGCTCACAATTTTCATCCAAAGAAAGAAGGCTAACAAATCTCCACATAGAATTGTTTGAGGAAATATTTAGCTTACACACAAAATGTGTTTTTGTGTAGTGTGTGTGTATGACGTACATTTGAGTTCAAATATAAAGGGAATTATATTTCATACCTACATCTGATATACCAAAATTATAAACACACACTCATAAAGTTTTCAAGAAACTATTGAGAACTCCCCAAATCAATCATAAGTCCAAAATCCAATCATAAAGGTACCACTATGGCATATAAGTATTGAAGATTGTTTAAAGATAGAATATACTTTCAATCTGTAATTTCAAACGGACTTTAAAGATTTTATTTATTTATTAGAGAGATGGGGAAAGACCACAAGTAGGCAGAGCAGCAGGCAGAGGGAGAGGGAGAAGCAGGCTACCCTGCTGAGCAGGAGCCCAACGCAGGACTCCATGCCAGGACGCTGAGATCATCACCCAAGCTGAAGGCAGCCGCTTAACCAGTTGAGCCAACCAGGGGCCCCTCAAAAGGACTTTAAATGCAACTAACCTGGAAATAATAGTTCACTAATTTCATGTTAACTTATACATAGCTGGTTTTAGGTACTTCCAAATGACATGTGTTAATACAAAATGGTCAAGAATGTGGGAGAGATTACGGTCTTTGATATGGGTAGGGAATATCGCATGGAAGGGAAACCAGGAAACCAGGACACGCACACACAGCAAGAGGGTGGAGGGGTTAGAGGAAGAGCAAGAGAGAGAGACTTACTCTTCGCAGGCTCCACACTTAGCTGGGAGCCTGACTCAGGACTTAACCTCACCACCCCGAGATCATGACCCAAGCTGAAATCAAAAGTCAGACGCTCCACTGACTGAGCCACCCATGTGCCCCAGGAGAGTATACTTTTACGTGAAGAACTTCTGCTGTAGACCTAGCTACTACTTAGAGCCAGAGGTGTGACCCCAGGGCATAAACTCTAGATGACTGGAAAGATTCTGGTGCATTCCAGGCCTTGACCACATCATTACCATATTGTAAGCAGAACCTTGTCAGTAAGTATTCCTTCCTTGTTCAAAGACTCACTGCACTCACAACTTCACACACGTAGCTAATGTGACTCTGCCATTTTGACATTGGTTGGATCCACACCAGTATCACTAAACTGAATTCCAAGTGGGAATCTAGAAAGTATCCTTTAAGGAAGAAAAAGAATCCAATCCTTTAAGTGTTTTATTATATATATAAAATATTCACTACATATTACATCCTGATTTACTTATGGTGAAGTCCCAGGCTTAGACAATACATTGATTCAAATATTTTTAAATTTTTGCTCGGACTCCAAGTTCCAGTTTTGGAACTCTTAATCCATAGTATAAAAGTGTCCTCTTTGCCCAAAAAAGGGTGACTCTGAAACTAATATGTGGTACTTAGATGATAACTCATCATCCACAAGGAAAATCTAACTGTTCTTACTTTTGGATTTAATTTGAATCCTGACTCCTGCAAAGAGTTAAAATAAGGGAAGGTCTCATGGTTTGAACACAGTTCACTCCACACCTTCAGTCATTTCCTCAACACTGATTTTGGAAGCTCTGAGGCAATGTGAAAATCAGAGGACATCAAACTGGTAAGTCCATGTGTGTCACAGGTCTATGGGTGAACTCTATGCTCGAAACGTTTGTCCTGTCTCTACATAATAGTTATTTACTCCAGTTGCCTTATGTTGAGTAAGGAGAACAAAGAATACTTGGGCTTAAGAAAATCTCCCCTGAAAAACCTCACCACATGAGGCTAATTTAATCTGCATTTAACTGAAATCTTAACAGTAATAGTTCCTATCCTGGAAAAGTAGAGTCTATGCAGGTACTCTTTCTCCCACTATTCCCTGTATCTGTACATGTTGGTGAGGACTCAGCCAGTATCTTTGCGTAGGGTCTTATAGGATTTCAACCATTTCTTCACCTCCTACTTTGATGGACATAGTTGACTCGTAACTAGGATTTCATATATTCAAAGATCTCTATGGCACTTTGTTAAGGTTGTAAAATGGTTCACACTCATCTCTTTGAATTTTAAAAACTATTCCAAAGAGTTATAGTCTAATGTCTATCAGTTGAATAACATTAATACATTCTAAATTGAAAAAAAAAAAAGCAAAGTCAAATTGATGTCACACCTTTGAAGTAAAAACTAAAAAACCCAACTAATCAACAGAATGTTCCTTTTTTTCTGTCTTCATACCAGCACAAAGGAAAAAGTTCTCTGTGGACTGAAATCAATGTGTAATTTTTGTAAAGAAGCACTTTTACACAAATCATTGAAAAGTCAGGTTAATCCTTTGCCTTGCAAAATAGGATGAAGAATCGGGTACTTTCACGACTACTAAGAACTCCTTTTCTCCTAACAGTTTCTCTTCCCATTAGCCATCTGTGGAAATCCCTCATCTGGTCACCATAATGACTAAGCATAAGCAAAGTGACTGACTCATCTCACATCTTGTCAATGGCTATATAACAGAGTAACTCATTAGTCGGTAAGTGTATCCCACACTCAACTGAGAAACATGAGTCTCAGGTTCTGGTGGGCTTCCCCACTAATTACTTGGATGATCTCTGATAAGCGACTTAAATTCTCTGGGATTCATCATAAAATAAAGAGTTAAGTCTAATCGTGACTGTGTCATCATGTATTACTCAGGGAGATGTTAAATACATGTCTATCCAACAATAAACACATCAATGGAATGATGTACCTTAATAAAGGGTACATGAAGAGACCCAAATAAATGCATATGTTTATTTTATGAAAAAACTAGTATGGCATAACAATGGGGTAAAGACAATATGTAATACATTATGTTTGGGTGATTAATACTCTCTTAAAAATAACTTAATTGCAACCCCAGCTTACTTATTAGGTCAAAATAAATCTCCTGATGATCCACAAATATCAATTTTTTTAAAACGTAAAATTTTAGAAGACAATGTAGAAAATAGTTTTATCGTATCTGTATGGGGAGACCTTTTCTAGGTTAGACACAAAACTTCTTTGGCTTTATAGAACGATAGACTGATTGCATTTGATACATAATAATTAAGCAATGCCTGAATAAAGCCACAGATAAAGTCAGAAGACAAATAGAAAACTGAGATAAATATTGGCAATACTTATCACATAGGGTTATTACCACATTAGGTTCCTTTTAAAGTCTTTTTTTTTTTTTTTTTTTAATTTAAGTATTCCCACAACCCAACCCTGAGATAAAGAGTCATGTGCTCTTGCAACTGAGACAACCAGATGCCTGTAGGGTTTCTTTAACATGTAAAGAGAGTGACAAATCAGTAAGTAAAAGATAACTATGTTATTTTAAGCATTTAATAAGAAAGACACAGTACACAGAAAAGACCATACAAATGGTTTTTAAAATATGAACTACACCCATTCTCCTTCAAATTTCAGACAACGCTTCTGGAAGTGCCTTAGGATATGCAAGATGAGACCCTAACAGATGATTGCTTATCTGTGCTCCGAGTCCCGTAGAAAGCTTTGCTTATAGTTATGAATTCACATACCACCAGCTTTTAGGTGGTAGATACAATACACTTGAAATAGAAGATACAGCCTTGGAAGAGAAAACTATAAGATACAGAAGAATAAAGACAATTGTTGTGCCAAAAAGAAGATGCAGAATCATTAAAAGGAGAATGAAAATGTTCTCAAACCAAGGCCTAGAAATGTAAGGTATGACAACACACAGCATAGTAAGAGAATTTTAAAGAGGGAGATGTCAAAGAGAGAGAGAGAACAAAAGCGAAGCGCCTGAGAGAAGTATTCTGAGCTAAAGTTGAGACTTGTTTTAAGAATTTAAACAGTGTCATCTCAGTCCTTTTGGTTTTAGAAGAAATTCTGTTAATTGACTCTAGGTTGAAAACCTCTGAATTAGCTATTCCTAAAACCCACTAATCTCAGAAGGGAGGTGTGGTTAGGCTTTGTCTGATCCAACCAACTCTACTCTGCCATTTTCCATGCCTGCTCTGCAAACACCCAACACTATAGCCATCACATAAGCACCGATCTTTGGTTCTTTAACCAGGAGGAGGATGTGGCTGGAGGGAAAATTGTGACAGTTAGGATTGAGGCTCGTTCAGATTGCTGCTTTCCAAATCTGTGACCTTGATTACACTTTTCAGGATTTTTTTTTTTTTCTTTTTGGACTTTCCCTCTTACATTCACTTCAGCTTTATATCCTGAATGGATTCCACTTCCTTAGGCCTCTTACTCAGATTGTGGCTTCTTCATTTTTACTGGATGGCCTTGTCTCCTTAACTCATAAAGGAAATGGAGTCATCACTTCATTTCCTGACCAGCATTCCTTCCATGAATGCAAATTGCTTGCATCCTTGTGCTCTTTTTCTCCTTCATTGGCATCAGAGGAAAATGTGTCTCTTCTGTACAAAGGACGCATATTTATCTATGTTCTAAAGCCTAGAGCCTCCTTCTATGTCAGTGGATTCTGCATTATTTTTTCTCACTTCTCTCCATTAGATGGTCAATCTTCTCCACTGTCTTCTCTTCTAACCCAGTGGTTCTCAACAAGGAATAATTTCACCTCCCTCACCAAGCAATGTCTGGGGACATGCATGATCATCATGGTGGCATCCACTGGCATCCACCAGTAGAGGCCATGGATGTTGTTAAACATCCTACAATGCACAGAGCCTTCCACCCCCACCCCCACCACACCTGCACACAAGACAGTATTACCTGGCCCAGGACAGTGTCAGAATTGATAGATCCTGTAGCCTATGGACATATTTACTCTCCCTGTCTTCCCTCGGTCCTTCCTTCTCTCCTTCCTTCCGTCCGCTTTCTGTCCTTCCTTATTTCCTCTCTCACACACACATACACATAACTACATTTATTGTTTTTTTTTTAAGATTTTATTTATTTATTTGACAGAGAGAAATCTCAAGTAGATGGAGAGGCAGGCAGAGAGAGAGAGAGAGGGAAGCAGGCTCCCTGCTGAGCAGAGAGCCCGATGCGGGACTCGATCCCAGGACCCTGAGATCATGACCTGAGCCGAAGGCAGCGGCTTAACCCACTGAGCCACCCAGGCGCCTCCACATAACTACATTTTAAACACATTCCTCCTTCACCCTTCATTCCCCTGTAACTATGCTTATCTTTCTCTTCCTTTGTTCTCAGCCAAATATTTCTGAAAAAAAAAAAAAAAAAAAAAGACTAAAACACATCAATATCACTTGCTTATCCACCACTTAAGGCAATCTGGCTTCACTGAAATCATTCTAACCAAGGTCACTGATGACTCAGTGTTGCCAAATCTTAAAACAAGTCTCAACTTTAGCTCAGAATACTTCTCTCAGGCGCTTCGCTTTTGTTCTCTCTCTCTCTCTTTGACATCTCCCTCTTTAAAATTCTCTTACTATGCTGTGTGTTGTCATACCTTACATTTCTAGGCCTTGGTTTGAGAACATTTTCATTCTCCTTTTAATGATTCTGCATCTTCTTTTTGGCACAACAATTGTCTTTATTCTTCTGTATCTTATAGTTTTCTCTTCCAAGGCTGTATCTTCTATTTCAAGTGTATTGTATCTACCACCTAAAAGCTGGTGGTATGTGAATTCATAACTATAAGCAAACCTTTCTACGGGACTCAGAGCACAGATAAGCAATCATCTGTCTCATCTTGCATATCCTAAGGCACTTCAAATTTTATATATGAAAAGATACATATATAAGATATATATATTTTTACACTTACAAAAAATGTCCACTTTTCCACACATCCTATCTCATTATAGACATCACTATCCAACTAATTCTCCAATCAAGAAACCATACACCTGGGAGTCTGACTTCATTCACTATCACTCCTTACAACCCAATCAGTGACAAGTATTAATGAATTTACACCTTCAGTGCCTTCAATATTTCCTATCAAAACATGCCACTGTTAGTGCCTTGGTTTAGGTTCCTATCATTTCTCATTGAGGTCATTGTAATAGCTATTAATGGATTTCCCTACCTCTGGCCTCTCTACACTGCTCCAAAGGTCAGGATTTAAGTGTTGGCCTTATCACGGCTCTCTCCTTTCTGAAACCTTCTCCACTGCCTGAACCACTGCCTGGACCAGACTCCGGAGTCATTTTGCAAAGGACATAAAGTTTTACTAATCTGAGCCTTGCCAAGCTCTTAATCCTTATATCTTTCAACTTGGCTCCTTCTACTTCATGTTCCAACAATACCAGCTGCTTACATCCTCCCACACTCATGAAATTGTTTCCCAACTCCTTGCTTTTGGAAGTTTTCTTCTTGGTGCTAGAATCAACTGGTATGTTCCATCTAGAAAACTTCTATTCTGCTTTTAGGACTCAGGTGTCTTTCTAGAAAACATTCTTTGAAAATTAATTGCCGTCTTTCCTCCTCATCGCCTTGTGGCTCTGTCCTTGGTTTAAATGGTATGTTTGCTACAGTGTATTCTAGTTTTAAAATACACATTTGTTTCTAATAAATCATGGTTTGTTTGGAAGGATCTGAGTCTTAGTGGTCAATAACATAGCACTACAGCTTGGAAAAGTACCGAAGACTAAGCATTCTCCAAATGTTTGTTGAAGGAAGGAAGACAAGTGGTAAGGAATACAATTTTTATGAACAAGCTACAACATACAGTCTAAAAATTGTTTGACTTTGGCATCAGAAGCATTTATGAAATGTCTGCACGCCCTTGGTGGTACGTTAAGCACCACACAAGGCAATCGAATGCAACTGAGGAAATGTGTTTCAGGTAAATATAAAACCAACAGCTCATGCTTGATACCGCTCAGTGTGAGGCAAGTCTGTCTTCACAGGAGCACAGCCAGTGAATCCCACGGCCATAAGTGTTCCCTTTCTCTAGCATCTCCGCAGACTTTTAATTGTTTCACTGGATTTTGGCTCTTTAAAAACAAATGTCTTAAAGTTTGTTCCAAGGAAATTTGTCCTGTGAGACTTCCTCACATCAAAGTCTCATGGTCACTCACCTATATACAATACGCATGTCATACCGTTCTTTCTGAGATGGAGAATATATGTTAGCACAGTAAAGGCTTAGAGAAAGTTTTGTAGGGAGAAAATCTGTTCTATTTGTTAAATACAAGGTTTCACAAACTCATTTAATTACAGAACCTTGTTCATGCCTTATCTATAATGGCTTGTGAAACTAAGATTCTATGCCACAAGCTTTGGGGAACACGGGGTAGAAGGGTTGTTTACGAAGCACCCGAACTTTGCCCCCTCCCCCAGCCACCATTCCTCCCTTGTTCCCTGGGCTTGGTGGGTGCTGGGCTGGGAGGGACGGCTGGGGAGGTGGGCTCATATAGCAATTCTGGGAATCTGAAATAAATCCCACATTTATTCAGAATTGGTTAAACTAAATTTGCTTAATCACAGCAGAAAGTATTCTACACTTACAAAATTTTTTGATATCCCTTTTTTGTAACATTTCAAGAATAAAAATGACACCATTTTTTTTTTTTTTTTTGCTATAAAGATTAGTAGGCAAAGGGATATGTCTTAAAGTCACTTCAAAGGGTTTTCATCCACACCAATCATCTGAAAATAAAGCGAAGAAGAAGTTGAAGGGTCCTATGTCATAATTAGGTAGTAGGACATCTGGCTTTTCTTTTTCTTTCAAGATTAATTAATTAATTAATTTTAGAGAGAGAGAATGCACACAAGCCCCGGGAGGGACAGACGGACAGAGAATCTCAAGCAGACTTCCTGCTGAGCTCAGACCCTGATGCAGGGCTCCATCCCTGGACCCCAAGATCACGACCTGAGCTAAAATCAGGAGTCACGCTCACAGGCTGAGCCCACAGGCGCCCCGTCGGGCTTCCTGATCTCATCAGGAATATGTACTCTATAGCTACAAAGAATTATAGTGCTGAAAGGAATTTAGAGATCTCTTAACTCAGCCACATAATTTTACTTAATTTTAGCGAGGATTCTGAGGCCCAGAGAAGATATGTAACTTACAAATATTATTTCTATCCTCAGAAGGGTTGAAAACATAGGGCTTGTGACTTGCACTTCAGAGCCTTCCCTACACTCCACTTCCTGCCGATGAATTTAAGCCAAGGGATGGAGTTCAGGGTTGGAATCAAATGAAACGTACCTGGAGAGTAACCTGATCCATACTGAGTTTCATGCTGCTTGTAAAAGGCGGCCATATCCGTTATCGCGTTTGACAGCCCCGTCTGCCCTCCAAGGTGAGTCAGGCCATGCTTGTTTCCTTCCGCAGAGAATTACAACCTAGCCCTAAGTGAAAAGTTCCCTGTCCCTGGGAGATGATGCCTCATTACAATGTAAAGAAGCTTAGTTGTGCTTTCCAGGGACAGATCCAGGAATAATTCACGTAGACCAAAGACCAGGTACATGTCAGTGTAAACTGGTTCTAAGAAAGTTATAGCAAACCAGAGGTCCCATTAGCCTCCTTTCTGCTGTTGCACCGTACAGACAGAGTCCCCAAAGTTCCATGGCTAAAAATACACATTTTCAGAACCCCAAAGTGTTTAGCTTGAATCAAATCTACAGTAAAAGACAAGCAGTCTGGGACATGAGCATGCTTCCGGACCCATCTTCCAGAAGACAAAGAAAAGGTCAGCCCTGAGTGGGACCCCTTCTCCCAACAGCTCTCACCAACTGGAACTGCGGCCTCGCTAAACGCACACGGTTAGAGCTTCATGCAAGATTAGAAAACATTCTACTGCAAACAGCACTTCCAGACCCAGAAACCAGGTCACTGCTATGTAAACACTTTGCACCACTTTGTAAACAGATAAAAATATCAAGTCAGCTTGGTGTAAACAAACCAACAGCAGGAGAAGCCAGCATCCTTCTCGGATGGGACTCTGTGAACAAGCAGAGACGCGTATTCGCTGATTTGGAATTGTTTCGGACTGTTCTCATTTAAGGGATTACTTTTTCGAAATCTGGCCCATTTGTGGACAAGCTGGTGGCAGGAATAACAATAGACTCAGGGTGGCCCACAGCAAGCTCCAGACAGTCCTCAGGAGCTTCTAATTCCGTCCCTCTGCAACGGACAACTCCTCACGCTATGATTTCAAATAGGAGCTGACCAGTGTGGACATGAAAACCACAAGTGACCGAGAGCGCTCTGGCCGGCAGTGGGGGGGGGGGAGACAGGAAGATGGGGGACAACAAAGCCTGTACACGAGCTAATCCCGTACGCTGGGGTCAGGACACGTGACTGCCAGGGTATCTAGTATATTTTGACAAAGTATTTCATTGCCTCCTCCTCTACCATGATATCCTACCTACACTGCCTTTCTGCCTTTACACTTTGCAGAAGCAGAGGACAGAGAAGGGTTTCCCCCCTCAAACTGTTGGGCATTGAAAAGACTGATTGGATTGGAGTCACCTTCCCGTTCAAGATCTTTGAAGGCCGTTTCCATTTACCCCCATGCTTGAATATTTGTTGAGTTCCTTTGATTGCCCGCCCCTCCACTAAGTACAGAAGTGGCAAAATAAATAATACATGATAACGGCTCTCAAGGAGTGAACTTTGTATATTCAAATATATTTGTAAATTGTGGGACCTGTAAAAACCTATGTCCATTTAGAAGCCCTTCACCCTGTAATGACAGGCACTAGGGGAAAGGCAGATGGAAGACATATTAAATATCACACAGCACTCACATTCACCCGCCACTCTGTGACATGGGTGATTAACGGCGACAGTTTTCAAGAATTATGGGTCTGACACCTCCTGGGTCCAAGTTCCCCTGGCCTCACCTTCAGCTACAGCTCTGGTGACAAGCTCTGGGCCTGTCCTTCCCAGAGTCTTTGCCGACCTTGTGGCAGGGGAAGCCCACCGAGGGGCTGACGACCTGTGAGACCATCTTCAAAGAATGGAGTGTGTCTACACTGACAGCAAGCGCTTTCCTTTGTCTTCCTTTAGATAGCTAGTGCCGAGATGCCTTCCATAAAGGTTCTCAGAAAGTCACGGTGAAATGTGCGTCTGTCACAGACAGTGAGGACCGACCCAACACATCTTGTACTGACATTCCCTCCCTCGGTCCCTCCCTTCTGCTCCCGGGGAGCACACTCTCGGTACAGGCCCTGCCAACAAGCATGATCTCAGGTCTGCTTTGGGGGAGAGCCAGATTGGAACAATGTGAACGCTTCCTCATCTCCCGAGCTGCTTACTGATGTTCAATGCAACTGATTTTTTTTTTCTTCTTGCATTTTCCTCAATGATCCCTCCCCCCGACACAGAATTCTAGGAATCTAGAAAAGATGTCATTCAAAGATTATTTGCCATCTTTTAGGAAGTTTCTCCTTTGAGGACTTCACTATTCACGTGGAATTAGATCTAAGCATTGACAGAACAGCACAGAGAGAAGGAAGAAAGGAAGGAAGGGTCAAAACAAGTTTATCCCTTTCACAGAGCTGAGAATCCACGCTGCTTTTGAGAAACCATTTCTTATGATTATGTTTTCGCAATAACAGAATTCTAAGGTGTTAACTTGTTAACTTATAACTCTGCTTATTTTTTTTTTTTCACTTACCCTTCTGTCTTCTCATTTTCCAGTATCTACTGCTCTTCTTCTGGACAGCTGTGTGATGGGAAACACATCAGAGAATTGGGGCTGAACAGAGGGAAAGGGTTGGAGGCAGAGACACTTTGAGGGACGGCCCAGCCATGCACGGGGGGGAGTGGTGGCAGAGACAGTATTAGAAGCAACCACGAGAGCTAAAACAAGACTTCCTTTTGTGTTTTTTTACACAACTCATAAATGGAACTTACTACATATTTTCCTGCAAATTCAATTTCCCCTTGTTACCCATAAAAAACTATTCTGTTCTCTTACAAAACAGCATCAATATTCCCTAGTATAATGATGCTACATTTGACTTCATCATTTTTCCCACTCAAGGATACAGCTCAGCCTCGTTGGGTATGCATCAAACCGACAGTTGTTTCTGGGAAGGGACTAGGATTGTCCAGGTAATCAAAGGAAGACTAACCTGCATCAATAAATTTTAATGTCTTACAAGGAGAATTTATTCATGTGTTACTTGAGAAACTTGAAAGTAATGATTTTTAAAACCTCTCGTGTCTCAGTTGACATAAAAAGGCAGGTCAACAGATGATACAGGAAAATGTCTTTCCTACTTTCGTATTCTCCACAGACCAGGTGCTGTGTTTCAGGACAACCTTCCCCTTTCTGTACCTCCCTTTCTTCCCAACATTTGCTCTTGGTTTTGGTGTTAATTATTGATTTGGTGTTAATAATTTCCTGTGTGTAAGATGTTAACCTCACAACACACCAACACCTCTACCTGCTCACTCACCGGCCATGTCTGGTTCCGTATTCACCCCTCCATGGTCTGCAATCCACATGCCCCATGTGCCCTTCTCAGCTGGCTTCCTGCTCAGGTCTGTCCTGTGAAAGCGTGGTCAGGAGATCAGAAAGCAGGAGGAAGAGAGAAGTTTCTTCTCTGGGCCCCACAGCAGCGGACACTGCTGGCAGGGGCTGGTCGTCACCATTGGGCTGGAAAGACAGGCAGCAGTCTCTCCTGGGGTCTGCAGCTCTGACAGAGGCAGGATCTCTAGAGAAAGCTACAGGTGCGGGTTCAGGGGATTTGACTCTGGAGCACAGGCAGATTCCCAATCTCTGCACCTCACTCCTTCTGTGGCAATTCTCTCGCATCCTCTTCTCTCTCCCTTTTACTTTTCCAGTCCCTACGCATCCTTTGTATCCAGCCCCCTCTACTTGAAACACTTAGCATGGTTTTGTCTTCTTGACTGGATGGTGCCTGACACATTGCTTTTAGCTCTAACAACATCCAGTTTTTTGGTGTGGAAGCATTTACCCAAACTACGTTAATTTCTCTTTTACACCCAACTTCAAACCTTGACATAAGCAAAGAGCAACACATTCCCGTTTCATTCAACACATGCTATAATACATGAGATTAATGGAACTTAGGAAGTAATAACGTGGGTCTCAAAGCAGAGAATCCTATTCTATAACTGTAAAGAGTGAGCATGTCAGTAAAATACAAAGGCATCAGGATGTCAAGAAGAAGTTTTGCTCTATCCACCAGATGTTTTATGTCCATGATGCCGAGCAGCTAAGTGTTTGCAAACCCCTAGATGATCATCTAGGACTTCCCAGGTAGCTTGACATTCTGGGTCCGCGGCTCTGGAAGGGACTCTGACAGTTGCAACAGTGTCAGGACTTGTTTTAGTAGATGAGAGCAAAGAGCCTGAAATCCCGCCTCAGATTCTCATCATGTGGATCTCTATAGCCATCAGCGTATCATGATGCTTTTAGGGAGGACACTGACGAGCCCTCTGCGGTCTCAGACGTCAGACGCCAGCGGTCAGCAGCCCACACTGTCAGAACCACATAGCACCAACGGCAGGCAAACAAAGCGTGCTCAGAATACATGTATTCACGCGCCACATTACTATTTCTGTTCGGTTTGTTTTCTCAGCAGTATTTTGCTATCTGGGGACCCAAAAAAAATGTGTTTTGCTTTACAAGGGAGACATGATTGATGCTTTACTAGGAGAGACTTTTCATAACAGAACAGATGTCTCCTGACAAGAAAGTTATTGGTAGAAGCAAACGGCGTTATTGCAATAATGTTAAGGCTCAGACTTAAGCAAAAGAGAGTAAGAGAGTGCGGGGGAGGGCCCTGGGGAGAGAGAACGCAAGTACGAGAACGAGAGAGAGATACAAGATGAGTCAACATCCTTCGCCCACTGTATTTCCATCTCCTGTCGTCTCTGTGGGTGGCACAGGGCCCCCGGGAGGCTCACACACACACACCCTTAGAAAGGCCAATCTCTGAATGTATTCATCTGTCAACATCTTAGCAGCAAGCACTTCTCTTTCTCCAGGTTCTCTTAACTTCAGCATAGCACACCGTCTCGACTTGCAAACGAAATGTGCCATTTCTCTCATTCCAATATACAGAATATTGAATCACTTAGAATTTTATTCTCATGCTAATTTAACTACAAGGTTTTTGATATTTTCCCCCATTATCATCAGTTTGTACAGAACGGAAGGCTAGGAGAATGAAGACGACAGTTTTTAGAACAGGCTGTCGGGGTAGGAAGGTAGAGTGGTGGGCCTCCAGAAGAAACAGAAGCCGTTCGTTTAAAACAAAGCAAAAAGCCAAGGGTTTTGCGTTAAGGATGTAAAGCAGAAGTAACAGATCTGAGGGGAATGAATTTACTTCAAAAACTTGATTATACAGTTTCATGAAAATCTGCTTTTCCTCCGTGGAGTAAAGTATCCAAGACAATGATGTAGATCCTTAATATGGAGCAATCCTCCTAGTTGAGCATGTCACTGTGTACGCGTGCGGTTCCAGAAGAAAAGAGGATGGTGTTTTCTGCTACAGGCGAAGTGATACCCTCCTCGGTCTGCAACCGGCTCTCAGAATCCTTTTCAACAGGCTAACAGTGTTTGTCTCTCTCAGAATCATGGGCTAAATATGCCCATAAGTCATCTGTCCCTGGGCTAAATGTGCTCCGTAAGTCATCTGTTACACCCCACTGTTCTCTTCTAGTTTCTGCCCCCACTCAGTGTTGTTGAGGTTGCGTTTTAAGGGAACTGGGTAACATTTCTTCTCCATACCCTGCTTGTGATCATCCCACTTCTCATCACACAGCAGTCCATTAGAAACACCTGTTTCTCTTCCTCTTCTGCAGGTGTCCTGTCGGGCCAAGGAGCCCAGGACAAGGAAGCCCTTCAGTGATGCTTGAATGGTCTTGTCTTGCCGTGCAATACTAGTTTATAATTGTATTTGCCAACCCAACAGAACCACTCCCAGAAATGCTTTAGCTGGGATTTGGTCTGTCAAAACTATGCTGTCATTTAATGGATGCAACGTGTTCAGTATTGGTAGGCCTTTGGTTATGTGGGAAATAATTGATCCCAGTATCTCAAGCACCCAGCGAACAAGGTATTTGGAATCCATGATGTGTCTTTCGACGTCTTCACTTATTTAAATAGGATTTGACGCACTTTCGTGATGAATTTGGGTCTGGTTTTTCTTGTGACAAAAACCAACCTTAGGATTGGCTCTCTAGTGAATAAATAAGCTCTTAAAATTGTATTCTCTTCTTGAGCACAGAATATTGGTCTATAACAGATTCTGATAATCTCTCAAGGGAATTTTGATAATAGTCAGAGTATATTGAATCTTAGGGATTTTTCTCCAGAGGAATGTAAACATTTACACACTGAAGTATGGATAGGATAAAAACCAGAGTGGGCTTTCTTGCAGATGTCCTCCTGTGGACATGAGGTGGGAAATTGCTTATGACAACAACGACAACCCTGTACATTTAAAACTTGAAGAATTAACAGAATGTGCTGAATGAGTCAGGTCCCACAGCCAAAGACTCTTCGTATAGCTTGTGTGAGACCTAGGGTTGGCGTAGGGTAGAATGGTAGCCCTTACTATAATGAGCAAACCATTCAGGAAAAAAAAAGTAAAAATATAAACAGGGATTTCTCTCAACCGTTGTTACCAAGAGGGATGTTAAATTGCGCAAAAGAAGAAGAATCTTGATATGGTTGGATTTAGACTTTACAAATTGCACTTCAAGCCAAGGGGGAACTCTTCTCATGAGAAATGTGGAGTAGAGCATTCTCTTTGCTGCAGGGAGGCAGGCAGACACCGAGAGCAGAGAACAAAGCTCTCAGAGGCAGAGACCTTGGAATACAGCCATTCCCATGATAACGTTCTCCATTTGGCAACCAGCACTCTCCAGAGCACTTTAAATTTGTATGAAAAGTTATTAATAAATGTTTAATATCTGAGGCAAACTGAAACTGCATCAACAGAGATGGAGAATCTGAAAACAGCTGTAAGCACCCTGGATGGGAGGAGATTAAAATATTGGTTGTGGAGCACAGACAAGAATCAGAATGGAAGAGGCCACTGGGCCCGGGGTAGGGTCATCTCTCAATCATGATGACAAACTATTACCACAAGTTCCCAGTGAAGAGGAAATGTAGACCGTTATCAGAATCACATGGGGTATACCTCTGGTTCTCTTTCTAGGGCAAAGGGGAGTCTTTCTCAGTAAACCTTTTTACATATTTTCTTGTAGATCTTTGAGTCAGGAACCTAGAAATACCTGCCCAGATAGAATCTCCATGTCACCGAGCGTCCTTTATGTCCTTGAGAGCGCCTTTAGTAACTATGACAGATTTGAATTTTATTTTTTAAAAAGTAATATATGATTTATTAAAATAAAATTTAAAAACTTATATTTTCCTAAATCCTTGAAGTCACGACTAGTAAGAATAAAATGTCACATTTTATTCTATTCAGTAATCTGCAAAATTTAACAAACATCAAGAGAAGCATTTCAGTAACCACCTTTAATTGGATCTATCAGTTTATTATATTTTTCTTTTGAAATATTAAAAATGCCTCTTATAAAACAAAACATTTTAAGTACTTAAGCATCCTTTTAAATCTAATAAATTGGACTTACAAATACAGTGAGTCCCAAGTCATTCTAAATTTTTAACATTGTTTATGAACAATAATTTTCTCATGCTTTCTAACTTAAAGTCACAAGTCTAAGTCAATTCTCATATTATAAATTAAAACTCAAGTCAAATCCCCTACATTCTCTAAAATGCCAAAATCTGTTACAAATACTTAAATATCACATAAACTAAGACAATGTCTAAACTTAAAACAAAATTATGAATGCTCTGAATTTATTTTACTACTTCTATACTTATACCTGGCTGGAGTTAAACCATATGTCCAATGTATTAATTAGGGAACAAACAGAGTTGATATTCAACTAGAATTCACTGATGCAGAAGCCATTATATACAATTGGCCTCTAGTCCTATGGTATTAGCATCCATTCTGACTGGTTGGTTCCAGTGGTGTGGTAAACCAGTTTTCCAAAACAGAAAGCTTCTGATTTGTAGCATTTGCCACTTTCTGTGGTGTAAATACTCACTAACAGGTTATTTCAAGTACCAAAGACTTAATGACTGGCTGATAAAATTCCTAAATATTTAACAATTGGTTCTAAAGATCCAATTTTAGTAGATTTCAGCCCAGCACTAGATGTTCCCTATGCTGCATTAGTTTTTCAACATTTTGATCAGCACTCAAGGGTAGAAGTTCAATTGTATACAAAAGATACTTCAAGACACATTATAATATATATAATTATAATTATATACAAGTATATTTATAAATTATATATATTAGATATAATTATAAATAAATATTACATATGTAACTCCCCTGATATGTAAAGTAAAACATTCCTTGGGCTGCAAGCTGTTCTTAGAATATATTTTAACAAGCTAACATTGTCTCTCTGTCTCTTAGATTCATGTTCTGAATATTCTCATAAATCATCTGTCCCTGATTTCTTTATTCCAGGATATAATTTATGTAATAATTTATTCTGTGTGTATATATATATAATATATTTATATTACTGGTGGGAACATAAAAAATGATACACTTTGGAAATAGTTTGGCAGTTCCTCAAAATGTTAACCATAGAGTTACTACACAACAGTAATGCTATTCCTTTCTCTGCATATAATATCAACATATACACAAGAATAATAAAAAACATGTCTGAAAACTTGTCAACTAATGTCCATGGTTCATGCTAGCCAAAAAGTAGAAACTACCCAAATGTCCACCAACTGATAAATGAAAAAACAAACTATGGTGTATCCATACAAGGGAATAATTTTTGACCATGACACAGAATGAAGTACTGATACATGTTGCAAAATGAATGCACCCCAAGAACAAGATGCTGAATGAAAGTTAGTCACAGAAGTTCACATACCATATAATATCACTTATGTAAATGTCCAGAATAGGCAAAACTATAGAGACAGAAAGTAGGTCAGTGGTTGTCTAGGACAGAAGGGTATAACTGAGGGCTTGGGGGTGGTGAAAATGTTCTAAAATTAAGTTATGGTCTTGGTTACACAATTCTATAAGTATTATACAGTTAAAGTAGGTGAACTTTACAGTATATTGAATTATATTTCAATAAAGCTATTTAAAATACCTATGCTTGAACAAGATACAGTTTTCTTTCTTTCTCATGTGAGAGTTTAGGAGTGGAGAGTTTAGAAGTGCAAACATCCAATTTTTGTATGGCCTTCAATGAGCTGAGCCTCTTCCGTCAGCCCAGGGCCAATAGGAACTCAAGAGTTCGTGCCTCCTACATAGCTACTCTTGAAGACTTTGTCTTTGGGTTCTAGCAAAACAGCACCCAGTTTTCAAGTCTGATTTGAATCTGCAATCTTCTCATATGAGTCGCCGCATAACTAGATCGGATTTAATGAATCTATTTCTTTATTCTGAATTCTTTTCATACTCTTCCGAACTGTCCTATGTCAATACTTGGATGGCGCTCGACTGTGTTTAATGTTTGCTCCTCACTTGCTGCTGTGAAGATCACTCAGCTAACAGCGATGATCAAAATCAGGTTCTTAGCTCCCAAGTGTGCAAAACCAAGTAAGAAGCGTCAGTTAGGGAATGCTGTCCTCATGTTTGTTGTCCTCTAGAGACCAGGGTTGAGGTCATTTTTGTTTCAATAAGAACAAAATGTGTTAATTAACAGAAATCAAAATTAGCCATTGCTATTTTATATGTTCAGGTGGGGCCTTCCTATATCAACCTTGTGGCCAACAGGCATGGAGAGATCACTTTGATAAGTATTTCTGGTTTCTTTGAGAATCATTATTCTATCTTATGAGTATTCTGAGTTATAAATGAAAAGCAGCCTTGTTGCTGATCATTCCCTCATTCTTTCTTGTTAGGATTATGCACAGTTACTGGACAGCCATGCATATTCTGGGCACCATTAACCACATGTTTGGTCTGGGTCCTGTCCTCATCTCCTTAGGTCCTCTTAGTAAAACAGAGGAAAGAAAATACGTCATGGGAAGGTGGTGAGTGTTAGGCAAAAATATAAAACACTTAGCACATGGTAAGTTCTCAAAAATGTTAGCAATTACTATTTTCAAGACAATTTGCATGTTCTGAGACAAATGTCTGCCAAATATGTTGATTTATCACTGAAGAATAAAAACATGGTCCTTTTGGCGGGGAAAAAAAAAATCCAACCCTGTCATCTCAAATTTTTTCTTAGTATGTATTACAATCCTCCATATATAAGTAAAAAAAATCATATTGGTACTGTGTGTGGCAATAGCATGCTCTTTAATTTCAATTCCTGCCCCTCTTTCCTGGTGTTCCATTTTATGGGATTCCTTTTCTCTGTGTTGAGTGGGGTTTTCCTGATTTTCCTCCAGGGACTTTGGTAGGAAAAAAGTGGAAGGTGACGAGAACACCCTCTGTCTTAGATCTCTCTCATTTGAAGTAACTGGCGCCCTGAGCAGGGCTCTGAGGACATCGAGGACTGCAGGATGTCATTCCCAGCCCTTCTGTGTGCAAGTACGCACACCCCACAGCTGTACGTGACGCACCAGGGGCAGAGGGCTTGTGCCTTATGACTCACTCTGTAAGTAACAGCTCTTCTGGGAAGTAATTTACATACCGATGGAATATGCTTTTGTGGGCTTCTGTGTTGAAAAGTCATTGTCCTTCATGCACTGCATACGCCAGTGTCAACCAAGGCAGCCTCATCAGCAAGACAAATCTTGATTCTCCATGAAAATCCAGACGTCGGGTCTAGAAAATATAAGAATGATCTTAAAATGTTTCTATCTCTACGTACACATATTCCCACATGTAAAATATGTTCTCACAATTGCAAACACATACAAGCATGAATCTATATGTACTTGATGCCTGATTGATAGAGAAAGGCAAAATTCAGGAGGAATTGAACATTTTTAAAGAAATTTAAGGGCTATGTTCTATTATCCAGGGACTGGAATTCAGCTCTTTTCTATCTCTGAAGATTGTTTTTTATTCATTATTTTTATTAACACATAATATGTTAGTAGCCCCAGGGGTACAGGTTCTCTGAAGGTTTAACACAGTGTTTTCACCTTTACCCATTGATTCCATGAAGCTCTCCTTTTCTGGGTATCTAAAAGAGTGAAAATATCAAACAGGCTTCTACTAAAGCAGAATGAAGAACTATCCCAGAACTACAAATTTCGAACTCAAAAACTACACATTTCCTTTCATCAGAGATAGGCTTTGACTCAAATTCCTACATTCAAAATGAATTAAAAAACTCATCTCCCCCAGAACTGCCTTATCTCCCATTGTCAGGCCTATGACCTCGTTGGCCAAAGAACGGGTCACATTAGAAGAGAGTGGAATCCTGTTGGCAGAAGACAGAGGTACATGGGCTCATGCCATTCTTCCAGAGCTCAGGTGTCCAATGGCAGGAAGTGGGTAGACAGTGTCTGCAGGGCATAAACCAGAAACACATGGTCTAAGGGGCCATTTAATTCACAATTTCAAAAATGATAGCAAATTATGAATGAAAAATCAAATGCTCAACACAACGGCCATGGTTTTCTTATGTCCGAGCTTGTAAGTATCAGCAGGGAAATGAACAGCTGTCTAAGATAATGATTACATACACGGACAGACAACACAATCCTGGGGACTTCTCATGCTGACTAAAATCCATATTGTAACCTAGATTTTCCTGATCTGCTGCTATGTTCTACATATGTGCAATGAGAAAATTACAACTGAAAAAGGAAATTAATGTACGTAAAGGCAAATTGGGGCAGCATCAGAAAGGCTTAACGAACCCTGGATTGGAAATCAGGAGGCATGAGTTTCGATGTGATCATCTGGCGAGTGACTGTATGGCTCCAAGAAAAACAAGAAAATTAGTATATATGGAGCACATTTTACTAGCCCTGAGTAGGACGCTGTATATATTGTGATACCATTTAATAATCTTAATACCTCTGCGAGTTACATAAATTACTGCTACAGCACAACTGAGTAAAAAGTTTCATGTGGCTATTATCTGTGTGGCAAGGGAATCAATGAAAAGATTTCTCAACCTGTTGAAGTCATTACTTTGGTAGGCAGAAAAGATTTTCATCTGAATCCTATCACATGAGATATTAGTAGTGTCATTTCAAGATACCTTCTTATACCATCTAACACCTTGATGGCCACCTTGATCATGTATTTGCTAAAAGCTTAAAATTCACATGCATTTTGTTTTTTATATTGAAGCAAGAATTTAATTTGGGAAACCCTAGGTCTCTTAGACAATGGTTTGAAAACCATTGTTTTAGTTCTTTGAGTCGGTGTTTCTGTATATTAGCAGAAAAATAATAAATGGAATGTTTTAAAATAAGAAAATAGGGGCGCCTGGCTGGCTCAGTGGGTTAAAGCCTCTACCTTTGGCTCAGGTCATGATCCCAGGGTCGTGGGATCAAGCCCGGCATCAGGCTTTCTGCTCAGCAGGGAGCCTGTTTCCTCCTCTCTCTCTGCCTGCCTCTCTGCCTGCTTGTGATCTCTCTGTCTCTGTGTCAAATAAATAAATAAAAATCTTAAAAAAATAAAATAAAAAATATATAAATAGCAATTAGTCCATATATAAGGGAAGCTACCATTAATATTACTGCAGATAATCTCTTTTCTATGCAATAAGAAATATCCTCCAATAATTAGTATGCTTATTTTGAATACCTTAGCAAATGAGAGTAAGCATTTGTGTGTGTCAGAGTAAGCTGTCTTCTGACCTGAGAGTAAGGGAAAATCAAATCTCAGTTATATAAACAACCCTTTAAGATGTGATGCCTTGGTCACGTTATCAGAAAGAATGAAGTCTTATATGAGATAACTCATTTTCTAAGGACCTTCTATAGGTCAGTTTGTATATGGGTCATAGATGTCACATTTCAATCAGTTGATTGCGAAAAGATTAATAGAGACAGTTCATTATGAAATGATGTATGTCAACTCTTTCTCAGTAAAACTGGAAAAAAACATTTTTTTAAGATTTTATTTATTTGAGAGAGAAAGAATGAGAGGAGAGAGATCAGTGGGAGAAACAGACTCTCTGGCGATCAGAGAGCCCCATGGGGGACTCGATCCCAGACTCTAGGATCATGACCTGAGCAGAAGGCAGTTGCTTAACTAACTGAGCCACCCAGGAGCCCCTGGAAAAAAATTTTTAAGGAGGCAGAGTTAAGGCAAATGAGGAACAGGGAAGCATCAAAGCCACCACCCCTTGGCTTGAAGGGGAAAAGGAAGGGGGAGGGATTACCAGATACCTGTCAAGAGCTGTGGCCCTACCCGGAGAAACAGAGCCGTGGCCAACACACGACTTGGCCCAGAGGGAGGCTGGAGAATAAATGCCTCTACTTTTCTCTTCCCTTCCCATTTCTTGTTGTACTTCCTATTGGCCATGCCACCTGGAAGCCAGAGGAAAGTGATTGATGGAGTCAATAGAGATCAATATCTCCGGTCCAGAGCAGTGTAGTGAAGGGTGGAGAGCAAACAGGGTATCCAAACAAATGCCTTTCTAATAGTGATTCACTTGTTGATTCTTCCATTCTTCCACGGCAAGCACCTTTGTAAGCACCAATTACGTTTAAGATGTAAGAGTTCACGTAAAGGCTGATATCAGAAGAAGGGGGAGGAACTGCGTAAGTAATCACCCGTGTTCTCAGGGAGTTTTAAAGATAATTAGAAAAGTACATGAAGATTGCCAGGCAGAGAGCGACAGGCATAAACTCAGTCGGGCGGGGTTACAGGAATTCAGTGTTAAGGAACCACGACTGAAGCAATGAGGAAGGGCTTAATGGAAGGCATAGCCTTTGAAATTGGTCCTGCAAAATGGGCAAAATATCCAGGGAAAGAGTTGATGGGGAGACAGCCCACATGGAGGAAAACAGTGGGAAACCAGGAAGTGGCGGGAGGTAAGCCCTGTCCGGCGAAGTCGATTGGGACTGAGTGCTCCTTTGATGAAGTCATGGGCAATAAAAACAGAAATAAAGTCAGACAAAACAGACTACCTGCCCAGTCCCAATCTCACACACATGTTCATGTGTGTTAAAAACAAGACTGTGTTCGTGCAAAACCTCAACAAGGCATTTCTGAGGAAAATGTAAAAGCAATGCGGTGAACGATATGATCTGACAGGAGCGTATCTTCTGCTGGAAGACAAAATTCAGTATGCACCCTGAGCATTCTTTCCTTTATTCTAGCTTTATTCTGACTTTACTCTTGCATGGTTTCCAGGGCGATCGCAACTGGGATAACAGCACCATCTAGTGTGTTCTAGTCTTATGTTAAGTTCAAGGACTTCTGATCTGTTTCTAATACTACACAGAATCTCTTCAAGAGTACCAAAACAACAACTGTGAAAAACCCTCCCATCCATTTGGGGTTTTAAAACTTGCAGTTTGATAAATTGGAATTTGTGGGGATTTGTGGTATTTCTAAAGAATCCCCCTAAAAGAAAATTACCATATGTCATCAATACCTGAGATGAGGAAAGTAGAAAAAGTAATTTCTTTTTTTTTTTTAAAGATTTTATTTATTTATTTGACAGACAGAGATCACAAGTAGGCAGAGAGGCAGGCAGAGAGAGAGGAGGAAGCAGGCTTCCCACTGAGCAGAGAGCCTGATGTGGGACTCGATCCCAGGACCCTGAGATCATGACCTGAGCCGAAGGCAGCGGCTTAATCCACTGAGCCACCCAGGCGCCCGAAAAAGTAATTTCTCATCATGTTGTGGTTTGCCTAATCTGGCAACTAAAATACAAACAACAGTATTAATTAATTTTCAGTGGAGAACAAATGACACTTTTATTTCTAGGTGCAATTTTAAACATATAAATTAAACAACACATATCATGTACATTAAATATCCATGATCGCCATTTAATTATAAAATGAAAAATAAAAGGTCCAAGGACTATTTATTTTAGTAATCAGAATATGAAAATGAACTTTGAGCCATACATCATAAACTAATTCTGGAAAATAATCAGGTCATGAAGCAGGAAAACCATCACTAAGGAGAATCTCGGTTTCATTTGTCCTGCTGCTCCCTGTGCTAAGTGAGACCAAGAGAATGATGAGAAGTGGTGGAACCAAGGATCAGACTGAGGAGGAAAAAGAAGGCAAAATGGAAAAGAATAGTGGGAATTCACGGGGACGAAGGAATGAAAGTCACACTTCTTATCTCTCCATTTCCCATCCTTCAGAAGTCTAAATCTGGACATCAGACTCGCAAGCCCACAAAGGTTTTTTTTCTTCTTTTTTTTATTATGTTCAGTTAGTTTTCGATGTAGTGTTCAATGATTCATCACTTGCATAGAACACCCAGTGCTCATCACAACACGTGCCTTCCTTAATACCCATCACCATGTTACCCTCACTTTGTTTCCGGGGGTCCACAGTCTCTCATGGTTTGTGTACCTCCCGGATCTCTTCCCCTTCCATTTTCCCTCCCTTCCCCTAAGGTCCTCCATGCTATCAGTGCAACCATATAATAATATGATAATGGGTAATGGAACATATGAGTGCAACCATATGATAATTGTCCTTTCTGCTTGACTTACTTCACTTAGCATAATCCCCTCCAGTTCCATCCATGTCGATGCAAATGGTGGGTATTCATCCTTTCTGAGGGCTGAGTAATATTCCATTGTACACATGAACCACATCTTCTTTATCCTATTCATCTGCTGAAGGGCATCTTGGCTCCTTCCATACTTTGGCTATTGTGAACATTGCTGCTATGAACATTGGGGTGCATGTGCCCTTCTTTTCACTACATCTGTATCGTTGGGGTAAATACCCAGTAGTGCACTTGCTGGGTCATAGGGTAGCTCTATTTTTAATTTCTTCAGGAACCTCCATGCTGTTTTCCAGAGTGGCTGTATCGGCTTGCATTCGCACCAACAGTGTAAGAGGGTTCCTGTTTCTCCACATCCTCGCCAACATTTGTTGTTTCCTGTTTCGTTAATTTTTGCCATTCTGACTGGTGTGAGGTGGTATCTCATTGTGGTTTTGATTTGAATCTCCCTGATGGCTAGTGATATTGAGCATTTTTCTATGTGTCTGTTAGCCATTTGGTATTTTCAACAAGCATACCAGGGGATTTTCAGGTGAAAATATGCTTTTATGAAAGCAATGTGAATCCTCTGGTTTTTGTTTTCTTCACCAATGAAAGATTTTTCTCTCTTTACTTCATGCAACCATTATCGTTTGCTCTTTGAATAAAAGGTCACATATATTAATAGATTAATACTGCATAATTGTTAGCAACTATGATTCTTATAATTTCTGTTACATTTACTCTAATTAAGGGTTCAAAGTGCAAAATCTGAACTCTCCCATTTAAAACAGAAGCATTTCTTTTACTAAAAACTAAATAAGATATTAACAAATATATAAAATATTTTATTTAAGGTCCACTATAGACTTCTACAAGATATGCTAATTATTATTATTATTATTTTTTTTTTTTTTTGCCTCACTACTCTCCGGTCACCAAGAACCAGCATTCAACCATCCTCAAGAGTCATTTCCTTCCTCTGACTCTCTGTCTCCCCACACCCACCTGCATAGCAAACTTCAACAAACTTTAAAGACACAGATCCAATGTCATCTTTCTTGAGAATTCCTTCACGAGCTTCATGACATAGGACTGACTACTTCAACCCCAGCCCCTCCTCTGCGCTCCCCACACAGGTAACACTAAGCTGCATCTATGTTATGTCTCTCTCTACCAGTCGAGCAGGAAGCCCTTCAAGAGAGGATGGTTTCTTAGTCACTTTATAGTCCAGGATCCAGTACAGTGTAGATAGTAAGTGTTCATAAACCATAAATAAGTGTTTCTAGATTGAATGTATAAGCAATTCTAAGCACCCGCTCATCTTGAAAACTGTACCAAAGTGAATTTTGTTCTAAAGTCATACTTTGAAGTGTCACAGAAATAGTGAAAATATCAAAGTCCTCACTCACTTTGGCCTCAATATCATTTCTTTAAAAAAAGTTCCTTGTTTCTTCATTGATTCCTAATTTAAAAGGATAGATATTTGGGGCAAATAAAAATGGTGTAAAGGGGTGCCTGGGTGGCTCAGTGGGTTAAGCCTCTACCTTCAGCTCGGGTCATGACTCCAGGGTCCTGGGATCGAGCCCCACATCAGGCTCTCTGCTCAGTGGGGAGCCTGCTTCCCCCACCCCCTGCCTGCCTCTCTGCCTACTTGTGATCTTTCTCTGTGTGTCAAATAAATAAATAAAATCTTTAAAAATTTAAAAAAATGTGTGTGAAGTGGTAGAGAATGTAAGGCTGCACACCTAAACTCCTTCCTGATAATAATCATCGGAGATTCTTTGAGATGCTTTATTTTGTTTTCTTTCACGTCTAAATAACAAACCAGCAGAGCTGTTGCTACTTGGGGGATAAGAAAATCTATCACACTATTCATCATTTCCCAGGCAGTTACAGGACCTTCCAGAATTCTTCATTGTTTCTTAAACAAGGCATGTATCAGAAATGAGAGGAGAGATGTCCCAGAGCATGAACAGCCCCCAGAGTGGTAAGTTCAGCAGAACACATGCAGTGTCATCCAGTCTCAAGACATTTGCCTAAACCCTCATGAAAGTAAAGACATAAAAAAGTGAAAACATATTTGTTATAGGTTAGTATAAAGTAAATATTGTATGGAATTTTATATTGCAAAGTACCATGACTCTGGGCAGTAAATTATCCACTAATAAAGACTAACCAGATGATGGTCAGCAAGGATGCCCTATCTGTCTACATTTGGAAGACACTACACAAGACATTTGGTTTAGGAGTAATAATAATATTGATTGAAAGAGTCTTAAAAAGCACACGTACACCGCATTTCATCTTTTAACACTGGAAATTCACATCAGCAGGAAGGAAAAGTACAGCTGTTTGCACCTTGTATCTTGTCAAGGACAGAACTATCACCACTTCTTAGTCTCGGGCCTGGACCCACTATGGCCAGAACATGCGGGCTCTATTATTTATTTATCACCTACATCCTATAACTGCAAATTAAAACACACATCTGAAATGAAGATATGTTTCCCATGTCATTTTTTTAGCAGTACAGGAAAATATGCTATAATCACCAGTGGAATCCACAAGCGTCTCTGCAAACAAGCACCGCGGAGCTTCAATTTATCGATACCAAACAACCTGAAGCAAGAAAAGATAAAGTTAGTGATTTTATGATGAATAAGTTTAGCATTTTCACATTCATGTTATTATCCTTCTGATGTCATTAAGGAAAACTCGTGGGGGAAAATATTAACATTTAGGATTTGTATCCTATGAAAGTACTTGAAGTAGAGATTTTTTAATCTATTTTTAATGTTTCTTGATTGCGAGGAACATTGGGAATATGCTCTAGTTATGAAAGAAAGAATTTTCAAAAGGTTATTTTCTTAAACACAAAGCATATCAATGGTATTTATTTTAGAAACCGAGAATCATAATTCAATAGCCAGAAAGCAACTATAGAGTAGTAAGACCAACGATTAAAAGTTTTATAGATATCCTTTTACATATATCTCTATTATATGTGTGTATATGTGTATATGTGTGTGTGTGTGTATATTTTTTTAATAGAGATATCTATAAAACTTATATGTCTCCCCTCATATGCAGAAGATCACCCTGGGCACCCTGAAACACAGGGTCCTCAGGATTCCTCCAAATGCCTTCTCCTAAAATACATCACTTCAGGTTCTGTTTGCAGGCAGGGTTATACAATATGTATTTACTTAGGTGATCCCAGTGGCCTGGAACTTTCTGATGTCTACTGTGTCAATGTTATTCTCTACCAAGCTAAGTGTCTGGGTAAGGACTGGACAAAAACATGTTGTACTTTTGTCTATACAAGTGTGGGACTCAGTGAATGCTGCATTCCCACTCCATGTGTTGGACCTTGACAGGCAACTGAATTCTTGTGGGTGTATTCTCTTAGTCACTTCAAACTACCTTAAAAACATAGCCCCTGGCTTGGAAATAAAAATAAAAGAAAAAATATATATCTCCCCTGTTCGGAAGTTTCTACAAGATTTGATAGGGAGTTCCTAAGAGCACCAGCTTCAAACTGACCTTCAGATAAAAGCTGCTTGTTGTAGGCTCTTACGTTGATTATGAAGGCGGAGGGACTTCAAGAGAGGGAGAGACAGTAACTCAGAACAGGAAAATCAGTGATGCCACGTAACTGGGCTCCCACGTCTTCATTTCATGAATGAAGGGCTAATCAGACCATGATTTATTGCTTCACTACTGTCACTTTATATCCATAGTTAGATGTCAGTTCTTGATCTGTCATCAATACAGCACAGGCCTCACTAAAGACTATGTGGTAAGTAACTTGGCCTTTATGGAGAGTTATTTGTATAGAATAATTTTACAATATTCAATAGAATACTTGGAAGTATGTTTCCAAGCTCATTAAATAATTTTTACTGCGAAATAGTCCACTATCACTAAATGTCTTCCCCAAATTAGTTCCATATTCACTTATTTTTTTAAATACAAATATCAATATCCATTAGTAAGTACGAAAAGCAAATAATTAATCAAATTATATTGAAGCAAAATAGCCTCAAACAGCTTTATAATAAAAACCAAATGAGATCCCATTTTTTTATCCAGGATAAATTATATGCAGGGACATAATGAGCTCCAAGAATGCATTCTGGGAAAAAAGAAAAAAGAAAAGAAGGAAAGAAAAAGGAAACAGAAGAGCTAAACTTTAAAACAGACATTTAGTACAAGATTAACACTTAAAATCATTAATGATCTTCTGACACGCCAGAGTTTAAAAGAAGGTATATCCTTTAAAGAACTAGGTCTTTGTATTTATATGCCAGTAAATGGCTCAAATTCAGCCTGTCTGTGGCCCCCCTTTCAAAGGGTGTTTGGCAGTTCACAAGCTTGACAGTTTTCAAGTGCACTGGATTATAACGGTACTTCACAACCTCCTCCAAACTCAAAACTTCCCAAGTAAACTTAAATTTCTGTTATTTGCCCTGATCTCATTTTTACAGAGCAATTATCTTTGACAAGAATTAATAAATCCACTTTTTAAAAGATATTCACTATATCGCATACTTGAAAGTTGCTAAGAGATGTAAATCTTAAATGTCCTTACCAAAAAAATAAATTATAATTATCTGAGTTGAAGGATGTTTCAACTAATCTTATTGTGGTAAACAATTAGCAATATATCTGTGTATCAAACAATCACATTATACACCTTAAAGTTATACAATGTTGTATGTTAATTATATCTCAACCAAGCTGGTGGGGGTGGGGGTAGAAATCCACACATGGATTTCTAAGTATAGCCTTCTACAAAAAACAATAATAATGTTTAACATACCTCTATGACAAAAAATTACTCTCACCCATCTCTCACATGATACAATTTTGAACAAATTTCCTAAAAGAACTTGACTTAAAAGAAAGGTAAATCAAAAGCCAATATTCTTGAGGTGTTGGAAACACCAAGCCATGTATGACATGTCCTGCACAGCACTGGACAAGAACAAGGATTCATTAGTTATTAAAAATAAAGATCTTTCACTTAGAAAACTATGTCTTTAATTTCAAGATGCACAAGATCATATTAAAATATGAAAGGCAGTCATTTGACATTTTAAGGTAATTGATTTTTCTGAAAATTAACATGAATTAAATTTAACCAAAATTTATTGAGCAATAACTTTCAGTTGGCCACCCTGCTAGGGTTAGGAGTATACCAAAATGAAGAAAACAGGCTTCTCTCAAATTTCCTTCATCTAAAAGCACCGTTTTTCTTTTGATCTAGCACTCGTTCAACAAACACAAAAATTCCACACCTTCCTTTGATGTCATTCAAAACCTCCAAATATTTCCAATTTTCTAAATTCAACACAAACCCACAACACATATCACTTTAATAGTTTTTTAATTTTTAAAATAAACATGACTGAGGCATAAATTATATACAATACAACGGATGGACACGTCATATGTAACTGATGATGGCTTTTGACCAATAACCCTATAATCATTATCTTGTTCAAGATACAGAACATTTGCATCATGGCCAGAAGTTTCCCCGTGCCCCTCTGCAATCAATCTACTCCATTTCCTGCCCCAGGCAGCCACTTTCTGATTAGTCTGTACAGATTCGTTCTGTCTGTTCTAGAATACCTTATAAATGGAATCATAAGGTATGCATACATTTTACTCTGGCTTTTTTGCTCAATATAACCTTTTTACAAATAACCATATTGTTGCATTTTTTCCTTTTTATTGTGGACTAGTAGTCCATTATATGTATATACCACACTCTTTTAACCTATTCATCAGTTGGTAGATAATTAAGTTGTTTCCAGTTTGGGACTATTATGAATAAAACTGTCATGAATGGTTCTATACAAGTCTTTTGTATACAAGTCTTTGCTGTGGTTGAGTTTAAGATTATAACGTTACTACTTATTTTCCATCTGTCCCTTAAGTTTTGGGCTCCTTTCTACCCTTTTTTACAATTGTCAAATGTTTTTAGTGTCTGTTTTATTTCTTCTGCTCTCTTCTTAGCTACCTGTCTTTTTATTATCTTTTAGTTGTTGCTCTAGGGCTAATGGCATTCATCACTTTAATCACTGACCCATAACTAACAATATTCATCTTATTTAGGGACAGACAGTCTTATCCCTCCTTATCCTTCACACTTTGAACTTTACAACTCCTTCACCATTTCCCTCCTGGCATTCAACACAGACTTACCACTGCCTACTTCCCGCTCTGGCTTCCCACTTCCGACTTCCCACTTGGCAAACGCACTTAGCCTACAACATATAATTCTATGTGCCCACCCCTGCCCTTCCTCAGCTGCCTTTATCTTCTACTTCCACACGTATTATAAATACGAGTCTGAAGTGTTATGCTCTTTAAAGTTTTGTGAAGAAAGAAAATACAGTCATCTCTATTTACCTACTAATCTGTCATTTTTAGTTCTCTTAATTATTCTTTGTAGATTTTAATGTCCAGCTGTAAAATTTCCTTTTGACCTAAGGGACATCTTCTAATATTTTCTGTAATCCATGTCTGTTGGCGGTGAATTTTCCTCTTCTTTTTCTCTCCCTCCCTTCCTTCTTGCCTTCCTTTTCTCCTTCTTTCTTTTTTGCATACCTGAAAATTTTATTTCATCCTCATTTTTGAAGAATTTTTTCATTGGATATGAAACTTTGACTGACAGTTTTATTTTTTTCTTTTAGCACTTTAAATGTGTCATTCCAGGGCACCTGGGTGGCTCAGTCAGTTAAGCCTCAAACTCTTGGTTTCCACTCAGCTCATGATCTCACAATGGTGGGACTGAGCCCAGCACCGGGCTCTGCACTGAGTGCAGAGTCTGATTCAGATTCTTTCTCCCTCTCCCACCCCCTCCTGTCTCTCTCTCTCTTTCTCAAATAAATAAACTCTTTAAAAAAATAAGTAAATATGCCATCCCATTGTCTTCCAGCCTGCATTGTTTCTGAGGAGAAATCAGCAACCTTTACTATCCTCATCCCCTTACAAAATTTCCCTTTTTATAGTGGCTGTTCTCAAGATTTTCTTGTTCTCTTTGTTTCAGGAGCGTGACTGTGATGTGTCCCAGCCTGGTTCTGATATTTATCCTGCTTGGGAGCTTTCTGTATTTGTAAGCAAGTTGGTGTTTCAAATTTGAAAAGTTCTTGGACATTATTTCTTCAAGTACAGTTTTCTTTCCCAATCCCAGTCCATTCTTCTGAGACACCAAGTAAAAATAAGTTGGACTATTACATATTTTTTCCATAAGATTTCCATTCCATCCCTGAGGATCTGTTTATCTTTCTTTAATATTTTATCTCTCTGTTGCTGAAATAAAATAATTTCTTTTTACCTGTCATCAAGTTTATGGACTCTTTTTCCCCATCTTGAATATGCTCTTAAGCCCATTAGCAAAATTTTTATTTCTACTATTGCACTTTTCCATTCTAGTATTTCGAGTGGATTATAGTTTTCATTTTTCCGCTGTGATTCCCTACCCTTTTGCTCAGCAAGACTATATTTACCTTTTTAAGAGAAACTTATAGTAGTTATTTAAAGGTCTTTCTCTGCTTAAATTCAACAACTCATCCACCTCAGATTTGTTTTCTTATTGATTACTTTTTTCCTTGACTATGGTTCAAATTCTGTTTCTTCAAATGTCTTGTGATTTTTTTTAATATAGTAGGTTTAATATAATAGGTTTATTGATTAATGTGCCATAGAAACTGGAATTTTAAAAATCTCCTTCTGAAATGGATTCATTCTTATTTCAATAGGTAGTTCAATTACAGACTCTTATGATAAACTTGAGCGGACTTGAATTTTTGCTTTGTTCTTGTAGATTTGCATAAAGCTCAAGATGCCCTCAATTCCTGTAATTTAATGGGAGTCAATCTCCAAACTGTTTTCTCTGCAGATCTTTCCAAGGGTTGATTTTAGGCTTTGTTAAGGTGGCTCTACCATATTACTTGAGGGTTAGTAAAGATATTACTTGAGGGATTCGTCCTTAAATGGGGCGGTTTTATGGGATCTGACCGGTGCTATGAAATTGTTGCTGTTGTCTTAGCTAAGTGCAGAGCATCAATAAGGTAGATACTGAGGTCACTCTAAAGTACTTCTCTTCCCCAGCATGAGCAGCATCTCTTCTAGTATCTCTCTTCTACTCGTAATCCTTAGTACCTTCGATCTCCACATACACAGTCCATCCTCCATTCATAGGCCTGTGACACTGCTCCAATCTTTAGGATTTGCCTCTCTGCATATCTCCCAATGTCCCACTACACAGATTTAAGCTGCTTTAGATGGCTTACACCCTGATCTCTGCCTCTTCATTTCACTGGAGAACATCATTCTCTCCTCAGTCTCAAGCTCTTTGCAACATAGGAAATTTGCTCTCAAAGAACTGGGGAACTCATGGGACCACTGTGGCCTTCTCTTCTTCTAGAAGTCCTTGATATGGAGAGTTACATTGTTTATTTGAGATATTTCTTCTTTTTTAATCTAGATGCTTAGGGCTATACACCATCTTTCCAGTACTGCTTTTGTTACATATTTTGTTTCCATAAGTTTGGGCATGTTATGTTTTCATTTGTTTGTCTCAAGATATATTCAAATTTCCCTTTTCATTACTTCTCTGAGCCACTGGTTATTCAACAGTGTTATATAATTTCTACATATTTGTGACTTTTCCAGTTTTCCTTTCCTGTTGATTTCCAGATTCATTCCATGGTGGCCAAAAAAGATACTCAATATAATCCTAATATTCGTAAATTTGTCAAGACTTATTGGGTAATATAACATGCTCTATCCTGGAGAGTGTCCTGCATGCACTTGAGAAGAATGTGTGTTCTGCTGCTACTGGATGGGACATTCCATATATGTCTGTAAGGCCCATTTGTGTAGAGTTTTTAAATCTTCTTTTTCTTTGACCTTCTGTCTGAATGTTTCATTCATATTGACAGCGTACTGAAATTGCCCACTCTCATTGTAAGGCTATCTACTTCTCCCTTCAGTTCTGTCAGTCCTTCTTTCATATATTTAGGTGCTGTGTTATTGGTTGCATATATATTTATAATTTTTATATCTTCCTAGTAAATTAGCCCTTTTATCAATATATAATGTCATTGTTTTGTCTCTTCTGACAGTCTTTTCCTAAAGTTTATTTTGCTTAATATAACTCAGGCCATCCCTGCTCTCTTTTGGTCACCATTTGCATAGAACATCTTATCCCATTTTTTACCTTCAGCCTACATGTCAATCTAAAGTGAGTCACATGAAGACAGTGTATATAGCTGGATTTTTCTTTTTATTCTTTCAGCCACTCTTTATCTTTTGAGTGAGGAGTTTAATCCATTTATATTTAGAGAAATTACTGATGAAAAAGGACTTACTATTGTCGTTTCTTAGTAGTTTCATGTCTGGATTTCTGGACTTCTCACAAAGGGAATGGTGGTGTTGTTGCTGAACTGGTGTCTCTGTGGAAGAGAGAGTCTGGGGCTTCTTATCAGCCATCCTTCCAACTTCCTGCAAAGATCTAATTTTAATTAATCAGGATTATTTCAGGCTTACAGTGGTATTGAAGTTAAAATAATAACTGCAAATAACCAAAAATTAGTGGCATAGAGCTTCTAAAGTAAGGCAAGGCTTAAATAGTATAGTTCAAAGCTCTGTCTTTTTCTCCACCATTCAGGCAGGTTCACTCCTAACAGTGAGTGAAGTTGCCTATCACTTTAGCAGCCTGAATGAAAAGCTCCACCTAAAAAATTCTCTGATTGCCATGACTTGTATTATGTGCCTTTCCCTGAACCAGCCACAGTTTCCAGGAAAATGAGGTCACTAGTGCTCTGAAATTCATGCTATGAGAGACTATGGACTCTGAAAAACAATCTGAGGGTTTTGAAGGGGCGGGGGGTGGGAGGTTGGGGTACCAGGTGGTGGGTATTAGAGAGGGCACGGATTGCATGGAGCACTAGGTGTGGTGCAAAAATAATGAATACTGTTATGCTGAAAATAAAAAATAAATTAAAAAATAATAATAAATAAGCAAAAAATTCATGCTAATATGTGCTCATTGCAAGGCTGACAGCGATTTCAAAGATGTAATGAAATGGATTCCCCATTCAAAATGGGCTTCTGTTTCTATGAGAGTGTGAAGACCTGTAAGCTGAAAAAAAAGAAAAACCAACAGATTTTCTGTCTATCTCACTCTTAAAGACAAGTTTTATGACAACAGAATTGCTTAGGGTATCATTGTAATGTCTAAAACCTTAAAATACACTAAAACACCTAGTAATAAGGGAATGGTTAATAAATGGTGATATATAACTGACCTTTGAACAATGTAGAGAGATTAGGGGCACCGACCTCTGTGCACTCAAAAATCTGCATAGAACTTTTGACTCCCTCCTAAACTTAACCAACAATAGCCTATTGTTGAATGAAAGGCCTTACCAATAACATAAAGAGTTGATCAACACATATTTTGTATGTTATGTGTAGTATATACTGTAATCTTATAATAAAGTAAGCTACATAACAGAAAATGTTATTAAGAAAACCATAAAGAAGGAACACCTGGATGATTCAGCTGTTTAAGTGTCCTTCTTCCACCTGGGTCGTGATCCCTGGGATTGAGTCCTGCCTGAATCATGCCCCTTGCTCGGTGGGGAGTCTGTTTCTTCCTCTGTCTGCTGCTCCCCCCTACTTGTGGGCTCTCTCTCTATCCTTCTCACTCTCTGTCTGACAAATAAATACATAAAATCTTTAAAAAAAAAACCATAAGGAAGAGAAAATATATTTACAGTACTGTACTATATTTATTTAAAAATTCCATATGTAAATGGACCCATGCAGGGTAAAGGGTCAACTGTATGCATAAGACCATTAAAATTTGCATGCAAGGGTTTTACTAATGTGGGAAAACGTGTTATAATGTTAAATGACAAAATAAGGACACAACTTTAGAAGACTCTGTAGCAGAACGTAAGTATATAAGAGGTTGTAAAACACATAGGAAAAGATCTAGAAATGTTACAATAGAAAGAGTTGATACATCTGGATATAAAATAAAATTTTTTGCTTTTCTCTATTTTTCTATAACACATATAGATTTTACACTTAGAAAATAATCAAAATCTTAAAGTAAGTAGAGACAACAAAAGAAGTTTCTATGTTTACTAGCTTTATATTTGAAGATGTGTCTTAAAATTAGGATACTGGTATCACAGGAGGAATTATGAGGTGTGATAAATGTTTGAAAACAGAGGTTTAAACAGACAAATTGTGTTTCAACCAAGAGACTGGAGATTTCATTTATTTTGAAAATGAAGACTACATGAGCAGGCATTCAGGGATTTGGAATGGTTCCAATACATGACACCAAGGTACCTTTCTTAATTTTCTTTTTAAGTAGTGCAAACTATATTGGCACCTTGTTTAAGAAGCTGAGGTGTGTTCAGTGTTATATAGCCAACAGTCAAGTTTTAATAGGGGTAGAAAAGGATGCTTCTGCTCATTAACTCCACAGGGCTCACATTTGGCGTAGAACTTCAATAAAACCGAGAAATAAACGAGACTCCGAAATAAAACTGCGTGAACACTGGAAAGTGTATCTGTCGATGATGTGGCACTAAATAAAGTCGAATTTCTTTTAACAGTACCTGTTTCTAAGTAAAGTTAGAACCAATGACTCTTAGGGTGTGAGAGACTGATGTTAATTTCAGAAAACACTTTCCATCTGGATTCTTGCTGATGCTGTTCTTGTTCTTTTAATTACAGAGTTTTACATTGATTTGTTTACTTATTGTATTTCAGATTTAATTTTTAACATCTTCGCTGTGCTACTGCGAACGTCTTGCCTCCCGCTTTCCCTCTGTTCCTCACAGGCGGGCTCACACGGCACGCTGCCAGGAACGGGCCATGCGTTTCCTTGCACAGTGTCCTCCAACTAGAAAAGAGGCACATAATTATAAAAACATAAACTTATAAATTTGGCAACAGAGTAGAATCCACAATTTAAAGCTCCCAACCTAGGACGGTTGAGAGTTACAGATTCACGTACATAAATGCCTCCTCCTCATCTGTTCGCTGTTAGGACTGTGTCCAAAGACACGGACAAGGTTTCTGCTCTCAAGGAGCTTACAAAGTTGTTGCAGAAATGAACCTATAAATCACGACAATGAGGTTAAAAAATGGTGAGGACAGTAAGAGGAAAATCTGCTAATTAGGCAGAAAGGAAAGGAATTTTAGCTTATATCTGCAACGGCACAGAGAACTTCAGGCTGAGGGATTTCTTCTTTCTCTCTTCAGAAAAGTCACGGGTTTAGGAAAAGTGCCCTCGGGAGCACTGAAGAGCCCAGTGTGACTGCAGCCTAAGCATTTGATGAGGACAGAAAGTTGTATGCAGATTATCAAGGACTTGGATCCCGTGCTAGGGACCGGACATGATCTTACAGCAAATGGGAAGCCACGGGAGCGTGAAAGTAGCAGAGTGTGGCATGAACATTTCCGGGCTTTTGTAAGAGAAAGCGTGTGACAGAACAAATGATGAATTTAAAGGGCAAGAAAATATAAACAAGGAGGCCAGTCCAATGCAATAATCCACATGGGAAAACCAAAGGAATTCAACTAAGGCAGTGGCCGTGGAAATAAAGGTGGGGCGCACAACCCAAAGACGGTCCAGGGTTAGAACCAGCACAGCGATGCGCCTGAAACAGACACAGGCTGACTTCTCTGCGCCCCTTACTGGAGTAAGGACGCCGGCACTCTTGTCCGTTCAGTCTTCCAAACAGCCCTGGGAGCTGCTTTCTGCTTAGTATCCCTGTTTTCCAGCTGGGAGAATTGAGGTTCAGGGAGGTTAAGGAGTTTGTTCAAGGTCACGTAGCAAAGAAATGGTAGAGCTGGGACTTAATCCAGGTCTGAGTCCAGAGCTGGACAGACAGACCCCTGCAATACACACCCTCCAACGTGCCTGGGTGACCATGGGAAATGAGCAAGTGGCAACAGACGATGATCGTGTTGTTCCTGACATCAGTGACTTCAAGAATGGGGACTGGATTGGCTGGGATAAGGAATATATGAAGGAAATTGGTTTCTGGTAGAAAATCAATCAATCAATCTTAGTGTTGATATACAGATATATATCTATATCTATCTATCTACCTATAGGTCTATAGGTAGATAGATAGATCTTAGTTTTGCACACATTTACATTACCCTGATTACCCTGAAAAATGAAATACTGCTCTATTCAGTCGGAAGCCAGAAATTCAGGTTAGGGCTAAGGCTACAGCGCCCTGAGTGCCCCTTCTGGAGACTGCCTTCGAAGCCAGGGCAGAGTGCAATCTCACTGCAGAACATGTGATTAGAAGACACCAGCCCTGGGGACAGATGTCTGGAATCCCTTCTTTAAGGACTCAGGACTGGTGATGAGTCGGGAGAGAGAGGAAAAGAGCTTTCGGAGATGCAGCCAACACTTTGGAGAATGCAATGGTTAAGGAAGTCTAGGCAGATGAGAATTTTGAAAAAGTGATCCCCAAAAATAAAACACACCATTTCAAAAAGCCGAGTCTCAAATATCAAAGAGAGAGCCCATGGGGGGGGGGAGTATGGGGAGTTTGTTGCACTTGGCGTTCGGGAGATCTCCGCTGACATCTGAGAAGGTGGCCGGGGGGAGGCAGGAATCGGGCACCGGGCACACGGTGAGGTGCAGCCAGCAGGGCAGGCGGCAAGTGGGAGAGCTTTCTCTTGAAAAACGGATTCTTTTCTGGTGTCTGTGCTCATCTCTTCCTCAAATCCCACAGTGGAAATAATAGTGTTAAAAAGCAATAGCTACACTTTTAGAAGAACAATCAACACACGAGTAGTGTAAGAGAGGTGTTTTTCTTCTTTCAGCCGAGAGAGAGCCTGGATTGTTTTTGTTAAAAGAGAAAGCTTCCATGCTTTCTTCCTCTGGAGGGTATTCCATTCGTGAACCCCCTGCTGGCTTGTTTCTGCCCCCTTTAATGACTCACACACCTCACTGAAGCACCTTTCTATGGAGGTAAGTCTAGAGCGACCTCAACAAAGATGTACAAGGCAACAAAAGGCATCAGCAAAAGGCATCAGCAGTTTAGAACCAAACTGATTGCTTCTTGACCTTGAAATACACTCACATATAACATATACATGCAAAACCACAACAGATGTCAGCCACGAGAGAGACCTCAGAACTCCAGGAAGTTCTAGAGACAACCAGAGTTTTTCCATAAATTGGTAGACTCTGATATAGTTGATTTATTTTTTTAAGATTTATATATTTCTGAGAGAGAGAGAGCAAAGGAGAGAGAGCAGAGGGAAAGAGAGAACCTCAGGGGGAGGCTCCATGCCCAGTGTGGAGCCCGATGCAGGGCTTGATTGATCCCAAGACCCTGAGATCATGTCTTGAGCTGAAATCAAGATGTGGATGTTTAACCAACAGGGCCACCCAGGGACCCCTGATACAGTTGCTTTTAAACTACGAGGCAGCTGAGTTTCACATGTGCCATGGAGTGTTCTGGGAGTCTATCTTTACTTTGTTGATGGCAAGTGTGGTGAGCAGCAATAGATCAATGATCAATTGCCTGGATTTAGTCTCTCTAGTCAGGACCATAGAAAGGACCGTGGATTTATGAGGATCTCCACAGGCTCAAATGGAAACTACTTGGAAAAACAGAGGAGAGGTATCAAGGAGGTATAGTCACTGTAGGGGGCTTTCAATGGTCTCACTTGATAATGTGGGAATCTAAGAAACAAGCAGAGGAAAGAAAGTGTCTTGAGGAGCGTATGGCAGAGCCCAAGCGGCACAGGCTTTGGAAGCATCCACAGGAGTTTCATCACAAGAAAATGTTGCTAGTATTTTTCTGGTTTAAATAAGTATGGGGACAAGATGAAAGCCATCACTAAAAACAAATTTCTTGGGCTGTAGCAACTCTATCACAAGAGGCAGAAACATTAGCCACTGTGGAGAGGATTGAAAATTATTGTTACAAGATACATAGTAGCTATATGACCAGATAGAGTTCATTGTCTACATATCACTGAGTGCCAAGAACACAGCACTCAAAAAGGAAATGGAAATTAAGAACCCTGCGCAGATTTCTTTGCTAGAAATGGTAGGTGCATTGTACTAAACCTTTTTACTGGAGATTTACCCCTATTAAATTTAAATGAACAAATCATAGATTCTGCTTACCTTGTATCAACTCACCAGTGGCATCTTGGTGAGAATAAAAATTAAGATTTTTTTATTTCTATCACCTGTTTTAGGGAGCCAGTCCCCAAGATGGCCTCCAATGTTCCCTACCTCCTAGTACTAAAACCTTCATGTAATATTCTCTGTTGAAGTTATTATTATACTGAGTGACTCGTTTTTTTTTTTTTTTAAGAATTATTTATCTGAGAGAGAGAGAAAGAGAAACCATATGCATGGGAGAGGGGCAGAGGAAGAGAGAATCTCAAGCAGACTCCCCAATGAGTATAGAGCCAAAGAAGGGCTCCTCCCATGATCCCTGAGATCATGATCTGAACTGAAAACAAGAGTCAGACATTCAACCAACGGAACCACCCAGGCACCCCGAGTGACTCATTTCTAAGGAATAGAGTAAGACAGAAAACACGGTGCATGACTCAGGACTTAGGACTAAATGACAGTGCCATATCACTCTTCCTCTTTCTCTCTGCCAGACCACTGGCTCTGGGGGAACCCAACTGCCATGTTCTGAGGAACTCTGGCAGCCTTTGGAGGGGATCGCATGGTGCAAAATTGAGGTGTTTGGCCAATGTCTGGTGAGAAGGTCCCACGTGAGTGGTTTGGAAATGCTGACCACAGCCTTGGAGGGCAGTGGGACACACCCTCTGAGTAAGACCCAACTAGAAAGAGTGCTCTTGGATTCCTGAACCACAGGAACCATGGGATGATATGTTTGTTGTTATAAGCTACTAAGTTTTGGGGTGATTTATCATATAGCAAAAGATAAATTAATATGCCTTCTTTCATTTAGAAATAACTGAGCTTTTACTATAGTTTCAGTTAATATTACATGAGTTCAAGGGATTTTTTACTTGGGAAAACATTCTAGGACCCAAGGGTTGCCCATTTTTCATAAAGTTGGTATCTACAGGCACAGTGTAGTTACATGCCTTCATGCTCTATTAATTCTTTGGACTCTAGAGAGAGAGACATGTTAGACACTGTGTTAAATTAATACAATATATGAGGTCCTGAAGAAATACACCCCATTTTCATGTATCCAATTAAGAAAAACCTCTAGCAGAATTAAAAATTGGGCATTATTTTAAATTCTAACTTTTAACTCATATTATCAAGAAAATTAAATTTTAAACATTACTTTATTTAAAGCTTAGTAAGTGTGGCCTTCCTCTCTGAGAATTTGACAGCAGAAGAGGGCTTCTACTGAGCTTTTCTGGCATCTTATTATTGTACCATTTATATATTTAATTCTCAATAATGTCATTAAACCTCCTTGTAGAACCAGTGACAGGTTATGTTGGAATGCACAGCTGAACATAACTTGGGATGGAAAATAGAAGTAGCGAGTAAATTGTCAATGCTTACCTAGAGTAGCCCTGGAGTGGATTAATTAATGCAGTAGCAAACTCACTTCAGAGCCTTCGTAGGGCAAAATGTATCTTTCCTAGAAGTGGTGCCAAAAGGAGACTAAGGGTGCAGTGATTGGTCTCCGAGAGAGGGCGAGGAATGGCCTTGTGTGTGTGGCAGCAGCTAGAATGTGCTAGAACACTCATTTCCCAGAGAGAGGACCGCCCCCAACACCACCACCACCAATCATGCATGCAAGGGCTGAGGAGCTTAGCCAGTGAAGAAGAAGAAACCAAACAAATCTGTTCAAGGGAACCCTGTGTTTTCCTTCTCTGAAGGTGATTCTACTACTATAAAACCTACCTCTTGTCTGCCCGTTTACTCTGCCATATGGAGATGGAGTGGTTGATCTGATAGATAAATTTCAAAAGAAAGAACTGGGCATGCAAAGCTAGCCCATTTTCCCTCTTGAGAGCTATTGGCTCCCAACTGTAGAGTTTCTCTATTGGTCTGGGGGGCCAGCTTTCTCCTAAAACCGTTGGTCCCTAATGCCTTGACTGGGTGGGTAAGTCTAATTCTGGATTCATTTACCAGGCTTAGTTAGCCCTTGGAAACGTAACCCTTGTTAGTTGTTGGGAGGTTTTGTTCTGTTTTTTTGCTGGTTGGAGGGTGTGGCTAGCAATATTTTCATTTTCCTTATACATTATTCTTCATCTTATCTGTCAATTTGTTTAAAGCCTGGACAAAAAAAAAAAAAAAAAAAAGGCAGTTATAGAAGGGAAACCAACGCTTTCATCAAAATTCAAGTCATTCAACTATCATATGATTTCCCTGATATGAGGAAGTGGAGATGCAACGTGGGGGTTTGGGTGGTAGGAAGAAAATAAATGAAACAAGATGGGATCGGGAGGGAGACAAACCATAAGAGACTCTTAATCTCACAAAACAAACTGAGGGTTGCTGGGGGAGCGGGGGAGAGGCGGGGTGGGGTTATGGACATTGGGAAGGATGTGTGATATGGTGAGTGCTGTGAAGTCTATAAACCTGGTGATTCACAGACCTGTACCCCTGGGGCTAACAATACATTATATGTTTATTAAAAAATTAAAAATAAATTATAAAACAAATTCAAGTCATTGAAAAGATTTACCCTGAAATGTTCAAAGGTGATGATACAAAATTTCCTTTCAATTGTATGCTTTTAGCACAATCTAATAATATACAATTCTAGGGTTCCTAGGATGCCCCCTTGGAACATATATCTCCCTTGTTTATGTGACAATGAATAACATGGGGGAAAAGTAGAATTAATAGGCATATCTACCCTCAAAAGTCAAGTTTTGGAGACACGCATGAAAGACTTCTAATCCCACATCTGGCAAATCATGGAACCTTCTGGGAGCCTGTTTCTTATCTGCACCTGCATCTTTATCTGTGCAGGGAGGAGTTGCAGCTACTCTGGGGGTTTGATGCGAAGCCCAGAGGAGACAGCCCTCAACAGGTCAAGCACGAAGGCAGTATCTGATGTGCAGCAGGCGCCTAGTACACGGGAGCGGTGATTTGTGGGTCCTAAAGTCTTTTCTATTTGACTGTATAATAATTCATTAGGGCAAAATCTCACATATATATATTAATATTATATATATGTTTTTTTACCTATAAGACTTTTACATCATAAAGAAATTTCCTGAATTGTGATTTCCTTATGGTATTTTTATTCTCATGAACACTTTCTCTGTTAAGCTTGCAATTAGTGAATCTGTTACTTTAGGCAAATGTTAGTTCATCTTCCCTTCTTCTGCTTTAAATTCATAATGTGTCATTTTAAGGTAATTCAAACATTTCACCACTTAATTTGTATGAATTTTGGATCCAGGGGCAAAGTTAGGTCAAGAAATAAAAGTCCCTGTGGGGGGAAAAACTTCTAATACCTTTAATATTAGATTTGCTTGTAGAATGTCCATGGTACAATTTAATAAATTCTGGGTTTTTGCCTCAGTAAAAAGTTTCTTATATCAGTCCTTCAGGAATATTTTGGGTAAATTCTTTTCCCGGTTAAATTATCCTGTTAGCTGAACTGTCCACTGTTGAGAGATTCCATTGTGAAAATGAGACTTTAATAACTTTAAGTGCCTAAAATTGATCTCTTTCCCAGCATCTAGATCTACTGCTGCCAACCTGTAAGAGAATCCTTACCTCCTATCTTGTGCCCAAGGGGAATCTTCTGGGCTCAACTTTCCAAATTGGCTCATAGATGCTCTGTAATATACTTTACTTGGGCTCCTGTGTTTGCACTGCCTGATTTTATAGACTTAAATTTTCAGACATTTCCTAGCTTTCAGCTTCTTCTCCTTTTCCCCGCGGGTCTCCACTTCTCTTCATTCTGTGCCCCAAATCCTCCGGCAACATGAACCACGCTCAAGACAGGTCCTTTTTACAGAGCTCCCCAGGACCATGCTCCGTGAGAAGGAAGAATGGCTCGTGGAAACCATAAAGGCAGTCATTTAATGAAAGGTCATATTTCTATCAATGTAATTGTACCATAATGCCATCAAAAATTATAAATAACAGTATTCAAATTATAAATAACAGTATAAATAACACCATTTTTGTGGAGTTCTCTTATTTGTATTTTTTTTCATTTCAAAATCTTTTGTTACATGAAATACAACCACAGTCAGATTTATAACTTTCAGAAATGAATGTTCCCTTTCAAAGAAGGGAAATCAAACAAGGTATTTCCTCATTAAACATTAAAGAGAATATATAAAAAGGAACATACCTGAGTCCTAGAACCATAATGTATTTCTTAAACTCTTATAGTTATCATACCATAAAACATTTTTTATTTCCCTAGCTGAATACACAAAATCTTCTCAACTAATGGAAACTAGTCTTTTCCAGAGGTAAACTTGCTCAATGGTGGAAAATGGGTGTAGAATTATGTCTAATGTTTAATGGAAGACTTTCTTTATAGAGCTGAGAATACTTTAGTTTAAACTTAATTCAATAACTTGAATAAGATAGAATCACGGGTATTAGTATCAAGGGTATGTCAATCACCCAAGTTCTCCTCTCTACCCCCAACTTTTTTTGAAACATATCTAGTGAATCCAAACAACAGAAATAGTACATGAGAGTATGGTTAACAGTGAGAAAGAGTCCAGAAAGGGTCCAGTCTTACGTTTCTGATTAATAACAGTGGGACCACAGACACACTACCACTTTGCAGTTTTCTCATTGCTAAAGGAGAATTAAAAATAATTTCTACCTCATTAGGTTGCTGAGAAGATTAAATGACAAAGAGTGTAATTTAATTAGCACAGTAGCTAGAATATAGTAAATGCTCAATAAACATTAGCTCTTAGCATCAGAGAAGGGAATGTATACTTACACAGAAAGAGTTTTATAATGTAGCCACTGAACAAGAGGTTTTATAAACTATCTAATATAGTCATGAATTGGCCATATTGAAACAAATTTTTTTTTTCAGTTTAATTTCCTTTGAACATGGTTGTTCTACAAGCTCAAACATGTACACTGAATTTTTCCTGACATTTCATTTACTATTACATTCCTTGGGCTAACAGCAGGTTTTTAATCTCAAACAGATTTTCATGCCTCAATCATCTTAAAATATTTGCTGAACCTGGTATTAAAAGAAACTAATATAGCAATGCCAACATGCTTTAGATAGAGGTTTTCCTTCCATGCAGTATGGGAAACATTTTGATCAGACCATTTTCAACCTAAGGTAAATTTGGAATCAAACTGATTTATTTGGGGCTCTCTTACAGCTTCCTTGATAACAAATTCAATCTGTGCCCAGCTTCTAAAGTTAATCAGAGGCAGTATCATTTTCCCACTGGTACTTAAATTTTTTTTCTTATGTTTTACTGTTCAAGATCTTGGGTCTCACAGAAAACAACAAATTGTTTCCATTTCAACCAAGTACTCTTTCCCATTGGACTAGATAACCTCATTTAATTTCCATATTCTTCTGTGCTATCATCATACTAGAATCTTTTAACTTCATAAAAGAAATCCTGTTTTTGTTCTTACTTTTGAATTGTTAAATAATCAAAACCACTCTTGTCACTGCTTTCCAAAGACTCATTCATAAGTCTGTTCTTTCACTTCCAAATAAAAACAAATTACTTTGTGAGGTCTTACCGCAGTCACTGACATCGTGGCCACTGCAGAAGTTGGTCCTTTCCTCTTAGATCCTCCCCTGCCAGTGTTCCTCACCAATCTTCCAATTGACTCTCCACTTAATTTCTAGTGGAAAATAATTGTTATTGCTTTATATTTCTAGAGTCTTCATTTAAATCTCTGGTTATGCTCCTTGTGCATGTGGCTTGGGTTGTCTGGACTCAAGTTTACCTGCCTATCAGAATATAGTCCCTTTCGGTATGTCATTAGAATCACTATACTTCTTACAGCCCCTGGACCATAATTTGAATATAACAGGCACTTACTTACTGTTGTTTGAATTGAATACCTTCGTTGAAATGAATATTACTGATTTAGCCCCTTGTAATTCCTGGCCATGTACTATGTGCCCACCACCGGCTTATATGACAGTGCTCCAGTAAAGCAAAAGCTCTCACAGTGGAGTTTACAGGAGCACACTGAACAAGTCTCATTATTGATCTCATGGAGGTCAGTGGGCATCTGCTCTGTGCCTATCTTTATCCAAAATATTATTATAATTTTTATAAGTGCCTTTAAGATAATTAATATAATTTATATAAGGGGTCAGACAATCCAATTTTGCTTGTGCCAAAAATGCTCCACTCTAATCCCCAGTCTCCTTTGTAGCTAGGATTGGTCATATGGTATAGTTCTAGGCAGGACACATGTTGACAGATGCAAGGAAGCTTCTGGGAAACCGTTCATCTATTCATTTAATTTTTTGATAAAAGGGATGGGCATCAGTGACATCATTCCTCTCCCTCACAACCAGCTTTGAGCAAGAACATAATATCTGGAACAGAGATGCAATTAGGCCGCCACCTAATCACAGTAAGGAAAGGACACCAGACGCCCAGGACAGCCTGTCATCCCTGGAATGCTGAGTCATCGTCCGTGATTGCTTAACTCCTGACTTCTACTTGTTATTAGAACATGCTTCCATGCTTATGTTGCTCTTTCTTGAATCTCATCCTCATTTCACAGAAAGGTGTTGTTACCCTCTTTTCTCAAAAAAGGAAAAAGTGACTCAGAGAGGTTAATAGGTCTCAGGCTGTGCACTTGTTATGTGGCATACTGGGGCAAAGTTTAATAATGAATGCAAAACCTGACTTGTATACAACCTCTAGTCAAGTGCTCCAGATGAGAAGTTAGGCAACCGAACACTCTGTATACATTCGTATTAGTTGCAACATCTTGCAGAGAAAGGGCTTCAAGCCTCACACCGCCCAATCTCCCCTTTGAAGCTTTCACTGTGGTATAATTTTTTCTTAATAATTTTCAAGTAATTTGGTTAAGCAAGGAGGGTTAGAAATGAATTTTTTCACTTTGTATATTGTCTGTCCTACTTAAAATAAAAGCATATTGGAAATTGGACCCACTAATGAAAAATCAGAATGCCGCCTCATCTAGACACTTCCCTTCAAAATGGTAGAAACTGGGGCACTTGGGTGGCTCAGTTGGTTGGGTATCTGCCTTCGGCCCAAGTGGTGCACCCCTCCCCTATGCACTCAAGCTCTCTCTCTCTCTCTTTCAAATAAAAAAAAATTTTAAGGAGGGCACATGTTGCATGGTGCACTAGAGGTTATACACAAACAATGAATCATGGAACACAACATCAAAAACTAATAATGCACTGTATGGTGACTAACAACATAATTTCAAAAACTGTTTTAAAATGTTTTTAAAAATGGTAGAAACCAATGTCTTAAAACAACTGGTGGGCATTATTCCCATAGATAAGGCTCTACTATACAAAATGCTGTGTACAAATTTATCTATGGCCAACATGCTGGTTTTCCCTCATGAAAATACTGCCCCCAAATTCCAATCATTCTGAAAAACAATTAACCTGTCAAGTTTAAAGTTTTTGTTCATAATTTGGACTGTATCCTGCCATTGATATTTATTTTAATCTCCTACTGATTTCTGTGGGAATTCTTCTTGTAGAATTTAGGCAGGATATAGCCCTAAAGGAATTTCTACAAAGAAGCTTCCCACTTTCAACTCTTTGTGTTTGATTTTTATTAAGTTTAGGTCATGACGCTATACATCTAAAAATAGGTCTACAGCTAAACCTCTGATAAAGTCTTCTATTTTTAGATTCAGGCTGAAAGGTCAATGAGAATGCTAAAATCTCACAGGAACAACTACATTACAAATGATTTTTAACCATATGTTTTTGGTACAGTTTTTTAAAAATGGGAATATACTATTTTAAAATGTCTTTTTCACGGTATATGTCCCCAGATGTTTATCTGCCATGAAATTCATTTTTAAAATGCCATTTAAACCATGTTTAAAATATTTTAAAACACTAGATATAGTAGTAGACAGTCTTTTAAAATTACAGTAATGGGGGTGCCTGGGTGGCTTGGTCACTTAAATGTCCAACTCTTGGTTTCAGCTCAGGTCATGATCTTGAGTCATTAGATCAAGCCCGGGCCGGGGGTGGGTGGGTGGGGTCTCTGCACTCCATAGGAGTCTGCTTCAGGTTCTTTCTCCCTCTCCCCCCACCCTACCTCTCTCAACTCACCCTCTCTCTCTAAACTTAATAAATGCAACCTTAAAAAGAAAATTATAGTACTGATGACTATAGAATTATGGGTCTTGGAAATGCTTTAATGGTGTCAAGTTTTTTAAAAAAGCAAATTAGAAAATTATATATACACATATTTGCAGTAATGTAAAAATGTACCTAAATAAATACTGTATAAGAGAAACTTAAAATCTGTGTCATAACTAGTGAATTTTATCACTTACCAAATTTCCTTATGTTTTACATTTTATATATTAAGGTTAAAATTCAAGTGCCAACAAATAATATCATTTACCTTTAAATTCAGCAAATTCACATGAACTTAGAGTCATGACAAAAACTGAAAAAAGTGAGAGTAATGTCACTGAGAATATGCTGGTGAGCATAGGTTAATGTACAGACTTATCAAATCACTATGGTCTGCCTGAAACCAGTATAACATTGCATGTCAACTATATTCCAATAAAAGATAAAAAGAATGTGCTTGTTCCTCAGTTTTAGTAGTCCCTGGATCACTTCTAGAGCAGCTAAGGGCCCCTATGATCATGTGGAAATCTTTTTTAAATTTTTCTGGTGTCATGAAAATATCTTTAGAAGCTATGGGATACCCATAAAAATTGACCATGAGAATTTCTGACACTGCTCTGTCTAGTTGATAGGGTTATTCTGTGGACCAGATGAGATGATGGTTATCTAAGCACTTTGAAAGTACACACGAAAAGCACCATAATGATATTCAAGGTTACTGCAAATACTTTCTAGATTAGATCCACAATTTGATCTCAATTGTATGATGAATAAATAAGATGAAATGAAACAATGATGACACTGATGTGTCACAGTAACATGGAGGCACACTGTCCTTTGTCCCTCAGACAGAAACGAATGCTAAAATGATTTATTATTTTGAAGCCACTATGCTAGTAAGCTCTCACGCTGGAGAAGCAATGTACTGTCTCCATTATACAAACTGCAGATCAACCTCATCCCCACATTTCACTACCTGAATTCATTTGGAGCATGTGTGGAAGAAGTGGGGCTGAGTCCCTCAGATCCTTTTTAATATGGGAGGAGTGTGGTTAGCAGACAGCATTTGTACCAAGTGACACTCTTTTCAGGATCGTCCCAGAGGATGACTGATAACAGAACAAGGCTGAGGTACAAAGCCCTCACCATTTCTGCCCAACTGGCAACAGTCTAGCAGGCAGACCCGGCTCTGGACCTCCACACTGGCAGCGCTGAGATCTGTCAGGCCCATGAGGGTCTGAGAGCTCCTCCAGGACAACCTTGTTTCCTCTCTTTTCCCTTCACAAAAGCTTTCTGTCTCCATCTCAGTGTCTACTTCCCAAAACCCAACAGACTCCAAGAGTAGCCCAAGACAGCTGGCAGGAAAGGTGTGGTTCCAAGACTGGCTGGCCAACTCCCTATCCGATGATGAGGACACCATCCCAGTGGTGTGTGAGCCATGAACAGACCCTGGAATAAAGAGGCAGCCCAATTGCTAAAGAGCCATTGATGTGACTGCATAGACTATTCTTACAGAAGGAAATGCAACGACTGGCAAATCTAACAGAACAGGAAACAGTGTACAGAAGAATGGTGGAATGGTTGGCGGCCCTTAAGTCAGTACAATGTCCTTCCCAATGAAAAGCTGACACTACTCAACAAATAACTGAGAATCAAGTGTAAAGACCAGCATCCTTGTTGGTAGCCTAAAAGAAGCCAATTTTCTCTCCTGGGAGAATGGAGAAGGCCCAAGACAAAACTAAGGATTTCCATGATAGTCACTCATCTTCAAAGCAGTTGAAGCCTCAGCTGAAGCAAGTCTTTCCTAGCAAGCTTGGCCCTGGCTAGGTGGACCTGGAGTCCTGACACTGAGATGAGGATATCTGGGTAGATGTCCCTTGAGATTTGGGTTCCTAAGACTCTTTATTTTAATTCTTAAACTTCATTTTTGGAGCACTTTTAGGTTCACAGAAAAACTGAGTGGAAAGTACAAAATGTTCCCTTGTATGCACAGCCTCCTCTCCTCAACATCCAGACTCTTCAGAGCCCTCCAAGCCTACAGTAGTGAGCCTCCCCTCCCTGTCAAGACCTCTCCACACCCCTGTGGAGGAAGAAAGTGCAGACCTGCTGCCCTGCAGATCCGCAACAGCTCTCTCAGGAGATTGCCCATCCCTGGTATCAGCTTCACTAAGAGTCAACAGTGACTGCCCTATGCAGGCCAGGCCTGAGAGAGGAGAAGCTGTAACAGAACTTGCCTCAATGAAAGCCACAGAGATACTAAGGTCTAAAGCAGTGAAGTCAATGGCTTTTAAATACCAGAATCTGAGAGGTGGGGATTCACAATGATCATAACAACCATCCAGGTCAGAGTGGCAGCTGGTGGGGTATGCAGATGATGAACGTAACATGGATTCTTTAGCAAAAAAATACATGTGTGAGGGTGTTATTTCACATATAATCAAAAGAAAGCAAGAATGGATCAGCAAGAGGCAGGAGGCTGTCTCTCCCTATAAAAAGCCACAATCCAGAGGCAGTTTTCAAAGTCAAGAGCCATTAACTGAAGAGGTAGCTGTGTCCACAGGAAGCAAGACCCTAAAACAACTTGGCAAATGCATGCTGTAACCCCACCTCCACTCGTTCCCCAGATGAACCTGAAACAATATACTCTCATAACTGTTCACTGAGAATAGAGCAATATTCAGGCATTTCAAGGACTATTAGACAAGGTCTGAGTTGATATGGATACCCAGTGCACTAAAGTATCCATTTGGCCCCCTTGTTGTCATGAGAACCTATGGTGCCCAGGTAATTAGTGGACTCCCAGACTTAATGCAACCTAAAGTGAGGCTCTGGGTCTACAAATCCACCCAAAGTTCTTTTCTAAAGTTCCCAAGTACATAAATACATTTGAATTTGCTTAAAAATCAAAGTAACCTTCACAATGGGTTCTTGGCCTGTGTAGTAAGAGCTATGATAGTGGGGAAATCTCTGACTTTACCCCCCATCCCAGTCAAGATAATAAATGGAAAGTATATACCAGGAAGGTAAAAGAGTAGTGCCGCCCTTCTAGATCTAAAGACAGGGAGGACCCAATGTCAACTACAGCTCCATTCATTTGCCAGGCTGCCTCCTGCAAGAAATGGATGTATCCTGGAGAAGGATTGTGGACTTCAAGTAGTAGACTGACCAATTGCCCTGATAGTGGTAATAGCATCGCTACAACAGATGACTGTGGCCTCAGCCACATGACGAATAGCTAGTGACTTAACTAATACATACTTTCTTTCCCAATCAACAAAGAAGAGCAGGAACCATTAGGTTTCCATTGGAAAAAGTAAAGTTGCACATTTACAGTTTTCTCCAAGGCTTTTTGACAATCCTGCCCCACCATAATATGGTCTAGAGAAATCTAGAGTTTTTGGATATTCCATAAAACATCACATGGATCCATCTGATCAGTGATATCAGGGCCATCTGGCAGGATGAGCGAGGTGGGATTGGGGCTTGTGGAGACCTTGTGCTCCAGAGGAGGACAGGAGAGTGCTCCTGCGAACATTCAGAGACCTGTCTCTCCAGTAAAGACTTGGGGGCTCCCATGGTCAAGGACATGCCAGGATGTTCCCTACACAGGAGAAGGCAAACTATTAGAATTTGGATTCCTACCATTTGGAACAAATCACAGCCCTTGATGAGGTGTCCTCATTTAGGAGGCACCATATTCCATACCTGGGAATACTGTACATGGGGTAAGCAAGACATTGATGAGGAAGGAGCTCCACAATCACTGGAATTAACATCTGGAGGCACGGCAGCACCAGCTGGAGAGCAACGCTCTGTGAGGATGGGATCCCCTCTTCCAGGACAGCTTACACAACCTTTACATGGGACTGTGGACCCCTCGATAAAGAGCACATTGGTTTGGGTGCAAGAGTGAACCATCATGATTCCCAATGACCCACACTTGCAAATCTGAGCTCTATGGGATTACAGGTCCTCTTCCTCAAAGGAGAACAATAACCATAAAGTTAACATTTAATAAGCCATTACTATGTGCCAGACACTATTGTTTGTGGTCTACAGGTATCAAACCATTTAATCCCATCAAGACACTGTAGAGTACTTACTATCATCAACTTCTGGCTAATGTGGAAACCAAAGCACAAAAGGAAACTTGCCCAAATTCACATATTTATTAAGCATAAAACTCAACCATAATGAATACCAAAATTTATGACATGGTGAGTCAGAGAACATTCAGTTGATATTGGGCAGCCAAGATCTAACGGTCACATGAAATGGTACAGTCAGGCCTTCCCCATGTAGTAGGGCTTGGAGGCAAGTCAAGAGCTAATTTATGTACAGCAAAGGCATGATGTCTCCAAAATCATCAGAGCTCCCTCTTGCTCTCAGCACAGGGTCTATGCAGCATCTAGAGGACCCAAGGAGTCACAAGGGCCAGATGTAAGGGGGGCTTACATTGTGGTCTGCACCAGTTAGGGGAGCATTCTTGTTCTTTGGGTCAAGCTAGCAATGGTTCAGGGCAACTGTATATGGATTGGTGCTGCTCACAGATTTACAACTTATTTTTCTTTCAAAATCAAAAAGAAACTACTTAGATCATAGGAGCCCTATGGAAGTGATAGATCCTTGCACTTCTGTGGCATTTACTTTTCATGCTGGGTACTCATGTGTCTTACAAGGTAATAGGGACCCTGCCAGGTTTTCTATATATCAGTAGGGTGCTGGCCATGATGATGTCCCGAGCACTGATGGGGTAATTACTTATCCTTGCAGAATAACTTGGGACACAGAACCAGAAAAGTGATATAATCCTGTGACAAGGCTGTGAAGATGTACAGCTGTCTTTATCACATGAAAACAAACTTCTGCTGTTTACTGCTTTTGGAGTTAGAGAAAAAAGCATTTGTCAAATCAATGAGTGCTTAGGAAGGGCCATATTGATTTGCTTCAATGAAGAGTCCACATCTTGTACAAAACTGCAATATTGAATCCCCACTTGATTAAACTTCTGATAATCTATAGTCATTCTCTGTGCTCCATATTTCTTTTTCACTAGCTGAACTAGACAGCCAACTACAAAAGTGATGAGGATCTCCACTCCCACATCTTCCAAGTCTTAAATGATACTGCAAATATTTGTAACTTCACCAGGCCTGTGGTAATGCCTTTGATTTATTCCCATTGTGAGTAGGAAAGATTCTAGAAGCTCCCACTTAGCTATTCCTAACAATGATAATAACACTGCATTAATGAATACTGAATCATCATTCCTAAGTGTGTGTGTGTGTGTGTGTGTGTGTGTGTGTGTGTGTGTGTGTGTACAGTAAGGGAGAAGGATTTAAGACTATATATGCTAGGTCTTCAGACACACCATTTACTGGAGAATCTCTCAGGGTGAAAGAAACAGCAAGTGTATGGTCTTCTGTGGCCCATGAATTCTGGAACAGCACAGAGAGATCTTATAAAACCCAACAGATGATATTAAGAAAGGTACCCTTTCAGACTTTGAAACTTTTAAGCTCCATGACTGGAAAAGTATCAGTCTCTCCTCTGGCAGGACCGAAGGCTCGTGTTCAAGCCTTATAGTTATGGTAGTAAAACAAAGCAGAGAATTGACCTCCAAGTTCCTATCCTGGTATGATCAGGGGCCTGGGGTCTAGAACGTGTAGCCTGAGTCCACTTCCTCAGTACTCCCAGCCTTGATTACTGTACATATGTGGCTAAAGCAATATCCAGGGAGATTTACAGGAGACTAGCCCACAAGGAATCAGTGCTAGGTTGACGGTAGAGACAGAGATATGTCCCTTTTCCTTCTTCCTGTTATTCTCAAAATAACCATAGAGTCCTTTGAGGAAGGCTAATCAGGAGATTCGAAAAACATTATTGAGTTACTATCGCACAGATATTCTTGTGCACTCCTGGTTTCTCCATCAATCAAAGGACACTGAATATGGAATCAAAGAAAGAGTTGATATTATGATGCTGTCCAAGCCAGAGCTTTGCTCATCTGACCTGTCCTTGCTCAGACATACAAATCAAGTTGGACCTTAATGGGTTCATCATCTGTTTCCATCCTCAGAATCTCAGATTATCCAGCCACCCCAACAGAACTTCAGACTCTGATGACCAAGCACACAGTGCCTGACACCTATTATGGTAAGCACATCCATCTTACTTTGGGGGATGAAGTGTGACAACCCAGCCTCCGTCACCTCAGGAAATTACCTTATCCACTGAAATCAGGGAGTCATTTCAATTTCCGTGTCTTCCTTCAACAATCGTTAGCCTGCTGGCTCTCCAGTCTGCAGATCAGCTATCAGGCATTGATAGATGCTCTGTCTTCAGAGTCCTCTCTGGTCAAAGCAAGGTAGGGAGACGTTAGCCACACACGATGTACTCCCAACATATTTTCTCTCCCAATACCTTTGGACTTCTTTGCTTGTTTCATTCCAAACATTTTCTGCCTTCTCAGTCTGACTACTATTAGTGAGAGATACCTGAGACTTTATTTTGGTTACTCAACCAAATCATAATCACTACTGCCAGTGATTAAAGCCACACTGACACCAGAATTCTAGCACTCCTATGGATAAACCCAGCCCAATCTGAAACTATATTTCCTCCCTTGTTCAAGCATGCATAGACCCGTTCCCCAGATTCTTCCCGATATGAATTAGGAAATTGCTCCAGCTCTTGGGGTTGGTATATCCCATCCTACTGGTCTTGACGACATAATCCCTCCTCCCCATCCTCTGCCCCCAGTGTGATGGGATCTAATGCAGTTGTAGATTTAAATATGACACAGCATGATGATGAGGTTAACTGGCTTCCCATTGAAACACAATTCCCTCCATCCCGTGAGATTCTAAGTGTTTAAACAAGGCAGTAACAACCTCTTAGGAAGTAGAAAGGAGTGACTTCACCTGGTATGGAAAGTTTGTTGCAGTTCGATGCCTGAATTCCTTCATCTGCTAAATCCATCCCAGATAACCCGACGCTAGTGCTAGTAGTTCTCTTCCTACCAACCATGGCCCTGCTGTCTCATCAGGTTTCTTCAGTAGTCGTGAGGCACACGGTGTGGAAATCCACAACTGCAGAAACACATGGCACATTTGCTTTTCAGCTATTTCCATGCTCACAGAGAGATGAGAAATTCATTAAGCCATTGGAAGAAGCCCCTGAGATTTAGTTTATACAATGAGTTATGAATTTGAAACTTGAGCTCACCACTGTCTTTCTTTAATCCTTAATCTTTTCAGTGTTGATTAAAAAAAAAAAAAACACAGCACGAATGCTATTTCTTGGCAGTGGCAACTTGGCCTCTCATAGCCTCACCTTTGATGGATACCTCAGATAGTTGATTAAGCTGTTTACCACTCCACGCCATGGACAGCCACATTCCTGTAACTGTGTAGATACCACTGCCTTCAACACTGGATGACCAAATAAGCCCCTGCCAAATAACTTCCAGTCCCTGGGGGACTCCTGACTACGAACCTACTATCAATTTCTAAGTCCATTCACATATTTGTATTTAACAAAAGCAAAACCCCCTACAACACTAGTGCAACCTCTGTAGGATCTTGCAAAAGAGGGCATCCCCAAGGAGTGTAGGCTTCAGAATAATTTAACCCCACAAAACAGGGATGGCGATCAGGCCTCCGATTATTTGTTTCTTCTCTCTACTCTGCACAGTGCTGGATTCATCTTAAGGCTATTTCACCTCAAGGCCCTAGGAAGTTTGCCAGTAGCAATCAATGCAGGTCATGTGGGAGAAGAGAGTGGCTTTCCTTGGCTCTGTTTCATAAACGGAGAAGAACTCGAGCCAAAGCCTAGATCCAACAGAATTTCCTCATGTCCTTTTGCCATGCAAATGAATTAAATTCTTCAATGTGCATTCATTATTGTGGATTCTACTTAAAAGACATCTTTTATATTTGAAACAACTCACTTTCCTCTCTGGATTCTTTATACTTTGTTACCACAAGGAGGGCAGGTTAACACAAGCTCTATCAAGGCAGGCACTTAATTTTATCATTTTTTGCACCATAAAATTTCTAGTGTTCCATAAATACTCAATAAGCACATGTGCAATGAATGAGAAAGACGACTCTCTGAGAAATCTTCCCTGTAGCACTCGGAGATGCCTACGAATGGACAATCCCAGCCCACACCTGCCATGTCCTGGATTGTAGAGCATAAAATAATCTCTTTCCCTCGGTGTAGTTTTTGTTAGCTTTATTTTCCTTTGCCTCTTGTGATCTTAGTGGCCAGGGTTTGGATGTGGATAAAAAGGAACAGTATATAAGGTCTATTTTTAGCCTAGACTCCCTTAATCTGTCTAGTCTATACAAATGAAGTCACCCCAGCTCTTACGTTTCCAGCAAATGAGAGATTGATCTTATGCAGGAGTTGCATTAGGACGGGACTCCAAGAACACTGAAATCCCCTGATTCCTGCCTTGGCTGGCCATGCTTCCTTCTCAAAAGGCCCTGTATGTACAATTGTGGCAACATAAGAAACACGGTACTCTCTTATTAACTAGGATTTTATGCCTGAGTAGAAGCCCAGTGAGTAAAGCTGAATCATGTGAAAGTATTTTATTTTTCCTATACTAGTTAGGTCTAAATATTCCTGAATCAAGGAGGTTCTCCTGCCTGCTCTTTTTCTCCCGAAGCTCGAACCAGTTTCTCAGAACTCACTACAACAACTAAACGCAAAGCCCACCTGCCCCAAGGACAAATGATGAGGCCGAGTTTCCTTCACAGACGAGTCACTCCCCGTAGGAGCCCTGGCTTCGCCGAGCAAGTGCAAGGGGAACAATTCAAATCCGTGCCTTTCCTCCTCGGGAGTAAGATGAGAATGGAGAGGACAGAGCCAGCCCAGTTCACGGAGGCTGAGTACTCAACACTGAGGCCTTGAAGCCAAATACTTACAAGTCAACCGCATACTTGGGTTGTGGTTTCTCTTCTATCTTCCTTGTGCACCTAAATGACAAAGGGCAACTGATGGAGAAGCCGCAGGTTTGGATGCCAGCCATACTGCCTTTTCTTTTATCCTTGGAGTCCCATCTAATAGGGAAGAGAAATTCCCATTAAAACGTGTGTGAACACAGATTGCTATATATCTGGAAATAGAATGTCATCTCATCAGGTGGTTTTCAGTGCTATGTTGTCTGTCTTCCTTGCCCTGAGACAACGGCCCACGAGTCGTTTTGAAAACATCGTCACATATCCTTTCCTTAGGGCTCTGGAGCAGAGGGAAGTTCGGGGTTTGGGAGTTTGCTAGAAACAGATGCCAATGTAGGGATCATTGTAGACCTGGGATGTGATCTCAGGAAGGGGCCGCTGGGCATGGAGAAGTGAGGCAGAAGGGGGAAGGTGTTAAACCAGGGCGTGTTAAGGAGCAGGTTACTGCTGAGTGCCTCTGGGGAGATGTGCAGACGCACATAGAAGTACTTCTCCCTAAGAGGTGAAGAAGTCAGCTTATTTATCCCCCATCTCCTATCCATCATGGCCCATAGGCTGCTCTAGGGGCATCCACTTCTCAAGTGTGGGCATGCCAGAAAAAGTCCTCAGGCAGAGATCTCTGCGAGACTCTGGAAGGAAAGCTCACTCCTCAGAAAGAGGGTGAAGCTTGGGAACATGGAGAGGAGCCCCCATAACTTCTAGGACAATACATAAACCACCACTGGTAAAGTTACCTTGGATTAAGACTCTTAACCAGATCACCTCCTGAAAATCTGATTTAAATCCTTTTTAATGTATTCATAAGACTATAAAATCATGGTTATATTTTTCAGCCTTCATTGATAGGATAACATCTGTGTATGCACATTTCTTGCAGGTTATCATGTCTCTCCTCACCCATTATGAAAACATATTTATAAAATAGTGATAAAGACCACCTTTGTCATGAACCTATATTATTGTTCATAACATTCATTAATATGCCACATTTTAGTCCCTTTCCTGATCCAAAACAAAATTAGACAATATTTTTTGGAAGTTTACTGTGTCCCAGACATTGTTTTAAAATGCACATGTGATTTAAATCACTAAATCTTCCCAATCAGCCTGGAAAGGAGGGACTTTTACTGCGCCCAGTTTATAGAAGAGGAAAACAAGGACATGAGGGGCTAGTTCACAGAGCAGGAAAGAGCCCACCGGGGGCAGGCTGTCTTCAAAGCCTCATGGGATCATCGTCTCTGGCCTACGCTGCTTACAGAAGTGTAGAACCATAGATTTTGTAACCTATTCTTTTTTATTTTTTAAAAAATTTAATTTCTTTTCAGTGTAACAGAATTCATTGTTTATGCACCACACCCAGTGTACCATGCAATCCGTGCCCTCCATAATACCCACCACCAGGCTCCCCCAACCTCCCACCCCCTGCCCCTTCAAAACTGATTGTGTTTCAGAGTCCACAGTCTCTAATGGTTCATCTCCCCCTCCAATTTCCCCCAACTCCCTTCTCCTCTCCATCTCCCCATGTCCTCCATGCTATTTGTTATGCTCCACAAATAAGTGAAACCATATGATAATTGACTCTCTCTACTTGACTTATTTCACTCAGCACAATCTCTTCCAGTCCCGTCCATGTTGCTACAAAAGTTGGGTATTCATTCTTTCTGATGGAGGCATAATACTCCATAGTGTATATGGACCACATCTTCCTTATCCATTTGTCCATTGAAGGGCATCTTGGTTCTTTCCACAGTTTGGCGACCGTGGCCATTGCTGCTATGAACATTGGGGTACAGATGGCCCTTCTTTTCACGACATCTGTATCTTTGGGGTAAATACCCAGTAGTGCAATTGCAGAGTGATAGGGAAGCTCTATTTTTAATTTCTTCAGGAATCTCCACACTGTTTTCCAAAGTGGCTGCACCAACGTGCATTCCCACCAACAGTGTAAGAGGGTTCCCCTTTCTCCACATCCTCTCAACACACATTGTTTTCTGTCTTGCTAATTTTGGCCATTCTAACTGGTGTAAGGTGGTATCTCAATGTGGTTTTGATTTGAATCTCCCTGATGGCTAGTGATGATGAACATTTTTTCATGTGTCTGATAGTCATTTGTATGTCTTCATTGGAGAAGTGTCTGTTCATGTCTTCTGTCCATTTTTTGATATGATTATCTGTTTTGTGTGTGTTGAGTTTGAGAAGTTCTTTATAGATCCTGGATATCAGCCTTTTGTCTGTACTGTCATTTGCAAATATCTTCTCCCATTGCGTGGGTTGCCTCTTTGTTTTTTTGACTGTTTCCTTTGCTGTGCAGAAGCTTTTGATCTTGATGAAGTATACAAAGATAAACTCAAAATGGATAAAAGACCTCAATGTGAGACAGGAATCCATCAGAATCACAGAGGAGAACACAGGCAGTAACCTCTTCGATATCAGCCATAGCAACTTCCTTCAAGATATGTCTCCAAAAGCAAAGGAAACAAAAGGGAAAATGAACTTTTGAAACTTGATCAAGATCAAAAGCTTCTGCAACCTGTTCTTTACATGTCAAACATCTCAGTATGGTTCTTATGCTTTCCAGATCTCTAGCATTGTTTCCATGAGTCATGGCCACAGACTAGCATCTCTGTGACTGAAAGTCAGCCCTGTGACCTATGGCACCTGTACAGCTTGATGCATAGGAACGGACCTCCCCCTTGGTCCTTATGATCTATGTTCTGTGTATGTTTTCCAAGATCACCAACATCTACTCTCTTTTAGTTGGTTTTCATTGTTTTTTCCTTTTTAAACCTGTTACGTATTAGGTCTCCCTGTTCTGTGATACTACAAAATTAACCAAAGGATCAGAGGCCTGACAGCATTCAGCGCTCTTAGGATGCATACGACTGTTATCTGGGGCCATTCCATTTTGATGATTAGAGGCGTGGAATATTTATCAAGTTGCTATTTATTTCTTATGGATAAATCTATGTGATTAGAACTGGATTAAGAGATTTATGGGAAATGATAAGCATTCCAAAAACCCACATTCCAAGGAAGATAATTGGTACTAGAAGTAATGGCGTGATACAAAATTTTTTGAGCTATCGTGCATAAAAAGCAGACTATCACAGATAACGTACCTCAGGAGTCAGAAGCTCATTATACTTCATAACATTTATTAATTTTTTCCTTGATTATATTACTTGCACTATGCTGAAAAACAGAGTTGGATGTTGAGTTTTTGAGAAATCCAGTTTAACTTGAAATGCATGGGATGCTATTCACTAACCTACTTCTACATTCTGATAACAAAAATGTGTAAACATTTTGGGAGGCCCCAGGGGTTTTCAGATTTCAAACCTTTTTGCAGGGATGCCTTGAAGCATTTTAAAATAACAAACACTATCAGCATCCTGTTGGTTCCAAATGTTTTTGATTTATTCCCACTTTCAGACCAAAGGAACTTATTAAAACCTGGCAATTCTTTTACTTTTGACTTTTTTAAACAAATTCTAAAAGTTTCCATGGTTAGGAGAAAAGAGCAACAGTGTAGATATTTTACCTTTTGTGGCCATTTTCTAAGTATAACCAGAATCAAAGTCTCCTCATTATAGGAAAGATAATGTGTCAAAAAAACAGTTACTGTTTATTTTGGGAAAAAATCAAGTAAAGAATTTTAAAAATATGGCAGCAGCTGTATTTTCATAATGGAACAGTCCAGTTTCTCGTCAATTTCATTCAGAAATCTTCCAAGAAACTTTCTGGCCCTTCAATACACTTTGACTAAACCAGTAAAAGAGAGCTAGGTTTATACACTGAGGTGATGGGTTCTCCAAGCTCTAACCTACCAGCTGATCAACGTGGGTGCCATGTTTTTCTCCGACACAAGCTTCTCTGATGTCGTTCACATCCTGTCAGCTCGCCAGCAGTTCACCAACCACGCAATCCACACCATTTACGATGTTGGAATTGTCCTCGGTTCTGTTTCGAGCACATAGTTATAGTACTTTTCATTCTTTATTTTGTCATTTACTTGAGCAATCTGTAGTATTTAAAATGACAAAGATACTTTTAGAATATTCATGCTGATGTGATTTCTACAAGGCAGGCAACGTCTGGAGGAAACTTCTGGGCAGTCAGGAAGACCTTCCAAATCCCAAGAAGGTCAGAAAGTTGGAGAGTGTTTATCACTACATCTGGAAGTGAACGAGGACCTCCACCTACTAGTGTGTGACAGCCGGAGCCATCGGACAAAGGGGAAGCCCTCTGGGGTTATCCTTGTTACCAGCCCATGAACTCTGATGACACGACATGGTTTATAATCCTGACAAGCAAGGAACTTGAAAAGTCAGTAGAACAAAGGCAAGCAAGAACAGGGATCCCTCCCTTCTCCACTTTGATCATCCTGTAAATATTTTTGTCTAATCTTTGCACGCTGTTTACTTCCTTTCTCTGCCCAGAGAACAAGAAGGCATTTTGTAACTTTAGATCTTATTCATGGCAAATACCAAGACCTCCATAATTAATTTAGAATCTAATGACACAAAAGAAAAGGCTACCGTCTTCTCTTGATAGTTCTCAGTAACAATAAACTGACTCGTCTTATCTGACAGCCACATTGTTTAGCACTTTGCCCCATCGTTCTTAGGATTTTTTTTTTCCAACCAAACAAAAAAAAATTTTTTCCAACCCACCAATGTTTTCTAAATTAGTTTTAGATTTTCCCTGAGGCAGAAGATAGGTTGGTTTGCTTACTTTTGGGTTTTATTGCTTTGTAAGACATTGCATAGTTCCAAAGTCAAAGTAACATAAAATGTTCTGAGAACAATCGTTCCCACTGCTGCTCCTCCTCCCTACCTTCTCCCTTGTCATATAGGTGGAGATGCTCATTAGTTTTTGGACTAACTTTCCATTGTTTCTTTCTGAAAATATAAGCAAGCATACACACACGCATGTGCACACACATACATGCACACACACTGATCATGTCATCAACACTCTTCTGAACCCTGCTTTTTTAATTTACTAATACACCTGGGATTACACATAGCCATATATAAAGATACTCTGTTTTCCATTTTACAGCTGCACACATGTGGACATGTCATCCTTTACTCAACCAGTCCCCGAGTGATGGATATTTGCAGTGTGTTTTGTGCTTTGCAATTACAAATAATACTGCAATGCCCTGTGCATACATCATTTTTTGGCTAATTTTCTGGCAGTTCTAACCAACTGACACATATAATCCATGTGATCTGCCATTTAGCCGTCAGATGATCCACACAAATCTAGTGGAACCATTTCAGAGTTCAAGGTGGAGATTTGTTACCAAGCTTCAGAGAGCCCATCCCACAAGAGAAAAACAAAAAATGTGAACCAAATACAGAAAAGCAACCAAGACTCATCATGATCTCCTTATGGGAAAATGTGGGATCTGAACAGCTCACACTTCTAATAAGCATCAAATAATAACTATGAGAACACAAATGTTTAAAAACTTGTACTGCACTGTGATCCTTTACAATCCACCTCGTGGTAATAATTGGGAAGGCAAACTGTGCTTTCTCTGATGTAATAAAAACTAGACTCAGGGAATGTGTTTAGGGAAAGTCCTGGTGACTTTTAGGACAGACTTTTTGTAGATGCATTTCATCATCTCATCTCATTTTCATGTACTACCACATAAAATAGCTTTTGAACCTAAATGCTGCTGATGGTTCCATGTTTGGTGTTCGCAAAGAATAAAACTTTTGATTTAATTTGAGGCCTCCGATGTATTGTGGGACTGAGATTTTTAAATGTTGAACTGCATCTATTAACTTACTTTTTAACGCAGTGGATACCTGTGCGAGCTGTGCTTCCACTCCACATCCTGCTTCCTTTAGCGTCACGTGCTTGTCATCCAAGACAACACACACTTGTTAAATAACAACACACTATGCAAGCTGAAGATCAATGAGAAAAAAAATAAAATAAAATGAGAGGTAATTCTAGTCAGCTTATGGATTTGCCCCACAGTTTCTGTGCATCTATGCACTGAAACAGTCTATCAGAGTGTGCACTTTGGAATACCAGTGCCTGAAGTCATGAAGGGGTGACGCCAGTAAATATCTGAGTGGCCTTTGGAACGTTACTTAACGTCATGGTACCTCAGTTTCCTCATCTGTAAAATGGAAATAAAAGTTGGGGCACCTGGGTGGTGCAGTCAGTAAAACATCTGACTTCAGCTAAGGTCACAATCTCAGGGCTGTGAGGTAGAGCCCCGCATCAGACTTCATGCTTAGAGCTGCATCTGCTGGAGATTCTCCCTCTCCCCTTCCCACTCTCTCTCTCTCTCTCATTCTCAAATAAATAAATCAGTGGTCAAAAATAGAGAAAATAATGGTAGTGCCATCTTACGGGATTGTTTCGACAATTAAATGAGCAACTATTTAAAGAATTTGCTCTTGGGACAGGTTAAGTGCTCCATAAATTTTCACTATTGTGAATCCTAAATTATTATTATTGTACTTAGACTCATCTAGGATGGGAAACTGGTGGACCCTACAGTAAACTGGATGGCTGACCAGCTTTCAGCAGGCAGAGTGAGAACAATGACCTTCCATAGTGATAGAGGCATAAGGATGTCTAAATACAAAGCCAGAAATTTCCCCAGGAAATACTAGGAGAACTCAGTGATGCAAGGGGGTAGGGAGGGGGATTCCAGAATCTCCTAAATTCTTCAGCACAAAAGATAGCCACAATTATTTTGAGCCAGGAAATCGTTAGATAGTGGTTTTGAGTCACAGAGTATTCACAAGAAACTGCTTTAAAACTTCAGATTCAATATCCTTTGGTAACATTGTTTCTGGGATCTCCCTGCACACTCCCTTCCATAAGCCTAATTTCAGGGTTTCTACTTTGTATTTTAGCATCACAGCATAAATGATGTTTATTCTATTTACATCAATGCTCTGGTGATGCTCCATTTTTATTTCTTTTTTTGGACTTAAAGACCCATGAGGGCAACAATACTTATTCTGTTCACCCATATTTTCTTTGTTCCTATTACTGAGGAAATTGTTTAAAAAAAAAACAAAAAGACTTGACTTCCATGAACAAATTCAGCTTTGGAGAATATTTGAGAAAGAAGGCATTAGAGTTATAAAATTATTAATATTTTTATATTTTGACAACATTTAGATACTAGGACCAATTTTATTTTGTGCTCTGTCTGGGTTTGTGATGATAAAATTATATCATCAGAATAATGGACAGCATAATTAGTTGCCAGGTCTCTGTGAATTAGAAATCTAAGGTTTCTTTTTTTTTTTTAATTTTTTTATTATTTTTTTTAAAGATTTTATTTATTTATTTGACAGACAGAGATCACGAGTAGGCAGAGAGGCAGGCAGAGATAGAGAGAGGAGGAAGCAGGCTCACTGCTGAGCAGAGAGCCCGATGCGGGACTCGATCCCAGGACCCTGAGATCATGACCTGAGCCGAAGGCAGTGGCTTAACCCACTGAGCCACCCAGGCGCCCGAAATCTAAGGTTTCTAATCATTAATATGATGTCATGCAATAGAGGAATCAGAACTTTTTACATCAGATCTGTTGTCTGATCACTAAGGGAATGCCTCTTGTTCACCATGATTCTTGTAGTGATATTAAAATACATAATTCATGTTGAGTCCATGGGGCTGACACATTACATCATCTTCAGAGTAAAAGAGGGAATTCTAGGAAGGTCAAAAAAGCTGCAAAAAATTCATAAGCAAATAACTAGAATTATATAGAATTCTCTAATATTAACCAATTCTGACACAAAATTGTAGTTTAAAATAATGTTAGAAAGTGTGACTATCCTTGAAGCATCCCAGCATTTAATGCAAAACAGATAGAAACAAGAAGCCCCACAAAGAATTGGTGTAATAGGTATTATGTGAGACTTTTCCTGTCTTAGAAGTGCCGCTGAAGAATAGATCAAGTTCATATATAATCTTAGGAAGAGTGCTAGACATATCTGTTAGATTTTCTTATTAAAAAGAGAAAAAACGTTCCATTGTCTATGGTCTGTCTCTAGGACAGGTGCCATTGCCTACATGAGAAGCAGATCTGAAGTGAGGAAGAGAATTATCAGATTAGTAGTGCAGAAGCAGCGAGTGATGAGTTCTTGTCTTTCTTTCCGGTGGGAGCGGTCCCTACGAAAGAGCCCAGAGTCGAAGTGTTTACTCTTGATTGTCAGGGTGAAGAAGAAGCAGGCAAGGAGTAGGTCTGAAATAACGCTGACCCTCCTAAGTGATAGGAGTTGTGTCTTACCTGACTCCTCTGCTGACGATTCGAGGGTGGCAGGTGTCTCAGCTTCCAAGCACACAGAGGGGGGATAATGGGCAATTATAAGGTACTTCAATCTTCAGTTAATGTAAAAGGGTCCCTTTCCACCAAAAAGGTTCCTCCCCAACCCATTTTAGAGTTCAGTTCTCGAAGATCTGAAGAAACAACATGCAACTGTACCAGGGAAATTTTTTGAAGGTCAGATGTGTCTTCCTTCCTTACCGACTGAGAGATAGAAACTTTTAGAAGGAAGAGTAATACTGAAGTACAGAGCAGCTCAAGGGGACAATCATGGGACAAAGTGAGGGTCCTGGGCACTAAAGGGCCAAGCGGAGAGAGGACAGTGGGACATATGTACCCTAAACCAGGACAGAGGTTTCTAATTTTGCCTCAACTTGGATTTCCCTCTTTTCCCCAAAACTGGAATGGAAGGATACACCCACGGGTCCGAGCAGCTACTCTGTTTTCATTTTAAGTCCTTACCTGCTTACTGATCTTTCATACTCTGACACTGGCGTCCTCACTGGGTCTGTGGGAGACAAGAGTTCCACAAAGTGGGGGTGTTGACAGGGAAACGCTCTTTCTTTGTCCATTCCCAACATACAGCATGCTGTTTGTACCTGGTTATGGGGGTTTACAGATATTATCGGATGCATACCAGATGGACAAGAGGCTTACAATGCTTTCTGTGAAACAATGTCAGATTAAAAATAATACCAATAATGCAAAATTAATGAATGACTAAAAAAGACTCCATGTGGGTTTCATGCTCCCAGTCTTCTAATCTATACCTGTAAGGAAACGTGTGGGTGATGCTAATCCAGTTCTCTCCTCATGTGTGGGAGAAACTTTATCACTGGAATTTATTAAAAAATCTCCCTGGAATCAACAGTTTGCTACTACCAGTCTCTGAGGATGATTTGTAACATGTGGAAATCCACACACAGAGACACACAAGCACACGGCTGAAGGACCCTGTGTGACTTCCCACTAGCCCTCAGTCAAAGTGCTGTTTCTTTCTGATGTCCTCCATCAGCAGCGCTTATCCCTGGTGACAGAATAGTTCTTACTTTGTACATCTCCGGGCCTTCTTGTTACCTCTACTGAGCCTAGGACAATCTTGCTTTTTGACTCCATTTTCCGTGTCTTGCATTCAAGAAGACAGCTACGAAGGTGTCATGCCTCATGCATGGCCTCATGCCTCAAACGTGCAGACACCGGGGGAAAAGGAGAAGCAGGATGCCGGCCAGAATTCCTCAAAAATTTAGGGTACCTGGGGTGGCTCAGTAGGTTAAGTGTCTGGTCTCTGGTCACGATCCCAGAGTCCTCGGATAGAGCCCTGTGTCGGGCTCCCTGCTCAGTGAGGAGTCTGCTTCTCTCTTTGCCCCTTCCCTGCTCATGCTCACTTTCTTTCTCAAATAAATAAATAAAATCTTTTTAAAAATTCCTCAGATATTCCCTTCTGAAGAGTAAGGATATAAAGAATATAAATATAAATAAAGAATAAAGGAGGAAGACAAAGGAAGACATATGGTGTTTTAATGAAGGAAGGAGAAAAATGTGTTAATGGCAAAAGAGAATTTGCTAGTGATTGCTCTAGGTATTATATGTAGCATTTTATTCTTAAATATAGAATTCATGGTTGATGCTTTTTGGGAATTTAATTAAAAAGGTAATGATTCATGCACTCTGGGGAGTTCTTAATCTAGTTGAGAGGCAAGTTTTACAAAGAAGCAACTCCCAGAAATACACTCAAATCCAAAAAAGTCAAATCCGTAAGTACCACTGGAAACAAAACAGGGTCAAACATATTAAATCAAGGAGAACTTCCTGGAAAAGGTAAACTTCACATAGTTCCTGCAAAGAATGGCGAAAGCACATTGGACACAATTTGAAGGTGGTGGGAAACTTGTGAGTGCAGAAACTCTGACTTTCATCCTCACCTCTTGCTGTCCTGACGACACCCCCTCCATGCCCCTGTGTGTGCACACACCAGCCCCTGGTTGTTGGGAGAGCATAGGGAAGGTGCAGTCATTTTCCTCTTTCCTCCTCTGAGAACATTCAGACTCTGTATTCAGAGAACTGGAGATGATTATTACTTAACGTGTTCTATCCCTCAAGTTCTGCATTTGTTTTTCATCTGGCCTTCAGAAAACAGTGCCTTCGGCCATTAAGGCAGGTCTACCAGAAGGACTGGAGGCCCCGGGTCAGGGAGAGGCTGCAGGGTGGCAGAACAGAATGCACTGCACATTCTCCCCCTTGTCTGCGCACAGTCAACCCATGAGCCTATGACTGTGTACAGAACGGGGGATTAAAACCACATGCTTTTATTGAAAACCAAAGCCAACAGTTAAGTGACTATTAAAGTGAATACTAACATATCACCCTTTTAAAAATGGAGAAAATAAACGAAGTAAAAGGATTAGATTATCTCAACTCCCTTCCCACACGTTTTTAAGAAGCATCTTATTGGAACATTGCGTTTTAAACCGTAATAGGCATGAATATGAGAGTGACTGTTTCCTTCGGGACACAGAGGACAGCCCTGGTTATCACTCGCAGGCTAAGCAAAGACTTTTCACCTCCACCGTGATGCGAATCCAGAGGTAAGACACCCCAGCCCCTAGCTCAGTAATGTAACCTTCAGATTAATTTAATAATCGACTCACATAAATTTAATCTTGCAGAAATCCAAGTCTAATTACTATTAAAATTCAATTTTGCTTACTTGTATTTCATTTCAATTGAGTTTACTTTTAGAGTTTTTATCCTCAAAATTTCTTTAGGGCAGTTGTTTTGATCATATCATATTATATACTGTCACTGAAACTACAGCAATCTGAGTGTAGATGTAGTGTACCATCATATCAGGACACATTATTTAAACTCAGAGGAGTTCCAAAGCCATATCTCTTCCCAGTAGCAGATCAGACTTGATCCAAAGTGTGGTGGAAAGTTCTGAAGAACCAGTCAGATGTCTACCTGCTGTCCTGCTATAACCTCACTAGTTAAATTAATCCCACGATTAGATAATCACAATGCTCTACGAAGAAAGCTTCTGAGTGTCAGATAATCTGTTATAATTTGCAATCATGTTTCCAAGCCTATAAACTTAAATTTTCTTTTACTTAGGGTTTGATGATGTACACAGTCGGACTTTTTAAAATCTCACCATATGACATAATCATACCGAGCTAGGATTCAACTTATTTACTTTTTTTTTTTTTTTTTTTTTTTGTTAAGGATGTTTGCATCTATGCTCATGAAGAATACTGGTCTTTTTCTTGTAATGTTTTAAACCAGAAGTACATGTAATGTAGTAAACCAGAATACACTGGCTTGATGAATTGGTCAAGGTTCCCTTTCCCTCTGTTTTCTCTAAGATTTTGTGTAGGATGGGGACCGTTTTCTCCTAACATGTTTGATAGAATTCACTAGTGAAGGTACTGTGGTGTGAAGTTTCACTGTGGAAATGTCTTTATTAATAAATTCAATGTATTTAAAAGGGTGTGTATGGTTCATCTGATTTCCCATTTCTTCCTGCCACAATTTTGGTAACTTTTGTTTTTCAAAGAATTCGTCCATTTCTTTGAAGTAGTCAGATTTGTTGACATGAAGTTGTTTATAATATTGCCTTGTTCTCCTTCTCTAGAATTGGTATCATCTACTGCTGCATAGGCAAACACTTAGAAGCTTAAAACAAATATTTAAAGATTTCACATAGGTTCCTAGGTTCTGGGTCCAGAATTCCAAAGTGTGGTAGTTGGGTGGCCCTGGCCCAGGGGCTCTCATGAAGCTGCACGCCATCAGAGGTTGGGGAAGGCCGTAGCCATTGGGAGGGCTGACCAGGAATGCAGAATTGGCCATCAGGGCAGCCCACACATGAGTTGGACAGATTAGGATTGGTTGCTGGCAGGAGGTCCTTGTCATGTGAACCTTGCCACTAGGCTTCTTATCTGTGGTCATAACATGACAGCTGGCTGCTCCCAGAGTGGGGGATTCAATGCCAAACAAGGTGGACAACACAATGTCTTTGAGGCCTGGCCTTGGGAGTCACACTTGGTGAGTTTCACGATATCTTTTCGTCATGCTTGCGAGCTCTATTAACATAAAATCCCTACTGAAGTAGGACCACCAGGAGGTGGGGATGGTTGGGGCAATCTCAGAGGCTGGCTGATAAATATCTATTACTCAAGATGCATCATTCTCAGTATTTGTAATTTGTGCCCTCATATTTTTTATTGCTTTTTCCTTCATTGGTCTAGTAAAGGTTTCTGTAATTTTACTGATATTTTCAGAGAACCACTTTTTGGCTCTAAGTTTCTTGATTAGTTATCTGTTTTCTATTTCACTCATTTCTGTTATTTTCTTCCTTTTACTTTCTTTGTAGTTATCTCCTTTCTCACTCTTTAAGGTGAAAGTTTCCATCACTGATTTTAGAATTTTCTTCTTTTCAAATAGAAACATTTAAAACTCTGAATTTCCTGGGGGGGCCTGGGTGGCTAAGTCAGTTGAGCATCCCTTAAAAAAAAAAAAAAAGATTTTATTTATTTATTTGACAGAGAGCACAGCAGGGGAACAGCAGAGGGAGAAGGAGAAGTGGCAGCTTTCCCCAACCCTGCTGAGCAGGGAGCCTGATGCTGCACTCAATCCCAGGACCCTGGGATCATGATCTGAGCTGAAGGCAGATGCTTAACCGACTGAGCCCCCCGGGGTGCCTGAGCATCTGACTCCTGATTTAGGTTCAGCCCATGATCTCAGAGTTCTGAGATCAAGCCCCACGTTATGCTCCACAGGCTCGGGGGAGTCTGCTTGGATTCTCTCCCTCTCCCTCTCTCTGCCCCACCCCCCACTCACACACTCCTTTTTTCTCTAAAATAAATAAATGAATCTTAAAAAAAAAAAACAAAAACTTCTACATTATCTCTTAAGCACTATTTAAGCTGTAGTCCCCAAATTTTGTCACACTGTGTCTTTCTTTCACCTCAAAATATTTTGACTTGCCTTGTGATTGCTTCTTCAAGCTATTCACTATTTAGAAAAATGCCACTTAATTTGCAAGTATTTGGGGATTTTACTAATATCTTTCTAGTATTTATTTCTAATTAATTTCACTGTTCTCAGAGAACATATTCTGTAATAATTAAACTTTTTAACTATGGAGACTTGGTTTATGGAGCTGTTACCATGTACACCTGGAAAAAATGCATTCTGTGTTGTTGAATGAGTTGCTCTAGAAATATCAGTTATGGAAAGTTGGTTGATACTTTAAGCATTCTATATTCTTATTGACTTTTCTTGTCTACTTGTTCTGTGATTTATTGAAAGAGGATTGTTAAAATCTCTAATTATGATTTTTTTTCTATTTTATTTATGTGTTTTGAAGCTCTGTTTTTAGTTGCATATCTGTTGAGGTTTGGCACCCTCTCTTAATGAGCTCACTCCTTAATCACCATGAAATGTCCCTCTTTATATCCAGTAATATTGCTTGTCCTGAAGTCTACTTTTGCTCCTACTAATACAGCCACTCCCCACTTTTGCTTCTTCGTGAATAGTATTTGCCTGTTGTATGTATTTTTACCTTTTTTGTGTGTAACTCATCTATTTCTTCATATGTAAGTAGGTTTTTTTAAACAGAAAATATGGTTTTTATTTCCCCAGTCTGACAACTTCCGTATTTCATTTCTATTAGAACCATGTCTTCATTAACGAGGGATAGAGAGGGACCAGACCTCCAAACAAGAGGCAAATGACCACCCAAAAAGGTAGATCAGGCCCGAGGGACTTATGGGCAGGCTGCTAAGAGGAGTCAAGGAGGTCAGGACCCCGCAGGAGCCCAGGAGACGCTCATTGTGAGATTTCAAACATGGGGCCACAACTAGTCCTGCAGAAGGAGCTGGTCAGAGGTGTCCTTGAAGCAATTTCTGCCTGACTGCCCTAGAACAGAGAGTGGCACGTTTTCCATAAAGAGTCAGACAGTAAATATTTTAGATTTTAGGGGCAAGATTTTGCCCATTGAACCTAGTTTGCTTATCCCTGCCCTAGATTATTCTCTGGTGCTGGTCTAGTTTTTGGCCTTTCATGTCCATTTCATTTCTTCTCTACCATAAAGAGATGCGTTAGTTGTTCGTCGCTGCTTATCCTGCATCTAAGAACAGCACGCGGGTCTCCCTCGCCACCCTCTTTGCGCTCACCATGCTTTTCCTCCCCACCCCTGTGGTGCTGCTGGTGTGGTGAGAACTGGTGGGCTCCCCCCTCCCCGCCATGCCTCCCTTACCCTGGGCCTTCCAGTAGGTAGGACTCTAGCCTGTTTCTAGAATTCTCTCAAGCCAGGCTGCTTGTGGCTCCTCCTCCTGGTGCAGCTGTTGCATGGGAAGGAGATCAAGGCACCTAAACCACAGGCCCCAGGAAGGAGAGGGAAGAGTGAGGAAAACAAAGTGGATGTGATTCCCGGATGTTCTGGGAAGTATGACAGCCTGAGGCAACTCCAAATCAGCTTTTTAAGCACAGTATTTAGACCATTTAATTCTTTTTCAGCGTGGTTGGACGTAGTCTACCATCTTGCTATAGATTTCTGTTGTCATGCTATTTCTTTCTTTTTTTAACCCTGCTCCTTTTTTGGGGGAATGAGTATTTAGGGATATTATATTTTTTATTCACTGATGAATTACTGGCAATTCTAAGTTTTTTAATGGTTGTTCCAGAGTTTACAAACATCTTCAGGTTGTAATTGACAGCATTCAAATAATACCATGATTTTATCTATAATAAAAAACTATGAAACAATAGAAATCCAACATCCATAATTCATCCTTTGTGCTAGTGATGTCATGCTTTTGCTTCTACCTCCATTATAAAATTCAATATGCTTTGTTTTATTTAAACATTTATCTTTAAAGACATTTAAATACTTATCCACATACTGACTTTTTGTGTTGGATTTCCAAGTTTCCATTTATTATTATTATTCCTTCTCCTGAGAGAATTCCTTTACTATTTTTTGTGCTATACATTTATGAACAACACATTCTCTCAGCTTTTTTGGTCTAAAAATAATTTCTTTCTTCCTCAATTTCTAAAACACATTTTCATCAGATACAGAATTCTACATTGAGGGCGTCTGGGTGGCTCAGGCGTTAAGCATCTGCCTTCAGTTGGGTCATGGTCCCAGGGTCCTGGGATCGAGCCCGGCACTGGGCTCCCTGCTCAGAGGGAAGCCTGCTTCTCTCTCCCACCCCCCCACCCCCACCCCCGCTTGTGTTCCCTCTCTTGCTCTGTCTCTGTCAAATAAGTAAATAAAATCTTAAAAAAAAAAATCTACATTGAATCTTTTTTTTTTTTTAATTTTAGCACTTAACATGACTCATTTATTAGATTCTGGCTTCCACTATTGCTCTTAAAAGTCTGTAGTCCTTTTTACCTTTGCTTCCCTGGAGGTAACATGTCTGTCTGTCTTTCTGGCTTCTCTAAGTCCTTCTCTTCTCCCTCGTTTTCATGATTTAATTATGATACGACTTGATGTTGTTTATTGTATTTAGTATTATTTAGCTTCTTGCATGTAGGAACTTCTGGTCAATATTTCTTCAATTTCTGCCAATCCCCCTTTTCTGGATCTCTGCATCTTGTCACCTTTATATTGTGACACAGCTAACGGAGGCTCAGTTAACATTTTTTTCACTTTTTCTGTCTGTACTACATTTTGGAATTTTTCTCTTTTCACATAATTAGTTTTACTGGTCTTTTTCCCCTGCAATGTTTAATCATCTAATAAGTCCATCTAGTTAATTTTTCGTATTAAACATTGTATTCTTCTTCTCTAGAAATTCTACTTATTTTTTTTAAAACTATATCTTACATTTCTCTTATTATATGAATCATGATGTTCTCTAAATCCCAGAGCATGTGTACAGTAACTACTTAAGAGCCCTTGACTTCAACTTCTATTATCTGTGTCATCTCTAGACCTGTTTCTATTGATTGGTTTTTCTTGGCTATGGTTTATATTTTCCTTCTGCTTTGTGTATCTAAAAATTTTTTATTGGATGGTAGGTATTGTTAATAAAATGATATTGATGCTTGGAATAGTCTTCCTTTAAAGAGTGCTGAGTTTTGTTTCACCAACAGTGTAAGTGCTTTTCAGCAGAAAGACAACAGAACTGTAGGCCTTACCTCATTTGTTCCTCTTTTCTCAGGATCACAATCCTATCCTCTAACATCTAAAAACAGGATTTTGGTCCCCCCCCTCATTTTTTCTAGTTGTTTATGGTGATACAGCAATTCCTGTACCAAATACTCCATCACGGTTGGAAGCAAAAGTCCTAAATTCATGACTGAGCTATTGACTGGCTAAATAAAACCAATCTAATAATCTAGCTTAATATTGTATAGTCTGAAGATACTACTTCATAACTAGTTTTTTTTTTTTCTGTATTACCATGAGATGTAAAAGTTCCATTTGTGTTTGGTTGTGAATCTTCATTTTGTTCCATCTGGCAGTTATGGTTTAATAGTTACATACATTCCTTCAGAGTCGGAGTACCTTGGTTAAAGACTCATCTGTAATGCTTATTACCTGTGTGATGTTGGGTATGTTTTTAAATTTTTCTCTGCCCTACTTTATCATCTGCTAACTTGGGATGATCATAGTACCTACTTCAAAGGATTGTTTTAAGGATTAAATGAGTGTCTACATATAAAATGCTTGGAAGGTTGTTTAGCATCTCCATGCCTTAGTTTCCCATCTGTGATACTGTGATAATAATAATACCTACCAACTTAATAGGGGTATAGTGAGGGGTAAATATTAGTTTTTGAAAGTATTCATATTTTTTGACACCTTGATTTCTTTCCATTTGAAATTTTCTTTCTTAAATTCGGGTACAGATTTTTCTCTCTTTGCCTGGTATTTCTGATAATTAGGCATTATAACTTTATGTAAAGGAAAGAAAGTAAATATTTTAGACTTAACAGCCAGACGGTCTCTATTGCAACAATTTGATTTTGCTGTTGCAGTGTGAGAACAGCCATAAATAATACATAAGTGAATGGGCATAGCTGTTTTCCAATAAAACTTTATTAACAAAAATAGGCAGTGGGACAGCTTTGGCCATAGGCCATAATTTGCCAACACACTGTAAACTATAGTTAGTGGACCTATGGGCTCCAAGTCCAATTTAAATTCCTGGAGTTCAGAAACTGTACCCTTATTTTGTTTGTATTTTTATATCTCTTACCCAGTGTCTTGCATAAAATAGGTGCTTACTTGGTGATATCCTTTTTAATAATTATTTATGGAACTCCTACCAGGCACCAAAGCACCAGTAAAATGCATATTGTGAGGTAATCTCTGCCTATTCTTGCTGTTCTACCCAAGGAAGAAGGATGGAAATGCCATGTCAAGAGTTAGAACAGAATGAGTCCATTCTAGTATAAACAATCCTGTTAAGCTTTATGTTCTTCCAGCACTGGGGTCATTTATGTTTCCTTTGCACCTTGCAGAAGTAGTTTAACCTAGTCACAGCCATCTTTTAAATCCTCATTATCTGGCCACATTCCCTAGACAGGACATTACAAGTTTCCTTGATGATCATTTCACTTTGAACCTCATGGAAGGGTGGGTTCGGTTTCTGGTCCTCTAAGTGTTTGAGCCAGGACAATCTGTGTAACTCTGTTACGTTAATGATGAGGAAAGCAATGTATGTTTGATGAAGAGGATTTCCTGTCCCTGCCCTATCCCCCATCCCCACCTTTACACGCCCATCACTCAACTCTGCTTCCCTCAGTAAATACACCCTCATGGGACTTATGTCCCTAAGGTTCATCCTTTATCTTGGGGTCTCCAAACTTCTTCACTAAGATATTTTAGACGAAAGAATAAAGAGTCAATCTCATCTTTAATGCTCTTTATAGATAAAATAAGATTATTATAATGTTATAAAGTGATCATTTTTACCCAAGAGAAAGGGAGAGCCATTATAAAACATCAGATTAATTCCATTTCTATCTTTGCCAATAAACCAAGCATATTTAAACCAATATAAACTTTCTGTGCATGTTCCTTTGGGGAAAGAAAAGTAGATGGTCATATTACACCCACTGAAGGCCCTGTTCTGGTGTCTGTGTGTGTGTGTGTGTGCTTGTGCTTGAGAAAGAAGCTATAATATAAACACAGTTAAAAATCATTACGTCTTAATTGAGGCAGGGTTGGCACCACTTGCCTGACTCAGGTCATGTAAAAATTACCACTTACCCTTGTTTAAAATCAGAGCTTCCGACGTTGGCTGCAGACAGCATATTCCACCTAGGGAAGCAAAAACAATGACCTGATATCTGAGACATTAAGGGATGGGTGTTGATGAAAAGATTTCCTTGTATTATTTTCATTAGGTTTCCTGCTTGCCTCATCAATGCTTGATGGGTTTAGATGCCAAAAAGTAGAGCTTACTTTTATGGAGCATCTTGTGAATTTATTTCCTCTAAAACCTGATGATATTCACCTTAGTGATAGAACGGAGCATGGTCTTTACTGCAATTAGAAACAAATGGGCCGGGATGTGCGTAATCATGAAATGCCCTAGGGAAGCTAGTTTAGGCACACTCAGATAAGCTCTCATCCATCTGTGGTCATTGTCTTCCAAGTTCACACATGATGCCATCCCCCTCTCGGACCCCCCACCCCGACCCCTGCTGCGTTGATACTGCTGTTATCAGTGTTCCTGAAGATGGTAATCTTTGTTCCAGTATGTGAATAGAACATATTTCTACTTTAGATTGGTGGCCCCCGCCTTTTTAGCCGTGCTCTTCTTCCTGGGCTTGACCCCAACACCTCAGCGGCTCAGTCTGCTCTACACCAGGGTTTCTCTGCTGCACAGTTTTTGACATTTTAAGTTAGATAATTCTTTGTTAGGGGTAGTGGTGATTATCCCATACGCTGTAGAACGTTTATTAGCACCCCTAGCCTCCATCCACTAAATGCCTGGCTCATCCCTCAGCTGTGACAACCAAAAGTGACTACAGATACTGCCAAAGTTCCCCGGGGAGGTGCAGGGTGCAAAATTACCTCTGGTTGAGAACTTAATGCTGTATACTAAGCTGATTTTTCTACCACTGACAGGGGTATCCATAATCATATAAATCCTGCCCTATTTTAAAATGTATTTTGCTCCTAAGTGAGCATTTCTTTCAATACATCATTTTGAAGATAAGGAAATGGAGATTCAAGGTAATGAATTCAATTAACCAAGATGACACAGCTCACTGATGACAAAGCAGGGGTTAGGCCTTATTTTATTTCAATGTTTCTTCTGACCTGGCCCTGCTTCCGTTTACTCCATCACAGAAAATTGTCAGCAAAGAGGGGCTACATCTTCTGCTTTGTGCTGTACAAGCAACTATCATTAAGTAGCTAAGTAGTTACCCATTCATTCATGCAGTCAACAAATATCTGAATGGCTTCTTATACCTGATACTGATGCAGTTTCAGCAGATATAGTCAGGAGATATAGTTCAGGAGATATAGACTGTATAGATATAGTCAGGAGCTACCAGTCTGTCTCTGCCATCTGTGAGGACAAATGAAATAGGTCAGGTGGAGAAATATAAATCCATAAGGGGAGACTAGGAATCAGGAAGGGGCTAGGACTCTATGCAATCCAGCTGGATAGCGAAAGGAAGGGCACTCCAGGGATAGGAAAAGCAAGCACACACAGGCCCGGAGATGGAAGTGTACTCGGCCTCTTGAAGAACCTGAGTGACTTAAGAAGGGAGAGTGCTAGGAGATAGGACTGGAAAGGGGCCAGAGGAAGATAATCGAGACCACAGAGACGGGGCGGTGATGTTGATTTACTCTGAGATGGAAAGGTGATTGTCAAGTTCAGATCCCAGCTCTGCTACTTCCAGTTTATGACCTTGGGAAGTTACTTAATCTCTGCACTTAAATTCTTCATCTGTTGTATGAGGAGTTGTGAGGATATCACTGGATAGGGTTGTGTGAAGTTTAAAAAGTTAACAAATTTAAAGTACTTAACATAGTGCCTAGAAGTACTAAAAAGAAGTTAGCAGTTATATTATCTACTGTTTAAATGATTGGTCTGGCTGCTGAGTAGGAACCAATTAGGGGAGTAGGGACAGTGTAATGTGAAAAGGAAAGAAAACAGTTAGGGGTTTGTTACAACAATCTAGAGTATCATAAAAGATGTTTGAAGAGATGGCCTGAGTATTTGGAGGTATTGAAGGTAATACTAATTGATATTACTAATACCAATTGGTATTGAAGGTAATACCAATAAAATTACAGATGGCTTGGATGTAGAGTCTAAGAGAAAATGAGGAGTTAAAGATGACAGCAGGCTCTTTAACTCTGTCACAAAGGAGTCGCCTGTAGCTCAGATGGGAAAGGCGGCAGAAGGGACTCGGGTGGGGTGGAGAATTACAACCCATTTCGGAGCATATTAAGCATGAAATGTTTATTTGGCATCTAAATAAATATGCTGAATAGCTGGCCTGGTCCATCAGCCAGAAGGCTGGGAGAGAAAACTGGGCTGGGCGCACACAGTTGAAGTTATGAGCAAGTAGAAGCCCTCTGACGCTGTGAGCTGGACGCAAACATCTTGAAGGAGTGGTGTGGACAGAGACAGAGAAGGCCAAGGGAAGAGCTCGGTTTGCAGGCTGGCAAGATAAGGAGAGGCTGCAGAGAGGGAGAGAGACATATGTGAGGAAGGGAAGAGGCTTTATTTTTTGTTTTATTTTTTATTTAATTTTAATTAATTAACATATACTGTATTATTTATTTCAGACATAGAGGTCAGTGATTCATCAGTCTTATATAACCCCCAGGGCTCTTTACATCATGTGCCCTCCTTAATGCCCATCACCCAGCTACCCCATCCTCCCACCCCCTCTCCTCCAGCAACCCTCAGTTTGTTTCCCATGATTAGAGCCTCTTATGGCTTGTCTCCCTCTCTGATTTTGTCTTGTTTTCTTTTTTCCTCGGGAAAAGGTTCTTCTGTTCTGGAATCCAACAGAAGAACGTGTCCCAAGGTGTAAGGCTCTCTAGCTCCAGCAATGTAAGACTAAGTGTGGTTACGAGGCCAACCCTACCTTTGAGAGAAACTAGACCAAGATCTAGATGAAAGTAAAAACTATCTACTTAAACGCATTAGATAGCTAAAAAGAAAGCAGAAATTGTTTAATCTGTAGAGATATTTTTCCCTTCTAATTCTGAATGTTTGATTTTTTTTTAATTACTAAGCTATGATCTAGGAAGAGAAAAAACACCAAATGATAAATTCAGAATCTATGACCTCTTTTACTATGAGCATGGCTGATTCTGGAGAAGGTGGCTGAGAGGTTGGGAAGCAGAATACTGTCAGAACTTTCACAGGTCTCATAAAACAGCATCCGGAGCCCAATGCCCTCCACGTGGAAGCCAGGAACCGGTGAACCTGTGGGCAGCTCAGTGTACCAATGAGCGATATGCTAAGTTCCAATGAACTCCCACAGGAAATATTCTCAATTTCTAGGGCTTCTGTCAATTTATTGCTGTAATTTCTAATATTGTATTTGGCTCACAATAAAAAATAGCCTGGCAGATGAGAAGACAACATTTTTCTAAATAGCAGAATTAAATGACAGTAGAAAGAGATCCACAGAGGCTGTGACAATGAACTGAAAATAATTAAGCTTCTTGGGTTCCAATAAATAAAAGACAGGATAGAGAAACAGGACAGATGAGTAGAAAATATAAAAAGGTAAGGCAGAGTTGAAAAAAAGACCACTAACAGCTAAACAAAGAAACCAACAACAGGTGGGTTTAATGGCAGATCAGCTAGAACTAGAATTTGTGAACTGAACGACAGGTCAGAAGAAAGTATCCAGTAGGACAAAGACACTCAAGATTGCAATATGGAAGAGAAGGTGGCAGACACAGGGAACACAGAGAGCAGGTCTAACCAACAGACACAACATATAGCAGAAGAAAATTTGAAAGTAAAAAGCCCAAGAATTCCCAAACTATCAAAACATAAAAATAAATTGAATTCTAACAGGTGTGAGATGATACCACATTTTAGTTTTGATCTGCATTTCTCTGATGATCAGAGATGCTGACCATCCTGTGTCTGTTGTCCTATGTCTGTTGGCCATCTGGATGTCTTCTTTAGAGAAATGTCTATTCGTGTCTTCTGCTTTTTTTTTTTTTTTTTTGAGAGAGAGAGAGAGAGCTTGAGTGGGAAGGGGCAAAGGAAGAGGAAGAGAGACAATCTTAAGCAGGTGCTCACAACCCTGAGATATCATCCTGAACCAAAATCAAGAGTCAGATGTTTGGGGCACCTGGGTGGCTCAGTGGGTTGAAGCCTCTGCCTTCTGCTTAGGTCATGATCCCAGGGTCCTGGGATGGAGCCCCGCATCGGGCTCTCTGCTCAGGGAGAGCCTGCTTCCCCTCCTCTCTCTCTGCCTGCCTCTCTGCCTACTTGTGATCTCTGTCTGTCAAATGGATACATGAAATCTTAAAAAAAAAAAAAAAGAGTCAGATGTTTGACCGACTGAGCCACTCAGGCGCCCCACTTCTGCCCATTTCTTAATTGGATTATTCATTTCTGGGGTGTTGAAATTTTAAGTCCTTTATATATTTTGGGTACTAACCTTTTATTGGATATATCATTTGCTAATCTCTTCTCCCATTCCCTACACTGCCTTTTAGTTTTTTTTTTTTTTATTGTTTCCTTTGCTGTGCAGAAGGAGGAACCCTCTGGCACTGCTGATGGGAATGCAAACTGGAGCAGCCATTGTGGAGAACAGTATGGAGGCTCCTCAAAAAGTTAAAAATAGAGCTACCCTACAATCCAATAATTGCACTATTAAGTATTAATCCCCAAAATACAAAAATACTAATCTGGGAAACACACTCACCTCAATGTTCATAGCAGCATTATCAACAACAGCCAAACTGTGGAAGCAGCCAAATTCCCCATCAATGGATGAATGGATAAAAATGATGTGGTATATACATATACACACATACATACCAGGGAGTATTACTCATCTATTAAAAAAAAAATGAAATTTTGCATTCACGACAACATGGATGGAGCTAGGGAGTATTATGCTAAGCAAAACAAGTCAGTCAGAGAAAGCCAAAACCATATGATTTCACTCATATGTGGGATATAAGAAACAAAACAAATGTGCAAAGGCAAAAAAAGGAGAAAGAGAGAGAGAGGCAAACCAAGAAACAGACTCTTAACTATGGGAGGACACACCGATGTTTACCAGAATGGAGGCTGGAGAGATAGGGATGGGTGAAATAGGTGATGGGGATTAAGGAGTGTACTTGTGATGAGCACCAGGTGTTGTACTGAAGTGGTGAATCATTACATTGTGCACCTGAAACTAATAATATACCATATGTTAACTAACTGGAATTTTTAAAAAAATAAATTGAGGCAGGATACACAGGTAGGATAAATATTTTTAAATGGACACATGGAAATATCATACTAACACCTTTCAAAATCAAATACAAAGATAAAACATTAAAATCAGCTAGAGAATAAAATGCAATTTTTCTTCAAAGGAGTAAAAAAATTGAAGGAAAAACTGACTTCTTAGAAGACACAATGGAAGCCAGGCAAAAACGTAGTGCTAAAATTCAATTATGCCAGCCTATACTTTTGCCAGTGAAGATGTCCTTCAAGAATGAGCATGAAAGAAAGACATGTTCAGGTAAATAAAAACAATTTACCACCAGATGAAGGGCACTAAAGAATACTAAAGGGTCTTGATCAAAAGAAAAGTCCACAGTTGCAAACAAGGAAATGTAAGGAATGCCAGAGCAATTCAAAAGATAATTACATAGTAAATCCAACTGAATACTGATTATAGAAAACAGTAACTGCAACATGTTATAAGGTTTTAAGTATATATCATTAAAAACTATTGATAAACAAAAGTATGCAATTTGGAAGGAGTTAAATGAAATCAAAGACACCTTACCTTGTCCACAATAGGGGTAAAAATACAAGTCAGATTTGACTTTGATTAGTCAAGAATGCATCTTGCCATCTCTAGGTGACCTTTGAAAACAATAAAATATTATATAACTATGATATTTTTACCTAATGAACATATTTAAAACAAAACTACTCCGTCACCTCCTAGCCCTCTATGCTTCAGTCAATGCTCACTCAACCTTTCCACTAACTAAAGTGTTTGACAAAAGAAGGCGTGAACAGCTCTTCCAAGAGAAAGGCCTGGGTTGAGTAGATAAAGATGCAGAATTTGACCTATGGACTTAACAATCTAGAGGTCACTGACAGGAGCTGTTTTAATGGCAAAGGAGGGCAATTAAAAATAGTAATTGGAGTGGGTTCCCGAGACAAAAGGAGGAAAGAAGGAGAAACAGAGGACTTTTGTGGGGAATCTCAGTAAAAGGCAGAACTTACAGCTGGAGCTGAAGTCAAAACCAACAAAGAATACTTTTGAATATGAAGGACAGTACAGGGATGTTTGTATGCTCGCAGAAATGATCCCACAGAGGGAAATCCTATTGCAGAGAGAGGGTGTGCGGCAGGGATTTCTGAAACAATCACCTGGATTTTGAACGAAGCAATGCAATGCAGTGCCCAAGGAAGGGGTTGGCCTTAGACGGGGGAAGACAACTCGTCCACCAAAAAATAGGAGTGACAACAGATGTCAAGTAGGTTGGTGGATGAGGTGGGGGACCATGGAGGCTCTTCTCTGATTGTTTTGATATTTTTAGTAAAATAGAAGGGAGATGGAGCAGACTTGCCAGGCAGCACTAAGGATCATCAACACCAAGTGAGGCTAGCCAGCAGAGCTAGATGTTTTTCTTTAACAGCCCGGATGCAAACACATGAGAGAGGAGGATTTTAGCAGGTGTGGAATTAGCTCAGCTGAGAAGAGGGGACAGAATGGCTTTATCATATAACATAAACTGAGCAGAGAGAGAAGTGAGAAGACCAGCATAGTGAGGGATGATGAAAAGCTGGTAGAACCAACGCATCATAGAGCTGTTAACAGAAATCAAAGTTTCTCTAGGGTTCAGGTCCTAGGAGTTGACCTGGAAACACATGAGGTGGTGCTGGGAGACGGCATCCTCGACGAGGAGAGACAAGGTGTAGCGATCGAGATACCAGCAAGAGGGTGCTCTCGGAGCAGGGAGGAAGTGGGCAAGTCCACCCCTCAGTTAAACTTAGAATTAATCCACTAATATTCATGTAACAGGTTTTCTTTTCTTTTTTTTTTTAAGATTTTATTTATTTGACAGACAGAGATCACAAGTAGGCAGAGAGGCAGGAAGAGAGAGAGGAAGGGAAGCAGGCTCCCTGCTGAGCAGAGAGCCCGACGTGGGACTCGATCCCAGGACCCTGAGATCATGACCTGAGCCGAAGGCAGCGGCTTAACCCACTGAGCCACCCAGGCACCCCATGTAACAGGTTTTCAAACCATTCTAGAATTCAAATCTGGTAATGCTATTATTGAAAATCCTGTAGACTATGCTTCCCAATCTCTGACCTAATTTCCAGTATGAAATTCACCCACAGAGGTGGGCATCAGAGTCCGTCCATTATCTGATTTCTCCTTTCTTCTACAGTATCAGCAATAATTATTTACCCCCACATACCCTCTCTGGACTGAATATTAACTCTTTCAAAATATATCTTAGGGTGCCACTTTTTCTGAGACATAGACCTGCAACCATGCCCCACCGAACTGAGTTTAGCCATGTGATCTGAGTTTGAACACTCGTCCCTAGCATTGCACGTATATTGCCTTTTCACTACTAATGGCTTCCCACAAATCAGAAGGTCTTTGAGGACATGGATTTCTTTATCTGTAACCCTTGCTCTCTCACTACCACTTCAGCATATTTGTGCATTAATCTAATTACTAAGAAAATGTAATGTAAATAAAGAATAAATGTGCATCCTGCTTGAGGCAGAAACCAAGCTAAGGATTTAGCCTTGAGACTGCAGTCAGAAATACACACTCTGTTGTTCCCAGAGAGGAGTCTGGGGGTGAGGGGCAGCTGTAGGAAGAAATTAACTTATCAATGCATCCCAGTTTTTAGAAACATAGTAATGTATTACTAACCAGTAGCCCAGCAGATGCAATTGAAAATTTATGGGTAATTCCAAAAAGTGAAATGGTACTCAAGTTAAAGAAACTAGAACATGGTTTCAAGATAGATTCCGTATAAATGTCAGTCACTTCTGATAGCTTTGCCAATATGCTGACCATTCAACATTTCTGCTAATTTTTTCCCCAATCTTAAAGTGGCTAAATAATGATGTCAGTTGTGTATATAAAAGAGGTAATTAATGCTTGGCAAGAAACTGGAAACAATGATGCTCAACTCTACCTTTATTTAATTCTGTTCAACATCTTTGGTTTCTATGTTCAGCTGTTTATTGGTATCTAGGTAGTTATTTAATTAGCTGTTTATTTAATGAAGCCATTTATTACAGCCCAGATAGCCCTAATCAAAGGTATAATACAAATAAGGTATGAAAAAGATTAATATCAATTCATCAGACAAATATGAACTCCTATACAATGGGGAGATTTAATTATTTCAGGTCTGGTATTGAGATTAGCCTGACTGAATTTCTGGCTTTGATTCAATGATCTATTACCTCATTTTGAGATCAAATCTAGTGCGAAATAGTCCCATCATTTGTTTTGGAGGCCAGATGAAGGAAATGTATATTCATTTACCTACCATAGCCCCTGACAAAACAAATTACTGAGCAAGATAGAATGTATTATGGTTTTTACTCATTAAGCTTCATTCTACACTAATTTTTTGTGCTGTGCTAGGCTTTAGGAAGACCAAAGTTGGGGTCATGTTATTTAGATAGGAAGTGGTTTCTTTTATATTATGGCACAACCTGACAAAGCATGTTATTTTGAAAATGCTTACCCACAAATTACAGGAGAAAAAGATTTACTGTCTTTGTTTCTTCATAAATACACAAAGGGAAAAATATGGACTGAAGAATAATTAAAATATTACACAGTTTTATGAAACTCCAACACATGGCCCAAAGGCATACATTTACATAATGTCTGTGTGTCTTGCTCCTTATCACCCCACTCAAAAGCTAACTTAATCACATTAAGATCTCTTTCCTAAGGAAGGAAAGAGCTAGAATGGAAGTACAAGTAATTAAGAAACAGAAGCACAGGTGGGGTGGGGGAATTCACACCTGCCTGAGTTGGAAACCAACCAAGAAAACTCAAAGGGGTTCCATTTGATTGGATTACCTTTTATTTCATGTGACCTTAATTAATCAGAAGGATTTGGCTCTTAGAAATACAGTGTTAGGTAAACCAAATTATATAGTAGAATCAAAGGCTCTAGACACTCCAAATGATTTTTTTGTCACATACAAAATGAAAAAAAAAAGTCTTGCTACCATGTGGAGATCCAGGAGCACAGCAAAAACTGGCAGCACGCTATCACTAACCCAGTTCGCTGATTAAGCATCAATAATGCTACTCACAGGAGAGGACTGGGTTTTCCCAGAGTAATTGCCAGTCAACTGTTAGATGGAGGTATTATTAGAACACCAAATGTCTGAGCTGATGGTTTTCGATCTCAGGCTTTGATCTTCAGCTGATGCCTTCAGAAATGGAGAACACTGTACAAAAATTCTGTCAGGAAAAGGATGTGTCAGGATAAAAGATTGACACTTCCACATGGTATATTTTTCTAACCATATTCATGGTTGGTTGTTCTCAAAGGATAGTCACTTTAGCCCACTTAAGCCATTTCCAAAACTCAAGTTACTGGATTTCATGCAAAACATGTAATATGTTAACCACAATTTCTCATGATTTAACTCAGATATGTTTTTGTGTGACAACTTAGCACCTGAGCGGGGGAAAGTCTATTTTTTTCTTCAAAACTACTGCACAAGATGAAAAAGTTATGGGTCTTTTCAGTTGGCTTTTAAAGTAAGATCATTTCTTCCACAGTCACTTAAACTCTCATTTATACTCACACACCGAGAAAGCAGTCCCAGGCAAGTTCTGCAAAGCTCTGCTACACAAGGATTTTGATTCAACTCAGCAAGGATTTCCTCAACAACTACTTTGTGCTGAGCCCAGTGCCAGATATGCCAGGAGAATGCAAGGAATTGTAAGCATGGCTCCTCCCTTCAAACATGTTTTACTAATTGGAAAGGCAGAGTACAGGCATGCATGATGCGGTTTTATACATGTTTATGTGTTAAATACCATGTGTGGTGCTGTACCATAAATTAATGTAATAGCACACTTGGGCAGAGGTTCAGCGGATAGGAATTTATTTCATTATGGGGGAAATCCTAATAGAAGAAAAGTGACATGAGTGAGTACTGAAACTATAAAACATAAAATAAGATACTCTATCATCCAAAATTTTAAGAGATCAGATATCAAAACCCAAATAAAGAAAGCCAGGGAAATGGCACAGCAGCTTCAAAAATCAAGAACAATCTACCAAAATAAATTTATATATATCAACAGGAGTAGTTATAGGAACAGCAAAATTACATGTTGCTGGTCTTGAGGTGGATAAACATGAAAAAAAAAAGAGGATAAGATCGTTAAGATTTTGAGGGGAAAAAAAGACTATTGTGGAAAGAAATTATGGAGGCACGTGTTATTTTAACTATCCTGTGACCCTTTCTCATAAAACACACTGAAAACGTGAGACTTTTCTAAAAGACTCCCATTGTTTCCACCAAGTAAGAACATATTCCAGCAAGTTAGCTTGAATAATTAAGAAGAGATTTTTGTCCTATAAATGATTTCTTTCGGGGAAAAAAAGTGGAAGTAAGCTTAGAGATTCTAATCATTTTGAGAATTGAAAAGGCATCATATAAGGCAAAGGAACATATGGCTGAATGTAGATTTATTACATTGGAAAATTCAGGTTATCAATTTGAACTCAAGGGCAAAAAAATAGTAATAATGATATGAACCACATACTATTCCAACATACGTTTTAGATCCTAATATATATATTCTACCATCTATACTATTATATTCTATTTGTAATATAGAATATAATATTTGTAATATAGAATTTGTAAGATGTAATTTATAATATAGAATATAATATTTATCTCACAAAGTAATTTTAAGGGTTAAAATAATTAGTATATATTTAATCCATAATATTATTATAGTAGCATTATATATTAATATAGTTATTTAATATTATGTAGAATAATGGATATACACATACATATTCCTTAAAGCAAGTCTCTGAGGTAAATGCTTGATTGTCCCCATTTGCAAAGGGAACAATGAGGTCTAGAAATGATAAGCAAAGGGCCTAAAATCCCCCAGCTGGGATGCAGATCTGGGGATTCAGTATAGGCAATCTGGCTCCAGAGTGTGTGTTTTTGCTTGCTTGTTTGTTTTTAGAGAGAGCATAGCAGGGTTGGGGGACAGAGAGAGGGGCGAGACCTCAGGATCCTGAGACCATAACTTGAGCAGAAATCAAGAGAGGGCGCTTAACCAACTGAGCCACCCCGGCGCCCCAGAGTATGCGACTGTACCTAGTACATTCCATCTCTCTCATTCTTGCTGTTTTTCTCGGGTGCTGACGTTAAGAGTTAATATGCTTAGGGGTCGATGTTTGGATCCCAGCAAAAATTGTGGTCAAACTTTTAGTGCCCAGAGCAGCCAGCCAGTCAGGAAAGCAGCAAGTCTTACACAGTGAGGCCCTTAAAGGCTTCCTTCTGATTGGTGCCACACATGCTAATCCAATTCCCTTCATTCCAAATCTTAAAAACTACAGTCTGACACCCTGCAGAAGAACTGCTCTCCTGTGATACATGATACTGAACTCCCTGCCTCAGGTTTATCTACAGATGAGGATGAAAGCCCTTGTTCCTACTTTCCACCTCAAATGGCAAGTCAACCTACCTATCGAATAGGATAGCAGAATAAAGAAATTATAGAACATTAGTATAGTAAACAAGGAGTAGAAATAAAGGGGTCCCATCCTTTCCAACCAAACACAAGAACCTTGCTTTTCAACACTAATAACATCCTAAAGCCCTATCTCTACTGATTTGCTTCATTTCCTGGTCCTCTGAGTATTTATAAAAATTACTTACTATATTACAGTGTGTTTTATCTAGCTTTACTGTCATCAAAAAGATTTTCTTCAGTGACTAAAAGAATAATTGTACATAATGGTCATACGTCTCATGTTACGAACACTTAATTTATGATAAATATTTATGAGCAATTCTAGAAAATACTGTCTGAAAAACAAACAAAATTAAAAATTAAAAGGGTACTTTATCCTTCCTACTATGGCATACAGTGAAACCATTTTAAACTTTTAAAGGGAAAAAATACTACAAACATTTCAGTATAGTGAAGCCAGAGGTGAATACTTAAAGTTCTTTCAGTTCAGGAACCAAAATATATATGAATGTCAATGGAGGGGTACCTGGGTGGCTCAGTCATTAAGCGTCTGCCTTCAGTTTGGGTCATGATCTCAGGGACCTGGGATCAAGTCCCACATCAGGCTCCCTGGTCAGTGGGGAGCCTGCTTCTCCTTCTCCCTCTCTCCACTCATGTTCTCTCTCTGTCTCTCCCTCAAATAAATAAAATCTTAAAAAAGAAAGAAAGAAAGAAAGAATATCAAGGGAGCGGTGCTTGGGTGGCTCAGTCAAGCACCCAACTCTTGATTTCGGCTCAAGTCATGATCTCAGGGTTGTGAGATCAAGCCCTGCTTGCTGTGCTCAGCAAGGGCTCTGCTTGAGATTCTCTCTCTGCCCCTCCCTCTGCCCCTCCTCGCTCCCCACCCCACCCCTCAAATAAATAAATAAATCTTTTTAAAAAGGATGGAAATGAAATGTTATGTCGAAATATCTCATGATACCAACATAATTAAATTGTTTCTTTTTGCATTTTGAATTATTACTTTTGAATGTAAATGACCCTGAAAAACATTTTTTCTGCTATTTCTTATACAGTTACCGCAAAGTAATGAAGTAATGTGTTTCCTTTCAACCTGTCCATTTGTCAAATGTCAAGCTTTAAAATGATTAGCATCACTAATAGTCTTAAAGAATGTTTATGTTGAGGGACGCCTGGGTGGCTCAGTTGGTTGAGCACCGGCCTTTGGCTCAGGTCATGACCCCACCGTCCTGGGATCGAGTCCCACATCGGGCTCCTTGCTCGGCAGGGAGGCTGCTTCTCCCTCTGCTTGCCATTCTGTCTGCCTGTGCTTGCTCTCTCCCCCTCTCTCTCTCTGATAAATAAATAAAATCTTAAAAAAAAAAAAAACAGAATGTTTATGTTGAAGTTCACAGAGTTTTAGATTTCAGTGTTATTAAAAATGAATAAAATAACATTGTCTTATACCGCTTGCAGGAAAAAAAAACGTGTTACAAATATACCTCCTTTTAAGCTTTAAAATTGGGGTGGTATTTTATTTTCTTTTACTTTATACTAGTTACACTTGTTTTATTTTATTTTTTGCACTTATTTTAGTTTTGCTGTAGAATTGCCATTAAGAAGTCCTGGTGCCTCATGCAAAAGAAATCAAGATTACATTTTTCTTAAACTCCTACACTTACCAGTTATTAATTCCAATGGGGAAAATTATCTTTAGCTTAACTAGTTCTAGTAGGCAACCAAATATTATTTCGTAACTGTTAACGAGTACAAAGAACAACCATACCAGCTGCTGTATCAGTTTGAGTCGGACCTTACTTGTACAAGTAGAGTGCATTGCTGGGGATCCAGGGCTGATGTATAACTCTCCCATTCAAAAGGGAACACCTGGAAAATTAAAACAATAAATAAAGGAAATAAATCAAAAACAATGATTAATCTCTTACAGCTCCTAAAAATTTCCTGGTTTAATGCTTTTTGCCTTGAGGAAGGGTCAAGTACTTATTCATATGGAGAACTCCTTACATTCTAAGAAGCAGGGGTATGAATGGTGAGTACTGCATGGGACCGTGTAGGAGTGAAATGAGATAACACACATGAGAGACATGGAAAACATGTGGCACAGAAGAAGCACTGAATAAATGATAATTATGACAATAATTTTCATTATTTTTACTATTACTTCTAATAATTCACAGCAGTTACCTTCAGTCGAATAACCAGAAGAAAGGTAAAAAGAGCTCAGTCTGCTGGAGAGTTATAATTTACTGTTGCTCCTAAGCACTCGGCTTTTTTCTTCCTCTTTTTTTAATTAAATCTATATCCCACTGGACTTTCAAACTCAACGTTTATACACACAAACCTCTAAACTTTCATAGTGATATTGGTCTTGGGTAGTCTTCAAGGGAAATGCTGAACAAGAAGAAACAATCTGGAAACCCCAAAGTAACAATGAGATAACCAGAATTTTTGTTGAACGCAACACCCTACCTTTTTATGGGGTCAATCAGTTTTCCAAGCACATGCTCAACGTATATTATCAAATTTCATCCCACTGAAGCCCTGTGAGGCCACCTGCATTCAGAGGAATGAAGGAAGCCTGATAGCAGACATCTGGAATCACGGGTCTAGCAGACACCCAGGAGGAGAGCCAGGGTCAGAACTCATATGTTCTCACTCTGGGATTCCCCATTAAACCTATGTTGCCTTTATGAAGTGTTGACCTCCATGACTACCTATTAAATAAAAATTAAATAAACTTCTGAGCACTTGCCAACAGGACAGAAAGAAGTATTGGTTTCAGCAGGCTTTCTAACTGGGGAAACACAATGCTGTGAGGGACATAAGTATCACTTTATCTCTATGTGTGGCATTGCCAACCCTGTTTCTTCAAGGAAACTAACCAAGATGCCTCAATTCTTTAACCTCCTTGAGCATGGGAGTTACAAAGAAATAATGAGAGAACAAAGAACTTTGTAGAAAAATTTGAAGGTAGAAATTAAGTAATACAGGAAATTCCTTCTAAAGAAGGTGTTCTGTGACACCTGGGTGGCACAGTCGGTTAGGCCTCTGCCTTTGGCTCAGGTCATGATCCATGGGTCCTGGGATTGAGTCCAGCATTGGGCTCCTTGTTCAGTGGGGAGCCTGCTTCTCTCTCTGCCTGCTGCTTTCCCTGCTTGTTCCCTCCCCCCATCTATGATAAATAAAATATTCCTTAATAAAAAATAAAGAAGGTGTACTTTTTCTTTTTCTTTCTTCTAAACCCTTTCACTTTCCCTTTTTGTAGTATTTGTGAAATAAGGAAACTGAAAGGAAAGAGAAAAGACTTACACAAAAGGGAAGAAATAAAGTACAGTCTGTCCAGGTACCTGGGTCCATCTTCTTCTTTAATCAAACATAATAGCAAGAGGTGGGCTGTTTTCACAATGGTAACCCAACTGGTGGAAAGTGACTATTTCCCTCATGTTACTCACATAACACAAAGTCTTCTTGTTATATCTAATCTAAGAGTGGAATTACTTGTGTTCCCATATATTTCTCTCCCAGTCATTATACACAGAATAAGTTATCACTACTTTCAAATGTTGAGTTACTTTTTTCACTATATTACTCTTTCTGCGGTTGACCTTATCTCTGCTTATCTACACCATTTCTCTCTTCCTGTTTTAAATCCCCCCCCCAAGATATAACCCTAGCTATAACAATATATAGAACTTCTTCTACTTGACAAATTTCACAAAGACCAAATAGGCAAAAAATTTGTTTTTTATATGAATAGGTCAATAATGGGTGTCTGTCTGTGACCCATTCTGGAAAAAAAAAAACCACACATATTATTTAAAGGGAACCATTAGGTATTACCACTTTGGCATTAAAGTCACCCAAATGAGAAATTGCTTCTCTGTTATTGTAGTTTCTTCAACCTATTAATTCAGTTCATTACAAGAAAATACTCTACTTATAAAACATTGAGCATCTGAATATACTTTTTCTTCTGAGTCTTGAGAGAGACCAAAAGTAATAAAACTGCTTTGAAACTGAAATAAAGAAAAAGGAAGAGAAAGAAAGAAAGAAAAGAAAAGAAAACAAAACAAAACAAAACTCAGGGAAAGTAATTATTCACAAATTGTAACTCTGCAGTTGGGCATGAAGATGAGATTTGAAATGGTCTTGATAAGCCCTCCAAGGGCACACTGAGGATAACTTCTCAGGCTTTGCTTATTACATGGCTATTTTGAAATAAATCAGCCCTTAACATGGACCCAGAAATATTTTTTTTAAATAATTTTTTTTTGTAACATCAACTCATCCTTATTTTTTTTTCATCCGTATTTTTCAAACAAAATTTGCTATTCTAATGTCTCCCTAAGAAATGTGAACAGAGATAACACTGGAAATCTTTTCCAAAGAAATGAGATTTCCTCTTATTGTGAAGATGAAAACACTCCCTCTTAGTCATGGTGAAGGCGGGAAGGAGATCAGTCACTTGATGGTGCCTTGGTTTTAGGTGTGCCTTCTTAATTGGATAGCATTTGCAAACACTCAGGATGCAAGACAAGGACTTCGCCTAAGTAGCTCCTGATCACTAAATAATATAGATTTCAGAGATTACATTTGGTCCTACCCAGTGAAAAGCTGTATGTCAAAGAGGAAATGACCTTTAAAATACCTCCTGATTCCACATAAGAAAAATCAGCTCATAAAACTAGTCCCAGAGAAGCAAGCTGAATTTTAGTATTCTCAGCTAGGTGACATTGTCATTAAACTGACATTTTGGTTTTAAAATAAGATAGAAGCTATCTTCCCAGTAAAAAAGAACTCATTTCTATAATATAAATAAATTCTAAAGGGGCAGTGAAGAAATGTGTCAATTTTAAAGAATAAGTGATATAAGTGTCACTTCCTGAGCATAATACTCTAATTGTTTGAGGCTATCTCATGACCTAACATATTACTGATCTCAGAAAATGTTTCATGTGCACTTAAGAAGAATGTCTATTCTGCTGTTATTAGGTATAGTGTTCTGTACAGAGATATATATGAACTCTGAGTACTTCTCTGTATGTAGGTGAGATTTTAATAATATTTTTATTAAAAAGAAAAAAAATAAAATTGGCTTTTCAACATGTAGAAAGGTCTCTAATCTCATTAGTAATCAAAGGGAAAATTCAAACAACTAGATTCCTGTTCTTGCCTTTACAATTAGCAAGGACTTTTATTCACATTTTTAATGAAAATACCCAGTACTGTTAAGCATGAGCGGCCAAACTTCTACACTGCTGGTAGGAGTGGTTTGGTATGACTCTTTCAAAAACAGTTTGGCATTCAATCATTTTACCTTGGGGAAAAATACATTAAAGTGTTACTTATATAAGCAAAAACTAGAAATAATCAAAATGTAATGGGTTACAATGATGTCTGTGAAAAGTTTGTAAGAACGTGGGAAAAAGCAGTAGACATTAACTACTATTTAAAAAGACTGTCAGAATACAAGCACACTTGCGCACACGCACACATACTGCATCATTATTAAACAGAGGCTGCCCCCAGAACATAAGGACACCTCAACATTTGAAATGCTCTCCCTGTAATTCACCATACTGGAGAATAACCACGTGACTCCAACAAAATGTTTTTTCATTCCAGTTAACTTGCCTTGTGACTGAACGTACCTACAGAAAATGGATTGTCTAACCCTTTCCCTCTGTTTGGAACCTAAACTACATGCTTCGCCAGGCAACTGAGCTCCAGCAGGGTCATGAGCCAACCCCTGCTTCTGTGCACGTGAACTCATTCTCTCTCGTATAAAGACTCAGCAGATAGCAGAGTCCTACAATACACTTGGGCACAGTGGCTCAAAAAAGCACTTGATGAATCTCAATAGGCATAAATAAGTCTTAAAAAGTTCTCTAATTAGGAACAGAAGAGAATTTGCTCGTACTGATGCTTCTAAACTTATGGCAGGCCCTATAAGCTCACTCACTTTGCACCCATTCAATTATGCTCTGGTAGAAAACTTGAAGTACCAAGGTCAGAAAGCTAAAAAACTACATCTTCCGTACTTTTATTACAGCTCACTTTCTGTGTGGGACCTGGCTTCAGCCAGACAGATGTATTAGGTGAGACCTGGAAGTAACATGGCAGAGAGACTGGCTTGTGGTGGTGGAGGTCTGGTATTTCTGGGGAAACTGAGGCATGTGTCAGGGCATTTGTTCACAAAAGCCCCCAGTGCTGAATGGCAAGCCACAACCCCTGCACTATTTCACCAGAACCTGACTGTCATGAAAGGAATAGAGACAGTGACTTCACGAGGACAGAAAGGAGGGGACAGAAAGATGAGAGAGAGAGAGAAAGAGAGGGTTTCTGTCCACTTTCATGCCTGGGTGTTACTCCAGGACTTCTCAGCTGTACCTATTTGGGGCCACTTTGCTCTGCCCCTGTGGGGGCTGCAGAGTTCAGCCTTGTGAGATGGACCAACCCCTTCAGGATAGCAGGATGGCCCCTGACGCCATGTCCATGATCCACAGCCTCAGCCCCAACCCTGGGGCTGCGCCGCAAACACGTGGCTGTAGAAAATGTTATAGCACCCCCAAACCTGAGCAAGGGTATAACACCACCCACTCTGACCAGCAGGAGTTGTGAACTAGCATCACTTCTTTCCTTTCTTCCCCACATAGAATGTTCTGGGAACTACTGGTCCGTACAGCTCGAGCTGATATGCTCTGTAAAATCAAAGAGTCAACCTTCTGCGATGCCTCCTGCCAGCTCTTCCTTCTGCCCCAGCTCCTTCTGCTGTCTCCCCAATTCCATCTGGCAAGATTGCAAATCCTCATAACATGTTAGTGCAGATGCCTCTTCCTCAGGCCCTGTTTTCTGGAAAAGCTGGCTCACACAGGTAGACGAGCAAAGATTTGTGTGCCTTGGTGCTCAGACATGCACTGGCCCCAGAAACGTGATTAACTTAACTCTTCCACCTGGGGTTAAGGAACGAAAGGAGGGATGGGCAGAATGGGGGAGCAGAGAAAGCAAAAAGGAATAAGAAAAATGCTACAGAACAGTGGCAAGACAAAAGGCTGGATCTTTAAAAACAAAATGCTAAGATATTTGAATCTCCCTGAGGGCTAGTGATGATGAACATTTTTTCATGTGTCTGATAGCCATTTGTATGTCTTCATTGGAGAAGTCTCTGTTCATATCTTCTGCCCCTTTTTTTTATATGATTGCCTGTTTTGTGTGTGTTGAGTTTGAGGAGTTCATTATAGATCCTGGATATCACTTTTGTCTGTACTGTCATTTGCAAATATCTTCTCCCATTCCGTGGGTTGCCTCTTTGTTTTTTTGACTGTTTCCTTTGCTGTGCAGAAGCTTTTGATCTTGATGAAGTCCCAAAAGTTCATTTTCGCTTTTGTTTCCTTTGCCTTTGGAGACGTATCTTGAAAGAAGTTGCTGTGGCTGATATCGAAGAGATTACTGCCTATGTTCTCCTCTAGGATTCTGATGGATTCGTGTCTCACATTGAGGTCTTTTATCCATTTTGAGTTTATCTTTCTGTACGATGTAAGAGAATGGTCAAGTTTCATTCTTCTACATATAGCTGCCCAGTTTTCCTAGCACCATTTATTGAAGAGACTGTTTTTTTTTTCCACTGTATATTTTTTCCTGTTTTGTCGAAGATTAATTGACCATAGAGTTGAGGGTCCATATCTGGGTCTATGGGTCTGTTTTTATGCCAGTACCATGCTTTCTTGGTGACCACAGCTTTATAATAAAGCTTGAAATCAGGTAACGTGATGCCCCCAGTTTTATTTTTGTTTTTCAACATTTCCTTAGTGATTCGAGGTCTCTTCTGATTCCATACAAATTTCTGGATTATTTGCTCCAGCTCTTTGAAGAATACTGGTGGAATTTTGATCGGAATGGCATTAAAAGTATAAATTGCTCTAGGCAGTAGAGACATTTTAACAATGTTTATTCTTCCGATCCAAGAGCATGGAATGGTCTTCCATCTTTTTGTGTCTTCTTCAATTTCCTTCATGAGTGTTCTGAAGTTCCTCAAGTACAGATCCTTTACCTGTTTGGTTAGGTTTATTCCCAGGTATCTTATGGTTCTTGGTGTTCATCATCACTAGTCCTCAGGGAGATTCAAATTAAAACCACAATGAGATATCACCTTACACCAGTTAGAATGGCCAAAATTAACAAGACAGGAAACAGCATGTGTTGGAGGGGATGTGGAGAAAGGGGAACCCTCTTACACTGTTGGTGGGAATGCAGGTTGGTGCAGCTTCTTTGGAGAACAGTGTGGAGATTCCTCAAGAAATTAAAAATAGAACTTCCCTATGACCCTGCAATTGCACTCCTGGGTATTTACCCCAAAGATACAGATGACGTGAAAAGAAGGGCCATCTGTACCCCAGTGTTTATAGCAGCAGTGGCCATGGTCACCAAACTGTGGAAAGAACCAAGATGCCCTTCAACGGACGAATGGATAAAGAAGATGTGGTCCATATACACTATGGAGTATTATGCCTCCATCAGAAAGGACAAATACCCAACTTTTGTAGCAACATGGATGGGACTGGAAGAGATTATGCTGAGTGAAATAAGTCAAGCAGAGAGAGTCAATTATCATATGGTTTCACTTATTTGTGGAGCATAACAAATAGCATGGAGGACATGGGGAGTTAGAGAGGAGAAGGGAGTTGGGGGAAATTGGAAGGGGAGGCGAATCCTGAGAGACTATGGACTCTGAAAAGTAATCTGAGGGGTTTGAAGGGGCGGGGGGTGGGAAGTTGGGGTACCAGGTGGTGGGTATTATAGAGGGCACGGATTGCATGGAGAACTGGGTGTGGTGAAAAAATAATGAATACTGTTATGCTGAAAATACATAAATTTAATTTTTAAAAAAACGCTAAGATAAATCTTTAGGGAGAGAAAAACAAAAGAAGGAAAGAAAAATTTAAATGGAATGGAATAAATGACAGATTTTTCCAGTGATAAAAAGTTCTTGTGCATAACTCTATGTAAATAAGTAAGTCCAGTGGCACCTGGATGGCTCAGTCGGCTGGGCTTCTGCCTTCGACTCAGGTCATGATCTCAGAGTTCTGGGATCGAGCCCCACATCGGGCTCTCTGCTCTGGTGGGGAGCCTGCTTCCCCCTCTCTCTCTGCCTGCCTCTCTGCCTACTTGTGATTTCTGTCTGTCAAATAAATAAATAAAATGTTTAAAAAAAACTAAGTCCAAATAAAATGAATGTATTTCTGAAAGATTTTTTTTTAAATATTGAGAATTTTTTTAAAAAGAAAGAAAGAAATGAAAAAAAAAACTAGAAAAAGCTGAATCAAAGGGAGTATTAAGTAAACAGATGAAAATACAGCACTCAGCCTTTTGCACACACACCCCTAAAGAGATCTAAGGCCAGAGTTTTCATTGGTGAGTTCTAATTTCGAAGAGCAAATAATCCTTAATTTATAGAAATAGAGTTTATGGAGGGAAAAATCTTCCCTATACCAATAAATAAAGCTCATATAACCATAATAAACAACCCAGGTAGAGAGAGTACCCTGACACACAAAATACATAATATAGCTCATGTATATGGACTCAAAATCCTAAATAAATTCTTAGTTAAACAGCTTAAGTAACATTTTTTTTAAAGATTTTATTTATTCATTTGACACAGAGAGATCACAAGTAGGCAGGGAGGCAGGCAGAGAGAGAGAGAGAGAGGAGGAAGCAGGCTCCCCGCGGAGCAGAGAACCCGATGCGGGACTCAATCCCAGGACCCTGAGATCATGACCTGAGCCGAAGGCAGCGGCTTAACCCACTGAGCCACCCAGGCGCCCTTAAGTAACATTTTTTTTTTTAAGATTTTATTTATTTATTTGACAGTCAGAGATCACAAGTAGGCAGAGAGGCAGGCAGAGAGAGAGAGAGAGAGAGAGGGAAGCAGGCTTCCTGTGGAGCAGGGAGCCCGATGCGAGGCTCAATCCCAGGCCCCTGAGATCATGACCCAAGCCGAAGGCAGCAGCCCAAACCACTTAGCCACCCAGGTGCCCCCTTAAGTAACATTTTTAAGTGGAATACATCCACTTAGAATTTCTTACTAGAAAACAAAAATAACTTTGTAGCAGAAAATGAATCAATGTGATTCCCCATATGATTGACTAAGTGAACAGGACTATGTTAGCCACCTAAATCATTGAAGGAAAAGCACACTTGAATTTTAATTCAGCATCTACTTATGACAAACATTCTAACAAAAATATAAAAAGAAAAGAACTTTCTTTACTTATTGTAGACTGTTTGCAAAATAAATTACAAGATGTAATAAATTACAAGATGTCACCACATCTAATGGAAATTGTGAAAATCATTTTTCCGAGGGCACCTGGGTCGCTTAGCGGGTGAGCATCGACTCTCGATTTTAGCTCAGGTCATGACCTCGAGGTCACGAGATCGGCCCCACACCAGCACTATCCTCCGCAAGGAGTCTGCTTGAGATTCTCTTCTCTCTCAGTCTCCCTCTGACCTTCTCCTTGCCTGTGCTCACATTCTCTCTCCCCCGAATAAATAAAAATCTTAAAATTATTTTTCCTTAACATCAAGTTATAAATACTAGTTGTCACCACTATTGCTCAAGACATTACTGAGACTCTTAGAAAATGGCTGAGAACAAGAAAAAAGGATAGAAATACAGTTTGATTTGCACAGAAATCTAAATTATCCTGATTTCATAATGACCTAGTCATTACTAACAAAATCCCATGAAGGTGCCCAGGTGGCTCAGTTGATTAAGTGACTGCCTTCAGCTCAGGTTATGATCTGGAGTCCCAAGATCAAGTCCCACATCGGGCTCCCTGCTCAGCAGGGAGTCTGCTTCTGCCTCTGACCTTTTCTCTCTCATGCTCTCTCTCTCTCTCCTTCTCTCACATAAATACATAATATCTTAAAAAAAAAAAGAAAAATAAAAAGAAATCCCATGAGACTCATCTGAGTTTCTCAACAGATAAACTTCAAGATTTAGTATTATAATAAGGAGTCTGACTCCGTTGTTTTGATGTGACACCTAGCAACATTTATGCCTAACCCCTACCTCTTCCATGTGGGCCCCAACTCTGGGCAAGCCAATAAGAATGCCCTGGTGCTGTGTCCTTTGGTTCCTGGCAGGAGATTCCGATGAAGCCAGTCCCTACCCACACATGGGAACCCTCACTGGCAAATATAAAATATAAAAAATATATGAAATATAAAAAATTTAAAAATGCATATATTTTGGGGGGAAAATTTTTAAATTTCTTTTTAAAAACACAGAAGGTCACAGTGCTGTGCCATTTTATTGCCCTTCCCCAGCTGGGGCCACTCCGACAGCCTACGCTCTGAACAGCATCCCCTAGCGTTGTGCTACACATGCTTCCTGATTGTGCTCACAACAGCATTACAGATACTCGTCCTCTAATTCTGAAAGCGCAATGCCATTCAAACAAAAACCCCTGGAGGATACTGAAGAGAAATATTATGACGTAATCTGAAATTTACTATGGGGAAATAAAAATACAAATAAAAGTCCCTATAAAAAGAGTACATTACCACCATTGTTAAAATAGTGTAAGACTTGTTCCACTTCAGGTCAAGAAAGAGTAACAGAAACCAGATTTCACTTCCTGCCTCACACAACTAAAAAGACAAAGTATCTGGAATAATATTTTTTCAAGACATCAGACATCAGGCAACAAAGCAGTGACTCTGAGTGCTGGGGATGCATGAGCACTGTGGTTTCACACAGTGAAACCATACAGTGTGGTTTCACGGCTTGCCTCTCTGAGCAGGTCTCTAGGCCACCATGAAGGCTGGAGTCCCAGGCCCAGCCAGCATCTTCCCGATCTGAGATGACACAGCTCAGAGTCCAGGAGGCCATGGCAGCATGTGTTTTCAAGGCTGAGTACCAGAGAGGAGGACATCCTGAACAGCTCATGTATGTGAGGAAACTTACCGAATCCATGGGAAGAATCACCCTACAAAATTAGAGGCAACCATCCCCAGACCTCACTCCTGGAAACAGTGCCCCTTCCCAGCAGCTAGCATGCAAACAAACTCCTGGGGCTTCAAGTAAGAGTACTCAGAGGAGTCTTGGCTCTTTAGTAGAAAATAATTCACCTAAGACTAACCACTGTCCTCATCCCACCTAAAATATTATAAAAGGAAGACCTAAAAAGAACAGTTTCTGGTAATATATTTATTTATTTATTTTTAAAGGTTTTATTTATTTTATTAGACAGAGATTAAAAGTAGGCAGAGAGGCAGGCAGAGAGACAGAGGAGGAAGCAGGCTCCCTGCTGAGCAGAGAGCCCAATGCAGGGCTCAATCCCAGGACCCTGGGATCATGACCTGAGCCGAAGGCAGAAGCTTTAACCCACTGAGCCATCCAGGCGCGCCAAGTTTCTGGTAATATACCTGCATCCCATAACAAAGGTAAAATCCATCTATATATTTATTTAGGAAGAGACCTTCCTAACACTAAACTTGTAGCACCTAAAACCTAAGCCAGGATAAGAACCACCACCAGCGATTAGAACTTCTGGAAGCATTCGATTCCCCAACCCCAAATGTTCTGATTCAGCAGTTTGGGATGGTGTCTCCAATTGTATATCAAACTTTGATAATGCTGATGCCGTTGTTGGCAGAACACTCTTGAGGAGAACTAGTCCAGAGCATTTGCTTTAAGCTAGCATCTTTGATGTGAACAGGAAGCCAGGAAGCATGGGTGATAGGGCAGGACTGGACTGCACATGAGGTAAGCTGGTGAGAGCAGGGAGAAAGGCTAGAAGTGTACTACTAATGCACCTCTTCTTTGTGAAAAAGAACAACAAAATGTGGAAGGGAACGTTCTTCAATATCGTCTAGCTTTTTGTTCCCTTAAGTCTTTGGGCTTTGCCACTGAGCCCATGGCTACCCTGAGGCTGGACACCACCCTCATGGGATAGGGACAGCCATCCAGCAGGGTATACCACATTGAGTGGCCTTCTTGACACTATTATTGCTCTCCTGAATGCCCTCCAGGAGCCCCTGGGAGGAATTCAACATTTGACCCAGAGAAAACCTCTTAAGTGGGTCAGAGCAGTACGTCAATTAAATCTACTTCATATCACTACAAGCCAGCAACTGCACTACCGGGTATTTAGCCCCAAGATACAGACGTAGTGAAAAAAAAGGGCACCTGCACCCCAGTGTTCAACATCCACAATAGCCAAATTGTGAAAAAAGCTGAGATGCCCTTCAACAAGTAAATGCATACAAAGGTGTGGTCCATATATACAATGGAGTATTACTCAGCCATCAGAGAAGATCAGTATCTACTGATTTGCATCAAACATGGATAGAACTGGAGGGGATTATGCTAAGTGAAATAGGGCAAGCAGAGAAAGATGATTCTCATATGGTTTCACTCATATGTGGAACATGAGGAATAGTGCAGAGGACCAGGGGAAGGGAGGGACAACTGAATGGGGAGAAATCAGAGAGGGAGACAAAGCACGAGAGACTAGGGATTCCGGAAATCAAACTGAGGGTTACAGAAGTGAGGGGTCTGGGAGGATGGGGTGACCAGGTGATGTGTATTCAGGAGAGCACGTGTGTTGATAAGCAGTGGATATTATGCACAACTAATGAATCACTGAACACTACATCAAAAACTAACGATGTACCCTATGTTGGCTAACTGAACATAACGACAACAACAAAAAAATCTACTTCCTAGCCCATCTATTCACAAAGCAAAAGCCCACACTTTTTTCTATGTCACATCCCAAAGTACATCAAGCCTATTGGAAAGGGTGACCCATCAACCCAGTTTGCCCCAGACAGAGGCATTTCTGAGATGTGGGACATTCTGCTTTAGAACCAGAATAATCCCAGGCCCACTGGGACAGTCTGGTGAACTTCTACAATCTCATTAAATGACAGTAATTTGGATATGCCTGGAATTTGAATATAAACTTTCCCCCATTTATGAAATTCTGGAGAAGAAATTTAAGTCAATGCACAAAATTACTTCTCAAGATACACAGGAAGTACATAGCAGGGAAAAAAAAGAAAAGCCTGAAATCATCTCTTCCAACATTTCATCCTGCTCTGTCTCAGCCAGAGGATTCTAAAGAAAGCTGGCATTTCTTCAGTAAATATAGCCTGGGAAGCCTCACAACACACGGCATTCTTCCTAGGCCTCCAAAGCTGTAGCACTGTTCAGTTTCAAGATTCTCCCGAGACCCACTTGTAAAGAATCCAAAGTGGTTCTGGACTCACAGGATTATCCGTAAGATTATCACCTCACACCCATTAAATTTAGAACACAAGATAGTCTTCAGATTCAAAAACAATTATCCAAGGCAAAAACCATCACACTCCCAGAACCCAGGAAGATTTGCCGATGAAGGCACAGCAAAATCCTGCAGTTATTACAGTCATGGACTCGAGCCAAGAGCACCCCAGGGGTGGCATAAGGGAAGGTATCTGGAGAAAAACCTCAGCTCCAGCTTTCCCAGGAGGCCAGTCATTCTAGGTCCACCACCCAGAATCCATGATCTGTGGACTTGTTTGTGTGTCGGAAGGAATCTGAATAAGAGGCAAGTTTTGACCATCTCCCGTCCCCAACTCAGTAGTTAAGACCGACATGGGCTTACTGCCTTCCCTCCCAAGGAGAAGGGAGGTACTGCTGCCCTCACGAAATGTTTAGACACTTGCAAAAGAAACGGCACAGTCCCATCTTACTGACGGTGCCTTTCTTTTCTGTCCATTTCATTATAAACTGGCTTCATTTCCTTCTCCCTCAAAGGCTGGTGTTTCTGGCCCCCCACAGCAGCAGCATCTACATTCCGGCTAGGATGTTCTTCAGAACCATCCCACGGGGGTCCTTTGCATTGCCTCTCGCTGTTACTGCTGTCACCAAGCAGGTTGTGGGGTGATTCCTCCCTTACATACAATTTGCCCTCTTTGAGACTGCACAGTGGGGCCCACCTTGGAAGCCACTGTATAGCCACTGAAAGCCAGTGTTGCTTCTTCACCCCTCCCCGTTGACCCTGCATGCAGAATGGGCTTGGGACAGCTGATTGGGCATCTCTAACCTCAGCTGGGCACTAGTGATTTAAAACTAAAACCTCCCCAAGGCTTTGTTCCATGAAGGTTTGATTTCTGCACTCTCTTGTCTATAAAAACAGCAACTTTCCTGTGGACAAAGCAGTCATAAGCTGAAGCCACTTGCCAAGGTCAAAAATCTCACGTGGCCTCAGATTTAAAACCACCACCCACCAGGCACATGTAATAATGAGCCCAAAAGGAGAGTGCAGAGACTGTGGGACAAAGTTGGGCTGCTCAGTCAAGTGGAAAGAAAACCCATGGGCCAAGACCACAGGCTCCTCCACTCCAAGTTCCTCTCATCCATGTCTTCAGTGGTCCTTGATGCAGGAAAATCCCATCAGTTTCCTAAAATTTTTCCAGAATCCTTAAAAAATTGTGAGTTCACCAAACAGTGTCTACACTCCTGTGGAGCTCTTTGAGAAGCAGAGCAGAACTTGGGAAGCCAAAATATTTGAGTGACCTCGAGTGAGAAAGCATTTCTTTAAAAATGCCCCGTGCTGTTGCCAAGGAGAAGTGGGGACATTTTAAGAGAAGGGGAAACAAGCAAAGAGACACAGGAGAAAGGGCATCCTCATGATACATTTTGTGAAGACGATGGTAGAGTTGCTAATGTAATTTTTGAAACCTGCAGACTTACAATCAAGCTTCCTTGGGGAAGGTGTTAATTAAAATACTTAAAACATTTTTCACTTTATTGATCAAATGATTTCAAGCCCATAAGAATGGACACAGCGATTTGACACTGATCGAGAAAGGAGAATCTGAGTTCAGTTGAGTGGAGTTCAAATGGCTTCAAATGGACTTCGGAAGCGGGAAGGATGGGGCAATGGTCTCTGTTTCTATCATTTCAATAGTCTCCACATGCATGATCTCTTGAGATGATGCACAAGGTGTGTCAACTGGTCAGTCGCAGATAGAGCAGATGGTGATTCACGGCCAATGAGTGAGAAAGGTCTGAAATGGAAAAGGGAATCCTGGCATTTTTAGAGTTTGGGGAAGGAAAGAAAACCACACTGCAATATTTCATAACTGAGAGAATTCTTGAGGTTTAGAGTTCTAAAGGTAGATAATGTTTCTTGTGTCTTTACTAATTTTAAATTCATTTTCAACTACTTGTTTCTTAAAGGGCTACACTACAGGTTGACCTGCGGCTTTGTATGGGGCAGTCTCACCTCATGGGAGGCAATACCTACACACCTCAATAGTTTTTCCTTTTCCATGAAGCCTTGGAGAAGAGGCAATGGATACAGCAATTACAATAAAAATATTTTACCAGGTTTTTTTCATGGCGTAGATCTTGACGTATTATGGAGTTGTCAGCATAGGTGAAACCCATTAAAACTGTCTCCCTCTTTGTCAGTGGGAGGGATAATTAATTTTAGATTTAGTACCTAGGATCAAATAGCTGAACCAAATGTTTAATTGACTGAAACCTTAAACTCTTTTTTTGATTAGTGTATTTCCTTTTTTTCAAGTTTATTTTAATTCCAGTGTAGTTAACATACTGAAACCCGAAACTTCTAACGGCTGTGCCTTTATGATGACTTGAGGGTTGTTCCACTGAGGTTTCCTTTTGTTTCTTACCCCTGTACCTTAGTGCCCACTTGTGAGCGTCCTGGGGTGCATGAGCTAAAACTAGAGAATGTTGTGACTGGGTGGCTTGGCACCTGTATGTTTGGTACTGTTTGCTGTTCAAGTTGTTAGGGGGATTGAAAGAAGATATAATACATATTCCAGAATGGGAGCAAATGGTAGGATGAGAAATGAGATTAGGCAGGAAACAGGGCTGAAACAACTACTGATTATTAATAATAAAGAAATCATAGCCCTATAGCACACTATACACAATGGACAAACTGAAGATACATGTGTAAGAAAGAATGTTAAATCTTTTAAACAAAATGTAGAAGGATATTATCATGACTTCCAGAAAAAGATTTATTAGATGAAATGCTAGCCTGAACAAAAAAGCAAAACTGGTAAGTTTCTTGGGTTTTGTTTTGTTTTGTTTTCAGTAGGCTCCATGGTCAGCATGGATCCCAAAGTGGGGCCTGAACTCATGATCCTGACATCAAGATCAGAGAGGTCTGTGATCAAAAGTCAGATGCCTAATTGCATGAGCCACCCAGGGACTCCTAATTTTTTTTAATTGTTGTATGTGTGGCTGACAATAGACTGATAACTAGAATTGTGAAAAAGCCCAGAATTTAATTTAAAAATATCAATGTAGAAGGAAATGGCCAAAGGATATAAACAGGAAATTCATAGAAGAGGAAACCCAAATGACCAACAAACATATTCAAAGATGTTCAAACTCACTAGCTGCAGGAGAAATTCAAATTAAAAGCACAATCATACCTTATTTTTCACTCATCTAATTCTTAAAAATTTTAAATTAGATGATACTACATCCTGGCAAAGAAAGGGAGAAACAACTCATGGGCCAAGTGTGAATCCATACAACTACTTTGCGAGGTCAATTTTTAATGTTCTTTTTTTCTTTTTAAAGATTTTATGTATTTATCTGCAGAGGGCAGGGGCAGAGGGAAAAGCAGACTCCTGGAGGAATGGGGAGCCTGATGCAGGGTTCCATCCGAGGACCCTAGGATCTTGACCTGAGCTGAAGGCAGATGCTTAACCAAGTGAGGCACCCAGGTGCCCCTTTAATATTCTTAATTACAGTTTTAAAGTTTGCATCCAGTAAAGTTGAAAACATGCATCCCCTAGAACTCAGAAATCCTGCTTCTAGTAAAAACACTAGAGAACCTTAAGCATGTGTCCAAGGAAGCCTCTATTCAGATGCCCTATGCAGCATGATTTTCCTGGGAAAAAACTAAATGTGTATCAATGAGACAATAAACACGCACATATTTATACAATGCTACTCCATTTAGCTACGAAAATCAGTAAACTGATCTTTACATGATGTAGTGTATAATACCTTTATTCAAATTTGTGAAACTTCAAATGATAATTCTTATTTAGGAATAAAAATTATTAGCAGTACTAAAATTAAAATGTGAAGAACATTAACTTCAGAAAAGTTATTCTGGCAAAGAGAGCTTAACATTTAATGGAGAGGAGGTACAGAGGAGGTTGCATCTAGCCAGTGAATTATTATTTTTAAAAAGACTGATGTAAACAAAATTAAGGATTAATAATTGTTAAATATGAGTGATAAATATAAGTATGTGTACTCTAATTGTCTGCATATTTACATATTTTTGTACTAAAATAAAAGCGATATTGAATTTCCAACGGTCCAACTGCACTTTAATTTAACGGAAAAAAAAGCAGGATGCTGAGTGCTGCGTGTGGTTTACACGACATAAACCAGCAACGGGGAACTGGCCGCCCACAGTCCAATAAGCGCTCGGCCCTTACCACTTGGCCGTGTCTTCAACTTGGCCCACACAGTGTTTTTCAAAATGTGGAGACTTTGCCAACATTGTAAAATGGGGAGATAGCACATAAAAATCCTGATTTCTGCCTTCATCTGCAAAATGAGACAGGGCCACGCTGGAGCCCCGAGCTGTGGAGCAGGAGCTGTGGAGTTGAGTGGCCAGTGGCCCCTGGCACTGAGGGACGAGGTCAGACTACCAAGTGACCCCTGCAGCCATGTCCCCGCCCCTGTGGCTGTCACAGCCCATCACACCTGCTCTTTCTTCTCATACCAGAGAGGGAAGCCTAATATTTCCCCTGCATCTACTCCAGTGGTTTTCATAACCTGCCTCCTCATTAGCATATAAGTTTATACTTCCTATTTAAAAGAAAAAAAAAAAGCACCAAACAAAGATTGGAAAGGAATACAACAAATATTTTTCACTGCTGTCTCTGGGCTGTTGGATGGCCAGTTGCTAAAGGTTAAAAAGCACTGTATAAAACTGTAAAAATGGCCAAACCAAAAGATGCTTCCATTTAGAGCCCAGAATTAACCTTTAGGATGATGTTCTGCTTTCCATTCCTATCACAGGAAAGCTCCCACCACTGCTTCAGAGCCCAGTGGACCTTCTAAGATCCAGAATTAATTTTTTTCTCTAAGCTATTCCTTTAAAAAAAAAAAATCCTTCTTTCTATTTGTATATTTCTTACTCATCTTTCAAAGCTCTTACTCATAATACAAATCTACAGTGAGGATTTTCCGGATTTCCTCTGATAATCAGAATTCTTCTGCCATCTCTGATCATATGGCCAGCAATCCTTTCAGTGTCTGAGAGCACATAGCACAGGACCACCCCCCCATCATCTGTTCGCGTGTGCCACTAAAAGCAAGAGGAGGACAAATCTTACCCATTACTTCCTTTCCAGCTTAGAAAGGACTTAGACACTCAAATATATCAAATGAAAATAGTAGGTACTCAAAAATATCAACTGAAATACAATATATTAAATGTCATCTTAGAATATACTATGCTTAGGAGATATAGCAACTAAATTTTCTCTATACTTCTCTTAGGATATAAATGATGAAAGTCACTTTCTTTTTTTTTTTTTTTAGATTTTTATTTATTTATTTGACAGAGAAAGAGAGATCACAAGTAGGCAGAGAGGCAGGCAGAGAGAGAGAGAGAGGAGGAAGCAGGCTCCCCGCAGAGCAGAGAGCCCAACACGGGGCTCAATCCCAGGACCCCGGGATCATGACCCAAGCCGAAGGCAGAGGCGTTAACCCACTGAGCCACCCTGAAAGTCACTTTCTTGATTAAACTTAACATGCATTTCTTTCTTTCTCTTATGAACATAGGAAATGTAAAAACTGAAATCGCATTGAACATATAAAAATTCATACTCTATGGTTTCCAGATAAGTGAAATTTATTTCATTATATTACATTTTCAATCTAGTAAGGATTCTTTGTTCTAATTTCTGCAAATCTTCACTAAGAGTTTATAAAGGTTGGTTGACCATATTATTAAGAATTAGGTGACTTTTTACCCAGCATATTCAGTGAGTTTTAAGAATACTCCCCAAAGAGAGCACCTGGGCGGCTCAGTGGGTTAAGCCTCTGCCTTCAGCTCAGGTCACGATCCCAGGGTCCTGGGATCGAGCCCCACATCAGGCTCTCTGCTCAGCAGGGAGCCTGCTTCCTCCCCTCTCTCTCCCTCTGCCTGCCTCTCTGCCTATTTGTGATCTCTCTCTCTCTCTCTCTCTCTCTCTGTCAAATAAATAAATAAAATCTTAAAAAGAAAAAAAGAATACTCCCCAAACAAAATGTATAGTAACACATAGTCCAACATGAACAGTCTTTACTAAATCACTCTTGGATGCAACTTAAAGGATTGATTTATACATATTTCTGCCATGAGCCCATTTCTCCTGATCCCCCTTCATGAAAATTAAGAAGTACTATTTCATTTACTTCCTGAACTCAAAGAACCTATCATGAATTATCTCTCCATCCAGTATCAGAGCCTGATGTCTCTACTGATTTTAGTAATAACTGAGCTGTTTGAGTTTTTTCATGCTTTATAGAGAATTTATTTACCAGTGAGAACAGTAATAGATAGGAGAATGGATAAAACCTAGTAAGAACTACAATTTTATATTACCCCACCGATAATAGCATTTTTCTTTCCTGTCCATATCATCAGAAGCTTCAGAGACATTTAATCTATCTTTACATTGAAATTATTTTTAACATTTAGAATTTACTAAATTTAGCAAAGCTTCAACCCTGTTGCTTTTAATTTGACAATATCATAAAAATAAGTAAGTAAAATATAAGTAAGTGCCTTATTAAGTTCTGACGGCCTATCAGCATGAACACGTTTTGGTCATATTATTCTGCTCTCGCTAAAACAGCCTCACTGGAACAGGACAGATGCCTTCTTAATAAACATTTTTTCTTGAAAGTGGACTCCAAAATGTTATAAATATAGCAGGCAAGAAGAATGCTATGCATGACCTCAAAGCCAAAGATTATCACGATGTGGGCCAGTAGTAGTAAAAATAGCATCTATGTTGCATGAACTAGTCGGTGAATGGTTGCTGGCAATCATCCCAGGGTAAAATTCTCTACCATGACCAGAGTCAAAACACCAAGTAACTTGAAACCTGAAGCATTTGCTAATAAAGAAGGAAGAAATATGTTTCACCAAATGTGGCAAGAGCACTGATGAATGACTTACACTAGGGCATCTTACCATCTGAACTGTCACGCTGTGTGCCAATCCAAGGGAGGGGAGAGGAGCCGTAATCAGGGGTCACCCTGGCAAAGTACTGACTTTGAAATAACAAGTCTGGTATGCAACTTCTGCTGATTCAAAAACTTAGAACAATTTATTGAAAGGACAGTTGCTCTTAAATGCCCTCTGAAGACAAGACATCAGTAATGAATAACACTGCTGCTTGTCTTGTCGATCTAAAGGTTATGTGAAATGTCATATAGCTGGTATGCTTTGTATATGGGTAGAGTTCTCTGGTCTTCCATTTAATATGCTTGGGCAGGATTATCCAGTTAACCAACATAGGTTCACAAGGGAGAATGAACCACAGAATTGTGCACAAACCAGGATGAAAATGTTCCTAGAGCATTCAGAAGAGGATAATGACTAACAGTGACGTTCTTCAAATTCTGGCTCTGTTACTTAGCTACACTATCTTAAGAGAGGTATGTGTCTGGGTTTTTCAATTAAAAAATAGTATTAGGCTCATAAGGTATTGAGAAAGAAGACCACAGCAACAAAATTAATAAATGTTTACTTAAAAGCCTATTAAAATTATTTATTTTCAAATATAAAATTCATAAAGACACCATTAAATTTTTTTTTAAATTGGGGACTTAGATTCTTTTCACTTATAAGAAGTTATACAATGGGATAATTTCTAATAAATAACTATGATTTTTAAAAAATCTTAACTGGTTATATATTAAGTAAAATTGTGTCACCAAATAATTTCATAGGCAAATTTAAAAACTATTCCCAAAGCAAAAATATTATTTTTAATGTGAGATGTGGGAGTATTTCAATATGGCTGAGTAAGATAAGGATAAGGATGACAAGCAATAAAATCAAGAATGCCTAGAGTTTGCAAAAGTTTAAGTGGCTCAGGAAACTTGTTAGAAAACAGTGCAGGAATCTAGGCAAGAATAATGACTATTTGGCCCAGTGATGACAACACGCATAATTCTCCATTTAGTTACTTCATGGTTCATCTCCAGTATAGACACATACCAGCATCTGAATCGTTAAGCCCCGCACACCACACGAACCAACTTTATCAACTCTTACAGACTCTGTTCATTTCCAAATCTCCTTTGCTCAGTACCTTTCTTCCCACCCCTTCAGTAAGACAGTTTAATACATTTATAATAGTAGATTATCTCACAGTTTGCATTTTATTCTGAGATACCCCAACTTCCAAAATGATTTTGTAAAATTTGCCTACTCTAAGGTTCACTCTCTGTGCTAGTAAGTTCTGCCAAATGCATAGCATCCTATAACTAAAATTAAAGTATCCTACCACCCCAGAAACAAACCAAAAGGAAACCCTATGCTTCGCCTGCTCAATCCTCACCCACTCTCCCATGAACCTGAGGCAACCACACAGCTTTTCATTATCTTTATGGTTCTTTTACAAAATATCATATAATTAGAATTATACAGCCTGTATAGCCTTTCCAACTGGCTTTTTTCACTGAGCAATAGCCATTTAAGGCTTACTCATGTCTTTTCATGGCTTAATAGCTCATTTCTTTTTCACAATGGAAAATATGCACCGCATGGGCGTACCACAATTTGTTTATCCACCACTCATCAAGGTGTATCTTTGTTTCTAGGTATTGTTTATTATGAATTAAGCTGCTACAAGAATTCATGTGCAGATTTTTGTGAGGACTTGGGTCTTCCTGTCAGTTGGACAAATACTTAGGTGCACGATCACTGGATCTTACAGTAAGACCATGTTTACCTTCTTACAAAACTGCCAGACTCTTTCTTCCAGGGTGTCTGTACCACTTTGCTTTCCTACAAGCAACGGGTGTTTGTCGCTACTGCTCCACACCGCATCAGTAACCCCTATAGTCAGTTCTTCGGGATCTAGCCATATTAAGGAGGTATGTACCGGTATCTCATTGTTACTTGAATTTGTAATTTGCCAATGAAAAATTATTTTTAGCATCTTTTCGCACGCCTAATTTCCATTCATCTATTCTCTTTGGTGAGATGTCTTTTCAGATCATTTGCTCATTTTTTGATCAGGTTGTTTGTTTTCTTATTGTTCGAATTTAAGTGTTCTTTGTGTCTTTTGGATGCAAGCCCTTTATCAGATGTGTGGTTTGCAAATATTTTCTCCCAGTCTCTGGCTTGTCTTCTCATTCTCTTAATAGTTTCTCTCACAGACAAAAGGTTTGTTTTAATGAAGTCTAACAGGTCAGTTTTTCTTCTCCCATGGATCATGCAGCAACGTATCAAAAAACAATCACAAGATGCAAGATCAGGTAGACCTTCTCTTATGGACTTGTTAAAGCTTTGAAGTCTTGCTTTTCAAATTTAGGTCTATGATATGATTTCACTTAATTTTGGATAAATATTAAGATCTACATCTAGGCTTATTTTTTTCTTGGATGTGCAATTTTTCATTAAGAGTTCTGTCCTTCCTCCATTAAGATACATTTGCCCCTTGACCAGAGATCACGTAGGTTTCATTGATCTCTTGTTTTACCAACACTGCCCTGTCTTGCTTACTGTTGCTTTATAGCAAGTTTTAAAATTGGGTCTTGTGAGTCCTCCATCTTTGTTCTGTTTTCTTCAGTAGTGTGCTGGTTAGTCTAGATCTTCTGACTTTCCATGTAAACTTTAAAGTAAGTTTGACAATACCTGCCAAAGAGCTTACTAGGATTTGGATAAGGATTGCACTGAATCTCTTCATCCACTTCATTAGTGCTGACATTTTTAATAGTCTGATTCTCCCAGTCCATAAACTCAGGATATCTTTCCATTTACTTAGATGTTCTTTAATTTTTTCATCAGAGTTTTGTAAATAACACACACACACACACACACACACTCTACATACATACCAGATTTATATCTAAGTATTCCGTTTTGGGTGGTGCTATTGCAAAGCATATTGTTTTTAATCTCAAATTCCAAAACTGTTCTCTGTTGGTATATAGGAAAAAAACTCACTTCTGTATGTTAACCTTGCATCCTGCGACCTCACTGTACTTATTTCTTAGTTTGAGGAGATTTTTTGTCAATTGTTTGGGATTTTCTACATAAACAATTGTGCCATCTGCAAATAAAAACAGTTTCTTAATATCCTTTCCTTCTATTATTGCAGTAGCCAGGATTACCGGTATTATGTTGAATAGGAGTAGTGAGAGAGGACACAGTTGCCTTACTCTTAGTATCAAGGGAAAGAATCCAATTTCTCATCATTAAGTGAGTGCAGATATTTTTTTGTGGATGTCCTTTATCAAGTTTGGTAAAGTTCCCTTCTATTCTTAGTGTGCTGAAAAATTTTCAATGAATGCTGTTGGATTTTTTTCATATGCTCTTTTTGCTTCAATTGATAGAATCCTATACTTTTTCTTCTTGAGCCTACTGATGTGGTGGATTACATGACTCATTTTGATTTTGAGCCAGCTTTGTGTACGTGGAATAAATCCCACTGATTTGTGGTATATAATTACTTTCATGCATTGCTGATTTGTTTTGCTAATATTTTGTTTGTTTTATATCTACGTTCATAAGAAATATTTGTCTTTAGCTTTCCTTCCCTGTAATGTCTTTATCCCATTTTGGTATTTGGGAAATGCGAGCCTCATAGATGTTCAGGTCAATCACTTCCCAGTATTCCAATGAGAAATATATTATACCTTTGTAATTGTCTCAAAATTCTGTTCCATTTTTTCCCATTATATTGTCCCCTTGCATTTCAATTTAGAACGTCTCTATTAACCTTTTTTCAATTTTTTTTTTATTTTTTAAGTTTTTATTTAAATTCCACTTAGTTAAGAGTGTAATACTAGTTTCAGGTGTACAATTTAGTGTTTCAACACTTCCTTCCATAGAATACCTACTGCTTATCACAACAAGTGAACTCCTTATCACAGATTTCACGCATCCCTCCACCCACCCTACCCTACCTCATAACCATCAGTTTGCTCTCTAGAGTGAAGAGTCTGTTTCTTGATTTTCTTTTCTCTCTTTCTCCCTGCTGTGATCATTTGTTTTGTTTCTCAAATCCTACATATGAGTGAAGTCATATGGTATTTGTTTTTCTCTGACGGATTTATTTAACTTAGCATCATACTCTCTAGCTCCAACCATGTCCATGTCATTGCAAATGCCAAGATTTCATTCTTTTTGATTGCTGAGTAATACTCCATTATATATCTATCTATATGTATCTAGATAGATATATATAGATAGATATAGACAGATAGATATCTCACTTCTTTATCCATTCATCAGTTGATGGACATTTGGGCTGTTTCCATAATTTGGGTATTATTACAATGCCACTATAAACATTGGGATGCATGTATCCCTTTGAATTATTGTTTTTGTATTCTCTGGGTCGACACCTAATCGTGCAATTGCTGGATCATAAGGTAGCTCTATTTTCACCTTTTTGAGGAACATCCAGGCTGTTTTCCAGACTGGCTACACCAGTTTGCATTCCCACCAACAGCATTAAGAGGGTTCCCCATTCTCCACATTCTCACCAACGCCTATTGTTTCTTGTGTTGTTAATTTTATTTTCATTTTTATATTTTTTTAAAGATTTATGTATTTATTTTAAGGAGAGCATACACATACACATAAGTGGGGGTGGGGACAAGAGAGAGGGGTGAGGAGAGAATACTCAAGCCAACTCAATGCTGAGCCCAGAGCCCAATGCCTGGCTCAATCGCAGAACCCTGAGATCATGACCTGAGCTGAAATCAAGATTCAGACTCTTAATTGACTGAGCCACCCAGGTGCCTGTTAATTTTAGCCATTCTGACAAGTGTGAGGTGATATTTCATTTTTCTTTTGATTTGTATTTCCCTGATAATGAGATGTTGGGCATCTTTTCATGTGTCTATTGGCTATCTGTTTGTCTTCTTTGGAAAACTGTCTGTCCATGTCTTCTTCCCAATTTTCAATTGGGTTATTCATTTTTTGGGTGTTGTGTTTTGTAAGTTGTTTTTTTGTTTTTAATTAAATTTATTTATTTTCAGCATAACAGTATTCATTATTTTTTCGCCCCACCCAGTGCTCCATGCAATCCGTGCCCTCAATAATACCCATCACCTGGTACCCCAACCTCCCACTCCCCCACCACTTCAAACCCTTCAGACTGTTTTTCAGAGTCCATAGTCTCTCATGTAAGTTCTTTGTATGTTTGGTTAATAGCTTTATCAGAGATGTCATTTACAGATATCTTCTCCCATTCTGTACATTGCCTTTTAGTTTTGTTGATTGTTTCCTTCACTGTGCAAAGGCTTTTTATGTTGATGATGTCCCAGTAGTTTATTTTTGCTTTTGTTTCTCTTGCCTCAGGAGACCTATCTAGTAAGAAGTTGCTATAGCACATGTCAAAGAGGTGTCCTCTTTCAAGATTTTAATGGTTTCATGTCTCACATTTAGGTCTTTCATCCATTTTGAGTTTATTTTTGTGCATGGTGAAAGAAAGGGGTCCAGTTTCATTCTTTTGCATCTTACTGTCCAGTTTTCCCAAGACCATTTGTTGAAGAGACTGTCTTTTTCCCATTGGATATTCTTTCCTGCTTTGCCGAAGATTAATTGGCCATACAGTTGTGGGTTCATTTCTGAATTCTCTGTTCTGTTCCATTGATCTGTGTCTATTTTTGTGCCATACCTACCGTTTTGATCACTAGAGCTTTGTAATATAATATGAAGTCTGGAATTGTGATGCTTCCAGATTCTTTTTCTATTTCAAGGTTGCTTAGGGTCTTCTGTAGTTCCATACAAATGGAAAGATAATCCATGCTTATGGATCAGAAAAACAAATACTGTTAAAATGTCTCTACTACCCAGAGCAATCTACACATTTAATGTGTAGATTACATTTAATGTAATCCCTATCAAACTACCAACAGCATTTTTTGCACAGCCAGAATAGTCCTAAAACTTCTGCTGTCCTATCTTCTATCAGTCTTACTGATTCTTTCCTCAGCTGTGTCCAGTCTACTGCTGAACCTATAAGAGACATTCTTCAATTCTTCTACAGTGTTTTTATTTCTAGCATTTCCTTTTGGTTCTAAGTTTCCATCTCTTCTTACACTACCTAGCTGTTCTTGCATGTTGTATATTTTTTCCATTAAATCCTTTATTAACTATAATTATATAAAATGTTTTGCCTAATAATGCCAACATCTGTGTTCTATCTGCATCTGGGTCTGATGATTACTTTGTTTTTCCAGACTGTGTTTTTTTCCTTGACTTTTATCATGACTTACAATTTTTTCATGAAAGTCAGACTATATAGAGAAAGAGCTTATCAATTCTCAAAGAGGTGTATGACTTGAAAAAGCTAAGAACTGCATAATAGAAAATAATTCCTTTTCTTTTTTTATGTATAAATACAACTCAAGGGGTGCCCGGGTGGCTTCTGCCTTCGGCTCAGGTCATGATCCCAGGGTCCTGGGATCGAGCCCTGTATCGGGCTCTCTGCTCGGCAGGGAGACTGCTTCCTCCACTCTCTCTGCCTGCCTCTCTGCCTACTTGTGATCTCTCTCTGTCAAATAAATAAATAAAATCTTTTTAAAAACTTAAAAATAAATAAATAAATACAACTCAAGTTCCCAAGCTAGGAGTAACAAGAAATCATAAAGTACATCACTTTTTGCTTTTATTTGAGTATCTTGATAATTAATATAAATTCTTAATTAAAAGGCATTATCTGCCATCTATGTTCAGTTTGTGAAAAGTTACCCTGCTTTAATAATTCATTAAATAATTCTGACAATATGCTTTATGATTTGGCTTTATATAAATTCATCCTAACACCAGGCAAAATAATGTGTTTTCTTTAAGATACAGTAACTGAAGAGCAGACTCCTCTAGATACAGGACTAATACAACCTTCAGACAAGGCAAAAAAGATACTCAGTGATTTTTTTTTTTGCTTTTCTAAAAAATACTTAGCTTTTTTATTATGGTTATTTATCCCAAATCTGATGTTGGAGATATCTCTTATGCTGTATGTTACATGAATGGTATTAGCAATAAAATAGTAATATAAAAGATTACTTTTTAATTTTGTACCACTGTGCAAATCACTGTACTTATTTTCAAGGCTAATTAGATGGAATTGGTGAGAGAAGGTGAAAAGGAGCCTATGTGTGAGCATTCAATTAATATAACTTTTATTAAAAAAACATTATGGTGGCAATATCAAATCCCCAACTGTTCTCCATTCTCTCTAGCAGATAAAAAAGAGAAGAAGTCCCACTGTTTACAGGGAGAAGATCCCGTGGCTAGTCCATCACTATTTTGCTTTTGCTCAGTATTTTACATTACCATCAGACTTCCTAACAGTAGTCTCCAAAAGATGAAAGTGGACTCTCACTGAGAATTCCACACAAATGGATTAATTTGTGTCACCATTTTTGGCATGTTGCCATGGATACGGCCATCTGACAGCCTTGGTGCAGCTGTGAGTTGATTGACGGTCCATTCACAGTGCAAGGCTTTACAAAACCAGTAACATGAAAGAACACTCATTAGTGGACAAAGACCTTACTTACACATTTGGGTGATGCTTCAAAGACTGAGTGTTACCTCTCAGTAAATCTGACCATATCAATATCACCAATGAACATTAAAATTACACCATGGGAGAATATTTTAAAAAATGTGAAGTTAATATATTTATTTGATACCTAGCTTTATTTTCGCTTTGGTTCAAATCTAGCAAAATGACAATGGAATGGAAAACAAACTGAAAAGTGTCTGTGTTGTAAATTCTATACTTTCTAAAAATTTTTTAAAAAATCAAAGAACAAAAAGCCCTTTCTCATTCTAAACCTAGAAACTGGTTATATACTTCAAGTGATAAGAGGGAATAATTTCTATCATTTACTATGAAGTAGAAAATCTGCCTTCGCATGTCTAACACATTGGGAAATATTGACATTTTACATTGTCACACACCCAAGTGTACAAAGATGTTGTTTATTTCTCTGTAATTACACTTACCTCATGAGACTCCGAAGCTGCTTGGTAGTGAAATACCTTATTCTCATATATTCAAGGTAATTCTGTCAACTCAGGTAGATCCCTCCAGGGTACCTACTCTGTCAATTCAGGAAGCTTCCCTCACTGATTCTGTTTTCCCAGGGTGTGTGATCCGGGTCCCTGAGGCGGCGTATCCAGTGACCCACCATTAAAGAGGAGGTGCTGCTCTTGTTTGCCACGTGTTCACTGGGCCCTACAGACCTATCCCTCTAGCCTTGGGCGCGGGCCCTGTCTTGTCTCTTTGCTGATGTTGCCATCCCTCCCTGGCACCCAGCCGTTAGGTCCCTGTCCCAGCATGCTCCTCAGCTTCCATGCCAACCCATCTAGCCATCTGTCTGCTCGGCCACTTTATGTGCATGGGAACATGAGCCAGCTTTCTGTGTGGTACTTGAAGGTGCCTGAGACAGTGAGGCTGACCTTTGTCCTGACCACATGGACATCCCCGTACCTGAGACACAGAGAAAGAAGGCTTTTAAGGTGATGGGACACAGAGAGACTTTGTTAAAGTCCACTGAATCACGGCCGGCTCTAACTCTTCACATCGTGCCTCATCAGATGGGTAAACTACATGTGAAGTTGATTTTTGACACTTTGATGTTCTTCAGCTATGAGTCTCCCTTTATTTCTATCAAAGGGCCAGAGATAACAACTCTTTCAGGACTTTCAGCGCTCAAGATTCCCACTGTTTTCCTTGGAATCAGAATCAAAAGACACCATTTGGCATGTAACCCATGTATAATACAAGCTAATCCATCAACATGACAGCATAAATGAAAATGGAATCCTACTGTCCTCTCCACTGCTGATGATTTCAGTAGGATTTACTATTCTGTCCTCTTCTTCTTTCCTGTTAAATTGGGCAGAAACACCAAATCAAAATCAACATTTTGGAACTTCCTACTTTAGAAATATTTCATGTGCATTAAAATTTTAGCTCCTTAAATGAATCAGAACACTGATCGACTAAGAAATGTAGGAATATTTGCCCACATTTGGGCAGGTGCATCCTAAATTGAAACATTCTTTGTTAAACAGTCGATGAATCTATCCTAAAGCAGCAAAATTGGGTAAAAATAATGTGAATCACACATGAGAATATGTCATGTAGATAAAATGTGGAGCTGGATGGGGTATAAAAGATTTACGTTTTATGTCTTTTTTTCCTTTGTTGCTATTTATACATTATCCAAGTTCATTACTCTGGGGTACAGAAGGACACCAGGGAGGAAGGGGGAAGCAGCTGGGGAGTGGAATCCATTTGATGAAAAGGAAGGACAATTAATGAGGGGGGGAAAAAAACTTGTAGGAGAAAAAAATCCTCATAGCAAAATGAAGAATATCAGGTACATTTCCAAAAGTGAGCAAGTAGTAGGCAGCATAGAGAAATGTAGTTTGATTGTCACGCCTTTGTGCCTGTTGTAAAAGCTGGTTTCTACTTCCTTTCAGATAATAATGACAATATCAGATCTATTCCTTTTTCCTATATTTGTGTTTGAAATTCAATGGTCGTTAACTTTGAGATGATACTTTGATCAGGAAATAATAGAAGAGCCTTTGTATTTCATTTTCTGTGAAGCCTCAATCCTAAACCTTTGAAAATGAAAAGTGGCCAGAGAAAGGGCAAAAGTCTCAGGCCTTAAATATATTAAATAACACTGAATAAAGACAAGAATGAACAACAGCCAATTGGGAAAAATCATTTCATTTGTAAGAATCGTTGTTATAGATGAAGAGTTAGTGGACACAGGTTTTTTTCTTGGGTATGATTTTTTTTTAAATATATGCAATTAGGGAACAGAAATGAATGGGGAAATTGAACTTAAAAGAGAATTAAGCAGCGTCTTTCATCTCAGGAAACCCAGAGTCTAGATATCTCTGTGTATCTTTTAAAAAGTCTTAGTTCCCTTTTCTATGTATCCAACTTCTTGGATGCCAAAAAAGATTCCAAGCAAAATATAAATTGAAAAACATAAATCCCTGGGGGAAAAGTTACAAATTAAGTATAGAAATATATTTATCTGGATATTTATAAGCCTGTGAGTAAACAGCTATTAATTTTACTTCTGGAAATTTCTGATTGTTTTCACCTTTAGTAAAGAAGCATTTTAGTTATCTTAAGTTTTTAAATTTATTTGCCTCAATGAAGGTGACAAAATTCCTCTTTTCTAAGACTCTGCCTGTCATTTATCCAAACAAAACAGATTGATATCTGGCTGCAATATCCATATTGACCCCTAGTGTCATTAATTTATTAACACTGTCTATATCCATATGATTGGCTGAATCTGTAATTTTAGAGATAATTATAAGAAACATCTTGGCATTGGTTGACAGTAACACAGTCAACAGTCAACAGCAAAGCTGAAAATTTGTGTCACCAAGACAATAAAATACAAATCAAATAATGCAATTAGCAACAGATATTCATGAAAAATTTTTTAAGTTAAAAATAGAGACTAAAAGATGCTTTGCTGATATTGAAGTCTTGTGGGGAGAGAAGCCAGTTCACAAGCCCGAGTGGCGGAGAAGAGAAGAGCAGCGTCAAATGCCCTAACGGGGCACTCGCCGCCATGGCTGAGGCAGGCACAGGAGCTTATGGTTTCCTTTGTCCCCAGGGTCCCTCACCTCCCTTAAAAAAGTTAAGAGCAACAGAAACTTCTCAGAAATTCCAAATTTCTATTTCAGAGTGCAATGATAGATATATGATACATTTGAGTGGAAAATATGAGGTGGGGTTTTTAAATGTGATTATCCATAAGTAATTATACCTGAATCTTAGAGTTAATGTTCTATATATAATTCTGTTCTCTGTCTGCAGTTTTCTCTTAATTAAGTATTTGGCTTTAGAACTCTGAATTTCAGTCAGTTCCATTTCACTTCCTACTGTTTTGTTTGTTTGTTTTTTAAACCAGCAACAATAATGAATCAAGACAGAGTAATATAAATTAACTTTTCTTGAGTGGCTCCCATGTGCCATGCACTCTGGGGCCTATTTCACTACTGCATTCCCCTTGAACCTCACACACACCTGGACCTGGGATATTGTTAGCATTCTTTTACGAAGAAGTAAACTGAGTCCCAGAGAGGTTAAACAACTTGCCCCAAATCTCAAAGCCAATAAATGGCGAAGCAAAGATGCATCCAGTTTTATTGTACTTATCCCTTCTAGACAAAATTCTCCAATACTCTAGGATCCTTGTTGCACACTTTATTTTATTAACAGGAGTCCGTGGCTCTATTGAAAAAGAAGTTTTCATAAATTGGATTTAGGCTAATCTAAATGTGATTGATTTTGGCTAAAATAGATATGAAAGTTATTTTTTAATCAACTAAGATCAAAAAGCAACAAGGGAGAATTTTTTAAAGTGGTTGTCCAGTGTCTGAGAGCTAAAATTTCAAGAAATGTAGCGTGTAACCCTCGGGCTAAGAGTGAACGAAACAGCCAGGAAGTGAATGACATCTGTGCAGAGAGAGCTGGTCCTTCCCGTTGAGCTGGAGGAGTGGAGGAGGCTGTCACCATTTCATCCTCACCGTCTCCCAGCTTTCTATTCCTGCTGAACTCCGGGCCACGCTCACATCATTTCTTCTCCACTATCTTTTCCACAGCATTGACCCAAAGCAGGAGCACAATCTTTACTCTTTACTTCCCCAAGCAATACCCAAACCCACTGTGTGTGACAGTATTTAACTGAACACACAAGAGGAACAGAGAGGGTCAACGGGGTACAGCTGATGTTTTATTTATTTTTTACCAACTTTCTCTTTTTTTTTTCATTATTTTTTATTATGTTCAATTAGCCAGCATATAGCACATCATCAGTTTTTGATGCAGTGTTCAATGATTCACCTGGTTACCCCATCCCCCCACCCCCTCCCTTCTGTAACCCTCAGTTTTGTTCCCAGAGGCTCTCATGGTTTGTCTCTCTCTCTGATGCCTTCCCATTCAGTTTTCCCTCCCTTCCCCTGTGGTCCTCCACACTATTCCTTATGATCCGCATATGAGTGAAGCCATATGGTAGTTGTCTTTCTCTGAGTGACTTATTTCACTTAGCATCATCCCCTCCAGTCCCATCCATGTCGATGCAAATGGTAGTTATTGATCTTTTCTGATGGCTGAGTGATATTCCATTGTATATATGAACTATATTTTCTCTATCCACTTACCTGTTGAAGGGCATCTCAGCTCCTTCCATAGTTGGGTTATTGTGGACATCGCTGCTATGAACACTGGGGTGCACATGCGCCTTCTTTTCATTACCTCTGCATCTTTGGGGTAAAGACCTAATAGTGCAGTTGCTGGGTCATAGGGCAGCTCTATTTCTAACATCTTGAGGAACCTCCACACTGTATTCCAGAGTGGCTGTACCAGCTTGCATTCCCACCAACTAAACTTTGACAAATCAGGAAAGACTATACAATGGAAAAAAGACAGTCTCCTCAATAAATGGTGCTGGGGAAATCGGACAGCTATATACAGAAAAAATAAAACTGGACCATTCTCTTACACCAAACACAAAGATAAACTCAAAATGGATGAAGGACCTCAATGTGAGATGGGAATCCATCAAAATCCTAGAGAAGAACTTAGGCAATAACCACTCTGGCCACACTGACCTCTTTCAAGACACGTGTATAAAGGCAAGAGAAACAAAAACAAAATTGAACTTTTGGGACTACAACAGGTGACATTTTAAAAGTGAGGATGGCATCCTCTGATTCAAATAATCTGCATTTCCAACTTCTTTTCCATTCCTTACTATCCAGCAGAACTGCATGTGCCCCAATGAGTTTTCCAGGCTGAAAACAGCCAAGGAGGTTCCTCCCTGCCCCCAACCTCATCAGAGCACCTTACCTCCCACCTGGGTTGCTGAAGGTCGGCCTTGTGCTCCAGGCAACCGGCAGGGGTCTCCAGAACACTCTGCCTTAAAAAAACAGACACAAAGAGCATAATTTAAATGTCAGCCAATAGAATGTGATAAAATATTTTTTAATCATAGGAACAAGAGAGGAGAATGCATTCCAGGAATGGAAAGATAATTTAATACAATAACAGCATTTTCTTTAAAAAAAAAATCAACAGAGTTAAAAAAAAAAACTTTCTGAATGGACTGGAGATTAGTGGTCCACAACAAATTATATAGAAATAAATAATTTGATGCTAATTTTTAGAGAAATTGTTTAAAAATTAATAGGAAATAATTCTAATAAAAGTAGCAACAAGAGACATGAAATACTTAAATAATTTGATGCTTAAATAATTAAATACTTAAATAATTTGATGCTAATTTTAATAATAATACTTAAATAATTTGATGCTTAAATAATTACTTAAATAATTTGATGCTAATTTTTAGAAAAATTGTTTAAAAATTAATAAGAAATAATCCTAATAAAAGTAGCAACAAGAGACATGAAATACTTAAATAACAGTGTGTAGAACTTAAAGTGAAGAAAACTAACTTTACGGAGGGACCAAAAAATGCACTGATAAATAAAAAGACAGATCATGTTTATGCATGGAAAGCTTCAGCAGTATTTACAATGAACACATTTTGATAATTCAAATGGAAGACATAACTGAACATGCATTTTTGTGAACTCCTGTGCAAGACACTAGGAATAGATTAATGAATAGAAAAGACATAGTCTCAGCTCTTACAGAGTTTTTATTTAGTGCGAGAGACAAGGTTAAAATACACAAATGAAGAAAGCTACGGAATGTGATGTATATATAACCAGGGCACTATAATAATGGGTCAGACCTAATTACCCAGTAAAGAGCTCCCCAAGAAGTAGACTCAAAGCTATAACAGAGAACATCTAAAGACAGATACACACATCTAGAAAGACAGGAACATATACACTACAATGTTAAGAGTGGTGAGAGATTAGTAATGTTTTCTTCTTTGCATGTCTCATTTAAAATTTCTATGATGGGGTGCCTGGGTGGCTCAGTGGGTTAAACCCTCTGCCTTCGGCTCAGGTCATAATCTCAGAGTCCTGGGATTGAGCCCCGCATCATGCTCTCTGCTCAGCAGGAAGCCTGCTTCCTCCTCTTTCTCTCTGCCTGCCTCTCTGCCTACCTGTGATCTCTGTCAAATAAATAAATAAAATCTTTTAAAAAATGAAATAAAATTTCTACGATAAACATAAAAATTACTAAAAAAAAACCATTCATTTTAAAAATAACTTGAAACTAAAGACCAGAGCTTAAATAATGATGAGTTTTTCTGGAATGCCCTATTATAGAACCATTGGTTGAACATCAATGTAGTCTTCCAGTTTCTTTCACATGAAAAAATGTATTTAACAAGTGAATGGACCTAGATACAGATGAATGTATCTTTTCAGAGTCCATGTTCATAAACATACCCCAAGTACTCTGAGTACTGAAATACCTACAATCTTCATTTCAGCAATTTTATAATATTTTACTTTTATATCAATTTGATGACAAAATACAGAATAATACTTACCTGATTTTTTAAAATGTTATCTGAAATTTCATGATGCTATTTCAAAAAAAAAAATCCCTGGGTCAGTTAGACACTACAAGTTGTTAGATTAGTCTCTTTTATTACTTAATTTTGTTTCTATTTATGCTTTTCATTTTTTATAGATGTTCTGAGCTCATTCCTTTGAAATTTAAGGAAGATACAGCAAGTGGAACAAACCTTTCACAAGTTAGAATAGATTGAAATTATCATTGATTTCTAAAAATCTTCCATATAGGAATCCTCTATATCTAATATGTAACCAGTGTGAGCCCACCTATCCATTATTTTCCCTTCAAAATATGGAAAATTGAAAATATTATCATATAATATATAATTTTAATAAGAGTTTTTATACCTTCATAAAGTGTTCTCCTTTAAAGTTTTCCATTAGGTAATACTGAAATCAGTATTATGATCAGCAGATTTTTTTATGATTCACTTATTCTCAGCATGAAAAATAGACTTTTTATAAATAAAAAAATATATATATGTACCTTTCAAATGGTGTAGTTAAATGATTATTTCTAAAGATGGTGAATAATTTAGATTTCCACAGGTTATACTAACATGTCTTCAAACATAATTTCCCATTAAAGAACCTGTGAGTCTTCCAAATAAATTTAATGGGTACAATCTTAGATATGATAGCGTTCAGGTAAGTTTCAGCATCGGGAATACATGAATCCATCTAAGGTCTACTTCAGGAGACCATTCTTTAGAGCAGTAACTGGCAGGTGGTATGAAGCAATCAGTTGGCTGTTCCCAAGAGCAAGTAGGAGCCAGGGCATTGTGGTCCTGACTCAAGGACACCCCAGATGCTCAGTCCATCACAAGCAGAGTCCACTTTGTTTTCCATGACACTTGTATACCCCACTAGGGAAAGTGCTAATCAACATGCAATAGCTTCTACTTCAACATTTAATGCTTACACAGATAAATCACTGGTAGCTCTTCCAAATAGTTTCTAGGACAGGAAAAGAGAAGCCAGAATAAGCAATGCAGGCCTGTTGCCCACCCAATGACCTTTATTTTGAGCTAGAGTTACTTCCCAATGTAGATGTTGGAGATGGTTCATTTCATATGTGACTTTGATCCAAACCAGTTCCATAAAATGAGGTAAAAGTGAAACTTGAGATCCCAAAGAACCAAAAGGAGGGATAAGATATAATGTGTGCTACTGCTAAACTCTGTTCACTAGCGCTATTGGCAGGATTTTAGTTTTCTCCTATTGTGTACATCTGGACAGACTTTCTTAGAGTATAGTAAAGAAAAAGATCATGTGGCATTTATATCCAAATTCAAATATCTTCCATTGACATTTGCAATTAAAATGCTAAACAAGGATCATCTATTCTAAGAGACAAGAGAGTTCTATAATGAGAGACTTACTGCCAGCAGCTATCTTTTAAGATCTGGAGCAAAATTATGTCTTTCAAAATCCTTGTGCCGAAAATGATAGAGGAAAACAGCTGGTGAAATGACAATGAACATAGAAGAGGTTGCATGGAATGTGTTATTAAATTTACTGATACCTTAGTTTGAGTCTATGATCTATAGCTAGGTTAGCTATAGATCCAAGTCAACAGAACCTTGATTGGTCCTAAGCTTACCTCATCTGTCTCAAACTTCCGGGAAAACCAGGAAATTCAACACCAAGCCCTCAACCGCAAAGCTTCATACAGGGTGTAAACATGACAATCACTCCTTAGGGATGTATTCAGTAAATCTGGGCCCCATGTGATCTAATTTTTTGTTTGTTTCCTTAAACATGTGATGATAAAAATGAATAGAAATAGGAAAAATATCTCTAGGGTTATTATTTTATTCACTAAAAATAGATAATGAAGAAAAAACAGAAATTATAAATCTATCTCAATCTCATTTTTCAGAAACGAAAAATCTATCACAGTTGATTATGACCATCAGATTTGAGGACACTATATTCTGAGAGAATTCACAATTCCCCTTCCCATCATATATCATAGCAAACTACCTATAAAGGACACTGAAGGAAGAGAAAGTCTTTATGAATAGGGTGAATGAATAGGCTTTATGAATAGTTTGTTTACAAACAAACAGGAGGTAGCTGTTTTTATAAAGGAGTCAACATACAGGAAGTTGGGAGAATAGACAAGATGTGTACAAGAGTGATAATGTAGTACCAAGAGCTTAAGGAAAACATACAAAGAATGAGAAGCAGTAGAGTAGGAAGCAATTATTAATGTTTTGAAGCATCTGGGCAACCAACACATTCTCTTAAAATCAACTAAGAAATGAAATAGGCTAATGTTTGCTGATCACTTTCTGCAGGCCGGTTGCTCTGCTAGCCAACTCCATCCCCAAAAGGTAGGGATTAGTTACAAATCCACCTGCTAGGTGTAGATTTACTTCTCATGATGTCACCATGACATGAATATGTATCTAGTTTTGAAAGTGGGGAGACGAGAATTCAGTCAATATCCTGTTAAAAGCCACACCACTCCTGAAGTCCAGGCTGACCACGATGGCAGTCATGGCCAATTACAGAAGTGTGGATCCTGAGGAAGGGAAGAACTAGAAGAGGTTGAAGCAGGAAAAGCGACAGGAGAATGTGAATTAAATTAGGGATCTTGGCTCCATTTCAAGTCAGAATGAACTACTTTCCTTCCCAGGAAAACAGTGTTCTCTGGCCTTTGCATTCTTTCTCAGAGTTGCTCGCCCTACTTGGAAAACCTCCTCTACCTTTCCACTTTCTCTCTTTACCTGTTAACTCACACTTATCCCTTCTTTAGAAGACCTGGATCAATCCCTTAGGGAGTACGGTTCTCGCCTGGGCTCCCCAAGCACTGTCCCTATGCTTGTCTCAGTCACACACTCACCAACCATGACCTCACCAATGGAGGGTGTCTCTTTATGTGTCTGTGTTCCTCTCTGGCTAAGTTTTTTAAGCGTGAAAACTGTCTTTTTCTCTCCTGTAACCATAGAGCCCCATTCAGTGCCTGGGACATAGGATAAATTTATATGCATATTATTGTGGAAAACGGCTGTGATATTAAAGATAAACGCGAAGAAATACACTCAAGTGATATAATATTGTCAAGGGATATGAAAAGGTACAATGGTATTATCAAAAGCAGATCAGGTTTAGAAATAAGGGAAAGGATGCATTCTTGCATGGCCTCTGGATAATAGGATGGCTTTGCCCTTTGAAGGGGAATGGTAGAGCAAGCAGGCCCCATCAGTAGTTCAGGAGGGCCTTGTTTAGCAGAGTCAAAGAGCAGTCAAAGAGGAGTTCTAAAAGACTGACTGATCATGCCTTATTCTGAAGAGACTTCCCATCATGCAGAGAGAGAGAAGCTGGAGTTTCTAACCATGCCCTCTCTGGCCTGACATGATCTGCCCTGTTTCTCTGGCCTTATTTCCCTGTTTCTCTTCTTCTCATGCCCTTTGTTCCAAATTCAGTGGTCTTCTGGCTATTTCTGGAAGAAGCCAAGCATCTTCCTGCCTCAGGTCCTATAGGGTTGACTTCATTTTTTACATTCAAGTCATCATGTCTTCCAAAAGGGCATCTACAAGCACCATGTGAAATGTCTTCTCCACCCACCCCACCCCCAACACTGTCAGGCTCTTTCAGTGCAGATTCATCTCTAAATTCATGTTACTTGTTTGCTTGTTTGATGACTTACTGGAATTTTAAGGCCCATGAGAGCAAGTACATACTGTCTCACTTTTGGATCCCCAGTGCCTGGTACATGGCACATGCTTAATAAATAATTGTGAATAAATGAATGAATGAATGGCCCAACCATCCTCGAATTTGATATGTGGCATAGTCAGTAAGACTGGATAAACATGAAAATAATAGCTACAATAGTTAACATTTGGTATATTACCATATTCTGGGTGCTGTTGTGTTTCATGTGTACTGATACATTCAATCTTCAGAAAAGCCTATCATTGTCCCAATTTTGCACATGGCAAAACACAGGCCCAAAGGGTTTAAAGTGTTTAGCATAGCCTATAGAATAATGTAGGTACGAGGTAAGGTTAAGACACAAAATGATAGCATCTGGTTCTCCAACTTGTCGTGCGACATATAATATAGTTCCTAAAATTCATTGCTTCCATGTCGTTGATGCTACCACCATGGAGGAAATCCATACTTTGCCTCCAGGATTTAGGGCACATCTTGCCACCACTGTGTACAGGTGTCCCCTACAGGGCTGGATGTTCCAATCTGCTCCCTGGGAGCCTTCCTTATAACCGTGTTAGAGTTCAAACCCATTACAGGGGCCATGTGTCTTTATTTGGCTGTCTCCCAGCAGACAGAGTTCTCTGAGGGCAGGGATCCTGTCGGTTTGCCCTGCTATCATCCACGTCTGCGACAGCACCCAACACAGATTCTCGGCAAGTACTGACTAAATTAATGCCATCATTGCTCACACATAGAGAAATTCTGAAATGTGCTTGTTCCTTCAAACTGAAGATCCAAGTTTCCCCTACTTAAATGTGGTTTTTTTAAACAACCTCTAGTGACAAAATTTTGATAAGGTAATGATTTTTTTGGCATTTTATTATGAGTTAATTCAGTCCCATATTTTTATTTTAATCATGTCAAACACAGGCATCTTACAAAATATATATTGATCTTGGGATTGTACATGAATGTGACTTTTCCTTAGCTGTGGTATGAAAAGCAAAACCATGGGGTTTAATTCCCTTTACATAAAAGTAGTAGCTCTTCTGGCTAATTTTTAGCTCACTCTGTAATATATAGTTAGTTCAGTCTAGACAAGAAACCCTCCAGAAGTTCACCATTGGGATTTGGTTAAGCAGATAATCTACAACAGTGGGTGTTTCTCTGTTGTATGGCTTGTCTGAGCCATCCAGACCTCTGGTGTTGACTACGCTGGGCTAGAAATCTTAGAAGCAGAGGTGTCCTCATAATATTTTTCAACACAATTTGTTTCTGGCTTCAGCCAAAAATAATGTAAAAGAGATCTGTCGACACATTAAGGTCCAAAGTTAGATTTTTAAAAAAAGAAAAAAAAAAGATTGTGGGGGCAAAATAGCCTTTGAAATTAAAAAGAGTTCCACTTTGGCTTGCAGTTCAAACAACAGCCATAAAACCACAACACAAGCGGTAAGTGCCCTGGACATTAATTCTTTATTTTAATAGATTAAGGTGTGGCTCTCTTTCAGCTCTGAACAGAGTCCATTCAGTCTTTCCCTGCCTCTGGCAAATTCATCTCAACTAAAAAGACGGGGAGATGGTGAAGAGGTACTGAGTTGCAAGGAGGGCAGCCTATAATAAGAAACAGCATAACAGGAAATAGGTGGTCCTCACACGAGCATTACAACGTGCCTTAAGTGTGGACCTGGGCGGGAGGAGGGCAGTGAGAACAAAGCAATGGCCCAAGCCACTAAGCAGAGCAACGCTTTGGCCCTAAGGAGGGAAGCTCTGCCTGCATATTTGGAATATGTTGATTTTTCACCGTCAGGCAACTTTAATTGAACCCATGTTCTAGAAGCAACCAAAAAAACGTTAGGTACTAGCTGGGCTTGAACTCAGACTCTAGTTTGCACACCTACAGATAACATTTCCAAAAGCGTTTCCAATTTTTTTTTTTTACTAATATAAGAGCTATTTTGCTTTCAGTATTCTGCAAAACAAAACCACAATTTAATTACCTTAATTTGATATATTCAATACTTGTTTGGAGTGCACTAGACTTCCAGGAAGCTCATGAGACCCAGCTTCAGCTGTGTGACTTAGGGATGCAGTTCCATGCACACTGGAGCATAAAGAAAACCACAATCCACAGAACCTGTACGAGAAGAGAAAAAATACACCCAACTAGAGCCAGTCTCTTAAAAAGAGCCATTTAATAAGGTTCCATTATTAGACCGCAGATGCTACAGTGTAAAAAGCCATATGGAGTAAATCTTTTATGTCTCTATTTTTTGAACTAAATTGCTATCACCTGCCACAATCATCGATCTCATTCATCGGGCTAGTTCTGTGTTACGGACAGTTCCCTAAACTAAAGTCTGTCTTCAAAGAACAAGTATCTATCGCCATGGAAAATATTCAAAAGACACTAAAAGTGATTTTTTTTTTTAATGGAGCTCAAAATCAACTGAGATGAGCACACGTAAAACCACTCCAGGCCAGGAGGGCGGGACTGGGCAACCCCCTTGGAAGGAAGCCGGGCGGTACGCATACTCCAATGGTTAGTAATCCCCCATCTTCACATCGTCATTGTAAGTTTGTGTTTACTCCTGATTTCTAAAGAAGCCATTCCCTTTCCATAGTTTCTAAAAATATCTCCAAGGAAACCAAATACAGTTATGAAATGTACATCTGCACCAGCGACTGGCCCATTTGTGAAATGCGAGGCTCATTACTGGTAGTGGAATTGGTGGGGAATTTGAAACCCATTTAGAAATGCTAGGAATTATCTCAGGAGGAGTAAGAACCTTATTTGGACTGAAGCTGTCTGCAAAAAATATGAAAAGAAAGGCTCAAAGCCTGGCTATTTGTGCATCTTAATGCACTCCAGTCCCAGCCCAGTGGGTGGAGATGACTCATCCCCTTCTCGCTGAGGGGAACGAGGAGAGTTAATAGAAAACAGCGCAGTAATGTTCCACCAGCTGCCTGTTTTTCTTCACCAGGAGCAGCAGAGAAGGTTAAGAAACCTGTTTGTGGTTCGCCTATTTCTTTCTATTCGCACTACATTGCACAGAGAGCTATGGGTCCCCTAGAAAGCCTGGTTGCAGTTTGCTTTCTTCTGTTCTTTGGGATCCTAGGAGAGCTGGCAACGGGGATGGACAGAGAAGCAGGACATTGAAGGCAGCAAGGAGTTTCAGAGGGATGGTGCTGTGTGGAGCTCCTTCCAAAATGTGCACCACAATACCAGCTGGGGTTTGGGGCTACCTGAGAGTCCAGGCTGCCCTCCATGGTGCCAAAGCCACGAACGGATACGTTCCTGCAGTAAATTTAATCTGGGCCACACATAGGAACAGGTCAAGCCAGATGATGTTGGCAGTCTGTCCGAAGCCACACCAGATGAGAGGCATCCCCTGCTTCCTGATTCTAACAGCAGTTTGGGGATTCCCAAATACAGAAATATGTCATTACAATCTTGTGGTGTAGACGGAGGTTTAGGACGCCATGACTAATCTGGAGCAATCTTCGGACTTTCCCTCCTCTGGAGCAGAAGCACCCCTGGGAGTTCCCGTCTAATGGCCAGGACGGACAGCAACTGCTCCCTTCTCCGAACTCTCTGGGTCCAGGAGGCTCCCCTGGTAAACACGGGCCAGCAAAATCAAGGAAGGACCCTGTGCCAAGGGGATGTGAAAGGGAAAGGTTGAGAAAATAAGGTGAAGACAAGATAATATCCGGAGAGCTGCTTTCATGACAACAGCAATAATGGTTGTGAAGAAGTAAGTGATGCTGGCGAAGCGGGATCGCATATCCGCACCCACTGACGCGTCATATTTCGTTCAGCACGCAACTGCTCTCCACAGGTGACACATTTCTGTGCCTCCGCTAGCTCTTCCTAACCTTTCTGAGCAGACGACCGTAAGCTCATGATAGGCAGGGACTTGACCCAAAAGAACACTTATCTAGCAGACATCCTTGTCATAGCCATTCAGAAACACATGCTGATTTCTTTTGGACGAACTGAAGCATGAACACACGTACATCGCCAAGAAGAGGGTGAGATCTACAGCCAAGGTCACTGTCTACCTTGGGTGAGTGAGGGTGCGGAGGAAGGGTGACTGGTTCAGAGGCATAAATCCCTCTGCCCTTCTAGGCTACTACCTGGAAAGTGTGGTGAAGGAAAATTAAAAGAATTAACTTCCAAATCCTCCACTTCCTCTGCTCCTAGAGGAGGGGACCTAGAACTGAATACCCACAGCTCAGCCGAGATCGTTCGTGAGCCTTCAGGGGTGCAGAGGTAGCCACGGAACCAAGGAGAGAGTGGAAAGTTATCTTTTCTTTCCACCAAATGAAGGGAGAAGAATGAGGCTGGGAAAAAGGAACGCAGAGGGTGTAGAAACAGGAGACATGGCATACCCAACTCTCGGTGCTAAACATTGGATATAAGTGATGTTTTGAAGGAGAAGCGAGGAAACAGGGTGTGCCTAACCTCCAGGGAGTTTTCAGAAGACAGAAACACCCAGACAGTAAGACACTTTGGATGCTCATTACTTCGCTGGAAGGAGGAACTGAATCAGAGCTGAACCCATCTCCACCCGCCCTCTCCTGGGCCCACATCACCACTTCTACTGTGTCTTCCTACCTTCGTCTGCCTTCGCAGTACATTCTCCTGTTCTCGCAACCCAGACTGACTCCTGTGAGGACCATTCAATCAGGATCCTACCTTCTCCTGGTTTAGCTGATGAACTGTTTATTATAAAGGCAGCAGTGACTAACGCACCTCCTGGAAAACCTAGTTGCATTTTCAAAAGAGCATGAAAGATCCTCTCAGAGGAATAACCCCAGTGTGACAGACGCTGGAAATGTGAAATGTGGGATTTCACTATGAAGGGCTCCCTGCACTTCTCCCACCATATCACACAAGCCAACACCTGCTTAACTATAATGTGCGGCTCTGACAGCCTCATTCACCAAAACTCGGCACCGACTTTCCCAGGTTCATGCCAAGCTCGTTGGCAAGGCCCCAAATAGTGCCTTAAATCCCCACACCAGCTCCCAGCTGCTAGAAATAAGGCTTCGCTTCTCCTACAGCATGAAGAAGATCCTTCTTAGGAGTCACTGTCAGTGAGTCTTCAAACTTCATGCAAATCAGCCCCGTTTACTCTGCGCTTTGCTCTTTCATCAAAAAGCACGACAACCACCACAAGGAATTTTCCATAATTCTGGCTACAAAGCTCTCCAGAAACAGAGGATCTATGGAGCTGCCTTTCAGAGTATAGTATTAGAAAAATCAAGTCTTTCTAAAGCCACATCGAAAATAAAGTTGTCATTTGGTATTTTCAGGGCAGAAGCTCCAGACTCCCCACCAGGTTGAGCCCCGTAGGAAGAGCCGTTCCCCTCTCCAGCTCAGCTCCTAACTACCAAGACCCTCTCTGCACACAGAATGTTTATTGTTTTTCTCCCCCACTGTTATCCATGATTGAAACAGCTCTCGAAGGCAGGTGTGGGAAACAAAGTATTATTGAAATAGAAGGTGATGATAACCATCACATTTCAAGCTAAATTTTCTAACCAGGACTTAAATCATTTAAACTTCATACAATTGCAAGACTACATTTTTTTTCTTCAGTGGAAAAGAAAAACACCTGGTATGTTATTTCGTGGAATCAAACAGAAGGAGCCAGAGGAAATTATCTCTGACTGGCAGTAAGGATAAACGGTTATATATTTTAACTGTCAAATGTAACTATTCCTTGTAAAATGCTGAATGGCAACTGCTTTTTTCTTTCCCTCCTCTTCTGGTATTGTCTCTTATTTCTGTCTCCATGGGAAATTAGAATATGTTTCAGTTCTATCCTAACTTGCTCAGATTATCAAATAGATTGTGCAATGTTTCCTTGACATAGCACCATTACTTATTAATTAAAATTGGAACAAAAGATTAAGAGTTCCCTTGATGACTATTCAAAATAAAGGTGGATCTTCCACCATCAACCCCCTGTCTATGGAGCTAAAAACAAACCTCGACACCAAGAAGAAAAATGGAGATCAAGAAAGGCAAAGATCTCATTAAAGTAAAAATGTGATTTGTTAGGTTATTTCACCTGGAAAATGGTTCAGTGTTAGAGTAAGATGACCCTGTGCACCCGGAACCTGACCATGACAGTTCTGAGGCACTTGTGACGGCATCTACAACTGTTCATGAATGCGCACCTTCTGTTTCTGGAACCATAGATTATTAGAAAGATAAGGGAGGTTCTCTGTGGTTTTCAAACTGTGCTCCACCAAAACTAGGACTCAGAGGAGAATGTTCTGGACACAGACAGGCTTACCATGCCACTGCTGAGAAAAAAGAAGAAAGAAAGAAAGAAAGAAAGGAAGGAAGCCGCAAAAAAGAAAACATTTGAAACACCTTGCTGGAGTTGAGTGCGGCAAGGGGTGAAATATCTTACCCAGGGCTTACAAATCACTGTCCAAACCCAGTCCTGACCTCCAGGTCCTCACTCCTGGAAGCCCATGGAGCTGTCCCTCACCTCTTCACAGCTTTATGGCTCCCCAAGTCAGGATACTGTCACCTTTGTTCTGCTAAAGAAGTTCCAGATTGTCCTCTGTCCAAATCTTCCAACCTGGGACTCGAGCACTTAGTAATGGAATTACAGGCTGCGATGCATTCAGTGAGTCAGCAAAGAAAGCACCTATGTAGACTGGTGGACAACCATAACACGTAAATCTTTCAGCTTAAGGGAAATCAGAAGTTCTGAAAAATCAAAATCATGGTTTGGCTGCCTTTCTCTCTCACTTCAGTTTATTTCCTGATTCCCTTGCTGTGGAAGCAAAAGGCTAACCCCTCCGGAATTAGACTGGGTATTTCCATTCTGACTTAGACTAGAAATACCAGGAAGATCACGAAGGACCTGGTTCTGGAGAGACTTCTACCCAGGTTACATACCGCAGGGACTGAAACCTGTTGGGTAATATGCAGAAGAAAAATAATAACGAAATTATGAGGGCTTAGCCAAATAAATCCCTTTCAAAATAATGTTACTAACATTTGGATTTCAATTAAAAACTGTTTGCTATAGGGAGAACCTGGGTGGCTCAGTCTGGTAAATGACTGACTCTTGATTTCGGCATAGGTCATGATTTCAGGGTCATCAGATGGAGCCCAGAATCAGGCCCTGAGCTCGGGGGTGGGGGGGTAGTCTGCTTGAGATTCTCCCTCTCCCTCTGCCCCTCTCCTCAGCTCTCTCTCTCTCTCTCTCAAGTAAATAAATATTTCTAAAAAAACCTATTTGCTGTAAATCCTGTAACTTTCATCCTTTTTTATGTACCATTTTCCTTCAAACATATCCTTGTCTTGACTAGGAGTGAGTTCACATTGAATGATCTGAAAGTGATTACCACTATACCAATGTGATATTTTTCATGAATTTGCCTAAGTTGCTAGTGGTGCTAATTAGTAATTCACATTGAACGTGCTTTCTGTTATCACAATACCAATAAGATCATTAGCACACAATTAACTTGGATGACTCCTGGAGAATCTTATGTATAAAAAAAAAATGCCATGACTTTCTTAAAACTGGATATTAAGCATATTTTCTAGATGCCGGAAGTTTGAAATATACCCACATTTCCTCACAACTGAATGTCATTTTTTAAAAAGTTTAATCGTACAAGAAATGCTAGTTTTAAACTAGTTTTAAACTAGCATTTCCTAGACTTAAAAGTACTTCCTAGACTTAAAAATATTCTAAATAAAATAAATTAGCCTATTTTACCATTTAAGTTACATAAAAATAATAGGAAAGACAAAAGGGAACGTAAGGAAGTAAGCTTTTGGTATCGCACAACATGGGAAGACAAGTTACCACCTAGCCATACACCTCACTTGTGTTGTCCCCAAGGTGCCATTGTTCATGGACTGTGTATCTTGGCTAGGCAACTTCTGAGAAAAGGAAACTCCTCTTTACCTCTGGATCCAACTTTCCAGTACGTGTTAGTACAAAATACACTGATGCTGACCTCACTCAGTGCCAAGAAGTTAAAATTATGCTCTTAAGGTCACAGCAGAAACATGTGAAATTGCTTCGGAGAAGATTCACTAGTTTCCTCTCTCTCTCTTTTTTTTTAACCCCCTCCGCAGAAAAGAGTATTGCCTTTTGCTCTTTTCTGAGTTTTGGTGAAAAGTAAATGAAAATGCAACAACATGAGCCAGAACTTCAAACATAATCACTGTTGTTGGCTGAAATAACAGGAACAATCCAGGAGCTGGGCAATGGCTCCTCGGCCAGGCCTGATTCTGGACTCGTCTTGATGCCGAGCAGACTGCGGGAAAATCAGGACGCGTGCCTCACCGAAAACTCAGAGCCTTTACCTCTCCAGTCACCACCCTTCCAACACACATTCCGCTTGGTTTTCACAGGTTTATGTGTATTAAGGGAATTCTAAACCCATCTGCAATAAGAAGTTTCTAACAGTAACTAATTATTCATCAAACAGGCCTCCTGCTACGTGTTGTGGATGTCATAGTGAACAGAGTCCAACCCTCAGACGGTCTGACCATGTGTGGAAGAAGTGAGCCACAAAGCGGAGGGTGTAAACTTGACAGTGAATGAGTAATTCAAATAAAAGGAATATCACTCTACTTCAGTTCTAAGAAAAGGGATAGGTAACTGGGAGCAAGGAGTGGGGCATTCCACGGGAAAGAGGATAAGAGAAAGCCTAAAGTTAAAAGGGAGCACAGGATTGAAAATGATCTGATGTGACTCTAATAGAAGTGGGATGTGTGTGTGTGAATGTGTGTGTGTGTGTGTGTGTGTGTTGAGGAAGACATGAGGAAAACACAGGAGTAGAAATTAGGAAGCTACCTCATCGAGAGACCAATGAATTTTGTCTTCAAGACAATGAGTTCATTGAAAGAATGTAAGTAGAAAAAAGGACAGCCACATCTGCATTTGGAAGGATAATTCTAGAAGCAGCATAAAGGAATGATTTTTCTTGGCCAAGAGACTAATTAGGAAACAGCTAGCAGAGAGATAACAATTCCATAAAGTAAGGTAGTGATAGAGCGGGTATGAAGAATGGACCAGCTTAAGAGGAAGATGCATGTCACTGACAGACTTCCAGGTCATCTGTACCTCTGGTTAGTAATAGAGGAGGAGAATTCAAGGATAATTCCTCCTGGTGTTTCCTGGGAGCCGGTGCAGATGGTGGTGCCGTTCAGTGAGACAATGAATACAGGAGAAGAGCAAATCTGTGTGGCAGGAAGCTGACTGACCAAACAAGCAGTAGAAAGTAAGATTAGAAGAGCAACTGATACCTCTAGAAAATATGGATACAATTTAGAGAAATTTCCAAGTCCTTACTATTATCAGAAGAAAACACATTCATAGTGAGTTTTTAAAATAAATATAGCCAATTTCTGAGTGATTATAAATATAGCCAATTTCATAGTAACAAAGTGTTTTGATAATAAATGTTTGTTTTCCCCACCCTCCATTTTTGCTCATTTGTAGTAGTTTCATCAGTACTCATTGGTCCTATTGATCCTTCCACCAGCCCACTGGACCTTCAGATCCTCAAATCTCCAAGATAATTACCTTTTTAGATATGAAGAGAAACATCATACATTTTGGCATCAAAAGCACTTTTAAAGGAGTAAATTTATGCAAGTATGAATAGGGGATATTCCTTATAACTGAGGCTTATAAGGTACAGAGAACATGATCTAGGTTTCTGCCTCTTCAGGTATGTCAACAGAAAAAAATAAAACGGGACAATATGGTTGATTGATTTGATTTCTCATGGCCTAGCTCTAAAATTCTCTATATTTTTGAGAATCTTAAATACTATGCCTATTACTGATAGAATAATCTTAAAGTTCCAGAGAATCATCCAACTGACTTTCCCAATTTCTAGAATGCCTTCCCCAGGCTCCACCTGCCTCCAACACCTGGCTCACTTTCATCCTTTATAACCTCAGTGATGAAAGTTCCAAATCCTTAGTGACTCTTTTCTACCTTTACCCCAATATCATGGCCGCTTGTTGGTGGCATTCATTCTTATTGCTAATTCTAAGTATAGTGTTTATCTTTCTTTTTTATTTTAATTTTAAATTGACTCCCGTGCCAGAATATCATATCCGTAAGAACGGGAATCAAGTCTATCTGGTTCCTCCTTACATCCTTGAAACCTAGCACAAAGTGTGGCGCTTACTAACATAGATACTTGCTGAAAAAAATTAATCTCATTGGATTTTGACATTAAAATAAACCTTTGTTATTCCTTTCAGAAGGAATCATGATCATTCCACATCAATCACTATGCTTTTGACTCCCTATAAATTAGTTTGATATCCTCATTACGTCAACTCCATCTTCAACAAAACAATAAATTTATAGTTCCTAAGGTTTTTTCCTCAGTCTCCTTAAACTCTAGGATCCACAACTGCATGGACTCTGTTTTATTTGTCTTTGTCTTTAAGTTTTACACCACATCTGGTTCATAACAAGTATGCAATATTTATTTAAAAGGAAAAATTAAAAAAGCTAGTGGCTATACATCATTGAATAGGACATATTTTTTATTTCAATTGTTTTTTTATTACTAAAAAGTTATTCATTAAAAATAATATTTAATAATGACCAACTAAGTTTTTGCTTAGGTGTTTTTTTTTTTTAACTACTAACAGACATTTGGAGTTTAAAAAAAACAAAGGTGTGCATTCGGGTTGTAAAAAAAATACTGGCTGCATGTCTCACAATCAAATAAAAGGATTCATCATGAAAAATAGTGTCCTTCTTTCGCTTACTTTATTCTGAAATACGTGACACTTCTTAGTATCTTTATAAATGACTTTCACATACTTCCAGGATGGTCTTTAACTGTTTAACAATGTTTATCCTCAATCCTTTATCATCTTTTGCCACTAAGCTATTTAAAATCATGTTAGATGTTGAGAGTTAATCTGGTTTTCACCTACTAAAGCCCATAATGTCTCCCATATCTTGAAAGTGAGATATAAAGTAAAAATACCAGTCTTAAATATTGTCAAGCCTAGAAAATTGGTGCCTCACTGTCTGTACCTTATGTCAACTCGGTCTGAACATACTGAACTTAGTAATATATAGAGTGAGAAGGAATTCTAGGGAAATAATAGCCATTTCCTTAACCTAAGCCTTGCAACACCAAAATACAGAAATGACCATGAACATCACAGATATGTCTACAGCCTACTACGTGACAGTAAACCACCTTTATGATGCTTGAAATCAAGGATTTCAAAGAAATGTACAAAATTAACAATAACAGTCAGTTTACCATGCATCACATTTTTAAACTGAAAGTTGCATAGATTCCTCATATTTTAGCGAGATCATGTGGGTAAAGAGCTTTGTGAATTGTAAATCAAAGTATATTTTATATTTTTAATTCTCTCTTTTTGAGTTTTAAGGGTAAATTTGTGTATACATCTTTACATGTCTGCAGCAGAAATACAGTTTATAGTATATTATGATCCCAAGTGACAACTAGAAGGTAATTAACTGAAGGTATTATATATTCTAACTATAAAGAATAATTTCATTACATTTTTCCCACCTTCAGAAAAAAATATGTATATCGACTAATGTATTAACGATTGGTTACTTTTACCTCAGAATATATTTTAGTGGAAATTATATTCATATTAATCTGGCTAATTTTAGCTTAAGTTGAAACAAACTTAGTTGGGTGTGAATTAGGCTACGGAAAATATGTGCTGGTAAAGTGACTGTCGGTTCAGTGGGTGGAGGAGACTTTCTCTTCCTAAATAATGACTTGGGCTCCCTTTCAACAGACAGGAGTGCACCACAGCATGCTAAGTCATAGGAGATAGGTCACAAAATATTAGACCATCACTTTACAGATAACAAATAGAAGCCCAGGAACTTAAACTCTTTCCCCCGAGCCACATCTAGTGGAAACAATCTGCCAGAGCTGCTTAGGGGCACACTGGGAAGCGTGAGATCTTTCTGAGGGCCATGGAAGAGGGGTGCCTGTTAGATTTTACCTAATGCTTTCTGCTAGGGCAGAGCAGGCCAAATTTGAGTATGAAAATCACAGGGGGATTCTGGTCAGCCAGCAGATTCTGATTCAGTAGGTCTTGGAGGGGGCAAGCTCCCAAATGATGCAGGTGCCCCTGATCTGTGGAACACACTTCAAGGGTCAGGCTCAGGGTAAAAGAAGAGGAAATTTTCCATCCTCTTTTGCAAATTTCCTTCAATTTCCAAGCTCCCTTACCTTAGGGCCACAGGTCAGTCAAGGCACAACTTCTACAGCCTGAACACAAAAAATCTTTGAAAAGGCAGAATCAGATCAACTTTAAAGGGATTGCCAAAAGGAAAAATAGACATTTATTTAAAAACCCAAAGTGGGGACCCCTGAGTGGCTCAGTCATTAAGCACCTGCACTGGGCTCAGGTCATCATTCCAGGGCCCTGGGATGGAGGCCCTGCATCGGGCTCTCTGCTCAGCAGGGAGCCTGCTGCTCCCTTTCCTTCTGCTGTTCCCCCTGCTTGTGCTCTGTCTCTGTCTCTCTGTGTGTCACATAAATAAATAAATAAAATTTTTAAAATAAAAATAAATAAATAACAAAAAAACAAAGTGTGCTGGGGCACCTGAATGACAGTCAGTTGCGTGAGTGACTCAGTTTGGCTGGGGTCATGATCTCGGGGTCCTGGGACTGAGCTCAGTGGGAGTCTGCTTGAGATTCTCTCTCTCTCCCTCTCTCTGCCCATCGCCCATTTATCCACACACTCTCTCTAAAATAAATAAATTTTAAAAAAAAGCATGTCATTGGAATTAAAATAAAGGGACAGCCAACATCTTTAATAAAATTGTCTGCCTCACAAAAAATAACCATCAAATCTTTGAGGAGGAAAAGCAAGACTATAACTCAGGTTAACTTAAACTGTACGTTTCTAGAGTCCACATGGGAGAGATACCGTGAAGAAAGCTGGAGCCTGAATGCTCCTGCACCTCTTTCCCTAAGTAGCTAATATTTGCCTTCTCTACAAAGAGAATGTTTCTGTCCTATTATCTGTCAAGATTAAAAATTTAGTCTGGCATGGAAGACGCTAGGATGAAGCATAGTTATAACCAAATAAATCCTTCCCTGGAGCCGTTTCCCATTGGATGACCTTTGCAGCTTAAATACAGAAGTACTATTCATTAGGCTACCTTCTTTAAAACGTGTCCTGAAAATCAATTATCAAAGCCTCCTCAAGCTTGTACCTGCAGGTGTTTGGTTCCTAGAATTGAAGTGGCTACATACTGAAGCACTAAGGTAAATAATGTAACTTTGGATGGAGGAGATGTGTAGATTTCCCCAAACAAGATATAAATCTGATGTTATAATAACAGTGATATGGAAATACTTTTATTTAAATAATTATAACAAAATAACTGTGTTCAGTGTAAGAGAAATTGCAGATTTTAACTGTATATATAATTTCATGAAAATTTGTTGCTCCATTCCCTTATCAAGTCCATTTTTTTAACAGCAAGAAAATCACATAAATGTCTCTATACGGTAGCCTTTTCAATTTGAACAGTATTCAAAATTCAGAATAAAGCAGGAAATACTAACACATTTAGCATTTGGGGTCTATGAAAGCAGACACATTTGGTAATCTCTCCTCTGTGCCTTAATGTTTGAGTAAGCGTGAGAAGGTGCTGCTTTTTTACTGAAGTCCTTAAGAATCTACTACCCTGGGGCATTTCAGAAATGGGAAATTAAGAATCGGTTTCTTTGTAAGTGGTAAGAATCTATCTGGTTCTTAGGCAAATAGTTGATTGCTGTTGATTAAAGAATCCATAATGAAAATGTTTTCCCCTTCTTTCAAAACATCACACCTATCTCAAAGAGATACTGCAGGTGACAAGAATGAAGGATGCCACCTGGTAGTTTTACTTGAGACGTGAATCCAGCATAGCCAACAGCTTTAAAAGTTACACACAACCGCCTAAAAACAATACCGATTGCCTTAACTTTGACATAATGTCAAACTTGATAAGCAGAAATTTAAAAGATCTACATAAAATATATAAAAGGTACATACAAACAACCCAAAAAAAGTGCACAAAGGATATAAAGCTAAACAAAATATCTATCAGAAAATCTACACTTTCTGGGGGTGCCTGGGTGGCTCAGTGGTTTAAAGCCTCTGCCTTTGGCTCAGGTCATGATCCTGGGGTCCTGGGATCAAGCCCCACATCGGGCTCTCTGCTTGGCAGGGAGCCTGCTTCCTCCTCTCTCTCTGCTTGTCTCTCTGCCTACTTGTGATCTCTGTCAAATAAATAAATAAAATATTAAAAAAAAAAAAAAAGCAAATCTACACTTTCTGATATCCAATAGGCCCAAAACATTTTGATGGAGACTAAAAGTCACCATAGTTCCCGTTTTAAGATATTCTGTTCAGGCATAACTATTTATAGAAAAAATGTAAAATAAATATTGTCTCAATGATCAATTATTGCATAACAAACCACCACAAATTAAGTGGCGAGCAACAATTATTTTATTTCCCCAGAATTATGTGGACCAGAAATTGGGCTTGACTCAGATGGCAAGGGTTTTTTTTTTTTTTTGCAGTTTTATTGAAATATAGTTGACATACAGCACTGAGCACGTTTAAGGTATATAGTATAATTATTTGACTAACATAAATCCTGAAATAATTATAAGAAAAATAATTCCTTATAATGAGGACTCTTGGGATTTACCCTTTCAATTTTCTTATGCACTGAACGGGAGTGTTCCCCATAACTGCCACACTGCATTACGTCCCTGGTGCTCATTTACCTCACAGCAGCAAGTGTGCACCCTTTGACCACCTTCATCCCATTCTACCTCCCCCAACCCACCCCGTCTAGTAACCACAAACCCACTATTTTTACATGAACTTGATTTTGTTTCTTGTGGGTTTTGTGTTTCTATTTAAAATTTCACATATAAGTGAGGTCATGAAATATTTTCATTCTCTGACTTACTTCACTTAGCATAATGCTCTCAAGGCCCATCCAAGTTACCGCAAAAATCAGAATTTCCTTCTTTTTTATAGTTGATTAATAATCCATTGTGTTTCTACACCACGTTTTCTTCATCCATTCGTCCATCAGTGGACACTTCGGTTCTATGCCTTGGCTGTTGTAAACAATGCTGCAGTGAACATGAAACCAGCTATCTCTTTGACGCAGAGCTTTCCCTTGTGTCAGATGTATTTCCAGAAATGGGATTGCTGGATCATGTATGATAGTTGTAGTGTAAATTTTTTGAGGAGCCTCCATACTGTTTTCCATAGTGGCTGAAACAATTCCCATTCCCACCAACAGTGCACAAGGGCTCCATTTCTCCATATCCCTACCAATGCTTGTCACCTTTCGTCTTCTTGAGACTAGCCATCCTCACAGGTGTGAGTTGATATCACATTATGGTTTTGATTTGCATTTCCCTGGTCATCGGTGATGTCAAGCATCTTTTCATGCCTGTTGACTGCTCGGATGACTTCTTTTAGCGGCTGGTCTCAACAAGGGAGCTGCTGTCACTTGCCTGCTCACCTGGATCTACAATGGCCTACTTTCATATCTGGTAGTTGATGATGTCTGAGAGCTGGGCCTATCACTCCACATGGCGTCTCCTCCTCAAGAACACTATTCTAGGCTTCTTCATATGCTTCTTCTCAGGATTCTAAGAAGTCAGAAGCAGAAGTTAAGAGTTCTCCTGTAGCCGAAGTTTAAAAGTGACACATCCCTTCTGCCTTATTCTTCTGATCAGGGAAAGACCCAAGGTCAGCAGAGATGCAAAGGGCAGGGAAAACACACTTCACTTCTTGACGGAAGCAAGGACAGTACCACACTGCAAAGGGGCGTGCAACCACGAATGAGAAGAATGATCACATTCATCCTTGCAAGTGTCTACCACTTACATATTCAAGCACGCAAATGCGCCGTAACTGTGATACTGGGTCTGGCCATGAAGGTGGCAAAAAGAACTCACTGAAACAGCCCAAGGAGTAAGGCCAAAGAGAAGAATGACGAAGATAAGGCAATCAAGCAGAAACCGAAAGAGGAACAAAAGAAACTAGAGGAACTAAAAGCAAAAACTCAGGGGAAGGGCCCCCAGGCCACCAGTGGAATTAAGAAATCTGAGGAAAACTGAGATGTTCTTTGTGCCTGTGGCAGTGGTGAGCCATAATTCAATTCCTGTTTAACCTTCGAGTCCTGCCATCACACCTGTTGCCACCTACAGCTAGAATGAAGAGCTGTTTCTTGGATCCTATTGCACGTTTATAAGAATAAACTTTTGTAAAAGATAATTAAATTTTTAGAGGCATTGGGTGGCTCAGTCAGTTAAGCGTCTGCCTTCAGCTCAGGTCATGATCTCAGGGTCCTAGGATGGAGCCCTGGGCTCTCTGCTCAGCAGAGAGTCTGCTTCTCCCTCTCCCTCTGCCCCTGCTGCCTCTCTCTCTAAATCTCTCTCTCAAATAAATAAATACAATCTTTAATATATATATATTTTTTAAGAAGGTAAGAAAAAAAACACAATATTGTGATTTATAATAAAAATTATATGTTTGTTCTCACTGACACAGAACTCCTGAAACCCTTTTAAGTTCTGATGCTGAGAGTGAAAAAGGTGTCTTTTTTTGTTGTTGTTAATGAGATGACTGGGTGGGGGAGTGCTTTAGGATGTCAGGAGAACCAACCTGGTGATCATAGGGTTGAAACTTTTAGCCCCATCCTGACCACCTCTAGGAAAGGGAGAGGAACCTGAGATTTGCCAGGAACATTTCATCAGTCTTGCCTAGGTAAGTAAGCCTGTCACTTGCCTGCTCACCTGGATCTACAATGGCCTACTTTCATATCTGGTAGTTGATGATGTCTGTGAGCTGGGCCTATCACTCCACATGGTGTCTCCTCCTCAAGAAAACTATTCTAGGCTTCTTCATATGCTTCCTCTCAGGATTCTAAGAAGTCAGAAGCAGAAGTTAAGAGTTCTCCTATAGCCGAAGTTTGAAAGTGATACATCCCTTCTGCCTTATTCTTCTGATCAGGGAAAGACCCAAGGGTCTTTGGAAAGACCCAAATCCAAAAGGGCGAGATTCCAGTTACTAGACACAGGGAGATTCAGGGAGGGTGGCCCAGTCAACGAGCATGGAAGCACCTCACCCTCCCCACATACTCTGCCCTGTGCATCAATTCTGATCGTTCCAGAGCTACACCTTTTATAGTAAACCCATGATCAAGTAGTAAAGTGTTTCTCTGAGTTCTGCGAGCCACTCTAACAAGTTAATCGAACCGAAGGAGCAGGTCTGTGAACCTCATATTCACAGTCAGAAGTACAGGTAACAACCTAGACATGTGATTGGCTTCAGAAGTTGGGGTAGAAGGCAGGCTGACTTGAGGGGGCTGAGCCCCTCACCTGTGGAATCTGACATTACCTCAGTGTAAGAATTGAGTTAAATGGTAGGACACCCAGCTGGTATTGTGCAGAATTCCCTGGTAGTATGGGAAAACCCTTCCCCCTACACACACACACACACACACACACACACCCTTGACCCATGTTGAGATTGGGACCAGAACCCTAATTTAGAAAGTAATAAAGATTCATCTGTATATGGTTTGTCTGTATGTATATATTTCTTGTAAACAATACTGTGAGGTGTAGGAATTGTATGATACAGAAGGGGTAAAAGACATATCTGATATGAAACCAAGAAAGCAATATAGGACCACATTAGATTTTTAATCCAGACCATGGTTTTTTGGTTTGTGTTAGAGAACCCAAGTGAAAATAAAATTCTAGGGGCACCTGGGTGGCTCAGTGGGTTGAGCCGCTGCCTTCGGCTCAGGTCATGATCTCAGGGTCCTGGGATTAAGTCCCGCATCGGGCTCTCTGCTCAGCGGGAAGCCTGCTTCCCTCTCTCTCTCTCTGCCTGCCTCTCCATCTACTTGTGATTTCTCTCTGTCAAATAAATAAATAAAATCTTAAAAAAAAAAAAAGAAAAGAAAATTCTATTGTACAATCTATTAGAGCATCAGGTATCTCATTTTAATAAAGCTACAAGCTAATACCCCTTCCCATCATATCCCCTCTCCCTTTCCAAACTCAAAGACAATTAGTTTTGTTTTCTCTTCTCACATACTAAAAGTAGATGTGAAGTGATGGCCATGTAAGATGAACAAATCCTTTTCTTCACAAACCAACAATAAAGCTAGGCAAAACTAACAAAATTAAACATTCGTGTACTCTGGAAACCAACCAAAGGCATACAATAGTCAAGAGCATTTTTGCTTACAAAATTCCTGACCTTGCTAAATTAGGCTGTATCAAAACTCTTAAAAAGACGATCAAAACAGTGTTAATGCTGTCACTATTAAGACAGGCAAGCTTCGGACTAGGAAAAAATATTTGCAAATTATATATCTATAAAAGAACTAGTTTGTAAATTATGTAAAAATACAGCTCCATGATAAGAGAAAAAAAAACTGAAAATGGGCAAAAATTTAAATAGGTATTCCACCAAATAACATATACAAATGGCCAATAAGCACGTGGGGAAATAAAAAATCTCAGCAACATTTGTCTTTGGGGAAAATACAAAGTAAAGCCATGAGATATTGGGGTGCCTGGGTGGCTCAGATGGTTAAGTATCTGCCTTTGGCTCAGGACATGATCCCAGGGTCCTGGAATCGAGCCCTGCACTGGGCTCTCTGCTCAGCGGGGAGCCTGCTTCTCCTTCTCCCTCTATCACTCTCCCCTGCTTCTGCTCTCTCACGGTCTCTGTCTCTCTGTCAAATAAATAAATAAAATCTTTTAAAAAAAGAAGGAGATATCACTAGACACCCACTAGAAGGTAAAATAAGATGGATAATAACCAGCATTGGCAAGGGATGTAAAGATTTCAGAACCCTCACGTGTTGCTGAGGGATGTGAAATGCAGCAGCCACTTTGAAAAGTAACTAGGCAGTTGCTAAAAACGGTAAACCCAGGTCACATAACTCAGAAATTCCACTGCTATCTCAGGAAGGTGCTAACATATGTCCATATAGACTTACATGTGAATGTCGATCGGAGCATTATACATAATAGTGAAAAAACCAGAAACTTCCCAAAGGCACAAGCGACTAGTGCATGGATGAACAAAGGTGGTACAACCATACAATGGAAAACCAGGTAGGGATGGAAAGAAACAGACCACCAGTGCGAGGTACAAGATGGAGGAAACTCGAAACCACTGTACTGCGAGAAGCCAGACACAAAAGCCAACATATCCTATGAGTCCATGTTTAGGAAGAGTCTAGAAAAGGCAAATGTATACAGCTAGAAAGCCAAACCAGCGCCAGCCTGGGAGGGCTGTGAGCTTGAGGATTCAGAGACACAGACTGTAACAAGTGTGTCTTGTGGGCGCTGGGAGACTCGGACGTGGTGATGAAAGCAGAACAGTACTGTGAGGGATGAACGGTCCCAGGGATCGATTCATTTACAGGACCTAGACTGCACATCAATGAAGCTGTTTAAGAACTATTTTCAGTGGTGTGTACGATATTCCACCTTCATCCTTCCTTGGGTTTTAAGATTTTATTTATTTATTTGACAGACAAGTAGACAGAGAGGCAGGCAGAGACAGAGAGAGGAGGAAGCAGGCTCCCCGCTGAGCAGAGAGCCCGATGCGGGGCTCGATCCCAGGACCCTGAGATCATGACCTGAGCCGAAGGCAGAGGCTTAACCCACTGAGCCACCCAGGGCCCCATCCTGCCTTGGTTTTAGGCTAGCTCTTCACACACACACACACACAAACACACACGCATGCATGTATCTCTATGTTCAGTTACTGTGGGTTTTACAAAGCCGATCTCTCAGACGTTTCACATCTCTTCTTCACATTATTGCATACATATATCGTATTTGTAACTTCTTTCATAATTGCATTGCCTTTGAAGCAAGAGTCTTCTCTTTTATAGCACCTAAGACTTTCTTCCTGAGACTCTCTTCAAATAAACTAGTTTTTGTTTAAATAATACATTTGACATCAAATTTAAGAACAAAGAAAAATGTTCTGTATGACATTAACTTTATAGGATTAAATTTATTGCTTTATTTCACGCAGCATCATCATGGATACATTTGACTTTTTTTTATTAAAATAAAAACTATTCCTCAAGTGCACCTTGGCAACAAGTAATAGAAGTATAATTTAAAAGCACAAGTTAAGGGACGCCTGGGTGGCTCGGTCATTAAGCGTCTGCCTTAGGCTCAGGTCATGATCCCCGGGTCCTGGGATTAATCCCCGCACCAGGCTTCCTGCTCAGCGGGAAGCCTGTTTCTCCCTCTCCTACTCCCCCTGCTTGTGTTCCCTCTCTCGCTGTGTCTCCAACTCTGTTGGGTAAATAAATCTTAAAAAATAAAATAAAAAATAAAAGCACAAATTAATATAATTAAATACCGGGGCTCCTGGGTGGCTCAGTGGGTTAAGTCTCTGCCTTCAGCTCAGGTCATCATTTCTCTCTGCCTGCCGCTCTGCCTACTTGTGTTCTCTCGCTCTCTCTCTGTGTCAAATAAATATATAAAATCTAAAAATAATAATAATAATTATATACTTTCTCAAGACATGTTATAGGCTGCCCTACATGGGCTCAAGCATTTTACAATTACTCACCTTTATTTTTTCTAAGTCAGTCAAATTTTTTGATAAAAGATTATCATTTGTGGTTTTAATATGGTACTCATCGGAGTACTAATATGCCACCAGCTGACTATTTTTTTAAAGATTTTATTTATTCATTCGAGACAGAGAGATAGAGAGAGAACATGAGCAAGGGGAGAGGCAGAGGAGAGGGAAAAGCCGACACCCTGCTGAGCCGGGAGCCCTACATGGGGCTCCATCCCAGGACCTGGGGGCCATAACCTGAGCCAAAGACAGACGTTTAACCATCTGAGCCATCCACGCACTTCTCAAGCTCACTATCCATAGTGAGTTGGTTTTATTCAGATTATACAATCTCATAAATAAGTGACCCACCTGGTTTTAGCAAAGTTGGGCGAATTGGAACACAAAGTCCTAGTTTTCGAGTAAAAATCAGCAGTGGAGAAAATTTTAAAGTATCATTCATTTGTTACTACACTGAAAAATACCAAATAAGAACTACATGGTTAGCTGTATGTCTTCGTAAGTTTTTCAGTCAGACAAAAGGAATTACTCTTCTCTGCACCTTATACCTTCCTTAAAAATTTTAGCACGGGGCTGTCTGGGTGGCTCAGTTGGTTAAGCGGCTGCCTTCAGCTCAGGACATGATTCCAGGGTCTCGGGATTGAGCCCCGCACCAGCTGTCTGCTCAGCAGAGAGCCTGCTTCTCTCTCCACTCTGCCTGCTGCTCTGCTTGCTTGTGTTCTCTCTCTAGCTCTCTGTCCAATAAGTTAATAAAGCCTTTGAAAAAAAAATGTAATGCCACTTAAAATATCGGTAAATGAAGCTATAACAAATTACACAGTTTCCCACTCTGTCCAGTAAATTATTACCTAACTTCCAAAAACCAAAACCAGTCACTGACTTTGGATACACTGTTCTTTTAATTGTATCATAAAAACTAAAGAGACATGAACCGACATGTGGAAAACTCACAGAAACTCATGAGAAGTCAAGGAAACCTTTGTAGAACCAACCTTCTTCCCCTACACTCCCTAACAGATGCTTGGACGGCTTTCCACACTTGCCAAAAAAGTCCGCTGTGTCTCAGGAAATAAGCTGGAAATGTTCCATTATTAAGGCTTATTAAAGCATAATACATCAAACTGATGAGATCACGGCATATTTTCCAATGTGCGTAAAATGCACTGTTGTTTAATTATCATCATTTCCACAACTAGCAAAAGAACACAAAGTATGACATATGACCCTAATGTTTTAAGGTAAAAGCCATTTACCATTGAGAAGTCTATATTTTCTTTGCAATGAATAAACAGCTGAGTACTACTGGAAACTTTTCAAGCAACCCCAATTTGGGATTTGACATTTGTATGCTCCTGGACCCTGGGCATTGTGATTCTTTATTTTCTTGCCTGGGAAGTCACTCTCCTCCAGTTACTGTGTTCCAATGCTGCGTGTCCACCATATGCTGGTGGCACATTTTTCAATCGTTTTATAATGAGTGTAATAAAGCTCTTCTAATAATATCTAAATGTCCTTATCACTTGGAGATAAATAGGTTATTTAATTTTGAGACACACAAGTCTAAAAGTCTTCACTATTAGAATTTCTACTTCCTTTTTTATGTTAAGAGTATATAAATATTCTCATTATCTTTCTATCACTTGCTTAAAGATTTTCTCAGTTTTTTATCTCTTCGGCCACTGATAGGTAATTCTTTTTCACTGTTAAAAGAAAAATTCAAAAGCAGAATCACGTAGTACTCCTTTGAAACTCGTTATCAATTACAGAGTTGAGAGGTCATTAGGCTGGAAGAAAATAGGAAGTCCCGGAATTTCTCCAGTCTGCCTCCCATTATAGTACCAATTGCACCTGGACAGACCCTTCTACAGAGGCCAAATGAATGAGTGAGACCATACAACTGGAATTTTTCCTATCTTTCTGAGGAGAACACAACCACGTTTTTGTACCATTCTGACTCACAAAGGCATTCCAACTTTCCTTTCGTGTTGTCGGAGTTTGTATTCCTAAAAATGAAGCTGGTGGACAGGTGCTACACAGAGAGCCATGCTCTAGTCCATGGGAGCCCTGTTAGAACAGGATGTGATGAGAACCTGACAGACAGCAAGGAAAGCAAGTCCAACAAGCAGACGAAGAGAGGCAGAGTGTTTTGAGGATTCACCAGTGCTGTGACCAGTGGCCACCCTGGACATATTTAACTGTGGCTAAAAAGAAATGAATCATGAAAAGAGTTCATAAGAAGTCAGCTTCTTGGTCTAGAGTCATAATTAAGGAGTAATAAGTCAATAAACCAGGGGCAGTGGCATAGTTTCTGAGTATCATAAAATTCCCGTACAGAGAGACAAAATGAAATAGAGAAAAAAATAGATCTCAAAGGCACGATGTCCTCAATAAAACTACAGGGGCAAGTTGTCCCCAAACCCCCCAGAGGCTGAGTAGGCGGGACCAGATCCCAGGCCTGTGAGAGACGTTTACCACACCCACATCATATGCTACAGACAAATACAGATATTATATCCACATACATCACATCTATCTCTCTAGACGGAGCGAGAGCTCACATACCGGGACTGGGTGCTCTGCGGGAACAGAATAAAGAAAAGAGGAGGTCTGGCGACCCTATGAGCCAGATTTCAGAAACTGCTTTAAAATATTCATCTCTCAAAGAGGAAAACCACAATCCAAGCAGAAATGTCAGCAAGCGTTTGTCTGAAGACGAGTTTGTCTGAGGTCAAGCAGTGGAAACAGGAGAAAGGCGCGCAGACTCCCTAACTGTGGAAGAGGCAGAAAGACCTCAGGGACACCCCGAAGGGCTGCAATCCTGAAGACTCCGGGCACCCAACGGTCGCGGTCACTAGAAACTCACCAGAAAATCCCTCCTTCGCAGGACAGGGCCCGCTCTGAGGGAACGTTACAAAAACAGAGCCCAACCAAGCAGGCGGGCACACTGAAGGTACAGGAGAGAGAGAAGGTCCACACGCTCGTGAGCAGAGGTCCCGGGAAGGCGGATCTCGGCGAGCTTTCTTTAGAGGTAACTACAGAGGCAGCTACTGTGTTTCTCACCTCAGGGAACCCAGCTGAGGAGGGAGTGTCCAGTCATGAGGGTGAAACGCTTCAGGGATCCTCTCACAGACATTCACCCTAGAACTCGTTTTCAAACATGCAAGAAAACCATCTCACTGCTGGGCGTCTGGGTGGCTCCGTCGGCTGAGCGGCTGAGGCTTGGTTTCAGCTCAGGTCATGATCTCAGTCCTGTGTGATCGAGCCCCACGTCGGGCTCTGTGCTCGGTGCGGAGTCGGCCTGAGAGTCTCTCTCTCCCCCTCTCTCCCTCGGCCCCTCCCCCACTCACACATGTGCACATGTGCGCGCGCTCTCTCGCTCTTTCAATTAAACAAGTCTTTTAAAAAAAAAAAAAAAGGCAAGAAACATGAGTAACAGGGCTGTGACTGATCAGTTTTCAAAGAGCATGTAAGAAACAATTACTCAAAAAGTGTGCAAACAGAAGAGCATGCCCAGATAATATGTAACAGTATTTCAAAATTAGCTTAAAGTCATTGAAAGAATGACAGAAGTTATGAATAAGCAGTCTAAGTCACAAGGAAATTCTAAAAACAACAGAACTAGACCTCAGGAGGAAGTTAAGGTATAAGAGAGGTCAGGAAAGGAAACAATTGAGAAATAAAAACAAATAAAGTAGAAGAAACATACACAAAAAAAGACTGCAGAGAATATCCTAAGAAAAATAGAGGTTGAAAAGGAGGAAATTAAAAGAAAAATAAACAGTATCAGGAAAGAAATGGAAAGAGTTTTGTGGGGAGAGGGTGAATGTGGAAGAGAGGTCAGGAAGACACACCCTAGCCCGGATGGAAAGGAGGACAAGACAGCACAGGGGACAAGGAAGGGGGCACCTCCCTGGGCAGATCAACTAGGGATAGCCAACGCCTAGACATACCCAAATCAACTAGTTGGACGTCCCAACAAACTCTATGGACAGTCCAAACAGAAAGAGCATTTAGCTTGTAAAAGAAAGAAAATTAGAATAGCCTCACTGTTTCACATCAACACTTTGTGCCCTACGACAATTTTTAAATTCTGAAGGAAATAAAAAGCCTCAGGAGCCTAGGATGTTACCTACAGCTAACTGGTCTTCCAATGCAGCTGCAAATAAAAACTGGTTATCAACAGACAAGAACTCGGGGGTTATTGTTTTATATGGTCTTCTTATTAAAGTTGAAAGTAAGCCTCAGATAGGCAATAAATAATCATAAAAGATTCATCATAAAAATAGGTAGCTCTGAATATTTGTAACTATGGAACACAGTTAATAAGAGCAAAACATTATAAAATTGTACATGCTTTAACAATGTACATATGATGAAAATAACAAAAATGGAATTATGGAATTATACAGGGAAAGTAAAATAGGCTTGGCAACTGTCTCCTAAGAATTAGTTGGAAGTTAAAAAAAATCACATATAAATCAGATATTGGGAGAGAAAAAAGATGATGAGGGGTAAGCAGTCACTAGCTAACTTCAATATTGATCATTATAGAGAACCAATAAATAGTTACCAGAAGGTGATTCATGAGGCCAGGACTGAAATAAGGAGCTTCTGCCTTCCAGTGTTTAGTTTGGTTTGGTTTCATTCTATTCTACTGTGACATATAGCCTCACTTTTAGTAGATGGTTATTTTTAATGGTTTGTTATTTAAACTTCTTGCTGTTTCTTTTGAACATAAATACCAAATGTCTACCACCTTTGCCAAAGAAGATCCAATCTATGGCACTGATTCCTGATTCTCCAATCTAAATTAAATGTAATTTGGGAAGTTTGGTGCCTTCTCTAAGATATTTAGAATTATCTCATTCAGCTCCACTGACTTAAAGAAAGAGATGCCTTAGAAAGAAAAAGCATATTTGCTTTTCATTACTTTTTTCCCCCAAATCTGAATTCTAAAAGACTTTCTTACCTGAGACAATTCACCCTCCTGGTTCTACCTCCAATTAAATGGTGCCAATTTCTACACTACGGACAACCTGTTAAAGTGCTGTCCTTGAAAAAGTTAACATATTCCAGGAGAATGAGCAGTTGGTTTTTATCAGTATTTAAATATTTAATTCAATACCCAAAAGCCTCAAAGGATCATTTCAGGAACATATTAAAACTTGAAACTCAGAGTTTACTTTGAATATTACTTATCTACGGAAAGGAATTTTCAATAAACTCTAAGGATACTTAAATCAACAAATACTTATCAGCTGTGGTAATTGGACACCCAGTCCTGCTCGTGTCACTGGCATTACTAACAGACCACACGCTGTGCTCGGAGTCTTTCCCTGGGATCTTATTCCACAGCAAAAAAGCACAAGATTTCTTGTAAAGAACTTTTAAAATTCCCAGAGGAAGTGGCTGTCAACAGAAATGTTGTCAATTTGCCTGTCATTTACCCATGGAGATTACTTTCAATCTCTTATTTTTCAAGCTAACAGAAAATGGCTAACGACTATTCATGTGGTCCCAGGGAAAAATTCTTCTGGAAGAAACAGAAGGCAACCTCTAATATCATAACGGAACAACACAACCTTCACTGGTAGGTGGAAAACACAAACCTTGAAGAACCAGTTCTTAGAACCCAGAATCAGTTCTTGAAGTCCAAAAGGGAGGAAGAGCTAAATTTTATATTTTACTTTTTCAGCTTAAATTTCACTATAAGCCAATCACTTTAAAGTTTTTGAAAAATCACCTTTGCCTAGTTAAAAAAAAATATATATATATATATATTTCTAAGAAAAAATGTTAAGGTCTTATGGGGCCAATGCTTTATAGCACGTTTACAGTCTTCATACTAAAACTCTTTTAACTACGTCCTCTTCAAGGTTGCCAGTAATCACAGAACATTTAAATTGCTAGAAAATCCTTATAAATATTTACAGAGGCCAGAAAAGATCTGGTGTTATTTCTACCCAAATCAATTTCTATCCAAATATCCAATCGAGTAAATCATTTGCCATCTTGTATGTAATTTCTCTGCATATTTGATTTAATCTGGTTTATTTTTAGCAAAAAAAAAAAAAAAAAAAACAAGTAAATCTGTTCTGTTTATACAAGCCAGTCTTTACCAAGCTGGTTTTATTGCTAAACCAAGGAAATAACTTCAAAATGAAGCAAAGTTTAAACATGTACTTTTTATTTACTCTCAGATATTATGGTGTATGTCTCTGATAAATAATATGAGAAAAAAAGAGACTTCAGATCTGAAAAATATGAATTAATCAAAACTAATTGGGTGTCTAATGTTGTTAGGTTCAAAACAAACATTAAACGAATGTAAGATGACATAAAGGCCGTTTCCCAGAAAAACAGAAAAGCAAACTAACTGAAATCCGGAGCCCTGTTCAAGAAGTCTTAGTAAAAATAAGTCTTAACAAAGTATTTTTTTTCCTTTTTACTGACTTACCTAACAGCATTATGGCCACAATGGTGGCCCTCATTAACCAAGAATAGCCAATCTATCATACCATAAAAGGAAATTTAACCAGATAAACAGATTCTTTGACTACACTCAACATTTGCACATACATAAATACATAGTAAACACACATTTTCTCGTTTCTAGAGCTGATCTGCAGTTTCAAGAGTTGTAGCCCTTTTGTCTTGCCCTATGAACATTTGAGGTGCCCCTTTCAAGCACTAACACGAGGCAGGCTCACAGGCATTAGAGCTGGTTGCTTTGGGGCAACGCTTAGCAATTGCAAATTTTTAAATCTCAAAACTGTGAAAGACTGCAAAGATGCTTTACCAATTCTCTAAAAATACCAGGGACGCTAAATTCTAATGAGAAGCCACGAGAGAATACAAGTAGTATTTATTAGTCCTGTATTCCCTTATTCTAGTACATTGTTTAAAAAATTTAAGGATATAGGGTTTTGCAGACAAAACTCTATCTGGATCACCCTAATGTTTTAACCTAGGCACTGACAGGAAGTTGGAAGCAACAGACTGACAAAGACTGAAGACAAACACTGTCTTGAAAGAAAACCAAATACTGTAGTTACCATCCCTACACTATGAAGAACCTTTTTTTTTTTTTTTTAAGATTTTATTTACTTACTTGACAGAGAGAGAGAGAGTACAAGCAGGCAGGGCAGCAGGCAGAGGGAGAGGGAAAAGCAGGCTTCCCGAGGAGCAGGGAGCCTGATCCAGGCTCGATCCCAGGACTCTGGGATCAGTACCTAAGCTAAAGGCAGACACTTTACCAACTGATCCGCCCAGGTGTCCCACCTATAGTATTAATAATTTCAGTGAACTTCATCAGTTACATGGCTACTTAATACAGCTCCATGCAAAAATACTATTTACATAGAAACTATAGAGAGAAAAGAATTTTTAAATTAATTTTAGTGTATCACACTCAATTTGTAAAACATTAAATTGATTCACTTCTTAAAACTGTAACAGAAACAAATATTTTCTGGCAATTCCAACTCAAAATCTGAGGTCGCCCCTTTCTGTTCCTTTGATGTTAAAAACATTTTGGGGTGTTTTCTTATGTTTGTTTCTTTGTTTTGTTTGCATATTAGGCTAGATATATTATAGCTGAAAATGAGATTATGGCTGCTGTGTGTGTGTGTGTGTGTGTGTGTGTATACACTTGGTCAAAAAAATAAGAAAGCAAACGGGGAAGAAATATATAAATGAACACTTAGGTTAAGGCACCGAGGTGGCTCAGTCGGTTAAGCGTCTGCCTTAGGTTCAGGTCATGATCCCAAGGTCCCAGGACTGAGTACCCTGTCGGGCTCCCTGCTCAGTGGGGAGCGTGCTTCTCCCTCTCTCCTTGATCCTCCTCCCAGCTTGTACTGTGTGTGTGTGTGTGTGTGTGTGTGTGTGTGTGTGTGTGTCTCAAATAAATAAATAAATAATCTTTAAAATTTAAAAAAAAAAAAAGGATTTGGTTTTAGGATTCATTCTGACAAAACAGTTTAATCTACTGAGGCTTTGATCTGAACTAGATTTTAATTATCACCATTCATTTCAAAAGATTAGTGTAAGACATATGAGCATGTGTCCCAAAACATTTTGCTTATGAGCACCAAAATTTGAGCTTCACACTCTCACATACAATGAAATATTATTCTTTTAGTTTTTTTCCTACAATTTAAAAATGTAAAAACTATTCTTAGATAACAGACTATGCAGAAGCAAGCTGCAGGCCTGGGGCAGTGCTAAGAACTTTGTGTAAACCAGACCTCTGAGTCTGAGCTCTCTCTACTGGGCAACTGAATGAGATTACCTCATTGGGCCTCAGCTTCCTCATCTATAAAATAAAAGGGTTGAAAAGTCCCTTCCAGTTTTAACATCTAGAGATTGTAGTAAGATTATCACCCCACAGTTGATATCTGGGTAGCTATTATTGATAAGATTTGCAATGGTGTTTGGTAGTTAGCAAAATGCATTTGTGCTTTATTGTACTGCATCCTCAAAATTTCCTGTGAGATGATATAGTTTTCCCAACTTTTCAGGGAAGGAGATTGGTTGCTTCAGAAAGGTCCCTAAGATCACACAACAGCTGGTGCTAGCAAACCTTCATCTTGAACCCAGACCATCAGGCCACATTAAATTCCCATCACATTGCTAATACTTTGAGAAAATTCATCCTTAAAAGCAACTCTTTGAGTAATTTAATACTCATGTTTTCAAAATTTTTATCACCTTGGGAAACTAACTGAAAAGCTTTCGATCGAAATTACAACATTCATCTAATCTTTCCCAAGGTACAGGCTATAATTCTGAGAAGAAGCTAATGATGTCTCAAGAAAGAAAGGGGAAATTAACTGACATAGTAATAGAACATCTGTGTCTCTTCTACATATCTTGTAAAATTGAGATACTGGTAGCTGACACTTACATTTCAAGGTAATAAGTCTTATGTTTAATTTTACATCCTCATAAATGCAATGCCTATTTTCAATTTGCCTACCAACATAATGGGCTATCTTCTTTATGTAAAGATGGTATCCTCCCTAAACAGAAATAGCAAATCTCTAAGAATTTTGTACCTGGTTAAATGAATAAATCTTTATTTTAGGCCTTTTCTCCATGCCTGATCAATTCCTTGAAAATCAAAAAGCTACAAATATTCTGTGGGCCTTGGTTTAGCCACCAGGTCCTGAGAATAAAGGACATGTATGACGAAAGTGTTTGTAACTAGTTGGGGTGAGAATATAGAATAAGCTGAAGGAAAATAAGCCTACGCTATCTTAATTTTCTGATCTAGATTGTGGATAATTTAATTTTTAGTGAATTATGTACATTCATTTGGAAATTATTTTGAGTGACTATTGCTTGCCAAGTACCATTCTAGATCTTTGGAATGCAACAATGAACAAAACATAATTTCTTCCCTCATGAAGCTATTTTTTGTTGGAGGAAACAAGTGAAACATGATTTTCGAGGTACCAGCAAGGATTATAGGGAAAAACAAAGCAGGATAAAGAGGAAAGAACCGATGAAGAGAGAAAAGCACATATAAGGACCCTGGGGCATTGTACATTTACCAGGTTACAGCACAGGAAAAAGGGCCACGTGGCTGGGGTCATGGGTGCAAAGGGACAAGTGAGAGGAAATTAGGTCAGACAGGATTTTCTCAGCTCAAAAGAGATCCTTGAAATCTTCCTTGCAGAATAATATCACCTGCCTTACACTTTGAAAGGATCATTCTGGAAGTATATACTATGAAGATGCAAGGTCAGTTATAGGGATAACAGGAAATAATTGCAAAAGTCCAAGTGCGGATTTATGGTGAATTGAGAAAGGGTCATCATAGTGAAGTTATACGTGGTGGTCAGATTGTTCTAGGCATGTCAAAGAAAGAGCTGCAATTATTTACAGATCGCTTGGCTGTGGCAACTGAAGGCAGTCAAGGCTCCTGAGTACTTTGGCCTGAGAAACTGGAAGATATATAGCACCTTTCACACAAGATGGGAGAGTGTACGTGCATCAGGCTGGTGGAGGTGGGGAGCATGCAAATCAAGAACTGGGCTTCAGACATGCTACATTGGGGCAGCATAGTACATATCCAGATGGAAATGTTAAATAGGCAGTTGGATATGTGAGACCCGAGTTCAGCAGAAGTTTTGAAAGTTGAGTCCCCCCAGAAAGTAAGCATCGGTAGAGAGAAAATACAGGAGTTAATGCCTGCGGGGTGTGCAAATGTTGAGAAGGCAAGGAGAAGAGTAACAGAGCCTGAAGAGAAGCAGCCAATGAGATAGGAAGAAGAGAGAAAACCATTCTGGAAGCCCAGTGAAGGAAACATTTTAAGAAGAACATGCATTATATCCAATGCACTTAAAGACTGCATACAATGAGATCTAAGAAACTGACCACTGAGTTGGCAATGCAGAAGCCCCCGATAACCCTAACACAAGCTGTTTGAATCCAGTAGAGAGACAAGAACTTGACTGGAGTTGGTTCAAGAGAGAAGAGGAATAAAGGAAGTGGAGGCCCAAAGTGTAGTGAACACTTTTGAGGAGATTTGCTACAAAGAGAATTGGAGTAATAGGTAAAGATTGCAGCATCAAAGGCAGGTTATTTTAAGGTGGGAGCTGTTATAATATGGTTGTATAGGAAAATATTAATGCAGAAGTGGAGGGGAGATATTTTAAGAGAGTGATGCTAGAGCAGATAATGGGATGGAATACAGGGCATAAAAAGGACTGCCTTAGTCAGGACAGTACAGTCACCAGAAGAAGGAGGAAGAGAATATCGTACACATGGAGGAAGACTGGTGATATGATGGTAAGAATGTGTGGAAGGTATCTTCTGCTTCAGTATCCTTAGGAAAATACATAGCAAGATCACCAATGGATAACTGGGAAGGAGGTTTGGGAATTTGGGGGAAAGATGTGGAATAACGTCCTAACACCAAGGGAGAACAAAGGAATAGGGGGAAACACAGTATGTTTCCTGGCAACACTTTAAAGTTCACTGGAGATCAGTGGTCATTACTACAGTTTTTAAGTTGATGCGACTGTGTGTTTTTCTCCAGCGTTGGTCAGCTACTTAGGTACCAGTGCAGAAGGTTCAGAGTAAGACTGAAGGAAGAGTGAGGGCTTTCTAGGATAGCACTGTGGAGATGGCAAGTTCAGCAGTCCTGGGGAGGTCAGCGAGTTACTGACATCTTAGACATTTAGGGGAAGTGAATGGGAAAGATGAGATGTAGTTTTCAGAGGATGAGCTCCTTGAAGTTAAAGTTATGGAGGTGACAGATATGTTCATGGCAACAAACTCTGGAGTATGACCATGGAGGTGGGTGACTGAACATGGAGAAATAGGTTGTGGAGCAAGGCAATGAGAGTCCACTGCCCTCTGGTTCCCTGAATAGCGGTGCTGCGGCTTGCAGACAAGAGACAACACCGAGAGCGAGAGGGACCTATGCAATCCTCTGGCTGACCTCTTTAGAAAAAAAAGTGGGTCTGCGTTTTTTTTTTGGTTTTTTTTTTTTTTTTCAGTTCTATAGGCCTTCATTTCTAAAACCCTAAGCAGAGCTACAGTGAAATGTGTTGAAAAATGGCAAATGGACCACTTATCAAAAACTATGATTTATTTATTAAGGAACAGTAATTTTTAAAAAAAGTTCCTCCTTGCATCCCAGCTCACAGGATAGGGAACCTAGTTACAACTAACGCTGAGATTGCATCAAATGTCTTTCACATCCCTCTCTTACTATTAGACCATGAATTATTTTGTCAAGACAAAGTAACTTCCAAGAATATAATTTTTAATATACTATGCCATAATTTGGACATACTGCAATGGAATGACCAATTATCCTACCCCTGAGTGTTAAAGTTATAATTTAGTAATTATAAATGACACCCAAGAGAGAAATACTTTTATACAAACCTGTGTCTGCATCTCTCATAATTTTCTTTAAATAAATTCTGGGAGTGAAGTATATGAACCATTTTAACGAGTGATCTCATCTCTGTACCTCTCTGTTCCCCCCCTCTCCTTCTGTGTCTCTTTCTTTGTGTCTCTAGATCTGTCTCTATCTCTCCTTCTATCTCTGTCTCTCTCTCTTCTTCTATCTCTGTGTGTCTCTTCAGATAGATAGGCAGATATCCAAATTACTCTCCAATAAGATCACAGCTTTAGCAAAATCTCATCAGAAATATATAAGAATATTTTCTCACTATTTTGATATACCTTTATAAAAACTAAACATTCAATTTTAAAAATTCTCATGGCTTTAAGAATACAGAATATTTTTTATAAGATGTGTTGAGTGAGAAGATAGAGGCTTTCAATAATTATGTACCCATTAGAAAGTGATAAACTTACAGAAGAAATAAAATTATTAGAGCACATTTGGGTAAAGCTATATGAAGGGAGAAGCAGACAATGAAGCTGAAACAGAATTTACATATAGCAGTGATGGGAAACTTCATCCATTCACAAAGTTGACAAAGACTCATTAGCTCAAAGGAGGACAGCTATCAAGGTTTGACCTTGCTCATATTTTCATTGATCTGAAGTCAGAAGCAGCATGGAGAGAGACTGTCATATCAGAATTAATTCTAATCAACAGGGAGAAACACATTAGCAATGGAAAAATTATGATGAGACAAAAATAGGTAAGTCATTTCAGAGGAAAGGACAGAGCTTCCTTTGTATAATTCTTTGAGGCAGACCTCACATTCAAACGAAAGGATTTGATTCTGTGTTCTGGTTCTTTCTTAAGAAAGATGGATTAAGAGAGTTTGAAAGCTCTAAAAATGTAATTATCTAAGCATAACTAATTATTCCAATGAGGTAGAAAACTGACAGGCAAGTGAAAAAATACATGAGTTCCACAGGCTGTTCTCAGTAAATTAAAGTCATAATAGATGCATATAACAGCAGGAAGATTGAGCACATAGACAAAGACAAAGCCATCTTACAAGCGATGTCAGAGTCTGGCTTAGACAAGTCAAGAAGGTGAAATCCTCAAGATAGCAGGGGGCTTATACTATGAAATGCTAAGGAAAACACAAACAAGAAAGGGATAGACCCTACTAGAGTCAACTGTTTGAACATTAATGGATAATGGAAAGAAATAAAAGCATCTCCTAGATTTTTATTTTATTTGGTGTTCTCTCAGCTTTATAATGACTTTCAAGCTCCAGAGGAAAAAAATTAGTAAAAACAATCAACAATTTGTTCAAGCAATGCCGGCTAAAACCATTAGGTTAAGGATTATTGGGGAACAGAATATTTCCAAAGTCTTGTATCACCCAAAGATTACTTACATAACCTTTATGTTGGAGAGATGTAGAGCTCACACCTTAACAAAAGCACCCATCTTTGCATTGTGGGATAACCTGATATTATACAGTTAGTGTTAAGGAGTTCAATATATGTCAAAAATGCCTAATCCGAATATAAATAAGGTTTTAGAGCTAATTTCCAATTATCAGAAAATGCAAGGTTTAGAAGATTCAATTCTATATATGCCAATTTAGGATATTTGACCAAAAAATATCCTAATATCTCCCAAAACTAATGTTATGAAGGAATTTAAATATGTGGGGGAAATGTTCTAGATCAAAATAAAAAACAAAAGTCATCCATAAACTTTACTGGGCATTGGTTCAATTCTGACCATGACAAGGAATTAGAAAAAAGAGAAGGACACTAAACCCAACATTAGCAGAAGGAAGATTAGAGCAGAAATAAATAAATAAGAGACTAGAAAACAACTGAAAAATTAATGATACAAAAAGGAGCTGGAGGATGGGGGATATGTGGAGATGTTTGCCAAAGAGTACAAAGTTTCTGTTATGTGGGAAGGAAAAATTCAGGAAATATAATGTAGAGCTTGATAACTGTAGTTAATAACACTACACTGTCTACTTGAAATTTGCTAAGAGAGTAGATCATAAGTGTTCTCATGACCAAAAAAAATAATAATTATGTGAAATGATGGAAATGTTAATTAGCTTCATGTGGTAATCATTTCATAATTTATATATCCTAACATCACACTGTACACCTTAAATATATCAGTTTTTGTCAATTTTATTTCAAAAAAGCTGGAAAAGAGGTTAGAAGAAAAGTAACTGAAACCTAAAATAGATGATACTATACAAGTTAGATGTTATAAATTACCAAGTCTTCTCATTCAAATGAATTAGACCCAATATGTTCAATGTACAACTACTGTTCTCTGTGTAATCAAATAAAATGGCAAGGAAAAATAAAATACATAGTTCCAATGACCCAAAAGTGAAGGATGCAGGAAGTGTTAATGTCAACAAATTATGTATCAGTAAGCTTGATATTCATCTTGGTCACTTACCAATATCAGTAATAGAAGACAAAATATGACTACTTTAAAAAGGAAAACATGATAACTAAGACTTAACAAGGTTATACTACACAGACATATGTCAAATCAATCATTTTTTATTTTGCAGATTAGTAGATTCTAAAGTTGATCAAGGGGGTCCTGTAAACATACTATACTTGTATTTAAGTTAAAAAGTTGATAAAATTTATCACTTTAATCCTATAGATAGGGTTTGGCAAACTGTACTCTGGACGCTAACTCCAACTTACCACCTGTTTTTGAAATTAAAGTTTAAACACTAATCATCTTCACTCAAATATGCATTGCCTATGACTATTTGTGTGTTACAACAGCAGGGTTGAGTATTTGTAACAGAGACAGAATGTCCTATAAGCCAAAAATCTGTAATATTTGACCTTTAGAGAAAAAGTTTGCTTACTCCTGTTGTAGCTAAATAAAGAACTATAGACAAAATATGTAGTATATCACTAGGTGTATCAATAGTTAATTTGCCAGAATGGGTGCAACTTTATGGGATTAATATCATTTTGAATAAAAATGTATAGCTTATGTTATGGAAATTAGTATTTAATGCTGTGAAATATAACACATTTATCAATTATTTTTGGAAAATATATTATGTGTTACATAAACTTACAATCAAAAGATGTACCTAAGAATATTCACTGCAACATCATTCATAAAAGTATATAAAGAACAGAAGAAAGCCAAGGACAGAATGCTAGGACACCCTAACATTTAGAAATCCAATACAAGAGGAGGAAAAAATCTTAAGGAGTACTGCATCAGCTAAAAGAAAAACAGAAGAAAGTGATGTCATGAGATCCCACAGAACAGAAGAATTTCAGGCAGGAAAGAGAGAACAATTGTACCAAACGTTTTTCAGAAGGCTGGCAAGATGAAAATCGAGTTAAATCTATTTTAAGATTAGTCTCTGGTGGGGGTGCCTGGGTGGCTCAGTGGGTTAAAGCTTCTCTGCCTTCAGCTCAGGTCATGGTCCCAGGGTCCTGGGATCGAGCCCCGCATCGGGCTTTCTGCTCAGCAGAGAGCCTGCTTCCTCCTCTCTCTCTGCCTGCCTCTCTGCCTGCTTGTGATCTCTGTCTGTCGAATAAATAAATAAAATCTTAAAAAAAAAAAAAAGATTAGTCTCTGGTGACTTAGATATAAACCATTTCACCAGAATGGTAGAGATAATTGACCCATGGGGTTGGGTCGAGATGATACGTGGAAAAGTAGAGACAACAAATAAATAACTCGTTCAAAAATTTTAGCTGAAAACACAAAGAGCTGGAGAAGGACTTTTTTGGGAGGTGGGGGTGCTGGTTTTTTGCAGGAGTGATCTTAAAGAATGTTCACAGGTAAACAGAAATGACTGTGAGAGATAGAGAAATCAGTGCTGTAAAGTAGATCAGGAGTGAGTTTAGCAGCAAAGTCCATATACACTACGATGGAGGCCGAACATGAAGGAAGGAGTCAACATAAGTACTAAATGAGTAAGAAAGAAGGCAAAGTCCGAAGAGAGAGATACGTGTATGTTGGTGGACTTGGTAATTGGAAGATGAGCTATTTTTCATTGCACTTATTTTTTTAGATAACCATGAAGTTAGGTCATTAGTTACAAATTTGAAAAGAGCAGAAATAATTGAATGCAAGAGGAAAGAGTTGTGAAATAATCACATCAGAGGATGTGATTCCCATCAGAGGATGGGAAAATCACTTTAGCAGGTAAGTACAAAGATACGGTTGAGTGCCCATTTAAAACTTTTGTTCATTACATTTAAATCAAGACATGGTAGTGCAGATACATAATTTCTCTCGGCATCCACTCACTTACCAAATAACTACTGATGATTATCTTCCATTTTCCAGGTGCCATTCAAAGTCGTGGAAATACATCAGTGAACAAAATAGATGATAATCTTTGTCCTCACTGAGCTTTCACTGCGGTAGGGAAAGAGACGATAAAATAAATCATTGAGAAAAGTATATAGTATGTAAGTTTATAAGTGCAAAGAAGAAAACTAAGGCAGGGTAGAGGAGGTGGAGGGATTTCGGGATGGAGGTCACAGACAGATACGTGAGTAGGGTGAGCGGTGCAGGCTTCACTTAGAAAAGCAGAGACCTGACGGTCAGCAAGCCCCATGGGCAGCTGGGGAAGAGCTATCCTGGAAGAAAACAGAACCAGTGTAAAGACCATAAGGCCAGAAGAAGTCTGGTGTGCTCAGGGAACAATGTGGAGGTCAGTGAGGCTCACACAAAGTAAGAAAGGAAAGAGTAGGAGAAGATGAGTGGCTTCGGCAGAGGTGCAGCACAGACCAATTTCTAACTACATATTCTGACAGCAAGAGCCATGGAGGGGATCAGAGACAGGCAGAAGCAAGGTAAGTGCCGAACCATGGGCCTGCATACAGGAGCAGAGTGATGACATTCAGGAAGTAGATACAGTACAGCAGGAGTTGGAACAAAGCACTGGGGACTGCTGTAGGGTGGCAGAGTAGCGAGCTAGCTTGGGGTATCAGAAGACGTGAACAGGCAGGTTGGAACTCAATACGCAGCAGGATGTTTACAGTTCAGGGTTTGGAGGTGTGCGGTTACTGGTGTTGGCGATGTCTAGGCCAGAACCATGAAAGTAAGTAATGAAGGTGGCGCGGAGAAGACGACCATGCCGACCAACGAGGCCAAGGTACTAAGAAGATAGGATGGGTAATTCCTATGGGTGTGGAAGATCCCAAGAATGAATGACGGCAGGAGAAGTTCGTGGAGAAACAGAGTGAACCAGATCCTAAACACACAAAATATTATAAAGTTATGAGATTTATAAAGCGATTTCTAAAAAGGTTTGTTTTTTAAAAGATTTGTAAAATTGTAAAGGGCAATGTCAGAGATGTTCTACTTCTGGCTGTGATGGAGTAACATACAGCAGATGAGCCTCCTGCCACAGGAAATGTGAAAAGCAGATCGTGTGTACAAGGCCCATGTTTCCAGTCATGGGACAAGAGGCACAGAAGGCTGCAATTTCCAAGAGAAGGAGAATCCATGGAGTAAACCCCACAATTGCCCCTGCTCTCTGCCTAAGAATACCCTCCCAACCGTAATGCAGAGACTTGAGAACAAGAGGAGTATAGTGGTCCCGCAGAATGGGGTTTGGGGCTGCCACACCAGCTGGGATTTGCAGGGAGGAGTGCTGGAGAGTGTGGCAAGGCAGGCTCTGTGGAGTCTGTAGATGGGAGAGGGGTCCTCGACAAGTCTTTGACCAAGGGCTGGGCAACCCGTACACAAAGCAAGTGTGTGCAGGACTTGTCACTGCTAGCGACACTCTCGTGCTGAATGTTGGAACAGAGCTAGCAGAGGCTGGTGGGGCGGGGAGTGCTGCAGTTCTAACCAGCCAGAGGAGAGAGACCTTGCTAATACCACAGGCATTTAGCTTAAAAACCCACCAAATCCATGCTTCTTAGGGGTAAGATCCATGCTCAAGAATAAGACCTACTCTAGATCTGTTGTAACAAAGCCTAATACCAAACATCCTCAAGATCTAAGGAGAGACAGAGACTGGGTGATGCTGAAGTGGTGGGGAGTTAGGCGTTACACACATCGGCCTTGAAAAGCATAAAACCAAGCCTTCAAAAGTTTAAGATGATCAATCAGTAACCGAACTACCTCACTGAATAAAAATCAACACTTTAATGATAAATGACAAAACTCAATCTCCACAACCTATCATCACATGATCAAAAACTGCCAGAAAGAAAAAAATGGAAATATGACTTACTGCCAGGAAATCTAGCAAACAATTGAAACCAATCCTGAGATGGTCCAGATGTTGTAATTATCAGACAGACTTCAAAGCAGTTTTTACAAATATGTTCAAAGACATAAAGTAAAATATGGTTTTAATGACTGAATAGGTAATCTTGGAAGAGAAATGGAAATAGTGTGTGTGTGAGTGTGTGTGTGTGTGTGTGTGTGTGTGTGTGTGTGTAAATAAGCTAAACTGAAATTCTAGGACAACTGAAACGAAAATTTTTCTGAAAGGGTTTTATAAAAGAGTGGTGATGACAGAAATTAAGGTCAGTGAACTGGAAGGCATATAAATAAAATTTATCAATCTGAAAGACAAAAAAAATCAAGAAAAATGAAATAGCCTCGGTGAGCCTTGGGACAATATCAAACAGTCTAACACATGTGCATCTGAAATCCCAGATGGGGAGGAAAATGAGAATGAAGAAGAAAAAACTCTTTGAGAGAAGAACAGTCACAACATTTTTTGATCTACTAATCCAAGAAGTTCAGTGAGACTCAAACAGGATAAATACAGAGACATCCACATCAATGCATACTACTGGCAAGTGGCTATAAGCGAAAGGTAAATAAAAATCTTAAAAACACCCAAAGGTGAGGTCTGGAGTCTTGACTACACTGTGAAAACGGGGAAATCTAAATTATGGCCGACTTCCCATCAGAAGCAACAGTGGACAGGAGACAGAGGTACAACATCATTACCATGTTGAAAACGCAGAACTACCAGCCCCAAGGTCTGCATTAAAGCAATAATACCTTCAAAGCCAGGTTGGAAAATATTCAGAGAGAAACAAAAGTTGATCACGCTTGTTACCAGCCAAACTGCAGGACAAAATACACTAAAAGAGGTTTTTCAGGTGGAAGGAAGCTGATCTCACATTGAAGCTGGGAACTAGATGCTGGAGAAAGGAATGAGAATCACAAGAAATGGCAAATCACTGAGTAAATGTGCATGATTCTTTGCCTTCTCAATCTCTCTAAGAGACAGGTCTGTTTACAACACAAGGCAGCATCTGGAGGGCAGGAAGACAGAGGATGATGAAGATTGATGACATTAACGTCAAAGATCTGTAGTGTAAGAGGGCAAAGACAACAGGGGTCCACAGGAGGGATAAAGAAGAGTAGCTCTATTTGTTTTTCCAATAAAAAGCTTTGTTGGTAGGGGCAGGCATGTTCATGAATGTTATAAAAACATTACTGTACCATAAAGCACCAAGCAAATACAGTAAAATCCCCAATTTAGAACTGTTACAGACTATGCACATACACAATTCAAAAGAATTAGGAACCTATGTAATATTTAAAGATTTTTAAATAATATAGGATCAGGGGGAAAGGACATGAAAAGAATATCCTATTAAGCTAAATATTACTTAGCGTAATACAGGAATTGTTTCTTCCTTAGATTGGGAAAGAATTTCACTTAAATACTTGCCATAGAGCCATTCTCAGGGTCTTTTCCCCCTAAAACTTCAAATTTCTTTCATAGCTATCCTTTTACTCACATTTTTTTATCTTGAGTCAATGTTAATACTTTATATTTTCACTCCAAAATTATCCATTGAATCAAGATTCTCAAATGTGTTTTATCCAACTTTATGTCACCTTATTTTAAAATTTGTTTTTATTTCTGATTCTTTCCCTCTGCTTCTTTATTAGACAGTCCTTATTTACTTCTTGAAGAACATGTTACTTACATATTCTTCATTTGCTTTTTGAAAGACTTTGATCTTGGATTGATTTATGATTTCTATTTTGAAAAACCTTCCTAGTTTTTTCATTTACATATATTTTTAACATTCTCTCTCTCTTGCTTTCCTTAGATTTTTTTTCTTTGTAAGTTTTATTTGGATGTTTAGTTCATTTATTTTTGTACTTTCTAATTCATTACTGAAAACACTTAAGGTGATGAATTTATTTCTTAACAGGCCTATGGCAATAATTCAACCATTTTCTTATACAGTACTGAAATCTACGTCTGAAGCAAAGACGGATGGATAGGAGGATGGAAAACATGAAAATATTTTCAGTGGTTATTTCTGTGCAAGTGGGACTATGGTGTCTTTTATCCCCAATTCACTGAATGCAAGATCTACATGGTCAAACACACTGTCTCATTTATAGGTATTCCACCAGCGGAGTCTGATAAATATTTGTTGTTGAGTGAATAAATATAAACAGCAGAAGCAAAAGATAAAATGCCCTCAAAGAGGTAGCAGAGAAAATGGGAACCTTGAAATGAGTCTTGAGAAATTCACAGACTGTTTAGTGGGAGAAGAAATGAATGAGAAAGGGGTAAAGAGAGCAATATTCCAGGGACAAGGAGATCCTGAGCTAACAAGGCTGATGTGCAGATGGGAAGAGAAAGCTGGGGAAAGTGAGTCCTCCCAAGTAGCTAAGTCCTCATCCAAAAGGGCATTATATGACGCCAATGATCAGGGGTTAGAGGCAATAAGCAATAAAAATCTAATAAAGGGGGGGAGCCTGGGTGGCTCAGTGGGTTGAGCCGCTGCCTTCAGCTCAGGTCGTGATCTCGGGGTCCTGGGATCGAGTCCCGCATCGGGCTCTCTGCTCAGCAGGGAGCCTGCTTCCCTCTCTCTCTCTCTGCCTGCCTCTCTATCTACTTGTGATTTCTCTCTGTCAAATAAATAAATAAAAATCTTTTAAAAAAATCTAATAAAGGGTTAAAAGAAGCTATGTGGAATGGTATTTATCCCAATAAATACTCTTGTAGAGGTGCAGCATACACAGTAACACTAAGTTTGAATTCTGGCGTGAAACCAACCCATGCACAAATTCTAGCCCCTACAAATTGTCTTCTTGAGTAAGTCACTTAACTCTGAGTAACCAGATTCCTCACCTGAACACTGTGGATAGTATTTCTTGAGAAGAACAGTGAATTCAAAGAGCTTAGCACAACACCAGGTCTCTTTAATACCATGTTTTTATTGGCATAAGACCTCAGGTCAAGAAAGACTAAAGAGCTCTGGGTTTGTCCAGCAAGATTTCCCTCCCCTGCAGCTTTGTGTGGCTTGATTCCATACACAGCCCCCTCCCAACGGGGACAACTCCTCTAGGTGATGTCCCAATTCTTCCTCTTGTCTTATTCCTGGATCTCGACTCACCCCCCAGCCAAAGTTAAGAACTATGCTCTCATGTAAGACCAGTTCAGTTCCTCCCTGAGCCACCTCTACCTTTTAGCCATTTCTACTTTGTTCTCCTTAACTCTATTATACTGACCGTGAAGGCAAATCATCTCATTTTTAAGCTTTTGTTCATTAAAGGACAAGCCTTTCTCCAGTTGAATTTTCTAAAACTTAACTTTCTCTTGTTCACTCTACTTTCATTTTCAAACTCTCTTGGATACAAATTGCAAATTTACCCACATCTTCCAAAGTCTCAGCACTTTTCCTTACACTAGGTGCCATTTTCAGACTCTTTTTCAGCACATAGGATCAATAACCCTCCACCAGAGTTGTAGTAAGTTTCTTGTGAGTGAGGACTCCTGATTTATGGTTTTGCCTTCCTACGATCCCTCTTGGTGATTTCCACACCCAAGGGAATGAAGCTCACAAACCCTACATTCCTGGCATCTTCTCCAACAGGACTGTAGGCAAGCCATGTTATCTTTGGTAGTATCTCCATCGATAATGGCATATTCTGATACTACACCCCTTAAAAATAATCTCCCCTTCCTAATTCTTGCTCCTACCAAATACACTCTTGAACCTCAGCTCCTGGATCCTTTCTTGTTCTCTCAAGGGATCAATCTCTAAGTCTTCACTCCATTCTTTATTCAGTCTAGAAACGAGAGCCCATCATTTCAAATCTATACACAAACAACTTTTGAATGAGCCATAATCTTCTGACATGATCAAATCAACACTTCACATTATTTTTCCTGAATGAAATATCTTTCTTCTTCATTTGGCAAATACCACCTATTTTTTAATTACCACCCACCCAAGAAAAGTATTATTTGCCTACAAGTATAGGATTTTCCAATACTTAGTTCTAACAAGATTTTGACAAGGGAGTCTAAGAAATCAGGAGGAAAGGTTAAAATGAATTGATGGTGCCTTTTTACTTGTTTTGCTATTTAACTTTATAAATAATTTTTTAGGGGTAATGTGTTATATTTGACTGTAAATATAGTTTGGCATTCTCCATCCTTTTTTTTTTTTTTTTTTAGAGCATTCTCTCTTTACTGAAGAAATAACTGATCAGAATAATCAGAGAAATAACATCAGAGGGATTTTTAAGGCATAATAAGAAACTTACCCCCAAGGGTTGGTGAATGGTTGGGTGAATTAATCTGGGATATTAAATAAAGAAACTCTAAGTGAACTCCATTTTAACGCAGAAATTTTAGCTTTTATCACTGCCTATTGAATATGTCCTTAGGTGAAATATAACAATTAAATCTTAATCTTGGCATATTTATAGGTTATATCTTACATTATTCATATAAATTTATGGCATCATTTTTGGGGAGAGGAGCATGGTGGGGACCAATCACACTAGAAATTAAAATAAAGGATTTACATTTCCCCTTTTGGTTGGGGGTACTATGAATGATATATAGTATTAGATATATATAGATATAGATATACATAGATATATAGATATATGTAAAATGATATAATTTATAGTATTAAGTCATATAAGCAAATCTAATTTAAAGATTACAGAAAACTAATAAGGCTCTGGTTTTTGGTAGGTGCACAAAAACACTGAAACAAATTCTGCTAAAAGGATTTGATAAATTAATTAAAGCTGATTTGAGGATTACAAAACCTCAAGACTGCTGAATTTCACAAAGACCTTAAAACAAAATATAATCTAACCTTTAAAGCCTTAGCAATAACAGTTTTCAGCATGGTTTTGATTAAAACATCATTTTTTCTTCTTCAATTAAATAATTGAAATTAAGAAGTGACTCCCTGTAAGTCATGCCTCGCCTTTCATGTATGCTTACTATAATCCGCATTTGATCTTTGGATTTTACATAACGTCACAACATCCAGAGGTGAGCATTCAGCTAGCTTAATTTTGCCCTGTGGAAATAATGTGAAATTAGGTCCTGAGTCATGACTAATCAGTTTGCCTTCAAAGGGGCATATAAACAACAGAGGTGGCACAGGAGATGAGCATCTTTCATGGTGACGAAATGGACATCAGCCAAGTTCATTAACCTCTCTGTGTCTCCACTTCATCATATGTAAAAATTGTATCCAGACGACAAATGGTTTTGTGGTTTAATGAGTTAATACATTATAAAGTGTTAAGATCCTACTCACATAGAGAAAGTGCTTGGTTTAGCTCAAAGAAAAGACAGAGGCACAAGGAAAACTGTATCAGATCACAAACATGAGGCTTTAAGTTCATTGTTAGACACAATTGCTGTTCAGTCAAATGGCCGTAGGGTCATGTTGATTTTGTCACTTACAAGCTGAATGACCTTGAATGTGACAATGAATCATTCTGGGCCTCCTTTTTCTCATGGAATTTGGAACATAACAAATTCTCAGTAAATCTTCGTAACAGTCGTAGTGATATCATTAGCCCAACGTATCAGAAAGAAGCCATCAACATGACCAACCGCATTTAATGTAACAGCCACTGAAAATTCGAAGCTTTAAACCAGTGAAGTCTCCCTTCATTTCTAATTAAGTCCCCTAAGTCTTAACACTTAGTAAACTGGGCCTGAAAACGAGACCCTGCATAAGTGATCTTGCTCAAAGAGTAAGAGGACATGGTTACTAAGGGGATTATTAAGAAGTTATCTCATGTAACAACCGGGTTGGGGTCACAGCTATACAGCACTGACGAGAGGAAGCTCACATGTCTGTCTCGTGGAAAGAAAACTGTCAAGTCTAATCCAGCACAGATGTTAGGATGGTCTGAATTGAGCCTTTGTTATATCCACTCTGAACATGAAGCACAAAAATACACTTCAACAGTTTATTCATAACACTACAATAATTAGTCAATAAAATTAATTCCAACAAAGAATAATGGACTTTATAAGGAAGTTCCATCCAAGTTTTTAACAGGGCAAGTCAGCCCAAACTGATAAAAACAATTTTTCCACTGCCGCAGCCACACATGTAAGGGCATAATGTACATACGTACTGGAGTTACTCATTTTAATATTTAAAGTATATAAATTTGGACTATCAACTAGATCCATTTCAGAAAGAAATCCAACGTGTAGAATTTTTAAAAAATCCTTCTATGCTATACCAAGATTTCTGAACTACAGTTTTCTAAAAATCAAAACATGGACTGTAAAAGTAGTAGCACTACTATCCCAAGTCTGCCAAGATCTTCCTGTTGTGATACACACCCTAAGGGAAAGAGCTGGAACAGCCTTACACCATTATACTAATCCACTGAATCCATTCCTAATTGTTAAATAAACAACTTAGCTTTACATTAGATATGGGACATGGGGCAAGTAACAGATACTTTGAAGGACTGGGAAATTATTTTTCAGGATTATTACAACAAGAAAGAGTCGGAATATGGAGAAAAGAGAGTACGCAGAACCCGTCTGAATTATAAAAATTGTGTAATGATCTGAAATGGTTATCGAACTTACAGCCTTTTACATTTATGTCTTGTTTTCCCTCCACAAGACTCGGCATACTAACTGGCGCTGACAGTACACTGGGAAGTATTTGAGGAAGATTTTATACCAAGAAATGCATTCTTGTGCACTTAGAGCAAGTCCACTAGAAGAATTATATGGAATTTAATATATTTCAATTAGGAAGTGCATCCCTAGGCTACCATCCAAATTTGGGGACCTCAGTAAAAAAGCCATGAGGAGATCACCCTCAGGCAGCAAACACGTGGCCACGTTCGTTATGGCCACTGATTCAGAGGACAGGGAGCCTCCATAACAGCTGAAATCTTTTTGTTTTCCCGCTAGTGGAAGGTCGACTAGTAGAATGCAGCCACTACCTTCAACTTTTGAAAATTAAACAGGTCCCTCTACATAGGTTGTAGATCACTAACATCATCACCGTTGCTAATGACAGACGACCGTCTCAGTCAGGAAGTCACCTGATTATACCATTTCCCTGTTTAAAGTTTGTCAACCCACCCCTCCTCCATCTCTTAATCAATAAAGACCAAATTCCTTCGTCTGGTAAAAATGGCCCTTCATGCAGCTCAGACCCCATGTCCCCCAACTTCCCAACAGCCACTCGGGCCCCATCAGCCTCTCCATACTCTCTGTTCCTTCTTCGGGCCCTTTGCATTTCGTGTGCTCTATAGAGCCTGAAAGGGCTTGGTCTACCCATGCCTCCCTGAGGTTCAGAAGAACTAGAACCCATTAGTTCTGATGTAAAGTCTTTCCTGCCTCCCCTCTGTCTAAGTATAGTCAAAAACAGTAATTCTAATAGGACATACTGAGCTCTTCCTTTTCCCTAGAAGGAACAACAGAGCCGTTACTAAAATTAAAGTTAGCATCAAACCACACAGGCACCCACTCTGGCTCCCTCATCCACTGGTTCTGCAATGACTCTAGCTTTGGTTTCCTCCTCTGTAAAATGCAGAGTGATAGCACCCCCGACCTCGTAAGACTGTTGTAATCCATCTTAGTTACACAGCAAGGCGAATGGTAACAGAATAAGATCTGTGATACTCTGGAGGGGACTGGGGTCATCTGTTTGCTGGAGGGGGAAGGTACAGATTGAGCTTAGAGATGCATCTGGGCTGAAGTGTCCACATCTGCACGTGTCAGGCCTCCTGTGATGGGGGATAGAGCTGAGCATGAGAAAAAGACAAGTCACAAGCCAGAGGCCAGCTCCAAGACCTGCCATCGCTTTCCACACCAGAACCTGGAGTGGTCCAAGAAGTTTTAAATTCAAATCTGCACGTCCAACTCCTAATGAAGGTAACTTTGTTAAGATGTGAGCATAGGACATACTTTATTTAGCATAGCATTAGCTTGGTGTATAAATTCTAGATGCCTAGCCAAACATTATGGGGTCCTACCAGTATACTTTTACCCCAAACCCTGCTAATATTAAGGGAAGACAAATAATAGAGACATAAAGAATAATAATAAAAAATCAATAATACAGCCACAGCTAAACCTAGAGTCATTTTTCTCTGTTATGTCAAAGAATTAAGGAGCTTAGTAAGGCAGAGAGAAAGCAGTGATACAGTTCTGGGAAAATGGCTGGGTAAACCTGCATCCTTCTTGTTGGTGGGTTTAACCCACATAGGCAGCTTTGCTCATAAGCCTCTATAATTATTCCAAGATGATTAACATGAGAAAGATTAATTTTTAAAAACTCTGGTTTTTCATATGACAGCTACCATATTTATCAGACAATCACTGTCTCCAATGCTATGCTTCCTCCTAATGAGGTCCGTATGTAGGAAGGAGAGACGGCTAGCCATGGAGAGAGGAGCTCTATTTGTCAAGGTGCAAAGTCCCAAGCAGGAAACCTGTTTTCGCTTGGCAGCCCGGGGAGATTTTGAACTTAGCATCAGTAGAAACGCTTGTTAGCCAGGTTGCCATTTCAGAGATCCATGGGGGAGCTAGTCAACGGAGAGTGCAGCTTCGTTTCCACACCGACAAGGAAATCGCCAGTGTAGACGTGGGCTACATTGTTTTAAAGCCTGGCAGCCTCTCTTATCAGAAGCAAGCAAGCTAAAAAGAAGGGAGGTCTCCAAAGTCTACCTCTGTTCAGCAAAGCAAATGCCATATCAGTTTGGTTTGTGTTACAAGGATGGACATCAAGAATTATAATAAATCCAAGGGGCATTTTTGCTCTTTAAAAAGGGGGAAAAGGAACTGTGGAGCCTTGCAGGGAAGGAAACTGCCAGTGAATCCAATCTGCACAGAAATCAATTTCACACGGCCATAATTCAAGGAAACGGGCAGTATGTAATGACGTGGACGCTCATTTTGCTTTTTAAAATCTGAACTTTCTTCTTGGCCACTATAATATTTTTAAAAACAGCTGGGATTTTTTTTTCCCCTCTCATCTCCCTCTACAAGCACTTTTGCTAAACATGGGAACCTGCAAAACCCAGACTCCCATCATGACTCATTACTATTGTTTTCTTAACTTTTCTCACCATCTCATCCTGCATCATTTCCCTTTTCTCAAGAAGAAAAACCAGTAAGGAGAAAAATCAGTGTTTTAAAACATGTACTGAACATAGACTGAGAAAGATACTAAGATAAATTCACTCATTTTGCTGTGACTTCCCACTGGCACATATTTTGAAATTCATACACAATTCGTGTTCAAGTGCAGAACTGTATTATTCATATAATGAAATAATTAGTAAATCTCCATTATTTTCCCCCTCTGATAAAACTAGAAAAAGAGGTGCATGATTTTTTTCTGATTTCTACTTCTACTGAACGGACGTCCTGGAGTCTTTCTGTGTATCTGCTACGAAGATAACATTTTAACGTATTTTAAATAAGAATGGTAATGACAGTGTTGATGCAGAAAAAAAATATGTTTAGGGGCGCCTGGGTGCCTGAGTCAGTTGAGCATCTCCCTTCTGCTCAGATCTGATCTCAGCGTCCTGGGATCGAGCCCTGAGTCAGGCTCAGCACAGTCTGCTCTCCCTCTCCCTCTGCCCCTCCCACCCCGCTCGTGTTCTCTCTCTCTCTCTCAAATAAAATCTTAAAAAATATGTATGTTCAGGGGTGCCTGGGTGGCTCAGTGGGTTAAAGCCTCTGCCTCCACCTGAGGTCATGATCTCAAGGTCCTGGGATCGAGCCCCCCATCAGGCTCCCTGCTTGGCGGGAGGCCTGCTTTCCCTCTGCCCCTCCCCCTGCTTGTGTTCTTGCTCTCGCTATCGCTGTCTGTCAAATCAATAAATAAAATCTTTAAAATAAATAGATAATATGTATATCTATGTTCAGATCGGAAGCCCCATATAACTGTTTTATTTGACCAGACCAAATAGGACGTCTATGACTTTCAGACTGACCGGCAAACAAACAACAATGTCTAGGTTAACCCTTTAAATAGAAATACCAATATTTTCATGGCAACCTTTTAAGAGAAATTCAGGAGCGAAGAGGTAGCACTTCAAGCCGCAGACGGAAAAGAGGCGGCGGAAGAGTCCCAGTGTCTCGGCCGATCAAGGTCCCAGGAGGCCCCCACCGGGACGGGCTGTGGCAACAGCAAGGCGATGCTGCGCAGGGAGGCCTGCGGGCTGTTTGCAAACCCGTCGCAGAGAGCAGCAGTCCGGAGCGGCCCGGAATGGGGCCCCAGCCCGGACCTCAGCCCTCGGTCATCCGACCCGTCAGGCCGCGAACCAGGAACCCCCGGGTGCCGCGGCTCCAACAGAAGGGCCAGGACGGCGACGCCTCCAACTGCGGAGTCCCAGGGCAAGACGCCGCCTCTCTGCTTTCGTCATCAGTGTTAACACCTCCTTAAGTATCCGCTTTTTAGAGAATAAACCTTAAATTTAGTAACTTTATCAAAGATGCTTCTTCAGGACCGAGAACGCACAACCACCAACAGCGCCGCATCGCGTCCCCTCACGCCGCCCCCGGCTTCCCGCGCAGACGCGGCCGCCGGGACCAGGCACCACGCGCCGCGCACGAGCGCGCTCCCGCGGCCCCTTCCCCGGTGTCCCGCGCACGACGCAGCGACCCGAAGGCTCCGGGGCGCCGGTTCACCGCGTGGACGACCGCCGCAGAGACCCCGCGACGGGCAGACCGTCCCGAACACGACGTTCTGGGAGGAAGACGGAAATGCGAAGCTGCGTCGTCACCGGCTCGGAGACGCCGGACCCCGGACGAAGACGGGGGTGTAACCTGACGGGCGGACGGGGATGTGAGGCGACATTAGGGTCACCCGGGTCGCTCGGACTGTTGAGCATCGGGCTGCGTGTGCCTCCGGCTCAGGTCGTCAGCGTCTCGGGGTCCTGGGATCGAGACCCACGGCCGGCCCCGGCTCGGCGACGCTGCGGCTCCCTCGGCCTCTGCCCCTCCCCCCACCCACGCTTGCTCGCTCCCTCGCATATAAGCAAATAACGTCTTATTTAAAAAAAATAAATACCTAGAGAAAAATGTAAGGCTGTCAAACAAGTATTTCTATTTTAATCAAGGGTGGCGATTCCCAAAAAAAGTGATAAAAAAAAAAAAAAGGAAGCGAATGGAGACTCGAGACTTTTGGGAGCCACAACCGAAAAGGCCGGGGCGTGAGGCGAGGCACTTACCGGGTCAGCGCGGCGTGGGCGGCCCGGGAGAGCGGGGCCCGGCCGGGAGGGCCCGGGGAGCGGCGCGGGGCCGCCGGAAAGGCCGGAGCTGAGGGGCGCTCGCGCTCGACGCGGCGGCTGTCGGCCGCCCCGACGGAGGCGGAGGCGGCGTCGGCGTCGGAGGGAAGCTCCGACCCTGCGGGGTCGCCGAGGGAAGCTGCGGCCTGACGACGGCCGGACAAGGCTGCACCCCGCGGGCCTCACGGGGGAGGCGGCCCCCACGCCGGGCTGGGGCGCAGCCAGCGCGCTGCGGCCTTGCAGGGGAGCTGCCCTCGAGGACGCGGCTCCCCGGCCCGCCCTGCTTTTCTGCGTCTCTGCGTTTTTAACCCAGATCTGCGTTTTAACCCTTCTGGGGGACGAGAGGGCGCTGGAAGCCACTTCTCTCCACCCTGACGCGGGACTCCCCCCTTTTCACACCTCCCCCCTGCCTCCTGCAGGTGCTCTCCCTCTCCCGGCTTTTCTGCGCTCCCCAAATGGCGGGAGTGTCTGGTGCAGGGCTTCCTCGGGAAGGAGACAGCGCCCCCTCGTGTCTGGGATGCCACCTCGCCTCTCCCGCGTGCCGGGCGGTGCGGGAGGTTTTCCTGTTGCTTCCGCTCGCTCCGAAAGCGATCAAAGGCTCGCCTGGTGCTTTCCCTGTGGCTTGTTGTCTTAATTGATACTCCAACACCTGGCAGCTCAGTTCTTGACAGGTGGCGGCGGGAATTAATAAAAACGTCGAACCTAGAAGAGACCCTCGTTCTGATTGCCATTCTTGTAAGCAAATTTCTTACATTCTCCGTCACCAGAAATGTAAACTGTGTTTGCAAAACATTTACAGAAGGCTTATTAAAATATGAAAATTAGTTTTCAATTCTTTAAACAATGATGATAGCAGTATATTTCAAATGAAGGATAAATTTCAAAGTTATATACGATATACGAAAAACCCTTATTTCCTGGTATGGACGAATCTAAACAAAATTTTCACATCCCTAGCAATTGTAATACAAATTGGTAAGTCCAAAGATCTCTCAATTACTGCACTTCAGAAACGGCATTGAAAAAAATAAATACACCATGGGGAACCTGCCGTCTCCTGCAACTATGACAATGAGGGGGTCCCTGACGTCTATTGGAAAGTAGGGATGTGGGAAAAGGGGAAGAGGGGGATTTATTTACCTCCCTTGTACCCATCGCTGGGATTGAATATGCAAGTGCATACAAAAATCAGGGTGTGTGGATACCGTGGTCACTGTTGTGGCTTTCGGTGGGAATACTGGGGCAGAGTGATTGCCAGAGAAGCTCATCAGTCACTGTTTCTCCAAGGCGGGGAGCCCATTCCCACAACCTCCCCCCAGGGAGCCTGCATCTCTCCCTCCTCTGCTCTATTCTGCATTTTCATCCTGTCCCCCACCCCCACCATTACCCTGTCCGCAGGCTTGCCTTGTCCTTCCTGTGTTATGGGCTGCTCACTTCCCACATGGCCAGAGTTAGGTAACGGAGTACGTACTCCATCCTATAAGGGAACAAGTGTGAATAAAGGAGGGACAAGAGTGGTGCCCTCTTCTACCTTGTGAATTCTGATGTGTGCATCAATAATGCCACATTTACGTCCTACTGAAGACCTTGAGGAGAAGGTCTTTTTTGTTACGTTGTGAAACTCTCTGCATGTAAGATTTTCAAAATATAATAGCATTTTTTTCCTACTCAAACTATTAAACTGTACTATGGCTCATAAAGCTGTTAAAGAGTTGTTTCATATCAAACTTTGTTTCTTTTTTCCTAATTTGATGAGTTGGGCACCTTTTTTGTCATTGTCTCCTGATGAATAACTACTGTTTATATACAGTACCTGAAAACTGGCTTTTTGTATTTAAAAGCTGTATAAATGATAATAGCAGCCAAGAATCCTCAAGAAGTAAAACGAAGAGAAACTGGGTGATTTTTTTTTCCTGGCTGCAAAGGGCCTGTGGACAGTGATGATCTCTGTGAGGGGCAGAAGCAGGTTACACTATGATCCCCTCGAAAACTCGGTGCCCCTCCATCAGGAAGAGCCACCAGATACGAGCATAAATGCCTATATTGGAATATCGCAGCCCAGGGTGCCTGGATGGCTCAGCCAGTTAAGCTTCTGCCTTCGGCTCAGGTCATGATCCCGGGGTCCTGGAATAGAGTCCCGCACCAGGATATCTGCTCGGCATGGAGCCTACTTCTCCCTCCCCCTCCCCTGCTTCTCCCTTTCCCCCTGCTTCTCCCTCTCCCCCTGCGGCTCCCCCTGCTATGCTCTGTCAAATAAATAAAATCTTAAAAAAAAAATTAAAGAAAATAGAGCAGTCAGTCCAACTGTTTCAATGAACCAGTTTGAAGCACAGGAGTCAAACAGAGGCTTACAGAGAGATTATCAGTTTCCCACAATAAATTCTGGATTTGCTGAGAAAGACAGACTGGCAATATTACTCCCTTTAATGAACATACTCTTTGAGGATAAATCACTAATCCCTATTAAAAGGAGAAAGTAGATTTAAAACACAAAGTTTGAGAAAGATCTAAAGATACATGAACTTCAGCATGTAATATATTTTCTGTTAAGGAGACAATCCCTCACTTTTAGAAATGGGAGAAAACTTATCTCGCATAAATTAAGCTTGTTTTACTCTGATTTTATAAAATCTGCCCTTAACTAACAAGCCCGATGCCAGCACCAATGGCTGGATATAATGACTGTTTGTTACTGTTGCAGGAATGATTTAAAAGTGCATTGTTAGACACACATTGGCACAAATACACACCACAAACTGGAGGGCTTTTTTTATTCTACACTATAGAATGAAATCACCTCCTGACATCGACATCAGGGAGTGATTTGCCTTCTCTCGTGTACATACAAATTATTTTACCACAAATTTAAATTCCCCGCCTGCCTTCCCTGTTTTCTCATTTATCGCCCAGATACACATTTTGGAAACTGAGATGGAGATTTTTTTTTTAATTAAGTGAGAAAATAAAAATTCATCATTGCTTGAGTACAAAATGCCTCTGGCTCCTGGTAGGCTAATGGGCAGGATTATTATCGTTACAGTTCAACAAACATATCACTTTGACATAATGCAAGGTGATTTCTCTTCAGCAGGTCCTGCGCAGGTGACAGGAAGCGAAGCTGAACCAAAGGGAATGACTGACATCTGCTGGATGACAGGAGAAATGAAAAGAAAAAAATTCAAGTTTATAAATGCTCACAGTTAACCATTCGGGCATCCATCCATGTCAACAATCTGGAACATAACAAGGTTGGTGTAAATCCTCAGGAACAAAAAACGTCTGTCTCCGTGATGTCACATGATGCCAGGTCCAACCAAGGTGTTTCAGACCCAGGGCAGGTACACGACCTCTATAAACACTGCATTTCTGTTACCTGCGACTTTCTGTACCTTATAGTTGATTTCTGTTATCTATGGGTTTCCATCAACTTGATTCTGCCTAGTCTGTGCAATCAATCAAATGAGCTTTGCGAAGCCAGGATGAAGAAATTAATCAGAATCATTAGAAGAGTCAAAACACAACCTAGTTCCCTACTGGACAGATCCCTGACATCTGATTTTGTTCTCACCTGTTGCTTAAATTGGTCTTTTGAACTTATTTTCCATTTTATTTTAAAGATTTTATTTATTTGTCAGAAAGAGAGTGTGTGCACGCAGTCAGGGAGAGCGGCAGAGGGAGAGGGAGAAGCAGGCTCCCGGCTGAGCAGGGAGCCGGACATGGGACTCCATCCCAGGACCCTGAGATCATCCTGAGCTAAAGACAGAAGCTTAACCAACTGAGCCATCCAGTTGCCCCAAACTTATTTTCCATTTTAAAAATGATTTCTTAATGAAATGAGGGGATGGTTATTGAAAGCCTACCATGTTATTTCTTTTTGGCCCCACTACACTTCCCCGAAGTAGGTACTGACATTTAACTTCTCTCATAGAGAAGCTGGCGCCTTGTCCAAGGTCACCCAGGTTGTGGATACAAGAGCTGTAATGAGCCCTCCGGTTCCACCTGCCCTCAAGATCTGTGCTTCTCACTGAACCACCGATTCTAGGGACACGGCTGGTCTGTATCTTTTAGCTCCGGGACCATTTCATGCTACTTTTTAACTGTGCAACTTGTATTAAACAGGAATTGTCCATAAACACTGACTGAGACCCTGATTCTTTACTCATAATCTGGTTCTGCATTTGGACACTATCTAGGTGCAAACATTTTGTAGAAGAGCAGCCGCCCCGCGGGACTGTGCTCAAGAAGGAGACAAGAAAGCCCATCGCTCCTTCCTCTCCCAAGGACACTTTAAAATGGGCTCTGGATCCTCGGTTGCTTTGCTTGTACGATGACTGAGATGGATTAGGTCATTCCTAGGACCCCTTCCAGCTGCGTACTCACAGCGAAGAAAAACAGGGGGAGCTGCCAGGCTCCTTGTTATTCTGGAATAACACTCAGACAATCAGTAGATACCGTATGCCCCATTCAGCGATTGAAACCAGTGCTATTTATTGTTCAGAATTTTGTTTTTGTTATAATGTCTTTTGACAATTGAAGTGAAACTAAGTACTCAGAGGTAGTCTATTCTTACATACAAACATAGCCACTCAAGAGGTTTTCTTGCCTGGTTTAAAAAAAAAAAAAAGAAAAAAAAAATTGAAAGATGGAGCCCATAGTCTTTCAAGTGGTTTGAAAATGTTTCTTCCACCCAGGAAGGAAAGTAGCTATGATACCACCTTACAACACATGTAAAGATCACAAAAAAAAAAAAAAAAAAAAAAAAGTATTTGATGGTTAAAAGATCATTTCTATAAATTACAATAAAAATACCGGCTCATAAAAAATAAACAGTGTTTTCAAGCTTCCAGAGGCTAAAAATTTTTATTGTTTTACTTTCTAAATGGGTAACAGTGGTCTGGACATGTTTTGGGTATTAACGTAGGAGAGAAAGGTAACACAATATAAATGTCTTCTACGTATCAGCCAAATTCCTGCATGAAAATAGGCAGCAGGTTGAATCTTGAACTCAAATAGCACCATCTAGTGGAAATCCACCAAAAATGCTGCTTTTCTTCTGCTCTCCCCCAGCCCTGACAGTAACTAACCCAGTGGTCAAGGAGTTGAGGGAATTTACATGCAGTACTTTTTTTTTTTTTTTCTATCAAAAATGTTACTAGCGGGGCACCTGGGTGGCTCAGTAGGTTAGGCGGCTGCCTTCGGCTCAGGTCATGATCTCAGGGTCATGGGATCGAGTCCCACATTGGGGTCTCTGCTAAGCCGGGAGCCTGCTTCCTCCTCTCTCTCGCTCTGCCTGCCTCTCCGTCTACTTGTGCTCTCTCTCTGTCAAATAAATAAAATCTTTTAAAAAAAATGTTACTATTTTAAGAATAACTTAAACTTACTGAGGAAATCTACTGAACAAACAGAATGCTATAAAAACATAAATATCTGTGAGCTTATTCTTAACACTCTCTCACACAAGATACTGCTAAATGTTCTTGCAAGGGGTTAAATTTTATGTGTGTCCGACAGAAAACGGAGCCCACTGTTACAGCCACCTTTCTCCTTCTTGCGATTTCTACCGCTGCGGTTTTCGGAATCATCCAGGACACCTGGCTCCTGCTGGCCTCACTTCCCTCTGGATCCAACCTTGCTTCTATATTAAAAACAAGTCCCTCCTATTCAGTGCGGTTCTCAAATTCTCTTCTAAGCTAATTCTTGGAAGTCGTGAGACCAAATTAGTGAAGATAAATCACTAGCTTCTTGATAAAGTGACACCAGACAGAACAGCCCTGCCAGACAGGAACAGATTCTTCCTTATCCCTGACAACAACCATGGCCAAGGTTAAGGAGAATACAGATCTATGGGACTTTCAGTTTCAGACCTGAAAGTTGTACTGAGAACTTTGTACTGCCCTCCAGGTGTAGACTGCAACTAATTCTCCTGCTCGGATTACAAAACTCACGGCCCCTTCCACTCTCTTGGACCCCCTTGGATTATAAGTAAAAAATAAATATGTGTTGTTATTGAGCAACTGAAATTTGGGGATACTTTGTATCTTGGCATAATCCAAACAGCCCTGATGGAAATAAGAAGGAGTTAAATGTAAAATAAATACGGCAACTCCTAAGTCCACTGAATTGGGGAAACAGAAATACATCTTCACAGGCTGCGAGCAAGTAAGTAAGGGATTGCCCTGTCTCTGTGCACGTGGAATTCTCTTTCCTGAGGAAACTGTGTATGTCGAATGTGCCTGTCATTTTCTGACACGTTGATCGAACAAAGGTCTCAGAGTCAAAGGATATTTAACCTCTGACCTCACACTCCTGCCTTGCTTCATTGTGGATCTGCAACCATTATTTCTGCTTCATAATTAAGATAAATATTCTCAGTCAGAAGAGTAACCTCCCCACCCCACCATGTGTGTCCAATGGTAGAGGATCTCAAAAGGGCCAGGTTGCTTTTTCAACTTTCAGTTCAACAGAATCATCTTTCTTGTGGGACAGAGTGAAAGGTTGTGGGCTGAAGGGTCCCTGGAAAGTAGGACCTTTAGTGTAGCACATCATGAGGACAGAGATGAGAAGGACAAGATGTACCAGTGGGTCCTGAGTGTAAATGTGAAAGATCACTCCAATTCCCATTCCATTCCTACACCCTGCTATGGCCATGAAAACCAGCACTGAATGCTGGTTCTGCGTATGTTCTATATCCTACCGGAAAGTACCACCACTTGCAAATGTTCTATGTCACGCGACTCTACAAATTAGCCCTCATAAAGCCATACTACCATTAAAAGTGACCGACTATTCTAGATAAACATATTTTATTCCATAAAAATCGGCCTTACTTCTTTTGCGGTAAAACAATTTCCTCATTCAGAATTAGCGTCATAACAACTCAGACTGTGAATTAGGCATTCAGAAAATTCAGCTGGCGTCAAAATGAAAAGCTGTATTCAAAGTAAGTGTCCATTCCGGGGATGGCAAATCCCTCCTTTCTTCATATCAGAAGTGGTCCACTACAACCAAGTGACCCCAAGGGGACATGATGCCTCCCACCCTCCCTGGGACAAGACACCATATTTATTTGGGGCCATGCATTGGTCAATGCTACTGGCACTCTGGGTAAAAAACAGCAGTAGCAGCCACCTGTCACTCGGCAAGCACCGGGGATCTTTTTTTTTTTTTTTTAAGATTTTATTTATTTATTTATTTGACAGAGAGATATCACAAGTAGGCAGAGAGGCAGGCAGAGAGAGAGGGGGAAGCAGGCTCCCCGCTGAGCAGAGCCCCCGATGCAGGGCTCGATCCCAGGACCCTGGGATCATGACCTGAGCCGAAGGCAGAGGCTTTAACCCACTGAGCCACTCAGGTGCCCCACCACCACAGATCTTTATGGTTGAATCCGTGAAAACCCATCATGCTTGCTAACAACGGTTGCTTTGTCCTGAGCCCACTGAGCGAGAACTGGAGAAGGCAAAGACGGAACCAACATCTGTAAGACAAGGCACCCTTCACACTTGGTCATGAAGAACTCCGTCTTCAACGAGAGCCCTTGGACGAGCATTTATTGAGCTGCTCCTGTTTCCACATTCCCTGCACATTCTTGGATGTCCTCGCACATACTCTTCCCCAAGCTTACTTGTCACCTGTTTCCCAATTCTTCTCCTTCCAGGTGCTGATCAACCATCCAAACCATAACCAAGTTCCCAAGAATTGGTGTAGATCGCACACCTCTTACACTCTCTGTCCAAGAAGAGGACCGTGAGACATGCCACTTAAATATCCGGTCACTGGGATTTCCTCCCCACCACCCCGAAGAGCATCTCCAAGCACTAAAAGCCTGTCACTTCTGACTAATGCCAGAAGTCATAGAGCACCATCTATAAACTAAGTTCATTGTTTTTCCCTCGGGTAACTCAGCATAATGTCACAGACACGGATTGAGAAAGGGACGGATGGGAATGAGCTTATTAGCTCATTCAGGGCTTTCCAGATCCCGTATAATCCCTTCAGTTTAATGCTGGAGAACGGTAATGATTTTGAGACTTAGAGGATCAGAAAAAACGTATTTTATAATGTGCCTCTCAAATCTCCTAATAGGTACTGGGTATTTCCTAACCTGATAGTTAGCCAAGAATTACTCTCAAAGGAATATTTCCTTCCTGAAGAGAGCACAGTTTTGCTCCCAAAGCCCAGAGGCAGGCACCAGGATTCCCATCCGGGAGCCAACCACAGGCTCCCATGGCAGCCCAGTCAGATGCTGACTCTCCCAGCACCGCCAGGTCCACCAGGATGCTGGCGGAAGTCTGTGCGGAGCTCACCCAGCAAACCAAAGGATCTTCTTTGATTCTGGGCCACAAAGTTACCAGCCTTTGAATCACTGGTCTGCTGAGTATTTGGATGGGAGCAGCACAGAAATACGGCCTATGCTGCCTCCTAAACCAAGGATGTCCAAGAAGAAAGGTTGCTTTGCTTGGTGGTGGCCGGTACCAGGGCCTGTCATTTGCCTATCACTTTGAGGGCGGCTATATTACCATGACCCAGATTTCTGAATCCCTGCACCCTTCACCGTAGGGGCAGGCCTGAGAAATCTGTGGGAAAGAGCTCTCACTGCAGCCTATGCATGTGTATAAACACACAAAAGTCTATCAACATAATGTCACTGCAGTACTAAATCGTCCATCTTATAAAACGGTGATGTAAGTAGATTCCCCACTGACTAAATTATAGCCGGGGAATGTCCTGAGACAAGACAGTGAAATGTACTTTAGTGTAAAAGCAAACTTCTGGAGATCTCTGCTTATTGGGAAAAAGAAAAAGAGAAACAAACACATTTACCAGATCAATGGCTCCATACAAGTTGCTAAGAACTCTATTTTTGTGCCAGCAAATTTTTTCTCCTACACATCTTTATTTGCCATCGTGTTGAACTAGGCCTTCTACAAGACAAGGCCATACAATGAGATCCTAGGTAAAGTAAAACAAATTCCTAGCCCTTAAGAAAATATAAGCTAGCCTCTGGGACTCCTGGGTGGCTCAGTCAGTTGGGCATCTGCCTTCAGCCCGGGTCATGATCTCAGGGTCTTGGGATGGAGCCCCACATCCAGCTCCCTGCCCAGTGGGGAGTCTGCCTGAGATTCTCTCTCTCTCCTTCTGCCTCTCCCTTCACTCACATTCTCTCTCTCTCTTTCTCAAAATAAATAAATAAAATCTTAAAAAAAAATAAAATGAAAGGGTCATGGAAATTATAAAAGAACAAACTAGAACTTGTTAATAAAGAAAATAATAAGAATTCCATAGGTGGGTTAAATAGCTGATTGGCTACAGATTAAAAGAGAATTGGTGACCTAGATACAGACCAGAAGAAAGTATCCAGAATAAACCATGAGATAACAAAGAGAACAAAACATGAATGAAAAGCTAAAGAGCCCTGGAAGACAGGGTGTGGTGTAACGTAACATCCATCACAACCCCACGGGGAGAGGAGAAAGGAGACATTTGAAAAGACAGTTAGTGGGAGTCTTCCAGAATCCATAAAAGAAATGAATCCACAGACACAGAAAATACAACTTCTATCAAAGGAAAGAAAAGAATTTCCAAGAAGCCACAAAGAAAACGGAGAATAAAATGATTAGACCACCAGATATATTCTCAGAAGCTAAAAGACAAGGCAGAAGAGAGAGAAATAATACAGCTTAGCCTGGCAGGGCCAAAACCACTACAGACTGGATATCTGACAAATAACCGAGATGTAATTTCTCAGAGTTCTGCAGGCTGAAGTCCGAGATCAGGGCCCCCTTCCCGGAAGCTGATTTTTCTGGTATCCTCACAAGACCGCAGAGGGCATGGAAGTGGGAATCTCATTCACAGGACTCTGTCCTCGTGACCTAATCACCCAAAGGCCCCACCTAACACCATCACGTAAGCACCCGGACTTCAACAGGAGCCTTCGGCCTAAAGCAAATATCTTCATAATGTTGGGAGAAAATAGCAGCCAATCTAGAATCAATCATCCAGCAACAGCTTTTAACAACACAGACAAAGCAACGTCTTTTTTGATAAATAAACACTAAGAGCAAGCATTACTCACATAAGCCCATCAAAGGAACATGGAACAGACTGACTTCAGAAAGGTTTAAAAAAAAAAAAAAAAAGCACCAAGTAATAGTCAATCAAGAAACCAGTATCAATAAATCTATAAACAAAGCTGTTTGTCATGATGATGAGGGTGGTATCACATTTATGTTATTAAATTTAAAAAAAATAAATAGATATGATGGACAGCCACAGCATGGAGGCCAGGGGCAGGTGAACGTGGCTGGTATTCCTCAGCCCGCGCAGGCCATGCAGCTGCTGGGAACCCAGCAGCGGGCAGGGGCAGAAGTTCCCCAGCTCTCACGGAGCGCACATTTCTTCAGACTTGACATTCTTAAGTATTCATTTAAGAATCATTAGGCATTTGTTACATATGCATGGTAATAGTTCATGGTTTACCTGGCTTTTAAAAAAATCCATGAGTTAAAAAATGAAAAATAGTCTAATTTATCTGATATGAGAATTGCAATTTTGAGGTCCGTTGGCATGAAAGATGATTTTCCATCCCTCACTTTCAATACAAGGGTGACTTTAGGTTGAAAATGAGCCTCTTATAGACAGCATACGGATGGGTCCTGCTTTTTTCCCCAATATGAAACCCTGGGCCATTTCATGGGAACATTTAGGCCCTTCACATTGAGAGTAACTATTGGAAGATATGAATTTAGTGCCATCATGTTGTCTGTAAACTCCCTGGCCCTATAGATTGTCTCTGTAAATATCTGGTCTATATTACTCTTGGGGTCTTTCTTCTTTTAGAGAATCCCCCTGAATATTTCTTGCAGGGCTGGCTTGGTGGTCACATATTTTTCCAGTCTTGCCTCTCCTAGAAGCTTTTTGTCTCTCTGTCTGTTCTCAATGATGGCCTTGCCAGATAAAGTACTCTTGGTCGCATGTTCTTCTCATTTAGTGCCCTGATTATGTCTTGCTCTTTCTGGCTTGCAACTTCTTTCAAGAAACATCTCCAGCAGGGCACCTGGGTGGCTCAGTGGGTTAAGCCGCTGCCTTCGGCTCGGGTCATAATCTCAGGGTCCTGAGATCAAGTCCTGCATCGGGCTCTCTGCTCAGCAGGAAGCCTGCTTCCTCCTCTCTCTCTGCCTGCTTCTCTGCCAGCTTGTGACCGCTCTCTCTGTCAAATAAATAAATAAAATCTTAAAAAAAAAAAAAAAGAAAGAAAGAAAAGAAAAAAAGAAACATCTCCAGGGGCACCTGGGTGGTTCAGTGGGTTAAAGCCTCTGCCTTTGGCTCAGGTCATGATCCCAGGGTCCTGGGATGGAGCCCCACATCGGGCTCTCTGCTCAGCAGGGAGCCTGCTTCCTCCTCTCTCTCTGCCTGCCTCTCTGCCTACTTGCACTGTCAAATAAATAAATAAAATCTTTAAAAGAGAAAGAAAGAAAGAAAGAAACGTCTCCAAAGGCAAGGGAAACAAAAGCAAAAATGAACTATTGGGACATCATCAAGATCAAAAGCTTCTGCTCAGCAAAGGAAACAGTCAGCAAAATTAAGCGGCAACCTACGAAATGGGAGAAGATATTTGCAAATGACATTACAGATAAAGGGCTGATATCCAAGATCTATAAAGAACTTCTCAAACTCAACACCCAGAAAGCAAATAATCCAGTTAATAAGTGGGCAGAAGACATGAACAGACACTTCTCTAAAGAAGACATACAAATGGCCAACAGACACATGAAAAAATGTTCAACATCACTGGCCATCAGGGAAATTCAAATCAAAACCATGATGAGAAACCACCGTACACCAGTTAGAATGGCAAATTTAACAAGGCAATAAATCACAAATATTGGTGAGGATATGGAGAAAGGGGAAGCCTCTTACACTGTTGGTGGGAGTGCAAGCTAGTATAGCCACTCTGGAAAACAGTATGATGGTTCCTTCAAGACATTAAAAATAGAGCTAGCCTATGACCCAGCAATTACACTTCTGGGTGTTTACCCCAAAGATACAGATGTAGTGAAGAGAAAGGGTACATGCACCCCAATGTTCACAACGGCCAAACTGTGGAAGGAGCGGAGACACCCTTCAATAGACGAATGGATAAAGAAGATGTGGTTCATATACACAATGGAACATCACTCAGCCCTCAGAAAGGAATACCCACTATTTGCATCCACATGGGTGGAACTGGAGGGGATTATGCTAAGTAAGTCAGGCAGAGAAAGACAATTATCGTATGATTTCACTCATATGCAGAACATAAGAAATGGCACACAGGACCTTACGGAAAGGGAGGGAAAATTGAAGGGGAAGAAATAAGAGAGGGAGACAAACCATGAGAGACTCTGGACTCTGGGAACCAAACTGAGGGTCACAGAAGGGAGGAGTTGGGAGATGGGGTAACTGGGTGATGTTTATTAAGGAGGGCACGTGATGTGATGAGCACTGGGTGTTATACGCGACTAATGAATTGTTGAACACTACATCAAAAACTAATGATGTACTATATGCTGGCTAAATGAACATAAAAAAAATTAAAACAGAAAGATTCAATCAATTCAAAATGAAACAAGAGAAAAAATAAGCATAGAGAACAAGCACAGGTCATATGTAAAGGACAAAGAAGAGAGAGTAAGTCGAATTAGGTTGATACTCATATAACCATCAATGAAAAGATAGGGAACTTCAGACTGCATTTTTAAAACCCATCCTTATGCTGTTTAAAGGAACTCTCTCTAAGCCTAAGAACATAAATAGGATGGAAATAAAATGCTTGCACAATGTCTACTCTTGTAGCTTATCGTTCAAATTGTCCAGAAAATACCTCTTTCTACATACTGTGAGTGGGTTTGTTTGGAATCTAATTCTCAGTGACATTTTATTTTTTCTCTTTATTATTTTTTAGAGCAGGGGAAGGGACAGAGAGAGGAAGAGAGAGAATCTGAAGCACTCAGGGCAGACCCTGCTGCGGGACTTGATCTCACCACCCTGAGATCATGACCTGAGCTGAAAACGACAGCCAGAGGCTTTACCGACTGAGTCACACGGCGCCCCTTCGTGATGTTTTAAAATTTACTTGCCTTGTTTCAGTGAGAGGGGATTTGTTGGCACGATGCACACACCTGCGATGAAACATTTATTTCTGTTAGCATCTCTCAAAGAGCTGTAATTTTTTTTTCTAGGACACTGGCTTTTGAACCTACTCTCAGTTTATGAGATTAGATGTTGCTTTCCCTGGCCTCAACACCCTCAAAGATGTTAGCAATTTTTATGTGAGGGAATACTAAAGGAACTGACAAGTGCACATTCTCACGGGTAATTTTTCTTGACGCTCCTCGGTGTTGTCAATTGGGAGCCTTCGCCAGCCATAGGGTACCCAGAAATGCTGAGCTCTAACTTGCTTTCCCCACCATCACCACCAGAGGGCGCCAGAGCTCCAGTAATCTGCAGTAGCCGCGCATTTGCGAAAAAGACAATCCCAACTATTGGAGTTTTCCACGGCTTTTCACCAGAACATAGCTGCGCCTGGTGGGGAATGTCCACTTCTTGAAGGCGAAATGAAATGCCAGGCCATCGAGGTGTACTGTCTGCACAGAGCACAGTGCCCTGAATTAATAATTTGGCCCTAAAACATTTTATTGTAAAGAAATACTTACAATCAAGAAATGGGAAACTATTGGTGAAAATTACTTTGCGGTCCAGTGACTTTACAGCTTACATTGAATAAAAAAATACGTCACTTATATAGAAAATTATTCTCCCCTGCCGTGTCTCTAAATGGGTATTGAAAGAACAATGCACTGGATCCGTCTCTTTCTCTATTAAACTCTGTAAAGCTCGCTGGGCCTGTAGTTCTTCTACTGACAGCTGTGTACCATGTCACCATGAGGCGAAACTGGACAAAGGCGCCCTACGTGGGACCTTTGTGCTAGCCCTCAGCCCTGTATATACTGTTTTTCCTGATATATGTGAACGATGAAGTGTAATTTGTCACTTGGGCCCAGTGAGAGACTAACAGTATCTAATCATAACAGAACAATTACACTCTACCATAATAAACGTGAATGTGCTCTCTCTCCCTCGCTTACAGGGTCTTATTTTACCGTCCTCACCCCTCTTGTGAGATAAAACACCTACCTGAGGCGCTGAGGGGGAGTGATGTCAGCGTTGTGACCTTAGCGTTATGACGTCAGCATTATGACATCAGCGCTGTGACAAAGCACCCGCCGGCTGCTGACATTCTGATGCTGCTGCGTGAGGAGGAGCCTCTGCTTCAGGAACGAGGTTACCCAGCAGATCACAGTAACCCTGGATAAGGGGAGACTACTGATTTTCTTCTTTTTCTTTAGAGAGCAGGGGAGGCGCAGAGAGGGAGAAAGAAAGAGAGAATCTTAAGTAGGCTCCATGCCCAGCACTCAGCCCATCCCTGGCTCCATCACACGACCCTGAGATCATGACCCGAGCAGAAATCAAGAGTCAGTCGCTTAAGATGGCCAAGTGCTCCACTACCGACTTTTTTTTTCATAGGCAGACAACTTTAAAGTAAAGAAAGATCTTACAATCTCTTACTACGAGCAGACCAATAGCCCAAGAAAACTTTGTTCTTTTAACAGAAAGAAACCGAATTCTTATTTTGCCCCAGCTTACTTTTCATATTAAAACTCATTTACTGGGGTGCCTGGGTGGCTCAGTGGGTTAATCCTCTGCCTTCGGCTCAGGTCATGATCTCAGGGTCCTGGGATCGAGCCCTGCAACAGGCTCTTTGCTCAGTGGAGAGCCTACTTCCCCCTGCCTCTCTGCCTACTTGTGATCTCTCTTTCTCTGTCAAATAAGATCTTTAAAAAAACAAAAAAACTCATTTACTTAAATTTATTTTAATCTTAGCCAGTCCTGACTACACACAAAATTCCTAAAGATTTCTTTCCCATAAACCTATGACTTGTTGTTGTTGTTGTTGTTAATTTTATTAACATATAATGTATTATATGCCCCAGGGGTACAGGTCTGTGAATCTTCAGTCTCACCCAATCCACAGCACTCGTCATAGCACACACCCTCCCCAGTGTCTGTAAGAGGCAGGGTCGGGGTTCATGGAGGGTAGTAGGGAAGGAAAAAAATGAAACAAGATGGGCTCTGGAAGGAGACAAACCATAAGACTCTCAATCTCAGGACGCAAACTGAGGGCTGCTGGGGGGCCGGAGGCGAGGGATAGGGTGGCCGGGTTACTGACTTTCTAATTAGTAAGGAAGAGCAGTGGGGAAGCTTTTATGACCTGTTACAGTGTTGTAGGACTATTTCATTATCAGAAAGGTTATTGAGGATTTGAAGCAGACGAATGACCAGAAGAGGGAAATCATAATGATAATAATAATATGAATAATTATTATGAAATAATAATAATTCCTTCCTCCCAGAAGGAAGCAGTGGTTAAGAAATCTCATGACGTTTTAAGTTCTGGGAAGCAGCTACACTGTGGGATCACCCCCCACACACACACACACACATTCCAGGAACTAAAGGTTTCCGCCCTTCTTCATGATTTCCATGTTCCCCTCTCTAAAACTGTAAGCCTTCTTCCTTTTGAGACTTTCTTCTGCGGAAATGAATGTTCTCCCAATTACAATGGCCAGAAGACAACCCTCTCTCTCATCGGCTGGTGCATTTTGTCTTGCACACCAACTTTCGGCCAAGCTTTTATTACTTGATTTCTTTTCCTCGTCCTTTTTATTTCACATGGGTAAAATGAGGACAGATTTTCCTATACTTGTCACGGTCATTAATAAGTTAATCTATCTGACTGAGCTAAGAAATTGGCCTTTTTCCATTTTTACTGGAGAAAACTGGAGTAGACTTACCACTTTGCATCACGGGAAGTAAGTAACTACCTAACTTGTTCTATAATTATATGTAAGGGGGGGGCGTGTCTTTGCTGAGACACTTTAAACTCTGAACTGTTCAGCTCTGTTGCCTCAACTCCCCACCCAGCCCCCACCCCGCACATGCCCAACACTTCATAGAAATAATAAAAACCTGCCATGTTGCAAGAATGCTAGAGGGTCCTTTTCCCACACGTGCTTATCTCTCACAGCAGTTCTGAGAGAAAGTGATGATCATCCTCATGTTTCTGAGGAGACCACTCCGCCTGAGGGAGGAGAAGAGACCAGGGCTTAGATATTGGCTTTACCACTAAATACCCTCATGACCTCGGGCAAGTCGATTTCGGTTTTCTTGTCCTTAAAATGGGAATGATAATAGCATCTCCCTCACGGAGCTGCTAGGAGCATACTAATGGGGAGTTCAGTCAATGCCAAGCACATACAACTCGGTCCATCTCAGACAGGAGGTGTGGGCAGGTGACTCCGCTAGGAAAGTGAGTCTCACTAACCCAGGTTCACACAGCTGGAAAGTGACCGAACTGGAATCCTAACCCAGATACTTCTGACTTCAAAGTTGGCAACTCTTTCTATTATGTTGCCCTGCAGTAGCCGAGGTTTTCTGTAAGATTTTATATACACATTTTGACGGCAAAGAGATATAGTAGCGTTACCAATAAAAGACTTTTGAAAATGAGGCACCTGGGTGGCTCAGTCAGTTGAGCGGCTCCCTCTGGCTCAGGTCATGATCCCAGGGTCCTGGGATCAAGCCCCGCATAGGGCTCCCTGCTCAGCAGGGAGTCTGCTTCTCCTTCTCCCTCTGCCTGCTGATCCACCTAATTGTGCTATGTCTCTATCAAATAAATAAAATCTTAAAAAAAAAAAAAAAGACTTTTGAAAATAGAACTATCTATACTAGTACCGATTAGGATAAATCCTATTGGGGAAAAAGAATGTAAATATGATTTTAAGAAGAAAAAAGAATAGGGGCTCCTGGGTGGCTCAGTGGGTTAAAGCCTCTGCCTTCAGCTCAGGTCATGATCCCAGGGTCCTGGGATCGAGCCCTGCATCAGGCTCTCTGCTAGGTGGAGAGCCTGCTTCCCCCTCTCTCTCTGTCTGCCTCTCTGCCTACTTGTGATCTCTGTCTGTCAAATAAATAAATAAAATCTTAAAAAATAATAATAAAGTTTTTAACCTTAAGGAAGGATGTGTTCATTAAATAAATGGTTGTGACTATCAGTCATTACGGTATTTCTATTCCATTTGATACATTTAGATACATTTCTTGAAGTAATACAACAGCTTATACTTTAAGATGTTAATATTTACATTATGCCAAAAATTATTCTTTCTACTCTTTTAACAAGATGAAAAATTTTAGATTCTAATAATATTCACATTTTCCATTTCCTATGCAAGCAAAAATGTTTGAAGATCTCGTTTCTAGAGAAACACAGATGTAGCTACCAGGCTCCCTGTGTAACGGTCCATCATTGGAAAACAGGTGAAGAAATTTTGCAGACTATGGATTGTTATGCATTACTATATTACAATTATTACTCCACAACGAAAACACAAAGACTACAGCTTCCCACAAAAACACTAATGAATCTCTCAATTTACTGTTGAACGAAAGCAGCAAGACTCAAAAAACTCCTATGGTCAGATTCACTTATGTTCATAACCAAAGCTAAATTATATTGCTTAGAGATGTTTGAGAAGTTATGTCATTACTCCCAAGAATTCCCTCCCCCTTCCCCACAAGAGGATTGTGAAACGCATGAGACTTGCACTATTTTATTATTGAATTCACATTTCTGCCCTTTTGAGTTTGGGTCAAAGGCTTTGTCATATGACATGCTTGAGCCAATTAAAAGAGCAGACATGGAGCTTGTCACATTCAACCAGAGGCTATAAGGGGTGTCAAGAATTTCTTCCTGTTCTCCAGCTCTGTGCTATTTCAAAGGGAACGGTCCTTTCCAATTTGGATTCTGGAATGAAGAGACGTGAGGAGTAGATCCTAAGCCAAACCATAAAACCTTATCAATTCAAGATACACAGGTTTGTTTTGTAGCCGCTGAGATGTTGCTACTGGTCATGACTGCAAAACTAATATGATGCAATGCGGGTGCTCAAGACTTCCAAGTAAAGCGAGAAAAGGAGGCAAAAGTGAAGGCAGTGGAGAGGGAGGAAGTTGTGATCCAGAAGAGGGAGGGGAGGGAGGCTTGGGGTATTGGTTACAGAGGCGTGTGCTGTGTGATTTCTCAATGAACTACTACAAATATTTCGTGCACTTTTCTGTGTTCCTTTTCCCCAACTACAAACATCAGAACAGCAAGATATTCTCCCAATCCCTAATTAACATTAAATTAAATCTAATGTTAAATTAATTTAAATTTAAATTAAAAAAAATTCTCCCAATCCCTATTTAACATTACTTAATATTAAGCATTATCATCAAGCGATATTACTGAGCTACCAGTCTAAGCAAATGGAACTAAAAGTTACTCATCACACTCATTTTCTTGGTTTTCATTAATTCATTCAATATGTTTTAAATGTTCCCTGTGTAGAGCTAGGGATAAAACAAAATAAACATAGCTCTCCGCATCGTGAAACTGATGTGTATGTACACTTGTATGTATCAGGGAGCCGATGAGATTATGTAGGGGAAAGATAAAGGGACTGGGGAGGATCTGGGGAAATAATCCAGGGAGACGGATAAAGAAGTGCATTGATTGGGCAACAGGAACCTGCGTGGCAAGCAGGAGGGTCAGCAAGGGAGTCAGTGGTGGCTGCGCGGCGCGTGCGTTATCTGCTGGTGTGCTTTCCCGGACACACATTCTGCGTACGCTCCTCATATGGAAGCGATGGCATCCCAGCAGTCTGAGGCTCTCAACTGTTTATAATTACCTGTACTCAACAGTCTGACTCCCAGGTACCTCTTCCAGGTCCAAACACAGGGACAACACTAGATCAAAGTAGGGCAAGAGCTTTCAGCAGCATTCACCGAGGTCTTTTGCATATCTGAGCTGCATTGAGCACACACAGAGCAGCAACCAGGCCAAGAAAAAAAAAGAAGAAAATCAATAGCAACTGAGTACCCCTTTACTGAAACTTAAAAAATAAAAACTACTTTAAGGAGGGAATACTAGGTTTGTCAGGTAACTCTAACACCTGATAAGTTGCTTTAAAAACCTGACTCTTAAATCCTAATATGCTCACCTTCAGAAAATCCTGAATGCCTAGACACTATAGTTAAGCCCCACCCCCACAAAAAATAAATATAAAAAATAAGTAAAAATATATATTAAAAATATTAAAAAATAAAAATTTATAGATAGAGATATATAGATGGTGTCCAAAAGAATCAATGGGAGCATAAGTAAAATGTGACAGACTAGCTCTGCAAGAAAGCCTTATGCTCCTTGCTCATCTCATGGTTGTTTCTGGAAAGTGAGCACCTAAGAGAACACTATCCTTCCCCAACACTCCTTGCATCTCTTCACGGTTCTGCAATTAGTTCTCACCCCTGGAATCTGACTCGGTGACACTTCTGGGCCAAGCTAATTAAGCAGGTAAGATTCCTCCACTTTTCACTTGGTCCTGATCAGCCAGGTTGAAGGGCTGTGAGCCCTGGGATGGTCATCCTAGGATGGGACGTCCCTGGGTCCTTCAGTCACACCATGAGGAAAGCTGCCTGTACACCATCTTGGCTCCTTGCAAAAGCAAGAAAGGGACTTATTTGCTTGAGCTACTCAAATTTTGGAGTTTAGCTATTACAACAGCTTGCATCATTTTAATTAACACAGAGTACTCGAGCTCTCCAGTGCTGTGCTGAGAGTGACAATTAGGTTGCCATCAGCCTCTTCCAACGTAACTGCACGTGTAAACCTTTAAATGCAGGTGAACAGGATTCCCACAGTAGTATAGTCTCTGCTTGTCTCTGCATACATAGTACAATAGTAAGGGTTGTTTTTTTTTTTTTTTTTTTTTTTAATATTTGGAGCAAGAGCAGGCACAGAGGAGGAAGGGGGCAGAGGGAGAGGGAGAAGCAGGCTCCTCGCTAAGCAAGAAACCCAACGCAGGGCTCCATCCCAAGACCCTGGGATCATGACCTGAGCCAAAGGCAGCTGCTTAACAGACTGAGCCATCCGGGTGCCCCAACAATTAAGGGAGTCTGGAAAGCAGCAGGGAAGACTGCAGCAATGGGACAAGCCCTAAGCTGCTCAAACCCACCCAACTTGGGGCCTCTTCTAATGGAATCTAGTTCCCTCGAAGCCCAAATCACCTTGCTCTGGTCCCCTTAGAGCAGCTCAGAATCCTCCTCCTCCAGATCCCATCAGATTCCTTCCAGCCCTTCGTACTCACCTCCTTTCCCAGGTAGGTTACAGCCCTTCTGAGCCTCCGTGGGAGTGGGGCCAAGGACACAGACATGGTGGCATTTAGGAGCAGAGCCTTTTTGTCGCAGGTATCCAGTGCTGATCGGAACCTTTACTTTTCTACTCCCAGATGCCTGTTTCCAACTATACTCAAGAGATGCACCAGTGGGATGTGTATCGACGACACATATTCCAAAGGGGAAATGCCTCTTTGCTGACAAGTGGGAAGGAAGCGCCCAGCTGAGAAACTACTTGAAGCTTGAGGTCTCTTCAGCCAGCGGAGGGCACACCTATTCCAGTGATACATTTTCCTTCTGCAAGGATAACCTGTTAATCAGGCAACAGTTTAATGAGCCCTGAATTCTTGCTTCAACCTACCACTTGGAGAGTAGATGATGAAAGAGTAGAAGGGAAAATGCCTAAGATTAAAGTTCTGACACAGGGTTGCCCAGGTTTGGAGAAAACGAGCAAAAGCAAAATCTAGCTTAACTTTTATCATCCCAGATAACCTATCCTTATGTTAAAAAACAACATAAAAGTACCCTCTAAACTCAGCTGATTCCCTACTCTTGAAAGAGTATTTCTACTGTTTTGGTTGTCTTGAGTTTTCTGGTAAACGTTCTAGATCTTGTTAAAAACTCTTTTGATATAAAAAGGAAAACTGCAATTTCTACAACCTCCTACGTTCCGTGCAAGCCCCTTGGGCCAGATGTGAGGAGCCAGCCAAGCCAGCCCACATACCCAAGCTGGTAGCTCAGCAAAGAGGGAGCTTCTGACCCATTGCCTCATGAGCTGCACGTGCACCTTGATGTTGTTAAAAGTCAGGTCTATGTGGTGGTTTTCTTGTAGAAAAGTAAAGCACCTTCCATGTTAATCCCCTCCTCCAGGCACTACCACTTGGCTCTCTTCTAACCAAAAGCTGGGTCAAAGAAACAAAGGCAGCATTTGCCACGACTGAGCAGTCTAAGTGGGCCCCAAAGGAAAGAAGAGTCAGATCTAACATCACCAAGAGCTCAAGAGAGTAAATGCCGGCACCCACAAAGGAAGAAGAGTGTCAACTGGAAAGCAACCCCCGTGATTTGGCCACATTATAAAGACAAGGACTTCATTCATCATCAATATTTATTGGGCGCCTATGACGTGCAGGGCACTATGCTAGGCGCTGGGAAGATACAAAGATAAACCCAACAAGACTGCCCTCAAAGAGCTTACAGTCTAGCAGAGGAGCATACAGTGTCTGGAGAAGATATTTTAGTTGTAAATTACCTCCCCCCCACCCCCAGCCCACCAAAAGGAAAAAAAAAAAAGGAAAGAAAAGAAAAAGACAAAAAGTTAAGTTTCTTAGACTTGGTTTCATCCATTTTCTTTTCGTTCAGCAGCTTCACATAAAAAGCAGAAATCTGCAAGTCTTTTAAAATGCGTACTTTCACTACTAAACAAAATTCATTTTCATTAGAAAAAAGTCTGTTTATTGCAATTAAGAAAATCCTCAAACATCCCTTCAGTATTTTCATGAATTTTTTTATGAATCTGTTATTTGTGAAGTAAACAATTTCCCAAATTGCATCACAACACACCATAACTTTGGGAACCCATCTTGTTAAACCACTGGCAGTCACAGATAGTGCACACGGGCTCTCTGCTGAAAGGAAAGCTTCTGAAAGGAACAGGTGCTATTTACTACCAAAGTTCACAGCTTACGGTATTCCCCTTCACCCATTTCAGGTCAAATTCAAGATATTATAAAATAGCACCTCCACTAACATATACCTCAAAGATCCAAAGCTTTAGATCGCTAAGCTTTAGATAGAATAGTGAAAAAAAATGTTCACTATAACCTCAAAGCCCATCTCTTAAGTGCTAATACGAGGCCGGCCAGACCCACCAAAGAACTGGAAAACAATTCCAAAAAAGGAAATCTATTACACCCTTAGGAACTTCTGAAGTTTTCTACTATTTTCCTTGAAGCATAAAGAAACCAAACCTCATCAACCAGGAAAATATAAAACACGGTCAGAGCTGCATGTCTAGGTTAACCTGCTAGAGAAAAGGAGTCTGTGAGCATAAATAGATGAGCTCACTTCTAACCCCAAGTATTTTAGATTAAGTATCTTGCAACTCTTTTCCTTCCCCAGTATCCTGGAAATGTCCGGGCTCAGACATTTCAAATAAGACTTAGGGTTCTGAAAGTTTGAAGCCTTGGGCCTGTGTGGAGACCACAAGACTTCTGGAAACACGAGCACTGAAGGTAGGTGGTGCGCTTCTCAAACCGAGCACGAAGCCATCTGCTTTCACGCAGGATCATAGTCAACAGACAAGGCCGCGCACCCAACAATGAGTTCCTGAGACAGAGGCTTCTTATTCCCATGCTGGAGCATTCCTGTCCTAGCACTTTCTCCAAGTTGAGCAAAAACAAGAAATGGTTTAATCATTGGGCTAGTTGCACCTTTCTACTCGTCTTCCTCACCCAACTCCAAGAAAAGTGGGTGGCTTGTCAGGTACACTTTAACTCAAGTAAAGGTCAACATTGACCTCTAGCAAACCCATGATCTGCTCACCACCGAGGGAAGAGGGACTAAGCCAGCGCCTGCTCCCAGCCGGGGCTCCTGCGTTCTTGCGCACGCCTTCCTGAATGCGCGTACCCAATTTTTCAACTTTGACATCTACAGAGACTACATTTCCATGTTTTATTTGTACCTAGGAGGTTAAATGTTCTGGGCATAAAAATCTAACAGAAATATAGTCCAATCAGCACAGGACAATTATGGGTTAGTCTTCCCGGTCATCTTCTTGCCTTCACGTTACTAAGATGCTTTCTGTTCAATCTCTCTGCTGAACGGATAGCACAAATTTTTTAGACTTGTGTGGTATATGAAAGAGCCACTATTTAAGTTAGTGAGTCCGACTCTTGTCATTTTAGATAAAGAAACCAAGACCCTGAACATTTTAATGAAAAAGCTGGGAGCCAAACCCAGTCTGGTATTCATGATACAACAGCTTTGACTTTTGACAGGAACACATGCTCTTACATACAACAGCTGTAAAAACCACCATTAATTAAATGATGTATTTCCAATGAGGTAAATACAACAACTGTTAATTGAAACCCATTCTTAGGAAACATTAGCCCTTTTTGGTTACTGCTGATAGTGTAACTACAGTGTTTGGTCTTGCTTTTAAGGGTAATTGATTTGTAGTTGCTTCCTTGAGCATGTTTATTTGCTCAGGGTAGGAAAAAATCACATTCAATATGATCATATATTCAACCATGTATTATTCTGCATTTAATTTCTAAATCATTTCTACATACATCTGGATTCTTCTACTTTTAACATATGTAATATTAATTTATGCAGAGAATGAAATGAGGTATTATCTCTACATAAGTTGTTGGCAGCTTGAGGGTGTCCAGGGTAACATAAAACATAATGAAAATTGTAAGTGAATTTTGATTGGTCTATACTCTGAGCTACAGGAGAAAGGATACGCTTAGAGAATGACTGAAGTTTTAACTATCTTCCTTGCTAGGTATGAATCCTCAAAGCGATTCAATAAACTTCCGGGTTTCAGTTTCTTCATCTGCAAAGAGCTAACATCTGTACTACTTACCTCGTTAGATCATCGAGGATAACACACAGTAAAAATACAGGAGAGTGCTTCTAAGTGGAAAAGCGCACCAACAAATATTATTACCCCAATAATTATTAAAATGTGGACCTAGAAACTTTTAAATAACTACCACTCATGGCACTAGGCATGCTCACAAGAACAAACATAACTCAGAAGGTAAACCATGCAAACATTTTCAACTTTCAATGGCAATGCTAAAAATTCACACAAAGATATAATACAAAGGAACATTTTTAGAGAAAGCACTGAGACACACATATTTGGTTGACTTAAGAGACTTTAAAATGAGTTAGAATGATTTACAGCATATAAAGAGGTATTTAGTCTTTAAGTGGAGGAAGTTGCTAGTCACCTGTAAGGAAAACAAGCATATGGGGCATTCCAGAGACAAACGGAATACAATTCCATCACTTCTGGCTATTTTGTAAACCAGGTGTCTTACAAATAACCATTTTAATTTTTCTGGTAATGCAACATACCCTAAAAAGAGAATGTCCACTTCTGCATCACATCCAATGTGAACCTGCATGAATGCGAGGCATAAAATACAGTTCTTCTAACTCCACAGGCACCTGAAAGTCTTAACTACCCTTCATGCTCACTGTATATTCCGTAAGGAACCATGGACATACAGGGAATACCTCAAACATAAATTTTTTACAAATCTTTATTGTGTAGTTGTCTTGTTTTTGTATTTTTATAATATTCTGGTGGCCTTTTTTGTGTGTGTTTTGCTTGTAAAATTAAGTAGCACATTAACCTTTCCCCTTCAACTACGCCTTTGATGTTAGTTCTTAAACCACCCCCCGTAAAAAAAAGGAACAACCAAATGAAGATGCAAGGGAAGAGAAAAAGAAGATATGACTCATTAAGTATAAAAATATGTTGTTTCAAATTCAGAATAATTTAATAACTCTTCGTTATTTCATATGTATCTGGAAATGGGACAGATACGTGACCTGATCCTGTCACAAGAGGTAGAATTCCAGCATTTGGTACAACGTTCCAAGAGAGGGTTAAAGTGACATTCCTGTTTCCCCTATAAAAAGACAGAATAAACATTTTTATTAGATGTCAGCAGAAACATTTTTAGTTCAACAAAAAACATTCAACTCAAGCACTGGGGTTCAAATACTTCATAACCAGCTATTTGTAGCCGGAATCCTAATCTACCAACAGAAGTCCTCTCAAATCTTTGAAATCCAGGAGCGACGCTGGAAAACCAGCCTTGGATTTCTGCAGGCATCCCATAATGACCTAACTAAACTCACTCACGTACTGTGAGTGCCAGTTATTAGAGCTATGGGTCATAAAGCTTAATTGAGTAAAACAGAGCGAGAATATAGAAAGAGATTGGAGCTAGATATCCGAAGGCGATGATTTGAAATCGAATTCTCTCCTTGTCTAGACTGTGAACAAATCATCACTCATGGCTCCAACTTTTCATCTGCAAAACCTGAGGTCTGGTTGCAAGAGCTCTCCCCTAAATTCCTTTCCAGTGTTTACTCACAGAGCTTACGAGCTAAAATGACCCAAAATCTCAGTTATTCTAATTCTTTCCCTGTGCATCAAAGGAAAGGGGGTTCAGAGAAGTTAAGCACAGCTGGAACCCTCAGTGTCAATCCTGGACACACACACTACCTCCTCTTGAAGGGCCCCCTGCAAAGGTCACAGCAGAAACAGCTAAGGGCCTTTCTCAGTACGACTGAGCCATTTCACTTACCGCACAAGAACTCTGTGCTCATCTTAGACCCGTGTCTGTGGCAGTGTTTCTACCCAATTTTCCAGATCAGATCTGTATTTATTTTCTCTCAACTTTCCCCTTTTTACCCTCTAATCACTTTCTTAAAAACAAAAGTACATTATATAATTCTCTCCCCCACATTATTTAATTACATGTAAAGAATGACAAAGAACCAGGGCACCTGGGTGGCTCAGTGGGTTAAAGCCTCTGCCTTTGGCTCAGGTCATGATCCCAGGATCCTGGGATCAAGCCCCGCATAGCCTGCTTCCCTCTCTCTCTGCCTGCCTCTCTGTCTACTTGTAATCTCTGTCAAATAAATAAATAAAACCTTAAAAAAAAAAAAAAAGAATGACAAAGAACTGCTCACTTGAGGCCATTTCCATCGTCAAAGAAAAAATATTTTGTTTTCATATCTTTCAACAGCAGCTTTGGATTATCACCTCGCAGAACAATCTTGTCCCAAAGGACAACTTGGTTCAGAGCCTACATTAAAATGAAAATTAATTAGATAACTCATCAGAACTTACAACTCTGTCACTTCAAATTAAAAGCAGTGCTATGCAAATACTTTAATTTACATTAATGAATACACGTTTTCAGGGAATTGCTAAAATCCTAGAGCATAACAAAATAACAAGTGGATAGATACAAGAAGTTGAACTTTTCTGGGACAAAAAATTTCCCTAAAGCAAATCACTGCTTTTGCTAAAACAACTGTATTTCTTAGGGCACTCGAAGCTTACTCTAAGGTTTTATTTAGACTCATGTGCACTCCAGAGTGGGGCCCTTGGAGAAACAGAGGGATTAGAATCATCGGAAAGCAAGCAAGCATACTCCTAAATCACTTTTCCCTGTAAAATTTCTGAGACCTTCCAGCCCAGTATGGACTCTGAAAAGTTTCGGGAAACTGAGACAGCTACTCCTGCTCCACCATGCTCCTCACACAGGTCTCTGCTGCCAGATTAGGTCAGGAATATCTATGTATCTCCAAGATCTTAACATTACCAAGGAATCACTAAAGAAATAAAGTCTTCTAAGTATTTTTCCTTTACATTAATCATAGACACATCATTGTTTTATTATCAAATGTTCTAGAAATCAATTCTTTTAATCCGCTATTCTGACACATCAAAACCAAGTTCTGTTTGGAAAATGAGGGGCATAAAGTGCAGAAAAAACACATCTGTGACCGCTATTAAACCCAAGAAATCTGTTCTTAGTAAGCTATCATCCATTACTATTTAGCCTGGAAGGTCAGTTGCTCAGCGTGTGGGGACTACATTCGCTGAAAAGAAATGTGGACATTATTTCTAAGAAGGTTCAAATCTTCACCACAAAGCCTTTTTCTAGCATAAAACAGAAACATCAAGCCTGAAGAATATATAATCTAAGATATGCCAAAGTGAAATGACTTTTTAATGCACATTTATTCCTTCACCAAAGGAACGATCTGTTAAGTTCCCAGTTGTATTAACTTACTAGTCACACTGAGGTAAACCAGAATTATGAATATAATTTAGATATACCTGTCACCAAGAAGGTAACATATTAATTCAAATAATCTGTTGAGAGCTATAGAATGATATGTGTATATACAGTCATTACTCTTACCTTCAGAATAGCTTTTTCTATATGTTCTAACATTTTGTTGACTCTCAAGGGCAGGGTTCAAAACCTACACAATCCAGTAATCCTAGGGCCTAACAAAATATTTGGCATAAAAGACATGCTCAATCAAAATGAATGTAAAATGAATTGAAGTACTAAAAATTCCAGTTAACTGATCAAGCCAATCAGCAGATAAAGTTAATTTTTCATCCCTTGAAAGTGAATATAGTTCCAATAAAATACAGAAGTAGACTCATCTCTAACTACAAATCACCTCTAGACTACGCTGATAACAAACATGAGAGTGAAAACAACACAGAAGCATATTGTAATTCCATGGATTTCACCATCATATTTTAATTCATTTATCACAATCACTCACTTAACACTTTCAGGAATTTCTGTTTTAGCAACATCCTATATAAAAATCTCGGTCCTTCTGGGGTGCCTGGGTGGCTCAGTTGGTTAAGCTCAGGTCATGATCCCAGAGTCCTGGGATCGAGCCCCGCATCAGGCTCCCTGCTCAGTGGGGAGCCTGCTTCTCCCTCTCCCTCTCTCTCTACTGCTCTCCCTGCTTGTGTCTCTTGCTCTCTCTATCAAATAAATAAATAAAATCTAAAAAAAAAAAAATTCAGTCCTTCCTCTTATCTGCAACAAAAGCTCTAAATCAGACTGAACCAATAAATTTCAATCACAAATTAATAATTTTAAGTGTTTTATTCTAATAGTTTAGTAGCTTTTAATGACAAAACTTCTGATAAGCTCTAGTTTATGATTAAAAAAGACTACTTTTAAATCCTGAAACTGGTGAATCCCATATAATTCCAAAGCAAAGGAAAATATTTCTCAACATATGGATATGTTAATTATAGCTATACGGCTTAGTAAGATGATTAGAACAGCTCACATCAAAACAAAAATACAAATATTTAGGCAGATTTTAAAATAACCTGATAGGATTAAAAAAAGTGTTATCTTTCTAGTTTTTTATTACATATATGGATAATGAGAGTTGTAAACACAGGTCACAGATTTTGTTGATTCAAGCATCTTGCCATCTTTTCTCCAAAGCTATGAAAAGAATACTTCATCTTAAAAAATTCGATACTCGCACCGCAACTCCACTTCCCCATTTCTTAGTACACTCCTAATTCAACAACAGCCTTTCTGAGCTTATCACTGGAAATGGTACTGAAAGATTTGAGCACAAATTATTTTGAGCACAAACCCAAAATAAGCATTTATTTACAAATTCTGCACATAGTACACATCACTATTGCCATTAGACGATATATCACCACTGATAATGAACATAAATTTGCATTTCTAATAATATTCTTGACCAATGTTTCTCAGACAACTTTGTATTAGATCTCTCTAGGTTCTCTCTTTTTCTAATCCATTAATGTGGCCGAGCACCTCCAAAGAGGAACACACACATCAGCTCTGCTGTGTTCCTGCTGCTTACATGTGGTTGAACCATTTGTGTTATTTTCAGTGTGTAACTTCTCTGCAGGAATGTTTTTAAGCCGTTTTTCCATTTTGTGAGATTTGTTTATTTAAAACTATGTAACATCACCCACTGAACTGGATTATACTGTACAACTTTATAAACCGCTGAACTTGAACAAATAAATTGCATGCAGAACAGTCAACCATTCTGCCCTGCAGAATTCCTCCTCTTCCCCTGGAGAACCTGCATGCTGTCGGAGACATGCGACCGTCTGACCACGGAGCTGAGCATATGAACGTCAGTCCATATTGCAAGTACTCATACAGTTTGGCTTCTTTCCCTTTTATTTTTAAACAAAAAACACATAGCTAGAGTTCTCGTTTCCAGTACAGATCAGGAGCTTGGCAGTTGCCACTCCATCTTAACATCAAGTGAAAAGTTAATGAACTGAAAAACTGGCAAGTCCTCCTAACTCTGTAAGGGAAGAAATAGTAGCTCTTAATGATGTTCCTTATATACCTACAGATTACCCTGCATGCACCGCATTCTGGGGACAAGAAAGTAGACTGCTATAGTAACAGAAAAAATAAAAGGCTACCAACCAAAAGAGATGTTTTCTTAGTAGTCACCTCTCCAGAGGCTTAGGATTTTTACTGAACGACTCATGTCAGATATTTTGAATATGTAAGATTTATATCCTTTCATAAAGAATGAGATTTTAAGGATTATTAAAATACATCTCTCTCTCTCTCTCTCTCTCTCTCTATATATATATATATACTTACATTATTTTTAGTTGAATATTCTGCTGATAAATAAAGAAACAATTGCTTAACATTCCAATCAAATATATTCTCTAGATGTAAACAAATTAAGGAACATAAAAATCATAAAGCAGCAAACAACTTCTAAATCAATCTTATTCTTAATTATCCACAGCAATACTAATACTAAAATAGAAAAAAGAGAGGTGGCTCAGAAACATACTGAGGCACTAGTTTAATAAAAACACAAAAAAGACAAATAGATTATAAAATCTCATTTCAAAATAAAAAAATATGTGTCAGTGAGATTATTAGCATCATTCCCCTGTGCCTCTAACCATGATTTAATAAGAAAGTAACAGAACAATACAAAATTTAGCTTTCTGTAACATTAGCCAAGTCTAAAAGAAAGAAGATTTAATCTTTGATGCATATTCAATTCCACGGAATTTCTAAAGTATAACCAATCATCATAGTTTAAATTTACTGACAGACAAACATGAATCAGCTCATGTAATTAAACGAAATATAATAAATGTTCATGTTGCCTTTGAGCCCATGCCAACGGAGATCAAAATGTCTCAGTCCACAAAGTGCTTTGGTAAAAATATGCAGCTGAACGTCAATCCGATTTCCTCAGCTTACCAGAGTGCAAAAAAATATTCACAATGGTAATTACAAGACTGGTGTTACTGCAAAATGAAATAAATTAAGTGTCTGGATTTTATTAAGTATCATATGTAAATGGCTAAGTCATTTTATTACACGCCTTTATACATACTGACAGCAACATGGTCATTATACTCTGCTTTTAGAACTGAAGTCTAAGAATAGCTCTTTACAAAAAAAAGACCCAATTTCAAGTTTTAGCAGCAGCATTAAGAAAAACTACAAATGATGAGATTGAGAATATATAAGTACAATAATTGAGATGTCAGGAAATTTCACTGTAATTCTCCAGATAAAGTTACTTTACGGAAGAGATCCAAACTCCCTCTTACCAGAGTGTTTTAAAATGACACAAAAACTCAAAAGCTGATATACCAAGTTTCCAATAGGCCTCTTCTGACAGTTACACTATTTCCTCACAAAGTGCCTAGAGAACTAATTTCTAGTCTACTTCTAAACCCAACACTTTATTTCTAAAAAATCAAGTTAAAGTAATTCCATGGCAGTCAAAAGCCCTATCAGGTAAACTCCCCGGGTTCGTCATCTGCTCCGACTGTTGAGACAGTGGCTTTACAGAAGTCCGGACAGTGCAATCACCATAGCCAATTTTAATCCTGAGGTCTTAAAAAAAGGTAGGTGTGATCAGACGGCATGGCAGAGAACAATGCTGCCAACATATTAATCTAAGACCATAAAAGATTACATTGGCCAAAATGGACAGTTATCAAATGGTGGAAATTCAAAAGAAAAAGATTAAATCATTCCCATTTTAAAGTAACTCTTATAAACGTTAAGATTTCTCTTGACTCTCATTATAAAAGTACTTACTAAAAAAACCATAACGGCAAAATTCTAATATGGTTTGCAAATAACCATACTGATAATGAACTTCTAAACCTTAACAGATGATAATTAACTTTTTTAACATATGTTTCTCTCTGCTATCATGAAATATGGATATATTACTTGGGATTGTACATAAAATAATCAATCCAGGAAGGTTGAGCACTGCTAACAGTTCTCTTTCTATAATCCAATCGACCTGATTCTATTTTTTTTCTTTCTGAAATATTCAAACTCTCTTCAAGCTTTCAATCTGTTTAACGTTTCTGTGAAAAGTTTTAAAATCTGTTCACAAAATAATAACTGAAGAATCCATAAATAAATTTTCTCAAGTGTGAATGAGGAGATATTAAAACTATTTTACTAATGGAAATACACCTATAGAAACTTCTAAAGTCTGACTGATTCAGGGGATAGTGAGACTACTGTACCTCCCCCCAAATCACTAAACAACACGTATATCATTATACCAGTACAGAGAAGGCAATAAAATATTTTCTTAAAGGATATCAGCAGTTATATCAAATGTAATGAATCCCAGATCACTTCTTTCTCTAGGTCCAGTGAAGTCTTCTACATTTTTTCTAAAAATAAAGACAAAAGTTTTACCATTCTTCACACATAACAGCACATACAACTCACTCAGTTCCTCAAAGTGAAACACAGGAGCTTGGAGGCACAGGTGGAACAGCAAGAAGTAAAAAATCAGAGAAACTTACAAGTGGGAAAAGAGGATAAAACTTTTAATCCTGTATAAAAATTAGGTCTGTAGCTACAGCATAAACCTTAAAAGAGAATCCCCAGCAAAATGGGGGGCAGAGTGTGAAAACTGCTCCAAGGGAGTGTGAACCCCTGCTGTCAGTGAGTCTGGTGGCGGGGCAGAAGGTCACGGGGGTGCGGGAAAATTAAGATGAATGGGAAGTGCCGCTGTATTGACCGAGTGCTTCCTGTGTGTCTGGGAGGCCCAACAGTGAATTTGTCGTAATTATCTCAAATAATCCTCACAACAAGCCTACGACTTGGGTATTATTTCTATTCTTAAAAGGAAATTAAGGCCCAGGACGCTAAGAAACTTGCTCAAGATTAACAACAGCAAAAAGTGCCGGCGTCCACTGGAATCTAAAACCCGGTACCCCGCAGGCCCCAGGAGCGGGAAAGGTGTGCAGGGCGGGGGGGCATCTGGCAGCGCACGGCACAGCAGAGCTCTTCGGTGACTGGCTCGCCGGAGACTCCGACGAAGACATCTAGAAAACTACGGCTGAAGAACGAGTGACCCTGACGCGAGATGGAACAGAGAAGATGTGGGAACCGGGAGGGGGGGGGGGGAGAAGAAAAAGGAAAAAAAAAAAAAAAAAAAAAAAACCACCTACGTATCAAAAACTGTGCCGGCGAACACACATTATCGAGGCAACATTAAACCGGCACATGGAAATGACAACGTCATTCTGAAATAAATGCCATTTGGGGCATTTTCGCAGATGTCCTCAGACTCTTCAACCGGCCGCGGCGCGGACCCGAGCGCGGGGCTGTCGCAGGCTCTCCGCGCGCCGCACCGGCTCCCGCCAACTTCAAAGCGGCTGCGAGTCCGCGCCGCCCGGAAGGAGGCAGCGCCCCCACAAGGCAGCGCCCCCGAGGGAGGCAGCCCCCACGCCCCCGCGAAGGCGGCCGGGCGAGAACCGCGGAAGGCCCGCACGCGGGGCCGAGTCCGGTCTGAGAGGGCAGCGCCGAGGCGCGGCGGCCGGCGGGGAGCGGCCGGCGGGGAGCCGGGGGCGCGGAGCCGGGGAGCCAGGAGCGGGGAGCGGAGCCGGGGGCGCGGAGCCCGGGAGCCGCGGAGCCGGGGAGCCAGGAGCGGGGAGCGGAGCCGGGGGCGCGGAGCCGGGGGCGCGGAGCCCGGGAGCCGGCGGGCGGGCGGCGGCGCGGCTCCGCTGTTGTGTTGCTCCCTCATTGGCCGGCGCGGGCGGGGGAAGTGAGGAACAGGAAGGAAGCGGAGGCACCGGCCTGAGGAACACTCAAAATTAAAATTTAAGAGCAAGCCCGGGAATTCGCGGCGGAGGGGTGGGAGTTCGAGGGGACGCCGAGAAGCCGCGACGGCCACCGGGGCGTCCGTCCTCGGGGGCGCCGGCCGCGGAGGAGCGGCGCGGCGGGGGGAGGGGGTCCCCCGGGGCGGCGCGGACGCCCTGCCCGCGGCGGCCCGGCCTCGGCGCCCACCCCGGCCCGGTCCAGGCGCCCCGCCCCGCCCCGCCCCGCCGGCCGGGCCTCCGCCGCACTCACAGCATGATCCGCGAGACGTGCAGCCGCACCGGGACGCTCCTGTCTTTGAAGGCAGTGGTGATGAAGCAGCCGAAGGTGAGCGCCGCCATCACGCTCAGCGAGAAGGCGAACAGCGAGTTCGCCCGCGACAGCACCGTGTTCATCGCGACCGTCTCCCCGGAGTCCCGTTCCGCACGCACACCAGGGACCCCGCTCCGGCCCCGGACCGGCTCCCTGCGATCCGCGCCGCCTGCGCCGCGCGCGTCCCGGGAGCGCGCGCCGCCGCGGCCCCGCCTCCTTTCCGGTCCTCCAACGCCGGCGAGCGCGCGCGCACCCGCCTCCCCGGACACACCCACCCTCCCGGCCTATCGCCGCCACCAATCAGCGACGAGCAAGGAGGGGTGGGGTTTCTCCGCGGAAGGCCCGCCCCCTGCCCTCGCTTCCTCTCCTCCGGGCCCCCTGGTTCGCCTACCCCGGGATCTTGGTCCTTCAGCATGGTGGTCAGCCCCGAGGCTTCTTCAGCGCTACTGTCTTATTAATTTGCACTTAAATCCGGCAGCAAGGCCAGGTAGTTTGGAATGTATTCTGAGGCGTCGCATATGGAAGCAGCACTTCACAAAACTCTTTCCCTTTGTCAAATCTGGTCAAAGTTGGAACAGTTTTTTGGAGGGTATGTATGGGGCAGGGAGAAAGGCCTTCCAGGTCCCCAAAACCAGTTTGCCTTTCCTTTACTTTCCACGTCCAGCCTCAGTCCAGTTCCTACTAATGCTTCGCCTTCCAACTACAGACTAAACCTATTTTAAAATTGATGCTACCAATTTTGAATATTTGCATTTAATGGGGCATTTCCAATAACTAAAAGAATGGTTTCACTGGGTTTTTAGGATCAAAGGAGTTAATTGCTATGGAATTGCTATACAGCACAATGTAGAGAAGTTTTAAATTAGCAAGCCGTCAACACATGATGGCCTCAGGTCTTGGCTTTGCACTCTGGTTCTTTATTCCCTGGGCCCTCCTGTCTTCAGACTTACTTTTTGAATCTGGCCATTCAGTCCAATGCCTTTGGTCCTCCTGTGTACTTGACTATTTGCCTGCATGAAAAGGTAGCTCATTTGGTGACTGCTGCCTGCTCCTCATGACATGCCAGACTAGTCCACTGACCATCCTTGAGGGTTATCAGAAATTATACCAGGGACCGTTGGTTCCTGAGGATCTCTACCACACTCTCCCAAGGAAAATGAAGATCAAGGGGGCCCTTCCGTGTTCCCTAGACAATCAAAGACATCCAAATTTGCTGGGATTCTTCTAATGGTTTAGGCAGTTAATGTCCAACTTCTCTGCTCACATCACCTAGACCTTATGCTTCTAGGAAAGTGAGAGAATGTTAGTGAAGCTTTTGGCATTTTCTTAGTTGAAGAACCTAATTATCCTTGCTCTTTCTGGCCTCCAATTCACTCAGAGATGCATGGTTGAAACTATATCTTGTACATGGCCATGGTAAACATCTGGTCACTGGAGAACCCACATACATCCTGGGCATGCTAGTCCCACCTGAGTAATCAGCCTCAAGGTTGGCTTTGGGGAATTACCCTATTATAATACATTCAGACCACTGAAGCTCTAGGATAAGTAAGATCTGAAAATTCAGGCCATGCCTGGTGAGGTTTATTTCCTTCCTTAACTCATTTGAATAACCCTTATTCTAGTATATGTGCTGCCGAAGCGAGCACTAAATAACCCTTATTCTAGAAATGTTTCTAGATACCCATTGGCAAACAGAGCCAGCTGTATCGGGAATGGAAATAAAAGGGGAAAATAGTTAAGGGAACTGTGTAGAAGGGTTAACATAACAGGTCTGAGACTTCTATCCTTAGAGGTACCTGCTTGCAAGATTTGCCCTTCGGCATCCTGCCTCTGAAGGCAGGGCTGATGAAGCAGCCGAAGGCGAGTTCCACTTTCACACTCAGTGCTCAGCAAGAAGGCAAAGAGCCAGTTTGCCCACGACAGCACGGTGTTCACTGTCGCCCCCAGGCCCTAGGAAATTGGCAGTAAACAGTTCCCTGCACTGATATAAAACTTTTCCTAAATGATTAAAGTGACTCCCTGCACCGAAACTGTTAATTGAAACAATGTGGTTTATGCCAAACACCTGCTTTCCTTCTGGAAGTTTGGAATGGCAGACAGGGTCGATACAACCCTTCCCAAGTGCAAACCCTTGGCACTGAATCTAATGCTTCCTAGGAATTAAGCACATCCACTGCGATTCCAGCGGGAGAGAAGTCTTTGAAGCTTCCCTGGTTTCCTCCAGACCTTCCTGTGCACATTTTCCCTTTACTGATTTCACTTTGTGATCCTTTTACTGCAATAAACCTTGGCTGTGGGTGTGACTGTATTCTAAGTCCTGTGAGTCTTTACACAGCAAATCACCAACCTGAAGGGTTCTTGGGGAACCCTAACACAAGGACTATCTCCCGTTTCATAAATTTTAATATAAAAATGGCCTTAAGGATTTCTACCAAAATCTAAGAAAATTTAGCCCATTCTATTCTCTAAGAGAAATAGTAAGAGCAGTAACTTTTTTTTATGCTAAGTCTTATGATTGTGCTCTGTGTTTTGTTCAAGATGGTGTACTGCTTAAACATTTGACCTATCATGCTTTGCATTTATTGTACCTGGTTTTCAGATTCTCTTCTCCTTTCAGTTTCCCGGTGCCTGTGGCAGGCCCTATATGTGCTCTTAACTCACACGGACACGTCTTGACCTTGAGTTTCTACTTACGCTTGATCTTACCAGTTTTCTGCTTTTACACGTCCACTGCACAGGATGAGAAGATGTTTTCACTACTTGTTCTTAATCACTGAGTCATTCAGTGTCTTCATCTGCTCATCTGACCTCCCTCTAGGGGGCAGAAATCAGGCAAAATCCGTTATCTCAGTCAAGTATATTTTTTGTGTTGATTTATTACTACTTTCGTGCTCCTCATTTATATATGTGAGCTGAGAAGAACTTAAAATCAATTTATAACAGAGAAGGTTAGCGAACTCTGAGTAAAACCAAAAATTGCTTTTTTTCTGAGAATTTTAACTACTGAAGATATCTGAAAGGTTAAAAACCCATATGGGACTCTATTATTTCATCTTAGTAACTTACAAAAAAGGAACAAGAACATACCTGAATTCTTTATATTCTTACTTTGAAAGGTCTATTCTGTAGGGGAAAAAATGTTTCAGGAGAATATACTAGATTTCAACTCCTGAATTCTGGTATATGTTTAAATTTTTTACTCTATTACACTTCTGTGAATCCTTACATCAGAAGGAAGTAAATAGTACCATTCAAGTGATGAGAATATACGACTAAAACTGAAATTCTCGAAGCACAAATTCTGCTTCTGTGCTTTAATCATGTGTCACATTTTAGGAGTTAGTCATAAGTCTAAGGTGTTCTAGAGCAGATGGGGAAGCAAAGGACATGTGACCTGGCCTAAGATCTGTTAACAGATGCTGAGAAAATGGTCTTGCCATGTACCCTGATTTTGCCACCCAGTGCTCCAATGGCATTCCCAGGACAGTGGTGACATAAGCAACAATCAGCATACGAGATGTAAGTTGCATGTTCACTCTTAGGGTGTCTTTCTGCTTTTGCATTGCTCATTTGTTTAAGACACATTTCACTCTACGTTACCACAGTTAACAATAGGTAATTTTTCTGACAACTTCATTGGAAAGATCCCAAGTGATTCCTTGGAACACCAACTGATTCTTGACACAAAGATCCCTAGAAGAAAGCAGTGACTACATCATGTCTTCCTTCTCTGCCACTCCCAGCTCTGCCATCACACTCTCCAGACAAGGCTGGAGCTCTAAGTGGCTCGGTATTGGCATCTGAGGTCATGCCAAAGCTGTAAAGCGGCAGTGGGATGTTGCTGAAGTACTAAACAGTTCATGACAAAAACCTGAGAAGAGACAAAAGGCCGATCCCCCACGCTGTCCTTCTGCAGCACTTTACGTGGTCCGGACTCTGCCTTTAGAACTGATCTCTTCGGGGTGGGGGGGGGGGGGATAGTGATCTCTTTGAACGAGCAAGGCTTAGTTTTTAACGATACGTGTATTTATAAGCCTACTGTGTGCCTAGCATTGCGTGAGCCTTTTCATTTCATTTCCTAGGGATGCAAGAATGGGCAAAACAGCTCTGGTTCCAAAGCTCAGGGCTTATAGCCCGGCCGGGGCGGACAGACTTTGAACAACAAATACACGATCGAAAATTGAAGTAAGGGCTGTGAAGGCAAAGAAGAGGTTGCTGAGAGAGACCGTAAAGGAGATGGCGTGCTTAGGAGGGCCCATGGGGAATTCTCTCAAGATGCTTTCAACTGCAAGAAAAGCTGAGAACCAAAATGGTAGACACAGTAAGGACGTCCCTCCTCTCACCTAGAGGACGTGGAGGCTCAGCTTCATGATGGCTGGATTCAGTGGCCCATCTGGGTCATCAGGAGCTTGGGTTCTCCTTTCAGCTCTGCTGTAGTTCTCTGCTTCCTTTTAAGCTTGGGTCTTTTTATGTCATGTCTCAAACAATAGAAATTTATTTTTCTCACTCTTCACTGGGATTACTCGCCTTTTATTCACATCCGGCATGAGAGAAACAAGCGTATAGACTAAGGACTTCTCTTCAGCTCTCTAGGCTAATTGAGCCATGTTGGTAGAAAGGCTGCTGGTTTTCCACCAACATCCCTTATCCTCAATTTCGAGCAGGGCACACAGCCACCGGAATAAAGATTACATTTCTCACGTTTCCTCACAGCTACATATGGCCTTGTGACTAGGTTTTAGCGATGGAATGTAAATGAAAGTAATTTGTGTAACTTCTGGGATCAGTTCTCACTGGGAGGGAGTGTGCCTTTCCTTGTCCCTTCTTCCTTCCTGCGGCTTGAATGTGAATGCTAAGGCTGAGCTTCTGCCCCCACATATTGAAGATGATGAAGCAGTAAGTGTCCTAAGTGCTGGGCACCTATGTCCGTGCTCCGTCCTCTAACTTCTTCCAGACAAGGAGAAACCCATTTGTGTGTTGTTCAAAGCACTAGCTGGGGGCATGTTCTGCTCCCTATACCTCCCAGCAAATGCACTCTCCCTAAGTCACTGGCCAGACCAAAGACCGCCATATGCCAACAGACTGATTCCGGCCACTGCTCTTGCCTGGACTAAGGATGTGGTTAAGACTTCCCAAGTTGCAAAGATCGCATGCAGGAGGGCTGGATGAAATCATGGAGTGGTTAGGAAGGAGGAAGGGAGGGATTTTGCTGAGTGTGACTGACCAACAGTGACCACTACTGAGGATGATTTGTTAACCAGGTAAAGAGGGAAGGGCTCAGTAAGACAGAATGAAAGTGCGTGTTCAGCCTCTGACCAAGAATCTGCTTGGATGTGGATGTGTTCACAGAACTGAAAGGAAGTCGGTTCAATAAATGAAGGCGGAAAATGATGTCAGACCGGGCAGGAGTTAGATTACGTAGACCCTTATGGCAAAGCTATATCCATGTTTGCCCAGGACTGTTCTGGTTTAACCATGTTGTACTGGAAAAATTGTAATGGTATTTCCTTTCACTTTCAAAAATGTCCTGATTTGGATAATAAATTCCAAGAGTATGCTAAAAATAGAGCCTATGTTAAGGAATTTGGGCTTTATTCTAAATACAGTGGGATGCAGTCTTCATCCTCATTCTGTTTTAGTAAAAGTATCAGGCTTTTATAGTTGTTTCAAATTTTATCTTCTAGCTACTCCCTTGTTTGTTCCCCTAGGTCAAGCTAGAAAATTCTTCCTGCATTGGCTGCAAGGTCAACTAGCCTCAAAGAACTGATCAAAGCCCAGTCCTGCCTCTTTCTGAGCCACATGACATTCCCTACAAGATTGCTTCTCTCAAAGCTAGATTTCTAATCCAGCAGTACAATTACTGCATAAGGAATCTCACTATGTTGTTGAAAACTATATTCCTATGGTTTAAATATTCTTTCTTCTCAAAATGGAACTACCATACAATCTAGCAATTCGAGTTATGGGTATTTATCCAAAGGAACAAAAACACCAATTCTGAGTGTGCACTCCATTGTTTGTTTCACCATTATTTGCAGTAGCCAAGAGATGGAAGCAACCTCAGTACATTCAGTGGATGAAATCATAAAGAAGATGTGATACACATACATACGTATGACAACACAATATTACTCACCCATAAAAAAGAATGAAATTTTGTCCTTTGTGATGAGGATGGACTAGAGGGTATTGTGCTGAGTTACAAAAATTAAGACAGAGAAAGACAGATTCTGTAAGATTTCACTTATGTGTGGAATCTAAAAAAATCATAACGATAAGCAAAAAAACAAAACAGAAACATGCCCATAGATACAGGAAAGTGTAAGTAAGTCATGGAGATGTAAAGCACAGTGTAGGGAATATAATCAATAATGTTGTAATCATTTTGTGTGGCAATAGATGGTAACTACATTTATCATGGGGACCATTTGGGAATGTATGAAAATATCTAATCACTATAATGTACACCTGAAACTAACAGGATATTGAATGACAATTATACTTCAATTTAAAAATAATAGTAAATAAATATTCCTGCTTATGGTACTTCTTTTCAAATCCTTTCTAACTTACTTTGACTGGCCTTGTAGCCAGAAAGTCTGTGGAAAATTCTTCTTCTGTCTGCTTTTTGACCTTAGGCAGGTTATTATACATTTCCTAGGCCTCTTTCCTAGATATATATAGTTACTTATAAAATGGAGCTATTACTACTATTAGTAGGGGCTGTATTAGTCCTCTAGAACTGCCATCACAAAGTATAATAAGGGTATAGACTAGGTGACTCAAACAGCAGAAATCTATTTTCTCACAGTGCTGGAGGCTTTAAGTCCAAGATCAATGTGCGGTCAAGGTTGGTTTCTGGGAAGGCCTCTCTTCCCGGCACGTAGATGGCTATCATCTTGCTGTGTGCAAGTCCCATGGCCTTTCCCTGTATGGAGAGAGAGATTGAGAGAGAAAAAATGTCTCTTCCTCTTCTTGTAAGGACACCATTCTTACCAGATTAAGCTCCCCCCACCCTTCTGACCTCCCCTAATCTTTAGTAATCCCTACAGGCCATATCTTCAAATACAGTCCATTGGGGGTTAGGGTCTCAATACATGAATTTGAGGAGAGATATAATTCAGCTCATCATGAGGGGGATTATGAATAACAAATGAGATACTGTTTGAAAAGCACTTGGAATAAAGTTTAATATCCTATATTTCAATATATTTTAGGATATAGAGAAATATAGGAATTTCTTTATATCCTAAATGTATATTCTAGTTCTAGATAAATGTTATCTGCTACTATTGTGGCTATCAGGTGGGATTCTTTTTTCTTAGGACTAAACTCTATCATTTTATCCCTGCCCTCCTCTTCAAATGGACCTTTATATCCAAGCTCTTAGCGACCGGGACAATCATGTACTAAATGGACTTTAATGAGTCATTATTTATCCAAATCAATGATTCTCATATGTAAAATTTAACATTGCTATTTATACTGTCTATAAGAAAACAGAAACTGAGGATATGAGTTAATTGCTTTATTGCGACCAAAGTAGAGGAGGGCAATATTATATACAAAATTAACTGGGAAGAAAAGGGTATCTTTGACACAAGTCATGGTAAGTATTATTTGAAAGAATAATCCAACACAAGCAGTGATAACAGTCCTGATTATTGGCCTGATCTGTAGATCCAGAAAAGAAAAAGGGCCTAACTTTGTATCTGTGACTTTGATACATCTGACACAATTATGATATATGCCATCTCGCTATTTTATTATAAACTATATTCATCTTATTCATCACCTCGGGGTTTTAAATAGTAACTACTTATAATGTAGTTAAATGCTATTTTAATTCTCCATTAACCATATTACAGATTCACTCCAAATAATCTTGTGCCTTCCAATGTACAATATCAGAGCCAAGATATTCTAGAACAATGGTTCCCAAATGTGGCTTCACCAATTGGTTACAAAAGAATCAACCGAGATATTGGTTTAATATCATTTCTCAGGCCCCGTGGAATCAAATCTCTGCGGACGATACCCTACAGATTTCTCCCTCAAGTCAGACTTGTTGCAAGGGTTCTTGCTTTATTAACAGTTAAAGCTCAGGAACACCGATGTGAGTAGTTTGGTGATATCCCATCATAGTTAGTCGTAACTCCCGAGTTTCTTGAATTTTCTAAGAATTTTATGGAAAGTAATTTGAACCCAATCCTTAATTAAAGTTTACAGGTAGAGTCTGTCATGAAAACCAATGCACTGCCTTAAACACTAAAATTGGTGGAGTTTACATCTAGAGTTGGACAAATGCATTTAAACCTCTCTACAGATTGGCACACTGAAAAATAGGCATGGTCAAAGCATGTTCATCATCATTATATTATAGAATATCTGTATGGAATATTTATTTGGGATCCAGAAAAAATAATCTGGAGTGAGTAAGAGGTAGTGGGGATAAATGCTTATTCTCTAATTTGTTGTATGCCATTATCAGTATTTTATAATAGTTTTTGGCTGCTTCAAACGTTTACCATTTTATGAGTCATTTTCCTGCTCACTTTCATAATGCATTTTCAGATGTGGACTAACCACTACTATTTTCAGTAGAGCTATTTTTAGTTTAGATCTCAAAATGAGAAATACCTCTTAGTGCCTGTCATAGTTGCCAAAGTAAAATCAAAATATTTAATGACAGCAAATGTTTGAAGGGAACTTTTTAGATTATGTAATATAGGAATAGCTAAATTGTCATTTTTATTTGTAGTCTACATTCAGCCCACATAATGCTTTTGTTCAGTCAATGCATTATGGGAATTAAATATGATAATGTGTTTTTTAAATTATTTGGAAACTATTTTTTATATGTATATAACTAGTCATAACATAGTTATAACATGTTATAATACATATATATTAATATATAAAATGCATAATAGATATCCAAATGCATTATGTCTCTCTATATAAATGAAGCTAACAGAATTATTATTCTTAAATATAACTGTATATTATTAGACTGGTCAAAACAAAACATCATAATTTTTTGGTTAAGCCAACCACGTTAAGAGTAGGAGTCTGTTTTATAGGCTATGAAACACTGGTTTGATATTTCCATTGTGTTTTTTTAATATCTGATTGTTGTTTTGCCAGAGGGATTTTGTCTCTGTAGAAGACTTGCTTTAATGAAGACTTGTTCATTATCTGTTTTATTACTATGTAAAACAATAAAGTTTGGTAACAAGGTAGAGAAGCTGTTAGCAAGAAAGCTGAAAATAGCAGGCAAATTCCCCATTACTGTGGAAAGGATTCACATTGAGCCTCCTACCAGAAACTGTATGTAGTAGATCATTTCCTAAAAATTGCTTTGGAAGATACAAGAGAGACTGATACCAGTCAGGCTACTTCTGCAAATTCATATGCACAGAGAACTCTAAAAGCAAAGAAAGTAGAAGATTCTGATAGCACCAGCATACTGAGCTTGCTACGGAGGCTGGTACCCTGACATGTCCCATGCAAAGATTCCTCACTGTGCCTGACTGGTCTAGAAGTAAATTATTTGAAGACCAGCAGAATTAGAAGAGAAACATTTCATTAGACTATCAGTCATATTTAGATCTGACACACTATAAATACATCTCATGCATAGAGACCCACTCTTGTGAGTTCGAATGATCAATTATACTTTTATTGAGAGAAAATAATTTTCTAATATGTGACTTTGTCAGAAGGCAGGTTAACAGCTGACGCATTACTGAAGATACCGGTGCAGATTGTCAAATAATCATTTTTCACAAGGAACATTCTAAATCAAGTATCTGCAATTCTTTGGTTCCTAAATTTTTTTTTTTTTATTACTGTGGTGGTCAGTATTTACTACCCAGTAAAAAACTGAGTACATTGATGATGGAATCAATATAGCTTAATCTTGAGTGAAGCTTTTGTTAGGTTAAGAGGGCGGACATCTGTCATTCATGTCTACCCAAATTTTTGTCAGTGCTCTCTCCATACGGGGATAGTCGTCCACACTGTGCATTTTGCCTCCCCAGTGCAGGACCCAAGAAACTACCTTTCCCAGCACTGCTTGTCGCCAGGGTACCAACAACATGTGACTTAGACTTCACCAATCAGATAGAGCTTGATGAACCTCTGATTTGATTGATGACAGGAAAAAACAGGGAACCGACCTCCATACTTGCAGGCAGGGCTGTCCCTGAGATCCAGGGTGAGTGAAGCCGTGTCACTGATAATGGCTGATAATGGCCTACAACAAATCACACCATAATCAGAGGAGTTTGGGTGGTCTTGATAGCAGTGGTACCTTCTAGATCACCATAGAAGCAGCACAGGTCTGAGGTCAGGTAAGGTAGCTGCTCCCTCAACAGTTCTTTCTGTGCTATTTAATTTTCACTTTCTTTTATTCTAGTCATTCACAAATGCTGGCTTCATGTAATTCCTATTTTAAAACGTCATTTTGCAGCATGAGACTTATCAGTATCTTTTTGTTCCTGGAGTATCAAGCCATTATTGACTTCTGAACCTATCCCAGTACATTATAATGAACATGAACCATGTTTTCTCACATTTTGGTAATTTGCTTTACAGTATTTAAGCTCAGCTTAGTTTCAAAGTGACAGATGGCAACTAATTGCCAATAATTTATTAAGCAAATGCCATGTAATATACAGAACTAGAATAGGGAAATCATAAGCTGTGGACATGTTTTTAAATGTACACTGATTACATTTTTCTATGGGGTTAATTTTCTAAAATGAAGCCCAAATATCTCACAAGATTTTTAACACTGAAGTCTTTTCTCAGGACTTTTTCCGTTTTGTTTCTAAACACAGTTGTATCCATGCTTCACAAAGCAGTGTTGAACTCTGGTGCCCCAATTTTGTGGTACTGCACATCCAAACTTTTGTTACACCATCTCTTTGGTATTACTCTTCGAGGCTTTCCGTTCCCTCATTAGCCAATTAATCACCAAGTTCTCGCAAACGTACCCTTCACTGTATATGGTGTTCGTGCCCTTCTCTCAATTTTTACTTCCATTACCCTCATTCGGAGCATCCCCACCTCACCTAGTCTATATTAGCTTCCGTCCTGCCCTCCGATTCTACGCTTGCCCTCTCTGAGTCTATACACACCAGCCAGCATTATCCTCCCTTGCTTTTATTAAAGGCTTCCAATCGCTTGTGTGAAAATCAGCCTTGGGAAGCCTCCCTAATACGAAGTCGGGAGGTCTCGGCAGGGGCGATCTCACGCCCTGTCACTCCACGTCCATTGCAGACCCCACAGGACGAGATGAACTTCACCTTACACAGACTTGATCTTGCACGTGCGTATTAGTCCACTTTCAGCCGGAGGGAGAGGTGCTGTCCTCAAACTCCTGACCTGGCAACAGCTCCACCAGGGAGAAGCCACCACTCCTCGAGCTCTGCGTTCACTCCCATGGTCTTTTAGTTCATAACATCCTTCCGGCTTCCCCGTTTTCTTCCTAGAAAGGCCTCCCTTTCCTTGGTTCCTCCCTCTTGTCCGTGGTCTGAGCACGGCTTGTTTGCCCCAGGCTGCAGCGCTTTTATTCACGACTAACCCATCTTTTGCTGGTAAAACAACTGGCCTTTTTACTTTTCAGGCCAGCACTTTCGTGGAATTTAGAGTGAAATCCTATGTACTTGCTGCGATGTCGCAGTTTGGGGGCCTCAAGAAGTCTCTGAGCCAGACGGTCGCCTGCAGGAGGTGGAGTCGGGAGGTTCCCGGGCGAGTCTCAGGACGACTAACAGCCGAGGGCAGCCCGCAGGCAGCCGTTGCAGCGGGAGATGCTTCTCTTGGGGGGGGGGGGGGGGATCTGGGCAGCACATGTCCGCGTCCACTAGCCCTGGCCCTGACTGTCCCCAACCCAGCCCATTCGTGTCATCTCAGCCCCACACAAGTCCTGGGAAGCCAAAATCCTGGGCCTGGAACGCTCTTCGCGTGGCCAGCTCTCTCGCTCTTCGGCTCTCTGATTCCATCACTTTCTCTACAACGTGGTCCCCTCGCTTCCCTAATTGCGGACCCCACTGTTCTGTTTAGTCCGATGCTGCCTTTATTTCCCAAATTGCTCACATCACTGTCTCTGTCTTTTAAATTGTTTTTCTTTGGTTTCTCCACAAGAATGTAAGCTCTATGACAAAAGCAAAACCCATTTTGCTCACACTGGTCTTGCTAATATGTAACCTTTCCTGGCACACAGCAGACGCTTAATAAATCTTTATTGAATGAATGAATTAATGAAGTCTTCAGCACGTTTTCGCATTAGGCAAGCTTCATGATCGCCTAGCTCAGAGTAACCTAATTGTGTCAGTCAGACAGGCTAAATGCTGTGGTAACAATTTTAAAACTTAAAGTGACTTAAAAATGCAAAGGATTTTTAATGCTCCCTCTTCTTTTCCCTGCTGGCGAGGTGGGAGGCTCCATTCTGTACTGTCTTCATTCAAGGTCCCAGGCTACACGAGGCTTATTTTCTTGCTTCTGTTATTTGCTGAGGCAAAAAAGAGGGAACGAGGTGAACTGTGCGCAGACCCCACAGGCTTCTTCCTGGAAGTGATATACATGTGCTCACCTATTACTGATCAAAGCAAGTCACACGTTCAGGTTCAGTCATGAACCTGAACCACTCATTCATCCCCTGAATGGCATGCACTCCAACTCAGCTGTGGTCTTACAGGGTAAGGAGACAATGTCCACAAGAAAATGTCTGTAGCATCTAATACATTTGCAGCAGTTTTGCCTTGTGTGATGAAAGTACATTTTTATCTCTGGAAGGTCACGTTATGAAGGACACCTCTGGGCGCATTACATAAAATTATTAAGGAGAAGCCAACGTGTGGCAAAAGTGAGCCTACTTGGCATAACCCGTCACTGAGGTATAAGCCTTTTATTTATGGACATAAATAGGAACTTGAGAAAATCCACTGATAGCTGAGAATCATTCCAAAAGGGAAAATAAAACCTGCTTTTGTAATACATTTGCAAAATTACTCCACAAATGCCTAATTTTGTCTCAGAGATAGATTGGAACAATGATTTTTAGCATTTGGATTGCTAGAATATACAGTTTGTGGCATTATTTCTTCATTTGCCTCCACTGAATTTAAGGAATTTGTGGCAAGGCTCTTTTCCAAGTGATCATCTACCAACTCCGTGTGTGTGTGTGTGTTTACATGTGTACTGAAAACTGTAGGACATGTATTTCTGGGACACTGTAGCAATAATTAACACTAATAATGTATCAAAGCAACTTTAAAGTAATTATTACACATGTAAGAATTATTACAGTGACTGTCTTACTAGAAATGCACAATATTGTTGTCATTAATCACAACAACAATAACTAAATTAATGATGGAACTATCCCTACTAATGAGTTGTTCAACGACAAGATTGAGAAAGATGAAAGAAATGATTAAAATCAGAGCTTGATACATAGGAGTGTGGTTACTGGATAGCGTATCTGGTTGAAGGAAATTTAAATGATAATTACCTTACAAGGTCACCTCACACAGTTATAAAAGGCCTATAACATAAATCTGATTAGCAAATGTCACCAGACATTTATCTATGAAACAAATCAACACTCCACTAAAACTAAATGCATCTTGGCCCAGCTGGACATTAACTATCAGTTAATCACTGTATTATCAGAGTGGATTATCACGAGATAAAACTGAGGAAGGAAGAAGCCTCAAGACTTTATATACAAAACTGTTTCTAAAATGGAATGTTATGGGGTATTTAATTAATTAATTAGTACTCAGTACAATTAAACTATTAAATAAAGTCGCTCCCTGTTTGGCGGTGACCTGATTATGGTAATTCTCTGCTGTCGATTTATGAGGATGTATTTTTATATCTACACACAGATGTGGAAGAGAAAAATGGGTCAGCAACAGATGATAGTCTTTACGACTCATCGCCAATCAGTATAATTTTTTTAATTAATCATGGTTGTCTCAAGAACTCAAAGGCTACTCTTCTTACCTTTTTTCAAATATTTATTTTTTGTTTACTCTTAGGAAATTATGGATCAAAATTTGGGCATAATTTTTTTTAGTGTTTGAACTAGTGAATGCCTTTTGTTCCAAGATACAAGAGCACAGGTTCCATGACTGCATAGAACCGTCGTATTCGTCACTGTTTTCCAGTGATTACTGAAAAACAAAATGCCTCAAGTATTTTTAACTACCTTTATTTCAGAGGACTTAGGCATAACCATTTTAAGAACTATTACTGGTTTATTGAGACACATAAAGCTTTTGCTTCTTTGCTTTTTTCTGCATAAGTTTTCTCCTATTCTGCCAATCCTTTGAGGACTCCTACTAAATATTCTTAACATTTGGCATTGGCTCTTGGGGGGGAATGTGCCCCCTGATGCTTTATCCTAGGTGTAGGGACTTAAGTGATCTCCCCCCGCCACCCAATGCTTTATTGACTATCCCCTCTTTTCCATTCCTACACTGAGTGACTAATCTGATTGTCAAGTGTGGGAAGAAGAACCTGGACATGCTCACCTCAGTTCTATGTTCTACCTTTTAGGGCTAACGTCTAACCAGAAGGAGGCATTCTCTGCTGTTCCTCCAGGAGCAAGCTCTTCCCTGCCTCATGGAAGAGTCTGCTTCAGTCCTGAATTGCCAGCAAGTGGGTAACTAACTGTCCCCAGTTCTTACAGTAAATACAAGAGTCAAATGGACAGTATTCTGAAACCCAGGCTTTACTGATAACCACAGTAATATTTTGACCCTATCTTCATTGCTATTCATCTTCTTCCCTTGGGAAGGATAAAGGTGTTCATTATGAACCCCCTCAGGATTTCAACATTGGTTACATTGGCCAGAATTGCAGAGAAATAAGTTATAAGGAAAAAAATCTAACATGGAGTCATCAAAGACTCGGCTTGGGGTTTCAGCTTTCACGTGTGGAAGGAGCACCTGTAGTCAGGGTCAATTTACCCCACAGACACCATAGACATACGCCTAAAGCCAGGATTCTTTTAGGGATGTTTTCATTTCTTTTAAAATCTGAACAAAATGAATAGATATATCCACCTTATAGTTGTCTTTATACAAATGCAGTCATAAAATACAAATTTTGATATTTTAAAATATGTTTTTTCTTATTTTCTTAGGAGTCCCCTAAAGCAGAGAAGTGCCTCGGGCACACAAAGAGCATACTGCAGCCTGGCTTGATGGACCAGTGCAGCTTTTATTAAACTGGCTGGACATCTATGGTGGGGTGGTCAGCTTTTATTGCTCTGACCTAAGTTAAATTGGCTGTGGGGCTGTTATCCCGGTACCTGCAGATTATGGCCCCTATATTCCATCCATGGACAAGTGCCTGATCCTAAAAGAGGGAGAATTGCAAGAGTGCAAGGCTCTAAGTAAGCAGCACTTGGACAGCGCCTTTGTGAAGCAAAGGCCCTGGGGCAGTGACAAAAGTACAAACTCAGGGTAGGGGTTGCTACCGTGCACAGTGGAGGGACATCTGTAGAGTGTGGGGCCTCAGGGGATGCTGGTGTAATAAGAGCTGCAAGGAGGAAAATACATCTTGCTGCATATAGACGTTTTAAATCAAGGAAGGCAAAATGTAGCAATCATTCTAGAATGCAGGATAACTGACTGCTTTGCTCCCGCAAAGCACTAGTAAGGTTCTAGAATGAAAACTGGGATGTCCTGATTTTTTTCCTTTTCCAAGTTTTTATTTAAATCCCATTAGTTAACATGCAGTGTAATATTTGGTGCAGGTACAGAACTTCGTGAAGCAACACTTAGATACAAGACACGGTGCTCATCACGACAGGTGCCGGCCTTCTTCCCCATCATCTACTTCCCCCATCCCACCTCCCTCTGGTGACCCTAAGTTTGTTCTCTACAGTTAAGAGTCTGTTTTTTGGTTTTCTTCTCTTTTCCCTCCTTCTGTTCATTTGTTTCTTGAATTCCCCATATGAGTGAATCATATGGTACTTGTCTTTCCCTGACTGACTGACTTCACTTAGCGGAACACTCACTAACTCCATCCACATCATTGCAAACGGCAGGATTTCATTCTTTTTTATGGCTCAGTAATCTCTCTCTCTCTCTCTCTCTCTCTCTGTGTGTGTGTGTGTACCACATCTTCTTTATTCATTCACCAGATAATGGATATTTGGGCTATTTCCATAAAGTGATTATTGTAGATAACCCTGCTATAAATACTGGGGTGCTTGTATCCCTTCAAATCTGTACTCTCCTATCCTTTGGGTAAATTCCTAGAGGCACAATGGCTGGACCATGGGGTAGTTCCATTTTCAACTTGTTGAGGACCATCCACACTGTTTTCCAGAGTGGCTGCACCAGTTTGCATCCCTTCCCACAGAGTAAGAGGATTCCCTTTTCTCCAGGGATGCCCCAAATTCTACATTTAAGTGCAAGCTGGACTGCAGTACAACAATCTTGAATTCATGTGACTTATTCATGGGGTCAAATGTAAAAATACTCAAAGAATCAATAGATAAACTTCAAAGTAAAATGGTAGAAATCAAAATGGAGGAAAGAGTATCTGAAGCAGTTTTTTAAAAAGACTTAGAGAGTGTGTGATGGGGCAGGGGGAGAGGGAGAGAGAGAATCTCAAGAAGACTCCCCGCTGAGCACAGAGCTGACGTGGGGCTCCATTGCACGATCCAGGAGATCACGAGCTGAGTTGAAACTTAGAGTCAGATGCTTAACCACCTGAGCTACCCAGGTGCCCCAAGTTTCTGGAGAAATGTATACAGACCTCTCAAGGCCTCTCAGGGAACAGGCATTAAAAATCCCAAAAGCAGCCTTTATTTTAGGAGTTTATTGAGGGTGATTTTCCAGTTTGGAACAAATGTAGAGAATTTGATTAACACCTTCTCTGAGATACATGTTTCTTAAACGGTAGCAATCCCACAGGAAAAGACAGTGGCAGCGGCCTCCAAGGCACAAGACTGAAAATATCTGCCAACAAGATATCACAGAGCCCCAACTACCACAGAGAGCTCACACACTGCACCCTAACCTCCGGAAATGTGAGGCTCCCAGGGAAACCGACATTATATGTTTTACTAGATGGGAAGAAAAGTGCCCCCAAATAGGACCTGGTGACCGAAACTGTCCTCACTGCCAATTTCAAATCTTTGCAGAAAGACGGTGGTGTCACAGATATCCCTCCCTGAGAGAGAAGATAGTATGTATAGGTGGGCTTTTCCTTCCAGAAGTTCCTAAGTTCATAGTAGCCTAATTAAACTCTTGCTGAGAAATTTCTTCTCTTGAAGTTCACAGTTGTGGATGCTGTACAATCTCTATCTTTTGATAAGCAATCTGGTGAAGATAAAACCCGATTTTTTTTTTTTTTTTTTTTTTTTTTTTTGGTCTACTCTCTGATGCTCAAATACAACTGAGCTCCTGCCACAGCTTCTGGAACAGTAACACTGGGTTCTAGAAATGTCATTTTTCCTGGGATAATTGCCAGGAGCAGGAAACTTGTTTGTTTTCTGCATTTGTTGCGTATGGGGCTAGAACTGTTGATAATCTTACAGGCCCTGCTATGTCTTTGACCTTTTTTGATATGTTAGAAACGTCAGAGAGCTGGCATTGAGCTGAAAGGACTTTTGATGCCCTGAAAGTATTCCAAGTGAGGATCTGGATGGGGATGTTGCGGGAACTCTAACTGTACCCAATTCCTGACGACTCCTCTGACGAGGCTGAGCAGAATGAGAAATTAGTAAAATCATGTTTGGATCTTAATTTAGCTTGAGTTGGTTTTTCTTTTCTTTTCTTCTTTTTTTTTTAACTTAAAACTGGTAAGTCACAAGAGCAAATGAGTGTAATTTTGGACTCCAAGTCCTTTACGTCAACATGCTAACCGTTTATTCCCTTTTTAAAACTTATAAAATTCAACAGTATATTGAGGTTGCACAAAACAAATGTCTATCTTAACCAGATTATGAAGTGGTAACCCAAATTCAAGGAACAGGACATTGCCTCCATGCCATGTGCCTATTCTGCACCCAGAGAGTGCTTCCTGCCTAGCTATTCTTCATTATACTCTCAGGGCCTAAGTCTGTATCCCTAAAAATAATGGTCAATTTTGCCTTTCTATGAGTTTTCTATAAATCAAATTATAGGTCCTTTCTGGAGGGTGGAGATCATTATATCAGCATTCTGTCTATGAGATCACATGTGTGGACAGCTGCAGTTCGTTTCATAAAGAACTAAAGGACTGAACTGAACTGACAGCTTGGATAAGTGGAAACCAGATGGCATCCACAGGGCCGTGGTAGCTGTTTAACCTCAGTGCCCACAGCACAGACCCGAGAACGGATGTGGTCTCTCCACTCCCTGGGGGAATTCAATCCCATTCTCTTAGCTCTGGCCAATACTCCCCTTAATGAGCCTCATTAGATTTTTTACGGACTCTTGGGCCATTGTCAATGGCCTACCTATTTGGTCAGCCACTTGGAAAACTACATACTGGCGAATCTGATGCTCCTCTTCGAGGCCACACACTACGGAATCAAATTGTGCCACTAAATGAACCATCTGGGCCACTCATGGGGACGTGCATGGTAAGAGCTCGTTCTGATGAGACCTGCTGACGCTGCTGACTGAATCCACACGCCCAGCTTCCAAGCATCGTTGCCCCCATCCATCATGGCACGGGTCATGACAACACATGGACATAACAGACTGGGCAAAAATGCAAGATTCTGGTTTTTTTTGCAGAGCTAACCCTGCCTCAGACTTGTGACTCCGCCTGAGGCTGACTCATCTGTCCCCCAGTCGGGAAGGCTGCATGGCCCTGCCCCCCTCCTCCTGGCACACTGACTACTTAGGGACTTTGACCCTCTTCTAGGGTTATCAGCAGTGCCTCGCTGCAGATAACTGCCTTCTGTTTATGACCTTTCCTGTTTTTCCAGTCCAATCAGCTAAACCACTGTGGCTCTTGAAACTACTCCACGCCATGTGTTTGGCTTTCCGGATTGTTTTCAGTCAGCCTCTCGGTGGTGTGCTTTTTCTCACAAAAACAACTTAACAAAGATGGACAAAGTATTTGATGAAGCTTCTGTGCTCCCTACCATCCACCGGTGTCTGACCCTGTTGGAACAGCTTCCTCAAGAATAAACAAAGCAAGAAATTCTGACCTTACCTTTCACGCTTCTTCCTGACCCACACACCCAAATAAAGCAGAGGGATGACCGAACGTGGCTGTCTCCAGAACAAGAGCATCCTCCACTGTGGCTTCCTGGCTGATAATCAGAATAAAAACAGTGGGCAGTTATATAGACACAGTTTGAAAGTTGGGAATTCTACCCTGATCATTCCTAGACATAATGCATCTTCCTTTCCCCTTCATAGCCACGAGCCTGGCTAGGACTCCCGTCAGAAGGCAGCCCAGCTGAGGCAGCCCAGCTGAAGGTGGGCCGTTGGATATTCAAACAATCCTTCTTGAGCCACCTGGATACATCTCCTTTGTTGGGGTGGCATGACTCTAGATCACAAGAATGATGACTGGTTGGGGAATCTGCTTACCACGTCCCCACTAGAGGACCCCAGAGGCTAAACTTGGAGATGGAACAGGTCCCTGTGCCTTATAAAAATTCCCTGTCCTAGTGCGTCTGACCCTTCTGGATTAAAAGTCTGAGGGTGAGTAGAGGAACACCAAAGAGAAGGTAAAATTTCAGTTGTTGAAGTGGAGCCAGACCACTCTGTGTTTGTGGTGGGGTGTCCCTAATGAACAGAGAGCCCCTAAGACCCTGGGAGGTGTGAGGAGGGAGGATCTCTGCCCTCCAGATCTGCCCGCAGAGCGTTCCTCACAAATAAAAATGGCGTCTCACAGCTTTCCCAAACTGTTGAAGGCACTCTCGGCTTGATGGGTGGCTGGATCTGGCCCAGCCACGTGGTTCTCAGCAAAATTTGATCATCATCCCTGTTGGGGAGTCATCCCTATTGGAGAGTCTACTGGAAATAGTAAGGGATGGCTTCAGCTCCTTTTTTTTTTTTTTTTTTAAGATTTTATTTATTTACTTGACAGAGAGAGATCACAAGTAGGCAGAGAGGCAGGCAGAGAGAGAGAGGGAAGCAGCCTCCCCTGCTGAGCAGAGAGCCCAATGCAGGACTCGATCCCAAGACCCTGAGACCATGACTTGAGCCGAAGGCCGTGGCTTAACCCACTGAGCCACCCAGGTGCCCCATGGCTTCAGCTCCTATACCCCTGTCAGTACCTCCAATGTCTTCGTATCCCCACTCCTGGAGCCCTCACTCAGTTTTCTCTGGGGTGGGTGAATGCTAGCAGTTGTGGTAGGGATCAACTGGACAGCTTTCACTATCCTTAGGCAGTATCCCCCCCCCAAAAAAAAAGAAAAGAAAAGAACTAGATTTAATTAGCAAACTACACAGGAGCCCTAAGATTTGCCAGCCATTGGGAGGCCATGTTTTGAGGCACCAGCTCCCTGTGTCCCCCTGACCCCAAGTAATGTAGGGATCACTTGGGGAGTCCCAACAATTGTAGACATGCTTCCTTTCCAAAGCCACCATGAGCATCCTTGGGGTGGTCCCCCTTGTGTAGAAGCCAGATATTAACTTGCCTCCATCCTAAAACCAAAGTGGGTTGCACTTAAGGAGTGATCTAGAAAACACCACCAGTAGATTATGTAGTCCTCGGGTTGAGAGCAGAATGAATTAGGGGTCCCCAGAAAAAGAAAGAGGAGACATAGCTCTCTCCACTGATGAAAGCTCATTTCAGGCCTCAGCTACCTTGAGATGTGTGCCTGACCAGCATTGCTTGCCGAGAGCACATTTCTTACAGAACTTCCTGGATATGCTGAAATTGCAGAGGAATAGACTTCAGCAGTTAATCATTTTAAGGGAACAAAAGAATGTAAGAACAAACAGCCACATAAGGCCGGGAGAGACCCTAATCCCACCAGAACAATTAATCAGTGGTAAACTTCCCACTGCTGTTTCAAAAGCAACAACTGACCTGATGCATATTCCATTCTTGAGTTTTCTTTGCAGCATTTAAATGCCTTTGAACACTCAAACAGCAAACCAACTGGAACCAGAGAATTGAAGACACTGACCTTGCTGATCTTCCTGACTTCGATCAACTAAGACCTGGACTCTGGCACCCTAAGATGATTTTTGCCCCAATTCCTTTCTGAAGTCCCCATTATGCAAGTCCCTTCATGAACACTGCATGCACCCTTAGCTTAAAATTTCTCTAGTTTTTTGTTTAAGAAAACACTGCTTTGGGAAATACTCCCAGTGTTCTCATTTACTTATGGCAACTAAAACCCTTCCTTTTCCTACTCTGGCGTGGTTGTATCTTTTGGTCTGACAACAAGAGGCAAACCCAGTTTTGGGTAACAAGATGGCTGCAGAGATCTCTCCAAAATGGGACTGGCCTTGATCACTTGGAGTTGCTCCCCAGAGAAATACATGACTTATTATTTATGCATACTCTGGGGATAATTACCCCTACAGTGAGAGTACTGCATTGAGAAAACATGGTTCAAAATCTGTCTCTCCCTTTAGCGAAAGTGATTGATAAAACTACCTTGGCACAAGAAGGCAGGAACTAATGGTTTATGGGAGTTGTTCAGCTGGTTGGGTCCAGGACTCCGGTGGAATTGTTGACATCAGTGTGGTAAGATTTTCCTCATCCTGCTGCTTGGAGTCTTGTAAGTAGCCTCATGTGCATGTTGTATGAGACAAATTGGATGGATGTGGCCCCATCCCAGCCTCCGTCAAAGCTTCTGTTGCGTCTTCAGATTTATCGCAGGGACTGACAAGAGTGACGGACTCACAGGAAAATCAACCAGAAGCCAAGATGGTACGGAAATTAAAAGTGAAGATGTTGGCTCACAGTTCTCCAGGTGTCTCTTGAACCTGTGCTCTTCTTCTAAGTAGAGACACCTGCTGCCTTTTTCCCCCTAGACTATCCTTTCAAGAATGTCTACGGAGTCGATAGCCTTGGGCAAGAGATCAATGTCTTTCTCTAGAGCAGAGAGCAAGTTTGTAAAATGATAATGGTCTCCCTCCAGGGCAAAGTTGAGGCTGGCTTACTGATCATTATGAAAGATCTGGACTGCTAAAGCTTCGAGTTCCTCAGCTGTGACACAAATCCTCTGTGTGTGCAGCATACCGTGGGCCCCTCCATGTTGGCCCTGAGGGCCTTGGAGGCAAGAGGAATTGATGCAAACACTCAATTCTTGCTACTCTCTATGCCAGGAATAATAAAGTCCTCTGACCGGAAAGAAAGTCTGTGACCCAGAAGGCTCCCGTCTTCTGTAAGCAGCCAAGAAACTATGGCAAGCTAACTTAATATACTGCAAGTAGAATAGTATCTCAGATCCTTCATAGTTCTTGATGGGGAGGATTTTTTATTTTTAATTAGCCTCCTTGAGAGTCAATGAGCTTCTTGAATTTGCATATTGATATCTTTTATTAGTTTGTGGATATTCTCAGCCATTATCTTTCAAAATTTTCCTTCTGACCTTTCACCTCCCTCTCTAACACCTTGATTAAATATATGTTAGATTTTCTAAATCTCTTCCTCCTCCTCTTTCTTCTGCCTCTTTCATCCTGGATGATTTGTTCTGACTTATCTTCAGACATACAAACTTTCTCTTGGTTACTGCTAATCTGGTATACCCATCCATTGAGTTAGCAATTTTAGTTGTTCTGTTTTTTAGTTCCCAAGACAGATAGATAGATAGACAGATAGATTGCTCTTAAATCTGTGATATCCTTTTTAACTATCCCAGTTTCTTGCTGAGAATTTGAAGTTTGGCTTCCATCTCTTATTAGCTTAATATGATACTTGATACATACTACGTTTCTAGAAAACTTCACTCTCCAAATACCTATGGGTCTGTCATTTGTTGTCTGTGCTGGTTTTCGTTCATATTAATCCACCTTTTTGTGCTCCCTATTTTTTAGTGAGTGCTAGATACGTATAAAGAAAAATCTTACCTTGGTTTCATGGACCTCAGTGTTAGGCATATTTATCCTGGTTTATCTTTGTAAAATATTTACAGAACCCACTCCTGCCTTCGGTGACATTACAGTCCATGGCCAGGTGGGGGAGCTCGCCAAAGTACGGTAGGTGGAAAGCTCCACGCGCCAAGCTCTGAAGGCAGTTCCTATGGAAAATGAAGCCTGAATGTAGTTATTAGGGGAAAAAATGAGGCGTGAGAAAGACAAGGAAGGAAAAAAAAATGCTGAGCTAATGTTGATGATGAGGGAACAGAAGGATGGCTGAGGACAAAGCACAAGGAGATGCTCTGCAAACCACAGCCCCCCCTACACTCCTGGGTGGGATGTGTGTGACACTCTTCCAGGAATCTCCCAACTATCTTGATCTTAATGACTTGCTAGAGGGAGAAACCTTGACAAGGGCAAGACCTCTGGTATCCGGTATCTTGTAAGTCCTCTTTAGCATATGAGAGATCTTCTAAAACCTCCCTTTTTCCTTACCTCCCCAACCCCATAGTATATAATCAGCCACTCCTCACAACCCCAGTGCAGCAGCTCTTTCTGCCCACCCGTCCTGTCCCTGTGCTTTAATAAACCACCATTTTGCACCAAAGACGTCTCAAGAATTCCTTCTTGGTCATGGGCTCCAGACCTCACCCCACCGAACCTCACTTACATTCTAAACTTCATCACTGAGGTTGGTGGTTGAATGAAGGGTTCTCTTGACTTTTCGATGATTTTACATTCTGGGCACTGACAAAGAAAAGAGTAAAAGAACTTGCTTAATTTCGAGAAAATCTATTGTTAAAAGCTGGGTGGTTCATCTGTTCCAGCCCAGACTGAGTCAGCTGAGGGTGGCTTTCCCGTGTGAGAACAAGGACCTCATCTCCCTCGTTTAGCACCGCATCGCGGAGCCCGGCAGAGCCTGGTGCACTGTGTGTGCCCATGAGGTGGACGTTGAATGAAGGAGCCCTTTCCTGACTTGCAAAGCAGGGAAGGACATTGCTGACATTTAGCAGTGGTGAACTAACTGTAGCTTAGTTGTTACTGGAGGGCGAGCTCGTTTATTACTTTAGAAAGGGCCATGAAATCAGAGGCTCATAAGTTGAGGTGTCGCCTTTAAAAGGAAATTAAAATTTTCATATACCTTTACAAGTCTGTTATAGATCTATGACCCTGCTTTACAGGTAAGAGACCAGGCTCAGAGGGTTAAGGATCTTGCCCAAATTTGATAGCTCATAACTCGAGCAACTGGGTCTTCTAAAAACGTCGCCCCGTGCTCCTCACTGCCTTACCCGGTTTATGCTGGGACACACACAATGTCAGCTGGCAGATGCCCATCAGACCACATGTCCAGGCTCTCGGATGGCCATACGGCTCCCACTGTCTCTGCTCCCCTTCTTGTACAACTTTAGTTGGTTCACGGGCCAGTTTAGGGTGATAGGAATATATGACAAAATATATTTTGCCATTATTACCCTTCTTATTATCATTGCCATCCATTGCCTCTTCAGGGAAGATTTTTACCTTTTCAGTACTTTAGTTTCTTAACCCAGGAACCATGGATCCCAATACTTCAGCTTTATTTCTAAGAATCCAATACCTGCTTCCCCCTCCCCACCCCTCCCATGTATCCAAAACTCCAGAGTGCCTTTGTCATGGACCTGGGAAAATACATAAAGAATTACAAGGGGCGGGGCGCCTGGGTGGCTCAGTGGTTTGGGATGCTGCCTTTGGCTCGGGTCATGATCTCAGGGTCCTGGGATCGAGCCCCGCATCGGGCTCCCTGCTCCGCAGGAAGCCTGCTTCCCTCTCTCTCTCTCTCTGCCTGCCTCTCTGCCTACTTGTGATCTCCGTCTTTCAAATAAATAAATAAAATCTTTAAAAAAAAAAAAAAAAAGAATTACAAGGGGCATCTTGGTGGCTCAGTGGGTTAAGCCTCTGCCATCAGCTCAGGTCATGGTCTCAGGAACCTGGGATCGAGCCCCGCATCAGGCTCTCTGCTCAGCAGGGAGCCTGCTTCCCCCTCTCTTTCTGCCTGCCTCTCTGACTACTTGTGATCTCTGTCTGTCAAATAACTAAATCTTTTAAAAAAATTACAAAACATTTGTGATGAATCAATTTCCTAGGAAGTCATAGTTGTCCTTCATATCTTGAAACAAAACAATATCATTCATTTTGTATCTAACATTGGTTATGAATACCGGTAGTGGAAATGGGCACATTTTCTCACACCGATGGGAGTTTGATAGATTTCTTTTGCATGAGGACACAACAATTGTTGGCTGAGAGTATAGAACTACTGGAAGTTGGATGTTTAGTTAAACAAGTACACAACATTTTAGTGCCTATGATGCAATGAATTCTAATTTAAATAAGTTAAATAACAAAATAATAGAAATTATGATGATACAGATAATATTTGTAGCTCTTTTCATGCAGCACAAAGTGTTATGCATTATCGCATTTAAACCCCACAACATGTGAAGCAGATGCTTTTATAATGGGACTCATAACTGAAGGCAAAAAAAACAGATTTGAAAAGAGATCATATAACAGTACCTATGTTCTCAAAGAAACTGTAATCTCAGGACCCTAAACAGAACTTTCACAGACTCCAGCTGTATTAGCCAACTGACCACATCCCAGGGAAACTGATATGTTTTACATCTTTGAAGAAATGATAATTATTAATTTCTACAAGTGTGTATATTAAAAAGCTGATGAAATTGACATCCTGGAAGGGACTGAAACAGCACTGGTGCCTCATTTCATTTCTAACGTGCCCCTACCCTTTGGACCTTCAGAAGGATGCCACAGGGAAAGGCTTCTTTTTAACCAGTCTTGAAAACAGGTGCTTTGTTAAAATGAGATGGTTAGAACACAATCTTAATGTCAAAGATGTGGGTAGGGTCCATTAGCTTTAACTCAGTGAAAAATACACAAGTATGTAGCCAAAGATGATTTATAACCCCAACATGGCAGGAACGTGTGCTGTAAACCAGAGGGTGCGACAGAGTGGAAGACAGTGAACCCAGGAACGTTTCAGCTGTAACCGGTGAACAATGACATGACTTCTTGACTGCATCAAGAAGAACTAGTGTGGGAATCCCAGCACTTACACTTCAAGAGTGATCATCTTGTACAAATTACCTAGCTTAAGTTTCTGTGTCTTTATTTGTTGCACAAAAGGGATAGTAATACCCACACCTCATTATTGGTTTTTTTTCAGATTTATGTATTTGAGAGAGAGAGAGAAAAGCAGACTCCCCACTGAGCAGGGAGCCAGATCCAGGGCTCCATCGCATGACCTAGAGATCGTGACCCGAGCCCAAACTCAACAAGAGTCTCATGCTTAGCCGACTGAGCCATTCAGGCGCCCCTCTCATCAACCTTTATAGTGACTCCAGAAAACAGAAATGTATTAGGACTTTTTCTCTAAAAGTGAGAAAAACCTCAATGTTTATTGGTTTAATTCATGACAACTAATTTATTATTCCGTATTATTGTCAGATTCAGCGAGTTCTGATGTACCTGGACCCAGCTATATATTCAAATGAAGGTGCCACGATGCTACCTCTCCAAATCTTGACTCTGCTCTCCTTTGCACTGGTTTAATTCCTACACAGGCCATTTCCTTCCTGACAGGACAGCTCTTAGCATCTTAAGGCTTAGATCCTGCTATCTTGACTTCTCTTGCTGGGTTAGAGCATCTCTCCCCAAATTCCGGAAGTCCCCGAAATACCTTTCACTGGCTTAGTTTGGTCAGTTGTTTTTTCCTAGACCCAGGGTATCAAGTGCAAGGACTGATCCTCTAAAGAAATGCCAGGTTTACAAAAAAAAAAAAAAAAAAAAAAAAGCTTGGCACATAGTAGGTACCAATAAGTTTATATTAATTTGAAGATAACATCTCCTTTTCAAACTTTCCATATGTAGAGACACCAGCTTTAGGCGAAGTTTCCGTGGGCCACACGTACATGACAATTTGTTTCACCTCAGGCAGCCTTTGGGGAGAGGTGACCGCATATACAACATGTAAATGACTCAGTCTTCAGGATAGAGGCTGTTCTGATCTCCCCTGAAGGTCCCAGCAAAATCTAAGTCAATGATAACCTGATGAATAACATAGGGGTTTTTTGTGGATTATCATAAACTAGCAGAAATTACTCTTTTGTTCTGTTATACTATAGTGTGGCTATACTGAAAGCAAGCATTTACTTCCTCATAGTACAATCAAACAGAATATAATAGATCTCAAACTATTCCCAACTAACAGGATAATCATTATTATGATGACTATGAGGTCTATGAGAACTTATCCTTCATCGATAATTAAAGGTATCAGTAGGAGCCAGAGTCATCAGTACTGATAGTGCTGCTGTGAATACAGTAGCTACCGATGACAGAAACATTACATGGCAACGTCAAGGTCTCTGTAAGAAGTTACACCAGTGTGCTCTGGGTGGCCTTAGTGAAGCATCTATTTTCCCCAGTATGGCTTTCAGTAAGTGAAGGTAAACCAATTAAATAGAATCCACAGAATCTACTGATTGGGGATAAAGCTAAATTCAGTTACCACTTCCCCTTAAGGATTTCAACGTAAAGTGTAAACATTTCTGTGTTGATTTCAAGTTCCTATGTATTCTGAACCTGTAAGACTCCAGTGTATTCTAAACATCAAAAGGCTTCATTTGTCCTTATTTTCACGAGATTTCACAAAATGAGAAAAGGTGCTATTTTTGATGGTGTTTTAAGCACAGCAGTGAGCTATTATGTCACCAATAACGACTTGCATAATTTTTCCCCTTACATTTTTTTAAAGATTTTATTTATTTATTTGGCAGAAAAATCACAAGTAGGCAGAGAGGCAGACAGAGAGAGAAAGGGAAGCAGGCTCGCCGCTGAGCAAAGAGCCCGATGCGGGGCTTGATCCCAGGACCCTGGGATCGTGACCGGGGCCGAAGGCAGAGGCTTTAACCCATTGAGCCACCCAGGCGCCCCTCCCCTTACATTTTTATCAGCCATCAGATTTATGAACAAAGGGCTTTTTTCAGTTTGCATTTATGGTGTACAAATCCTCTTCAAAATCCCTGGTCCAAGGCTAGGAAGATGCCTGCCATTACACTGACCATTAGCAAATGTGCTATTTGAAATTATCCCTGTAGTTGTTTTTTGGAATCTTAGGAATAAAAAAGTCCATTAGAGCTTTCAGCTTTCTACCCAAAAATAAGGGAACAGAATTTTTCTTTTTAAGAAAATGATCTTCAATGAGATGTCTGTACTTTCTCTATGTAAAAATATTTATGCTAAAGTTTATCAACTGGAAAGCACTAGAAAGAGGCTTTTTCTTTTTATGTCCCATTGGCATTTTCAGTCTAATAACTTGCATCAGTCCTGGAGCTAATTCAGCAGTGGTTAGTCCCATAATCTCTGGAAATGAGATTGTACTATGAGACTTTAAAGGGTGATTTGAGGGCACCTGGGTGGCTCAGTTGGTTGAGCCTCTGCCTTCAGCTCGGGTCATGCTCTCAGGGTCCTGGGATAGAGCCCCGTGTTGGGCTCTCTGCTCGGCATGGAGCCTGCTTTCCCCTCTCTCTCTGCCTGCCTCTCTGTCTACTTGTAATCTCTCTCTCTCTCTGTCAAATAAATAAATAAAATCTTTAAAAAAAAAATAAAGGGTAATCTGGCCACATGTGAAAGTCATTATCATGCTCAACTTCTGCATGACATGAAAGTAAGTCTCTGAAACATGCCAAAAAATATATGTGTGTGTGTGTGTGTGTGTCATTCCCTGGATGCTAAATGGGGTGGAGCAAGAGACTGGACAGGAGACAGGCTGGGGGCTCCAGGGACTGGCCATGGAGAGGTCTCTCCTCAGACACCTGGGTGGTAGAGAGGAATAGAACCAGTACCGAGAAAGGTGACGACAAGAGGAAGCTAGGGAGCATTTTTCCCTTTGGAAGTTGCTTTAAGGATTATACCTCAACACTGACATCCCCGTTCCTAGCCCATCAACGTATTAAAATCGGAGTTGAAAGTCCCCGTGACCCATTCTGGCTCGACCTAATATCCTTTCTCCAATCCTCATCCTTTTCATTCCTACTCAGTCATTTGACCCTGTTTTGAACACTCAGGATTTCTGACGGACTCACTCTCCACTACCCTCCTCCTTAGCACCTCTCTGTGCTGCTTCTCTGGTGTTTTTATGGGAGCCTGCCGCCAACTCCTTGCTGTGAATAATCCCCAAGTATTAGCTCAGTCATGACACACTCCTGTTTTCCTTTATTCCCCTGTGTTGAGCTCACACATGATCCTGTCTCCTTTAATCATCAGAACACGTGCACCCTGCCCCAGCAGTTCAGGTACTAATTCGGGCTCCTGAGAAAATACAACTTCACTGTCTGTGTGAATCTGTGTGGCTTGGTCTCTGTGTCTGTTTGCATAAATCGCATTTGCTCATTCAGACTGGAAAGGCTTCAAAACAGAAAATACGAGTGATGACTTGTGCATGGATTTATCTGGAGTCGGATCTATGTCCACGCAGTGCTGTTCCTCATAAGGAATGTGTTCAGGTCACCAAAGCCCTCTAAAGCCAACATTCTTCATCTTTAAAACGTAAATAACAATAATAGTCATGCTGAGAGGGAATAAGAGAGTAAATGAGATGAACATAAAACATGTAGCATAACTGGACTCTCAATAAATCACGTCTTCCTGTGTTTTTAAGGTCTCTTGTATCATCCATTTTAGAAGCACAATCGTTGAGCTCAATTTTGAGCTGATTGGTTGATTGACTGAAACTCACAAGATTAAAACAGTTAGGATGGACTGGCTACCTACCACATCATCTCAATAAATCACTTAAGTTACTCATCGATATTTTATTTTTTAAGAAAATGCTAATGCCGGGGAAAATAGGCTCACAATACTTTTCATGTGTCTTTTAAATATTACTCAAGTTACTTCTGGTGTTATTTACAAGGGTCTGTAATGTGAAAAATACATCTAGTTTCTATTCGATGATTTCACTTACTTTGAGTTATTTTATTTAGCCTTAATTTTCACTGTGACTGGAGATGGTGAACATTGCCAAGGGAGGAGATCTACCAACACAGAAAACAGAGGTAGAAATCAAGGAACTCCTACAAATAAAACCTGGCATGTTGACATCAAAGCCAAATATTGGGCAGGGGTGATTTTCTCCTGGTAAAACCACAGGACTTTAAACTGGTGCCCCAGTGATCGCAGCCTTATGGAAATAAATGTATTCCTCAACCTGAAAGTATCCAGGCCCCGATTAGCTGATGTGGAGGGAATTATTTATAAAAGCACTTACTGGTAAAGAGGAAGGAGTGAAACCCTAGCCGCACGCTCGGGCGGGTTTTACTTCTGATTCTAAAGCGCTGACGTGGAAGTCAGGCCAGTGACTCAGAGCATTGTGATGGCGCAGCTGTTGGAGGTCGGGCCGCGCCAGTGGGGGCCCCGGCCTGAGCGCCGGTGCCAGAGGGAAGACTAACTGCAAGGGGACTGTCCTGTCAGTACTTCACGGACACAGGCTCACTACTGGGGAGAGAGAGGAACGGCTCGTTCCTTTCCCTTCTGTACCTCGAGGTTCACTGTCATGGATTCCCGGAGTGCACATGCCCAGTCCGAGTACTGGCCACTCACAAGGTCTAGTTCTGACTGTGAAAACCATCCCACTGGCCATTTTCATAGAGAGCTTGGCAGTTTCTTTCTAATATATTGACCTCATTTATTTTTCCGGGAGCCACTGACTCACTGGGGAAGGAAAAAACCTGCTTCATTGAACACATTTCTTTTACATCAATGTCCCCTCTGTCTTAGGAATGTTTCACGTAAATCGCTCCACTCAGCTGAGATGAACAGCATAAAAAACATATACCAGGGCGGATATACCGGTATGTCCCAACATCGATGTGCTCTTTTATCATATTGAGCCACCTCTACTTTCCGAAGTCTAGGTTAATATTATTTTGGAGCTTGTCAGGAGGATTGGGAAGCCATACACAACAGACCCCAAACCTGGTCATAAAACCGTATGAATAAACTCCCTGTATAATATGCCATTTTTTGTCTTGGCATTTGATTTTGGCTTAAGTGCCAAAATATTGTCTTTATAAATTATTCTTCTTAACAATTTGCTTTATTTCTCTCTTAAAAATATAGCTTGCCTAAGCTGGTACAGCCACTCTGGAAAACAGTAGGGAGGTTCCTAAGATGTTAAAAATAGAGCTACCGGGCAAACCAGCAATTACACTACTAGGATACAAAAGATACAAATGTAGTGATCTGAAGGAGTATGTGCACCCCAATGTCCACAACAGCCAAACTATGGAAAGAGCTGAGATGTCCACTGACAGATAAATGGATAAAGAAGACGTGGTATATACATACTCAGCCATCGGGAAAGATTAATACTACTTACATCAACATGGATGGAACTAGAGGGTATCATGCTGAGTGAAATAGGTCAATCAGAGAAAGACAATTATCATATGATTTCACCCATATGTGGAATATAAGAAACAGCAGAGGATCATAGGGGAAGGGAGGGAAAACTGAACGGGAAGTCATCAGAGTGGGGAAAAATCAGAATAGACTCTTACTATAGGAAACAGACTGAGGGTTGCTGTGGGGGTGCGTGGGGGAGTGTGTGGGGGGATGGGGTAACTGGGTGATGGGCATTAAGGAGGGCACTTAATGTAATGAGCACTGGATGTTATATGCAACTGATGAATTATTGAACACTACATCTGAAAATAATGATGTATTCTATGTTGATTAATTGAACTTAAATAAAAAATAAAAAATCTATAACTTGCCTAAGGATGTCCTTATAAACACATTCATTCACAAATTAAACCAAATTAGGGTTAAAGGTTTTGGGCCTAAAAAGTATCTTGTTTTGCTTGGTTTGGGACAGATTATATAAAACATTCCTGCTTATCTGATAATTCTCTGAATATGCCACCTCTTCCTGGATGTCTTTTCTGACTCCTTCCAGTGAGGATCAAGCCCTTCCTCTCTGTGCTCCCATGGTACCCTGTCCTCACCTGGATGTATCTGGTATCTGTTTCCCGCTCTCGACTCTGGTTCCTTGTGGCAGGGACACCACATTCTTTGTCTCACCATCACCCGGCAAAATATCTGACACCTGGTGAGTGCTTAAAAAGTGTTCACAAGAGGAATGAACAGTCTAAAATTATTATTCTGTGGCTGTCCCAGCTATCCATTTAGAAGAAAAATTTTTTTGCCCTGATAACAGTAAAAGCAACGTAATTTGCTAATTGATGAGTTAGTTAGTCATTAAGATTATCCAGTCATTGACTATTTCATGATTTAGCTCATGGTCTACAAATAGGCTACTTTAAAGGCTTAAAGTGATGGACTGAATTTTACCCAACGTTATGAAAATCATTGACATTAACAACTGGAACCCCATAGACAGTCTTCAAAGTATTTGTGATAATTAGAAGCCGAGAGAGAAAATCATTTGTTTATGACTCTCAATATCTGGGTCTTGAAATTCGGAGCAGAGAGGCGGGGCGGGGGAGGGGGGTGTCATTTTCTATTGAGAATGGAAAGTCAGGAGCCTTGGCAGCCGAGCACGTGTTGCAGCTGCTTCCAGGGAACATCGTCAGACCAATGGCAGTCTGCAGAGAACTTTTATGGACGGTATAAATATTCTGAGCTCAGGGCATCATGACCAGCTGACATTTTCCTCCCTCAGGACCAGCTGTTCAGGAGCCTCCCAAAGGAGAGCCAGGCACATTTGAGACTTGGCTCAGAGCGGAGAGACCCGCACGCTCTGGTGCAGCAATGTCGGTGTTAGAAGAAAGCCGGCCGTTTGCTCAACAGTTATCTAATGTCTACTTCACGATCCTTTCACTCTTCTGTTTCAAGCTTTTTGTGAAAATCAGCCTTGCCATCCTCAGTCACTTCTACATCGTGAAAGGCAACCGCAAGGAAGCAGCCAGGATAGCAGCTGAATTTTATGGAGTAACCCAAGGACAAGGTATGTTTATGGTAATGCTCTCTTGCTTCACGTGGCGTCTGACTACTGCTCCAGCCACAGCCCATGAAAACATCGCATGTTTTCTCTACAGGCTGCTTCCAAGTGAATATGCCCCGAACGTTCCCTTAGAAAAACATTTGTAAATTTCACGGCTTCATAAAAAAGAAAGTCATCTTGCTGGGTAAAGGTCTGGGTTAATGAAATCCAAGGTATCATTGCAAAATAGAGTAGTGGAAACCTCCCATGGAGAAAAGTATTTTAAAACTTTAAACATTGCATTGGCCAAGCTATAATTTTAGAGGCTTCCATTACTGACGGCACTTCAGCTGTCCTTTAACATGGACCCAGACTTTTATGATTCTCAAACTGGCTCTTTCGTCATCTGTAAAACAATTATTATTAATGAGAATATCTGAAGGTTGTACTTGTTTTTCACACCTTTTATTTGGCCAGGATTAAAAAATAAAACACGGCGTGTCAAATACTGAGATTTATGTCATGAGTTCTCCTGGATGGAATTGTCATTGCTTTGCTCAACTTGTAAAAAGTCGACTATAATACAATAGGAACATCAATGAACACACTTGATGTGGGCAGCCAGGGACATCAATCCATGTTTCTTAGAAGAAATTGAAGTATGAGACCAAATGAGAAACAGTCATGTTAACCACAGACTTTAAAGGTTATAAAATCATTTATATTCTATTGGACTGGTATTCTGTACAATAAAAACAACTGTTACAGTGACCTTTAAGGTGACGCTTTAATTTCTTACAGCCTTTGGATTCATTGCTGGTTTGAACATCAGCAAACGAGTATGAGCCCAAATGCCTCTAAAGTAACTTCAAATTTCAGAGTCAAAATATACTATCACGGAATTAGAGAACATAATTTTTTTAAAAGAGCATTTAGACTGGAAAGCTTGCCTTGTTAGAATCTATTCTTCTGCCTTTTTGGTTTGTGGAATAATTCATTTTAGAATCTAGGTTAAGGTACATGCAAAGCTGAATGAAGGCAGAAAATCTTTTTTGGAAAACTGAATGAAGGTAGAAAATCTTTTTTGGTATGTGAGGTGGATTGTAAGTCCATTTTTTGCCCCTGGAGGAAGAGAGTTCTTATGCAAAGTGAGGAATTTACGTACTCATTCAAAGCGAGGAAAATCTAAATGCCAGTATGAAACTCTCAAGAAAGGGTCTACAGGAAACAGGCAATATGTAATCCTTTACTTCACACCCTGCTTTAGAATGGCCGTCACTATTCAAACGTGGCACACACTATAGTTGTAAGTAGAATATTTTGTTTCAGAAACAGCAAACACAGGAAACTAGATTTTAAAACAAACAAAAAACCCCCCAATATTTCTAGATATAATTTGAAATTGATCATAAGGTGATGAGATTTATTCATTATTTCATAGTCAAATTTCTTGTCTACCTATTATGAGAACTGCCATACATAAAAACATGAAATATTTGCTAAAAATCTACATGTTTTGTGGAGTGGCAAGCATTTTATTTATTTACTTTTAAGATTTTATTTATTTGAGAGAGAGAGATTGAGAGAACCAGTGAAAGGGCCAAAGAAGCAGATTCCCTGCAGAGCAGGAAGCCTGACATGGGACTCAATCCTAGGACCCCATGATCATGACCTGAGCTGAAGGCAGACACTTAACCAACTGAGCCACCCAGGCACCCTATGGCAAGCATATTTGAGAAAGCTGCAGAAGCTCCTTTTTGTACATATTCATAAGTAACAGAAGACAATTGTCCTCTGTTGAATCTGATCTCAGTGCACTTTCACTGGAAGCCATAGGAATATATGAAATGGCTCCCATGTTCCCATTTAGCTTCATGAGTCTATGTTTGTTAAGATATATTAGAACTCTAGGATGTCCCAAAAAGAAAAGAAAAAAATCAACACTTACTAATGGAAAAATACTTTTCCTAGAAATATAAATTGGGAACATAGGTTCTTAAAAATTTTTTTGTGTTGTGTTAGTATTATATCAATTTAATAAAATTTTTTTCTCACATCTTGTATTAATCTATAGATTAAATAGGCTATATAATTTTTATTCAATGCAAGCATAATTTGGCTCCAATTTTATTGTAATATTAGGAGAACAATCAGGTACCTAACAAACCGATTTTTGTTTTGTTTTGTTTTGTGTTTTTTTACAAACTCATTCTTGATCTCCTACCTCTAAGAGTTAATTCTTCTTTGCCTAAGAAATTATTAATTTTTTCATTTTGACATAGCTCTTCCTTTTATATACTACAACGAAAATATTTTTATTTTGTTTGTATTTGTATAATTAACCAATCAGGCTTAATTATCTTTGTTTAACCTAGCAATTTCCTCCTTCCTAGGAAAGATTATCACCTTCATTCCACTTTGAATTAGGCTTCTCATTCCTACTTTTAAGACTTAGCCAGATTGTTCCCCAACATTTCTGACGAGGAGCTGCCAAATTCCATGATATAGGAGACGAGGTGTGTATTTTCATGTCTCTCAAACCAGAGAGGACGCTGTTGACAACATTCTGGATGTCCTCCCCATGTCATAGTACTTTGGTATGAAGTAAAAGAAACCCTCTCTTACTAGATGCTATTGCAAATGAGCTCATCCTACTGGAGCAACACAGGGAAGGGTTTTTTGTTTTTTTCTCCAAGTACTTTCTAGTCAGACTTGAGACCAAGGTGTGGTTACCCAAGGCTGCTGGAAGTTAAATGGCGACTAAAGTAGTTTAAGATTATTTCCTGCTTGATCTTCTTGAAAGGCCAGTAAAACTTACAAATCTGCCTCTTCGTGTTTGAAACGGAAGACTTTTATCAACTCTGCCATCACACAATTTATCACGACTTTTCTCTGTACCTGCTTCCTGTAGTCCTTGCTGTTAAACATCCTGCTTACAATCTTTAAAATATCAGAGCACTAGTCTATTTTTAAAGCTAGCACTATACTTTGAGACTAACAGGGAGGCTAACAGGAGCTGAAAAGTGTCTTCAGCTGTGGTATCAAACAGTATAGACAGATGATAGAGATCTGGGGCGGGGGGTTACATAGATTTTATGAAATCATTCTAAGAGCTGAGACGAAGTCACGAACTACTAATGCCCCAAGGACACCTCAAGAGGCACCAATTCTCTTCTGTTAAGAGTAATAATGTTGTCCTGGGCACCTGGGTGGCTCAGTTGGTTAAGCACCTGCCTTTGGGTCATGTTGTGATCCTGGGGTCCTGGGACTGAGGCCCACGTCTGGGTCTCTGCTCAGAGGGGAGCCTGTTTCTCCTCTGCCTCTACACCCCTGCTCGTGCTCTCTCTTTCAAATAAATAAAATCTTAAAAAACAAAATGAAAAGAAGAAAGGATGAATCTGATGATACCTTTAAATGGCATTGGCAGAGAGCAGATGTTACTTTAGGGGAGCTTCTTGTCTCCCAGAGTTAGATGTGGACAAACCAAGAAGAAATATAGGTCTATCAGCAGAGGGACTGATCAGCCATGCAGGCGCAGGTGAGCCCTCAGCGTCCACCCAGGCCACAGAGGGGGCTGGACCCTTTGCTGCTCCGTGAGTCTTCAGACTTGCCTTCCCCCAGTGTGAAACATCGGGGTAACTCGGAAGGTAATAAAACTAGGATCTGCATTCTAGTCTCACAGACTTATTTCTGTCTTCCTTTTGTTCCACTTTTTCATCACCAACTAACCTTCTGTTTAGGATTTGGCACTTCCTGTGGCCCTGTCCCCAGAAAGGGAACGAGCTGGCTGGCCCCCAGGAGCGGGGGAGTCCGTGTGACATTTAAGCTTCTTGTAAATTAATGTATTTATATCTTGTTATCACTCTTCGGTAGTGTTCTGTGTTCTCCGAGTTGTAAGTCCACCTCTGACGTGTGAATTTGCTCCAGCTTTGCTGACAGATCGGGTTTCTGAGTCTCCACGACCACAGACCAGATTTGACACTGTGGAAAATTCATCAAAGTAATGTCTCTCTGTGAGAGACATGTCACAATGTCTCTCATAATGTCACAATCCTTGTGACATCCAGAACTCTTCAGGCACTCCTTTCACAGTTGGGACTTTATATAGAATTACAGAATGTATGTGCAATCATCTGAGAGACTCTGTCTTTGTGATTTCATAAATTTGGTTTGGGGGTTACCATTAAGCATGTTTTGGTTTTGTTTTGGTTTGTTTTTTGACGTGTCTCTTGTTGACATTTGAAAATAGGCTACAGTGTAAACCTGCTACCACAAGCTCAATGGCCAATGTGCTGGCCATTTTGGAGAATAGGGTAAACTGGATAGGAAAAGCAGTTAGAATTTTATATAATGTCATTCATGGTTTTCTCCATCAAAAAAGCCCATCTCCGGTTTGAAAACAGCTTTAGGAATTTAGCTTTGCATCAGATGTCAACCACAGCGGCAGTGATCATGTTTGCCTGTACCCGAGGAGCCATGTAGTTTTTGATGCCTGGTGTTGACTGTGTTGGGGTTAGTTATGTTAGGAACGTGTCTCAGAATCTCAGCAGTGAAAAACTCCAAGAGGCAAATCTGTAGGATGACTTCTTTCACAGTGTTCATTATATAAAGGTATAAAAATACCTTGACAATGTGACAGCTTTGGACACATTTTCCATACTTAGGTGGATCTCTCTCTAAGAATAACTTGAGCCAATAGGACTGTTCTTCTATGACAAAAGGCAGGACATTATAATGGAAAATGTTACCCCCCCAAAAAAAAAAATTTAAGCTATTTTCATTTTGCCCAAGCTCTATTTTTCTGGAAATGTCAGAGCACTTTTTTTGGAAGAGACCATTATAATCCTGTGAATTAAAGACGGAATGTGGGAACAAAGTTCCAAGTTCACAGAAGACTGTCATATTTCTAAATTAATATCTTTCCTCTTCCTCTATATTTGGAGAAATGAATGACTTTTTAGAATTAAAGAACTTGGCATACTGATAACTTGTGAGGGGTCAGTTTTCCTGGGAATAGTCTTCTCATGCCTTTTGTCTCTCTCTCCTTTCCTTATGTCATTCCATTATTTGCTCCTTTATTACTTAAACTGTTGACGTGTGTGTATTATATGTCACAGGCTCTATGCTGGGCCTTAAGGAAAAAATACAAATGAACCATAATCCTTTTCCTAAAGGTGTATATCATCTAGTGGGAGACAGATAATTGAGTAGTTTAAAAACATGCAAAGTGCCATTTTACAAGGCTAGAGAAGATGCTGTGAGCACAGAGGTGAGAGTATAGGGATAAGAATAGATCTGCCCAGGACATGTCGTGAAAAATAAGTTTTCCTGGCAATGTGCATATTCTCTCCTGTAATCGCGCATGTCTCCTTCTTCATAATGCTCAAGACCTTCCCAATTCTCCACTTTCACTGTCCCATTCTCTTTTTCATCTCTATTATTATTATTTCTGACTCACATTTCTTCTGCCTAAGTCTTTATGTAAAAGCTCAGAGTTTTATTTTAAAAGAATGTATTTTTAGGAAAAAAATAAAGCATATTAATTACTTATCCACTATGGTATTTGTAGGATAACAGGTATTTTGGGAAAAAAATTCAAAAACAGATTTTGCACTTGCTAGGAGGCACTGTTATAATCAATTCTATAGTTTTAAGATAATAAGAATAGATAAAGAGTGAAAACTAAGTCTGGACCTTCTGCTTTTCAATTTCCTGTATCTTTTAGACAATGGTAATTTATTGAAATAAGAGTTTTTGCATTAATTGATGTAACTGATACAATTCTGAATTTAATTCAGCTCAGTACTTGGACACCTATTCCATTCCTGGTTCAATGTTATGTGCTACATGTAGACCGATGAATGCATATGTGTGTGTATGTGTGGGTTTACATATGGAGAGATCTGTATATTATCACAGGTACTACATGACTCCCCTTTTGAGCCAAAGCAAGTGTGCTTAAGTGGGGCCGAACTGTGCCCATGTGAAACAGCCAAACAGCAAGCAAGCAGAAATTCATACGGTGCTAAATGAAAACAGTTAAGTTCTGTAATGACTGTTTTCTAAAGAAGGCCATTGAGAGTATCTGGAGCTTCATCAAGAAAGTGGGGCTTGAGATAAAATTTCTGAGGCAGAAGTTATCTCGTTATGTACAAGCAGAGGTGAAAGCAAACTGAATATAAGGGCAAAGAAGAAGTTTAGAATGTCGAACTGAACAAGCTTGGATCGTCGGGGAGCAAAGACTGATGTATAAATATTAGATAAGGATAGCTGGATTGTCGGTGCCAACGTGAAAAATAAATACACATCTTCTCAATCACACATCCAAAAGGAAATTGTTCTATTAAGAGCTTTCTGCTGCCTTCACTAGATTCAGGCTACACAAAAGGAACCACTACGTAATGCTGGAAATAACTACCATGGGGGTGTTTTGCAGACTCTCTGGTGTGATGAGGTAATAGGTCAGGACACGTGAAGTATGCATATTTCATGAGCTGCACCTCAGAGAAGACAAAACACCCCCTCGACGTGGGCTCAACAGCTCAAGTCCTCAGAGTGCCTCGATGGCATTGTGTGGACTGCTGCAGTGATCTCAGCCCGCTCCGCTCATTTCCCAACCGGAGCAGAAGAGAGTCAAGTGTGTCCCCAGTAACAGACGAACCATGTCACGGAAAGCGGTGGAGTATTTCGAACGCCTCTTGCTTTGAAACCACCCTCAAATCCTTAAAAAAAAAAAAAAAAGAAGAAGAAGAGGAAGAAGAAAGAAAGGAACAAAGAAGGAAAAGAAAAAAAAAAATGAAAGAATAGTTTGCTTAAGGACTCCGCAGACCTTTTGGCATTTCTTCTCTACCAGCTGCAGGAAGAACAAATCATTCCTTCTTTCCAGGCTTCTCTCAGCGGTACTACAAAGGAGACCATTGGCTCTTTAGACTCCAAATGCCCAAAGGATATCATATCAGGGAAGGAGAGCCACATAAATTGTTAAATTGTTAGCATTTCCAAGTGGTCTGTGATTAAACAAATCCACTCTGGGAAATTAAATTGTGGGAGACCATATATTAGAATGATTTTTTCCTTATAATTTCATTTCTTAGTCTTATAATTCTCCATTGGTTACTGTGGCACGGGTTTTTAAAAATCTGCCTTCTGAGTAGATTTAGGAGTTTTCTAGAAAAGCCCATGGGATTGAGAGGCTAGGGTGGCATGCAGGGACAAGGTTCCCGTGGGCCCCTTCCTCTTTTCTAAACAGGATAGCTCTACTGTGGTGAAGTTCCAGAAGTTGGACTTTCCGAGAAATTTTTCTTTAAAGAAAAGGATGAAATGGTGTTTAAACACAAATGCTCTCAGTGTGTTGAAAATATGATGCAAGTTACGTGCATCTTTACAGAACCAACCACCTTATAAAATGAGTCACAACAGGAACAGCCTTTCAACATTCTCTACTAGGGATGGGAACAACAGTAAGCATTTTGGGCCCATCAGGAATGTGCGAGACTATTCTGTCTCCATGAGGGCAACTAAAATTTCCATGCCACCATCACCTAAAGAGCAAAATAGAAACATTCAGAAATACATACACTCTTTCCAGAAGGCTTAGTGCCGTAAACTATGGACAGGGGACAAGCAAACTGGAACATAAAACCAAAAGGCCATTCACGTTCTTAAATAGAAACACTGGCTCCTCTCAGTCATCAAGTGTGTGGCTTGATTTAAATGGAAACAGACCGTGATACAATGAACTTTAAGGCCTGTCTGTTGAAATTGGCTCTTCGCCCTCATAATGCTGCAGAGCTCCTCAGGAGCTGATGGAGTTGGGTAGGCTGTGACTCTGGGGGACAGAAGCCCTCTGAAGTACCAAACACATCTTTGATTAACCACTGAGGAGATTTATGAGCTCCTTTTGTTTTCCAAACGACCTCATTCCCTAGAGAAATGATGTTTCCTATAGTCCATCAAGCACAAGGAGTAGGTAAGGTTTAGTGTGAACTGATGCACCAAATGAATTTCTGAATTTGGAAGCCTTGTGTCTTCTTTCCTTCTCGAGCCACCACCCAGAATGGGTAAATAGGAAAAGGAGAAAGTGTTAGTTTCTTCAGAGCTGAAATGCACAGATTCACAGATCTATTGAGTCTGGGAAGGAATGGCTATTTCTTCACAGTGACTCTCCAAGAAGTAAAAGAAAGGAAGTGAAACAAAAATGTAAACATCGCTCTCTCCATTCCCTGTAGTTATGACGAAGCTGCTCATCTAGTAAAATCTAGTTTAGCTGCCAAGTTTTATGGCTATGCACCGTTAGTCCAAGAAAGCAACAGAACAAGAGTGATTTGGATTGGAGGGACTACCTCCTACACAGTGATATTAAGTCCTGGAAAATACTTGAGCACCTAATTGGCATGACCTTCCAAAAGTGCAAGGGGAATCTGCTTAAATAAACTCAAACTTTAGGGCCCTCTGGAGGTCGTAATAGTTTTAAAAAGAATTTTATTTATGAAAGCTTGATTCAATGATATTTTGATAACTATTTAAAGGCTAATTTTTTAAAAAGATTTTATTTATTTATTTGACAGACAGAGATAACAAGTAGGCAGAGAGGCAGTCAGAGAGAGGAGGAAGCAGGCTCCTTGCCAAGCAGAGAGCCTGATGCGAGGCTCGATCCCAGGACCCTGGGATCATGACCTGAGCCAAAGGCAGAGGCTTTAACCCACTGAGCCACCCAGGTGCCCCTAAAGGTTAATTTTAAGTAGCATACAAATATGACCACAAACCTGGTTCTATAGCATTATAACAAATATTTTATTTATTAAAAAAAACATAACGTGTTTGAAATACAAAGGATTTAACTAGAATAAAGGGAAAAATAAGTTTGTAATTAACATAAGGCTCAAGAGGCAAAAAGGATTCTTGCCAAATACTTGGAGACCGAATTGTAACCAGTTTGCAGGGGAAAGCTGCAGGGGAAAATTACTTTTTGCTTAGTAAATTATAATTTCCTTCTCCAGAATCAGTCTGGAGAAGGAAATTATAATTTACTAAGCAAAAAGTCACTGGGACCTTGAAATAGCTGCCAATGGCACGAAGAAAAATAATGCCTTGGAAATTGGAGGAACTCAGCAAATACTTACGGAATGAATAAAATACCTTAATCTAGGGGAAAATGGAGTTTCAAGTCACGTTGCAGATGCCAGTGATTTAGGCATGCATAAATTATTCTGTCATGTTTCTAGCACCTTCCAGCTGTGAGATCCTGAAGTCTGCAGCCCTCAGTTTCTTCATTATTAAAATGGAGATAACGATATTTATTTCAGAGGGCTATTACAAAGTTTCTAGGAGATAGATTTTAATTACTTTTGTCAAGTCAATTTGATAGACAAATTACCATTTGTCACAGTGCCTTGGAATACAGTTACTCCATAAAAGTGAGCTCTTTATATTATGCTTTAAATTTCTTCAAAAACAGTACTAAACTGCCTACGATTGAGTACTCAGAGAAACATGGATAAAAAAGGATGGTGGGATTATCATACACTGTGTTTGCTAGAGCTGCTGTAAGCACAGGATGATGCTAGCACATTTTCACTAAGCAACGAAGTTTTCTTCTCTGCATCATGTTAGCGATTCGGGGAGGTTTCAGAACTTAAGTGTTTGGTGCTCTTTATGTGTTTATTTAAGAGTAACCAAGTGACGTTCTGAAAGGTTGAGTGTTTCCGAGCTATCACATAGAACTGGAGCAGAGCAAGGCAGAGGACTGGCCTGGTGTGTGGCCAGGACCTAAAGGCAAGTTCAGAGCTGACAGTTTTAAAATTACTTGCAGGTATTTCTTCTACCATCTTATTCTGTCAAAGAACACTTCGGACAGAAATCCTTTGGAAGGGAATGTTTTCCAGGGCCAAATACCTAGTCAGGTTATACTGTAGTATAACCAGTTTTTTCTGGAAAGGCATTACCATGACAGCGTAATGGCACGTTACTAATACAGGAGCAAATTTCTCTTCACTCTTCCGCAGTGAGTACCTTACAAAGAGCTGACGCCGCTTCATCTCCAAAATACCAAAGCACCGGATATTAACTTCCTCTGCCAAGCCTTCTTGCCCTTTTATTTTCTCTCCTCTTCATCCCTGGCAGCTGAAAAGGGAAGACAAAACCCAGTCCTAACAACAGGAGCAGTGAAGGGCTGAGTCAGCACAAGGCAGGGAGTTGGCTTTTTTCTTTTATTTTCTCTGTTTCCCTCTGCCAGCTGGTCTCTCCAGGAAGCAAGCAAAACATAATTTTTCACTGGACCTATCTTACGAAAAAAAAATTTTTTTCTTATGAGAAAGGAGAAAAATAAGCCTTAAAAAAAAAAAAAAGCAGATTTGATCTGGAAATAAAAATGCAGGATTATTTCATAGGCTCCCTGAATAATCTCAGACCATTTTAAATGGTCTGGGGCCCTGTGCACAAGTTGGCAAAATATCCCCCCAAGAGCTTCCATGTTACGTATGTTACAACTGGGGAACAAGGTGACGATCCAAGCCATGGGAATACTCAGGCTGTTAGCTGCAAGGTCCGAACGAAGTAGGAATATGATAACGGACAAAGCACTTTCTCACAATGGAGATTCTAACCACGACTTCACTAATTGGGGAGTAACACAGCAACTCCCACATTTTCCTGAGGTAGCTCAAGCTAGCCTGGTCTGCCTTGGGCCACTGAGGAACAATGAAGCTGATGCAATACTGGCCATTAATATCAGAATTTTAATATTCCAGCAGAAACGTTATTGTTCCCAATGGCTTCATCCTTGGTGCTTTTAAAGCTATGTTTAAAACTTGGTAAAACCCCCATCAAATGTACTATACCGGAGTACAAGCAGAGCTGTGCTTAAAAGTTGTGTGCAGGACAGTTTTAGGAAATTACTGGATTTTTATTTTTGTCATCCCATGTAAATGTGTCATGTAAAAGAGTCCCTTTGGGGTTGCTGGGGGTGGGGGAAGGGAGAGATAGGGGTGGTTGGGGGATGGACATTGGGGAAGGTATGTATTGTGGTGAGCGCTGTGAATTGTGTAAGACTGATGATTCACAGACTGTACCCCTGACGCAAATAATACATTATATGTTAAAAAAAAAAAAAAAAAGAGTCCCTTGGGAAATAAACTATTTTCTAAATATAAAATTTTCATATCTTACATTTTATGAAATTGAGATGATTTCCTAGTAAATATTATGTGGTTAATACTGTAGGAGGAGAAGATGAGAAAAGGAAAAAGTGAATTTGTTTTCCAAATTCCCTATAATTGGACTTAATAGCATGTCTCTTGACCTCTTCTATCCCTAGCTATGACACTGCAAGACCCACCTCACACTTTCTGAGGGCAGTATGTCATATTTCTCCTGTAATTCACAAAGTCTTTCCATACATCCTATCCCTTTTCATCCTCATAATTGTTCCCTACAAAGTCAAAGGTATTAATGCTTCTTTTACAAAGAAGGAAACAATTTCAAATGTAGCAGAACTTGCTCAAGGTTACCGATCTCCTCAGAGGAAATTCGAAACAGGAGTCCAGGTATTCTGGCGTTGCTTCTGACATCACTCAACCTGACCATTTGTGGGATGTGTTTTTTTAGTTCACATTATGAAGCTAGCAGTGTCCTTCTTCCAGGGCCAGCTCTTTTTCGGGCTGCAGTCCATCTTTCGCGGACTTTGCAATAATCCCAGTCAGACACAGAATCCCTTTGCATTTTCTGGGCTGCTCCCAGCCCCCACCACGCCCCCTCCCCACCACACCCACAACCCCCACCTCCCGGTGCCCCACGCATGCGTGAACACAGGGCTTTGCCTCATCCTCAGAGCTCACCTAGCACAGAGACCTACCAAATAACCAAGGAGGTTAGAAACAAAGGAAGGAGGAAAAAAGGGAAAAGAAAGGGATTCAAACTTAAGCCCAGGGATTTTATCACCACTTTCAACACAGCACTTCTCCTATCCTTCTCATGCCTCGCCCAGCAGTGTGGACCCACACACAGACAGAGTGAACATTCATGGAGAGGCTCAGGGAGTTAATTCTCAAAGGAAAATGAAGACAGAAAATCAATACTGCCCAGACGTCAAATCTATATTAATGCCCTCCGCTCCACCTTTTTAATCAGACTTTTTGTCCCTTTTCCCTGATTCCTTTTAACCTCATGGACTGGCATGACCCCACCTCCTCAAATAAAACAAACCCATCATACCTCTTGTTGACTGGAATCCGTTAATGGCTGTTAATATTTTCCAGTATCTTATTCAGCTCATATAAACTCAAAGGTTTTGCCTTTTGGTGAGGGATGCTACTTGTCTGCTTTTTGATTTCTCATTTTAAGTGAATACATTTTTAATCTTAAAATGTCAGACTTTCTGAGCCAAACTTCAAATATCACTAAATGTTCGTTCTTTGTTCACCTTAAGCTGAATGCCATCATGGCCCTTCAAAGTGTATACAGCATACAGAACACACCCCACATGCCATATATGAGAACTCTGAGAGGAGACTGCTCTTCTTCCTCTAAAGCAAGTCAGAAAATCGTCAAGTGCTAGAAGCTGTTACAAGAAGGGGTTTGGCTGATAGAAAACTCAGAGTCACTACCTGCTGTAAACAATACCTCTGGACTTCAGCTCTTCACCCTTAGAGCCTGTGCCCCAAAATCTTTAGTATCTGTTTTAGATAGCAAAGTGGTAGGAATGATCTATATATATATATATATATTCACACACACACACACACACACACATATACCAGGTGAGCCACCCAGGTGCCCTGGCAAAAATCATGATTTAAAAAATAAAAATATATATATTTTTTTATATTTAAAATTTATATTATATATAGTATTATATATATATATCTGCCTTCAGCTCAGGTCACGATCTCAAGGTCTTGGAATCAAGCCCTCCACTGGGCTCTCTGTTCAGAGGGGGGTCTGCTTCTCCCTTTTACTCTCCATCTATACCTATTCTCTCTTCCAAATAAAATGTAAATCTTTAAAAAAAAAAAATCTTGCTTTTGCCTATGCACACAACTGGCTTCTTCATACACAGGTGGCGAAAGGATCACAGAGGGGAATTTGGTTTGTGTCCATGTCCAGAATCTTCTGTAGTTAAGGTAACACACAGGCAAGAGAGAGTAGTAGCCACCCACAGCAGGGGGTAGGACTCCTGTTTGGGGACAGTTGTACAAGGATAGCCTGCCCCCAGGACCCCGGAGTGGGCCCACAACGGTGTATGTATGTGGCGCCACCGTGGCTTGCCAAGCTGCGGCAGAAGCCAGCGCACCCAGGTCTCCAGACTTCCTCTCCTTTCTGCTCTGAGACCCAATTCTGTGAGTACCTTCAATGTGGCAGAAACAAAGGTCAGTACACCCTTCTGTGCAGGATCAACAGAAAACACCTTAGCTGCCGCCAGGGCCTCAACCTTCCATGAGCATATGGTTCCCAGGGACACAACTATTTGTGGCTAGAACTAAGGGGAAGAGAGGAGGTATGTGTAAAATTGTTCTTACACTAAGCCCTTGTTGTAGCATCGTGTATCAGATCTTCTTCCCGGCAGCTGTTGTGCTCAGACCAGAGAACACAGGTTGCTGATTTCATCCCTTGTAGGGATTTGTGGACCTCGTTTAAATTTCAAGCAGGCAGCTGGTAGAGATAGAACACCACAACCAAGTGGGTGAAGAGAAGGCAGGAGGTGGAAAGTGTTGTTTTATGAGAATAAGATACCAACACCTACCTAGTTCTTAGCTGTGCACCAGGGACCATTCTAAACATGTATGATCATAAACTCATTTCACCCTAACAAAAAAGCTTATGACGTAGGTACTATAAGTTGTTAAAATCTGTTTTTTGCCTTCCTTATTTTTTTTTAAGATTTTATTTACTTAGAGAGAGAATGGGGCGGGGGGGGGGGGTGTCCCCACAGAGGAAGAAAGAATCTCAAGCAGACTCCACAGTGAGCATGGAGCCCCATGTGGGGCTCGATCCCATGACCCCAAGATCACAACCAGAGCCAAAATGAAGAGTTGGAAACCCAGCCAACTGAGCCACCCAGGTGTCCCTTGCCTTCCTTATTTTATGTTCACTGGTTTAGATTTGTCTGCCGGTGGTGTTAAGTAGCAATAGTGTACATTGGAAACCGAACAGGTCAGGAACTGACAATCTTGTTCCAGTCTTGCTTTGCTGGTAACACTCCGGGTGACTCTGGGGATGCCACCCACCCTCTAGCAACTTCAGTTTCTTTCTTTCTTTTTTTTTTTTTTAAAGATTCCACTTATTTGACAGAGAGAGAGAGAAATCACAAGTAGGCAGAGAGGCAGGCAGAGAGAGAGAGGGGAGGAAGCAGGCTCCCTGTGGAGCAGAGAGCCCGACGCGGGGCTCGATCCCAGGACCCTGGGATCATGACCCGAGCCGAAGGCAGAGGCTTTAACCCACTGAGCCACCCAGGCGCCCCACAACTTCAGTTTCTTTATCTGCAAAATGAAGACATTAGACAAGATCAGTGGGTTCTGAACCTTTTATTTTTTTTTAAGCTGTTGACTTTTTTTTGAATGATCTGGAAGCTCAATTTGTGAGGCTGATAAGAGTGGCAACCACTCTGTTTGAAGGCAGAGCCCCACGCTAGCTGGCATACTCCAAGGCAGCTCGGCTGAACTCCCAGGGCTCTCTGCAACCATACGTAAATCACTGAAGCAGATGGCATCTAAGTCCACTCTTCGCTCTGAAGCACCATGATTCTTCCATGTTATTTTAACTATTGGTGGATCCTTTTTGACCAGAGATGCTTTTAGCACAGAACCTGAGTTCCTTTCGTGAATTTATCCCACCCATGACCTCACCTTCTCTATGGCAGAACGTGGAGACTGTAACTCAACTGTACTGCTCAGAACTGGCTTGCATCACCAAATAACAGGTAATGACAATGATTTCAGGACAGCCCCTGCAGTCCTGGAGACACATTTCCATATATTCACACCAGGGGTCACCCAAGGTCACTGGAGGCACATGGTTGGTAACTTTCCTCCCCGAGAAGTGCTCTGTGGAGTATTCTCTCTTCCTCTCCACTGTGCACTCTTTCCATCCATAACAGCCTCTCCCTGTCTCCAGAGAGAGGGTGATTCCTTTTACAGCTATCTTTTTCTTGCCTGTATAGGTTTCCTCCCCCTGACTATACCTCAGGTAGTTGACCCTTTGGTTTAGCCTGCTTTTAAACTTTATGTCAATTGACCCATTCTCTCAATATTCTTTCCTGATTTCCTTTTCTCAGTGAGCAATGTAATAGAAAGATTTATCCACGTGTACCTGGAGTTCATTCATGTTCAGTGCTGTAAATTCCAAATTTGGGATAATTATGAATCACACTGATAGAAACACCTAGTACAAGTAAGTTAGTCCAGCTCCAGAAGTGGAACTGCCAGGTCATACAGCATGTGTATCTTTGGTTTTTTTTAGTTGGTGTTACTCTATTTTCCAATATGATTTTATCTATAGTGAGATCCACAGTGTATGAGAATTCATGGTGCTTCCCATTATCGCTAATATGGGGTGTTGTCAGTATTCTTAATTTTTGCTAATCTGGTGGGCATGTGGAGATACCTTGTGGTTTCATTTTCACTTCCCTAATAATGCTATTTTCATGTTTATTGGCCATCTATACCTTCCAATTTTGTGAGGTGCCTTCCAAATATTTTGCCTTCCCTTCTAATGGGTTTTCTGCCCTATTTTTCATTGATTTTAGAAGTTACCTATATAGTCTACAATTAAATGGAGACTGAAAAAAGAATATTACTTCCAAATATCCTTTGTGGCTTGGCTTTTCACTTTTCATGGGTTTTGTTTTTGTTTTTTTTGTTTGTTTGTTTGTTTGTTTTTGTTTGTTTACTTTATTTAAAAGTAGTCAAATTTAGGGGTGCCTGGATAGCACAACTGATTAAGCATTGGACTCTTACTCTCATCTGGGGTCATGGGATTGAACCTTGCATCTGGCTCCGTGCTCAGGGTGGAATCTACTTGAGGCTTCTCTCCTTCTTCCTCTGCCTCTTCCCTACTCCCCCACACACATGCTCACTCGCTCTCTCCCTCAAATAAATAAATCAATCTTTATAAAAAAAGACAGTCAAATGTATAAATCTTTTCTATTTTGGTTAATACTTTTTGTGTCATTTATTTTGAAAATTCCTGCTGTATTTCAACATAATCAAAGTGTTTTTCTGCATTCTCTTCTTAAAGCTTTCCTTTCAAACTATCGACTTGCAATTGAGTTTTTGAATGGTGTAAGCCCATTTTTTCCTAAGTGGGTAGCCAATTATATTCACCCCATTTAATGGAAAGTCGGTCATACATTGTATAAATCATAGTCACTATGGTAAGCTCTCTGCCTAAGAATATTGTCTGTTCATACCAAGGTCTGTTTATGGGCTTTCTTACTGGGTACATCTCTCCAGACCTAAACCACACTATGTTGGTTTCAGTAGCTTTCAAGTATCTTGATACTCAGTAGAGCAACCCTTCCCACTTCGTTCTATTTTCTCAGTGGCTTTGGCTGTGCTTAGTAATTTGAAATTCCAAATTTTAGAAGCCACTTCTATGGTTCACAAAATACCTGTTGGGTTTTCTGTTGTAGTTCATTTAATCTATCAATCATTTATTAAAGGGAAAATTCACATCTTTGCAGTGCTTGCCTTCCAATGAATAAACATGATATATTTTCCCATTTATAAAGGTTTTGTTTAATATCTCTCAGTAAGATTTTATTATTATCTTTTGAGGAGGTCTTATACATTTTTGTTGAATTCATTCCTAGGTGTTAAATTGTTTTAGGCTACTGTAAAAACTATCTGGTTAAATCATTTCATTTTCTATCTCTATGTTGTAGGCATAGAGAAATATAGTTAATTTTCATATATTAATTTAATACCCAGCAAACCTGCCAAACTCTCAATAATTCTAATAAGAATCTGTAGGTTCTACGGGTTTTTTTTTAAGATAGAAAATCATATTATCTATGAATAACGCCAGTTTGTTTCTTCCTTTCCAAGTTTCATACCATTATTTATTTCTTCTTCCTCAGTTATTCAATGGATTAAAACCTTCAGTGTAATATTCCATAGAGTGGTGATAATTAGTGTCCATTTTTTATTTTTCAATGCAGAGGGAAAGCTTTCAACATTCTGCATTAAGTATAATGTTTTTTGAAGGCTTTTGTTTATTTGGTATTGTTAATAACATTTTTAAGGAAGTTCCTTATTATTCCTGTTATGGTAGCTGAGTTTTGTTTTGTTTTTACTAACTCCAGTATCTGGGTGCCTGGGTGGCTCAGTTGGTTAAGCGACTGCCTTTGGCTCAGGTCATGATCCCAGAGTACTAGGATCAACACCTGCATCAGGCTTCCAGCTCCATGGGGAGTCTGCTTCTCCCTCTGACCTCTTCCCTTCTCATGCTCTCTCTCTCACTTTCTCTCTCTCAAATAAACAAAATCTTTAAAAAAAAAATAACTCCTGCACCTTCAACTGGGCAGACATCTGGGCATTCTATTTACTGAAGGAACACTTACTTCTGCAAATGCATTTTTTTTCTTTTTAGCACTCCTCATATCATCAGTGCTGTAGTTCATATTTTAGCTTAATTATCTGGAAGACAGTCCACAGTGCCAATACTCGCTTCTTTGGTGATACACGGCGGCATGGGGAGCCCACTCTGGCATTCTGTGGTTGTGTCTGGTGCCATGATACTAATTTAAACTACCCAGTCTCTCAAACAGTCCATTCCTTACCTCTTCGACACATGGAATGCACATTCCTGAGATGCTCTGGAAAGTTCTTCTTTTTCACCATGAATTTTTTTTTCAGCTTTTAAAAACCTTGTCTCCAAAAAATCTGATCAAACAATATTGTTCTTTCTCTTGTTACATCCTGGTCCACCAATTGTCTTCATCAAAGTGTCTGTAAAAGGTTTAAACAACCATTATTAATTTTGTACCAAGGTCAACTTCGGGATTTTTCTGTGTTTTACTATGTTTACACAGTTTCTGTAATGCGCCTCGATGCTTCCTGGTAATGAACTGAGGAATGATTCAGGTAATCTGCAAACTCTTGAAAAGCCAGGTTCAGAGCACAAATTACAAGGAGTGTGGTGGTTGATGTGAGGCATGGGTCGTTTAAACTCAAGTGTCTATTCAGTTTGGCTGTTTTCACATGGTAGCAAGATACAATGGAGATGTAGCTGAGCTGGCCAGTTTTAGAGAACTATTTTTTTTCTCTGCACTGGATGTAATGTCTTATTTATGAACAGAGCTTTCAGATTCAAATCATATATAATAATTCAGAGTCATAATTGGCAGACAATAATATTTAACTTTGGTATTTTGTGATACAGATGTAAGTAGCTATGGGTGTCAGTGTGGTTTACAAGTGATGCCCCATATAACAATGAATTTGTGCTTCAGTATAGGGGACGTGGGCCACGCCAGACTTATACTTGAAAGATGTCACTTCTGCAGACACGATTATGGGTATAACTTTATTCTAGCTCTCTTTCCTGTTTGAAGATTTTATTCTTTATTTATTTTTGAGAGAGAGAGAGAGAGCATGCGCTCATGCAAGCTCCTGCACAAGTTGGGGGAGGGGCAGAGGGAAAAGCGACCCCCTGCTGAGCAGAGAGCCTGAGATGCTCTATCCCTAGACCCTGGGATCATGACCTGAGCCAGAGGCAGGCAGACCCTTAACCAACTGAGCCCGCCAGGCGCCCTAGCTCTCCTTAGTGTCTGAGTCTGAGTAAAATATTAGGCACAGGGTTAAAAAAAAATACAGTATATAACTTTCAGAGGTGAATAGGGGAAAATGGAATTATAAAATTAAGCAAATCAAAATAACTAAAGAAAAAGAACATAGAAAGTGGGGAAAATACAAAGTACGAAACTAATATGGGAAAAATTAATCTAAATATCATACAAATAGCTAAATACATCAGTAACTTAAATAATAAGTTCATTTTTTTAAGATTTTATTTATTTGTCAGAGAGAGACAGAGCACAAGCCAGGGGAGCACAGGCACAGGGAAAAACGGATTCCCATTGAGTAGGGAGTCCAATGTGGGACTCAAACCTAGAACCCTGGGATCACGACCCAATCTGACCTGAATCACCCAGGCAAACCTAAATAATGATTTTAAGTAAGTAGCTTGAGTTCTCTAGGTTAAAGATAACAATTTCCAGATTTGGGGGGTAGTACCCAGCAACATATATTTTTTAAATGACCCATCTAAAACATAAAGATTCAGAAAAGTTGAAAATCAAAATATCAAGAAAGACAGGCCCCACTGAAATACTCCCTGAAAATATCTCACCATATTAATATGATGTAGGACTTGGAGGCAAAAAACATGACTAGATGCTACTATATGATGATAAAAGATGAATTTAGTTAGAAGCTATAACAATTCTATGTATTCACCCGATAAAATTGCTTTAAGATATAAACTTGAAATATTGACTTAAAAGGAGAAAAAAGGGACGCCTGAGTGGCTCAGTCATTAAGCGTCTGCCTTTGGCTCAGGTCATGATCCCAGGGTCCTGGGATTGAGCCTTGCATTGGGCTTTCTGCTCAGTGGGGAGCCTGCTTCCCCATCTCTCCCTGCCTACTTGTGATCTCTCTCTGTCAAATAAATAAAATCTTTTTTAAAAATTGAAAATGTAGATCTAATCTGGATTTGGAACTCTCCGTCCACATCATTTCATATACATTTTGAAAATGTGAGTTCAATTGAGTTAAAAAATTGAGTATACATGGGGCCATAAAGCATGTCTCTGTAAAAGTTCAAATGATTAGTATTATATAGGTCACAGGTTGGCAGACTTTTCTGTCAAGGATAAGAGAGCAAATATTCTAGTCTTTGTGCATCATACAGTCTCAGAACTGCAAGTTTAACATAGAAGCAGATGATATGTAAATGAATGGGTTTGGCTCCACCCCAATAAAATTGTATTTACCCAAACTGGTTTGGCTCCACCCCAATAAAATTGTATTTACCCAAACTGGTTTGGCTCCACCCCAATAAAATTGTATTTACCCAAACTGATTGTAGGCCAGATTTGGCCCACAAACCATCATTTGGGGCCTCTGATATGGATCATATCTACGACTCTCCATAAAATTAATGTAGAAATCATTTAACAAAATGTATCTGGAAGAAAACTCCTATGTTTGGAAATTAAGAAGATGTCTTTAAGGAACTCAGGGGTTTAGAAATCAAAATTATAAAAAGAACAAAACTGTCAACTTTCACACACTGAATTAAAAAAGTAAGAGAGCCGCAAGCAGAAATTAATAAGGTGACTTATAAACAAATTATAAACAAAGCTGAAAGGTGATCTGTTGAGAGACTAATGAGATTGGTACACCTATGTCAAAATGGCTGCAAATAAACAATGGTTGGAATTCAAAAGAGAGCATATGAGGCACCTGGGTGGCTCAGTGGGTTAAGCCTTTGCCTTCGGCTCCAGTCATGATCTCATGGTCCTGGGATGGAGCCCCCATTGGGCTCTCTGCTCGGCAGGGAGCCTGCTTCCCTTCCTCTTTCTCTCTCTCTCTGCCTGCCTCTCTGCCTACTTCTGATCCCTGTCTGTCAAATAAATAAATAAATTGTCTTAAAAAAAATAAAAACATAAAGCAGGTGTTAGTGATATTTTTAAAAATAAGTGGTTTTATTTAACAACTTAATGCCAGTAACTGGGACTATCTGGGTGAAAGACAATTTCCTAAAAAAAAAAAAAAAAACTTGTCAAAGCTGTTTTTGAAGAAATAAAGAACCTAACTAATCCTAAAATCACTAATAGAGATAAAATCACAAGTTTTAAAACTCCCCCCCCCAAAAAAAATCCAAGAGCAGAAGGTTTTACCAGAAGCCTCTACCAAGTATTATAAGGTAGAGCTATGACAGCAGAAAAAGCAAAGGACTCGTCCCCAACTCATTTCATGGAGTTCGTAGCTGTTCCCTGTAGTGGCTTTGTACCATGTCAACTCAGGTATGCCAGAATTCTGTGGCCCAGAATTCCCTTTCTAGTGCTGTTCCAGGTTGGGACTGGCTGGAGGAGAACATTGTGTAACATTTGGGTGGCAGAAAAAGTTGCTAGTTTTACAGTTAAGGCCGGTGTAGGCACTGCTGTTGGCTTGCACGTGACCCTGGTCATCTGGCCACGTGGATCCGTGGCTCATTCCACTCCCTCCAGATTGCCCACTTTCATATCTCAGAGTCCCAGGCCAGGTGTGTATGCCTTCTATGGTCAAGGGTGCCAGCTTCTCCTCGGGCCACCCACATTGCTGAGGCTGGAGGTGGGGACAAACTCTGCTCCCGGTTTTCCTCGGAGCTATGAGAAGTCTCTGCTCTTCCTGACTTCGCCTTCATCTCTGATGCCCACTGCCAGCCAGCCGGCCTACGCTAACGTGCCTACAAAGACAGCAGCCCCACACAGATTCCTTAACCAGCAATTGGAGAGGGTCTATTTGGTATGAAAAACTCCTCATTCTATAACACTCAGAGCGATCAAAGTTTAACTGGTACATTACTCAAAACCAAACAAGTCAGTACAAGACAGGCAAATTATAGGAAGCCAATCTCACTCATGAACAAAGCTACAAGAATCTTAAAGGAAGTATCAGCAAAGCAAATCTAGCATGAAGAATCGGGTTTCTGAGAACTCTCTTATGATAAGGTTCCTTTTAAATAACATCCCGGCCCATCAATTGAATGGAAAGATAACACTCTATTATGAGACACAAGCTTGCTTTCGTAGAAGCACACAGTCAAACCTGCCAGTTACCTTGGGATTATTTTGAAGCAAATCTGACACGTGTCACTTAATCAACAGAGAACAAATTGGACAGTGGCCAGAGTGGATGTAGGGCGAACATTTAGTATGCATTACAGTAAGGAATATACAGCAGCTTGGTCTACACCTTTAACTAAGAATTAGAAATGAATGAATGTGGATATAATCAAAGGAAATTTGGGAAGAAAATGGGTGGTGAAGAAATGGATTGGCTTATGCCTACTTCCACATCAACATTTAAAGGATTTTCAGCATAGGCTATTAGAGTGCATTACTGCACATTTAGGAATTGTCATCAGTTTTTTGCCTGTTAAGCTGACATTTATCTAGGAAAACACTTAAGGAAAATTCAACCCAACAAACCTATACTTGGGGATCGTCCAGATCATCTCGCTTCTTCACCATTGGCAAAACCCTCCTAGAACCTAGGGACTCTTGATATGGATAATCAAGAGATTTCTGTGCTTCTCGAATATTGCTGCTTCCCCATTATTTCAAAGTTTGTGCTTCCTCCCTCTTTTAAAAATTTTCTCATATCTAATATTTTAAGTATTTTCTATTTTTTTGTTGTTTTCACATGAAAATGAATGGTCAACTGTGTATCAACCAGCATTTCTTTCCTGGCAACCAGGGGACTCACCAATGATGTAGGACAGAGTTTTGGGTCCACAGCTATTTTAGTCTTTGTTTTCTGTTGCTTAATTTTTGTGAGCTATTTTTGTTTGGTTGGTTGTTTTCGTTTTGCTGACAAAGTAGCAAAGTTATATCTAGTACCAAGAATGGCTTTCTATACACCACAGTCACTGAGCAACCAAAGAACCAGGAATATTTGTGGGGCTTACCAGTAACTGAAATGCTTGAGTGTTGTGAGTTTTGAATTTGCTTTTTTAACTTTACTACTACATAGAAAGACAAAATTTGATGAAGCAAGCATGAGTGATATATTTACATCTGAGAATAAGGTCATAAAATTAACATTAAGGGCTAACCGTGTACCAGGCACAATTCTGATTTCTCTATTAATTCATACAGAAATCCTGTGAGGTAGGATTGTTATCCCACTTTCCAGATAAGGAAATCGAGGCATAAAGAAATGAAGTAACTTTCTCCAGGTAACAAATTTAGTATTTGCCTGGCGTGGGATATGGACCCAGCTTTGGTCATTTGAGGGCAGTGTTGAGGCTCCTAACTACTATACTAAGTCAGAATTAATAGCTCTATTAGAACATGGATTAACAAGGGCACCGGGAAGCTCAGTTGGTTAAGTATCTGATTCTTGGTTTTGGCTCAGGTCACGATCTCAGCGTTGTGAGATTGAGCCCCTGTCTGGCTCCGTGCTCAGTGAAGACTCTGCTTAAAATTCTCTCCCACTGCCCCTCCTCCTCCACCCCATTCGTATGCTGGCTCACTCTCTCTAAAAAAAAAAAAAAAAAAAAAGAAAAAGTTTTAAAAAAAGAAAGCAGATCTCCTGAGATTTGTTAAATCAAGGGTAGGTGCACTGCTGATGCATATGGAGTTGATAAAAAATAGTTACATCATTGAGAGTTTTAAATCTTTTCGTCCTATATAGTTTTGTGGCTAAAACATAACATTAGGAATTTTTTTTAAGGCAGTATATACTTTGTTCTAAACCTATGTTTAGCAGAAGCCTGGAGAAGTGTTGAGATCTGTTTTCAAAATGAGAATTGATATCTTTGGTTAGATTTACCTTGTTTTTCCTTTCATAATGGCATTGTGGTATCTCTCCATTCATCTCACAATCTGCATGCTAGCCAAATGCTTTCCAAGATATCAGGTTAAGAATAACAGCAACAGCAAAACAAAACAACAACAACAAAAAAAAAAAACACATTTTTTGGCCACTTTTTCACAAAATTGTTTTGGGCTTCATAAAAATCTTAACAATGGAAATACACTGTCTATGATAAAATCGTGTCTTCTTTATGGAGAATTGCTACTTGCCACTTATAGTTTATGAAATGTAAATGAGAATTATTTTGTGGACAGTTCTAACAGTTAAGGAGCATCACGGCAACCTAACTCTGGGGATTTCCAAGTCTACCATGAGTCTAAGTTTGATTCTCAGATGTACAGATGTTTCTTAGACAGTGATGGAGGTCCATGCCAATTCTGAAATGCCAGTCTAGAGCGTAAGGTTCAAGTCACAGCAACTGTCTTTTCATCTCTGTGTACCCAGGGCATAGTACCCAGTAGACATCTAAAAAATATGGAGTGAATGGGTGAATGAATGCATGAATAAATGAAATTTCATACTTACTTGATCATTACACAACTAGAAATTAACATACTTTAGTCGTTAGCATTTATGTTGGTCTCTCATGGTTTAAGCACTTAGAGATTTTGAATTTAAATTGTATTTTATTATTTTTGTGCTACATATGGGCATTATTTGTGTCTTTCTGAAAAACCATTTATGTCTTTTGGTGTATTTAAAAAAAATCCCAAATTCAGAGATATCTTCTATATTACAATGTTGAAAAAGATATTTTAAGCATTTTGAGAAGACTTTAACTCTCAATATTAACAAACAGGTGAGTATGGTAGAAATCACCCTTACGTGACAGCTTACAAGGACTTACTGTGTCCTAGACATTAAGGACAAGTACATTTTCTTCAACAGTGAAGTGCCCTAGACATTGAGGACAAGTACATTTTCTTTAATAGAACCCCTTAGCATTCTGTTTCAAGATCTACCATAAAAAATATGCTTTATGCAAGCATATAATTTTGTTACTTCAAACTCCATTTAACTGGATTTTACGTTATGCTTCTACTTTTAAAAAATCATCCCCAAACAAGTTGGTGATATTGAAAGAGCCTCCATACCTAACATTTATTCTTAAAGCCCTGCCCACACTGGCTTCTAAAGTATCCTTCACTGTGGTTAGGCATTATTATGATATGTGTGATTTTATGAGGATCCTGACCGTATGTTCTCGAATTGTGATTTTTTCAGATCCCTGTGACCTTTCCTAACCACTCAGCACCAACTAAGAGAGGAGCAATCAGGGACCACAAGATGTCACTGTAGGTTTCCCAGCAACCTTTAGAGAAGTGAATGACCCTTGGACAAAGGTTCACTGTTAGAGAACAATCACTATGCTTTCCCCCAAGGTCAGGCCTGCCCTCAGACCTCCTCTGCCCTCACTCCCCATCCCTAGGCTAACAGATTTAGGTACCCATGTTTACATAAAATAGAATAAAAAATAAAATGGAACAAGATGGGGGCTTGGGGATGACGGTTATGAGCTCCATGTGCGTGTGGCCTGGTAGAGACGCCCACAGCAAGGCGGCCTCCCGGAACTGAACGATGGCCCGTTCCAGATGCGACTGTGCAAGGGTGGAAATTTGGCACTAGCAGGTACAAGGGAATCTAACATATCTTGTGATGATTTAAGGCGAAGTTTTTATCTTGCATTTAGTGAGTCATCTGTACTTTAGAGAAAAGAAACATTTTTTTTTAAAGGATGGGAATATAACATTTTTTTAAAAAAATTTTAGAAAATGGAGAGATCGCAGACTTTTACTCTAAGATAAAGAATTTAAACATGTAGTTATTATTCTAGAAGGCAGTTTATGAACTGAGTTGCTCTTTGGAAAATAAAAATTAATCAACGTGTGTCTGATGACATATGGAATTACTGTTTTTTGTGTGATTAGGATACTATAGTTATGACTAGATAGAGTCCTCATCTTTTTAGAGGTAGATAGTGAACTATTTATGGGTCATATCATATAATGAGGTCTGCTTCAAAATAATCCCAGGACTGGGGTTGGGAGGGCTGCGGGTAGCTTGAAGATGAAACAAGACAAGTTGTGAGTTGATAATGTTGAACTGGGTGCTGGAGACTGTATGAGTTTAGAGTATTCCACTGTCATATATGGGGGAAACTGCCAACCAGGATTCCAGCTGGAGTCCCTTCATCTTGATCTGTTTCTGAAGATTTGGGTGGGGGCTCAACGCTGCCTTTTGGAAGCAATGAGCTCCTGAACTTTGTGACTGCTTGTGTAAACAACAAAACAAAACAAAACAAACAAACAGAAGTGTGTATTAGTGTCCCACTTGTAATCTTAAAACTGTCAGAAGTTGATCCAACTCTAGCTTTTTCAGAATTTCTTGAAAATGTGTACTCACTCCTTACAGTGTGTGGCATCATTACAGATTTCTATCATAATCCCTCTTAGATTTCAACTTTCCATTTTGAAATTTCTGAAGAATTAAGATTCCTCTCCTCTAGAAGTGCCTTTAGCTCATTGACGGTTTCCAGCGTCATCCTTTGAAACTATTCCAGTCTTCACAGTGCTCTCTCACGGAGGACTGGCAACCAGCCCAAACTCAGGTCCCCGAGTTTTCAGACACATTAGCGTTGGTTAAAATGGGAATAGAATGGCCCCGTTTCATTTCCCATATCCTGCCTAAAAGGCGTAAAATTTTATTTTAGCCCTTGTGGGCAGTAATAGTATGTCATCTCTAATCTACACCGTATTTCAGACGTTTTTTCCTGAGATGTAATATTTTGGAGTCTGTTATCTTCTACGGAATATAATTTTAATTATTTCCTTGAGTATTTTATCTACTGCTGGTTTGCTTTAAAACTTCTGCCTCCTCACAGGGCTCAGTGATATCCTGCTGCTTCCCAAATCCACTTCTGCACTGACACGAGGAAAGATGCTAGATTCTTCTATATATCTAGATATTTCGTAGTGGGTCCATATTTATACAATCCTAGATGACAAGCATTTAAGTGATTCAGTCGCAAACACTCTCACTTCACTGTGCATTTTTTTAAATGAAATCATACAGTTGAGCTACTCCATAGATTTAATATTCTTTTCCTTATTTTTTCCAGTAAATTAACTGTAACATTTTCCTTCAATTTCTTGGAGTCATTTTTTTTTTAAAGATTTTCCATTTATTTATTTGACAGAGAGAAATCACAAGTAGGCAGAGAGGCAGGCAGAGAGAGAGAGAGAGAAGCAGGCTCCCCGCTGAGCAGAGAGCCCGATGCGGGACTCGATCCCAGGACCCTGAGATCATGACCTGAGCCGAAGCAGCGGCTTAACCCACTGAGCCACCCAGGCGCCCCACTTGGAGTCATTTTTTAAAAATTATTTTTGCTTTGGATGTACCTAAAATTTTTGAAAGAAGTAATTATTATTTCCTGAGTGCCCCTGATTATTTATGTGAATTTTTAAATGTATTCTGCAGGCCAGCACACATCTCATTTAGCTAAGTATGTAGTTATGATGAAATCCAATGTCTTTTTTCTCCCCACTGCCCTGGAAATCTATTACCCCCAACGGACTACATTAAAAAAAAAAAAAAAAAAAAACCCTCTTGAAGTATTAAGTATTCTTTGGAATTCCATTTTCGAATGACGTCTTAAGTCTTTTTTTTTTTTTTTTTTTTTGAGTGGCCTCTATTTAAGAGATACAGTGTGGTAGATCTGTGACATCTCAGATGTATATACTCTGAGTACCCAACCCAGTGTGGGGGACTGTCTGAGAAATAATTCCCTTCAGCCTTTCTCAAGGCCTGGGAATGTGCCCCCCATCCAAGCTGCCTCAGCTAGCTGGTCCAGTTTTTCTGGCAAGGTGTGGCCTCCTTTGTGGTCTTGGACTACGCCCCCAGCTCAGTGTCAGAGCCAGAAGACAGTAATCTTATCCAAGTTCTTCATTTTACAGAAGAAGACTCCTACATATCATTAAGCCGCCTGCCCCCAGTCCTTTAGTTTAAAGGATTAAAGCTTAATTCAAGATAAGGAAAAGATAGTGGTGTCCATTAGTGATAATTTTGAGATAAATGCTGGCGATGGAATCCGGCAGCAACTCTGAATGGGGTAACGCACAGGAAATAACTTTATTCACAAAATGTATTTGTTCTTACCTGGTTTGTTATATGAAGGCAAGAGCCCATTAATTTTTTTTTCTGTAAATAACAATGGAAGGTAGAGCCTAAACATAGTGATAAAATGGTAAAGACAGAGAATGGAATCCGTGACCATTTTTCATCAAGACAGACCTGGATATGTTGATACCGCGTAACTGGACTCCTGGCTCAGTTAATCCTTGAAGACCTCCATGGGCCAGTTCCTGCTCTCCACTAGGTCATGGCCAGTGTGCCTTGTTCAACTTTACGTGCCAACTGAAAACACCAGGCACATGTGCGGTTCTTCCTCTCATTGCCCTGCCTTTTAGGGTGAATGCTTTCCATCATATTTAAATTGACCAATGATGCCTTCTGGCCTAGAAATGACCTCCAGAAAAAAATCACAATAGTGAGCTGTGCCTATGTAAATAACAGGGCTGTGATTTTTGTATGGAAGCCAATTCTAAACTTAGATTCTTACCAAAGGAACATGAGCCACCTACCAGCTGACCCTAATGCACACACACACTATTTATTCCCGAGGCTGAAGCAGAAAGGCTCACCAGTCACCCATCACTGCTGAGCTCTCTGGGGGCAGCCTTCTGTCTGTACCTATTTTCAAGGGTCAATTTTACAAGGGACAGATTTGTACATAATTCAAATCAGGTTTCCTATTTTAAATAAGGAGTTCATGTCTATTTAGCTTCCGAATAGGAAATGCAACTTTACACATTCTTCCCTTTCTGTGCCTTGCAAATAGTTAAATACTTCCGGCTGCAGCTGAGTCTTCCTTTAAAAATAGAAAATCCTACTGCACTTCTGGCCCATCCCCCACCAGCTCCTTCTCAACCCGCTCCAAGTGCTTCTGAATAGAGCTCAGTGTCCCAGCCCCTCTCCAGTTGGCACACAGGAAATCTTTGTGAAAGTCCAAAGGGGAGCAAAAAGTAGCTAGAAATCCAGCCTCTAGCATTTCTTCCGGCTAGAGCACTTGACTTTGACACCTGGCTGTGGCAGACAGAAACTATGCCTGCAGATATTGCCGATGACATGAACTGCGTAAAGCAGATGCTCATGAAAACCAGAGCGAGCGTAGAAGAATGTTCTTCTGAACAAAAAGCTAGCTGGGGTATTCTGACCAGTCAAGGTTAGTAGAGCAGCCATTGCAGATCTGTTGGTGTCCTGAAGTAAACTAGAGTGACCTGTGGGGTTTTTGGGTTTTTTTGTTTGTTTGTTTGTTTTGCAAATACTAACTTTCAACTGGGGTGCTTTCCAGAACATGGGTTCTGAAACGTAAATGTATGGCGTGGCAAAGGGGTGCACTCTTTTATGGCTTAGTGTACAGAGAATGCATCTATGGATTCCTTTTTATGACCATGTGTGAAACACCACGGTATGAACTCAGTCTTTGCGTTGTTTACCTTTCCACTTCTTGTTTAAAAAATGTGTATTTAGAAAAAAATTGGGAAGGATATACAATCAAATGGAATGGTTGTACTTGAAAAATATCATGGCTTTCTGTGTTTTATGATATATTTATCGTCCTGTTTAATGTTCCTCTATTGTAACTGGCTAAAAAAATACAGTCATTGTTGCTACAATTTCAAATATACACATTATTATATGAAAATGTAGACAGCAGTTCCACATTTTTTTTTTCATTTTTAGAAGGCAACTCTTAGATCATTTAATCAGTTTATTTTTAAGTATTATGGACCACTATGCGCTCTGGGGTTGAAGAGAGAATGGGACAAGATAAATCTCCCTGAACGTTTGCAAGGACTGAGATTGCTTCCGGGCTTGAGTTCAGGCAAAGCACTTAATCTCTGTCTTCATCTTCCCGGGCCACCATAACAAAATACAAGAGGCTGGGCCGCTTAAACAACAGAAATTAACTTTGTCACAGTTTCGGAGGCTTCAAGTCCAAGATCGAAGTTGTCACATGGCTAGGCTTCGGTGAGAGCTCTCTTCCCGGCCTGTAGATGGCCAGTTGCTCGCTCTGAGCTCACGTGGCCTTTTCTTGATGCAGATCTCTCTCTCTCTCTGTTTATAAACCCACCATCTCTGTCAGATTAGGGCCCCGTCCTCATGGCCTTGCTTAACCTTAATTACCTCCTAAAAGCCATAGCTCCAAATAGAGTGAGACGGGGTGTTGGGGTTTACCAGAGGAATTTGGTGGCAGACAAAACCATCGTATCTTAGTCCCTTTGTGCTGCTCTAGCAAATCACCACAGACTGGGCAGCTTATACATAATTTTATTTCTCCCAGCTCTGGAGGCTGGAAGTTCAAGTTCAAGGTGCCACCAAGGTCATGTTCTCCCTGCGGGTCCTCTTCCCGCTCACTGCTGGCGGCTCCTCACAGCATCCTCACGTGGGGGAGGCGCTGGGGGAACCACGAGGACACCGATCCCGCTCGCGGGGGCTCCACTCTCGGCTTAAGAACCTCTCCAAGGCCGCCCCTGCTAATACTGTCACACCGGGCACCAGGATCTCCACACAGGGATTTTACGGGGACGCCATTCCGCCCACAGCACTGAACCTCGGTACAACGGAGTGACAGGGTTCTATTCACGACAGACTTTGGGTCAAACACTTCTCACACAGGCCCATTTAGCCCTTAGGACAACTAGAAAATGTAGATCCCGGTCACCTCCGCTTTACAGATGAGAAAACAGATGCAGCCACGGAAACCTACCGAGTCGCCGCAGCAAACACCGACGCGCAGACGCCGCACCCTGATCTGCCTTCCTCCGCAGCCCGCCGGGGCCCGTCCCCAGCTCCACACGCCCTCTCAGCGCCCTTCCGACAGCTCCACACGCCCTCTCGGCGCCCTTCCGAACACCGTCCCGACGACAGCTGAGGAAGCAGGAGCAGCTGCGGGGATGGAGACTCTGCAGAGACTAAGTCGGCAGCGTCGCTCCCGGCCACCCAGGAAGGCCGCGGAGGCTCCCGCCGAGCTGAGGTGAACACTTCCGGGCTGGGCTCTGCAAGGAGGTCCCGGAAAAACTGCCTCGTTTGTTGAGAAGGCATCTCTGAGGTGCCGTGGTCGAAAGAGCACAGCTTTCTTTGACTTCCGAATTAAATCCGGCCTCAAGCTCCCATCCCGCAGGCTGACTGGGAACTTGATCCTTTTAATAAGGTCCCCTCGGCCTCTTCAGCTCTGCGCAGAGGTGAGCGCGGAAAGCCGGCGCAGTGGGGAGCCTATCCCGCCTTCAGCCCCTTCCTGCGGCGGACGGGCTGGCCCAGCCCAGTTAGCCTTGAAACAAGTTCAGCCAGTCTGCGGCCCCCACGTCAGACCTACCGCGCGGAGCTCTGTCCTGAGTGGGCGCAGGAGCCTAGAGCCCGCCTCTTCCTCCAGGCTACCACGGGACTTAGGTCCTATCATGTCCCTGGGGCGTGGTCTAAGCAGGGACTAGGTCCTATCACCTCCCTGGGGCGTGGCCAAAGCTGGGACTCAGGCTCCTGCTGGGCTTCATGGTGGGCTTTCAAAACCTCAAAACCTTTTTTTTTTTTCCTTTTTTCTTTTTTAAAGATTTTATTTATTTATTTGACAGACAGAGATCACAAGTAGCAGAGAGGCAGGCAGAGAGAGAGGGGGAAGCAAGCTCCCCGCTGAGCAGAGAGCCCAGGACCCTGAGATCATGACCTCCTGAGCCAAAGGCAGACGCTTAACCCGCTGAGCCACCCACACACCCCTTTTTTAAAGATTTTTTTAATTTATTTATTTGACAGACAGATCACAAGTAGGCAGAGAGGCAGGCAGAGAGAGAGAAGGGAAAGCAGGCTCCCTGCTGAGCAGAGAGCCCGATGTGGGGTTGATCCCAGGACCCTTAGATCACGACCTGAGCTGAAGGCACCCACTGAACCACCCAGGTGCCCCTCAAAACCATTTCTGTCGCTCTCTGCCTTCCCCTCTCTTCATTCCTTTGCCCCTCGGCTCTCCCACTTCCCTCCGGCCTCTATCCTTCTTTCTCTTCTCTGTCTTCTCCTCACCCTACCAATGTACCTTCCTCCCACGGAGTCTAAATCTCCAGGTGAGGGGAGCCATCTTCCAGCAGCTTCTGCTGTCTGGACCTCTCAAGCCCTGTGAGCAGAACAGATAAACCAGCGAAGCGGATCCACCCAATAGAGGACTCTGTAACAAAAGATGGAGAATTGTGGGGCTCCTGGATGATGCAGTCCGTTAAGTGAGGGACTCTTGGTTTCTGCTCAGGTCATGATGTCAGGTTCATGAGCTGGAGCCTGGCTTGGGGCTCATGCTGAGCGGGGAGTCTACTTCTCTGTCCTTCTGCCCGGTCCCCCTGCACCTGCCCACATGCACTCTTCCTAAAATAGATAAATAAATAAATAAATAAATAAATAAATAAAATCTTGAAAGAAAGGAAGAAAGAAAGAAAATTGAGCAGGGGGAAGACAATATGGAAAAAAGAAAAAATTGGGGGAATGGATACAACAGTCCAGTTTAATTAAAGCATAGGCTGTGTGGAGGCAAGTAATAGAACATCAGAATGGAAGGTCTAATCACATTGTAAATAATCTTTTATTCTCTGATGGGCATCTTAGGCAGTACTCCGTGGCAAGCCATTAAAGTTTCCAGGTGGGAGAGCAACAAGATTCCAGAAGTCTTTTGGGGGCTGGGGGGGGGGGGGGTGGAGGGCAGCCCTTTGCATTTGTGTAAACTGAGCATGTGTGCCCAGCATGGGTCTTGGCTGCTATGGAAACGGGTGCCTTTTCTCGTTTTCCTAAAGGCACTGTAGGGGCTGGCAGCAGCTCTGGATGCTCTTGAGGTGTAATTCAGTGGCAGCGTTAAAGAAGGGCGGGGTAGAGTTGGGAACCCGGAAGACCTTTCAGGGACGGTGCAGTCCAAACTCAAAAGGAGGCAGACCATACTTCATCCATCTCTGTGTATCTCTGGCATATAGAAGGGTGAAAATTGCCCTCGCAGATCACCATGTGTTTAATAAATGACTGCATAGTGGATGGACATGAGGGGCAAGATCACCGCCTTAAAGAAATACCCTTTGGACTCACTCATGGGGCAGGCCTGCGGCTTGGCGGAAAGTGAGGACCCACGACTCGAGGAGCAGAGTGCGCAAGCTCGTCTCTGCAGTTCCTGAGAATGTGAACATTGATTCAACAGGTCGTGAATGTAATCCATATACTAGGTCTTAGGGACACAGTAATGAACAAAATATACCACGTTCTAATTTCCAAGATCTTACATTCTAGCAGCCATCAGTGCTCAGAAGAAAAAAACACAAAAGCAGGGTAAAGAGAACAAAGAAGATGACAAGAAGGACTTTCTCCTGTGAGGTGGTCAAGGAAGGGCATGTCCAAGAGAGTGACATGCCAGGGCAGAACAGAAGTCAGAAAGAGCCACGTGCATCTCTCAGAAATAAGGCAGGGTGGGCAGAGTGAAGGGAAGTGTATCTGGTGTGTTGAGGAGAAGCAAAGAGGCCACTGTGGCTGATGGAAGGGGTCCAACCTAGAACTGAGATCAGAGAGGGGCCTGGAGACACTTGGAGGTCATAACAAGGACTTTGAATTTTCCTCTGGGTAAGAGGGGAAGCCATTGGATTCTTTCTGACTTAAGAAGGATCATTTTGGCGCCTGTTGTTACAGCAGACTATTGGAAGGGCTCAAGTGGAAACAGACCATCAGCCCAGACTTTTGCAACCAGTTGGGGGGAGGGTAAGGGTGGCCGACGCAAGGGGAGCAACAGTGGCTGGATTATATTTGAGTGGGAGAGGCGAAAGACTCACTGAAGTTTGCCTGTGGGCTGTGAGAAATGAAAAGGAAGGATTACATGGAGGTTTTTGAACTTGGAGCGCCTGGATGGGTGGAGGCGGCAGGTGTGAATAGGGAGGAGAGGCAAGAGGAGCACAGCACGTGCTGGTTTTCCATGTGAACTTGAATTGCCTATTTAAATACCCAACTGGAGAAATTGAAAAGCCAGCTGGAAATTCAAGTCTGGAACTTAGAGGAAAGAGCTGGTCTGGAGATACAAAGTTGGGCTAATCGACCTGTGAATAATATTCCCATCCATGGGATGGGAGATCCCCCTAAGACATCCCCCTAAGAGTGAGTAGAGATAGATGCTAGGACCCTGCTTGTGATGATGAAGTTACATAGACTGAGAAGAACCCAGGTGATAATAACTAGCTCCTCGCAAAGAAGCATGTAGACCAGTCAACACATATGAAGTTTCCTGGAAAATTATTGTGGTTAGGTTTAAGACCATACCATAAGTTCTTTAAACAATAGTACTGTTTAAAGCAAAAGATAACCAAAAAGAAATAACTGGTTTTGAGAGAAAGATGATGCGTTTGGTTTTAGAAATGTCTAGAGAGGCCAAAAAAATATTTAAATGTAAATTTTTAAATTGGCAGTAAATTTTGTGGGAGAGACCAGGGAAGAGCTATAGATTGGACAGTTATCCATATGGATGAGAACATTGTCCCTAAATTTTGATCATTCCCTATCTCTTTATATCACCTACAGAGATATAGACAAGAGGAAGAAGATGAGCTAAAGCCTCATAATGTTAAGTAAGTTAAGTTGTTCTAACTTCTATTTAGAAGAGGTAATAAAAAGCTAACAGGCAGGTACAAGGAAATAATTGTCTAAAATGGAATTTCATTTGTGGTGTTGTCATGTTTCTGATGTGTTTGGTACTATGCTAAGTACTTCATGTTCACTTACAACCATGTGATGTACATAGACTTATCCTTCCCTTCATGGCTGAGAAAACTGATGTTCAAGAGGTTAAATCACACAACCAGCATCTGTGCTGGGATTTGAACTTGGATCCATCTGAAGACATCCAGCGTGCTCTGTCCACAGTGCCAGGACCAGTGACAGTTAATTGGGATGACTGAGTAGTCTCTTCCAAGAGCAGCACTGTTACCTGGAGAGGGTGTTAAAATATTTCTCTCTTGATTTTGGATATTTGTGGATATGGTAGGGGAATCCATTGTCTTCACTTTGTTGGAAATTTTTTTTTTTAAAGATTTTATTTATTTGTTTGACAGAGATCGCAGGTAGGCAGAGAAGCAGGCAGAGAGAGAGGAGGAAGCGGGCTCCCTGCTGAGCAGAGAGCCCGATGTGGGGCACTTTGTTGGAAATTTTGTCTTCTTCTTCTTCTTCTTTTTTTTTTTTTTAGATCAACCCTGATACTTTTTTCACTCGCCTGTTGTTTTTTTCTGTTTGGGGCCAGACATTATCTTCTTAAGACATATCCTAGACCATGAACAAGAGATCAGTTAGAGTAAGTCACATATCCATGCAACTCACCATTTATACCTGAAGTTCCCGGGACACAACTGGTGGTTTCAGATCTGGACTAGATTTTTCTGAGAAAACTTCTAGAAAGTCAACAGGAATGGAAAGAAAGGAGAGTCTCAAGCTTGGAAGGGACTGGTTTTATTAGTATGTTACTTCCCTCCTTGTCAAGCATGTCCCCATGGGTCTGTGTGGTTCTATAAACGTGGTTAAACAGCAAAGTACACAGTCAAGGTCAGTAAATGCCTGGTGATTTTTAATTATTTTGCAAACCTGTGCATAAGGATGGGCCAGATGTTGAGCCTGAAGCTTATCTGAATTTGGGGATCTTCTTTAAGCAAAATAACATAAATCACAGTCTTAGAAAGTGTTCATGCAATGTAGGGGTCCTGAACTTGAGTTTCATTGGCTTCATGGTAAATCCATTGCCATTAGAAAGAAGATTTTTGGTTTAATGCTTTATAGCAAAGGGAGCTGTAAAATGCATTAACATTTGGCACTGATTCAAACGTGAAGATGCCATTGCCTCACACCTCTCCTTACAGTTGCCTGTCTGAGATGATGTCCTGACTTTCCTATTTTGGGACCGACTGAGGAAAGTGGGTGCAACCCAAACTCAGAGAGCCCTCTGCACCACTGGAAGGTTCACTCGGGAGTGAGTCTACAGCCTACTTCTGTGCTTGGGACTAAGAAGGGGAGGCAGGAAATGACTTTCTAAAACATAAATCGGTTTCATCATAGCTATGGGTAGAGCTATAATTGTACTACTCTGATTTTATTGCAAGGCACATACCGCAAAAAAAAAAAAAAAAATCTTAGGATAAGCAATTTGTCAAGGAGAAAGAATCCGTAAGAAAAAGCAATTTGGAAAATAAAACAGATCTTCGCAAGCCGTGTTTGGTTTTAGAGGTGAAAGGTCATGTTACAAGGAGCTCAGAGCTCCTTAAGATGGCTGAATGGAACTAGCACATGACAAGCGATTTTTTTTTAATGTTGATAAAAACAAAGAGATATGAGTCGGATTTACCTCAGCAGTGGCTGGCTTGAAGTGCCATGGGGAGACGGCGATTTAGGTATGGTACATACCTTCACCAAAACGGGTATTAGCTAAGAGAGTGGCTGTTTTTACTCTAGCAATGAGTTGTTTACAGAACGGGGCAGGCGCGCTCCCTGTAAATTGTATCCCAGATGTCTGGGGACGGGTGTTGTGTCTAAATATAGTCAAGTCAGCTCATGTGTAGCCTCAGTGAGACCTTCACAGTAAGCATTCGATTAGCGTGGGGAAAGTTACAGGTGTTTTGTAGAAAACAGTTGTCACAGTGAGTAACTTATCCTCAGGAGTTAAACTGGACCTTTAAAAAAAACCTGAGCTAGCCCATTAAAGTCTGACAAGACTGGAAAGTTACGGAACTGCTATCTATGAAGATATGTATAATTTTGCTTGGTTTCAAGAAAGCTTATAAATCTTTGTAATATAAAGCATACCCATATTGAAAGGTAAGAGATTTTATATTGAACACATTTGAATGGAAATTTGCAATTGCCGAATGTCAGATTTTGGAGGGAAGAAATAGGGCGGGGTAGAGACTTAGTTCAGAACAGGAGCTAGAATTTGATCTGGTAGCCTTTGATTCTCACCTGTTCCTGGATTAATTTCAGAGACTGTTCTCCGGCATTACAAGAAAGCCAATGAAGTGGGGTTGCTTGGGAGTTAAGTAAGCAGAGTTCAAACAAACTAAAAGCTTTTTGCTTTGAATCCAGGCATGGTCATCCTTCAGTAGATGGACTTATTTCCTATGGCTTACTTGGGAAAAGAAAACATGGCAGTAGATGTTGATTGTTGGCTTAAATGCATTTATTAGTCACTCAGCTGCTCTATTTAGTTTAATTAAACTGATAGCAGTGAAGATTATTTTAGTCAATAGCGGCTGCTATTCATGGCTTGAGTTTCTCTAGTTTTGGAGAAAAATGATGGTTCCATAAGATTCATATCAAAATCGCTCTCATTTACCAGTTTGTTTAGCAAAGATACTCGGTGATTATCTATTGTGCGTTTATGGATCAGGCACTTCACCCGTTTATTTCCAGTCCCCCCCACCTCAATCCTGTCCAGTTGTTGGTGGTGCTTGCCCATTTTTTGGGGAAAAGTTGGGTGACTTCATGGGGGAAGCCACTGTCCTAAACTGGGATGCAGATCCTGGCCTGCCTGGCCCCTCTGTCTTTCCTCTGGGGAGCTGCTGGGCTCCAGCCCCATTAACTCCTCCCATCAGTCTCCCCCCCACCCCACTATCCTAGTTCTTGAAGGAATAATGACAGACAGCAGGGGTCCCATGCACATGTGCAGAGCTGAGTTCATCCCAGGAAAACAACAGGGGGGTGCACTCTCACACCCTCTGCCCCTGACTCATGGACCCACGGATTCCTCGTCCAACATTCTTGATTTGCAGTGGTTTGTCACTGACACCCCCACATGAACCTTTCCTGCAGATTACGGTGACATTTAACTCCTTTGTCTTGCCATTGGAGGTCATATTAATAGAAATAGCAAATACACATAGGTGTCAGCCTTTTTTCTTCCCATCTTTCTTAGACCTAAGTTTTAGTGATGAAGACAATGTCAGTGGGTCAGAAAGCTGCGGGGCAGTGGGACAGGAAGCTATGGGAGAGTCTGCAAGGAAACTGGCACTTGGCATATGGGACACGGCATTGAAATACTTTTGTTTCTTTATTTTATTACTTCTGTGGCCTGTTTTCTAAATGAGCCTTTCCTTTTTTTTTTTTTTTTTTTTTTGTCCTTTCTTTTGTGAAGCAAGCAATGCTGAAATTGTTCAGAAGTTTAATATAATAATTTTGATGGGCAAATGCATTCATATGAAAAGAGGGATATCAAGCTCCCGTCGGCTGCAAATACTGTTAGCTTTATTGTCCCTTAAAGGTTTTCATGAACATGCCAGGTAGAAATAAGCCCAAAACGAATCCAAAAGACCACTTCTCTAAGATTTTCCCAATCCCACCTTCTGGTCAGTTGCCCTTTAGCTAGTGACAATGAAAGAAGCAACAATCCTGAGTGGCATCATGTCATTCCGCATCTATCTTTTAGTGATCAATGAAGGTAATGAAATTTATTAAGCCATTATACAGGAGGGAAGGCATGATCATTTACAAATGCTACAAATGACTATTTACATGCATACATTTAAACATTGGATAGTGTAACTTTATTAATTTACTACTGCTCTGCTGAATAAGCTGGACTGATGCGATCTTGTTGGAAAGCGACTGTTATAATTTTCTTATTTAAATATTCACAATAAAATCAATATGTCCAAAGTTCTCCAGAGTTTCACTCTGCAACCAAGTTATTTACTTTGATAATAAAACAGATGTGTATGATTTTTAAAGCATTAGATTTCATCTTAGAAGCTGAAACTCGAAACGTAGTTGTTCCCTCAAATAATATTACTTATGATGGTGATTTTTGCACTTTCTTCAGTGAGATATCATGTTCTACTTTCTTAAGAATTACTGCTTTGCCACCAAATTTGATCCTATCAACCAACGTTTACTGGTGTGCATTACTTCAATTCTCCTTTTACTATATAATAGGAGCATCACCTACTGGAAAGAAAGGATGCCCCAGAGCTAGTAACAGTAGCTCTTCTTCCAGTTAACAGCTCCAAGAATTGGATGTCTGGCTTTTGAATAAGCTAATCCTTTTGAAAAAGCAAGAAATCATGGTGGATAGGAAGGAAAACAGTGCAGTGTCATGACTGGAAGGCCCAGCTCTAGTTAGATCATGTGTGACTCTCCTTAACGATTTAGTTCCTTTGGCTCTCATTCCCCAGCTTTAGAATAGAACCAACCATTGTACACACTTGAACGCGTGTGAAAAGGAATTGAGAGAGCGCTCAGCGAGCCTGCCCGGCTGTCGTGCATAGTCATTGCTATTTGGCCCCAGCTACTAGTACAGTAAGGAGAAGGTCTGGTCCTGCCCTTAGGATTTTTATCTTTCAAAACATCCCATATTATCACTGGATATAAAAAAAAAATAGGTGGATGATTGGGATATAAAAAAAAATAGGTGGATGATTGGCAGTTGGCTTCTCTCCTCTCCACCAGGTTCACTTGGTCGTTTCATTTATCCTGTGATATGTGTGTGACCCACATTTTACTCAGTGGAATTTCCTTTACGGGGTTTTGGCAAAAGTTCTGTAAGACCACAGTATAGAAGCCTGGGTGTCTGTGTAGGCGTTCTCAAAGGTACAAAAGCACAGGAGCAGTGAAGTGGTTTCTAAAGTAGGACTCCTTACCATGTTTCCACTAATTTCTCTGACCTATTTAAGAAGCTTTGGACATGCCTTTCAAAAAATTTGTTTCTAACAGCTAAGTGGCTTTATTGGAATCGCACTATCACTGATTAGCATGGTTTTTAAAAATTGTATTTATTGCAGCTCTTGGATCCAAAATAGGAGGAAGAATTAGTAGATAAGAATTAGTAGATAAGAAGACAGATAGTAGCAGACATAATCCCATCCCATCCGGAATGTTTTCTCCCTCCCTAGTCAGCCGGCTCTTCAGTTTATCAGTCATTGATCCCCTCGAAATTAATGTTTTTCTCATTTGCATAGTCTGCATGTTTAATCACAGTAAAAACCTCCAACATGATCTCCCATGTCTGTTAGATAGAATCAACAGTGCTGATCCTGTTTAAATTACAAGAAAATTACTGTGCACCAACCCAGTATCATCTAAAACCTCCCAGACAGACTACAGTGGGAGAGATGGGGTGGTTGGATGCCAAGAGGCCCTGGGGGAGAGAAGGAAGGGGTGATTTCTACATAGGAGGCACTGATTTTTCTAATGGGAGGGTTGCAAAAGGCATGTAAAGAGGGGGAACTCAGGGGGACATGGCAGGTCAGTGCTTTTTTCATCAGGGTATGGGGCTGAGGGATCAGTACTGCCACTGGTACATGGAGAATCAGTGAGATCTGAGTGAGCCCTTGGCACTTTTCAAGACCATTTCCAAAGCTGCTCCTTCCAACCTGTGACACCCCTTTCTAGGGCCCTCCTAGCTTTTTCCACAGTTCAGGACTCAGGGAAGGGCTTCTCGATCCCCTTGACAACCTGCTGTAGCCCCCCTTTACCCTGGGGCAAGCTGTAAGGGCAGGGCAGTCTGGGGGTGCAGAGAGAAGAGAGCACAAGCAGGGCAGGCATGGAATGTAGGGAGTGCATGTTCTAGCAGCTATCCCTGCTGGAAATGTCCTGAAAAAGTGAAACATGTATGTTTGTGGCATACATGTGTTCACTTCTTTGGAGAATAGTTCAAAAGGTCCAAGAGTTCTGGGATAGATCAGTTCCAGAACATGCATATATTCCACTGTGTTTGGAAACTGCCCGTCTGGATCCTGGAGACAAGACTCAGATTTCCTGCTAATGTGGAACAGGTATCCTGATCACCTCGTTGAACACAGACTCTGAAGAGTGTGTATTTCACAGGAACTGATTGTATCTACTAGGGTTTAGAACAGAGGACTCACAGATCTTGTTTTCTTTCTTTTCCGCCAGGTTCCTGGGCAGATCGGTCACCACTACATGAAGCAGCAAGTCAAGGTCGCCTTCTCGCTCTGCGAACATTGTTATCACAGGTAAAATAGTACTTATGGCTTGAAATCTTCCCCTTTCCCGTGAGCCTAGAACATTAATTTTCAAGAATAATCAACGCGACAATAAGAAAGCTGCCTAGTAAATGTCCCCTCTTTTTTTTTGTTTTAACCCCTATTATCAGTCAGGTCATTCATTTCCATTTATCTTTGAAATTTCTTTATAAATATTTTGGTATAATCTTATGCTTAATAGTTCCCATTTCTCATAGAATATACCTGTTCACTGACAGACCTAGTTCAGCAAGAAGGAATTGGATGTCCGTATTGTTCATTAAGCACTTCAAACACGCTTCACTTTATACAATGTGGACTGCTAATTGCAAAGGAAGTTTTACTCATAAAATATCCAAAAAGGGATCATCAGAGCAGAAGCCTCAGCAATCTTTTTTACATTAACAGTAACATGTGGTGGGGAATTGCCCACAGACGGGACAGAACAATCACTTTTCCACCTCCCTCCTCCTCAGATTCATCAGGGAAAAAATGAAAAGCAGAGGTGCTTTACCAGTATGGAAAGGACTCTGGCTTGGCCTGTGCATTTTTTAAATTTCCCAACGTGATTCCAATGTACACCCAGATCTGGAAGTCATTGTCCTAGTCCTTCCCAGTATCGGGGAGAAAGGGATGTTCTCAGATGGCTGAAAGGGAAGGAAAGGTGATGTTCCTATGGGACTTTAAGGCACCTGGACTCCAGGCTGTACTTAGAGTGAGTCACGACCTTGATACTCTCATTTCCTTACCTAGAGAAGGACCATGTAGGTCCAGAGGTTCCTTTAGGGCCATGATAACTATGCGGCCGTAGTTTGCACTTGATGAGAATAAAAACAAAACAACAACAACAAAAAGACACCCACAAAAAAAGTCAGTGATTTCTAAAGATAACCCTTAGCTCCCTACCCCCTACTGAAAGGGTCATGCCATTCTCTGAAAGGAGAGCGGTCTTAGGATATTTTTCAACATGTATCTCATATCCACTGACACGCCAGCCAAAGAGTCAGAAGCTGCCCTGAAAGCCCAACGTGAAAGGGAATCTGGACCTTTGCAGACTCTGCCACCTGGTCAGCCCAGTGTGGGGCAGTTAGGAATTAGCTCCCCAAGTCTGACTGCTGGCTAGACAATTCGAAATTTTTGAAAGGAAACTGAAAAGATCTAAAAAGTTGCCACTTGGTAGTGACCAAGATCTGGCAGAGTTATTTCCTTGCCTTCACTTTAAGATTCCTCCCAACCGTGCTGGTATTACAGACAGGGTAATTCTTAATGCTATGGGGATTTGGATGCAAAAATCTTCCTAAGATAGTGCTTGGTATGATTGTCAATAGACAATGAGTTGCCAAAAATAGTAAGAAAGCAAAGAGTCTCATGTTCTAAGAAGATTTCATTATTTTAGTCTGACATCATTAGTTTAACTAGAATAAGGATGTTTAAAGTGTTTACTTGGTTTTGATTGGATAAGCAAATAAAGTGGAACAATTTCCATCTGCTCGACACTGTAACAATAATTGCTTTCCATGCATCATGTCATTTAACCCTCACAATGACCCTAACATCTAAAGGTTAATGTTTTCATCCAAATTAAAATAATTACTGCATCATGGAACAGGACTTTAAACCTAAGTGTAACTGACTTCATAATCAGAGTTCCCAATCTAGTATAGACCTTTGTCACTCCTATCTAGGGACAAAATTCACAAAGCAGCTTACTACAATTTAGAATACCCCCCCACCCCCTGATTTGGACTGATATAACTAATATTACAGCTCCAATCAAAGCAAGTGATCCAGCCTATAAATAGTCTTTAGTTCTACAAAACAAAACAAAACAAAAACCAAAACAACAATAACAATCAAAACAACTCATAAAGACCAAAGAAAGTTAAGGAAGGAGAATTTTTAAAAAACATGCTCAATCTCTTAAAATACATAAGGCACTCGGGTTTAGAAAGGGATGTGTTAAAATAATGAGGAGTTTTGACAACTGTTTGACTCTATGGAATCAGAATTGGCCTCCCCTGCTGAACTTAAACCCGATTTCCTGAGAGTCTTTGATCTTGTATATCCCTCTCTAATGATATTTGTATAGATGATTTCATATAACTTTTTGCTCACCTTTCAATATGATTCATGTCATATTTAGGGCTATAATGTAAATGCAGTAACCATAGACCACATCACCCCCTTGCACGAAGCCTGCCTCGGAGACCACGTGGCGTGCGCCAGAACTCTACTGGAAGCTGGAGCTAATGTAAGTACCCGTCCAAACCATGAATGATTTCACATCTACTGACTAAGAGAACGGAACAAAGTTCTCACTTTGCTTTTCTTTCCTTCTTAATAGTTTTCAAAAATAGCAGAATAAAAATCATATTGCTTCAGTCCCGTCAGTGCACTCTAAGAAGGATTTCCAATCATTGCAAAAAATGGGTAGCGTGCTGCATAATAATACAGAAACACTCTCTAAGTTATTTCCCGCTTCCGTGATTCTAAATATCGAGTGGACCTCTTGATGCCTGTAATAGTTGCCCATCTATTGGATGGTTTTCTTTAGATGGATTCTCAGAGAATTTCCAAGTTCACTAATTCACATTGCCACCAGCAGGATGAACGGCCTCATCACAACTTTTGTCAACATTCGCGGACCTGTTTTCCTAAGTGAGAGGCACCTAACCATTGAATTAGTTTCCGTGTATTTGATTCTGGATATGTACTTCTTTTCATGACATTTACTAGCTGCATGCCCACTCTTGAAAATTACCTGTCACATCATATTTCTGTTTCTCTCTTGGCTTTTAAGAGCTTTGCTTATTGATGGGTAGGAGCTAAATATACTTGGTCGTATTTACTGCACACGCTTTCCCAATGATTTCTGTTGGATCATGTACCTGTTTTAAATGCCTCGCATTTCATCACGGAGGACTGTGAGTCTCAGTCTCAAACTTTGGCCTGGTTCAGGTAAATGCCATCACAATAGATGGAGTGACCCCGTTATTCAACGCATGCTCACAAGGCAGCGCTAGCTGCGCGGAACTTCTTTTGGAATATGGTGCCAAACCCCAGCTGGAGTCCTGTCTGCCTTCTCCCACCCACGAGGCCGCCAGTAAAGGTAACATAGTTATCGGAGTCAGCGACAAGGGGACAATGTTCCTTTAGCAACATGCCGTGCTCCATTTTTCTTCCAATGGGTCACTGCAGGCAACAGCGTGGGGGGAGGTGCAGGGGGATGGATATCGAAGAAAAGTAAACTCATCTCTACCTTCTGTTGGCAGGTCATCATGAATGCCTAGAAATCCTGATATCCTGGGGCATAGACGTTGACCAAGACATTCCTCATTTAGGAACTCCTCTCTATGTGGCTTGTATGTCACAGCAGTTCCACTGCATCCGGAAGCTTCTCTATGCTGGTAATTTTCTTTAAAACATCTCCCATTCTATCCATACTCAAGAGCAATGATTCAGGTCCATATATATTTCTCTAAATAATCTGTATAAAGATATCTCATTGCTCAAAGTGTTCCTGGGGTGCCTGGGTGGCTCAGTCAGTTAAGCATCTGTCTCTTGATCTCAGCTCAGGTCTTGATCTCAGAGTCTTGAGTTCAAGCCCTGCATTGGGCTCCATGCTGGGTGTGCAGGCCACTTAAAGAAAAAAAAATGTTAAGCATTGTTGCATGTAAGTATATAACCCACAATAAAAGAATTGCATTCTTGATAACTCTACTTCACCCCACAAGTCCAAAAACCCTACTTATAAAGGTCATAAAATTTAAAACCTCAAGGTTGACTCTAATGTCACCAAATATGTATCTGTGCATGAATAAATCCATCAAAAGAAATTTTAAGGATAGTAACTGCTTAGAAAACCTTCTCTTCTACCAATAAGAACTCATGTGTTTTTTCACTTTGTCCTGTCCCATTTACCGAAAAGGACTGAATGGCCTTTTCCTCTTACTTGAAACACACCAGTTTCTCAAGGCTCAACTTTAGCCTCCTGAGAAATTTGCCTTCATCTTTTGAGACCATAGTGGCATCTCCCACGCTAGGAATGGGAGCTCTTCTAAGGATGTGGATTACCTCTTTTCCCCCATCACCTCCTTTCCCTACCACAGCGCCTGTCATGTGGGAGGGGCCTAAAATACATGTAAAATGAGTAAACGGACTTCTAGACTCTTTACTGTTATGCAATCATTTGGCCTCTGATACACACTGACAGAGAGTTTTAGTAAACTCTTCCTATGTTCCTCACATTATCTTAGCTAAATTATAAGCTTCTTGCAGGCAGTTTCTGCAGTTCACTCCCATTACATCTAGTTAAGATTCTTAAATGTGACCTCTGTTAGTCAACAGTGACACATTGCTATTTTCTGGCTGTGGTCTCCCATGGATTTGTAGAACTAGAGGAGTTTTTTATTGCCTTGTTTTGTTTTGTTTTACTTTGCTGAGAATATTAATCTTTCCACCAAATATTTTATATTGGGTAAAAAAGATACTGAGAAGGTATTACAGTAATTGTGGATTGATTGTTATTATCAGGCTCTGTTCTCCCATAAAATTAGCATAAGCAACAGAGTTTATGCTTTCTCTATGGAGATTTTTGTTATGGGCTATCATTCTTTTACTAAACATTTTATATTTTTAAAAATAAGAAAACAATTACATTTATTGAGATTTGAAAGTAGCAGGAAGGCCTAAAGGGACTCTTAAAACGTATTGCTTCTTGTAAACATCATTAGTTTTACCGATAGTTTCAGAAAACCGAGTTGAAAGGGCTCATGCATTTTTACTGATAGATATTTCTCGGTGTCCTAACCGCTTATGTACTGGAAAATGAGGTTATTATTCTTTCCAGCATTATACAGTATTTATTTGTTGCACATGCATTGAATGATTACCACGTGCCAGGGCTCAGACTAAGAAAAAATAACTATGCAATAATAAATAATTTAACAGGTAAGGCTTTTTTTTTTTTTTTTAATGCACGATTATAAAAACATTATTTATTTATTTGACAGAGAGAGAGATCACAAGTAGGCAGAGAGGCAGGCAGAGAGAGAGGGGGAAGCAGACTCCCTCCTGAGCAGAGAGCTCAATGTGGTGCTTGATCCCAGGACCCCGAGACCATGACCAGAAGCGAAAGCAGAGGCCTAACCCGCTGAGCCACTCAGGCGCCCTAATGCAAGATTTTTTTAAAAATTTACTTTGCGTGTAGAAATACAATGTGCCTTTCCACTTAAAGATGCCCAATGCTTTTGTATATTTATTGATTTATACTCTATGAGTGAGAAGACAGGAAAATATGTATTCATTTTACCTAAATGGCTCACACATCTAAATTCATGAGTTTTCCAGGAAACAGAAAGAGCTCTATTGCTTCAAAATAAATGAAAAGACGAAGAGCATTAAGTTCTTAAACAATCCTAAGAAATATCAATTATGATGAAAGCAGATATGAGTGAATCCAATTGTTTATAATACTGTGTTTATAATACTAGTTAATAGGATTACTTTGGAGACTTCAAAAAATTTAGAAATATTGTTGACTATGGCATCTTTCAAGCATAGAGAAAAAAATCTTAGGGAACGTAAGTGTGTGTACTCTCTACCCAGATGTACCAAGTTGTAAGATTTAATAGCTGTATATGTATATAGGAAGTATATGTATATATATAGAGAGAAAAATAACTCATTACATACAGGGGTGAGGTCCTCCTGGTGTTATACCTTCCTACCTGTGCTGAGGTTCCTGACTGGTCTAACAGTTTTGGTTTGTATTTATCCTCATTCCTTATTTACATGTAGGTGCTGATGTACAAAAAGGCAAATATTGGGACACTCCATTACACGCTGCTGCCCAGCAGTACAGCACAGAAATTGTAAACTTACTACTTGAGTTTGGAGCAGATATCAATGCCAAAAACACAGAGCTTCTGCGACCTGTAGATGTAGCTACTTCTAGCAGTTTGGTGGAAAGGTTATTGCTTCAACACGAAGGTAAGAATACGTGCACATTTAAAAGCACAAAAATACATTTGCCTGAAATAGACAAAACTGAATAACTTTTTTGTTGGCATATGAGCTGATAACAGCATAACATTTAAAATGCTTTGTGTGAAAGCAGATAATTTTTTTTAAATCAGATAATTTTTTTAACTTAGTTTCTCTCTATAAAGACGATATCACCATGATCTTAATTTTCTCTATTTCACCTTGCCTTAGTTTTATATTTGTTTGGTTAAGTTAAAAGGTTCCATTTGTTTTAACAATACATAATACGCAATTCTGTTTAATGTCTGCTAATAAATATTTGGAAACATGCCCTCTTTTCTAAGGGCGTGCAGCTTCTATGATGTGTTGTAGAAACAGATCAGTAAATATTTTCACACCTACGACTTTAGTTATTCTAAAAGAATCTCTCTCTTTAAAGTTTTATTTATTTAAGTAATCTCTATATCCACTGTGAATCTTGAACTCACAATCCCAAGATCAAAAGTTGCATGCTCTGCCAACGGAGCCAGCCAGGCGTCCCTTAAGCAGATTTTCTTAAGCCTGGTTCAGAAACTATAATAAAATTCATTTTGGCTTAACTAGTAAACGTAATTTGAGAAAAAAGTATAATGTAAAATTTCTCCCTTTAGTGCCTAACACTTCTTGAGGCTTTTGATTTATATCTTTCTTGAAAAGCAGAATTTATTGCTGAGGTTTGAAATGCAACAACAGTATCATAAGCCTGAAGATGTTAATGTTTTAAAGAACCCATATGGAGGGGGGCCTGCCTGGCTCAGGAGGTTAAACGTCTGACATTTGATCTCTGCTCAGGTCAAATCTGAGAGTCACGAGGTCCAGTCCTGCATCAGGCTCCTGCACCAGGGGGAGTCTGCTTGAGATTCTCTCTCTCCCCCTCCCTCGGCTGCTCCCTCCCATGCGTACTCTCTTTCTCTCTCGAATAAATACATAAGTCTTTTTTTTTTTTAAAGAACCCATATGGAATACACCACAATTATAATAAAAACTTATAAATAACAGCAATATAAATGTTTTTGCAAATGTCCCTGGTATAGTGGTCATACTACCCTAGTTTGCATGAAAGCACTGTAGTTTATTTATGGTTTATTTCATGCATCTTTTAGCATATACAAGTCCATTTCGATTTTAATTAACAAATACCTTCCTGTCTTTTGCAGCTACTCCAAGCACTCTTTGCCAACTTTGCCGACTCTGTATCCGAAACTACATAGGGAGATCAAGATTGCACCTTATCCCACAGCTCCAGCTGCCAACATTATTGCAGAATTTCCTACAGTACCGATAAAGCAGTGAAATAATTCTGAATACTTTCAAACTCATTTCTATTTCACCTGCATAGTGTATATTTTATATTGAATTATGTTACCGATAGAGTGTAAGTGACTAGGGGGCCCCAGGACAGAGGTGAATTTAAATTTTAAGTGCACTAGTGAGTATTATTGTTTTATGCATTTTTACTGTATTTTGGACTATAGCATTTTTAACATCCCTAATGTTATTAGTCATTCCCATGTACCCTTTTGGATTTGGAGGGGAAAGGGGGGGAGGCAATCCCCATTTCTGCCTTTTTAAAGTGAAAAAGAAAAAGTGAACTCTTATTAAAATTACTTATTTTAAAATGCTTCCATTCTTCAAATAATGCATTGACTTTTAAGTGTTCCACTGTCATTGATTATCTCTCTGTATTTTTCATATTAATGCAAAATATGCAAATGGTTTAGAAAATAGCAACTAATATCCTTTTTGAAATAAAGATGGCTATCATTCAGGAAACCCACTATGCTGAATATGCACCTGTCGTTACAATGATCAGCTTGTGAAGAAGAGATAAATTGTCCCTCCATGCAAAGGTCGCACTAGTCACTTCACCTTCAATGTCCCCATTCCAGAAACCGGTGGGACTCTGGTTATGCCTCCTTCGGTCTCATTCTGAGATGGTTGATACATTATAACCCTGCTAAGGCTGTCTTAAGACCTCCTCCTTCTTCAGGGTAGCCTCTGAGGGTCTCTCTTCAGTGCATTGTACATACACTCCAGCCTTCTTGTGCCTCAAAAACCGTCTCTAGCTGGTAGGGTTTGGACTGAAGGAATTGAACTTCATATCCAATTGATAAAGAGGCCTCCGGTCACGCTGCAGGATCAGGGCCGTCCGAGGCTGTGGCAAACAGATCGAAATCTTCTTAAATTGTGGGGTTTTCAAAGAAAAGAAAGAGCGGGTGACACTTAGCAAACTCAGAGACCTTTTACAATTTACCCCATACATGGACCTTTCTAGTGCTGTTTCCGATCCTTCTTACACAAAGCAAGGGTTCGGCATAGACTGTATTAGCAAGGGAGTATCGGGGTACGAAGTAGTGTCCTCTGCAAGGATTAATACTGTGTTTACTGTCTTCTGCTTTAACTGTACTTCCATGCAGTAGAAAACATAATTATAAAACAAATTTTGTGCCTCCTTTGTAATTTAGACTATATTTGAATCTGTTGTGGACTAAGAAATAAAATAATCTGGATACTCACAACTGTGGGAAGTAGAAAATATTGTAATGAGTTTTATCAATTAATCAAATTTTGATAAAATACTTTGATCACTATTTTAATAACCCAGGGGCCTATATTCCTTTCTTCTTAGTTCTTAGCTGACTTTTGGAGACCCATGGGAAGTACACTATTCTTGAATGTAACTGCAAAGTCACTAAGATTGCATTTTTTAAAAATCATGTTTAGATTTTCAAAAATAGAAGGCTGTAGCATGTTTGTTTAAAAATGTCTTTTATGTGGCTAGAGAGTTTTATATGAGTCTATTTTACTGAATATCCCAGCCTAACAAATTTGTAATGTCCTCGTGAATAATGTGCATTCAATTTCTTTATTATCGAGTAACCTCATTACATATAATTAGGTATTCAGACTGCTTTTCTAGTAAAACAGGTTTCTACTACTATTTTCCCTGAGCTAGAGGTAGTCTTAGAGTGTAAGGTAATGTGATTCATCCTTTTTCTTTGGTTTTGTACCAATAAGAGAAGTAAATAACAAATATAAAAATTAAAATGGACACCTTAAAATTTTAGTGTGCTAGTATCTTGTATCTTTGCTTGAGTGTGATTGTCTTATCAAAGAAGTGTTCTCATTTAAATATATCATCTGTTTGTTAATATATTAACGTGTGACTATTATCTCTGGAATAAAACACCTTTTCTTTTCTCTCTAATTAGTATTTGATTTTCTAATTGAAGGTAATGGAGAATAAGATTCAATTGCTCTAATTTTTTTCCTCTCCAGTTTTCAAATCATTGTATAATGGGCATTAGGTGTAAAGTAGTGCACATTGAAATAGACACCTCAAAGTCTTTTAATCCAAATCTTATTATATGTGCATATGTGCACATACATGCATGAAGATCCAAGGACAAAATTCTACAAAGGCAAAGACCAAGCCAAACCAAACTATTGGACTTGAGATTAAAGAAATGCAGTGAAATGAACATTGTAGCACGTGTTAGACAGTGATCAGGGGGCAGATCACCAAGGGCCTTCCTAAGGAAATTCACAATAGGAAGATCAAAAAACAAACTTGCTTCTCCTTGAACTCATCTTGCCTCCCTGCCTTTGCAAATGCTGTTTCCTCTGCCTGGAAGGCAACCTAACTCCTTCTGCTACTTTGTATTGCCTCTTCCCACTATTCATTAGCTAAAATACTACTCTTCAGTTGCACTAAGAATGCTGTTTTTCTCGTTCAACAAAATATTTATATCAAATAAAACTCTCTGAAGTTTCTCCTAACGGGTGATAAGTCAAAGACAACCACTGACTTGGATGGCTGTTTGGCTTCTGCGAACCTGGGTGGCTCTTACTGCGGGACTGTGGTTATTGTACACTTCATTCAGGCAGGAACACCAATTAGAGCTGCTTTCCTATTTGAAGGGTCTTTACTGGAATAAATCGCCCCAGTCCCTAGCAACTGTGACGCTGTTCCTGACCTGGAACTTCCCCCCTCTATAATAATCTGTGAGAATGACCAAAATTAGTTTGCTTTAATTTAGTGCATGCTCAGGATCTTGCCTCAGTCAAGTCTCTTGTTCTCTGTCACAAGATCAGCCGAGTTTCGGGGAGTCTGAACATCCCATGGAACATCCCATCAGCCCATTGTGTTGATGATATCTCACTGACGGGATCTGAGGAACAGGGAGTAGCACATTCCTCCGATGACTTGGTCAGAGGCAGCTCAGCTAGCGGTGGAGGGAAACATCACCCCACCTATGAAGCGGGGTATCACTCAGCATCCGCTCAGGAAGGCAGCTGGAACTATGCACATGAAACACGAATTTAATATAAGGGAGGGTTAAACAGATGCTGACCAACTAAACTAAACTAAACTAAAATTAAAATGGGACCATCATGGTGTGGGAAACAAAGGCAAAAGAAAAATAATTAAATTTCCTGACTACTTCCAGCCCACTAACAAGTCACCAAAACAGGCAGAGTGACTTTCCTCTGGGGACTCAACTACCTTGATGTTGACACTTCGCTAGGGGCAAGAGGCAAGCCTAGCCTGACTTCCCCTTCCCCTACCCCAGGACCCTATAAGCCTACTTTAACATATAAAAATTCCTTTGGAAATGTCCTTTACTTGTAAATCCCCCAAGATATTTGCTGGCAATCATGGTCCCAAAGCATATAACCCACCAATATACATCTGAAAGGTCTCATGATGAGGATTTTATGAGACAGTAATAAATGACCTTTCCCCAACAATAGCTAGCCCCCTCAAGGTCCTGGAAACCTTGCTTCTAAAATTCCTTAGAGACTTTCATTATCCATAACCCCTCCCAACTTGAAAGTATCTAAAGAGCCAGTCCTCTGACCCCATTGCCAGGACCTCTCTGCCCACGGTCCCGTCCCCGCGCTTTAATAAAATCATCTTTTTGCACCAAAGATTTTAGCCCTCGGCTTCGAAACCTAATGCCTTTCCTACGTCAGTCAAACTAACAGAAATAGATGATTCAGGAAGCAACTGCCACTGCTAGAACAGATTTAAGAAATTAGGGTTATAAGAGCCTAAAACTTGGAGGGAAAGTTCCATAGAATGACTCTTGAAAGGGGACAGTAACTACGGGGCTGGTGTCGACTCTTCCAGAGCTCAGAAGGGCCCTCCGGGAGTAAAATCCCTGTCTCTGGAACGAGGGTCACTTCTCAGCGCTTGCTCAACATCTGAGGGAGTATGATGAAATCTGCTCCAGGAGAGCTAAAAAAAAAAAAAAAAAAAAAAAAAGGTTGGAGAGTGGAACCAGCTGTCACTGCCAGGTTAAGCTTTGTTGCTGCGGTGACACCCTGATGAAAGGCCCGCAGAGGGGGAAACAGCAAACCCGGTTCTCTTCCCGCCTTCTCTTCCCCTCCTGGCCTCTCTCTAGCTCCCCCTATTGTCATAATTTAATAAAAGTTTTAGCAAAGGAGAAATCACACTGTGGCATTCCCACAAGCTAAATACAGAACGGTGTGTCTGAAACAGAGATGTGTCTGACTAACAAGTGGCATCTTTATTACAGGAAAGGTCTGACTCTTAGCAACACTGCTCAATTGGGCTCTAATCTCCCTCCTTAGCCGTTACTACCTGAATATTGCCTTAGAATTTATGCCAAAGCCTAGGCACTTTCTCTAACCCGAATGATGAGTTATTTCCCCAAACTCATTGAAAGACTCTCAAATCTCAGATGATATCATCTGTGTTTTTGCGCACAGCAATCATTGTGTGGAACTTCCCCGTCGCCCTCATCCCACAGATTCCCTGTCTTAGAAATAGTAATTTACACTTGTTCTAGGCTCTTTGCATGTTGTTCATTTAATCCTTAACACAACCTTCTGAGGTACACGCTATTTATTTTCTTCTTTTACAAATAAAAATGGTTATATAATTTGCCTGAAGTCACATCACTAATAAAAAGTAGACCTGGTCCTCCAAAACCTCTGTCATAAATAATCTAAGATACTGCCTTACAAGATCCAAATCTAAGGTCACTTTCTCCAAAAGGACTCCTAGAGTCCCTCAGGCCAAATTGTTTGCTTCCTCCCTGATACTAACATATTTTTATCGTGGCAGAGCTTTCCAGTGTACATGATCTTTTTACTGATATTTATATCTGTGTACCTTCTATAAATAATCCAGCACACAGCTGTCTAATGGAACCTCCCGCAATGACAGGGTAGCTGCACTCTACAACACAGCCACTGGCCACATGTTGGTATTAAACAGTTGAAATGTAGCCAGTGTTACTCATCTTATTTTATTTAAATTTATATCTAAATCGCCACAGGCGGCTCGTGGCTACAGTATTGGATCATGAAGATCTAATGCATAACATAGCACAGAAGGGCTCCTCAAAAAAAAAAAAAAAATTCACTGAATGAATGAACCTTAAAGGAAAACTTCATTGGGAAAGAAGAAAACACTTTCTTATTTTTTTTTTTAAGATTTTTATTTATTTGAGAGAGAAAGAGCGAGCATGAAAGGGGCAGGGGGCAGAGGGAGAAGCCGGCTCCCTGATAAGCAGAGGGCTTGATGTGGGACTTAATCCTGGGACTCCAGGATCATGACCTGAGCTAAAGGCAGTTGCTCAACCAACTGAGCCACCCAGGTGCTCCTTTCTTATTTTTTTTTAAACCATATACAGATTCATTAATAAATGTGTTTATGAGTAAACATTCAGAAAAATATCATAGACTTCCACTATCAAGATCTAACCCATATTTTATCTTGCATAATAATAATATATTATATATAATATAATATTTTACATATTATATTATTATACATAATATAATATAATATATAATAATAATATAATAATACATATCAATATGCCACATTAAGTGACTTTATTTTTTGCAAAAACTTTAAAGGATTTTAATCTGTTATATAAATATTTAATTTATAACTGATGATGTTGGCTCTGCAATCATTTTTCTTTTTTTTATGCATTGTTCACTGATAAATCCCAGATAACTAGGTCAGTGCCTGGCACATACTAGGGACTCAAATAATTGCTGAAAGAAAGAATCATATATACGAGGGCATCTTTGTGAAATGTGAAAACTTACAAATTATTTTTTAATAATTCTGATTATGTAATTTTAATGAATGTCATAACTAAGGAAGCATGTTAAATCTGTAAACGTTAGACATCGTTCATTTTAATTCCAAAAACTTTTTCTTTGGCGTTTTGGAGCAAATACCCTATCACTGACAATTTCTGAACAAAAACCGACCGGCTTTTCACATCCTCCTCAAAACGCTTGACTGAAAATAGGTCTTTTTCAGGCCTATCTTGTGGGCTGAAACCACAATGTTTAAAAAAAGTAAATTCATAAGGGCAATCAAGGGGTTTGGGTGGTAGTTCCAAGTTGGTTAGAAGTGAGTCTAACCACAGCCAAAATTGAAAGCGTCCACCCAATGAGGCCAGGGATCATGTTCCCCATTCCCAAGCGTTAGCTCCCCAAACTGGGGGACCCCCTTGGCCCCCGCCTACCCCACTGAAACCCCGCCCACCCACAGTCCCCGCCCAACAGCACCGAGGCCCCGCCCCACCCCCAAGTTCCCTCGGCCTCGCTGAGGCTCCGCCCCCGCAGGCCCCGCCCCGCCGCGGGTGCTGCCATAGCAACTCAGAAAGCGACATGGCTGCCGCCGGCCTGGGACGAGGGTTTTTGATACAGCCGGCGGCAGCCCTGCCCAAGTCACCGTCATTTTCGCTACAGCCAGCTGCTCCCACCCGAGGGAAGCCTAAGAAATGTCTGGTCTATCCTCATCCACCGAAGAGCTCCCGCCTGTCTCGGTCGGTTCTGCGCTGGCTGCAGGGCCTGGATCTCACTTTCTTCCCCAGGAACGTCAACAGGTGCAGGAGCGAGCCGCCTACACTGGCCTGAGCATCCCGGGGACCCACGGACGACCCCCTTGCCCCTCCTGCCCCGCCGCCGCTCAGGGGCCGCCCCACTCAGCTTGCCTGCTCGGCGCAGTCTAGGTTTCCGAGCCAGACCCCTGCCGGCGCAGCGCACACCCGCACAAATACACCCGCTGCTCTGGGGAGCGGGTCTACACCACACACGAGGACGCATCCTCCCATTTACCCGTTCAGTCAATCATCACAGTTCAGACTTAGGCTAATGTAGAGCGCCTCGGTGTCCACAAAAACATTTCAACAGTCAAGCCTCTTTCTTTAGAGACGCTGGACATCAACCAACACCCGAGGGGATCAGTTTACCCTCCGGATGGCGTCTGTCTCCTTCAGTCAGCCACCCCACACCTAACAGGCAGTTCATATCTGCTCTGGGAATGCGAACTAACTTCCACAAACAGGAAGACGATCACAATTTTTGCAGTCAAGGACTCTGGTTTACTAATTTCAATATTTCTTTATAAAGACGTGCCTGAGATTTTCAATGTGCCTAGGAATCACCTAGGGATCTTGTTAAAAGGCAGACTCAATACAGACTAACAGTATGGGTTCATAAAAAGGACGCCAAAGCCTCTGGTGTGTATCTAACCTTATCAAAACTCTATTCCATAGCAAATCTTCCCCAGAGCACTGATCCAAAAATGTAATTTTATAAGTTATTTCCCATCAGTATGGAATATTCATTTAATCGGTGTTAATTGATTATAAAATACTACAACTGTTTAAGTAACTACATTTTATTTCATTTCCTTAATGCTATCTTATGGATCAGGGATTTTTCAAATGGTTTCCTGATTGCAGAAATATTCACTATATATTATCCCTGGGACCTTAAATTGTCATCCTTTGAAAATGGAACTTCTTTGAAAGTCAAGTTGAATAACTGGGCACTGTTGGAGCAGGTAAGTTCGCAGTCACTCGCACTTTGTTAAGAATTTTGTGTCTTTAAAGGTGTGCTCCTGACCTCTCAGATTCTACAATGTGTGGGTGTGGTTGTGTGTTGGAGTTGGCTGCTCATCTCTCTGTAATTAAAAATGTTATTAAAGTTTGTCAAGTGTCACTTATGAAACTGAGCATACTCATTTCAAATTGGAATGGAACAGAATAATTGGTTTTCTTGCTGAAGAATAATAATTTTTAATAATTAACATGTTAAACACAAAAAAATTAGTTAAGAGACAAAAGGGGTTTAAAGTGAATTCATTGTATTTGGAGATTTGTATAGAACTTCTGATAATGAAAATACTTTCTTTCTACTATTAAAGTTCCTGGCAAGAAAAAAATTTAAATTATCTAAAGAGCTAATCCATGGAACAATTCATTGCAAAACTGGAGTACCCGAAATCCTGATCCAAGAGGTTTATACCTTGTTAACACATCGAGAGTAAGTCATTTGGAATTTTTCTAGCAATACAGTTTAAGATGAAAATTTGATAATATCAGTCTCGTTACGAAAATGTGGCTTGTCAACAGTTCTTCATTTTTTGTTTCCAGAATTAAAAGCATCCAGGACGACCTCGTAAATTTCACGGACTATAGTTACCAGATGCATTTGCCCCTGGTTCCTCGGTCTACAGCTTCAAAGTCAATTAAAAATAACATCAGGTTATCCGAAATGATAAGCAATCCCAATATACTCAGCAATGAACTTAAAGTAGAGTTCCTCTTGCTTTTACAAATGTTGCAAAGAAAATTGAGCAGAAAATTGAATCCAAGTAAGTTTTCCTTAGAAATAGTTGAGTTCTTCCCAACTTAATGAAGCTATACTTGAGAACAGATGAAAGAAAAGCTGGTTGTTCTCTGTCTCATTTCCACTTATGCTGTCGCTGGCTTAAAGGGAAAATAGCTACCTTATGCTAGCAGTGGGATGATTTATTATCATTGGAGTGAGTGGTTTATGTAATTTTTCTTTTTTTTAAGATTTTATTTATTTGACAGGGATCACAAGTAGGCAGAGAGGCAGGCAGAGAGAGAAGGGGGAAGCAGGCTCCCTGCTGAGCAGAGAACCCAATGCCGGGCTGATCCCAGGACCCTGAGATCATGACCTGAGCCAAAGGCAGAGGCTTTAACCTACTGAGCCACCCAGGCGCCCCTATGTAATAATTTTTCTAATGCAAGCATAGCTTAACCTAGTATATTAATACTTTGAAGAAAAATGTTAGTGAAAGTGTTCACATAAAATTTTGTGGGAAATAAGTTCATATAGTGTCTTGAAATAATAATTTTATTATTATAAAATTAGTTACTAAAGAAGATGAGAATATTTAAGACTTCATCAGGATATAAGTACTACAGGAAAGCCTGACTACCATGATTCACTCTAGATGCTCTTTATCATATGGTCAGTGTTATGCTTTCTGTAGTAGCTTCCATGCGTAGATTGGGTAGGGTAAGGCAAGGCAGATTGGGGTAATCCTCGGCAACCTTCCACAGGTATCACTGAAATATTCTCAAAGCATCCAGAGCATTTGCCATCAGAGTCCCAATAGATGGCAAGTAAACTTTATCTTTCTCTCTCTCTCTCTTTCTTTTCTAACACCACTCACTCGTGTCCCGGAAGTCCTGGAATTTTTTAGTCCTTGATTCCAGCATGTAGTGACTTCATTGTGACCGTGGCATCCAAACCATTAAGGAATAAGGTAGCTGTAGTCATTAGGATTCCTCTCTTTTGAACCCCAATTTTCTGAAGAGCCATTTTCTCTCTAGTCCCTGGAAGGAAAGAAGAGCAGTAACTTTCACTTCACCCTAACTGTGAGTTGGGTATATTGCATTTCGTTCTCCGTTACTTTGTTCATCTGCCATTGCCTGTCATTTTTTGTTTCTCTTCCTTGATTTGCTCTCACTTCTGGTTCCACTCATGAATTTGTAAGTAGAGAAAGAATTGAGGTTATTAATCCTGTTGTGGAATTTTATGTTCATATTCTTTTGTATGTCTCTTAAACATTGAAATTTTGTTGTGACTTTCGTCCTATATGCATGCATATAATGTGTATGTACAATATAAAGACAACAATGGTTAAACATTTCTGTATCCCTCCTTTATGCTCTATGACGTGACACGTTATCAATACCTTCACATTCTGCCGGTGTCCTTCTGACTGGATTCTCCATAGTTCCCTCTGAGAGTGACCACTGTTGTGTCACCTTTGTTTATAATATCCTTGATGTTAAAAAAAAAAAAAAACAGTTCATGTACACAATTTATGTTCTTCTTAATTTCATTCATGTTTATTTCTTAATTTAGATTGTACCCATCTTTGTAGTAGGCAGAATGGGGTTCCCATTTTTGTTCATGCCCGAGGACCCAGCACCTGTGAATATGTAGCATAACAGGGCAAAAGAGGCTTTGCAGAAACTGCAGACCTTGAAGTAGGGAGTTAATGCTGGGTTACTCAGTGGGTCCAGTCTAATCCCAGGAGCACTTAAAAGCAGAGATCTTTCTCCAAGTGGAATTGAGCGATGAGGCAGAAGAGGAAATAGGAGTGATCTGAAGTGTGAGAGGGCCTCAATCTTCTCTTGTTGCTGGAGTCATGCAGAGACCACAGGAAGGTAGGGGCGTGGCCTCAATGAGTGAAGAACAACCTCGGGGACAGCCAGCAACCAGATAGCGACTTTGAATCTCGAGATGAGAGGAATTACATTCTGCCAAAAACCCGAATAAGCATGAGAGAGGATTCATCCCCAGGGCTTCCAGAAGGAATGTCGCCCTGCCAACACCTTGACTTCAGCCCGGTGAGACTCTAAAAAGGAGCTCTCAGATTTCTATACTCTGAGATAAAAATGGCTGTTGTTTGTAAGTCACCAAATTTATGGAAATTTGTTACGGCAGAAATGAAAAATACAAACTTCATGGTTAATACTGTTGGCATCATGGGGTTATAAAAAAAAAATTCTCCTATATTTAAATTTCCTGAAGTTTATTTAGCTTTTCCCTTTTCTTTTTTTTAAATTTTCAATTCCAGTAAAGTTAGCATACAGTGTTGTCTTCGTTTCAGGTGTACAATATAGTCAACACCTCCACGTGTCGCCCAGTGCTCATCACAAGTGCGCACCTTCATCCCCATCACCTACTGCGCCCATCCCCCCCATCCACCTGCCTCTGGTAACCTTGAGTTTGTTCTCCAGAGTTAACAGTCTGTTTATTGGTTTGCTGTTCCATTTTTTCCTTTGCTACTCATTTGTTTTGTTTCTCAAAGTCCACATGTGAGGGAAATCATACAGTATTTGTCTTTCCCTGATTTATTTGGCTTGGCATTGTACTCTCTAGCCCCATCTATATTGTTGTAAATGGCAAGATTTCATTCATTTCTACGGTTGAGTAAAATTCCATTATTTACGTACACACACATACTACCTCTTCTTTATTCATTTATCAATGGACACCTGGGCTGCTTCCATAGTTTAGCTAGAGTAAATAATGCTGCAATAAACACAGAAGTATATTAATCTCTTTGAATTAGTGTTTTTGTATTCTTCTGGTAAATACGCAATAGCATGATTACTGGATTGTTGGGTGGTTCTGTTTTTAAGGAAGCTCCATATTGTTTTCCGCAGTGGCTGCATGAGTTTGATTTCCCACCGACAGGCATTGAGGGTGTCTTTTTCTCCACATGGTCACCAACACTTCTTTCTTGTGTTGCTGATTTTAGTGATTCTGACAGGTGTGAAGTGGTATCTCATTGTCATTTTGATTTGCATTTCCCTGATGATGAGTGATGTTGAGCATCTTTTCGTGTATCTGTTGACCATCTGGATGTCTTCTTTGAAGAAATGTCTGTTTATGTCTTCTGCCTATTTTTAAATTGGATTTTTTTTGGGGTGTTGGGTTGTATAAGTTCTTTATATTTTTTGGATACTGACCATTTATCACATATGTCATTTGCAAATATCTTCTCCCATTCCACAGATTGCCTTTTAGTTTTATTGATTGTTTCCTTCACTGTGCAGAAACTTTTTATTTTTATGCAGTCCCAATAGTTTATTTTTATTTCCCTTGCCTCAGGAGACATATCTATAAAATTGTTGCTATATTAGCCTTTCACTTTTAAGATTTTTTTCAACTTTATTGAGTTATAATTGACAAATAGAAAGTATATATATTTAAGGTATACAACTTCATGTTTTGATGTACATATACTTGTATAATCACTTCAATCAAACATATCCATCATCTCACGATTGTCATTTTTTTGTTTCTTTGTTTTCTTCTTTTTTCTTTTTTTTCTTTGTTTCCTTCTTTTTTCTTTTTTTCTTTGTTTGCTTGGTATGGTGAGTATGCTTAGGATCAAAACTTTAGGAAGTTTCAAGTACACGATACACTATTAACTGTACTCACTATGCTGTATATTAGACCTGCAGAATTTACCCATCTTGCATACCTTTGACCAGCTTCTCCCCAGGTCCCCTTCCCCCCAATTCCTGGATGTTACCATTCTACTCTCTGCTCCTATGACTCTATTTTTGAGTCCACCTAGAAGTGAAATCATGCAGTATTTGTTTTTCCATGTTTGGCTTATTTCATTTAGCATAAAGGCTGATTAATATTCCATTTTGTGTGTGTGTGTGTGTGTGTGTGTCTGTATACACATTCATACCGTGTTTTTTTTATACATTCATGCATTTTGGACATTTCCATATCTTTGGCTACTATGAATAATGTTGCAATGAACATGGTACAGATACCTCTCTGAAATACTGATTTCATTTCCTTTGGATATATACCCAAAAATGGTATTGTTGGATCATACAGTATTTCTATTTTTAATTTTGGGTCTTCATACTATTTTCCATAATGGCTGTACAAATTTACATTCTGCCAACAGTGTAGAAGGGTTCTCTTTTCTTCTAATTCTCACCAACACTTTTTATATTTTGTATTTTTTGATAATAGTGATTCTAACAGGTGTATGATGATATGTTACTGTGGTTTTGACTGCATCTCCCTGATTACTGATCATGATTAGTGATGTTGAGTACCTCTTTAAATATCTGTTGGCCCTTTATTTGTATATCTTGTTTTTTAAAAGACTGTATTTTTAAAAAGATTTTATTTATTTATTTGACAGAGATCATAAGTAGGCAGAAGCAGGCAGAGCATGGGTGTGGGGGTGAAGCAGGCTCCCCACCAAGCAGAGAGCCGGATGCGGGGCTTGATCCCAGGACCCTGGGATCATGACCTGAGCTGAAGGTAGAAGCTTTAACCCACTGAGCCACCCAGGTGCCCCAAAAGAATGTATTTTTTAAGTACGATCTACACTCAACATGGGGCTCAAACTCATAACCCCAAGATCGGGAGTCACACACTCCACTAACCAAGACAGGCAGTGCTCCTGTATTCCTTATTTTGAGAAATGTCTACTCAGGTCCTTTACCCAGTTTTTAGTTGGGTTATTTGTTTTGTCCACTATTGAATTTTATGAGTCCTTATATGTTTTGGATATTACATTTTACATAGTTATACATTACAAATTATAAAATATTGATGAAGAAAATAAAAGAAGAGAGATAAATGGAAAGACATCCCATGTTCATGGATTAGAAGAATTAATCTTGTTAAAATGTCTATACTACCAAATCAATCTATAGATTCAAAGCAAGCTTGCAAAATTTCAATGGTAGTCTTTACAGAAATAGAAAAAACAATCCTGAATTCCTATGGAAACAAAAAAGAACCCAAAAAGCCAAAAGCAATTTGAGAAAGAAGAACAAAGCTGGAGGCATCACGCTTCCTGATTTCACACTGTAATACAAAGCTATAGTAATTAAAATAGTAAGATACTAACATAAAAACATATGGATCAATGAAACAAAATGGCAAGTCCAGAAATACATCCATGCATTTACAGACACTTGATCTTCAATAAGGATGCCAAGAACACACAATGGGGAAAAGATAATCTCAACAAATCATGCTGAGAAAATTGGATATGCACTTGTAGGAAGAATGAGATTGGACCCTTACCTCACACCCCAGCACAAGACCAGAACAGGTCTTAAACACAAGATCCGAAGCCATAAAACAACTAGAAGAGTACACAGGAAAAAACTTGCTTAACACTGGCATTGGCGATGATTTTTTGGAGATGACATCTGAAGCACAAGAAACAAAAGCAAAACAAACATGGGATTCTATCAAAAAGGCTTCCACATAAAAAAGAAAACAAGAGTGAAAAAGGAACCTATAAAATGAAAAAAAAAATGTTTGCGAAGCATAGATCTGGTAAGGGGTTAGTCTCTTAAGATCTGAATTTGTCTGCAAATGAAATGGAGAACAAGTTCTGTTGCAGACCATTTCTTGAACAATCTTGTTCTTTTCTCACTGGTTCATAACACCCTCATGTCTCAAATGTTTCCGGTTTCTTTATATATATATGGCCTGTTTCTGGTCACTTGCTGGTCTTGTCTACCCCTGTGCGACTGCAACACCACAGTCTTAGTTACTATTGCTTTACAGTAAGTGCTGACACTTGCTAAAGCAAGTCTTGCAATTCATCTTTGAAGTGTTCTGTTGCATGGATCTTTGTTATTTCATTGACTGTGACTTTAAATGTTATGAATTCAGTAGAACTGCCTACTGTTACATTTGCATTCACATCTATCATATTATTTCATGGTCTTTGCTTTCTTTTTCTGTTACTTGTTTTTGTCTCACCTGTCTTTTCTTTCAGATTAAATTTTTTTTAAAGACTCCCCCCACACCTGATCCCTACTAATTTGTTAAATTTTAAATTTCTACTCTTTTTAGTGCCGCCCTAAACATTTTTACATGTAAATTTATCCTAATCTGAAATTAATATCTTTACTTTCTCTAAGGACCCTAAAACACTATGACACTCATGGCTCCTGGCCAGCCCCCTACCACTCTTCAGCATTTTATTTGTCAAGTTATTTTTTTAATACGACAAATCAGATACAATTATTCTTTATACCTAACATTTGCTTACCTTTAGTAGATCTCACCATTTTTGCTTCTCATTGGCTCTAGTTGGGATTTCTAGAGCAAAGCACAACTATTTACTTTTCTCTTTGAATGTCCCTCTTTGTGCAAAGCTAACCTCTATCTCTCTTGTCTTTCTCTGACCAATTTCTCTTTAGCTATGGACCACTTCAACCCTTCAGATTCTTGAACAATATTCTATTCTCACAAGTCTTGATTTTTGAGACTCCTGATTTTAAGCTCAAAGTAATTAACTATGATAATTATAGGTCTGAGAATGTTACTGACCAGAGCTGTATAGAGCACCAACAGGGTCTGACTGATGAGTAGAAATTACCTTAGACTCTTCTTCAAGCCTCAGTGAAGGCTGAGGGCTACAGAGGAGGGGTAAGTGATCTTTAGAAGCACAGGGAAATTAATGCCCAAGTGTGATAGTTATGGATTTAATGAGAAATGTAGGAAACATAGAAGTAGTTTTAAGTCACTCTTTTTATAATACAAACAGTTTTAAATCCTGTATGATTTTGTTATATGAAATATAAAAATATCATCTCACCTGTTATGACAGAAGTCAATACAGTGTTCTCTTTTTAGGGTGCTGTATGGGAGGGATAAGCAGAGGATTTGTACTAATAATACACCCCAGGTGTATTCATTCCAAAAATTTGATAGACTGCAAACACATGATTTGACCACTTTTCTGTATACATATTATTAAAAAAAAACTTATTAAGAAGCCAATAGGAAAACAAATATATTGTCTTTAAAGCAACTATTTTGTGGCTCATAGGTGTGGACAATGTGGGGAAAGGTCTAATAACCTCCCTCTCCACACCACTCTTAGGACGATGATTAAAGAGGCATCTAAAGAATTTGCCCAATTTGTAAACTGTGGTGTCTTATTTTGGCCATGGCTGTAGTGAATTTCTAACCAAGAGTTTCTGTACTCATATTTTCTAGAATGGTTTGAGGTCAAACCAACAGTGGGAGAACTTACTCTCAGTCGTCTTCCTCCCCAAGTCTCTGGGTGCAAGCACAAGGCCATGATTTCGAGGGAAGGCGTTGCTCCTGTTTTACGTGAGTTGTTATTTTTAACTTGTAACCAATTAAATGACGGTTTCTACTTTGTTCCTTTACATTTCAAAAAGTAGTTAAAACGTCGGTCTAGGCCTTCAGTCTACCACTGTGCGTAGGGTTGCTAGGCTGCTATGCTTTTGATGGATGGGAGGGCCCCGGGGTCTGCTAAGCACCATCATTTCTGCTATGATTTCTGAGGAACAGGTGAGTCTGGAACAGGCAGGGCTCATCAGCAGAGCTCAAAGCTCAGTTCTCTAGCAGGGGTGACGGATTGTCTCAAGGCAGCAAAGGACACATGCATGCCTTAATTTCCCCAGCGGTTGTATCATGAGAAGCCACTTGTTTAAACTCTGGTAGTTCAGAAAGCATTGACAGCATGGCAAACCACTGCCCACAGGCCCAAGTCAGTATCCTGCCTGTTTTTACACAGCCTGCAAGTTAAGGATGGCTTTCACATTGTTCTGTGGCTGAAAAAAAAATATCAAAAGAAAAGTGATATTTCCTGACACAAGAACATTATATAAAATTCAAATTTCCACATCCATAAATAACGTTGTATTGGAAGCTGGCCACGCCTGTTCTTTATGCCTTGTCTGCGGCACATTTCGCCCAACAGCAGAGCCAAGTCACAGCCCAGTCACGGGCTGGCATTGCCCACAAAGAAGTTTCTAGACTTAGCGAATACAGAAAGACAGAACCAATACAACTAATAATTCTGGGGACATGTTGAGGACATATATTTATTAAAAATTATTCAGTTTATCTGAAATTCAGATTTAACTGAGGGTCCATCTTTTATCTGACAAAACCTACCACGAAGTCTGAAATACTGGCTGTCAGGCCTTTGATGGAAGATATTTGGGGACATCTGCTACAGGGGATGCTTTCTACCATGCTAAGGGATTTCATGGAGAAAAAAAAGGTCTTTATTTACATAAGGTCTGGAAAAGCAGGTCAACAGATTCCTTCCTTTCAACTTAGGATTTCACAGAGCCTTTTATATGCTAATGTCACTGTAAATATTAAAGAGCAGAGGTGCCAATCGAGTGTTTTCCAAGCTCTAGTTGATCACATGTCACTCTCTAGCTAACGGCCCGCTAGAGCTACTGTTTCTCGGGGCGCACTTAACTTCTAGACATTAGGCCAGGCCCTGAAAACCTCCAACTCCTCACATGCCTGAGGCATGGAACTCAGCACGACAGAACCCAACAGAGTGAGTTAATGATGTTTCTATGAAAAAAAAAAAAAATGTATCCATAGTTTCACCCTCAGATTCTGGGCCCACAGCCTCTCCTTCACCCTGTCTCAACCTCCTGCCCATAGGGAGGCCTGCAGTGGAAGCCCCGGCAGGCTGAGGCCCAGTCGGTGTGGGGTCGGGGGGGGGGGTAGCCTGCACGGGGCGCTTTGGGTTCACTTGCTCGTGAACCCCTCCAGCTGCTTGGACCTGAGTGGGGCTGGGGAAGACCAGGACCACTTGCTTGAGACCTGCAGAGAAATGGCAGGACAGAGTCGCAGCAGGGCTTCCTTCCAGTGTGAGAGACAGATGCAAAGGGTCCGTATTTGAGAAAATGATGCCTCCCGGGACTTGAATTGTTAAAGAGCATTCCTCATTTCTGTTCTCTTTTCAGAAAAACTTCAAGGTCACATAGGACTTTTTGGAACAATAATGCTATCATTATTTCAGATCAGAACCCCCTAGTAGAGTGGACTCTTGCTTTTACAATTTGAATCATGTCTGAGCCGCTATGAATAACTTCTCCCCCATTTAATGCTCTGTGCTCTCTTTTTCTGAGTCCCTCTCACTTCGGTGGACTTTTTCTATCCTTTTAAACTAGATGATGGGCCTATGGGGGTTTTCAGGGCAGATCAGGATGAGAAGAAACAGGCTTTTGTCTTTTTACGTCTCTCAGTCCTATTCCAGATACCTGGATTCTCTTAATCTAGGCAGAATAGAAAGTAATGAGCAAATCGAACAGACTTTGGTAATGATACGGATGAGAGCTGTTTTACTCTACTTTATTTTCTTCCCAAATTCGTTCAAGGGATTCCATTTCATTTGTTTCTTTTTTACATTTAAATTCAATTAGCCAGCATACAGTTCATCGTTCGTTTTTGGAGTGGTGTTCAGTGGCTCACCAGTTGCACAGAACACCCAGTTCCCCCCACATCACGTGCCCCCTTCATGCCCATCATTGCCCTCTCCTGTGGGCTACCCCGTCTCCCCACTCTCCTCCTCTTCAGTTGTTTCTCAGAAAAGAGTAGGGTGGTAAGCTCAGGTCAGCGCACAGACTTTGAACGTCGGTGGAAGGAGAAGCAGAACTAGACCACAGGAACTGGGCCCCACTTTACCGTCGCAGATTGTGTGCACACGACACTGAAACCACAGGCCATTCATCTGAGAAGCTTCTAATGATCTGAGAGGTGGTGAAAATTGTTAGATTGGTCATTGCTTTTTTTGTTTTGTTTTGTTTTGTTTAACACTTAAATTCTTCCATGTGTTTTCCTAAACCTCACATTTAGCAAATATGAGACCAGTGGGGGGTTGAGGGGGGCAGATTTCTTAGGTGTCACTGGCTCCTCTCGTTCAAACTGAGTCTGGGCAGCTTGGAGGCTTCAGCGCCGAGTTCCAGAAACTCAACGATGAACTCCGTGCGTCTGCCAAACCTCGGCACTGTGAAAATCATGGCACCATTGCCTCAGCTGCTTTCAGAAGTGATGTCCAAAAATAACAGGCATATTCGGTGTCAGATACACCCAAATCAGCCCTGGCTATTTTAGGCGTGGCTCATGACTTTTGGAAGTGGGTGACATTCAGATTTTTTAATTTATGGCCACTCTCACGCATGCTTTAAATATTCTGTTTACCAGGCATTTGGACGAACCTGCGCTCAGCCTGCCGCCCAGCATTCTGCATGTGTCACGTGTTAGAAACACTGATCGTTGTGCAAATATCTAATAACCACAAACTGATTTTAATGTTGTTTATTTAAATATTCCAGGAAACACAGGTGCTGGTGGCAATCCACTTAAGAAAGGTGTGTGAAGCAAGCTGGAAGATGTTCTTTTGAATCTGCCAGGAAATCTGTCAGAAACGAGGAAAAGTAAGCTTGAGAAGTACCCATCTAATGACGTTGAAGAAGCGATGCCACCATCTCCTGCCACACTAAGGGGATAGAATTACCTAGTCTTGGATATATTAGTAAATTAAAGTGGTATCTCATCCATAATTGGGCTGAAGAACATGCTTTTTCAATTCAACAACCATTTATTAAACACCCCTGTGGTTACTGTTAAAAATACAAAATCAAATAACACAGAATGAGCAAGAATAATTTTAAAGGTACAGTTTAACATAATTCACCATGACGAGTAAGTTATTTCTCATAAATCCTGTAGGAATGGTGAGTCTACTTTGTAATATATTTTCCTCATTAGAAATGAAAAGAGCTACTACTTTGCCTGATATATATTCACACATCACATGCATTTATAAACAAATTTATTCTGAATGATTATTATTATACACTGGCCCACAGAGAACCTTGTTTACCCCCATAAATAGCCTGGCTTGAAACATTTTTAAAAAATAGGTGTCCCTTTTGATAGTGAGTGGTGGGAAAGGAAAATTGTGCTTCACTTGGAATTTGGTTCTGGTGTTTAGCAAATCATCCAGGTCAATTAAACATTTCCTACTGGTTGCTTCCACTCCCCATAATTTCAGTAGAAGGAAACCAAAGAGAGTTGATATCTTGAAAGAGCAATGATATTTCATACATTCTTATAATTTTATATTCACATGCAGACATTATTTTTCTTCAATGGGAATTATTCATGCCTTTATGCTATCAGATTAACAGTTTCCTTTGCGACTTCCAACAGGAGTGTTTCGAATGCAGAATCCCATGACGTGCCTGTCAATTTCCAGCTAAACTCTTGTCAGTGGTTCTGCATTTCCGAAGGCTTGGCTTTATTAGAATTTCTATCTCCAGAGACTTCCCAGTTTAATTTCACATTTTGGGGCAGGTGATATTTAGTAAAAGGAAGTAAAGAGAGCCCCAATGAAATAGGATTACTTCTTGGGAGCGTGTTTAGAAACCAGTTTTATCTGAGGTAAAGGGTACACTTTAAATGCATATCTTACCAGCTATAGGTTATTTATCTGTGAATCTTGCGTTCTAATGGGACAAATCTAAAGTAGAAGATTATGAGAATAACTTTCAACCCATAAAATATAAGAGTTATAGGAACAAGTCTTCTGAACCTTGGCAGGGGAAAAGATCCAGAGAGAAGGATTAGATTTGGATAAACAGTCATTTTAAAAGTTTCTTTTTTCTTCTCTTGACCATATGTTCAATCTCCTGAAAAAGCTAATCACTCATGGCCTAACTATGATAAGTTCCCAGGACTCCTGCGGGGCCTTTGGAGAGCTGTGGAAAGATGAGCTTGTCTTACAAGTTTCACTTCAGAGTGCGTGAGAACATGAAGGTAGCAGGCATAGGCAAAGCGGCAGCTTCAAGAGCTTCCTGAAGAGGAGTTGTATTGAGAGGCCAACACTACAGGCATATCTGAGGAAGGCCATTTGCTTCACCAGGGATCTGTGGCAGAAGGAAGCAAGGAGCTTTTCTAGGAGCTAGAGCGCCGCCTCTAGGAGTTTCCAATCCACAGAACCCTTATCATGAATGGAAGGCTCTGGATACACTGTTAGTATTCATTAGTTTAGGGTTTATTGTAGTCAGTTTTTCTTGGGGAATCCTCCTCCTGACAGTCCAAAGTGATTTTTCTAGGCTTCCAAGTAAGGTAGTCACTTACTTGATAGATCAAGCCCTTTACATCATCTCTGATGACTCAGACCCAGCCTTTATGGAGAAACAGTGTTCTCTCGGTGCTGGTTTGGAGGACAATACTGATGCTCATCTTAGCAGCTAACTCTGTCATGTCTGGTTTTAATGCGGTATTTATTGAAATTCATACCTATATACGTAAAAATCTAGATAACTACAGGCCATATTAAGCACAGTCCTAAGGTATTTAAATTTAGCATAAAAGTTCTTTCATCAGTTAATTTAGGAATAAATGTTTCAAAGATATGGCACAATAAAAACTTAGTAAGAGTTGACAATGAAGATATCTTCTGTATGACTGCTACACTAAATAAGAAACGCTAAATTTTATAAACAATTGGTGAGGCTTTGCTCTATTCAGAATGCCTCTTGACTTAAGACTGAAAAAGTGTCAATGTTCCTATTATAAGGACACAAAATAAAAGTCATTGCTTTACTGCGATGATGTTCCTGAACACCTCTGGCTGATTTCATGGAAATATAGACAATAAATATATATAAATTTTGATTGACATGAAAATCATATTTTCACAAGATATAACTCATTTTGATGTTGCAACTGTGTTAACCATCTGGTAATTTTTATAGGCAAAATATTTTTTTCCAGTGTTATTAAAACCATTGTCTAATGAGACTTCTTTCATAAAAGCATAATTAAACTTGGAAAATAATTTATACACATCAGTAATATAGACATCTTCTAGTAGTAAAATAAGTTCATATTATTTGGGTTTCATGCATATGAAATTTAACAATAGAAAACCTTTTATAAATTTAAAAAAATCGCTTTGTTTTTCATATTAAGGCACAAGAGATGCAAACTGACATGGTCAAATGACACAGTTCTATGAGGAATTCATAGTTATAATTGGTAATAAGGTATAGAACACTGTAGAAGTCAGAATAACAGATTTGTACTCTAATCAATCCAATTTAGATTTTAGACACAAATTGGGTTACTCTATTGTCTTTATGTGCTAAAGAGTTATATGAATTTTTCAGTTTATACATAAAATATTTTCCTGCATTCATTTAAAATGAAGAAGGAAACAATCATTTATATATGTATAACTTACAGTCAGTGGATCTTTTAAAGCAGTTAAAGCACAAAATATAGGCTTCTTAATCTATTTTAAGACAAAAATAAAGAGAATTATAGTGGGAGTTCAACTGCTATATATGAATGAAAAGATTTTACTACATACATGCTAATGAAAAATCTGCCTCATCTAAAAAATTTTGAGTTATGCCTATCACTAAGGATTTTAAAAATTTCATACTTTTGATGCAATGCATACATTCTCTTCTGTAATGTTCATTAAATTTTTTTTATAAAATAGAATTTAGGCCTGTAACATCTTTTTGACAGTTAGAGCTGATCAATGCAATAGATATATACATAATATATATTGTTTTCTGTTTTAAGAATCTTGCTAAAGAAAATTTTAAATGCAACAAGTTTAAAGATAATAAAAACCACAATTATTCTAATTATAGGAACTCACTCTTTAGTAAGACACAAACATCTATATTATAAATTCTGTAAAACAGCCTGAGTATCAAAGTACCGTTCTTCCCAGTAATGCATTAATTTCATAGACCTCTGAGTGAGAATTCTACTGCAACTGAAATACTTGCAGTCATTTCTCAGGCTTTTTTTTTTAATAGTTTTGTTCTTTTAATATTTAAAAAAAACTTGAGTTTATAATATACCCCAAATTTCAACTAATATGTACTTACAGAAATTTCCTTGAAGCTAATTTTTTCAAATAAATTATGTTATAGAGTTAATATAAATCAATTAGAAATTACTGTAAATATTAAATGGTAATAAAAACTAATACCATACATACCTGTAAATTCTCATACAGATTTAACTGCATTTGTGTTTTTACTCCTCAATTTTTACTATGCTTATAGAACCTATTCCTTTATAACTGGACATTTACTTCCAGTTCAAAAGACTTGGTAATGCTTTCTTTAAAAAATAATAAAACTCGGAAGTATTTTGACTGTGTATCCATTTATTGATACATATCAAACTCATTACTGGAAACTTACTAAATATAAACTGAAACGACTGGTTTACTATATATTTTACGGAGGACAGTAAGGGTGTTGGTTAACTTGAAGGTCCGTCATACATACCTTACATTTTGATATCTCAAAACACTCAGTCATTCCAATATTCAGTAAGTACTTATTCTATGTCAAGCACTATTGTGGGTGTTGCATTATTTAATATGTTTCAATGTTTCAGCAATATAATATTTTGGTACTTTTATGAAACTTTGGTAACTTTATGAAACTTATATATGCTCTTTTACATACTTCAGCCTTTAATAATTTAAATATTATCTTTCTCCCTAATACGGCTATTCTATTTTATAAAGGACACATCTATTTTTCCGTGAAATCATATAAATATTTTATTATTTGAAGTTAATTTATAAAGTCAACTCTCATTCCCTACCATCCCCGCTCCCCTTAACCTTTGGCTCTCGGACAACAAAGGCTAAAGTAATACTAACTCACAAAAGGTCTTAAAAAAAAAAAAATTAAACAAGGAGAAAAACTTTCTGTCAAAATGGGTTGAGTCGTATTCCAGTCCCTAACGGTGAGAATGGGTTCACCTTTGCCCACATCAAAGCGTCATTCAGTGAGATAGTGGATTTCCCATCTTCAAGGAAATATACAGGGCCCTGTACACAGAGTTGAGGAAAGAAAAGATGGGATTATAAATTTGCAATGTGCTTACAAAATTCCAGAAACAGAATCCCTTAAAAAGAAAAAACACTGGCAGTATTCAGACAATGCTAATAGAAAATTTTAAAATACGAGAAAAGTCAGATTTTTTGAACTACTCCAAAATATAGAAAAAATTTTAAATATCTTAATATTATGCCCGGATGTCTTTCAAAATAGAATTTGGTTTTATAATCAGAATTCTCTGAAGACAGTAGTGCTACCAATGACAAAGGTATTGGTAATCCATTAACTAAAACAAAGTTAACATTTTATAAAAGTATATATGCTTAAATAGACTTAAATACACTTCGCTACTTCACTCATATAGCCTACAGCAACACAGCTGGGGAAACTATTTAAGCCAGAAGCCCTGAAACTCCTCTCCAGAAGATAAAAAACATGCTGCTGTGTATACACAATTTAAAATCATGTCAATCGTTATGATGTAAAAGCGTATTTATGATTCAGTTACCTCAGGTACTTTGTCAAGGGTAGTTCTAAAGAACTGAATGCAAAAAACCCTTTTAATCTATTTCTCCCAGCTCTCAGAAAGAAAAGCATGATTTCAAAAACACAAAATGGGACTAAAAACTAATGTTCTTAATTCTTTTCTAGAGTGAGCAGATTTTTTCTCACGACTTCAAATCACTAAATCATGTGTAGACGTTGGAAAACCCGTCATGTGAAGTAGACTGCTTCCTACTCAAAGACAAGTGACATTTCACAGTTAGAACCAGAACAGTGATTTCTGTCCAAAGACAAAGATCCTGGGAGGGAAGCACCCCATTTATATTAGTGCTAGATGATAATGAGCAGGTTCTCTCCTGCTGCAAGTCTGGGTGCAGAGAGGTAAGGCAGCCTCTCTGCGAGATCATTCGGCTACTGCAGATGGAAGGGGAGAAGCGAACAGGACGGTGCGCCGGGTATACGAAGGAAGGACTGGGAATGGCACGGGGAGGGCAGTGAGTAGCAAGAAGATATATTCTACAAATTGCATGATGTTTTTGCTCTTAATTATCAGTTACTGAATTTACTGCTTTGCTTATCTCTGAACATAAGTGGATAAAAAAGCATGCACACAACTAAATGTCCTGTCTGCTTTTTGGACTGTCCCCACTGGCCTGGCCTATCAGTAATAGAAATGTAATAAGTCATATTCCATTAGAAATAAAGAACCCACTGTGTAAAATGTGAACGTTTTTCTGGGAAGTGGTGTTTTTGTGTCTGTACTGTAGCTGCAATTGCAGTCTGTGTGGACGCGGCTGCTTGTTCCATGTGGACACCTCCACCTGGCCTGGCTCTGAGCCCATGAAGGCGTCTCCACTTGCCCTAGAAATGGGGCACTGGGAGGTGTCACTCCCCATCATTATTTCTGATTGTACACTAGGGACCTTCCTTAGGGATTAGCCATCCCTCAGGATTGATCCCAATAATTTGTAATTGCTGAAAAATTCAGTAAGCCAATATAAGAGTATGTATATCAATAATATACATATGCCAGTTCTTAATTTCTTGTGTTTATAAAATACAAATGGAGACTATAAAGTTAATTTTAATCTATTACGATATGATCATTTATAACTGTGTTGACTGGCTTTGTCTCCTTTATTTAAGTTCCCTAAGGATAGGATCTACAAAAAAAAAAAAAAAAAAAGGATATGATCTACATGTACTTTTTAAACATTTGTCACTCAGTACACCTGTTACATGAATTGCTTTCACGATAATAATACAACAACCATCTCTCTGACTGTATTTGGAGGAGAGTCCATCGAAGCTAACCGTCGAGCGTTAAGGGTGTATCTTCTCACTAAGGCATCAGTCCTCTTCATAGGAACCTCCTCTTATTCAGATTACGCTTATTTTAAGACCACATTTTAAAAAATAATGAAACACATGAGAACAATGGAAACGAATAATTTATGCCTTACATTAGGCTGTACCTGGATTTTTAATCCCGTAAGACAAGAGATGTGGATATCAGAATGACTGGGCAGGTTTGATCCAGTCACGTAATCTGGTCCAACAATTCCTCTGAGTGGTTCTTGTTCTAGTCTCTTTAGTAAAGTTGCATAAACCATTTTTTGTGAATCAGAAGGGGGTGTATAGGCAGACTCTTCCGATGATCTATATTTTCAACAGATATTACATTTTCATTTTTGTAGAACCATAGAATTATTAAGGTTTAAATCAGAAACAGTCTGTAAGGACTATTTGGTCCCCCTTTAGAAATGATGGCAACTTAGACTTGATTTGTAGTGAAGTGAAAGACTTTTACAAGACAGAAACTATCACCGAATATACGCTGAACAAACCAAGATGCATTATTTGGCTAAGATTAATAGTCAATCCACATTTTCACCAAGTTTGTCTATAATATTAAGTAATACCTCCGCCTTCCAATTTTTCATCAGCTGCACTCACCGGCTGACGGACTGTGTGCATGCTCTCCACGCGTCCAACTCCTCCGAAAGGTGCTCAATTTTTAAAGGCACTGACACCGCCCGACGCTTTAACAGCTGACTGAAACATGTGAAACAGAAATTAACATCGGGCACCCAAGACTAAGATATCAAAAAAGCAAATGTGCTTTAAATAACTGCAATTTCAGATTTAACCACGACTGCTCAAACATACGTGTGTATACACGAAGGTGTGCATGTGTGAGCTCGTGTGAGCATTTACTTGTATGTCTGGCCTTTAAGTGCCCTGAAGTCAAAGATGTCCGGTAAGTGCCAGCTGGATGACGTCAAGTGAGCAGATGAACGAACGAACCACAAGGGAGGCTTTGGGGGGGATGGGTGAAATGGGGGTGGGGTGGGGTGGGGGACACTGGTCGTGAGGAGCACGGGGTGATGTACGGAAGCGCTGAATCATTACACGGTACACCTGAAACTAATATTACACTGAAGGTTAACGAGATTTAAATACAAACTTGAAAAGTAAAATGTAAAACTAGCAAAAAGTGGGTGAACAAAGGAAGGAACAAACGAACTGTGGAGAAAGGAGAGACGAGCCAAGCAACGTCGTGTACTGGTCCCTCACGGCTGCTGTGTGGCACCGCGCACGTCCGAAGTCAAAGTGAATATTAGAGGAGTAAGAAAGCAAGTGGGGGAACAGCAAGAGAAGAATGTCAACGTGGCGGGAAGGAATGGACATGAGGACTGCGGTTCTTTAAAGACAGACGTGTGTGAGCGTTGGTGGTACAGTGGTGAGCACAGCTGCCTTCCAAAGACAGACGTGTGTGAGCGTTGGTGGTACAGTGGTGAGCACAGCTGCCTTCCAAAGACAGACGTGTGTGAGCGTTGGTGGTACAGTGGTGAGCACAGCTGCCTTCCAAAGACAGACGTGTGTGAGCGTTGGTGGTACAGTGGTGAGCATAGCTGCCTTCCAAAGACAGACGTGTGTGAGCGTTGGTGGTACAGTGGTGAGCATAGCTGCCTTCCAAAGACAGACGTGTGTGAGCGTTGGTGGTACAGTGGTGAGCACAGCTGCCTTCCAAAGACAGACGTGTGTGAGCGTTGGTGGTACAGTGGTGAGCACAGCTGCCTTCCAAAGACAGACGTGTGTGAGTGTTGGTGGTATAGTGGTGAGCATAGCTGCCTTCCAAAGACAGACGTGTGTGAGAAAAAGCCGCAGAACAGGGACATCAGGGATCCATCGCGTCTCTGTAGAGAAAACTGGAAAAGAGACATGATTAGTATTAATTAGAATGCCTTAGATAAATAATTTCTAGTCCTTTAACTAATAATAACTAGTCCTAGTTTCTTTAACAAGTTTTGAACTCAGTGGGTTTTCCAAGGAACTAGCGGAAATTTAAAAGTAAAAGCTGTTTGCGAGATAGAGACAGAACACAAGACCTTAGAGAGGAAGTAAGGGTTAAGGAAGCCATTCTGTAACGTGCATTTTCGGGTTATTCCGGCTAATTGTAATCCTTCCGCTGGGGCATGATAAGGCCTGGTGAGGAAGAAGGTAAAACTCTCCCCCCATACACATGCATGTCTAACACTGTAGAAATATTATCTCAAATTGACTAGTAGCTTATCATGTTCTTTAATCCCAAATGGTTGAACTTAAAATTTTTACTGACAATGTGGCTAGATCCAAAATGAATTCCTTAAACACTCTGGCTTCCCTGTCTACAAATCTGCACTTGATAGGACTTCATCTGTGCAGTCATTTGGGTGATCTGCTATAAACAAAGCAGTGGCAGAGAATGAGGAGAAAAACCAAGGCAAGCAGTGGAGGGACGCTGAGAGGCCACCGGGGAAAGCTTCCACACGTTACGGGGCCACGAGTAATTCAGTTTGGCCAGAGTGGAGGACAGAGAAGGCTGCAGACCTTTAATGTAAGACTAAGGATGTGGAAGCTCTGTGATGGACAGTGGGGGGTCCGGAGGGAACCGAGGAAGGAAGGGTGGTGCTGCGGGAGGCTGAAGCCACAGCAGGAAGGGGACGGAGCAGCAGAACAGCGGTGCAGAGATCAGGCGACCAGACGCAGGGCTGGGGCAGGAGGGAGTTCGGCCAGACCCTAACTATGGCAGTCGGAAGAACACTTAATCAGAACCCTGATCGTGTGATTCTGGGTGACAGAAATAGAATGACCCAATCAAAAGAGAGAACACAGAGAAGCAGCAGCTTTGAGGAGGACGAGGTTTTCGTGTCGAGCCCATGGAGCGGAGGTCAGACTCTGGCCAGCCACGCGGGTGAGGCCTGAGTGTGAAAACCACCGCGGAGGTGATGGGTGCGGCCACAGAAATGTTGAGGGCTCCACGGAGAGAAAACTGGGGGGAAACAGAGTGAGGGGGACCCCGAGACTGAGCTGGGACTGAGCCGGGAAGCGGAGCACGGGAGGGAGCAGAGGGCCAGAAACGCCCTGGCCTGGGGGCTCAGTACCAGGGCAAGGGCCTGAGACTAGAGGGCAGACACCATAGCCAGCGTAGGAAGAAGTTCCTTCCCAGGAGGGCCCTCTTACTTTCTCGTTTTACACTGGCAGGCTCAGATGCATTCTCCCGAGTCTCTCCTGCCTCACGTGTAAAAGCCTCCTTTTATTTCTGATTCTATTTCAAGGGACCATGTCCCCTGTCTCTACTTTCATTACCCAAATCACATGTAAATGGGACACATTTCACCAAATACTTTCATTCCATGCGGTACATCCTATTGCTCCCATCAGGTATTTAAATATTGTTAAAAACTGCTTTCAAATTTGGGTCTGCCGCCTGCACAGAAATAGGTTTTTCCCCAAGTTTCCCCGCAGTGTCACTCCCCACTGTCCCTCAGTCTGCTCCAGGTGGCAGCCTGAGTCCCATACGTGGCCTTCGAGGAAGAGAGGGAAAGGAGAGAAGAGGAAGCTCTCTGGGAAAGTCGGCCCCGTGTGAGGAGCACTCAGAAAAACTGCTCTTACCCACAGATGCTCAGCATTTTTCAGAGTTAGCTACTCTGCCATGGAGCAAACTAGTCAACTGGAAGGGATGTTTTTTGCAAAGGCGCTCTGGATTTTCTTTCTGAGGATAACAAGTTTTAGGCACAATGGCTGAAGTTCAGCAAAGCGGGTAGAAAATAGAGGAGTCTGGCAGGACTGCTAGGCCCGACTCTAAAGCAGCGAGTCACCCACTGTTCACAAATCCTCTTTGCTTTTTCTTACTCTAGAGATCGGAAAGCTGAAATACCCAGTTTCTGTTTCTTCTAAAAACAGGGTTCCATGGTTCTCACTGAAGGGAGGCATCTCACCCAAGTGAGCCTCTCCTTCCCGAGTCCGATGGTCTCATGCTTTAGGGTCCCTGCCTTGTCACTCTTCTCTGCTTCCTGCTTAGAATACAGAACTGTTGTGGTGGGTTCCTCTGGCAAATGGAGGGGAGCTGAGGAGGTCAGCGTCAAAACAAGGGAAGAATTCCGTCCTGCATGGACTTCGGGCATAGCTCTAACAGCCCTGGAAGCTGATCCCAAGAGTCTTGACACAAGACCAATAAACCCCATGTGTTTAAGCTAGAATTAGAATTTCTATCATTTACATCCTAATTCACTTCTAATTCATAGATTTTTATCACTGCTTTATTATAAAGTGCCTGCTAATGAACCAGAGGACGCATACAATATGTACCGGAGGCCTTCTAGGATGTACTTAGAGACTATCTCAGTGAAAGGAATTTCCATAAGTTCGAAACAGAAGCAAAATTGGTTTTACCTTGTGTATTCATAAAGTGCTGGAACGATGCTTTGGTACTGTCTTCTGATAGCCAATAGTGCCCCAATATAACCACACAATATAAGCAATTCATTTCGCGCTCTAGAAGAGAATATATATATACATATAGATATATATCTTTAATTCCATAACTTGAGATCTAGAACGTTACTCACATATGTAGTCACTGTACTTGTATTTCTGTATTTTGATGACTGACATAGCAAAATATGTTTAGAAAATTTTCCAGACTTGAAGATGTTTTATTCTTAAGTTAACTCCTATTCACACACTTATGCTATACCACATGTAAGGTTTAACTCTTGCCTTCTTGCTTTTCTCTATTCCTTGACTGTTTCTTCATGTCCATTTTTCTCTAAATAACTCATTAGGCTCAATTTAGGAATTCCTGGCATACTCTGTAGACTCTGGGAAAGGGCAGAGCATACCCACTCCATTTCTGGCTAGGGAATCTTGTCAAAGTTTCCCAGGCTGTGGCGTCATCGTTTCCACACATGCCATTAAAGCAAAAATGGCCCAAAGCCTCCATTATAAACTATACAGTCTCTGAGGACCTTCATTCTATGGACAACCGTGTCCTTAAATGATACATGAATGCAGGGATGGTGTCTGTTTTTCACTTTCTAGTACCTTCACTTTTCCCCCAGCCTAGTATGATTTGCACACAGTTGCCATTTAATAGATATGACCACTAGCTTCTTGAGGACTTGAGGACTAAGACTACCCCACAGCTCTGAATTAGCCCTATCTGAGCCAGTTAGGGGTGTGTGTGTGTATGCGTGTGCACATGTGTACACACATATATATAAACATACACACTCCAGGTATTAGTAAATAGGACCACTAAGATTATTTGTTTCAAACTGATCTTTTTATTTTTTCTTGGGAATAGCAAATAAAGGCACACCTGGGTAGCTCAGTAGGTTAAGAGTCCAACTCTAGGTTTCAGCTCAGGTCATGCTCTCAGGGTCACGAGATTGAGCCCCAGGGTGGGCTCCGAGCTCAGCCCAGAGTCTGCTTGAGATTCTCTCTCTCCCTCTTCCCCCCTCATCTCCCCTCCCTCTAAAATAAATATATAAATCTTTAAAAAAAAAAAGAGCAAATAAAAATGTAATTTTTTCTACAAGGGCATCTACTGGTCCAAGATGATCTTTTTTCATGATCTGAACACTAAAAACAATATAACCATTTTAAAACATTACATAGGTTCAGTTATATATTTTGGAGAAAAAGTACTCACTTAGTACACGTATGCAAGACTAATTTTTCAGTACGAATATAACTCAGCAGGTCAAGAACAGGATAAATGGTATCCAATGTCCAATTTGAACTAGTGATGTATTCTGGCAAAATAAAACCAAATACGAGATTCTCTAAGTAATAGTTTTAAATGTGTTCATCCAATTTTTAACTTATATAATTAATTCTCTTATGGTCAATCCCATCTACCCCCTTATTTTCTGGATCACAAGTATTTCCATATTTACTGTCTTTTAAGTCCCCATACTATATAATCACCAACCTCTTTACTTTTTAAATTTAGGATGGCCAGTACTTGATTTTAAGGTTGCTTATCAATATTAATGAAAAGATCAAGTAACTGAGTAGATTTTAGATTATACTAACAACTAGAAACTTACCTTTAATGAAATCAATACCAATAGGAAGGGCTTTTTCAGGCTCCTGACTTAACAAGTAGTATTTCACAGTTTCAAATATATTACCATCTGCATGGGCTGTCTCCGCTAACTGCATACATTCCTCTACCGTGGGTAGCTTGCACTGAAAGTAATTGGTTTGATGATGTTACTAAAATTTATAGGGATAAAAACAGCAGCATAACTAATAAACATTTCCAATATGCCTAGTATGCTTTTCTTATTAAAGTTGTTCAAAATAGATGTAAATGAAATAATTTGTATTAAGAGCATACATTTAGGAAAACACCTTTAGGATCTAATAACAGTAAACAGGGTATTAGCTAATGAGTTAATAGCTTTTCGTCCTATAAACACCTAATAAAAGAGGTGGAAGGAAACTGTGATAATCGGAATTAGTATCCATGCACGTAATTCGGGGAAAAAACAGCTGAAATTTGCTATTTCAAGATACACTGACCAATGCCAGAAACCATGTCAAATGTAGAAAATGTCAACAGTACACTCTTCCACGACCTCTAAGCACTGGAGTTTAAGTTCACTCGGCCTTTGAGACAAAGCCACGTCATTTCAAGCAGGAAGGCAAAACATATACAAGCTCTCACAGTTTTTAGCTCTGACATTCTGAAATGCCACAAAATGGAGATTTTGAGCCTATGAGATTTCATTACTGTAAAATGCAAAGCAATACTCCCGTTTTTTTTTCCAAATAATTTTTTTTCCTGTTGAAACAGAGAGCCTGCTCCTCCTTAGGTAAGCTCTTCCGCTTCCAGAATGTAGGCAGGAATTGAAAGTTATCTTTTATATTAAAATCTGATGTGTTCATGACATTTGAAGAGGAAGTGTTAAAGGTCTGCTGGTCAGCTTCTAAGCAACACCTATAAATCGTTGAAGGCTTTGTCTCGCTGGTCTTCGGCGACCCCAGAGAAGGTGCTCCTGGGGCAGAGGGATTTCCTGTGCCTCAGTTCAATCACAGTAGGTCATGGGTCCGCTCACCTTTGAGATTCCTCACACTTGTCCCTTCATACTTCCCCTCTATGTCCCCTCAAGTGACTAAGATGGTTTATTCAACCTATTTATTAACGCTCTTATTCAAGAGCTTCATAACTTCTGTGACTTAAAGTGGGTGGGGAGATGGGTGAAGGAGGTGATGGGGGCTGGGGAGCGCCCTTGCCGTGAGGAGCCCCGGGTGATGTGTGGAAGTGGTGAGTCACTATATTGTACACCTGACACTAACACCCCACTGCATGTTAACCACCCGGAAGTTAAATGAAAACATAAAAAATAAATAAAAATTTGGTAAACTGAACATTTTAGATTCCTTAATCTCTCCCTCTTAAACAATTACAACAAACTTGATTAAAAGGGCTTTCATACATATAACATTTCCACATTGTTTCCCCATCTTCATTTACTAAATGCCAGTCTTTACTGAACAACTACTATGTGCTAGGTACTATGCCTGGCTAAAAAAAATAAAGTTTCTTCACTTTGTTACACGTTCCAAGAGTAAAGGAAATGGAAAAATGATTTCTATTGAAATTTTATTCTCAAATAAAATATAAGTAAGATGATCATTCCTGTAACTTCTGTCCCGTCTTAAAATTCTAAGTTATATAAATCAACAAAATATTTGAAAACACAATTTTTAGCATTACTTGTGAAACTGTCCAGAGGTAGTAACATGTGTACACAAACTGACTAGTCTTTCTAAAGAGTCTGACCAGAAAGTCTGATATCTTTTTAGAACGTGTGATGAAAAGACTGTGTGAATGTCATCTTGCCCATGCCATTACCAGTGTGTAAACACAGACAAATATTTTTCCACTCTAAGCCTCAATATTAGCACCTGCTGTTCTCACCTCGGAAGATATGTGAGTTACTCTTAAAGCACTAGGCAGGGCGTCTGCGTGGCCCAGTGCGTTACATGGCAGGTCCTGATCTCAGGGTCCTGGGACTGAGCCTGGCATAGGGTGCTACAGTCAGCGGGGACTCGGCTTCTCCCTCTCCCTAGATCTTTGCCTCCCCTTCCTCCTGCTCCTGCTCTCTCTTTCTCATATCAATCAATAAAACATTTTAAAAAAAGGCACTATGCAACAACTGTGAAGTTCCTACTTCCTTATTTTAATTTCAACATGGAAATAGCTTTTATTTGTCAGGTTTGTAAAAACAAGCGCAGCTCATTTAAAAAAATAATTCACAAAATACAAAGTGTATAAAGAAGTTAAATCACCCCAAATCTCACAACCTACTGATTACTGTGCATACTTATCCTTTCACAGGTATCATTCCTGGTATCACACACTCACTCACACATACTTCCACACATCTGCTCACACTGGAGCTCACACACACACACACACACACCTGGTATATTTGCACTATCACAATACTTAGTAAGTATCCCGTTGTTGAATGAATAAGGCCACTCAGCCACTGGGCACAAATCAAGGGTCATATAAGTGTAACAAAACATGGTTATTTTCAGAATTAAAGATAAGAAAATGTTTTATTCTATCTTACATTTTTCTTAAAAGAACTGTACATATCTCCTTAAATATGCTATAAATAACGTAAGTACGTACACAGTAGTTTTCAAAATGAAAATCGCACAGCACGTGCGTATTTCATATTCTGCCTTTTCCTGACTGCTTTACAGCCATCTACCAGCGCCAATAAAAACAGAACTTCATGACCTTTTTAATGGATTAAAAGCACTGAACTACAAAAATGTGCTGTACTTTACATAAACCATCTTCAGATTATGGAGTATTTTTGTTGTTTTTATATAAAATCTTGGCACATAAGTTCCTACGTTCTATAAAGGAATAATTCTTTAAACCACTTTAGAGTAATGCATGGGAATTTCATTATATTTCATTAACTCTTTTATGGATCCTAAGTTGCCTATTTTTAAAAAGTCAGCTTACATGTCCCTTATGATGCAGAGCGGCATGATTGGGAAGGCCTTGGGACGCGGACGGAGACAGAGAGGCTGAACCTGACATTCACCCTCCGCCTTCCACTGAGGGCAGTTCCTTCCCTTCTCTGAGCTCCCTTTCTTCGTGGAATAGGAACAATATCCCTGGGTTTTCAGGGCATCATGAGAATTGAGTAAAACACAAATGCATGTGAAACTGTCCCAAGCATACAGTAGAAGTTCAAGAAATGTCACCTACCGTTACCATTTTTGTTCTATTTATAAAAGGGTTGGAAAGGGATATGCTTGTTTCCCTGCCTGAGTCTGTATGTGCCCGAACCTAGAGTTAGTTAAATCACAGCACTGCGTTCCGACTGGAGAATGGACTGCCCTGACCTTACCTTCTCACGAAGATCGTTCAGCTCTTCAGTGCAGCCTGGGTAGAAGGCGCAGAGCTTGACCAGCTGCAGCTCGTTGTCAGGAGTCATCAGCAGCAGATCGGCCGCCAGATTCCTACGCACGCAACAAAAGGGGAAACTTCAATGGAGGGAAAAAAAAAATCTAAAAATAACATTTAGAACTATTTCCAAGGAAGAAAATTCTACCGCCTCCCTCGATTTTCTACTTATATAAACAGCACCAATTTCCTACCTAATTATGGTAGTCTTCTAAATGTGGATGACAGAAACCGAAGAGCATGAAGGATAAATGGATTATGACATTTCTGTAGTTTTTTTTTTTAATCTAAGTGAATCATTATATATTCATAATTAGCTTTGTTATTACAGGACAATTCTCTAACCAAGCTAAGTAGAATTAGATATGTTCTTTGGAGTGAATTACACGGCAAATTTTGTCAAAGCTAATTCTCATCAGCTTTGGTCATGCTAGTCAACCACGGCTCCCTAAAACCAATAGAACACCTAGATGTTTTAAGTTTAGAATTTGGGGTATTCTGCAACTCTCCTAAACTTTAGGTGGAAATCAAAGATAGAAATGCAATTTTTGGATTTACTTTTTAAAGATTCAATAAATGGAATAAATCACTTAAAAAAATAAGGTACTTTAAACTGTTGTATGGACTTAACAGCTTAACCTTAAAAATATTTTGTATAATATCTTCTTAAAAATCACTAGGTAAAGAGTTTTTGGTTGCATACATCATAACTGAGAAAACACTATTTTTTAAGGGTTCGAGATGTTATCATTCCATTTTCAAGAAACTGATATTTGACACATTCGGCATAACCTGAGAATAGACAATATTTCAAATGTGAGTTTCTGAAGGTCAGACTTCTGAGAGTAAAATCCTCCTTAACCTTCTTTGTGATGCATTCAGTCAAATGTACACTGGTCATTTATATGAATCAATCATTTTTAAAACATTAAGAGATGTTTAATTGAGAACACTGTGAGCTTGGAACAGGAATAGATAACTTGTGTGTGTCAAATATTCTACCATCACGGAGCAGGTAAACCTTTGGGTATTTTTACAAGTCTCAAATTAGGGTAATCCATCTGTTCTTGCTAAAAGGTTTAAATGACTCTGTTTTCTGATACCAACATTTAATAGCAGTATTCAATTATGTCCATGAGGATAGGGAAATTACCATTTGCTTTTATAGGGCATAAAATAGCTGTGCTAGGGGCACCTGGGTGGCTCAGTGGGTTAAAGCCTCTGCCTTCGGCTCAGGTCATGATCCCAGGGTCACTGCGCTCTCTGCTCAGCAGAGAGCCTGCTTCCTCCTCCCCCTCTGCCTGCTTCAATGCCTACTTGTGATCTCTATCTGTAAAATAAATAAAAATCTAAAAAAAAAAATAGCTGTGCTAAACTTCTATTCAAACTTTTATGAACATTTAAGTCTGACTTTCTCACAGTAGAATTATATAGACATACACTGAAATTTACAGCTATGCAAGTTAATTTTATTCACTCTTTAGTGTAATTTACCGTTTATTGAAAATTCAGGACACGAATTGGGGAAAATGTATATATTTGTAATAATACAGAGCTACCTAATAACCTAAAATCTGAAATTTTGCTGCCAGAACAAGCGTTTTTCACTTGCTTAGTTATTAACTATCATTTACTACTATAGAAAGTCACAGTTTATTTATTACACAAGTTTTGAGTATAAAATCAGGAGTGATTTTTGTATCTGGGCTAAAGGAACTGTTCTTATTACTTTGTAGCTAGGTTTTACATGCTATAAATTCTATGAAAGAACTAGCATTCTGTGAAACAATGAAGCAAGAAGAGGTAATGATCATTTCTTAATAGAGAGTTCATATTCTAAAACTTCAATATTTTAGAATTTAATATTCTAAAATAAGATATGAGTTCTTTAATTAAATGTTTTTATAAAACAAGATAATACCTGTATCCAACAGATGGAAAGCTAGAAAGAAAATGATTTTAAATATGAATACCATGGATAATATGCGACGAGAACCAGGAAGAAGGAAACTTTTACCAGTAAATGCAAAAGAGGCAAAGCACACTTGGTTCACAAAATTATGAACATTCTCTTGAAATTACGCAGCTATCCATTTTTACTTAAATTTCTGGAGCTCTATGAATACCATGAGGATTACAGATTCCCCCTAGAAATAAACCTGATTGGTGCCACATAGTTCAGAATTTGAACTTTAATCTAGTTTCTTGTGCATGTGTCTATTCTATGGATATATAAAGGAAACTTCGTGAGGCAGTTATAAGGAAATGGAAGTTTGTTTTGTAGTAAAAGCAACTAAGACATATAGTCAGTTGAAAGATTCTTTAGACCTCACTTAAATTTAATTGCCCTTTTTTTTTTTTTTGCTATTTTTTACCCTCATGTAAAAAAAAAATAATAACTAATCACATTTTATTGAGATTAGATGATGACTTTTAGCCTGGAGTCAGTCACCTTTGTGACTAAATAGCCTGAGTTAAACCTCATGCTTTGGGATGGGTCCAAGGCAAGTCGCAATAAGTATGTCACTGACTGCTACCCACAGGGAAAACAGGGCACTCACAAAGGATGGTGGGAAGTTTAAGGCCGATGGTGGGGGAGGGAGCTCTTATACGTGTAAGATTTGGTAAAAATTATAAAATCCCTGAGATTCCTGATTCACTATGAAGCCCCAAGATCCAGAAAGAAGAGAAAAATGGGAAGTGCTGCTCTTCTGCTGATTTAGCCACAGATTAAGGATGTGGCACAGCGTGACAGCTGCCACAGCCTGGATGCCTGTGTTGCCCCCTGAATTCCTATGCTGAACTTCATCCCCAATAGAATGGTATTTAGAAGTGGGGTCTTTGGGAGGTAATTAGGTCCTGGGAGCTGAGCCCTCATGAATGGGATTAGTGCCCTTATAAACGAGCTGGCCCCTTCCACAAGTGAGCACAGCAAGAAGTTGGCCAATGATGACCCAGGAAGTCAGCTCTCATCAGACACCCGATCTGCCAGCATCTTGATTTTAGGCTTTGCAGCCTCCAGAACTGTGAGAAATAAGTTTCTGCTGTTATAAGCCACCCAGCCCATGACATTTCGTTGCAACTGTCTGAACTAAGACAGTAGCTAAGTGCAAACTTTGCAGCCAGTTTATGTAACCTTGAACCTTGGCTTTAGTGGTGATGGAGACCTGGGGTGAATCAGTATCGACTGCAAAGTATCTAGTGGGTCATTCCACGTAAAGTGCTTCAAATGGTGCTTGGCCCACAGTAAGCAGCGCAGAAGGATCAGCCGGCCATCCTTATGGTTACTATTTCTGTCCTCTGTAGGTGCCAGCAGTGGGGTCTGTCTAGCTCCGTCGTACAAGCGGCACGTGTGTGCACGGGGCGTATGACAGGAAGAGGTTCAAGACCTGAGAAGCAAGTTTATTTGGAAACTCCTTGGGTTTCCATGTACTTTGGGGAAAGAGAAGATAAAAGTCTACAGTTGCCTTTACTCAACCACCGTTTTCTGACTGTCAGCATCGTGTCTTTCCTGGGCGGCTCGGTGAGGAAGGACCGCCTGCCCTGAGATCAGGGCACTGTGGCAGGGAGCGAGGACTGCTGGGGCAGGGCCCTTCCGGGGTCGATGCCTTGGTGCGCTGCCCACATCTGGGGGAATAGCCTGTTCCAAGTCTCCGGCTAAACACCCTGTTACTTTCCATTAGAAAAGTGACTTTATTTTCCACACCTTAAACTAAGACACAAGATCTGACACGAATGAGTGTAGATATGCAGAATTTAAAATGTGGGAATGTGTGGTCCTGATTATCTAAGAAGGGCACATTTGTTCTCACAATGTTTTGTGTGCTGGAAAGATCGTGGAGGTGCACCTGCCCCGAGTCTGAATGGGTCACGGAAGATTTCCTTCTATAATGAGGGTAGTTCCCACTGTCACTTCGCTGTCATGGCCCGGTTTCCTCCCATAGTCTCTGCTAGTAATTTAGAAAAAATACACACCAAATGCAACTAACTTACAGTATTTAAAAAACGTATCCCATTACTGTAGAATCTTTTTTTGAATTTGAAATTCTTACCATGTGGGAATCATCATGCATTTTCTTGCCAACAACTCCAGGGCGTAGTGGGTGCCAGGGGCCGCGACCTCCCCCAGCGTGGTGCCCACACACACGGCCAGTTCCAGCTCATTCCCGCGGATCAGGTACGCCATAGCACGCTTGCTCAATGACAAAATAATTGCTTCAGTTTCATAGACGTGGCATTGGCTCATCATTCCCCGCCAAGCTCATAAAGTAGATAAAGCAGTATTAACATATAATCAATCATTCTTACAGAGGATTGAATCTCATATACCTATGAAGTACAAATGCAATTTGCAGGTGGAAAAGCCCATGATAAAGGGTCAGAGAGGAAATTTTTATAAGGTCAGAATTTAAGTTTAAAACCCTCAGTATTGGTCGCCTGGGTGTCTGGGTTGGTTAAGCAACTGCATTCGGCTCAGGTCACGATCCTGGAGTCCTAGGATCAAGCCCTGTATCGGGCTCCCAGCTCCACGGGAGTCTGCTTCTCCCTCGGACTTTCCCCCCTCTCATGCTCTCTCTCATTCTCAAATAAATAAATAAAATCTTAAAAAAAAAAAACCTTAGTATTATTTTTGTAATTAATAACTGTCTCTCTGCCATATCCTCCACGTCTTTCAATCTATCACAAAACACTGTGAATTCTTAAAAGCTTTTTCAGTAGTGTGCAATGATTATCAATTACCCCTGAATACACTATACCTAAGGAAATACGCAAAATAGAACCCATCTTTACTTCACATTCTTCTTATTAGATTAGTGGGTCAAACAGAAAATACCTTAAAAACAGAATATACCAAAGAATACTTAAAAGTAAGTGCTTTCCAAGGTCAGGTATGCTGAGTCCCAGTCCAGATTCTTCCATTTACCACACTATTGTTCCTCACATAAGATGAAACACTTAAAGTAAGGTGGTTACAAACATGTGTCTTGTGATAAAAATAAATAAATTGGGAAAAAAAAAAAAAGATCACATAGTCTCTAGAGTTCATGTGTGCTTATAAGGCCTGGGAGCTCAGGCTTGGAAAGCATGCACAGTCAGATCTCACACAGAAGGTGCTGCATTTTTTCCACTCCAACACCATACCATGTCTTAAGAACTTCTCATCCACAGACAGCACAGTGAAAAATGTACCTCGGTGTTATCTACAGCTAGCTGGCAGCATGCGGCTAGCACGGCCCGCCCGTCCCGAAAATACCACTCCGCTAGTTCTTCACTGACTTTGTGCAGGAGTCTAGAAGAGATAAAAGCATATATTCTCCATAAACTCAAGGATTCCACCACAGAATGGACTAACGCCCTTTAACAACAAGCTGATTAAAGGATCAAATCGGATTTAATTTAATATCTTTGATTAGAGGATAAAGTCTGATTTTTGGTAAAAAAAAAAAAAAAAAATCAGGAAAGCAGGCGGGGCAGACAAACCACCCTGCCAAATGTCAGAAGAAAAGCTTAACTTTCAGAATTCACCATCCTACACTGAGTCATTTATAACTCAGCTATAGGGACAGTAAACTTAGAAGTGAACGGAAACTTTCAAAATTTAGTGGAGACACCAAGTACAGGCGGTGTATTTTTGAGCTTAGTAATGGCAGAGAACAGCAGCAGAGCACCAGGAAGGAGTTCGCTGGTCACAACACTATTTGTTTAACATTTTATGACTCTTTTTTTTAATTTGATAAATGTCCTTAAAGTTTAAATATCCAATTTTCTAGAGCAATGAAAGGAGCCAATAGATGTGGCATGGGAAAGTAGATTATTAGATTTTACAAAGGTCAAAAGGCTGAGGAATTCTAATCTCCAATTCTTTTAAAAGCATATATGGATGGATTTCTTCTTTAAAAGGAGCATAAGTTTTATTCCCAACACTAACTCTGGGGTCCTGGGATTATGAACAATGAACAGTTATCCACACTGACTTTACAGTGAAACATTAATAAATAGCACACATGTATTTTCACAGCCCCTCCTTCCCTAAACAGGTCTGATCAGTTATTAAGTATTTAAGTACTTAGGTGCTTTATTTGGGATCTCTCTACTGAATGTGTTTTCCTTCTCTGGAAGGAAATTTCATAGGCTGTGTCCCTCTGCCTGACCTTGCTCTGTTCTCCACGGGAGGAGCCGAGACAGAGTGTGACTGTGGTGAGAAACGAGGTGACCCCGCCAAGCCTTCTGTATGCAGAGAAATATGAACTTCATGGTTCTCAAAACCTCCTACAGGGAAGCCAACCATGAAAATATTGACCCCATACAAGGGATGAAATGCTCACTCATTAAAGTCCTCCTTGTAGATATCATCGGAAGATGAAGATCTTTTCGGTGTAGAAACATGTAAGGTCTGCATGTTTCCCTCACAAGCAGCCTAGAATTTAATGAAATCTTTCATTAATTTTTAGCTAATTCTTTTAGTTGACCAATTTCAAAATTTTTTTTCAGAATATTATTTTGATCAAAGTACAGTTGACCCTTGAACAACATGTGTTTGAACTGTATGGGTCCACTTCATGCAGATTTTTTTTCAGTAAATACAGTACATCACTGTAAATGTATTTCCTCTTCCTTATGATTTTCTTAATAACATTTCTTTCCTCTAGCTGGAGGAATCATAATACAGCATGCAATACATATACAAAACATATGTTAGTCAACTACATTATCAGTAAGATTCTGGTCTACAGGAGGCTATCAGCAGGTAAGTTTTGGGAGAGTCAAAAGGTGTATGTGGATTTATGACTAGGTGGAGGTTCAGTACGCCTTACCTCTGTGTTGTTCAAGGATCAACTACTTACTCAAATCATGTTTGTAATTTATACAATTTGAAGATACCCTTAGAATTTGGGGAAAAAAATGGGAACTCCCTTTGTATCAACAAGTACACGGTTACTAGAAAAATCTGCTCAAGCACACCTGACATTCATCAGCATACGGAAGTTCAGATGTCAGGGATACTGGTAGGTCTAAACTACACTCGATGTAATTGGATTGTGTGAGAGTGATGTGGGCAGAGCCGGCTGGGAGGTGGGCGGAGGCCAAGCCATCCACGAGACCGGATCACGTGATGGCAAGTGCAGCCGGTCAACACAGCCTTCCTTCCACGCGCCGACCCACCAGGGAATGGAGCCTGTGCGGCTGTACCTGTGCAACAAGCAGAGCTTCTTTAAGCTGACCTCTTGACATAAAAAAGTCGACTAATTTTTTCATATCACCAATGGCGATGCAGTATGGAATGACCTCATCCTTGTCTTCCTGGATTAACTGATCCGCTCTCCTAATAAAATAAGAACAATTTCTTTTATAATATGCTAATTTCAAGGTTCTAGTTTGGACAGAGATTTTCTGAAATATCTAAAACATCCAAATATTCAAAATATGTGGTAGATTTCATAAAGCCCTTTTGTATATCACTTTTCTAAAAGCCTCAAATTTTATAATCAAATCAGATATGGAAGACAAAAGTTTTCTGGAATAATAAATACTACAGATACTTGCTTTCTCTTAGAACACTACATATTTTCATATTTTTAAGTGTACTGAACATTTTGGTCTTTAAATGAATGTAGCTTATCTATTACAATGAGCAGTATGTTTCTGAAAGTTAGTTGCCAACTAAGTATGTGAGCTGGGATATCTGCTTTCACCTGCATTACTTCAGGTGAAGTAACGGTTACTTCTACTTCATCACAGACAGTAGAATGTTAAACATTTTACTGAGCACAACCGTGAATGGAGAGCTTCTAAATATAAGTAGTTTAAAATTATTAAAAAAGATAATATAAAAGTATAAATATTGGTAATACAGAAAATATTATGAGTACCCCAAGCAAGGTAGTTAAGAAAAAATAATGCTCCTGACATATGAGGGAAAGATCAGGATCCTGATCTTGGACATGATAAAGGGTTTCCTTATTATGCCTGACTCTGTTTCTCTGTATCCTGTCTGTGTTTCTCTTTTCCTAAGTCCCAGGTAGTTTTCCAATGACCAAACAAATTAATTCAACTCTTACAGTTTCATTAAAAACTAATCTGGTCTATTTAACTTATGCTGGCATTTGCATTAAACTACATTTCAACTGCCAATTTTTGGACAGGTGTAGCAGACTTTTTGTTGTTGTTGTTAACAGTCTTCCATTCATAGGGTCTCTGGCATTCTCCCCAACAACTACGTTTTTAACCACCTGACCCTGATTTCCTTGTTAGAGGAATAATATCCCCTTCCTAGGGACCGGGGCTGAGATATTGCCACTCAGTCTCTCTGAACGGCTGGATTTATACAACACAAACTTGGGCGTTGTGGGGAGACCACTTTCTGGTCAACATGTGAATTAAGGAGCAGAGAATATCAGGTGTTGGTTTCCCAAAATAAATGAAATAGTTTTTGCTGAGATTGAAACAAAATGGTTTTGTGAAATAATCATTGCTAACTTGGCTTTATTAAGGTTTCCGTGGGAGGAAACAACATTCATAATTATGCAGTGAGGATGCAGGAACTGAGAATTATTGGGGATTCTTAGGACATAAGAGGAGGGGGAGCCTCTCTTAAGGAGAGCCTACAATGTGAGGGCTGGAGCCAGCGTGCTGATGAACTCACCATCGGGAAAGCGGGTGCTAGCGCACAGTCTATGTTCCTATGACAGGTAAGTTTGTTAATCCTTTTGCATTTCATGCTTAGCCTCTGACATATTTTTATTTGTACATGTGAACTGCAGTTGAATTTACTTCTAAATCATGTGCCATGAAAGAAAAATCAAAACTTTTTAATGCCAGGAGGAAGAAAATCACTCATTAAATAGTACTCTATGGGCTTAGAGCAGTGACTGGCACCAAGTGAAGACTAACTAAATAAACATTCACTGAATGAATAGAATAGAATAGAACCGAAAGCAGTCTTATGTTGTGAATTGAAACGTGTCTGCCCAAAAGATATGCTGAAGTATGACACCATGATATCTACAAATGGAAATTTATTTGGAATTACGGTCTTAGCCAATGTAGTCAGTTAAGATGGAGCTGTACCGGTTTAAGGGAGACCAAAAATCTAAAATGACTGGTATCCTCAAAGAAAGGGAGACAGAGACATAGGAAATAATGCCCTGAGTACACAAAGCTAGTGTTGGAGTGATGCACCCATGAGTCAGCAGCTGCCAAGGATCGCCAGTAACCCCCACAGGCTGGGGAGAAGCATGGAACTGAGTCTTTGTCAGAACCTTCAGTAGGAACCAATCCTTCCAACAACCTGATGATGGACCTCTAGCCTCCAGGGCTGTGAGAGCCTAAACACCTGTTGTTCTATGCCAACCAGTTCATGGTGCTTGGTTGTAGCAGCCACGAGAGATGAATACATCTCTGCAACAGTCTTGTCATCAGGACCTCCTTTATATTCATGGAGGGGACATGGCAGGGATTAGTGTCCAGAGAGAAGTTCTGAGTTATGACTCTATAAAAGTTATTTATAGAGTAAGTATTCTGTGAACTTCTGGTAACTGTCAGAAAATCTTACCACTTATTTTTCAATAGCAATATATTCGCCAGTAAGTATGTTTACTGATCTGTCAATTCTGCCACTGATGGGAAAATCTGCCTTCCACTGTTTTTTCAGAGGTCAGGTCAAATACAAGAACACCAAAATGACTTGTAACTGATTCATTTAATTCACGGTATAGTAGACATAAAATTCAGCTATTTTTAAAGACAACATAATAGTAAAAATTCTCAAATGTTACTATCATATTTATATACTGCTTCCACTTTAACATATTTCAAAACATGTATCTGGACACAGACTCTCGGCTTACCTCTGCATTAACTTCTTCCAGTATTTCACAGACACCCCTGGAGCGACGGACAAGGCTTTGTCCCACTAGAACAGAAAAAAAGAACAAAAACATGTTGTCTATTTTAAATTTTATGTATTTATTTATTTGAGAGCGAGAGCTGGGGGAGGGGCAGAGGAAGAAGCGGACCCCCCACTGCGCAGGGAGCCCAGGACTCTGGGATCCTGACCTCAGTGGAAGGCAGAGGCTTAACTGACTGAGCCCTCCAGGTACCCTGATTGTGCTTTTAATGGACTTTTTTTTTTTAAATGAACTCACATTTATAATATGAGTTTTTAGTGTTTTTAGAGTGTTTGGATTTCCAGGAATATTTTTGTATTCTACCTGATGCATTTCACAAAGTATAAATATTGCCATATTTTAAAATAAAGTAAGATATATAAATTGTATTATTTAGCAGGGGGGATCCCAAACCTAGAGAGCAGGGGGCAAAGTGTGGGAAGGAGAAGAGTAGTAACTAAAGCATACAGTTTGAAAAATACACTAATTCATCTTCTGACACAACCCCAGAGTAATTTGTTTTATGGTAGTCTATAGCCTATGCTCAAAATAATACATGCTGAAATTTTTACTAGTGTCACTTCTCCTTAACAAATAAGACATTTATTTCTATTTTTATTCTTTCCTTGTTTATTTATAAACTTTATTTCTTGTCACTTCTTCCTTTATAGTTGATAATACTGATCTTCATATTTTAAAAATCAGAGGTTATTAAATATGATCATTGTTCAGTTAAGACAAGTGGACAATTATATGGAAATATAGATTTCACTGAACTCAAGTCTAGAAGGGAAATAAAGGGAAAGTATTCTGAAATATCAAAACATGAATCCAAGTTTCATTTTAATTAAGATTCTCCTAAACAGTAGAATTCTACTAAATTAAGGCTAGACAATTGGTAATTAGCCTCAAAATAATAGGTTAAATTTTAAATAGGAAACTTTTTTAAAGGTTTTATTTAAATTTCAGTTAACATAGAGTATAATATAAGTTCTGGGTGTACAAAATAGGTAATTTTTAATACTACATTATTTAAGTCATATTACCTTTTTTTAAAAAAAAAAGTAATCTAAAATATGCTTTGAGGGAAAATTTGCCTTTGTTGGAGTAAAGGCAAATGGAAGACAGAAGTTAAAATATAGGTTAAATTAACTTTGAAATCATCAAGATTTTTCTATAAAAACATGTCTTGTAGGTGAAAAGATTGAATATTTTCCTAACCTCACAGTATTAACCTCAGAGAAACAGAAACTATGGAAGCAGGTGACCATGAACAATTATAAGGACACTCCCATTTTTTAAGGATTGTAAGCGCAGTGTTTTGGATCATTAAGAACATTAATTCTTAAGCTCCAGAAGTAGGTATTTTATTAAAGTATCTATTTAAATTTGAATTAAATATAGTTTAAATATATATATATATTTATCTCCATATATAAAACTAAGAAAGATGAAGAATTAGTATCTGTCAAAATTTATGTTTTTTTGTCCTTGACTTTTGATAGATATTCTAATACAGCTTTGTTAAAAGGGTAACTTTTAAGACAAATCTTAATTTCTTCAGAAGTAAATTTTTAAAAAAAGATTTTATTCATTTATTTGACAGAAAGAGACAGTGAGAGACAGAACACAAGCAGGGCGGGTGGGAGAGGGAGAAGCAAGCTTCCCGAAGAGCAGGGAGCCCGACACGGGGCTCGATCCTAGGACCTGAGATCATGACACTAAGCCAAAGACAGAGCTCTACCAACTGAGCCACCCCAGTGCCCCAGAAGTAAAATTTTTATATTGCTCCTAAACACTTCATAGTTTACAATACCTTAAAAAAATTTTTTTTTCATTTCTTTAAAGTAAGAGAGAGAGAACACATACCCAAGTACAATGGGGATGGGTGAGGCAGAGGAAGAGGGAGAGGCTCCACACCCAGCACAGAGCCAGACTCCAGGGATTGATCTCATGACCCTGAGATCATGACCTGAGCCAAAAATCAAGAGTCACTGCTTAACTGACTGAGCCACCCAGGTGCCCCCTCCTTTTCAATAGCATTTTTAAATGTAAATTTTTGTCTTAAGTCAAGCAGTAATTCATTATTTGTCTCTAGTGTGTGGATGGGGTCATAAAAAGGTGAGTTAAATTTAATTTTGATATATTTTAATGTATTGCTTAGTTTTATTTTACATTATTTATTAGTACACTTAATAGCATGCTTTGTAATTATAAAATTAACTAACTTGGAGCTTTTCAAAATGATCAACTATGAAATAAGTCCGTGCCATTCTCATTTTCTTTTTTTGGGAGGGTGGGAGAATTGTTCTTGAACTACAGTGGCCATGCAGAAAAATGAAAACCTTCATAAATTTCACAAAATTTCATAAAATTCACAAACTGCATACACTCAGGTAACCAGCACCCGGATCAAGATATTTGCAAATGACACTTACAAACAAAGGGCTGATATCCAAGATCTATAAAGAACTCCTCAAACTCAACACACACAAAACAGATAATCATGTCAAAAAATGGGTGGAAGACATGAACAGACACTTCTTCAAAGACGACATACAAATGGCTAACAGACACATGAAAAGATGTTCATCATCACCAGCCATCAGGGAGATTCAAATCAAAACCACACTGAGACACCACTTTACACCAGTTAGAATGGCCAAAATTAACAAGACAGTGTAGTGAAAAGAAGGGCCATATGTACCCCAACATTCATAGCAGCAATGGCCACAATCGCAAAACTGTGGAAAGAACCAAGATGCCTTTCAATGGACAAATGGATAAGGAAGATGTGGTTCATATATACCATGCAGTATTATGCCTCTATCAGAAAGGATAAATACCCAACTTTTGTATCAACATGGGCAGGACTGGAAGAGATTATGCAGAGTGAAAGAAGTCAAGCAGAGAGAGTCAATTATCTTATGGTTTCACTTACTTGTGAAGCATAAGGAATAACACGGAGGGCATGGGAGATGGAAAGAAGGGAGTTGGGGGAAATCGGAGGGGGAGACGAAACATGAGAGACTGTGGACCCTGAGAAACACACTGAAGGTTTTGGACGGGAGGGTGGGTGGGAGGTTGGGTAAGCCTGATGGTGGGTATTAAGGAAGGCACATGTTGCATGGATCACTGGGTGTGGTGCATAAACAATGAATTCTGGAACACTGAAAAGAAATTTTAAAAAAATAAAAGAAAATAAAAAAAAGAAACAGAAGCTCCTTCTCCCTTTTGTTCTATTTTATTTGCCATCTACTTTTCAAAAGAACCACTATCTTGAATTTTAATAGGATAGATACATCTTAATCTTTTTGAAAATTGTGTTTTGTTGAATCAGTCCTCAATACAATCAAGATGTGCCTTAGAAACATCTTTCACTAGGCAATCCTCAATGAAAACCCTCTTCTGGCCAAAGCAGGGTCTCGTTATGACAAACAGTGTTAGCAAGGGGCAAGGAAGTCCACTGTGTGTAACTCAGCCAATGGGGATATTTACGGGGTATCAAAGATCCTACCCTACGGCAGTGGTTCTCAATCTTCAGCATGCATGTGAATAATGTGGAGGGCTCATAAAAGCACAAATCACTGGGCCACATCCCCAGAGTTTCTGATTCTGGAGGTTTGGGGTGGGACCTGCTTGTCTAACATGTTCCCATGTAATGCTTATGTTAATCTGGGGGATCTCACTCTGAGAAGTATCTCTCGGATATACACCTGACATCAAACTGGCAGAGAAGCAAACAGATCTGGAAAAAGAGAAGCTTAATATTTAGCATTTCACCAATACTTAGAATACTCTGTTAAACTCACTGATTTTAGCACTTTACCTCTCCAAGTTCAACCATCAGTTCACAGTATCTCTGAATTTGTCCTAATCTCAAATGTATGTCAGCAGCTTCCTTCAGTCTTTCCTCTTTAGTGGGGACCCCAATGCCACCACCAAATTTAGACATCTTGACTGTTGTCAATTCTTGGGCTTCAGACTGGTTAAAAAGAAAATAAAATTTTCTAAATTTAATTATCAAGAGCTGGTGATAACAGATGATCATAAAAGCATTGCAGGAGCATGTACTTTAAAAACATGTAGCACTGGAAACTAAATATTTTTAAAAATCAGTGCTTTTTCTCTATAAAATATGATACCTTTCCTACTGTAATATTTTGGTGTGGGTATGGGATAAAAAAGTGGATGTGTCTGGTGTGGGCAGGGAGAGGCTAAATCCCACGGTCCCTTAAAAACTCACCACGTGTTTTGGTTATACAGAAATGCAGGGCCCAAAAGGTCGTGAGTGATAATGTAATCACTGGAAAAAATACACAAATATCTGGAATAAAAATTAAAAATGACAGGCTCACTGTAACTGGCTCCTATACTGGCAAGAGGTAAGAGCTGCCGTCTTTTAGTGGAGCTGTGACTACAGAAAGTCCTCCTTTATGAAAATAACTGTTTCGTCTGACCTTCAAATCCCCATCTCTGGCCCAGTTCTCATACTGCAATGGTTAAGTTAACCATGCTATTTCCTTACAAATATAAGACCCATTTCCACTTTCTGGTCCCTGCACTGGTTTGTTGGTACTGGTTATCACTCCACGCATAAGGTAACTGATAATTTTGTAATGAAATTCATTAGGAGCTCTAATATGGCCAGTTTTAATAAAACTTATCCCAGAATACAGTCTATTGGGCCTCTGAGGCTAAGGTTAGAGTGGTCCGTATGTCAGGGTCATCTGGTAGTAGGTAAAGCATTTCAAGGAGTACCAAGTGACCTTTGAAGAAATTCATAAGATTCAACCTATAAACCATGGCTGCCTCAATCTGGTCTCAAATAATTCAGACTCTCATGACTGATTTTTACATTTATCTCTCCTCAGTGTTCACTTACTGTAGTCTACTAACTCTAATTTTATACATTTTTCAAAATAATTTTTGTATTTCAACAATGAAAAGGCAAAACTAATTTCTGCTTGAGGACATGATCCTGGCATACTTTACTTACCATTCGGAACTTAATCAGATGTTTCAAATGCATTATTCCTTTACAGTAGTTCTGAGGAAGCAGGCTATCGTCCTGTCCTCTGATCACAGCCACTAAATTCCACAAATTGTCACTGCCACCTGGAGGCTGAAAGGTTGATACAGAATAACCAAAGAGAAAATAATGCATTCGAAACCCCAAAGAATTTAGCATCTTTAAAAATAAGAGGCAGGGGGCTCCTGGGTGGCTCAGTGGTTAAAGCCTCTGCCTTCAGCTCAGGTCATGATCCCAGGGTCCTGGGATCAAGCCTCCCATCTGCTCAGCAGGGAGCCTGCCTCCTCCTCCTCCTCTCTCTCTCTCTCTGCCTGCCTCTCTGCCTACTTGTGATCTGTCTGTCAAATAAATAAAAATCTTAAAAAAAAAAAAAAAAAGAGGCAGGCATATATCTAAGTTAGAAAACTGACAAAATAGTAATATATCTCTTTTATCGTTCCTGGTTTCCATTTGCTTTCTTATTCTGAACCAACTATGTTCAGAGGAACCGCTGAGTTGGGACGGTATGTGTAAATATGTGATAACGACAATAGTTGTAATGACTCATTCTGATTACAGGGAAAATGTTCACGCTTAGCTCCTATGATACTCACTGATAAACATTCTGAAAACCATCTTAGTTTTTTTGCTCGAGGATTACCAGTTAGTTTCTCTATTTCGTGTTTAATATCTCTTGACACTTTACCACACAGTAGAGGAGGACTGCCTTGTTCTATAGCATGATCTAAAGAACAGACAATTCAGTGAGAAAGGACTGCTTTTAAGATAGTATTTAAAAATAAAATCTAATACATGCATATTTTCAATACCGGTGTTCCCGATAATTTCTTCCCAAGATCTGTCTGCCAGAATATTTATTAGTAAAGGAGTGATTAAAGGTGTTAATGACCAAAGTCTCACTGTAGAATCACGGGAGCAAGAGGCCATAGTGAAGGGGCGGCTGGGATGACATGTCAAACCTGATGGGAAAAAGAAACCCATTTTAACAAAAAGTAAACACTGAAAAATATTATTTATTTATGTGTACCTCATAAAACTTCTACAGAATTGAAGTTATATAGAAGTGTTTTGAAACAGCATTTCTATTTTGGCTGAAATGATACAAGAATATATTATTTAGCATATTCTATAAGTATGAATACAAAATTGAGTAATGATTAGCTAACGGTCCTGGTGAAAATGCTGAAATTCCATTTCAGCTGGTTCAGCAGCTAGCACACTGTCAGCAATGGCGTCACGGTCATCTGTGAGGAAATGGAGGATGGATGGAAGTTCTAATATAAGAAGAAAGAGAACTGGGACCTTCCAGTTTAGAACAACCAGAAACACAATTCTTTTCCACACTCAGCCCCTCTGCCTCAACTGAAAGGCCACTGAGGTAAAGTTTACGGACACAAGTGGCTAGAGTGGGGTGACTTTCTCTAAGGAACCATATTTGCCTTCCTAATTCACCACTTATGCCCATCAAGGTTTGGGCCTATAAATGAAAATGACATGCAAAAGACAAGAACTTCGGTTTCTATACCCAGATTAATTGTTTTTACAGACTTACTATTACATTAAAAAGCAAAACATTGTCCTAAATATCTAAGAGTAGAGATACAGGAACGGCTAGATAAAAAATCCAAGCCATTATGTGTGTGCATGTGTGTGCGCGCACATGGAAACATAAATAACTCCTCATGACATTTTGGATTATCTTCTGTGTATTCTGATATTCCAATAATGAACAAGTACAGTTTTAATAAGAAAAAGGTTATTATAAAAGGAAACAGTGAAGGTTTCTTTAAAAACATTGTATTTCTCAGAAATCATAAACTTCATTAATAAAGCAAAATTTAAAAGTGCATGAAAACACTTTACCATATACATCTGCACCATGATCATAAACAGTATCCAAACAGGTTCCTTCTCGGGTGTCCCATACTTTTATAGTGTAGTCCCAGCTGCCAGAGACGAGGAGATACGGAATCTCGGTGTTCCACATTAATCCCCTCACAGGCACAGCGTGGCCACTAAGAATGTTTATGCAAGCATCCTGAGTATAATCCCAGATTCGAACAGAACTGAAAACAGAATATCATGTATTATAATACATGTTCTAATTTGTCTAAAGTATTGGCACATGCTTAGAGGAGCACAATTATTTCTCAGTAAATTTAAAAAGCATTTTAAGTTTCAAAGTATGTTATAATTCTTTTATTTATAGCAGAAGAAAATAAACAAATAAGTAGGCTATATTTTTCCCCTACTTTAACTGGTCTTTACTAATGATCCTACATCTACCATTTCACAGTTTATAGACCTAAAAAATTTCTTTCTTAAAGTAAAATATTCAGATAAAGCCAAAAAATATTACTAATAATATGGGTACAATAATTTAACAACACTCACATTATTTGTAAATCATAAAAATATAACATGTACATTGGGTATTATTTGAAAAATCAATTCATCTCTATGCCCTTATCAAGGAGTAAATCATTCCTTCATGTTTTGGTCAATAAAGTAAGTTGGTTAGTTGGTGTGGAATCACTAAAATCAAGTACAAAATTTAAATATAACTGTATTCATAATATTACTTGAATCTACCAACTGTACAAAATACAGTGGTACTGAAAAAAATCTGAACTCAAAAATCAATTTAAGACCTCCAAATTCCAATAACAACTGGATAATTGGATAATTCATAATAATTTTTAGTTACAGATTTATATCAACCTGACAGTGCCAAAATATTAATACTCCAAAGATTATATGACACTATAAAGGAGACACATTACATATGTATTTTTCATTTCTTTAAGGCATATTTATTTCTGCTTTCTATAAAGACTTCCTTCTTTTTCCCCTTATCCTGGTACCTGTGTCTAGGCATAGCACAACCTAATTTTGTGCTAAATCCTTATGCTAGCACTGAATTGGTTTGGGTTGATACCATGTTTTCATAAGTAAGCTAATGTTAAAGTGAAGTGAATCAAAATACTTTAATTTATCATAAGGGACACTCATTAGAACAGGTGCTCTTGCTTTGTGATGTAATTTAGATTAGGCAAACATCAGACTAATATCATAATTACATTTTGTACCCCCAGGGCAAATAATACATTATATGTCAAAAAACAATTAATAATAAAAAAATTTTATTTTATTTTATTTTTTTTAATTTTTTTTATTTATTTATTTGTCAGAGAGAGAGAGCGAGTACAGGCAGACAGAGTAGAAGGCAGAGTCAGAGGGAGAAGCAGGCTCCCTGCGGAGCAAGGAGCCCGATGCGGGACTCGATCCCAGGACGCTGGGATCATGACCTGAGCCGAAGGCAGCTGCTTAACCAACTGAGCCACCCAGGCGTCCCAATAATAAAAAAATTTTAAAACACAGAAAAAGCTTTATACATCCCATTGTACGTAAGCATTATTTAAAGGTGCTAGATAGCTTATTACCTGTCTAGCCATATAAAGGGACCCATAACTACCATTACAGAAGACTTCCAAGTTTCATTAGCATAATTAAGTAAAATAATCTTACTGCTATCTTTCTCACAAATACTTCTTAGACAATGGTTGAAAATTACACTTTATAAAAATGTAGCAGTAGCATTCAGACACTGAGGTCTGTGTTAAGAAACGAACAATCTCTAAGTCAACTCATTCGCTGGGACATGATAACCTTACTGTAAGCAACATCTCCAGTGACAACCCACAGAACTCTCACAATTGATTTGCTCAGGAAATCTGGATGGATGCCAAAGTTTTAAGATGAAAAGAGTCAATTATTCAATATTAAACTTGTGTTTACTGTGCACTATGATTTCTATCTGCATAAAGTAAGATTTTTCTTACCTAAATTTATCTCATATTCAAATAGGGACCAAACTGTACTATGAAAATCTATCCTGTTTGAATATAAAATAGAGAGAAAATTTCAGTAACTTTTTCACAAAGCCAGGAAAAAATGTTAAATCACTCTCATTTTTAAATAAATTCTCTTCATGCTAAAAATACATGATCATCTTCTTGTTTTCTATTCTTAATGAAAACAGAGTACAGCTGTTTTCCATATTAACTATCAGGACACTACTAAAAATAAACTCTTCTCTATATTTTACAGAGATTTGTTCGTTTCAGATTTTTCGCTTTCCGAAATGATTCTTCCAAAATTTTTGTTTCTGTTAACTATGTTGCTAATAAGATAGAAATAAGCATCCATAATAAGCAAAACAAGTAAGGAAATAGAAATCACGAGCATGATAGCATAAGCATGGCAAAATTTAATTTACTATGGTTAAATGCAATTAGGTAATTGTTAACGGCTTATACATCCTGGTTATATGCACACGTTTAAAACATTTCCACCCATAAGCTGGATCATGTATAAGTATATACATTTCTAGAAGATTATAAGCTTATGAGTTTAAGGACTAAAAAATTAGAATCCAAAAATACATACCCATCATCAGAACCACTACAAAGAATTCCCTCGCTCAGAGGAGACCATTTAACATGGAACACTTTTGCAGTATGTCCACTAAATACTTTTAGTGGTTGATCAGAGCTGGTGGCCACATAATAAACACGAACATTTTTATCTTCACAGCCAGTGGCTATCATGTCTCTGAAACACCATCAATGGCACATTAAAACATGAGAAAATATTGATATTATTTGTTACCAATAACAGAAAGTCACAGTCCTAGTTTCCCAATTGTCTCTGGTGGCTGCACCAGCTTGAGATGCTTTAACTCTTCCAACTAGGGATTCTCTGTAAGTAAAATACGTGGATATGATCTTTCAGTGAACTTTGTTATTCTCAAGAGAATGAGAGTAACTAAGCAACCATTCATATCTATTGACATCCTAGCTGTCATACTTGGAACACTATTCCAAAGGGAGTCAGGAGGTCTAAGGCAGACCCATAGAAATTAGGCCCGAACAGTCTCTCTGAGGAACATTAACAATCATACAAACAGCCCCCATACTCTATACGGAAGTTACACATTTTGGACCCAACTGTTAACATGATCTTCTGCAAACTTCAAACTGTTGATTTTTGTCACATGGGTTATTATACTTGCATTTATTTAAGCCCATATATATAAATACACCAGTTTGCAAACTGGCATGCCAATCTATAAATGTGCTAAAACCTATAAATTTTACATCTGCCTAAGTCCCACTGATAAATGTGCCAGTCTCTACATGTGGGAAAATACACTTTGCATAATAAAAATATTTACATGTATACATGAGAATGTTTTTGTTTATGTGTATATGGACATATGAATATAATATCTTAAAAATTAAATAATAAACAGTCAAGGAATATACATACAGAAAGATACCCAAATTAGAAATTCAGAAATATCTTACGAATAAACTTTTATAAGTTCAAAGTATTTTTCACTTATCACTGAAGGGGCAATGTAAAATATGGATACTGCTATTAGAACATTTTAAAAAGGTTTTTAAGAATAAAACTGAAATTTATTAGGTATACTTGGTAGTAAGCATAAACGTTAATCAACAAAACATTGCATTAATGTCTAATTTTTATTTCAAATACTTATTAACCAATAAACAGAAATAAAAATGTGGAACTGTTCTATTGATCAGACACAAGATAATTCTATCCATTTGTTTATTGACAAAATATTTTTTTTTAATTTTTATTTATTTATTTGACAGACAGAGATCACAAGTAGGCAGAGAGGCAGGCAGAGAGCCCGATGCCGATGCGGGGCTCGATCCCAGGACTCTGGGATCATGACCTGAGCCGAAGACAGAGGCTTTAACCCACTGAGCCACCCAGGCGCCCCTGATCATAGGGTTTTTATCCTTCTTATTGATGTGATGTATCACGCTGATTGTCTTGCAAATATTGGACCACGTTTGCATCCTAGAAATAAATCCCACTTGATGGCGGTATATGATTTTTTAAAATATACTGTTGGATTCAGATTGCTAATATTTTGTTAGACTTTTGCATCTATATTCATGAGAGATACTGGTGTGTAGTTCTTTCTTTTTTTTTTTTTCTCCCCTGGTTGCTTTATCTGGTTTGGGTATCAGGGTGATACTGGCTTCACAGAATGAGTTTGGAAGTTTTCCTTCCTCTTGTATTTTTTGGAATAGTTTTGGAACAAAAGATATTAGCTCTTTTTTAAATGGTAGAATTTGCCTGTGAAGCTGTCTGGTCCCGAACTTTTGTTTCTTGGGTGCTTTTTGATTACTGATTCAATTTCATTGATGGTGATTGGTCTGTTCAAATTTTCTATTTTTTCCTGCTTTAGTTTTGGTAGATCATATGTTTCTTGGAATTTATTCATTTCTTCTAAGTTGCCCAATTTGTTGGCATATAGATTTTCATGATATTCTGTTATAATTGTATTTCTGTGGTATTGGCTCTTATTTCTCCTCTTCCACTAGTTATTTTGTTTATTTGGTTTTGTTGTTTGTTTGTTTTTTACAATGAGTCTTGCTAGAGGTTTAGCAAGACTTGGTCTTTTCAAAGAACCCAGCTCCTGGTTTCGTTGATCTGTTCTATTGTTTGTTTTTTTTAATGTGGTTTTTTGGTTTGTTTGTTTTAGTTTGTATTTTCTTCCTTCCTTCCTATCTAGATTTTATTTTTAATTAATCTCTATACCCAACATGGGGCTAGAACTCACAACCCTGAGATCAAGAGTTGCATGCTCCACTAACTAGCCAAGTAGGCACCTCTCTATGATTTATTTCTGCTCTAATCTTTATTAATTTTATTTGTTATAATTACTTTTATTAAGTGCTCCCAGGATATCATAGAAGAAATTTACCTAACATGGGGATCCAGAAACACTTCTCTGTAGAAGTAGTTTGATGCTGAGAACTGGAATATAGGTGGATGTTCCCTAAATACAATATAGAAGGGTTGTGTGCATGGGGTGGGGAACAGATTCCTAGATATAGGGAGACAGCATGAGAGAAAGCTTCAGTATGAAAATAAGCTGACTAGTTCAAGAAACGGAAAGCCAGTGCGGCTGAATGCAAAGAACAAGAGGGAGCCAGGCTTGCAATGGCATGATTAAACACACACAGGAACCAGATTATACGGGGGCTCCCCTGTCGCGCCCCTAAGATTTTGCATTTTACCCTACAATCAGTGTAAGCAATGAAATGGTGTACTGAGACCCCCTTGTTAAATACTTTGACTTTGACATCAAGAAGGTGGGGCAGGGAGACAAGGAAGCGATGACACAGGATGTGATTTAGAAGGCTTTTGAGGAAGTCCAAAAGCAAACAAGTAGTATTGGGTTGGGGAGTTCGGAAAGGAGTGGCTGGAAAAGGAGCATTTACATGGATCGCATCACAGGACTTGCTGGCCGACTGGAAATGGAAACAGACCAGATGACAAGGCATAAGAGAAGAGGCCAAGGATTTTGGCTTCGGCAGCTTTGTTATGAACATTATCAGGCCACGTAGATGGGGAGTCTTGGGGGAGGGGCTGGGCACAAGCTCACTTTGCATAAAACCTCTGACAGGTTTTATAGGTTTATAAGGTTTATAAACTCTTGTATATTTACTGAAAGAAATACACAGATCCATCATTTTTTATGTGATTTAACCCAGAACACAAGTATAACAAGGTTTTAATATTATAATATGTATATTTTCCACTTGCAATATGGAAAAACGTAATTTCACATTATTTTCACAATATCTAAAGGAGGTTTGAATCTTCAAGTACACTTTATACAGAATAAGAGGTTTGAAATGCAAGATTCTTGGAAGTGCAGTGACTTGAAGGATCAGTTTTAGAAGGGATTTGACTTGGATTAATTTTTAAATCTGACTTGATGTTTACATGGTAAATACTAGGCTTGTAAGGAAGGATGACCCTTCAAAACTATGCAAAGTTCTAAATTTCGGGAAATCATGCAGTTTCAGGGCATTGCAGCGGGGAGGACAGTGGAAAGTTCTGGTGGAATAACACCACTGGCGAGACTCCTGAAAGGGTTTAGGGAAAGGGTCACATACACTTCCACGGTAGAAGCCACATACAGATTCAGACTAAATTTCCATTTTTTATTAGTTAGTCTTATGCTTCTTCCTAAACACCAGCTAATGTAAACAATCAATTACAAGGCCAGACAACGAGATCATTACTCTAAAGAGAGTGATGAGTATTACCTGGGGGAATAACATTAAATTTCAGGTTTATTTAAAATCTCAGAAGTTATTATTTATCTTGGGAAAAAAAGAAATTCTTACTTGTTGTTCTGGCTCCAATCACAACCAAATACCGCAGCTGGATGTTTGTATTTGTGTAGCACTTTACCATCAATTGTTCGAATAATACTGAAATTAAGTATAATAGATTAATAGAAAAAAAATTACGAATACATTATTTACAAAAACAAAGCCAGTATTTTATAATTCAAAAGTAAGTTTTTTAGGATAGAGACCTTGTCTTCAAAGCACAGGGAACATTTAAAAATATTAAGTAAATGATATCACCAATTATGAGTATATTTATATCAGACAGTATTAATTATGGCAATCCACTTAAATCAATTTGAAGGTGATAAATTTTGATTTAGAATATTGCTTATAGAATATTTTTATATTCTATTTCTTACAGAAATATTTTTATAGAATTTCTTATAGAATATTTTTAGTTGAGAAAAAACATAGTTTAACACATATATTTTGAAACAATGATATAACTAACATATGCTTCAAAATTTAGCAGTTCAAAATTTATATTTCAAAGAGCTCATTTATAATGCAAGTTGCATGTACTATTTTACCAAGTCCAAGACACGCAAGCTGTAACACTGTTGTGGCACATTCTGAGTGACATAACTAGAAATTTGAAGGATCTCTTCTCCCCAAAAGAATACATTTTAGCTGCAAAAGTTAAAGAGGCTCTAAAACCCAACTATATCATTGCCATAACAAAGGGCAGTTAATTAAAAAAAAAGAAAAAGAAAAAGAAGCAGCAGCAGCAGCAGGAACTGTATAAATTAATGTATCACAGAGTTTTAAAAGTCTTTAGAAAAGATAGGCCAATGAAAACTTCTGAGGCTACTGGGAAGTGGTTGCAAATGTTTAGTCACTGCCTATGGTTATTTACCAAATAACCATAATCAGTGATGTCCTGAAAGTCCGTGGTAAAGCTAACTGTGGATCACGTTATCCAAAAATTCTGAAGCACATCTATTGTATTTTGGTATTTATCCATTAGCAAATAGTTCTTTTCAAGGCAAAAAAATCACTAATATGCCTATTTTTGGAAAATTTCCCCTTCCTGGTAAAGATCTTTGGTTTCCATAACAACTGTCTTTTTCACTGAAATTAAAGAGAGGACGAGAAAATTGGGCTGGGCCCTGCCAAACCCAACAGGAGACCATCTCTTCTACATTGCCTGCTGCCACGCGCGATTCTACCACCTGCCGACAATGACAAAACCTACAGCCGCACAATAGCAACATCTGGATAAACACATTTGTTCAGCTCAAAGGTGATTCTTCCCTTACAAATATATTCCTTGGAAACCTACTTTCTCCTGGGATCTAGCAGAATTAAGAAAGCACTGGCTTCTGAAACAGAGTCAGAGACGTTAGGCGTTTCCCACATGTGTTACCTTATTCCTTCTTGCAAAGGCTATTCATCCTTTTATAAATAATAGCATCTACAAAAGGCGAACAAGTGTCTAGACCACTTGATATCTCTTGAATCACCCGTGAAACTGAAATACCACTTCCTCAAAAACGTGATGAGGATTAATAAGACTCTTAGTGAAAAGTTCTTAAAGTCTCTTTGAGGTATTCACAGTATTTTAGTTACCACTCAGGAAGTATTTTCATTTAGAAAGAAATGACTGGTTTATTTACTTGAAACCTCTCCACACTCTTATTTGGTACCGCTATGGAACACGGTCTGTGCCCGTGTGGGCTTGTACCCATGTACTGACGACAGCTGGCGGAGCCTACAATGGGATCTCGCGGACGACCCGGATGTACGTGCCAATGGGACACAACTGGTACTACCACATGCATCTGTAATAAGCAGTGTAACTCTGTATCCAGGACTTACCAGAAGCCATCCCCACTGCAGGTGGCTATTCTTTTGGAATCTTTTTGACTCCAGGCAACGCAGAATATTCCATTTTTTCCATGCTTCAAAAAATGCAAAATACCTATCAATAAAAAATAATTCACCCCTTTTTTTCTCTTATTTATTTACTTCTTCTAGTATTGCTCTTCTGTTAGGAACTTACTCTAGATGATGCTAACAGAGGTATTACTGTCAACAGCAGAAGCGGAACATAAACTTTAAAAATGTAGGAAGCTATCACACTTAAAAAACCAACCCCCTCTGCTAAGATATCGATTAAGAGGCTCTGTTTCGGTTTTGCAGACGCTGGCAGAGAGCCGAGATCTGCAGAATAAAGCTATGCTTGATGCCTTTTCCAGAAGTGCCTGCATGGAGACGAAGGCAGGGATCTCTCCACTTCCTAACCCGGTGCTACCACAACCACAGCCGGAGAAATACTGCAACTGTTATTACTGGTTGTTGTTCTAAATCCCAAAGGTTTCTGTTTTATAAAAACAAAGAAGGATTTAAGGTTCTTCCTGTCACAAACCACTCTATATTGACCTGTTCCTCTGCTTTCTTGGATTAGGGTGGTGGGGAGGGATAGAGTCACAACCAGTATGATGAGGATTTGTAAAGCCACAAGGAATACACTACACATGGGAATGTCATTCATCAGCAGGGCGTGGGACAATAAATGTTGCCATCGATCCATTTCCAACTTTTCTTTAACTTTATGTAGCAGTTCAGTTGTGGCTGCTGCTAGGGAGAGACTAAAGTCTTGAGTTTTAAGGCAACATTACTGAAGTGGTCTCCAGCTTGCTGTTTACTCCCTCTGTGTGGATCAAGGGGGTAGCTATACAAAGATGCGCATAAAATGGAGGCAGTCTCTATATTCAGGGAACTGAAGGAGTGGAGGCCTCACATCAGCTTCGTTTATCCCAGGAAAAGTGCAACTTAGGGCTTCTAAGACCCGGAATTTCCTTCTGTGAGACGTGTGTAACTCAGTTAATTACAGCCAGCACCACCCCGTATTAATTATCCTAGATTTAATCCCAGATTTAAGCACTTTTTCTATCAGTCACGACTATGCTCCAGAATTCTGGGGAGACATGAAAGGAAGTGAGGGTCACCCCCACCCCCCATGCTAGGATGCTGGTCGGGGGGTCAGGGTGGGGCCGTCACAGTGCTGATGGGCAGACATCTGAGGTCACAGGAGGTCAAGATGCCGTAAGAAGAGTTCAACAGAATGACCCCCAAGGATAACTTCTTTGAATTTAGGTCAAAAGTTTCTTTCTCAGATTTATTTCTTTTCTTTGTATATGACTATTATGGGATCAGTGCTGTTCTTGACCGGAGGGCGGAGGGCAGGTCAGGGCACTGCTGAACTGAAAGCATTGCGCTGGAGAGAAAGGGAGGATGGGAACTCTACGGGCCTTTGTCAAAGCCTCCTCTTTAGGGGGCAAAATTGCTTACTGGTAGTTGGTAAAGTTTCCCTAATATTCTGCATTTTCCATGTTACTTTAGTGTCCCCTAGAAAATCAAAGCTGCTTGATCCTCAGAGGAAGATCAGTTTTTTGTATAAATAGCTTTAAAGTCATTTTCAAATAGATTATATCTTCAATAAACTCCAACAGTAATCATTTGAAATGAATGAAATTTCAAAAGAGAGATCCTTTCTTATTTCCCTTGATACACATCTAACATACTACAGTGAGATCACAGGCAGTTTCCAAGTATTAGTGGGACTCAGTAAAACACAGGATGACAATTAAATTCCAGGCAGAAGTCAAGTACAATGTTTGCCACTACCAGCAGGAAGGGGGGGGCGGTCTTAGCACTTGTCCTGGAGGAACAGAATTTGGGAGGTGGAAGGAAGTCCACAAAACTGTATAAATCCAACTTTCCCATCTTACAGGTGAAGAATCAGGTTCAAGACATTAAATGGCTCTCCCTACGTGAAAAGTGAATTGTAACAGAATTTAGACTGTAATTTGGAACTTGTTTCGAGTTTACTTTTCTTACAACTATTGAATATTTGCCCAGATAATTTTGTGGAGAATAAATCAGAATTCCTTTGAATGTCTAATACAACTATAGGTGAATTCTTTTATCTTAGACCCATCTATATGTTTCAGAATTCATTTCAACATGTGTATGTTCTCTTATTTTTTTTTCCCAAGTGACAGAACATAATGTAACCTGGCGATTATAAAATTAAGAGAGAAAAGCATTTACAAAACATGAGGCAGTATAAGACATTATACTATTCGGCTACCAATAAATACACCTTACCTCATTAAATCGTTGCACCATTTTGCCCTTTCTAACATCCCAAATAAAGGCACCATTTCGGGAAGTTGCTCCAGCAATACAATTTAAGTCACCTTAGGAAACAATTTGTTAGACATTATATGAAATGTCTGCCACACATGTAATTCTTTCCAAAATGTTAATTTTTGAAAAGGACTTGCAATTTACAATGTAATTTTTCTAAGTTATTTATTTATTTATTAAAGATTTTATTTATTTATTTGTCAGAGAGAAAGCGAGCACAGGCAGACAGAGTGGAAGGCAGAGTCAGAGGGAGAAGCAGGCTCCCTGCGGAGCAAGGAGCCCGATGTGGGACTCGATCCCAGGACGCTGGGATCATGACCTGAGCCGAAGGCAGCTGCTTAACCAACTGAGCCACCCAGGCATCCCAAATTTTTCTAAGTTTTTAATGATGAAAATTATCAAATGTATGGAAAGAGAAAATAGTATAATGAATGTATTATCAACACAGCTTCAATTATCAAAACAAGGTCAACTCTCATTTTGTCTATAGTCTTTCTTGGGTTTCTTTGGAGCAAATCTCTGACAGTCTATCATTTCACCAATAAATACTTCAGTACAAATGTCTAAAAGACTTTCAATAACATGACCAAATTATCATAATCACGAACACAAAAATTATCAATAATTCTTCAATACTATCACTCATCCAGTCAGTATTTACATTTTTCTTTACACTCATCTAACGAGTTGTTTTTTTTGGTTAGGAAAGCATTTCTGTAAGCAGAACACATGAAAAAATCCAGGTTCTTTAAATCAAAAACCTAAACAATGTTCTTTGTTTGTAAGAAACAGAAAGATCCATGAACATCAAACTGCTGCTAAGTTAGCAGATGTTCTGATACATAAGTGCTTTTTGCAAGGCAGTCAAAGAGGCTTTCTGCATTAAAAGAAGGGAACAATTGTCCTGCGCTACCTACAAGTAAGACATGGAGGAAATACTTTGGAATAAATGATTAAAAACCTTAAAAAGATAAGTCCATACCATTTTTCTAGTATTTTCATTCTGCTCTCCTTTTTTGGGTTCTCAAATTATTGAGAAGTTTCCATATTAATTTGTACTTCTTTTTCTTCTCCTGTGGTTGCTACTCAAAAAGGACAGCAAGCTACGCAATCCTCTAAACCCTACTCACTTCCAAGCCTACCGACCTTCGTAAATCTTTTAAATTTTAACCATACTTAACTAAAAGTAGTGATTTCATCAGTAATCAAATTTCAAAAAAGTAAAGAATTTTCATTTTCCAACAGTCCTGCATTCCAGAGAGTGAACTAATGCGTTAGGTAAGATCAGGTTCTGTGTTATGAATCAGAACAACGATTTTGACAGTTGCACTTTCTATTTAAGTTTTAGGTGTGAGGCTGAGCTAACCCTGTGGAGGAAGAACTGTTCCACGAGGAGCTGCCATAGCACCATGTCTCTGTGCCACCAGCCGGGGGCCCCGCACGCAGAAGCATACATATGGCACTGAGCGGGAGCCCAGGCCCAAGTCGGCCTGTGTAGACCTCGCTTCCGCCAGCATTCACGAGGCACGTAAACTGGGGAAGTTACTGAGCCTCTCAGACCCTCTTAAATAAATGTTGGTAAGCACAAAACGTCAAATGGGGATGACTATGAAGAAGGCAGCAGGTAAGAAACCTAATTAGCTCTTTTTGTGCCTCACTTCTTAGTGAAGTAACTTTTTTTTTTCAATTGGCCTTGTATCCAAGATGGCACTAAGTATATTCTGCTTACAGAAACAACTACTGTCAGAGTAAGAGTTGGAAGTAAAACCTTCTTCTGGGATCTTCTGCTCATTGGGGGGAATAAGGGATAAATAAAACAGCACTAGCCTCCTAACCTTTTTTGTATCATGGACCTTTCTGAAAATCTGACTCCTATGATAATCTTTGACAGACACAGGCACGTACACATATAGGTTAAAACTTTCATGCATAAAATCCAAGAGATTCCCAGCATCCCTAAAAACATCTAAAACCCTTGACAGCCCATAAATTCAAGACTAAAAATCTCTGTGCACAAGGAGATAATCTAAAAAATAAGTTATATCCTGGTTATAGGTGGGTTTAAATATGTTACCACTACGACAAGTAAGAAAAGCATTCTATATATTTTATAAAGTGAAAAATTCATTTGGGTGTGCAAAATGGGATAGAGAAATAATGTTTTGGAAAAAAAACTGTCAGGTTTCAAGGACATCTTTTCTCTCCTTTATGTACAGGAAGGTATAAAGGAAGCATTTTTCTGAGATCAAACAAAAGGCCCTATTCTGGCACAGAAGTTCTTCAATGTTGCAGTGGTGGGATTTTTATCAAATTATATGGTCAACATTGAATGTGATTTTATAGAATCATTTATATTTAAAAACAGATGTTAGGGGTGCCTGGGTGACTCAGTGAGTTAAAGCCTCTGCCTTTCGGCTCAGGTCATGATCTCAGGGTCCTGGGATCAAGCCCTGCATCAGGCTCCCTTCTCAGCAGGGAGTCTGCTTCCCCCTCTCTCTCTGCCTGCCTCTCTGCCTACTTGTGATTTCTGTCAAATAAATAAATAAAATCTTAAAAATAAATAAATAAAAACAGATGTTATCAGGGAAAGATATACATTATTTTTTTTAAAAATTTCACGTATTTGATTCATATGAAAATTAAGGAAAACTTTTATCACATAAAATCTGTTACACCTTGAAAGGCATAGCTATACAAATGCAGCTAAAATTAGATGGTCAAGATCATCCTTACTGACTGTGGCTTTTGTATATGATTATGTCATAAAGAAAGGTCCAGAAATCAAAGTGCCTGCATGGGGCAGTTTATTCAAAACCCCCACAAAAACTGAACCAACATATATATTGGTACTAATTTGTCCCTACAATTATTTGAAGCAAGGTGGCACTGAGAGAAGGATATAATTCAAATGAAAACAAAAGTTAGGAGAGTCATTTAACTGCATTCTTGATTTTAATAAAACACTTCTTACCTGGGGCCCATGATAGGGAGTAAATAACCCCTTCATTACCCGGGGAGGTGTACACAGCTGTTAGTGTGTTTATGTCCCAGACTTTTATAGTGCCATCAAAAGAAGCTGTTGCTAGAAGATTGGGATCATCAGGGTTGAATTTGCAGTCAAAGATCGTTTCCACATGTCCCTAGGAACGTGGCATAGAGAAGTCACAACTACTGAGGAAGATTCGTGTTATTAAAAACAACAGTGAATAATCAAGTTGACATATGTACTACAGTTTTCAAATATTTACACAAAATATATTATACATACATATATATATGTAAGTACAAAATGAGAATCACTGTTGTGGCTGAATGTTCTCTATGCTGTTATTTTACTCTTTCGTACAGACCTAGATTTTATTCAACCATAATGCCTCCAATCTGCAACTAAATACAAAGGTGTTAAAAAACAAAAGAATGCAAAACATATCTTTTCTGATTATCATATACATGATACTGTCCTAGAAATGTATAAAACAATGAACTAGTGATAGCTATTATGTCCTTCTGGAAGTGTGATAGAAGACTAAGATGAAATTAAAACTACAGATCCTTAAATGCAAACCTTCTCTTTTTTATACCAATGACATACTCCAAAAGAACTTCATGATTTTGGCAGAAATAAAAAGGATCCAGCATAATCTTGATTTTTAATTAGTCTTGTTCAAAATTTTCTAACAACCCTTATTCTTCGAAAATTATTAGGGAAAAAGATCACTATGTCCTCTGGCTGGCAGGCATTATTAAAGTGAGAACAAGCCACTGAAATAATTTATAATCAAGGAATATTTTAGTTTTTAATGAGAACTATCAAAAAAATCAGTTTTCTAAATAAAATATTTTAACATGAAGATACACAGTCAACAGAAATGCTACTGAACTTAGATTGCATGATTTCTCCTTTGCTAATACAAGTTTTTATAGATTTAAATGTATTCTTATATTTTTCTCTCTTCCTTTTCATACATTTTTGGGAAAGTAAATGGTAATTTGAAGAACAGGAAGAGTTGACCATACTGGAAACAAGTTTACATAAAAAAATGACATGGAAAGGGAATAATCTAGAGGATATCTGCAAAAGGAATATTTAAAAATAACTAAGCTACATAATGTTATAAGATTTTTTTGGCCATATTTCAATTTTTTCACTCGAGGACAAAATTAAATTTGTCCTAAAGTGATAGATACAATATTACTTTCTTTCCCTCAATTTCTTTACCTGGGTGATTATAGCTCTAGATTCCTTTTCTAAGTTTCTCCTCAGAAAAACAACCAACATAAAAAAGTTTTTTAAATGTCTAAATGAGGGGGCGCCTGGGTGGCTCAGTGGGTAAAGCCGCTGCCTTCGGCTCAGGTCATGATCTCAAGGTCCTGGGATCGAGTCCCGCATCGGGCTCTCTGCTCAGCAGGGAGCCTGCTTCCTCCTCTCTCTCTGCCTGCCTCTCTGCCTACTTGTGATCTCTCTCTGTCAAATAAATAAATAAAAAATCTTAAAAAAAAAAAAATGTCTTGGGATGCCTGGGTGGCTCAGTTGGTTAAGCAGCTGCCTTCGGCTCAGGTCATGATCCCAGCGTCCTGGAATCGAGTCCCACATCGGGCTCCTTGCTGAGCAGGGAGCCTGCTTCTCCCTCTGCCTCTGCCTGCCATTCTGTCTGCCTGTGCTCGCTCTCCCCCCACCTCTGATAAATAAATAAAATCTTTAAAAAAAAAATGTCTAGATGAGACTAGTGCAGACCTGTAGAAAGTAAGAAGGCATTTTTATGCACTATGAAATGGGATTTAAAGAAGCGGATTCTTGACAAATCGCAATTACAACACAATATACATTATTACATGCCTTCATTTGTTCACAAATTCATTCATTCAACAAAACTGAATAAAGTCTTGCTATGTGCTGGGCATTACTGAGGGAGTTTAAGTATACATAGAACAAAACCAGTCAAAAATGCGAGTCCTCAGCGAGGATGTACTCTTATTTTATATGGAGGCTTAAAGAGCACAAGAACAAATGTTCACAGAATCCTAGAATGATTGTATTGATTTGATAACAGCAAAATTCTTAGAAGTCTTAGAAATCTCAGGAAACACTGAACCCAACCTTGTTCATTTCACAGATAGGAACAATAAAGTTTGGAGTGACTGGTACAGATGGACTTGTCCTTCCTCCTGAAAGAATACTTATTTTTTGTTTTGCTTCCAAAATATAGTACTGCAGTGTAATTTTCCAATACTATATGAAGGACCAACGGGGCGTACACAAGAATGGGAACACTACCAACCATGCAGAATAATCACAATAAGCTAAATAAACATCAATATTGAAAGAAGTTTAATGCTTAAAATTTTAAGAATTGTCCTAGTTTTGTCATCTCTCATTCTACATGTAATTCTAAAATGTTTCAGCCAACCAAGATAAAGTCCTAACGTACAACTCTGTATGAAAATAACGTAAACAGTCATAGCATGTAAGTAAAAGAAAACATCAAGAGCTAACACAAAATAAGTGTGGTGTATAAAAGTAGGAATGGGTTGACAAACATACCAAGTCCCTAAGGAAATCCCATTTCTTGGCTCCCAAGTCATAAAGTCCAACTCCACCATCCAAGAAACAGCACACTGCATGCCCGGGGGGAAGAGAAAATGCCTGATTCTGTGTCAAAGTCGGCTGTGGAACTGCTTCGCTTGTTGAGGACATATAATGATTTTTAGTTGGAGACTGGGCTAAAACTAAAAAAGAAAATATAGACAAGTCAATATTTACACCAACAGCTTCCCACAAACTGGAATGAAACCACGGGGTCTAATTTGTAAAAAGGCCCCTGCTTTCTTTTATCCAGAATTTATGTCAGCAAACCATGAGGCAAGAACCATTTTCCGCCACAGAAGTGCTTCTGCAGCACTGCCAAAAATTATACATATGGGTACATAAAAGTGGATGTTATTTTGAAGAGATGTATAAAAATGCAGGTGCAGCAAAATGGGTGGAAATTACTGAGTGAGGAACCACAACATGTTGTGACTATTTGATTTCTTATCGCCCCATAAATGAAACGGCAGCATCATTATTTTTTAATTAGAATTTTTTCAAAATGCTGACTAATGACTTACTTCCCCTCTACACATACAAACATGCATGAGAATGTTTTTATTTCAAAGCTAATAACTCTCTTCCACTAATTTCCAATCCAATGAAAATAATTCTTTTCGAAGTTCTTTATAATTCACTGTAGTTTAGCACCCAAATTAAGAATCACAACTGTCTGACATACATTTGCATCTCAATTTTCCCCTCTTCTTCCTCAGGTTTATTTTCGCTGTTCATTCACTTCCATGTCTCAATTTTAAATTATATAAATGTCTCTCTGTATGTTCTTTACCTCATTTTTTGTCTTCTTTCAAGAAGTTTTTCCTTAGAACATGAATATTCTCTTGCAAACATAATTCAAAATAATGAGACTGCTGGAAATGATCAGGCTAATCTATATTAATTATATAGTGGAATATAGATAAATATTTCCCAATAAATTCTCTTTTTGGTCCAAATATTATAAAGTCTTCTTTGCTGCACTCATTTGGATAATACTCATTTCTCAGAATCTGAGAATGACAGTAGATCCAAACTAGCATAAACTACTAATAACAAAAGAGGCATTTGGTTCAATAAAATATTGCTGACAGCTTCATTAAAATTAATATGTTCGGTGGCCAGTTCTTCTAATATTTTAGAATGGGTTGTGTTGATACCTTTTATGTACCTATGTATCTGTAATTTATTTATTTATTTATTATTATTATTTTTTAAGATTTTATTTATTTATTTGGCAGAGAGGCAGGCAGAGAGAAAGGGGGAAGCAGGCTCCCTGCTGAGCAAAGAGCCCAATGCGGGGCTCATCCCAGGACCCTGAGATCATGACCCGAGCCAAAGGCAGAGGCTTAACCCACTGAGCCACCCAGGTGCCCCTGTACTTTTTTAAAGGATTTGATGAGTATGTCTACATCTAAAATTTTTCATTTTCACATCATTTTTCTTATTCCACACTTTCTGTTACTTTAAAAAATTGGGAGGAAAAAACCAAGATGTCTAATAATAGGTAGCCTGAAAGGATTTGCTTAATAATGACAAGATTGGTATGTGCTTCTTTATATTTTTGGTTTTTCCTCTAATGAATCGGGGCTACTCTTATAATAAGAAAGAAAATATGAAAGAAGACAATATGTCATATTTCAGTCATCCCATGATAACAACTAAACAAAGAAACTAGTAACTTAAAAAAATACAGGATATATTAACAGTATGCTAGCGTCCAGCATATTACTTCTCTGGCCCTACCCCAGTGTAGGGTAGAAAAGGAGGCTTATCTTATCTTACAGGATAAGATATTATCTTAATATCTCCATTTATTAGCATTTTAAAAATGTAACCTGGCTCTAAATATTTTCAAATCAGTAATATTAGATATCGTGTGGCCTTGATCATTCCTTTAGTACACATACTGTCAAAGGCTAATTTTAAAAATCTGGTTCTCAGTAACATATAGTATTTGGTACTGTTTATTTTCCTTTTTCTTTCCACATTTTTATCTAATTTCCAGTAGGTTAACTTACAATGTAAATTTATTTTTTTATTATATTCATGTGATATGTTTATATCATTATATCGATCATTTTATTCAATAGCAATAAATCCAACATCTTAAAATACTGAATTTTGATGATATTTTTACTTACATTTTTTTCTTGGAGGAGAATTAAGCACATGTAAGCAGTGAAACCCTGTTTTCTTTAATTTAAAATTATCAATAGGCGTTGTTCTTGAAACATTCCAAATGCGCAAAACACCCACTTGAGAATCTAGCCAGATCAAGAAAAAAGCATTATGTTAACTAGTTTTATTTGAAACATAAAATGCCCAGAATAAAAGTAGTAACAAAAACTTAAACTTGCAACATTTGTAGTTTACAGACATTCTTGAAACAATAATGTACAATAACCCAAAGAAACAGATGAAATGCTATTCGTCCTTTTAATGTTTGGCTTATTTTGCTTTTTTCTGTTCCAGATCCTTCCCTAGGGTGAAAGACTGCCTGTTTTGGCAGCTTCCCCTATAAAGGTCATCAGAGTCTGATCTCAAAAAAAGCACCCCATTGACACACCTGCTCTAGGAAAGCCAGCTACAAAGAACTCTCCACCTCTAACAGTAAATAATATTTTGTCTTTTGAAATGTATGTAAACTGCTCCCTTGCTCACCTGCAACCAAGACTGCCTGATATACCAAAGACCAATTAGAAAGCTCCCTCACTTCCTCCAAATCCCACCTATTACGTAGAAGTTACTTTGGGAGACTTTCTGGCAGTTCCTCCAGTGATTAAACAGAGTCACCATAAGACTCAGTGACTATACTCCTACAACACAACGATAAATGTAAACACAAACACATGGCACATGTCGCACATACAGAATACATTCCAATTTATAAGCAGAAACCTGGAAAATTGAGCCTTCATTTCATATTTGTCTTTATGTTAACGACATACAGTATAAATAAAAGTAAAGTAAGCATTTACTATAATAAATGATAACATTAGGATATTAATACATTTTATACAAAATTAACCAAAAAAAAAAAGAATATAATTTCCCTGACTCAGTTAGAGAATATACATATATTTAAAACTTTGGGTAACAGGGTAAACTTACCCCCAGTTACAAACATCCCAGGAGCACTGGGAACCCAGGCCAAGCACTGCACAGAAGCTGCTGCACTGGGAAAATTAAATGTTGTTATGCAATAAAGTGATTCTGAATCTAGCAGGCGAATTCCAAAATGCAAATTAGCCACAAGGAGATAATCAGTAGACAGTGGGTCCCATTCCACAGCTGTCACTGGGTCCTCTTCATCTGTCCCTTCAAGAGATTCAGGTCTCAGAACATGTTTCTGACTTTTATTACCTAATAAAATATAAAGAAAAAGATTTTAAACAAAATGCTCAAAAGAAAATCAACAACTGAGATCATACTAATTTCCTCTTTAACAGCTCTGGTCTCCGAGAGTACTGGGAACAGAGATCTGGCCTTGGTGTGCAGAGGCCCTAACAGACACGGGAGTGCAGGGAACGAGAGGAAAGTCAGACCAAACTGCCCTGCTCTGGCCACCTCCGGTGCCCTGAAAGTTTCTTCTATTTGGTACTGAAATGCCAAAAGAAAAAGAAGAGATAGACAATGCCCATGATCCTGTCATCTACTACAGTTCCTGTGGGGACAGGAAGGACTCACTAACCAAAAGGGACCCTGTGCTGTGTTTAGAACCACAGACTTGGCCGCCGGCTGCCCGGGTGCACAGTCTTGTGCCACCACCGACGAGCTCTGTGCTCTTGGACAAGACATGGACTCTGAGGGCTCAGTGTTTTATTTGTTTACTGGAGAACATAACAATACTTAGCTCGTGGAGTTTTGTAAGAGAGGGAGTTAGTCACTTCGGGGGCTAAGTGCAGTGAGTGGGACCCGTGAGAAGCAGCGTATCAGTCCTTCCAGTCCCCCCCATGCATCGCCGCGTCTGTCATAACCAGCGCTCGCTCCTGGCAACCAGCACGAACGAGGCAGCCAGAAGAACAGGGACGTAAAACATGCGGAATTAAATGAAGCAAAGGATTATCCAACAATCCTCTTGCTCCTTCCAAATGTAGACACCACTGGCAACGGGGAGAGAAAGGCCTCTGCTGGTGCAGCACGCGGGCTCCCGAGAGCCGCCTCCCGCTCCCAGAGGAAAGGCGGCGAACCAACGGCGTTCAGAGACCACGGTCTTCGCAGAACCAGCTCCCCGAGTATTATAGACGCGGCCAGACGTGTTTACTAAACAAAAACCCAACTGACGGATACCACAGCTCGTTCTGCAGTATCACCATTACATAGTGTTTTTCAACATGTCAGAGAATAAAAGCAGAAAAAAAAATCAATTTCCTTGGCCATATAAGCTATTTGTAAAATGAACTGAAAACCTTACAGTTTCTGTGTTGGGATTAAATTTCTCAGAATACATTATTCTTTATGATGTTAAGCTCACATTTTATTTACAATTTTTGCATATAAGGGCGCCTGGGTGGCTCAGTGGGTTAAAGCCTCTGCCTTTGGCTCAGGTCATGATCTCTCTGCTCAGCAGGGAACCTGCTTCCCTACTTGTGATCCCTGTCTGTCAAAAAAATAAATAAAATCTTTAAAAAAAAAAGAATTTTTGCATATAAGACCATAGAAGCTATGTGTGATATTTCCTTTATTTGGTTTTAACAAATTTTTGCAATCATCATCAACCTGAGTTTTAGTATAACATATCAGTCTAGGTAAAGTATTCCTTCAGCGAGTAAGGACAGAGAATGGATAAAGGCAGAACTTATTTTTTTTCATGTTCACATTTGTCCAGTTTTATGATGACATCTTATGACTTGAATATTTAGGAAGATTGAGCTAAAATTATTAATATACAAAACCTATGAAGAAAATTTATGTGTTATTAAAGACTGAAACAAACTAAGAATCATCCTGATTTAAAAATTAAAACAAACTCAGGTGAGTGAGTTTATGAAAAATATTCCAGAATGTGAAAAAAATCAAAATAACAGTAACACAAACGTGGAAAAATCTGCAATGCAAATGCTATGGTATCCAAATCATGTTGCTTGAAAGCCCGTGCTTGGTAAAAATGATTATAAATTACTGTCCTGTTTTCTCTTCTGTCTAGTACCAACATTTTTATTATAAAAAATAGAAAACTAAGTCTATAAAATTTTACAGCCAGCCATTAAAACAGCTGATAATACTTTCATTATTTAATATACTTTGTTTATTTTTATTTATATTCTATTTTATTATACAAATATCAGGCAACTTGTGTTATCAGATAAGGACGAAGCATTTGAGAAGAGTAAGTCAATAAGAAGGTAAGTACATAATTTCGGTATAAAAAACAAAAACCATGTGTGTCTTCAGTCAGTTAAGGTCTGCCTTCGGCTCAGGTCATGATCCCACAGTCCTGGGATCGAACCCCATGTTGGGCTCCTGCTCAGTGGGAAACCTGCTTCTTCCTCTCCCTCTGCCTGCCTCTCCCCCTGCTTGTGTTCTCTGTCAAATAAATAAAATCTTATAAAAACAAAAACCAGGACAAGGGAAAATTGGAGTTTAAAAATGAGATAATAAAGTAGTGTATAATCCACATAGCTGTTCAAATTTTTATTTTGAAATTGGTGGCCAAAGCAAAGAGGAAAAAGTCTTAAAAGGTTACATAACTCATGGCGTCCATAGGATAATAATAAAATAAAAAGACCAAAAAAAAAAAAAAATGTATTCAGGAGAAGCACAACTTTTCCCAGAACTGAGACCAGAAAACTTGTGTGTTTTCAGAAAGGGAACACAGTATTACACAGGGAATATGTCATCAACATTTCTAAAATAAAACCAAGCAAATTAGATTAATGCACATCCTTGGAATAACACCAAAGTCAATTCAATGAAAACATTTCTATTATGAAGATAAAAAAAATTCTGATGACCTAGCCTTGTCCAAAACTATAATTTAAAATAGCTAGAGCAGTTTTCTAATGTTTTTGGCTCTAGAGTCCTCTGTTTACTGTGAAGTTTTACATGAAAATCCAATACATAAATACAGAATAAAGTGGTTTTCAGACTGAAAGGGAGGAGGCATAAAAGCTAGCTCCATGAATATTTCCTTTTCCTTCCAAAAGAGATAAAGACCCGACAGTAGAGAGCTTGAGGGCTTAGTCTCCTGCAAGAAGCTGGAAGACATAAATTCTTCCTTGTTATTAGAGATAGAACAATCTGTTGTGCCAGTAAGTCCTTAAGAATGTAAAGGTGACCACTCTTTAGGAAAAGTAAAAAGCGTAACAATTATCGGTATAATGCTAATAGTCTCAAAGCTTCAAGCCGCAATACAGAATTGAGCATCAGAATAAAAAGTAGTATTTCCTTCATGACCCATTAGCTCATGTACACACAAAAGGAAAATACACAGAAGATTATACCTTCCCTAATGTTTTGCACATATCCACTGCTAAACATCCTATGGAATAAATGAGGTCAACAACTCTGTATGGGGTTGTTATGGGTTGAATTTGTGTCCCCCCAAAAGATGTAGAGGTCGCAACCTCCAAGGATTTGTGAATGTGACTTTATTTGGAAACAGGGTATTTGCAGATGATAAATTGAGATGAGTCATTGGGGTGAACCATTATCCAACGTGACTGTGTCCTTTTAAAGAGGAGAAATTCGGACACAGCACTGCAAGCACACAAGGAGAACGCCATGTGAAGCCTGATGCCGGGCTGCTACGAGCTACGGAACGACCAGAAGCTAAGACAGAGCCCTGGAACGAAGGCTTCCCTGGTGTCTCTACAGGGCCTTGCCTTGCTGACACCTTGACCTCCTATCTCGGGGCTCTACAACTGCAAGACAATGCATTTGTTGATCTAAGCCACCCAGAGTGTGGGACTCTGTTAGGGTAAGCCCTAGCACATGAATCCATGGGTAGATCCAGAAAAATAATACTTGACGATATGGGAGATATGGGTACAGATGCACAAATTACTTCATTTAATAACTGAAGGTGAGTTGTGGCAGAATGATGGCCTCTTCTGGAAGTCATGGGTCAGATGTTGAAATATTATACATTCCACCCTGACCTAAACCCACAAAAGGGAGACACAAAGTGCAAAGGACGTCTTTATGCCTCCCTATCCTTTCAACTGCAGAATAAGCATACAGTGTCTCAATGTTTTATATCTTAGAGATATAATACAAAGTCTCAGAATGTCTTAGGACTTAATACGTTCAAAAATACCTAATTAGAAAAAGTACCTAATAAAGATATATTAATAATAATAAAGCAAGAAAAGAAAGCCTTAAGTCAGTGAAAAAGAGATGGTCAAAATGACAAGTTACAAAATGTGAATAATATCTAGAATGAAATGTGGGCCAAAGTGCGTGCACACTCCTCCTTATCCTCTCTAGAGCTCAACAGCACCAGGTTCCTCAAAAACAAAGTACTGCCATCCTCATGAAGTCTCTGGGTACGGGCTCGCTGGGGGAGTGGTGGGGAGGCCCTACTGAGATCTGGTTACACCCCCAGAACGCAATCGCGAGGAGGAACCACACAGCACACGGCCATCCTGACTTTCCCTAAATTACCTCCCTGGGACCAAAGAAGACCGCAGGAAATCAAGAGCCCAGGAGGGAAAAGAAGTGGCGTGCACCAGATCCAAACAGAGAAAGTCTGTGAATGAGGTCACTGAACCCTGAGCCTAATGACCAACTCTCAAACAGAATTTTCTCCCAACGCAGAGGACAAAACAGATAGCGTGGAGGTGTCTGAGACAACAAATCCAAAAGTAGCAAAAAACAAGCACAGACCTGTCCCCCCTCCAACTGAAAACAGATAAAAGCCTCCCCAAGTTACATTAGTATGACCAGAAGGAAGACGAGGATATGCACAAAGAGCAGAGGGGAGGTGGTGAAGACAGACATGCATATTTATTGTCATCTTGCTTTAAGAGGTAAAACAGCAGATCCCGTTTGAATTGTGTTTGAGATAATGGCCCCCAAATAGCAATGTTTTATATATCATTTTTTAACATTAGGAAGATTTCTTTAGGAAATATTTATTCAAATTTTCAGGATTTCTTCTTTTCAATTTTAATTTCTTTTTTCTTCTCTTAGTTTCAGATAAATTAGATGTAACACATTTTTTAAAAGTAGCGATCTTATTCCTAAAAAGCACTTTTATCCGTCTATCTGGCGAGTCCGGAGTCCCATACACCAACAGCAATGCCAGATGGCAAAAAACATGTTTCTCAAAGGGTAACCATACTACTTTTGCGTGGAGAGCTATCCAGGTAATTTTCAGATTTTCCCATTACACACTTTATCATTGTTTAAATTGGAAAAAATAAACATAAATTAGCTTCTCAGACCCCTTCATTCAGCTAGATTAATTAATTAGCTAATGGGGGGATCGAAAGATTTATTGTTCCTTTCTACCTCAAGTTCAAAGTCTTTGCTAAGGACCTACGGGCATCACATTGGTATTTTAGAAGCAGATGGGAAAATATTTTTGAGTTGTATTAGTAAGCCATCATATTCTGTTGAATGTCCTTACTCATTCAGGCCATTTTCTTAGTAAATGTATAGAAATAAACAATTGACTTTAAAAAGTAAAATAATGGGGCAAATGACTGTATTTGGGTTAACTCGAAGCACAATCTACACGGTTGAGTTAAATATATTACAATAAAAGTGACTTCTTGTGGGGCACCTGGGTGGCTCAGTGGGTTAAACCCCTCTGCCTTCAGCTCAGGTCATGACCCCAGGATCGTGGGATGGAGCCCTGCATCAGGCTCTCTGCTTGGCACGGAGCCTGTTTCCCCCTTCTCTCTGCCTGCCTCTCTACCTACTTGTGATCTCTGTCTGTCAAATAAATAAATAAAATCTTTAAAAAAAAAAAGTGAATTCTTAGTGCTGGATATTATTTGTAGAACTATTATTTTAAAATTAAAATACTGTGAACCTTAAAAATAATAAAATAAAATACTCTGAACCTTGGCTGTATGCTACGTAAACAAGAAATTACATAAGGTAAGAAAAAGAAACTTGACTAAATTAAATTCTTACCTGGTTGAAAAATTGATAGGCTTCCATCAATATGACCAAATACAATCTTTCCCTTTTTCTGGGTATGCCATCTGAATACACAGACATCAGACAAGAAGCTGTGAGCTTCCTTGTGCACAGTCACTCCACTCTCTGGGCCTGAGATGGTCCAGATGAACAGGGGGCCTCTGTGGGAAACAAAGGCCACGGCATCACCTGCGTTCCAGCACCAGCTGAGAGAGGCAGGCGTCCCTAGGAGAAATGAAATACAGACATGCATAGAGACATGAGGAAGAAGAGTGTACCATTAAATAGTATTCCTACTGTATACTTCTAGAACAACTTAAAATACAAGACTAGGCTTGTTATTAAGAAAAAATATTACCACCTTCTTAGTTGGGAGTCAGACTTATAAAGTGATCCTAACAAGTACAAGCAACATAGGCAGGGTGTTTCCATAATGAAAGGAAAACCCCTGTTGGGTTTGAAACTACCCAAACTCCCGTTGGGTTTGAAACTACTCATATTATAATATGCTTCATATATATAGACATTTATGGAGTTTTTTTCTTTCAGAAACTACATATTAAAGCAATGAATTCTTACTGAGTTTTTGTGTGGACTTGCTGTAGGCACTCTAGGTATATAAGTTAATAAGGGATAAAATTCCTGTTTTAAAGGATCTTAAATATAAGATACAAATATAATATCTTGGGAAGATAAGGATTACATAAATTAAAAGTTAAATGCAACTATAGGGATTTAGTAATAAAATTAATGCTGCAATCTATGTCTTATCAGGGTTTAGATTCAAATCTTAGTACTGCTTAGATGAACACAAGTAACTTTACCTCTTAAATCTGTCTTCTCATCTATAAAATGCAGATAAATAAAAATAGCTGTATACCTATTCCACATGAATAAGAGAAATATAATAATGCATGTAAAAGACCCTTTTAAGCTATAAAAGAAATACAAAAGTTAATTGTATTCCCCTCTCTATTACTGTGATCAAATAAATCATATATAAAATAAGTATTCTGATAAATTTCTAACTCAAGACAGAGATTATGAACCTCCCAACACAGATACTTTACAAATGCATCCGAATCAGCAAACTGAATAAGCACATCAGATCATATGGAATTAGGACCCAGGAATCTATTTGTAACAAGGTTTTCCAGGGGTGCCTGGGTGGCTCAGGCGGTTAAGCCTCTGCCTTTGGCTCAGGTCATGATCCCGGGCTCCTGGGATCGAGTCCTGCATCGGGCTCCCTATTCAGCGGGGAGCCTGCTTCTCCCTCTTCTCCTCTCTCTGCTTGTGCACATGCTCTCTGTCAAATAAATAAATATTTTAAAAAACAACAACAAGGTTTTCCAAATGATTGTGACGTATAGAAAAGTCTGTGAACTGTTGGGCAACTGTCCTGGAAAGAAGCTGGATTTGGATTATACTTTGAGGAAGCAGTAGAGTTTAATGGATGGGATAAGTAGTATTTCCCAGGAAGAGGAAATGATATAAAAAAAGACACAGTTTTAATTTGTTCATTGACAGTAAATTCAATTTATGTTCTTAATGTTCCAAGAGGCAGAAACCAGAAGCCTAACTCCTAGTTCAGGGCCTGACATAAAACGGTAACTCCATAAATATTTACAGAAGGAATGGATAAGTCCATGAAAAAGGCCAATAAAAAGCTGATGTGGTTTTAGACTACATTAACAGAAGTCGAATTTCCCAATAAGGGATGAGACACTCTGAATGGGTCAAACCACCATCAAACACTTGAAGAATGCCTCTGGAACATGGGCTCTCTGAATGCGTGTTTCCAGAGAGACAGCAAGGAAGAGAAGGAACTAGAAACAATGTCATATAGGTAAAACAGAAAAGACTTCTATAATGGCTCATTATTTGTAAGTACTTCTAAGAACTCTGTAAAATATTAACTCATTTAATTCTTCCCAAAATAGTCTAAGACGGTTAGGTAGTACTATTATCCATTGGTTTCGGTTTTGTTTTTTTTTCTGAAAGGATATTATCAAGTGCGATATTTTTCAACCTCATGATAATTTTAACATTTTACATTTAAACAAACTAATACTTGTTTTAAGTAAAATTTTTATTACTGTGGAAAACAGAATGATGAAGTAAAAAATACAGAGGCAGTTTCAAATTCTAATATTGATTTTTTAAAGTTTGACTAAATGCAAATGTCTACTTTGCTTAAGCCAGATTCTGAAAAAAAGAGTCTAAGACATTTCAAAGGGAATTACTTACAATGAAAATAACCCAAATATTCATAATTTTTTTGCGCAAATAAAGCTTTCAACTTTCAAATTAAGATATTTAGAAATAGCATGAGGAACTTATTATGAAGAAAATTTTCAGAACAAAAGAGAATATGCATAAGGAAAGGAAAAATATATAAAAGTGATCAAAACTGTTACCACAATGATATAATTCTAAAAATGCAATTGAAAAGCTTTTTATTTTAGGACTTAGCTATCTTTTTAAATATAAATTCAATTAGCCAAGGTACAGTACATCATTAGTTTTTTATATAATGTTCAATGATTCAGCTAATGAAAAGTCTTATTTAATTGTATGCTCAGTGGCAAAAAAGCTATGGTGCACAAAGCTAATGAATAAAAAAACTCTTCCATCATGAAAAGAGGTGATGCACATAGCGTTTTATGACAAATCAGTGGGTACACAAGGTGATAATACAATACTATACTGTCTAAGCTGTACCTATGCATAACATTTAGGAAATGTTATTCTGCAGTTATAATCAAGTATAGATTTTGTGTGACAACCTTGTAAGAACGATGACATCAGGTAGCATTCAAGGAGTATTTTTCACATAAAGATTAAAATTATTTTCACATAAAGTTGAATATAAAGTATTGAGAAAATGCACTCTTGCCCAATAAAAACAATACTGGAAAAACCTGTAGGATTTGTGATTGGTAGAGAAACAGGACTGACCAAAAAAACATGAAAAATCTACTGAGACTTCTGACTGAGGCTATAAATTGCTGTTTTTATCTACCACAAAGCCTTATACTAAAAGTATTATGGCTTTTTCTCATTGATGCATTAAAAATCTTAAGGAAAACTGTTCCTTTAATGGAGGCTCACTGAATAGAGTTGATTTTTAAAAAATTTTGCTCTGGGATGCCTGGGTGGCTCAGTTGGTTGGACGACTACCTTCGGCTCAGGTCAAGATCCCGGGGTTCCGGATCAAGTCCCGCATAGGGCTCCCAGCTCCACAGGGAGTCTGCTTCTCTCTCTGACCTTCTCCTCACTCACGCTCTCTCTCACTGTCTCTCTCTCAAATAAATAAATAAAATCTTTTAAAAAAATTTTTTGCTCTGAGATTGGAGCAAACTGCACATTATCTAATACTAAAGCTCAGGGGTTGTTGCAAATGAAAATAAGCAGCAGGTTATATGAGCTTGGGAATGAGAGTCACATTTTTCTAGCTGAAAAATTAACCTTGTTTGGCAAATATTTTTTTAATGGAAGTTATATAACAAAACTGGTTTATTTTACTGGTATTTTCAATATTCCTAATGACCTAAATTTGAAAAGACAAGGAAAAAGAAATACACTAAGTATGCTGAACATATCCAAAGGTTCCAAAAGGCATTATTATTATCTTGGAAGCAAGAGTTCCTCCCATACAATTGCCTATGAATTCTCAATATTGTTGCTACACACTGAAAAGAAGATTATAAAGAAACTGAACAAAATAAAATTAGTGAGACGGTCAAGTTTCAGTTTTCTGTCTCAAAGCTATAACCAGTAATTGTTAGAGAAACAACTGGACATGGAAAACACGTCCAGCAGTAGCTCTCAAAATCATAATTAATAACTGAGACACCCTTGGTGTTTAAAAAGTGATTGAGGGCGCCTGGGTGGCTCAGTGGGTTAAGCCGCTGCCTTCGGCTCAGGTCATGATCTCAGGGTCCTGGGATCGAGGCCCGCATCGGGCTCTCTGCTCAGCAGGGAGCCTGCTTCCCTCTCTCTCTCTCTCTCTGCCTGCCTCTCCATCTACTTGTGATTTCTCTCTGTCAAATAAATAAATAAAATCTTTAAAAAATAAAAATAAAAAAATAAAAAGTGATTGAATTATTGTGACATCTAACAGAGAAAAATGATAACTTCATCATTATCATGGGATAAGATGTTAGCTAGAAATAATATCATAATATTCAATTCACTAAGACCTACTTGTGTGAATTAGGACTTTCTATCTTGACCCAATTAAAAATAAAGGAAAGAAACCAGCTCAGCAGGGCACTGATTACATGTGTAACACTGTCCTTGTATGTTTCAGATTGGAATACAGTAATGAAGAGGCTAGACTTATTGTCCCATTAAGAAAATCTCACCAGTTATTATTTTTATATTTATTTTGGGAATTTTTGTTATATTTACATATTAATTAAATCATTTGGTATTGATCATTTTTCAAGGATCATTGTGTTAAGTATAAAATATTTCATGAAATTTTGTTTGTTTTTATACATATGTACAATGAGTCATGATATAAAATTTCTTCCACAGATTTCTTACATAAATTAGCACTAGAAAGTTTGAAAAGCAGTTTAAACAGTTTCAAACTAGAAAGTTTGAAAAGCTTAGTTTAAAACCTGAGCTAATTTAAATAAAGTATTTTGCTTATTAAAATAAAAATATTTCATTTAGTAAAATAAAACCCAGTTACAAATATACCTTTTGTATTGTCGAGCTTAGCCAAGACTTTTTGTTCTGCAACATTCCAAATGATCACTAAATTATCGGTACTGCCACTTGCAAACACATCAGGGTTATGTGGGCACCAAGAGATAGCTGTGATTGTTTTTTTATGTTCAGACATAATTGCGTGAAGTTTGAATTCATTATAACGGTGATCCAACTAAAAAAAATATATAAATAAGACATTTCAGTGCTTCTTTTTAGATAACACACTTCTCATTAATAATCACATTAATTTTAAAAAGCTACATACATGAAAATTAGTATACCTAATAACATGCATGGTATGAACACATTCCAAGCCTTGGTTTGCTTTCAAGTGTTAAGTGTATTTAATCAAAAGAAAGAAATCATTTCTTAAAATTTTTATTTTAGTTCCAGTCAGCTGATACAGTGTACAATAGAGTGACCGACACTTCCACACATTAGCAGGGCTCATCACCAGCGTCCTCTGTAACCTCCACACCTAGTTCCCCCTTCCCTCCACCCTTCCCCATCAGTTTATTCTCTATAATTAAAAGTCTGTTTCTTGATTTGTCTCTCCCTCTCTTATTTTTTCCCTTTGCTTGTTTTGTTTTCTAACTTCCACATAGGAGTGAGATCATTTTGGTGCTTGTCTTTCTCTGATTGACTGATTACACTTAGCGTCATACTCTCCAGCTCCATCCATGTTGCTGCAAATGGCAAGTTTCATTCTTTGTTATGGCTGAGCAATATTCCATTTATATGCCGTCCACTTCTTCGTCCATTCGTCAGTCTGTGGACGCTTGGGCTGCTTCCACAGTTTAGGTGTTATAAATAATGCTGCTACAATCATGAGAGTGCATACGGCCCTCTGAATTAGTGTGCTTGTATTCTTTGGGTAAATACCTACTGGCGTGATTTCTGGATCATAGGGTGGTTCTATCTTTAACTTTTTAAGGAACCTCCATACTGTTTTCCACAGTGGCTATACCAGTTTGCACTCCCACCAACTGTGCATGAGGGTTCCTTTCTCTCCACATTCTTGCCAACATCTTTTGTTTCTTGTGCTTTTATTTTTGTGTTTGTATTTTTTTTTTCTTGTGCTTAGCCATTCTGGCAGGTGTGAGGTGAGATGTCCTTGTAGTTTTGTAGTTTGATTTGCATTTCCTTAATAAGTGATGATTAGCAGAAAAAAATCTGCTATTGTTTACCACAAAAGCCACTTTGAAATTTTGCTATAACAAATAATGCTGTAGCGAACATCTCTGCATATAAAATTTTGACTAACAACCTAATTATTTCCTAAGGTTTCCCTTCTATAATTTCTATATTTCTTACTACTTGAACTTCAACTATTCCTGAACAATGTCAGATGAAAATATTGTCAAGAAGAACCAAGTACAAGTGGAGTTTTGCAGTTACAATCATCTTAAGTTGGCTTGTTTAAATATATTTAAGTACATTTTCTGTACATTTAGGAATAGGTTTGTAAGGAATAGGTTTGTAAGTTTTAAGTCATTCAGTGATTTATCTGTGGTAAATACTGTGAATGTGTCTAATGTATCTAACAGAAGAACTGCTACATAAGTTAGAAATTCAGTGGAAGAGTCTATAAATACAGTAAGAACATTAAGAAGCTTTACTATACAAATTATCCAAGTAGTATCTTAAGCACAATATATATACATATGGGGAATAATTTATTAATACATTCCTATTATATTTACAGTTCAGTATGATGAGTCTATACCATTACATTCAGCTGCACCATAAATTATTTTTAGAGTAGTTAATATATTATCGCATCACAATTCAATGGTCAAAGAGAAAATTCTTATGGCATTTACAAGTATCATTTAATAGTTCAGACAGATGTGATAAAACGTCAGTATTATTATACAATGTGTGACAAACTATCAGACTCTGACTGTACATTGACCCTAGGTATGATTTAATAAATATTCCCTTTAAAAATAACCTTAATATTTTATATTTATGTAGCATAATTTTCAAAGCATTTCAATTTAGACAATAACATTTAAAACAATACTGATTAACATAAGTTGAATATTAATGTCACCATTTAATATAAATGTAATTGTATATTTGCATACTTTGAAACAAGTTTTTACAGGGAACTCTGTAATGAACTGTCACCTGAGTTTGTTTTAATTTTTAAATCAGGATGATTCTTAGTTTGTTTCAGTCTTTAATAACACATAAATTTTCTTCATAGGTTTTGTATATTAATAATTTTAGCTCAATCTTCCTAAATATTCAAGTCATAAAATGTCATCATAAAACTGGACAAATGTGAACATGAAAAAAAATAAGTTCTGCCTTTATCCATTCTCTGTCCTTACTCGCTGAAGGAATACTTTACCTAGACTGATATGTTATACTAAAACTCAGGTTGATTACTTGGTGTTCCTATAGTCTTGAATAATAGACTACATAAAATCTCAGTATTTTATTATTTAACTAGTTTATAGAGTAATGCTATTTTTTCTTCAATTTTCAATAAACTACACTATTGGTAATTAAAAAGATTTTTATTCCAGAATAACGAATCATTTTTTTCTCTTCACTGAAATGCACTGTTGTTTCAAAACAACAACAAAAAATGTATCATTCAAAAAATATTTAATGAGTATCTTAAATTCCAGAGAGCACAGAGTAACTTGAGAAATTCAAAGGTGAGGAATACTGATTCTGGTAAAGGGAAGCAGGCAGAGAGACAGTCTATTTTATAAGGTCCTTTGCTATCACAAAAGTGGAAAAGACAGAATATGGAAAATAGTTTATACACTTGAGCTGAGATTTGAAAGATGAGACTTTTATTATAGTATTTATAGTATTTATTATTTTATAGTCAGAGACTATGATAATAGTCGCGTGAGAAGGCTACAAACCCTAGGATTGCTCCTGGTTAACCTAAAATACAGGAGTGAGAAGCAGGAGCCAAACAGAGCTAACCCTCACGTCCGTGGTTCAGACGAGTGGTTGGCTGCTCACATAGAAATGCTGACTCCAGGTTTAAGAAAGTTTGTCCTGAATTTAAGATGTTTATAGCACCTCGATCTGGGGCAATTCGGAAGGCCATTGGCTCTTCAGACTGGAAACTGAATAGCGATGTCTGGATAGAGTTCAGACATGAAAAAAAAGGAATTATAAAGGTTTGTATCTCAAGAATATCTCAAAATATTTTATATCTGCACGGTTTTTAATATAATGACCTCTAATGGGTAACCCATATTCTCTGATTTTTTTTCTCATATGAAATGCTACTGAGCAAAGTCTGAAACAAATGAATAAATGAATTCCAATTATTTATATGGAGATATATTTTAAAAGCATTAAGTTCTACTGCTCATCACTCATAAACTGGAAGCTTTTAATTCTTGAGGAAATTTCTGACAAACAGCACATAAAGGTTGATGAAATCAATTAAGATTTTTAGTAACTTGGGGGCGCCTGGGTGGCTCAGTGGGTTAAGCCGCTGCCTTCGGCTCAGGTCATGATCTCAGGGTCCTGGGATCGAGTCCCGCATCGGGCTCTCTGCTCAGCAGGGAGCCTGCTTCCCTTCCTCTCTATCTGCCTGCCTCTTCATCTACTTGTGATTTCTCTCTGTTAAATAAATAAATAAAATCTTTAAAAAAAAAAAAAAAAAAAGATTTTTAGTAACTTGAAACTATGATTTAGGCATTTTCTAAAAGCTTGAATTACAAAGCCAATAGAGTATAAACAGCAACAAAATATAATTATCAATTACATTATAGTACTTTTAAAACTTTTATGTAACAGGGATTTTAAAGTATGTACTAAATGTTAATTTTACCTAATAAAATGAGAAACCAAAAGCAACCAAAGTATTTTACCTGGTAAATATAGATGGCCAGAGTGGCGCAGTAGGCAAACCTGTCTCCATTGGCAGCACACACGTCCTTGTTCCACGGCTGACATCCCGCGGCCAGCAGTCCCACCTGCCTGACCTGGGACATGTTTGCCTTGAAAACCAAATTTGGAGAAATATCAGTCATTTTCATTATTCAAAAAACTTATTTATAGCTATCTTTATCAATCCTTATCTTTATGCCCTGACAAAAAAATTTCTACTAGGACTATTGATCTCAGGGTATACTTTCAGAGAACGAGAGCTGAAATCCCCAAATGTCTAGAGACATCAAGGCATGTAATTCAAATGTGAAAAGCAAGAGATTAGAAAATGATCAATGACAAAGAACACAGGGCCGAGGACTGGGGATCGTAGAGGAGTGATGGGGAGCACGGTGGAACAGAAGGGGCAGATTCTACGTAAAGGGCTCCAGTGCCACTGGAGAAGCTCCTCCACTGTTGCCAGATTTATGAAACTTCCAGAGAAATGGAAGCATCCAGAGTTCTGCGTAAAAGCTACCAATTTTTAAATACTGGTAATTCATTCAAAGCAGCAAATTCAAGGGTAAAACAATATTGGGAGGACTGTGGCCTCTGCCAGGGAACATCACTGTGTTTATAGTGACTCAGTGTCTTTGCACAAAGTATTTGCGGTACACAGGGCAAGTAGACAAGCTGCGTTAACAACACTGCTCATTGTGAAGATGCGACAGAAGGAAGATGGAAACTACTGGTCACAAGATGTTGATGCGGCCAGCAGAGGACGGTGGAGTAAACAGGCAGCATCAGTCCGGCTGGGACTCAGCACGCAGGGATGGAGACCCAGCTCCGAGCCGGCCTAGAGCATGAGCTGGAGGCAGGCATCTAACCTCGTGTCTCTGTTCCTTCCATCTAAAAGAACCCTCTGAAAGAGGTTTTCCCTACCATTCCTCTCAGCTCCAGGGTTTCTGTGACTCTATGTGTAAACTCAGTTCTTCTAGGATGCTGGAGAATAGGAAGCCAAGAGTGAAGATGTTTATAAGTCTATGATCCTATTGAAAACCCAGATACAGGGGAAACACCAAAGCAAAAGCAAAAACAAAAAACATATTCTGAATATTACCCTATGTAGTTACTTCAAGAATGGCATTCAAGGGGTGCCTGGGTGGCTCAGTGGGTTAAAGCCTCTGCCTTCAGCTCAGGTCATAATCCTGGGGTCCTGGGATCAAGCCCTGCATCAGGCTCTCTGCTCAGTGGGGAGCCTGCTTCCCCTTCTCTCTCTCTCTGCCTGCCTCTCTGCCTACTTGCAATCTCTGTCTGTCAAATAAATAAATAAAATCTTTAAAAAAAAAAAAAAAGAAGAAGGGCATTCAAGAATACATTAAGTGACCCAAAAAAGCTTTTTCAAGGCAGAATCTAGACCATTATTTGGTACCTTTTCTAATACAGTCAAAATATTGGTCTAAAAATGAGGACTCTCAACATGAGACAATCTTCACTTATACCACAAAGAAGTTAAACCTTGCAATTATCAATTTTTCACTGTTAATTTATATCTGATTAAAATACAGAAAAATAATAAATAGCAATTGTAACCTTAAAATATTTTTGAAAAATTAAGTAAATACGTAGCAGATATAATAAATTTGGGTCACACTGACTAACATACCAAGTCAATTTTTAATCAATACTTTGTTTATACTGTTTAAAAGTTTTATATTATTTTAGTAGCAAAATGTTAATGCTTTAACACAACATGCAAAATATCACACATGAAACATTAATACATAAATATATATATATAATCTGAACTATGACACAAGTCTAATAGGTAACTAATTATTCAATGTATCCCCAGGAACCATCCACTTCAACCTGCCTCTTCTCTCTCTACCCTGCCACCTGGTTTATTTTTATTTATTTATTTATTTATTTATTTTTATTAACATACAATGTATTATTTGTTTCAGGGGTACAGGCTGGTGATTCATCAGTCTTACACAACTCACAGTGCTCACCATAGCACATACCCTCCCTAGGGTCCATCACCCAGACACCCCAGCCCTCCCACACCCCTCCATTCCAGCAACCCTCAGTTTGTTTCCTGAGATTAAGAGCCCTTTATAGTTTGTCTCCCTCTCTGGTTTTGTCTTATTTTTCCCTCCCTTCCCCTATGATCCTTTGCCTTGTTTCTCAGATTCCTCAAATGATCTATGAAATCATATGATAATTATCTTTCTTTGATTGACTTATTTTGCTTAGCACAATACGCTTTATTCCATCCACATTGTTGCTAATGGCAAGATTTCATTTTTGATGGCTGCATAGTATTCCATTGAATATATATGCCACATCTTCTTTATCCATTCATCTGTTGATGGCCACCTGGGCTCTTTCCATAGCTTGGCTATTGTGGACATTGCTGCTCTAAACATTTGGGTGCACGTGTCCCTTTGGATCATTACATTTGTATCTTTGGGGTAAATACCAGTAGTGCAATAGCTGGGTCATAGGGTGGCTCTATTTTCAACTTTTTGAGGAAACTTCATACTGTTTTCCAGAGGGGCTGTACCAGCTTGCATTCCCACCAACAGTGTAGGAGGGGTCCCCTTTCTCCGCATCCTCGCCAATACCTGTGGTTTCCTGACTGGTTGATGTTAGTCATTCTGATTGGTATGAGGTGGTATCTCATTGAGGTTTTGATTTACAGCCATACCACCCTGAACGCACCCAATCTTGTCTGCTCTCAGAAGCTAAGTAGGGTCGGGCCTGGTTAGTACTTGGATGGGACACCTAGTGGTTTAAAACAAGCTACTCTGAACCAGAGATACTTGGTACCATCATTAAAAAATACAGCAGTGTCTCTTTATTATCTGCTTCTTCTTCAGTATCAGTGGAGTCATGTACTGACCATAACACTGCGTTTCTCCTTTATTTTAATGCTCAGCAATTAGTCTAGTCAGTTACATCATCTCTTAATTTATTAAATTTATCTTAATTTATTAAAAAGTTACTTTCTTGTGTCTTTTCTATTTCATTTTCCACCTTCTAGAAAAGATCCCTTCTTTTCTCTTTCTTCCCCAAATCTATTGTCATCTTTTTTTTTAATAAACTAAAAAGTTATTTGAAGTGAAAAATTCCATGTAACCGAACTGTACTTCAGTCTTTGAGTGCTTAACTATAAAACTCTTCTTGCCCCCTTCCCCCACCCCTGCCTCAGCACCTGCATTTCCTCAAGCACTAGCATTCCTGACAAATTTTTTAAATATAAGTATTTGTTTAAACTAGTAATGTTACATTACTTTTCACTGAAAATTATATTAATTCAACCACAGGATGAGTTGAATAGGCTTTTATAGTTTATCTCTGGAGTGTATGATTACTATTAATAAAGTCTGTGTGTAAGTGAAAATGGTTTCTGATTTATGTTTAAGTGAATTTTGAGCTCATAGCTGTGAAAGAAACATTTAAGCAAACAAGTAAAATGGAATCATTTTTAAAATTTTTACTTTCTGTTGTTTTTAAAATCTTTTTAAAACTTAATAAATTGTTTTTAAGAGCAGTGTTAGTTTCACAGCAAAACTGAGTGGAAATTAAGAGTTCCTACTCACTCCCTAACCCCCAGTTACAACCTCCCCCACTATCAATACCTCCCATCAGACTAGTACATTTGTTACAATGATGAACCTACATTGACCCAACATCATCACCCACAGTCCACAGTCTGCATTATGGTTCACTCTTGGTGTTATTCATTCCATGGGTTTTGACAAATGTAGAAGGTCATATATCCACCATTTTGAAATAGACACGAGGCCCTAAAAATCCTCAATGTTCTGCCTATTGATCTCTTCCTCTCTCAATAACCCCTGGAAACCACTGATACTGTTATACTCTCCATAGTTTTGCCTTTTCCAGAATATTGTATCATTGTAATTATACAGTATGTAACCTTTTCAAATTGGCTTCTTTAACTTAGTAATATGCATTTAAGTTTCCTCTATGTATTTTCATGGCCTGATAGCTCTTTTTAGCAATAAAAAATATTCCCTTTTCTAGATGTACCACTGCTTATGTATCCATTCATCTATTGAAGGACATCTTGGTTGTTTTCAAGTTTTAACAGTTATGAAAAAGCTGCTATAAACATCCATGCACAGGTTTTTGTTTAAACATAAGTTTTCAATTCATTTAGGTAAATCACAAGGAGTGGAAAGGAGGTGATTACTGGATCCCAGTAGGAATATATTTTATAAGAAATGATCAAACTGTCTTCTAAAGTGGCTGCACCATTTGCATTCCCACCAGCAATAAATCAGAGTTCCTGCTATTTCCCATCCTCACCAGCCTTTGGTGTTGTCAGTGTTTTGGAGAAGCCATTCTAATAGGGATGCAGTAGTAACTTACTATTGTTTCAATCTGTAATTCCCTATGTCGGACATCTTTCCATATACTTACAGGCCATCTACCTTCAGTGAAGGGTCTGTTCAAGTCTTTTAATTTGCTAGAGGGGCTCAAGAACTCAGATAAATATTTTACTGGATTACTTGTTTATTAAAAGAGGATATAACTCAGGAACAGCCAGATAGAAGAGACACATTAAGGCAAGGGCTGTGGAAAGGGGCAAGGAGACTGTACTCAGACCACATCAACTGGAGAGCCCTCTGAACCCTTTCCTTTTGTGTTTTCCTGCAGGCTTCATTATAAAGGCATGATCGATTAAATCACTCTCCACTGTCTATCTTTCAGTATCTAACTCTTCTCCTCTCCCACCTTATGGTCAAGGGGTAGGACTAAAAGTTATAACCCTCTAATCATAGGTTGACTCCACCAGCAATCAGCCCCCTCCTCAGGTGCTTTCTAAAAGTCACCTTATTAGCATAACAAAAGACACTTAGGGCCCTCAACACTTGGGAAATGGGGTCATCTGAATGACTAAATATGTATTTCTTACAAATCACAATATCATTAAATGTTATTATTGATTCAATTTCTTTAAAATGTAGGCCTATTCAGATTCCATATTTCTTCCATGAGTTTGGCAAATTGTATCTTTAAGACTTGGTCCATTTCATCTAGGTTACCAGATTTTGGGGTAGGAAATTGATGTAGCATTCCCATATCATCCTTTTAATGTCCACAGGTTATATAGCGATATCCCTTCTTTCATTATTGGTATTAGTATTATGTTCCTTCTCTCTTTTCTTCTTATTTAGTCTAGCTAAAGTCTTATAGATTTTATTGATCTTTTCAAAGAAGAAGGTTTTAGCTTTGTTGATTTTCTCTACTGATTTTCTATTTTTGATTTCACTGATTTCTGATCTAAATTTTTATTATTTCGTTTCTTCTCCTTACTTTGGATTTAATTTGCTCTTCCTTTTCTAGTTTTCCAAAGTAGAAGCTTAGAAGATTAAATTTAGATTTTCCCTCTTTCCTAGTATAAATTTCCTCTAAGCACTGCTTTTGCTGCATCCCATAAGTTATGTTGTCGTGTTTCCAATCTCATTTAGTTCAAAATGCTATTTTTCTTTGATCCATGTGTTATTTAGAAGACTGTTGCTTAGTCTCTAAGTATTTGGGGACCTTCAAGTTACATTTCTGTTATCAGTTTCTAGTTTAATTCTGCTGATGTCTGAGAGAAGACCCTATATTATTTCTATACTTTTAAGACATTGAGATGGATTTTATGGCCCAAAATATGGTCTGTGAATGTTCCATGTGAGCTTGAGAAGAATGTGCAAGCAGCTGTTGCTGGAGGAAGGGTTCTATAGGTGCATCAGGTATAGTTGACTGGAGATGCTATATAGTTCAACTTCGCTCTTCCTGATTCTGTCTGGCAGATCTGTTCAGTCTGACAGAGCAGTAAAGTCTCCAACTATAGTAGTGTGCTCATCTATTTCTCCTTGCACTTTTATCAATTCTTGCCTCGTGTATTACAATACTCTGCTATGAAGACACATACACATTAAGAACTATTGTGTCTTTTTGGAGTACTGACCCTTTCATCACTATGTAATATCCCTCTTTACCCTTGGTCTGAATTCTGCTCTGTCTGAATTTAACATAGTTACACCCACTTCTTTTAATCAGTGTTAGCATGGTGTGTCTTTCTTCACCACTTTACTCTGAATCCATATATGTCTTAACATTTAATTTATTTGTGGACAACATATAGTTGGGCCTCTGTCTTTTTATTAGTGCATTAGACCACTGATGTTCAGGGTAATTATTGATACACTTGGATTAGTATCTACCCCATTTTTACTGTTTGTTTGTTCCTGTTTTTGTCTTCCACACTTTTCCTTTCTTTTGTGGTTTCAACTGAGCACTTTATATGATCCATACTTTTTTCTTCTTCCTTAGCATATCAATTATGTCTCATTTAAATTTTTTGTGGGTGGGGGCGCCTGGGTGGCTCAGTGGGTTAAGCCGCTGCCTTCGGCTCAGGTCATGATCTCAGGGTCCTGGGATCGAGTCCCGCATCGGGCTCTCTGCTCAGCAGGGAGCCTGCTTCCCTCTCTCTCTCTCTCTGCCTGCCTCTCCATCTACTTGTGATTCCTCTTTGTCAAATAAATAAATAAAACCTTTAAAAAAAATTTTTGTGGGTGATTATCCTAGACATTATAATATAGATTTACAAGTAATCCAAGTCTACTTTCGAGTTAACACCATATCGCTTCTCAGGTAGTGCAGACACCTTATAATAACCAAATATCCCTGAGTCCTCTTCCATCCTTTGTACCACTGCTGTCACTCCTCTCACTTACACATCGGCAACACAGCACATGTGTATGTATATGTGCGAATGTATATATATGTGATTAAAGCATACGTAATTGGGGCACCGGGTGGCTCAGTCAGTTAAGCATCTGCCTTTAGCTCAGGTCATGATCCCAGAGTCGTGGGATCAAGCCCCACATTGGGCTCCCTGCTCGGCGGGAGACCTGCTTCTCTCTCTGCCTGATACTCCCCCTGCTTGTGTTCTCTCTCTCTCTCTCTCTCTCTAATAAATAAATGATATCTTAAAAAAAAAAAAAAGCATACATAATCAAATCCATTGTTGTGTTTTTGTTTTAAACAAACTGTTCAAACTGTTAACAAGGTCACAATTAAGAAAAATGAAAAGTTTTATTTTACCTTTACTCATACATTCTCCAATACTCTTCCTTTGTTTATGCAGATCTGAGCTTTGGATCTATTATCAATTACCTTCTCTGAAAAACTTCTTTTAACATTTGTTGTAAAGCAGGTCTACTGGCAACAAATTTCCAAATTTTTGTTTGTCTGAGAAAGTCTTCATTTCTCTTTCACTCATGAAAGATAATTTCACAGAGTATGGATTTCTTGGCTGGTATTTTATTTCTCTGAACACTCTAAATATTTCATTCATTCTCTTCTTGGTTTCATGGTTTCTGAGAAGTTGAATCCCGATTTTTATACTTGTTCCTCTGGTTTTTTTTTTTTTTTTCCAAGATTTTCTTTCTTTCTTTCTTTCTTTCTTTCTTTCTTTCTTTCTTTCTTTTTTTTTTTTTTAGTTTGAATATGATTTGCCTAGGTATAGTTTTGTTGTTTTGTTTCTTGTTTTTTGCATTTAACATGTTCCATATTTCCTGGGTTTCCTGGGTCTGTGATTTGCTGTCTGACATTAATTTGGGGAAATCCTAAGTCACTGCTTCAACTGTCGCTTCTGTTGCTTTCTCTTTCTTCTTGTTTTGGTATTTCCAGTAGGTGTATGACACACCTTTTCAGTTGTCCCACAGCTCTTGGATATTCTATTCTGCTTTTTATTTCCCCATTCTTCTTTCTCTTTTCTTTTCTGATCTGGAAATCCCTACTGTCATATCTTCAAGCTAAGAAATTCCTTCCTCAGCCCTAACGAGTCTACTAATGAGCTCACTAGAGGCATTCGTCATTTGCTGGTGTTTCTGGTCTCTAGCATTTCTTTTTGATTCTTCTTAGAATTTCAATCTCTTTGCTTAAACTATCCATCTGTACTTGTATGTTGCCTATTTTTTAAATTAAAATCCTTAGCATATTAATTATAGTTTCTTCAAATTCTTGGTCTGATAATTCCAATGTTCTCTGCTCTAAAAGGTTGTAATAATTTGCCTTGTGACCTCACTTCTCTTAGAGATCTAAGAAGAGTGGTTGATTTTTCAGTTTGTTCAGCTTTTTATCATTTTAGGCCAGAGTGAGACTTCTTAGCTCCTTACCTGCCAGACTAGAAACTCCAAGTCCCTCTGCTATGTATTAAAAATAAATAAGTTACTTCAAAATCCATTTTGTCAATGTAATTTTACTTTAATTATCAGTATACTTTGATTAACTACTTTTTAAAATTTACTACTTTTTAATTTCTAAGTGTAGAGAATATAAAAATTTCAATACTGTCATATAATTTGGTATGACCTTGCTTCTAAGCAGCTTTCACAAGTCTTACAAGCTAACAACTTAATTCCTTTTTAAATTCAGAGTTGAATAATTTGTCCAAATCAGCCATCAAAGTAATAAGCAGGATAAAACAAAATGGCAATTTACTGTAAAGATCTATGATTTTGAATAAAATTTGAAAAAAATGTACATCATTAAATATATCAATACTATTGCATTTCTAAATCTTAATTAGGTATTTAAACGGGCAGTACTGGGCCACCTGGGCTCAGTCATTAAGCATCTGCCTTCAGCTCATCATGATCCCAGGGTCTTGTGATCGAGTCCTGCAAGGAGCCCCCTGCGCAGAGGGGAGTCTGCTTCTCCCCCTGCCCCTCTCCCCTGTTCATGCTCTCACTCTCTCTCTTGAGGAAAAATTAATAAAATCTTTAAAAAATACAAATAAAAAAGTAAATGGGCAGTATTTGAAATTTCCACATTATTTTTCAAAAGTATTATTAAAAGCATATGTAACATGATATAGCTTTTATTAAGTGATGTTTGTAATTGCTAAGGAGAAAAAAGAAACATCTGGAACATTTTGTTATTTTTGTAGTCAGCATGAATGGTTACATAACAAATGATCCTGCATTACTAAAAATGGAAGATGTTCAACTGCAGGTATATTCCAAAATATATGCCTTTTTAAAAACATAAATCCTAAAAAAACATGTCACATATTTGGTAAATAAGCATATATTAACTGAATGTAACAGTTAATTATAGATTTCAGATAAATATTATGTACTTTTTTGTATCCTTACTTTAGAATAGGTTGCATTTTTAGGTGAATGATTTAAGAATTTCCACACCCATTCTAAGGATTTGTTGCTTCAGAAAAATATAATCTTACTGGCCCAGAAACAACATGCACACTTTAAAGACGAAGTACTAAGCCCCTGTGGTACACTGAATAATGTAGAGTTACAAAAGCTTTGGGAAGATGGGCGCCTGGGTGGCTCAGTGGTTAAAGCCGCTGTCTTCGGCTCAGGTCATGATCTCAGGGTCCTGGGATCGGGTCCCGCATCGGGCTCTCTGCTTGGCAGAGAGCCTGCTTCCCTCTCTCTCTCTCTGCCTGTCTCTCCATCTACTTGTGATTTCTCTCTGTCAAATAAATAAATAAATAAAATCTTTAAAAAAAAAAAAGCTTTGGGAAGAAAAGTCTGAGCATTGTGTCACCCCACATATAAGTGACAGTGTTAGGAGCCTGGCAACAGCCTACTTGCAAAGACAATTTTTTGCAAACTCAATTTTTTGTTTCAATCTCATACAAAGCACCACACATACATTATAATTACAGTAAAGATGCTGTTCACATTAAGTATACGAAATTCTTTAAAAAACAAATGGTAAGAGTATATTTACATTAGATTTGTATAATATTAAAGTTCACTTCTGAATATGCAAGAAAATGTTGATATGAAATAATCACAATGAATTTTAAAATACAGCTAGAGTTACAACACTGCCAAATGCAAAATTGTAAAACTAAGCTAAAATCAAGTTCATATGTATCTATAGAAATATATACCTATGCTATAAATATTAATTATATCAAAATAATGCTATCCTAATTTTGTACTAAAGATCAAACTCACACTTGTATGTGGTTTTTCAAATACTGCATTTCTAAATTACAACTTTAACTAAAAAATCCAACTTATCTTTTCCTGTGAACTTTAAAAGAATACTCTATTCCCACCAACAGTGTAAGAGGGTTCCCCTTTTCCTGCATCCTCGCCAACATCTGTTGCACACTGAGTTACTGCTCTACTTCATGTAAAATGTACTAACGCCACAACCATACTTTCATTCACCCCATACAGTCCTTTGTACTATTATCAAATATGTTCTATCTATGGACATTATAAATCCCATGCTTCAATGTTATAACTTTGCTTTTAAATAAATTAGGAGAAAAAAATTTCTATTGAAAAATTTGCTATGCTGAATGCTGATGATTACATGGGACATATATGCACATACACATCATCTGAAAAATACAGGCTATACTTTTAGAAGAAATTGAAGTCCATATTCATGTGCCAGTTTTCATTATTTAGAATAGTATCTTTCATTCTCATCTGAATCTATGTAAGAACTGACTAAAACTTGAGAAGCTCAACCTCACAAAGACAACAATATTGTAATTTCAGGGTTGAACTGTATCTATATACAGTAACAGCTGCTTCTGTAATCGGTCTCAGCCAGGAGTTCATTTATAAAGGCCGATGGTAGTATTATAGGGCAGACTGGAGTCATGATGGAAAACAAGATTTTGAATCCCCATCATCTCTACGAACTACCCTTAGTCACTAAAGGAGCACCCAATTTTAGTGAAAAGCATTTCAGCAAGTTAGTATGCCCTCCCATTGAGAAATACATGGGCTATAATTGAAAAAAACACCCTTTGGTTCAACATCAGAAATGCATTTACCATTACATTTAAAGTGCACACACACAACACAAACACAGGGTCCTGGCACTGCAGTGTGTGTGTGGTCCAGTGGGACTTATTAAACTCATAAGCTGGGGCGCCTGGGTGGCTCAGTGGGTTAAGCCGCTGCCTTCGGCTCAGGTCATGATCTCAGGGTCCTGGGATCGAGCCCCGCATCGGGCTCTCTGATCAGAAGGGAGCCTGCTTCCTCCTCTCTCTCTCTGCCTGCCTCTCTGCCTACTTGTAATCTCTGTCAAATAAATAAATAAAATCTTAAAAAAAAAAAAAAACTCATAAGCTGGAATATTTCCATCACTGAGGGATAAGATTGAAATTCAGAATGACAAGCTACCCACTGGTTCTCAGTCTGTTCTCTGAGAATACTTCAGGGTCCCCAACACGACGATTATTCTCCGGAGTTTGCTATTAACCGGCTGCAGAGATGTTTACCAGTTTGTTTTAGAATTGGGGAGAAAAATTTTTTTTTAGGAAAAGCCCAAAGGCAGGAAGCTTTAAACTGCTGAGGAATTGCAATTAAAAAGATAGGGGAAAGGAAGTAAAATACTGAGAAAATGTCTTTCATGGACGTGTGGAGGAGGGACCCCGTGGAAGCAAGGTAGGAGAGAAACGCACGCTTCCTATCTTTGGTATTGTTTGCCCTCTGACTCGACGGGGAGGAAAGCTGGAGACACTGCAGGAAGATACTCTGGCTCTTGGTGCCACTCATTAATAAAAAGAAAAGTCCAGCTGTGTAAGAAAAGAAAAATCCACAAAGTGCTTTCATTTAAATAATAAAGAAATCTTCCATTCAAAACATGAAAATAATAAAAACGACATTGTATTGTTTTATGCTAAATCCATTTTGATTAGATGCACTTTTAAATAGCAGTTTTCTACTCTTTCTATAATAGATCAGAACAGCTATTTTCAAAATACTATATAAAAGTTGCCATGGTAACAATGCAAATCTTTTGAAACATAATTAATTGCCTAAAAATTCATCAGATAGAACATGGCACCTTTCTTCAGAAAATTTTTGCACTTTCTTTTACAATATTAATGTAATATATAGTATTATCATACACATCTTCTATTTCATTAAATGTTTTTCTTTATGTAAAATGACTATTAAAAGTATTGCTGTTTTTATACGTTAATCTCATTAACAAGAATCTATATTATATTTCAAGCCTGAAGACAATCTGAAAATATTAAGAATTCATGAAACAAGGACAGAAAAAAAAATCTTTTCATCAATGTACGATTATGACTATATTTATATATTGTCTTCTTACCTCTGCTTTGGAATCTACCAAGTATTTTATTTACCCTCAAAATATTTCAATGCAAAAGTGTCTGCAACATAAATTACAAAGAAATACAGCTGCATGCGCAGAAAGCAGAAAAACCCAAAGAAAATCATAATTACAACATAAATATATCTTACTCTTTGTAGTCCTTCATACCAATCATCTTGCTCAAACCAATTTGAAATGTAAGTCATCCAAGCCATAGAACGTTTCTACTTTAATCAAGGCAATTGGAAAGTCGGCATCAGAATAGTCAGCACCTAAAGTAACAATAATGGGTTTCAACCAAACAGCTTTACCAAAATCTGCCTTGTGAAATGTTGTTCAGTACATGAAGCTAGAAGCCCACGAACATTTCTGCTGAAACAGTTTTAATAATTTACAAATAGTAGTATCTGTAAAAATAATGCTATACCAGAAAATGTAAGCCTATACTCCAATAGGAAAGAAAAATCAAATAATCATTACATTGTATAGTACCAGCAAATGCTTTAGCAAACATTAGGCTTTCGGTTTTCATTCTAAAAAAATATTTGATTCAACTGTTGTAAGAAATAGACAAATTACATCTAAAAGTTACCAAGTTACAAATAAGGAATCCAGAGAAACCACAAAACAACAGGGGGCAGGAAAGTAGTTCTATTTTCAACCTTAGGAGTTGAAGATAAAACCAGAAGAAAGCTCCTAGGTTAAAGGTGTACAACGACAAGGCCAAGTCTGTATTTCTGTTTGCTTCCATCTCTGCACTTGAGAGTTAAATCATTTTACGGTTAGCTGATTGCTAATAACCTAAGGGCCTCAAAAAGTTTGGAGACCCCACATCACTTCGTAGAGGGCTAATATGTTCCACAGAGAATCAAAATCACATGAATCTGGCTTCTTTTTCATTTTACTCACTGCTAGAAGATACTATTTACTAGCCACGCTAAGTAAGAGACTTCCTGGTACCCTGGAGGATACGTGGACTTCAAATTATCCTCTAAGGTTCAGAAGGTTCACCCAACGTAGAGCAGCGAGCTCTGACCTTCCCCTCCTTAAACACATCAAACCATGACACCTCCGTGGAGAAAAAAGGAAATAAGAGATAGAGTGGGGGAGGGGGGCTACGAAAAAGAAAAAGGAAATGTTTGGGTAATTTGAGTGTCTCATTCTTCGTATCCTAAACTAAGATAGCATTTGTTCCGGTGTAACAAAGGTACACTTCTAGGAAAGAATGTGGAAAGCACCACCATGGCTGACTGAAAACAGCCTTATTTCTAAAAATTTATCAGATGGAACATGGCACTCTTCTTCAAACTAATTCTTCTCTCTTTTTTTCCAGAAATAGTTTCCAGTATCTACTTGAAGCCTCAGGTCAAAATGTTTGGGAACAGGCTCTCACTTCCACAGGAAGTTGTAGGACTGACATAATCTCTAGTTATATTTGTTTATATCTGATTACTCCTGATTCTGGACCCTTTCAACCACCTAGGAACACTCTTCACTTCCTCCTGCATTCCCCATTTCGGTGACTATCGTTATGCTCAGAGGGTGACCTGAGGTAACAGCAGGCCATCTCCACCTCTTCCGTCACCTTCCCCTCCCTGTTCCACTATAGTCATCACCAAGTCTTCTCAAACGATCTTTAAAATACCTCTTCAAAAGGCCCTTCTCTCCATCTCTCATGTCAATGTTTTAGTGAAACCCCTCATCATGTCTGGGATGAAGAAATAAAATAGTTCCCTCACTCATACCCCTGCTTGCACTGCTATTCCTGAACATGTTCTGTACCATCGCCACTTTGTGCCTGTTAGTTTCTAAATGCTTTTGCCTGAGCTCTCCTTCCCCTTTTGCTGTAAATAATGAGATCTGCCACTTTTATGGTCCTCTAAGACACAATTTAAAAATGCTCCTTCTTTGAAGACTCTCAAATGCACCAAATTCCTCATCTGCTTGCATTTACATATCTGCAAGGATTAGATACTGATTACTTGCGTAGATACAAACTATGAGTTCCCCAAGGCAGAGGAACTTGCCTTATTTGTCTTTGTATAGAAAATACAAAATGTTTGTTCGGTGAATTGACACTCACAGCCCTAGAAGTCTGCCAATTAATGGCAGTTCACATGAAGTAAACTTACATATTTCTGAAATCTGGAAAGGGTCTAAAGAAAGGTATCCAAGTGACAGCAACATACTCACCAGCAAATGAAATGGACTACTATTCAATTCCTTATAGGGAAATGGCTAATCAAATCATTTAAGACATTTAAGCATAAAATTAAATGCCAACTTGAATTGGTAAAATTATTTTATAATCATATCAGGCACAAGAATATTTATTATATCATTTTAAATACAATGTATTTAAAGTGAATACCTTGTTCCAAGGGCACACAATAGTTCGATGCTTTATTTTGTGATATTTTTCCATGAGCACTATTTACCCTATTTATAAGAATTAAGAAAAGTAAAATATCTCATGTAATCCCAGATGAAATACTACCTTACATAAGGATACATACTTCCAGATGGTAGTCAGATGTTTTGAGAATCTGAGAATGAATGGAATCTGGTTCATTTAGTGTAAGAACAACAGTTTTCAACTCACACATCTGCCTGATGGGTTAGGACTGTCTGGAGGGCAGAGCTAAGGCCTGTAGCTGACCTCAGAGGGGAAGTATGTCATGATCACTGTGCAGTAACTGAGGCAGGAAGAAGACAGTCACAGTGGCACTTAGTCCATAGATTTTTTTTATCTGGGCATTAGTTCATGGGGTCTAATTGACTAATTTTTGCTAAAATCACAAATTTAACTTAATTCAGAGTCAGAAAGTTCTTACTACCTCTATGACTAGTGATGGAAGGAAACAATAATCAAAGGGACACGTCAGGTTAAAGAAAATAAAGAGAATGAAGTAAATATTGTATATAGTCAGAAAACTTCCTGCAGGCATTCATATCCAAACACACAAGGAATCTGAAGTTTGATTATCAGTTCTGACTTTTTTATATCTCTCTCTGTATCCATCTGTTTGCCATGACCCTGTCATGGGCAGACTATAAACCACCGCCTATTGCCTTTGGACTTGCCCTGTGACTTGTTTTTCTCAGTGATACGTGGGCACAAATCAGATTATTCCAGTTCTAAGCTTGGTTAAAGGGCTTATTTCCATTCATATCCTTGTGCCTCAGCCATCAATGCAAGAACATTCCAGGGCTACCCTGCTGGTCCAAGAAGGACAAGAGACACCAGGAGAAGAGCTGCCACAGATCTAAGTGAGAAGCAGAATCACTCGGCTCAGCCAAACCTGTTATATATTTTTTATACTTTATATAAAAAATACTTTATAAAAATACTTTATAAAAAATACTTATTTTTTATACTAGGTATATATATTTTATATACCTAGTATTATACTTGTGAGCATGATAAATGGTTAATCTTGTATTTTGCTGGGTTTTGGAGTGGTTGATAACAAAATATATTTGTGGCAATAGCTAACTGACACATTACGTCTTGAGTACAAGACAAGAGGCACTCTCCAGGGAGATCAGTTGATGAAATCAATATTCTCTCCTTACCTACATGAGGAAATTGGGGTCTACTGACTGTAGGAAATAAGCAAGATTTATTGAGTTATGCTTATGTCCTTAGCAAAACAGTTTTAAAAGATAGGATTTTTAAAATGAATCAAATATAGCAAGACATATTTATATAAGGAATCTGAGTTATCTCACATTCTTTTTCAAATTCTAAAAATCATTGAGAAACAGTTGAGTTTTTCTTTTCATAAGAGAAAAGTAATCAGCACATTTTGTATGATCCATTCATGTGCATGTGATGTTCCCATTTTGCGAGGACTCTCTCTTTTCAGAAGTTGCTTTATGATTCTTTAGAATTAGACAGAATGGTGAGGACCAAGTAGGAGATATAGCAATTTTAAGTAAAGTAGGGCCTGCTCTCTTTCTGAGAAGCTGGTCATATCGGGCAGTCCTCAACATCCTACTATAAATATGGGGATTAAAATCAAGATGCAGGGGCGCCTGGGTGGCTCAGCGGGTTAAGCCTCTGCCTTCGGCTCAGGTCATGATCCCAAGGTCCTGGGATCGAGCCCTGCATCAGGCTCTCTGCTCGACAGGGAGCCTGCTTCCTCCTCTCTCTCTGCCTGCCTCTCTGCCTGCTTGTGATCTCTGTCTGTCAAATTTTTTAAAAATAATAATAATAAATAAATAAAATAAATAAAATCAAGACCCATGTCAGTAGTCCCTGGTCTAAAAATGAAAGTACTGTAAGTTCTCTGGTTGTGATTTTATGTGAACCTAATTGTGCCACATCCTGAAATGTTTCTTTCTGCTTTCTTCTGCCTATGTTGATAATGTTTTCTTTTACTCATGCCTATTTAAAATCCTAAACAGAGTAAAATGACACGTTCTGCCTATCCTAATGTTTGAGCTCTGTGAGGTCTATTTTGATTCTACATTTAGATTTTTCCATCCAGTTTTACCTGATATCTTAGACCAAGATACTGGCTTCATCCTCTGAAATTGTGTTTGCAAGCCACCTTTTCTGTACAGAATTCATCCCTTACCTACTGTACTCTTACCTACTGTACTATCCGCAGTTCCTACACTCACTCTCTTAGTCAGTCCCCATCTCTGCTGTCTTATGATACAGAAATTATAGTTTAAGCTTCCTAACAAACTAAGTAAACATGTGAGATAAGCACAGACCATTGCTTATTCCAACAGGGTAGAATGAAGTATAAAATAAATGGCATTGCTCACAATTACTCTCTTTCATTTGCCTATATCTGCCCTGCCTAAAGTCATGGTAGGATAGGTTATGGGAGAGGATGGGGGTTGGAAAGACTCAGGATATGCACACAGGCCTCATGTAAGGGCCTCAAGATGACCGTGATCGGGGACCATCTGTCTGCTCTCCTTACTATGAACAGATACTCTTGAGGCATCTGTCAGTGAAGGGCAGATGACAGAAGCATTACCTCAGACAATCTGGGGGAGCCGGCCATCCCAACCAGATTACAATTCTACATAAAAATGTCAAGAGGAAGTCTGAGTTAGAGAGCAGACACAAAGTTTACCCAGTGTGCTTACCCGGTGTGCTCCGAAACCTCAGAATGATTCTATAAACTGAAAAGACTGCTACTTACAAGACCCTGGCTTCCAGCAACAGCAGAACAGTATGTACCCACACACACACAGACACACACAGACACACACACACACACACATACTTGCATGCATATCTCTAATTCTATTACGCACAACTAGAAAATCTGGATAAAAATATGTAAAATCTCAAACCAAAAAAGAACCCCAAGAGAAGTTCAAAGGGTCTACCCAGGCACTTTTTCTTTGGCAGTAGTGGCAGGGTGGGGGGCGGGGAATTCTACTTATTCCCCAATAAGATCTGCCTATGAAAGTAGTAGCTAAAATACAGTATTTCCATGGGGCCTGAGGGGGAAAAAAACCTGGAATTCAGATGCTGACAAAGAAAGAAGTGATGTAACATTGGTGTCCTTTCAGTGAGAGCTACCTGGGTCTACATTTTAAGATAAAGACTGAAATAGAATGAGACTGTCCCTTACAAGGACTGAGGCTCAGCTTCAGATAAATTCAATGACAGGATTTGGTTGGTCTTCCCTATCCTACTGCTTTCTAAAATCAAAAGTTTATGTTCTCTCTGGAGTAAGATCACATTAAATTTTCAGGCTGGAAAGTAGTCAAAGAAATTCCAGAGAGAGAACATACTAATAGTTTCACCATTGACAAGGCAAGGGAGAAAGATGTGATTGTCACAAAAGCATGTAAGAAAACCAAATCAGATAAAATGTAAGTAATTCCCCAAAGGCCAAAGTGAACTAGAGCATCAGTTTAAGAATGACTAGATGCAAGTTGGGTTTGCACTCAGTTGTGAGATCTTCTCCACGGGCCTCAACTGGGTACTTAGGAGAAAGACTGGGGGCAAATCAGACATGGTCCCCCTCAGTGGCTCAGACACGCAGGAAGCAACTGGCTGTAGAGAGCTGACAGGCATGAAACACTACATATGTGCATGATTCCTCTCATACAAAACAAATCCTTCAACTACTAGGAGAGAGAAAACAAACACCCTCACTGCCAGGGACAATGGGGGAAGAGAAAAAGCAAATCTTATCTGTCTCCAGGAAGAGACAGAAAGTCCTCCTTCCTGACCCCAGGTACTTCTGTGAGAAGGGAAGAAGCAAAAGCTGTCTGTCCGTGGGGGGTGGGCAGGAAGGCATCTCAGACTCCCAGCCAGTACCAAAACAAAGCACAGATCTGCCACTGATTGAGGAGATTCAAAAAAATGGTCTCCTACTCAACACCCACCATAAATACAAAGCATAGTTTGGCTGCCCCAGAAAAGGCTTCTGGAGGAAAAGACACAAATCTCCTCTAAGAACCAGATTCCCCCAATCTGGGAGATAAAAATTGTAATACAGTCATACACTGGCATACAGTAATTAAAATGAACTATGCACAACAAAATGGATAAACCCTAAATGTAGTAAGAATTCAAAGTCAAACATGAAAGTCAAATATACATATTGCATGATTCTATCTATAAAAAGCTTAAACACAAGCAAAACTAATCTACACTATTAGAAGTTATGAGAGAATTTTCTTCAGGCAGAAGGAAGTAGTGACAGGAAGCAGCCATGAGAGGGATTTCTAGAAAGCTTACAATCTTTCTTTTATGCTAATTATGCTAATGAGCACATTTTGCTGGTACAAAACACTAAACTGCACATTTCTGCTGTCAGGTATATAATCTAAATTTTAAAAATTACACACTAAAAATCCACAGCAGTGTTTTCTAATACTAACACAATTAAAAGGGGGAAAAGCCCAAAATGAACTTGTCCATATACAGATACCGTATAATTGGATTCTGTTGGTAATTTCACTTGGACACTTTATTTCTTAGAGTTTTCAGCTTCACTTGCCACTCCCAGCCATCATATTTCGGGACACATTAGCTTCAGTCTCTCTCTTGAGATATGGCACTAATACCTCTTAATCCACAAAGTATTTTCAAAAGCAGTGACAGGGACAAGCAGATGAGGAAGATGGACACAAAGAATGATCTCACAGCAAGAAATGAGGCAAAACTGATCTACCTTGAAAAGCTGAAGGGGACCAAGGTGGACTACATTAGGATGCATGTTTGGCAATCCAAAAGGAATACTAAGAGGGAATGTGATGATTGCCATGACAGTCCAAGTGGTACCATGAATGTCACGCCCACGACACACCCTCTCTCCCCTTAATTTCTGTTATCCCACCAGGAATGTGCACCTGAGCTGATCTCCACAAGCACATTCCAACGTGCCTAAAGAGATCCATAGAGTCAGAGAGTTCCAACCCAAGCATTTCATGCTTCACCAGACCTTCAAAGCATTAAACAACCACATCCAAAGAACCATCTGAAAACTCAAATTCCAAAATAATCTCAAAGCTCACCCTTGAACACATCAGTACTGCTCACAGTACTCCCAACTTTTAATGATTCCAATCATTCATAATGAAGTGATAAATCATATAGTGTACTTCTCTTTAGCTTAGGTCACTTGGTGTTTTTAATGTGTAGTTATAGACAAAATAGATGAAAGTGTAGTATTTTTAATCAGAGAAGAGAATATATACAAAATTAAAATAAAATGGACACTCTAAGACTAAACGACACCATATCTGAAATTCAGATCTCAGTGGATGATTTTATTGATAGACTGAATACGGCAGAAGTCAGTATCAGTGCAGTGGTATCAGTAACTAGCACATGGCAAAACTAATAGAGAAAAGAAAGAGTGAATAAAACAGAGAACAAGAAAGAGACAGGATATGCTGAAAAGTTACACAGAGATGGAATGGGAGTCTCCAAGGGGGAAGAAACATAACAGAACCTATACTCAAAGAGAAAAAGAATGAGAAATTTCCAAAATTGATTTTAAAAAATCAAGTTCCTAGAGTTCACCAAATCCTGAGCAAGGTAAGTTAAAGCAGAACTACATCTAGGAATACCACAGTTAAGATGCTGAAAACGATGGCCGAAGGAAAAAAATCTTTGACATGGTCACAATATTGTCAAAGATCAATCAAAATAACAAAAGTCAAAAGATAATGGAATGACATTTTTGAAGTTAGGAGGGAAAAAAAAATAACCACACACCTAGAATGCTACTATACCCAGTGAAAATACAGCTGGAGGCAAAAATTATGATATTTTCATACACACAAAAACTAGGGAATTTATTACCAGCAGGCTGGAACTAAAAAAACATTAAAGGGAGTTCTTCAAGCAGGAGGAACATGGTCCCAGGCAGAAAGATGAAAATGCTGGCAGTAAGTAAGATCATCAGAAAGAGGAAATATGTGGTTAAATAGAAGTAGATACTAACTATACAATAATTGCAATGTCTTCTGAAGTTTAAAATATTTGTAACATTAACATATGCAAACAGTAACACAAAACGTTAGAGCAGATTAAATGGAGTTAGGGTCCATGAAGAGGTAAAAGTAATCACTTCTATTAAATGGTTAAAAGTTAAAGTTACATGTTAGAATTTCCAGTATAACTACAAAAAAAAAAAAAAGTATTAAGTGAATCGAAGGAAAATGTAATTAGTAAAAAATTTGTGAAGAAGAAAACAGAAGTTTGTACATGTAAATCAAATTAGAACACCTATACACCAAATGAGAAATGGATTAAAGTTACAAGTAAAAGTAAAATTGGCAATCTCCACTAGAAAACTCAACTATATACGCTTTATAGGAGTCACACTTTACTGGCAAGTTATAGGATGGTTGAAAGTCAAAAGCAGTAAATTATTTACTAGAAAACTATTAACCAAATGAAAGCTCTTATAGTTGTATAAATAAAAAATAAATTTTAAGGCAAGAAATATTACTAGAGAGACAGAGGGATGTTACTGAAGAATAAAGGGGGATCTGACTAAATGATACGGCGGTTCTGAAACTGCTCCCGCATGACAGGACGTGCAAACGTATAAAGTGAGAATGACAGAATTGAAGGAGAAATATACAGATCTATAATCATACTGGGAAACTTGAAGTAATAAATCTCAATATCTGCTAGAAGAGGAAATCCTGTAGAAGTGGGAAGGACCCGAACATAGTCAATAAAATCGGCCCAACGGACGTATACAGACTACTGTACCTAACAATGACAGAGTTCCCATTCTTTCCAAAGATAAGCCACGTGCTGAACCATAAGGAAAACCTCGCCAAACTCCTAAATATTGGGAATCTTTGAGTATATTTTCTGGTCACAATGGAATGAAGTCTGAGATTAATAAAAGAAAGATGAGTAGATAATCCATGGCTGTCTGGCAATTAAATAATGCACTTCTAAATAATCCTTGGCTCAGAGAGGTAAAAATGGAAGTTAGAAAATATTTAACATTAGATAGCAAAGCCACACAAATACAAATTTGTGTGTTATAGCTAAAGCAATGCTTGGAGGTGAAGGGCTAAACCTTTCATTATATTTTTCTAACAGAAAATGGGAAAGGAGTAACTCAAAGTTTTACCGAGAAATTCAAAGATTTAACTTTCTATCTCAAAAAGCTATGAAAAAATTTAAAAATGCAGGAAAAGAAAATAACTCTGAAAAGAGGAGAAAGCATATTTATATTTACAAACATATAGTCGAGAAAATCTTCTAAAACAAATGCTGGTTCCCTTAGGTCAACTTTTAAAAGACTTATCAAGAAAAAAAAAAAAACAGAAAAAGTAAAAATATCAGTAAGTAAAAATATCAATATCAGGAATAAAAAAAGATATCACTGTAGGAAATACTGACAACCAAAAAAGTGTAAGAGACTATTATGAACACATGTGCAGCAATATAATAGATAAACTTGAATGAATGGATAAATTCTCCAAAAAACACAAATTACCGAAGTTGATGAAAGAATGAGAAAATCTAAGAAGCAGGAATATGAGTCTACAATTAAAACTTTCCCACAGACTATCTCTCAGGCCCAGATGGTTTCACTGGCAAATTTTTGCAAATATTTACAGAAGATCTTTTACACAAACTCTTCGAGAATATAGTAAAAGGAATCACTTATTAATTTTTTACACACTGCCAAAACCTAAAAAAGATTTTAAAAGAGAGGGAATTACAAGCAATCTCTCTCAGAAATTAAAAATAAAAATCCCAAACAAAAGAGTAAAAACATAACATGTTAATGGATAATAAGATTTACTACTATAAAAATGTAAATTGCCTCAAAATTAATCTACAGATTCAATACAGTCAAAATCAAAATTCCAGCATGTGGTGTGCCTGAGTGGCTCAGTGGGTTAAGCCTCTGCCTTCAGCTTCAGGCTCTCTGCTCAGTGGGAAGCCTGCTTCCATGCCCCACCCCTCACCCCAGGCTCTCTGCCTACTTGTGATCTCTGTCAAATAAATAAATAAAATCTTTAAAAAAAAAAAAATCCCAGCATGTTTTGTTTTCCATGAGTGTTGTTTAAATTAACAAGATAATTCTAAAATTTACATGGATATGTAAATGGCCAAGAAAAGTCAAGGCAGTGTTGAATAAGGCTGAAGGTTTACACTATTAGCTAACAACACTTCTTATAAAGCTATCATAATTAAGCCCCACATGGGGTTCTCTGCTCAGTGGGGAGCCTGCTTCCCCCTCTCTCTCTGCCTGCCTCTCTGCCTACTTGTGATCTCTCTATCAAATAAATAAATAAAATCTTTAAAAAAAAAAAAAAGTAAAAGTTAGCCAGAGAGTGGGAGAAAATATTAACAATACAAATATTTTTTAAAAACTCATCTACCACTAAAAAACAAAAAAAGACTGGCAAGCCAATAGAAAAATGAACATAAGACTTTGGACAAAAGACAAAAGAACTAAATAATCACAAAAAGAGGGCAATGAACATATGAAAATTGTCCATTATTACTGCAGGTTAAAACCACAAAGAGATACTGCTACATTTCCAACAGAAGGGCTAAAATGAACAATAGCACAGGTTGGCAAGGCTGCGGAATAATTGAAACTCATATGCTGCTCCTGGGAATGTAAATTGAAACAAACAATCTGAACAACTCATTGGCAGGATCCTCTAAGGCTGTGAACAAATATACACCATATGACCCAGCCTTTCACTCCTAAGTGTTAGCCAGTAGCAATGGGTATTATGGGTATCTATGGTCACCAAAGACCTGTATTATAATGTTCAGAGCACCTCTATCACAGGACCAAAGCGGAAACGGCTCAGGTCTATGGTAACAGCAGAATGGATAAATAACTGGTGTATTCGTACAATGGAAGGGGTTGCAATAATGAGAATGAATGGCAACAGCTCCAAGCAACCTGTAGAGACGAGTCTCACAAACACAATGCTGATCGAAATGAGCTAGACACAAAGATAATATTATGATCATATTACTCCGTTTACATAAAGCACAAAAACAGACAATATTCACCTATTCTGCAAGAGGTCAGGACAGAGGTTAACCTTGGTGGAGGTTGTAAATGATGGTAACATTCTGTTTATCCTTACGAAAATCTATAATCTAAAAAATTTCAGAGAAGAATTGTCTCTGGATGATAGGCTTCTTTGAATCCTAGTTATCACAGCCAGAAAGTTCTTTTTAATGAATCCTCATATCCTGAAAGTTTGACCAAGGTTCCTAACTGGAATCTCTAAATTGATCTAGTCTAAAAATAAAAAGTGACTTGCACTACAGCAATTTAAGAGGTCTAAAATGTCCAGTACATGTTACAGTGTATCGTAAATAAAATATTTTAGTTTTTTTAGACTACCTAATGGAATTCCAGGTTAACTGCTATATACTAATTTGATTTTCTAAGAAAACCTATTTTGAGCAGTTTCTTAAATATACTATATTTCTAAGATACATAAATGTGGTCTCTGTCAAAATTCAAAGAAAAACATTTCCCGTTTTTATGAAAGTGATTCTTTTTATGAAAGTGGACACAGCAGGAAGATTATTATCAACTGTTCAAAATATCTATATTTTTAGATAAGACTGTATTTCTCTGTATATACGTCATCTTTGCCTTTGCTATTTCAAAACACCTAGAACAAAAAATAAATGAATTCAAAATGTCCTTGGAAAAACATCTCATAAAATGCAGATGAACCGCTATTAGAGAAAATTTTTTGAGAAAGAGAAGAAAGTGTATTACTAAACTCTATTTGCCCAGATTCTGGACGGTGAAATGCACCTGGTATGCACTGTCTACCTGAAGAGCAGGGGTGTGCCGTCTGCAGCAGGGGTGAATGATGTCCCCACCTGTATCTGAATGATGAAGGCAGAAGCTCCAAGAGATACCCTCCATCATCAGATGGGGGTTCCCCTCAAGGAACAGCACAACAGCAGACCCCTGAAAACGAGAGCTAGACCTCTGAAAGCCTCTTGGACTTCATACCTCCAGCCTTTTTTCTTTTTCCTGTGTGAGAGCAACAGACTTCTATCTTGCTTAAGCCCCCATGATTTTGCATTTCTTTATTACATTTGAACAAACCTTGGGTAGGCTCTTAGCCTGCATCATTCCAAAGTCATATTTTAGAAAGCAGAATTCATCAATAATGTCCATTGGTTATAACCTTCTTAATCGTCTTTAAGTAGAAGTAACTCCCAGGCTTTCATCAGCACAGGCAGGTACTATGATTAAAATTCAGTCACTACTGTCCACCCTGCTACAACAGGCAGAGCTGGGGTTTCCCTATTTTCCTGTCCCGAATGTATCTCTGGGCAACCACCTCATACTCAACGAAAGGCAACTCTATCCATGTGTATCTGCTGTATCACGTCATTCCATTCCTTTCATCAAATATTGAGTGGGTGTTTATCATAACTTTTTCATCAAATATTGAGTGGGTGTTTACCATAACTAGGCACTAATGCTGGTTACGAAAGATGCAAAGATGACAAGAAACAAACAGGGACAAGAAAGCCCTGCTCCAAGAAGCTACAGCATCAGGAGAGCCAGATGCAGCCCATGACTGCTTGTCGTCGAACCAACAACATTTCCGCCTCTCTCCTCCCCTACCCTCAGAAACCCAGAATACTCACGTGCAGGTGAGGACCAGGCTTCTCCTATTGCTAGGAGGTGAATGATGCTGGTCTAAACCAGCCGTACTAATATCATCCCCCGGGATAATCACTGCACTAAGTGTGGGCATGTGACTCAATTTCAGCAGATGAAATGTAAGCAGCGTTCTCTGATGTCCTTCTCCCTCTGCCACTTTGGACCTGGACACTGGCGTGCTGCTGTTGCTGCAGGAGCTATCTTGAATCCATGACATAAAGGCCAAGAAAATTCCAGAAATGTTGCAATGTAACACTGTGAAGTACCATCTTCAGTCACTTGTTCTACATTTTTTTAAATCTCTCTTGAAGTCACTGGTTTTCTGTTATTTACATTTCACTTCTTTTCTGAGAGACACAAATCAATGTATGAGACAATTTTCAGTAGCTGCTCTTTTTAAAAATAAATTTTATTTATTTATTTGACAGAGAGAGACAGAGCAAAAGAGGGAACACAAGCCGAGGGAATGGAAGAGGGAGAAACAGGGCTCCTGCAGAGCAGGGAGCCCCACGCGGGGCTCGATCCCAAGACCCTGGGGATCATGACCTGAGCAAAGGCAGACATTTAATGAGTGCGCCACACATGTGCCCCAGTAGCTGCTTTAATAGAGAATGAGCAAGGGTTTATAGGAGTGAAAAGACAAATCTGCTTTAAGTGCTTAATAAGGCTGTCCAAAAAAAGAGAGAGAAGGGGAGAGAGAGATGTGAACTTTCATGCAAAAATTATTTTTCTATGCCTAAAGAATCATGGTACCTGAGGAAAACAGTGACTTGTCTGCCAGACAAGAAGGCAAAGATATAATGATGGAAAATCATGTAGATCAGGGTGAGGACTGTGGATTTTATTTTCCATGGGACAGGGAGTCCTTGAAGCAGTTTAAGCGGGGTGATAATGACATCAGATTTCCCGATTTACAAATATTACCCTGGCACTCAGAGTAGAAGACTCGTGGGCAACAGGGCAGCAAAACATACAGAAGTAGGTGACAAACGATAAGGCTGAACTGTTAGCCTGTGGGAAGTAAGCGCCAGGGAGGACCCCGGGAAGACTGTTTCTCAGCTGGCTGGCCAAAGGACAGAGGCTGTTAGGAGGGGGACAGGCCCCGGGTAAAGCTCTACTGAGATATACTGACTCTGAGTGTGTGCAGGACATGTGGGTAGCTCGGCCTCCAATAAAAGAATAAAGATCAGGAACCAAAAAATGAAAACCAGCTACAGGCAGGCATAGAGAATACTTACATTACTGATAATCATTCCTAGGTTCTATTCTTCTGATATTAATGCATTACTTAATTAATCTGCATTTCATTACCTACATATTATAAAGTCCACAACGATTAAAATGTAAGCATAGCTAGAGAGACAAATAGCTAAATATAAGTTTAATTAAAACTTGTTATACTTTCAAATTCCAACTGAGGAGTGTTGTCCTCCCAGGCTGCAAGGTTCAAAGCCCTATTTTGTTCACAGCTCAGTCTGCCCGAAGTCTCCGTGTTTTAGAGGCATAAGAGGTGTTCCAGCATTTCTCGTGGCTTCCATCAGTGTCTCGTGACTTCCCTTTAAACACGGCAGTGAACATCTGTTGTCTGCCTCCCCATCGTCTTCCTTCCTTTCTTTCAGAAATAGCTCTGCAGTTTTGTCTGGTGATCCCCAAACATCTGCTTTGGTCCAGGTTTAAGTGGAAGCCCCGTCTGAACTCGAGCAGGTGGTTCCAATTTACACTAACCACTTCCTGGGCCGTGGTGATGGTTCAGTGACAGGAACACAGCTTAACTGTGTCTAAGCATGAAACAGGGCTTTTGTAAGCACTACTCCATCCTCTGTCCACATGAGAGCCACAGTGAGCCTGAAATGAGAGCCAAGGCAACCATCGGGCTCTCAAGAGAAGCGATCTAGAACCGCTGGAGACTACTACCTAGAGTGTGAGAAAAGCCAGCACAGGAGACAGGGACTGAGTCACAAGGACAGTAAAAGACACGCACACGCTACCTAACTTTAGACTTTTAGTTACATGAATAGCAATACCTGTGGCATTTTCTGTTGCTGAAATGGAAAGAATTCTAACTGGCTCTTATAAGATCATAGAAAACACACACACCAAAAAGCCTTCACAGGAGTGCTCAAAACAATGTCTCGCAACATTCCAAGGGGAAATCCCAGTATATACCAAAGTTCTCTAATTCGGTCTTAGGTACTAGTGTCCTAGTAGGTCATCCACAGTACTGTTAGAAAGTTAAAACGTCTTTCTCCCCAAAGTATGTCTAAATGAACACTACTGCTGCCTCACTAGCTGTCCCCCATTCAGATCTGCGTCACTCAGACGATCCCGTGTCATGGGAGCCGGAGCACTGCCTGTCACTCCCTTCACGCACTTCTTCGTGTCCACTCCGCTCCATCTACGACATCTACTATTCCTACTCAGCAACTACAAAAACAACAAACAAAAAACCCCCCACAAAACCCAGCTACTAGAAAAGAAATATTGGACATAAGAGAGTACCACTATACTCCGGGAAGTGTAACTCTTTAATTATATATTACAAATGGAAGGAAAAAGCACAAAAATATTTGTATTTTTTAATGTATTTCCTCCATCCATTTAGTCAGGGTAGAGAGGAAAAAAGTCCATCTCAGGACAAAAGAACCACACTAGGAAATGAAAAGCATGCTAGATGATGGCAATTAGGTCAGGATATTGACCTAAGTTTTGGTTTTGTTTAGATTTTTATATTGATCAAATAGTGATGTAATTGACCCACTGTTCAAGAAGACAGAGACTGGGCTCGCAGCAATCTGCATATTGTCTTTTGAGTCTCCTTTACAGGCATCCTCTCATTCAAGAATAAGAATGAGGATACTATCAGCTAAGATAAAAAGGCTCTGGGATGAGATAGTCAAAACAACGATCGTGAAGAAACTGAAAGGCAAGAGCAGAAGAGAGATCCACATCAAAGAGCCCTAAAAGGCAGAATTCGAAACAAAACAAAACTTGTATTAGTGATTTCAGAAAACAAGTAAAAAACCTCAAAAGCATTATGGGAAGTGATGCCTGGGTGGCTCAGTCGGCAAAGCATCTGCCTTCAGCTCAGGTCATGACCCCAGGGTCCTGGCATTGAGTCCCACACCAGGCTCCCTGCTCAGCGGGGAGTCTGCTTCTCCCTCTGCCTGCTGCTCCCCCTGCTTGTGCTTTCCTCTCTCTCTGTCTGACATATTAATAAATTCTTAAAAAAAAAATTATGGGAAACAGAAAGATTTTTTTTAATTAGAGAGAAAAGGAAACATACCAGTATATAGGAGATGAAAACCCAAACTATATATTATAAACACGTTTAGAGATGACTCAAGCACAAGTAAAATAACAGAAATAAAAGCAACAACCCAATAAGTAGCCAAAGCAACACTACTTGAACTGAAAAAGACCCTGATTAGAGAGGAATCCTGATTAGGACCCTGAAAGTAGTCTTATTTCAAGCAAAATACATTTTTCAAAAAGACCCATACATAGGTATAAGGCAAATTCAGGGATTAATTTAGTTGTTTACAACCCTATGAGTATCTAAGTAGAATTCTTAAAAATGTTTTGTACAAACGCAGAGAATTCAGACTGATGTCATCTCTCACCACTGCTGAACACGTATCAGAGGTACAATAACTATGTTAAATTCAACTATGATGACTTCACTATTCTATAAATGACCAAAATATAATTTATGTGTGAAGGGAAAACAAAGAGAAAAACACTGTCATAGACACAAGAATTTAGAAGGCATTTACTCATGTAATATTCCTTTTAAAATCATTTGAATAAAAAAATACAGGCTTTTGAAAAAATGAACCAGAACAATTCAAATATAGAAGTTCATGTAATTTAAAAATATATTAAGCAAAGAAACCTGAATATCGAAGTTATATGGTTAAAAAGTTATTAAAAAATAATTCAAAAGGGAAAAAAAATTCCAAAGGAATTATTGAAAGAGAAGACCAATGATATAAAAGTTATAAAAAAAATTTAAAAATCTTGGTTTTCCCAAGTACTGAAATTAAGGGAAAGAAGAAAACAAAGGTATGCTAAATTTCTCATTTTACAAAAGTAATCAATAGACACAATTTATTTCTTGATATTTAGAGAGAAATTAACTCGAAGTATTTTTATAATTAAAAAATAATCGGGGCACCTGGGTGGCTCAGTGGGTTAAGCCTCTGCTCAGGTTATAATCTCAGGGTCCTGGGTTTGAGCCCCGCATCGGGCTAACTGCTCAGCGGGGAACCTGCTTCTCCTCCTCTCTCTGCCTGCCTCTCTGCCTACCTGTGATCTCTGCCTGTCAAATAAATAAATAAAATCTTTAAAAAAAAATGCAAAAAGTGATAATGAATCAATGATTTGAAAAAGTTTTCTGAAGTTAACTTAATAGGCATGTTATGGTATGTCCCAATATTCAAGAATCTACATACAATTTATATATATGTATAAACATATACACACAGACACATACACACATTTTTTTTTAAGATTTTATTTATTTACTTTACAGACAGAGATCACAAGTAGGCAGAGAGGCAGGCAGAGAGAGGGAGGAAGCAGGCTCCCTGCTGAGCAGAGAACCTAATGCGGGACTCGATCCCAGGACCCTGAGATCATGACCTGAGCTGAAGGCAGAGGCCTAACCCACTGAGCCACCCAGGCGCCCCACGTACACACACTTTAAAAACTAAAGGAATACACACCACAGGGTAAAGTATTAGCTATTTCATAGCTGGAAATTTATTATTCCTTTGACTTGTTTATGTTTTCTAAAATTTTAATAATCCTTTCTCAATTTCATTCATTCATTCAACAAGTAGTTATTAAGCCCCAACTATGTGCCAGTCAGGCACTCATGAAAAAACACTCTGCAAAACACAAAAATTCTGCCCTTCCACAGTTCTTCTTGAGGAAAGGAATGAGAGAATGAACTAAGCAAACAAGGCAATGGCGTCTCTGAGAAGAGAATTTGTGGCACAGAGAAGAGAATGGAGGAAAAGAGGACAAGGAGTTCTGGAGACTGAGCTGGCGTGGCAAATTTTTTAAAAGACTCTGTGTGTGTGTGTGTGTGTGTCTATGTATTTGTTAGAGAGAGAGAGCACAAGCAGGGGGAGCAGCAGGCAGAGGGACAAGCAGACTCCCCCATTAAGTAAGGAGCCCAATGTCCAACGCGGGGCTGGATCCCAGGACCCTGGGAACATGACCCAAGCTAATGGCAGACACTTAACCGACTGAGCCACTCAGACACCCCTCACATGTCAATCTTAAAAGATGGGGGTATGGGTGATATTGAGGGGACACTAAGCAAAGACTGGAAGGAGATGAGAAAGGCAAAATATACAGGCATCTGGTGTCCAGTGCCGAAAGCACGCTGAGCCAAAGCAAAGGTGGAAACCGAAGCTTGTGGCCGGTTTGAGAAACACTGAGGAAAATCAATAAAAGGATATAAAAATGTATTCAAACATCAGAGACATATCAGGATGCGGAGACTCAAGGTAGTTTTGTTTTACTCACCTTTATAATCTCTGGAATTTTGCAAATTTTCTTAATAGAACTATACTGATTATATTAACAAAAAACAACAAAACCCTAAAAACTTCTTGCTAAAAAATCAGTGTTTAAAATTCGATTAAATCTACGCTCAGAACTATGCAAAAAAAAAAAAAAAAAAAAAAAATTGTAATTATATAATCAACATGTGCTCATTAGAAAATATCTGGAAACTGCCCCCCAAAATGTGTTTTTTAATAAGCCATGGGCTCACTAACTTGAGGTCTTCTTCCTCTGTCTAGCATCCGTTAATTCTACAGGACCACTATTCTCACTGATACATGGAGCCATGGATTATCAAGATGAACAAAACTTTTAAAAATCTCTATATCAATGCATTTCAAAGTGTGGGTCTTACTTCTCTTGCATCAGAATTAACCGAGAAACTTGCTAAGTTGCAGGTTCCTGGATCACACCCCAAAGCTAGTGGATCTGAATCTTATAGTAGAGCCTGGAAACCTACTTTTTTTTTTTCCTTAAGTTTTTATTAAAATTCTAATTAGTTAACATATCATGCAATATTGGTTTCAGGAGAATTTAGTGATTCATCACTTACATCCAACACAGTGTGCTAACCACAACTGCCCTCCTTAACAGCCATCACTCATTGAGCTCATTCCCCACCCAGCTCTCTCCAAGAACCCTCAGTTTGTTCTCTAGAGCTAAGCATCTCTTATGGTTTGCCTCCCTCTTTTTTTTCCTTCCCTTATGTTCAGCTGTTTCATGGAAATCTGCTTTTTAACATTACCCCTAGATGATTTATATGCACAGTAAAGGTGGAGAACTACTTACATAGTTTAAGGACAGTAAAGATAATTTAGCTGAAAAACTGCCTCTAGAATCTTGTACTGACCAAGATTCAACTCTTAAATTTCTACCATTCCTAAATTTACCTTTCCTGAGCTTGGCCGGGCAGTTTCTGTCAGCATGCCCAGCATATGTCAAATCATGATGTTCTTAAAAGCTTACATGGCAAAATAGGTCACAACAAGCACATGGTATTAACCTACGTTAAAATCCTGGATTAGTTAGCAAACAGAAAAGATTAAGGTCATTATGGTAGTGCTAGTTTGGACACACAGAACGATCACTCACGCCAGCACAAATTCAATTTGATCAAGAAAACACACTCGTTATAAGCCCAAGACACTGATTTAAAGATTTCATCATCCACCTACACAGACTCTATCATCCATCTGCACATTTATTTTTACACTTTTCTACACTTTAACCCCCCAAATGAAAATTATGTGGATTTAAATTATGGAATTAGTTTTCTTAGGTGTTGGAGGATTTTAGAATCTCGAGCTGCAGTGTGGGGATAACTCTTAATTTGCCTGAAGAAGTAATCCACTTTTCTTGAACAAAAGGATCATGTATATACCTCAGTGTGACCATTCTGAGTCAGCTAAAGAAAAGCAGAGGAGGGGTGAAATCATATAAATTTTCACCCATAAACTAGTAAGTTAGAGGAAAATATTCCATTGACAGAAACATTTTAATATAAGTATGTACTTGTCATAAAAAGATATAGGATTATTTCTATATTAGGGTATGGAAAAATATGTAGCCTTATTTTTTTATTTTATTATTTTTTAAAGATTTTATTTATTTATTTCACACACAGAGATCACAAGTAGGCAGAGAGGCAGGCAGAGAGAGAGGTGGAAGCAGGCTCTCGGCTGAGCAGAGAGCCCAATGTGGGGCTCAATTCCAGGACCCTGGGACCATGACCTGACCCCGAAGGCAGAAGCTTTAATCCACTGAGCCACCCAGGTGCCCCTGTAGCTTTATTTTTATAAAGAGGATCATTACTCCTGAATGAAAACTTGAGAAGCTATGCCATGAATCATTTTGTAAACCAGGACTCCCACCCCCTTCTATTAGTCTCTTTTGTGGGTTATACCTTTTTTATATGAGTTTTTAAGCAAGGGTGGGCCTTTATGCTTATCTGTTTGAAAATAAGGATTCCAATTTGGCAGAAACTATTACTTGGACTGGCATTTTCTCATTCTTGGCAAGTGGTATTAAAAATTATTTTGATAAGTCAATTTAGAAAAACCAGCAAAGGAAATCCAATGGTGTTAAAGCTGGAAAGCTTTAAAATGAACAGAAATAGCCCACATAAGTCACTAAATCCAAAAATGTCTTCAGTGTATGCATCCATACATTGACAGAAGGCCTGAGATAAATCCTAAAGTTTGATAAGTGAAGGGTTGCGTGGGCTAAGTCACGACAAATGCAGATCACATAGGTTGCTTATTTACTTGATAGCCCATCTGTCAAAAATTATGCTCTTAGGCAACATAAAATTCCCCTCAAAGATGAATTAATGTAGTTAATAATGAAGATGAAACATTATGTCCAAAAAGCTACTATCAGATGTTTATGAAATATACCCACTATTATGTTTTCAGGAATTAATTCATTTATTTGGCAGTTCATGGTGCTCCCACGTTTCAAAAGTGGAATTATCCAATGGCCATTACCAGCTCATGAGGTGTTGGGGTCCAACGGCATAATGTACCTTTTATCAGTACTTTCCAAACCCTACCTTGTTTAAGAATTACTCGAGGCTTATTAAAACAGATTCTGATCTCTCCCTTAGAGATTCTGATCGGCTCAGGGCCTGATATGAGAATCTGCATTTCTAACAAGCTCATAGGAAAGCTGCTGGTCTAAGGTACTTCGAGTAATACTGCTCTAGATGGCATCTGGTACCAGAGTGGCACAAAGTCTAGAAAATAAACATCTAACTTCAAAGTGATACCTAATAGTAACCATCATCTAGATGGTTACAACTTCCAAAAGATTCTTATTTTTAGTATTCAACTGCATTTAGTATTTAACTGGAGATATGATGGCTAAGGGCACTTAGGTACCACTGAGATGTACTGGGATAAAGAATTTTTAAAATAACTGAATCCCCAAGAAAATCACATAAGACTTTGCAGCAAAACTTAACTTGTATTAATGAACAAATCAATGAATGATACAAATTGTGGGAAAACACTTTCTAAGCAATATTTTAAGTAACCCTTCCATATGATGAAACCAAACACATGTACAGTGTTCACTTTGTACAGTAATTATTTTAACAATATAGAATAAACATAAAAGTGATGTAATTCCTAACTACTCCAAGTTTTGAATTAGGTATTCAAAAAAATGTAATGAAAGAGAAAATGATGGGGCACCTGGGTGGCACAGTGGGTTGAGTGACTGACTCTTGATTTCATCTGGGGCCTTGGTCTCAGGGTTGTGGGATCAGGCCCCACAGCAGGCTCCCCCCATCAGCACAGAGTCTGCTTGAGATTCTCTCTCCCTCTCCCCTGCCCCCTCCACCTCCCCTATCCACTCATGGGCTCTCTCTGTCTCCCTCTAAAATAAATAGATAAATATCCCCCCCCCCCCAAAAAAAAAGAAAAATGATGCTGGTGACATATTCTACACTTCTTTAGGGAGCAGCATAATGCAGAATATCAGAGCCCCAAGTTCTATATCAGCTTTCCCACTGACTCATTTTGACCAACATATCAGTGCGTGTTTAGTGACCTCATCTACAAAATAAGGGCGTTAGATTAACTGGTCTCTAAGGAGCCTTCCAGCAAACATTCTGAAATGACTCTAATAAGCCTATTTACCATACTTACCTTCAAAATAAAATGTTAACTCTTGATGAAAATTCATCCGTACTGTTTTATCTTAAAGGACTAAATTTAATTAAATATTACCTGCTTCATATTAACCAACTGCTTAATTTTCAAGACTCCATGTGGAGGTGTTTTACATAGTAAAGGGCAGGTTTTCCTACAGCACATCAAACACGAGTGCTCTCTGTAATGAGAATTATTTTCTCCTTTCCAATTTGAAAGTTTTTGTGTGTAAGATAAGAAATTGAATTTATTATATATAATTGCAAATGAGGCTGCCTGGGATATTGGTCCTTGCTCACAACCTAGTGTGTCAGCAACCTGGAAGAAAATGAACCTAAGAATAAGGAAGACAACTGAACTCCTCTACTGTGAGTTCTCAATGGCTGAGCATTCGAATCTCTAAATTAAGGATTGAAGGTAGTAACATCCTTACCAAAGCATGAAAAATTATTTCTTCCATCTCTTCATAGAGTTTTCCCTGAATATGACCATTATCAATAATCCCTATTAATAGCAAATAACTGATAAATTATCTGCTGTATGGTCTTACTGTAGAAGATTTTTATTACTATCTATTGTTAATATAAATGTAATTAAAATGCAGAATTGCAGAGTTTTAGGAGTAATTAGGCTAGAAAATCACAGTGGGTCCCACCTGTAGAGTAATAAAAAGCAAGACTTCCGTCATTATTGTTTTTTAAATTCTCTCACTCCAGTAGACACCTGCATGACAAGTGTCTCCTATGGCTTCAAGGCAGGCTGCCTTTTCTACAACGTCTAGCCTATTTCAAATGTTTGAATTTCTCTTCAGTTACAGATCTAGTTTTTCCTAGTCATTGAAGTCAGGTAAAAACAACCTGAACCTTCTCTCCAAATGTGACAGCTCACGTTTTACTATTACAACTTTTGAAATCTTTCTAATCAATCATGATGAGATATTTTCTTGATACACAAAGGCATTGGTCAAAGCTGGTCATTTTATAATATGTCCCTATCAATATTTGTAACCAAAGTTACATGTTCTTCTTGAACATTTTAAGCAACCCCAGATAAGAAAAAAGATTTTCCTTTAGGTTTTGTTTCTCTATAGAATAAATTCTTTGGGGAATTTCTCAAATTCTCTTCAGGCATCCACATCTCATTTCTTTCTTTCTTTCTTTTTTTTCTTTTTAAAGATTTTATTTATTTGACAGACAGAGATCACAAGTAGGCCCATAGGCTGGCAGAGGTTGGGGGGCGGGGAAGCAGGCTCCTTGCTGAGCAGAGAAGCCCAATGTGGGGCTCGATCCCAGAACCCTGGGATCATGACCTGAGCGGAAGGCAGAGGCTTTAACCCACTGGGCCACCCAGGGGCCCCCACATCTCATTTCTTTCTCATAATCTCCAGGAAAGTTCTCATCAACAGTGAGAGGATCTCCATGTGATCATCACAGAACACAGCAAGTCTTGAATGTTGAAAAGTGCCAACCAATTCTTAGTTTAATATGTTTCTGATACAAAAGAAAAGAAGGCATCAGATTTATAAAGAAACCCCTCCCAAATTCCTAACATGATTCTTATGGATTAAAATACTCAATTCCTAGACAAACCATAAGAGACTCTTAATCTCACAAAACAAACTTTGGGTTGCCTGGGGTAGGGGGGGGAGGGAGAGGGTGGCTGGGATGAGGACATTGGGGAAGGTATGTGCTATAGTGAGTGCTGTAAAGTGTGTAAACCTGACAATTCACAGACCTGTACCCCTGGGGCTAATAATACATTGTATTTTAATTTAAAAATTAAAAAAAAATTTTTCAGTTCCTGTAAAAAGTTCAGTTCCTGAAAACACACTAAAAGCTGTATGACTTCACTCAAATATTTCAGAGTAGATATACAAAATATAAAAGAAAATTAGTCGATTCTATACAGTAGTAGTAAAGTTTGTATATACGGCATTGCCACGAATGGGTGAGTAAACTGGTGATTTAGTAATCTGATAAATTGCCACCTTTCTGGAATATACCAGATTTCAATAAATTCTGGAATATAGGAAGGAAATGTGAATCCTTCAAAACTGTTTGAATTTCATTTTGGTCTTCATTTCAGAGGTTAGGCAAAAAAATTAGGTAGTCTGGAGAATTTGAACAAATTTTATTGATCGTGATAACCTAATCACTTATGTTGGACTTCTATTAACTACCAGGGTAAAACAAAGAAAAATACAACTATTCCTAATTGTCTCTGAGTGATTTAAAAACCACCACTGGCTCCTCTGAGGAGGAGCTGAGGGCTAGAGGTAGAGACTAGAGAAAATAACAAAAACATTCCAGCCTTCATAGTCCCTCTACTGGGAGCAGGGGATTTAACAACATTCTTTTCCTAAGCTAAATTAATTTGTGGCTTTCTAATATATGGAATTATTATGAATGAACAAGTAACAAAAAATTTTAGCACACCAATATTTAGTAATAACAAATGAAGAACTTTTAAACTTTCGAGTAAATATACTTGATTTTTTTTCTCCACAGATACCCACAGTTCTTTACATATTTTTATAAATACTAGCACAGGAGAAAAAATCAAATCAATATAATAACATTCAAAGAGCCATTTTAGTATAAAGTTAACGGAGCTCACTTAAAATACATGTTTTTTATGTTGCATATAAGAAATAAATACAGTACCCATTATATTTTGGGCTGTTCAGAGGGAACGAATGAATGAATGAATGAATGAATGAATGAAAGAAGATTTTTCTTTCCTTGTGTGCCCTTTGAAACAGACCATTGGTTTATTCCAATTGAGAAGACATCTCAAGAGCTCTTAATGCAATGACTTAAAACTAGCATTTGTGCCATCAAACTCTAAACAATACAGTAAAGTATTTACTATTTCCCAAAATTTTGAGTTAATTGACAATTTTTCATAGTCACTTAATTTCTACTTTAATTTTAGATCACAGAACAGTAAAGACTGTCAGACCACTTGGCTCAGATTCCTGCCTTCATACAGATAAGACATAACTATGCCCATTTTCTTGCATCCTTAAGCCAGTGAGACAGAACCTCAAAAGGACATTAAAAAGTGCTTTTTCGGGTGCCTGAGTGGCTCAGTGGGTTAAGCCACTGTGTTCGGCTCAGGTCAAGATCTCGGGGTCCTGGGATCGAGTCCAGCATCGGGTTCTCTGCTCAGCAGGGAGCCTCCTTTCCCCTCTCTCTGCCTGCCTCTCTGCCTACTTGTGATCTCTGTCTGTCAAATAAATAAGTAAAATCTTAAAAAAAAAAAAGTGCTTTTTCCATAGTGGTTGTAATCACCATAAGCCCAGCATCAGCTCCCCCCAAACAGGGTAGTGAGAATATCCCAAACCTGCTGTGTTGTATGATAATCACGGGGAGATTATCCTCTCACTATTGATGAGACCATTCCTGGAGACACATCTGTGAGAGAGAGATAGGGATACCTAAACAGAATTTTATAAATTCCCCGAATTTTAAACTTTAAATTTAAATTTTCTACAGAATTTACTCTGTAGAGAAAACCTAAAGGTTCTTTAAGTAACCTGAGGTTACTTAAACTATTCAAGAAGGACTTCTAACTTTGGTTATAAAACCTGGGAGGGAAAACGCGTTCCTCTCCGGGGTGTTCCCGAAATGCTCAGAGCAAGATTCAGAAACGGTCACTCTCTCTTCAAGCCCTCGTTCAAGTCTGCAATCAGTCAATCGGCCAGGAGAAGTTACAAACACAAGTGGTACACAAAGTGGTCACTACATTTCATTCACATCCATTGCTTGTAAAAGAGTAAAAGTCATCTTAAATTTGGCTCCTTTTAGTATTTGCAGGCAAAAATCTGGGAGGGTGTGGGAAAACAGGAAAGACTGTATTTTTTATGATTTACCAAACACTATGCCTCTCACCTTCAATACTGTCCTTTTCTGGTACCCACTTCCGTCTCACTCAACGCCTCCTCGGTCCAACCTAGTAAGACCATCTCCCATGGGGTGGGAAATCTACACACAGGTGCCCGGCGGGCATACAGTCCGGACTCCGGACGTGCATATACTTAATAACCTTAAAAATCAGAATAATGGTCCGCTCACACTGCAGGGGCAGCTCAGGTGTCCAGACACACGCTGGCTGCCGCTTGTGCCTCGTGATCATCAGGTGCGTGACCCTAAAACTCCGGGGAGTCACGCATCGGGCTGTCGTGCGCCAAGCCCGGGAGGGCGTACAGCACGCGCTCTGCTATCCTCACAGGCGCGGTGACACGCCCGCTCCCGCGACGCCACGCCGCCTCCAAGACCCCTCTTCACGCCTGCGCCAGCCCCCCTTTCCCCCGGCGCCCCGCGGGCCCCTTACCTGGAGAAGGCGGCGACCGCAGCTGCGAACAGCGGGAGGTGCTGAAGCAGGCGCGGCGGCGGCCGGAGCACGGCCCGAGCCCTCCCCAGCCTCCCCCGCGCCGTGCCTCGGGCTCCGGGGGCGGGGCGGCGGGACCGCGGGTTCCGTGGGGCGGGGCGGCCGCTCCTCGCGCCGGACCGAGCGCCCGACTCTCCTGGGCCCGCCCCCGCGGGCCACGTGACAGACATGCCGGTCCCTGATTGGAGCGCCCGGCTGGGAGGCGGTGGCGACTCCCGCCCCGCGGAGACCGTGTGTGCGGGAGCTTGGTTACCTAGCAACGGGGAGTCTGCGCGGAGGACGCGGTTCCCGGGCTTTGGGCGGGGCTGCTGCGGAGTTTGCCGCGAGGCCCAAAGTGAAGGAAAGCGGCGAACCCCCAGCGTTCCGGGAACCGGACAGTTGCCACATCCTGCGTCTGCACTTCCGAGGAGCGGGAGTCAAGCCCGCAGTAACTCGGGGCGTCTCCTGGAGCGGCGCGCAGAAGGCGGCGAGCCTCCCAGGAGGCCAGGCTGCCCCGCTCTGGGGCTGTCACCCCCTGAACCGCTATGAGTGCCCGGGGCTGTTTCTCTCGCGCTTCAGAGTTGTCTGAGTCGGCTCAGCTCGCGGGGAGACCCCTTGGAGCAACCATCTGTCTTTATTAGTGGAGTTATATGCAGTTAATACACCTGCCTTCAGGGTGTGCAGAACCTTTTCCTTGTGGAAGTCTGGTGCGGTGGAAATGCTGGGTACTGTGTTCATCATTTCTTCATATCTCTGGTATCTTCACTGCTCACAGCCCTTATCAAACACACTGGCGACAACAAGCCTTCGTGCATTCCGGGACAAAGTGTATTTAAGAACATTCACTGAGCTTTAATGCTAGGTTAGACTCTGGATTGTTAATAAATTAATTCCTCCGGCCAGGGAAATTCTCTGGGCATAATCCCTACCCACCTGTGCCGTAAGATTTTTCTCCTCTTTTCTTCCAGAGTATCCTCTGCAGACCATACCCTACCACAGCACTTAATATTCTATTTTGCAGATTAAAATTTATTTAAAGTTGCCTCTCCACAAAGACAGTACACTTGCTTGAAAACTGGAATCCATTTTCACAGCTCACGCCTACATTCTTTTTTTTTTTAATCCTATTTATTTGACAGAGAGATCAGAAGTAGGCAGAGCACCCGGCAGACAGAAAGGAGGAAGCAGGCTCCCCACCAAGCAGAGAGCCCAATGCTGGGTTTCATTCCAGGACCCTGAGATCATGACCAGAGCTGAAGGCAGAGGCTTAACCCACTGAGCCACCCAGGCGCCCCTCGCTCCTGCATTCTAACAACGTGCTTGGTGAGTAGCAGATCTTTAATAACCGATGAGTGGATGGATGGATAAATAAATTAGCACATGACATAACAGTGAAAGTAGAGAGGGCAGCAACTAAGTATGAGTCAAGGTAGGTTCTGAAATACAGTTGTGTAAAAGTCCTATGAGAGGATTCCAGGTGAGGGAGGGAGAAATTTTCTCCCAGTGTATTCAGAGAAACTTTCAATAAGAGTGATGTTTGAGGACGGCTGCTTCTCCTTCTCCCTCTCTTCCTTGTTCATGCTTGCTTTCTCTCTCTCTCTCTCTCAAATAAGTAAATAAAATCTTTAAAAAAGTGATATTTGAACAGGAATGAAAAAATAAATAGGTTTCACTGGAAGGAGAAGGGGAGCAGACATGTGGAGCAGAGACAGTGTGGCCCAAAGCACAAAATGGGGGAAACACGTGACCAATTTAGCAAGGCAACTTCTTTGCCTTGTCTGGAGGAGGGGAGACTGGGTGTCTAAAGATAGGAGGGAAGAAAGAAGTTGGTAAAAAGATTAAACTGGAAAAATAAGAAAAACAGATTGAGGAAGATATTGGACTTCCTGTTTAGGTTAGACTTTAACCCCTAAAATCAGGGCTTGAGGAAGGATACCCTGGAAATGTTGGAGGTAAAAGGGGTACAGAGAAATGAAAAGCATGGTGGATTAGGAGAAAATGCAGTAGTTCATGAAAAAGATGCTAATGGCCTGAATTAAGACAACAAAAATGAGGAAGAGGGAAATTGTAAGGAACATTTTGGGGAGAATAGACTAACATTTTCATTTACCACTGATATTTCCCGGGCGCAGTGCTAAATAGTCGGTAATACACATGAAGAGAAAGACTTGTCAAGACAAAATGTCTAGCTTGGCCCTTTAGTTGGATAGAAAAGTCTTTTACGTCTCATTTATTCAAAATTGCTCCAGCCCTCCAGTTAGGAATCATGAAAGTAAACGAAACATTAAAAAGTATCTGGTTATGAATTCACAGTTTAAAGATGAAGGTGCTGAGGCCTGGAAAGCCATAGAAGTCAAGCCCAGACAGCTATGTTAGTAGCAGAACTGATGTCATGAGCCCCGATTCCTAGCTGAGTTCGCTTCTCCCTTTTATGTGACTTGGTTCATTGGTTTTAAAAGGGAAATTCAGGGGCGCCTGGGTGGCTCAGTCAGTTAAGCATCTGCCTTTTGCTCAGGTCGGGATCCCAGAGTCCTGGGATCGAGCCCCTCTGTAGGCTCCCTGCTCAGCGGGGAGTCTGCTTCTCCCTCTGTCCCTCTACCTGTTCCTGCTCTGTGTCTCACTTTCTCTGTCACAAATAAATAAAAATCTTCTAAAAAATAGATAAAATAAAAGAGTACTTTAAACAATCACAAATATAGTTAGATCAAGAACCCAGAGAAACAATATAACCTAGTTCCTAAGGGAAAGATCTCTTTACTCTGATTTTCATTCTTTATTCAACAAATATTTAATGTGATGTTCTCATCACACAGTGAAAAAAGTTGTCAGTCACTCTGGCTGACTGGTAGTTTCAGGGCAATCCTTAGTTCATTTAACACTTAGAGTACACAGAGTTCTTCAGGATGAAATTTAAAGCACAATAATTAGGGGACTCTAATAAGTCTGGTCAATTCATTTTCAAGGTGAGGTGTGGTCTTTGAGGGCAGTGGCTTTGAAAAGGTACTCAGTGCTATTTAATGTGGCAAGTGTCTTCTGAGTGGGTGTGTGGTTTTTTGTTTTTTTTTTAAGATTTTATTTATTTATGACAGAGACAGCGAGAGAGGGAGCACGAGCAGAGGGAGCTGGAGAGGGAGAAGCAGCCTCCTAACCAGAGAGCCTGATGTGGGGCCTGATCCCAGGACACTGGGATCATGACCTGAGCCAAAGGCAGATGCTCAACAACTGAGCCACCCTGGTGCTCCTTTAATGGATATTCTAAATAAAAAACCAACCAGGAAAGACTTTTTACACTTAAATTTTTAGAAAAGTAAGCCAAAATGCTTTAGATTCACTTTTTAATAAAAAGCCCTTTCACGCTATTTTTTTTTATTATTTTTAAAAAGATGATTAGAGAGAGAGAGCACAGGGAGAGGGGCAGAAGGAAAGGGAGAGAGAATTTCAAACCCAATCCATTCTGAACGTAGAGCCCGATGTGGGGCTCAGTCTACAATCCTCAGATCATGACCTGAACCAAAATCAAGAGTCAGACACTTAACTGACTGAGCCACCCAGGAGCCCCTCACACCAGTTTTAATGTAAAAATGGTAAGAGAACAGAAACAAGCATGACAAAAAAAAAGCTGATCCAACTGTATATTAACGATGTAGAGAACTGAATACTTAAAAGCTTACTATATGCAAACACACTTTTAAAACTTGAAATGGCTTTTAAAAAATATATACTTCTATAATTTTGCTATTAATGTGTGTATATATACATATATATAACATATATAAAAAATATATATATAACATATATGAAATGAACATTTCTGTTACTATGAAATGTATTACCTATCTTACATCACTCTGGACTTTATGAGATACCAAAATGTCTTAAAATTAATTAACCAATAATTTCATAAAATTTGAGATTTTATCTCTAGAGTAACATTGATTGAATCTTTTAAAATTTTTAAATTATAAAGTTTTTAAAGAAGGAAATACAGAGAACACTACAATAAACATTTGTACTTAGTAAATTGTAGGCTTCTGTCATATTTGTACCAAGTCTTTTCTTAAAAAATGAACATGAACTGGATACAGTAAAATCATACCTTTTTTCTCGTATCAATGGATTATGTTGCATCTAGTTAGATGTAACTAATCTAACAGATTAACATACATCCTAATTTTTTTCCTGTCATTATTTTTTTTAATTTTATATGTATTGGTATGTGTGATTATAATTTGTTCATTTTGATTGACCTGGATCTCATTGTACAAATATATGGTCACAATGTATTTATCTATTGAGTGTTTAAGTTGCGTGAACTTTTCTGTATTGCAAAATGCAGTGAAACTCCTTGTATGTGTGCTTGTCTATGAGTTTCTCAGACCACGACGTGGGTTTGCTGGATCATGATATGTGTGTACCTCCCCCGTTTTTGCTATAACCAGCAGTATATAAATGTTTTTCCTGCCCCATATCCTCACCAAGTTTACATTTCCAGTATTTTTAATCTAGTAAATACAAAATGGCATCTTCTTATCATTTAAGTATATATTTCCTAAATTTGTTGAAATGGAACATCTTTTCTTGTTTACAAATTATCCATTTCCTTTGATTATTTTTTCTTTATTTGTTTAACTTTTCCTTATTGATTTGTCATTGTTTAAATAGTTGGGGTGTTAATTTTTGTTTGATATACCCATTGCAAATATGTCTCCAAATCTTCAATTGTGAAGAATTCTCAGTTATAATTCATTTCAATATTTATCCTATCTCCCTCCTCTAAAATTTCAAGTGGACCTACATTAGAGTTGTCAGATCTACCTGGCATATATCTTTATCACTTTTTCTTTTCCTATTTTTTCCTATTGTCCCTCTGTACTGAATTTTATACAAATCCTTCAGTACACGTTTGGATTGATAAATTCTTTATTTCAAGTAGTTTCAAAGTGGTGAGTCTGGCTTCTGCCCCAGGCTCATAGGAGCACCCTAGACTCAGTTTCTCAGGTAGACCCAACTCTCATTGGCTTTTACTTGCTTCAGTCTGGAAATCCACAAGGCTTATGTTTTCAGCCCCAACTCATTATATTTAATTTAATTCTCCAATGTGCTGATCAAATTTTTCAGTGAGGCTAACCCCTTCAGTTTTAAAATTCTCAAAATCATGATTCCCCAGCACCCAGAAATGTTGACTTATTTCTAACAAAATGTTTTCTGTATATTCACGTAAGATTTGCCTGCAATTTCAGAGGGTTCATCTGAAGTCCTTTCAAGGATCCGAAATCCCAGGTTATAAAGCCATATTCTATCGCTTCCATTCTCCCGTAACACTGTTCTTTGCACAACTGAAAATGCCTTGCCGTTGGCTGTATATCCACTATCACAGATGAGTGTCAGACGAGCACACTTTTTCAGCATTTTCCTTCACTCACCTTAAGTCCTTAATATCTTAATATCTTTCGGTTCAATTTAATTTGCATATAGAGGTAAAGCATGGGGTACATTCCCTCAGGAGGCCGCTGAAGCCGGATTGTTCTGGCTCCAGAGAGACAACTGCTAATATTTTTCAGGATTTTTGTCATCCGTTGTAAAACACAACTACTATTAAAATTAAATGATACAAACTTATAATTTAAAAATTTTAACAAAAACAAAGTAATACTCAAAACTTAGCAGTTCCTAATTTTTTCTTAATATTTTACTTTTGTCTGTGCTCTTGACGTTATTTATGTCTATTTATGTCGGGTCTGTGTGGTAGAAATACAATACGATATTGTGTATTTCTTTTCAACCTGTGATTCAAGGATATCACACTGGTGGCTTGAAATTGGCCCCAGGGGATGTATTTATACTCCAGAAATGAGCAAATGCTACAAATCAGGGTGTGGTCACCTATGCCATGTAACATAGTGTGTACCAGCAAAATACAGCTATATAAATTTAAATTAATTTCAGTAGAAATTTACCTTAGCTCCTCAGTCACCATGGCCCCATTTCAAGTGCTCAGTAGTCACTTGTGCTTGGGTGGCTGCCGTATTAGGCAGCACAGATAAAGAGAGTTTGATTATCACAGAAAGTTCTCTCGCTAACTGGTGGTTTATTTGGGGAGTCAGAAAACTGATCCTGTAAAGGGCCAGAGAGTAGATGTTTAAGGCTTTGCAAGTCGTACAACCTCTATCTCCACTGCTCAGTTCTGCTGCTGTAGCTCAGAGGCAGTCAGACAACGCATAAAGGAATGCAGGTGGCCGTGTCTCCAGGAAACGTTATTTTTTTAAAAAATATATTTTTATTTATTTAACAGAGAGATCACAAGTAGGCAGAGAGGCAGGCAGAGAGAGAAGGGGAAGCAGGCTCCCTGCTGAGCAGAGAACCTGATGCAGGGCTTGATCCTAGGACCTTGAGATCATGACCTGAACTGAAGGCAGGGCTTAACCCACTGAGCCACCCAGGAGCCCCTCCAGAAAACGTTATTTACAAGAACAGGAGGCAGCTGGATTTGACATACAGGCTCTCTACCCATCTCTGGCATAAACTTAAGAAAGCAATGCAATCCAACTGTAAAGTGGGATGCATTGGGGCACCTGGGTAGCTCAGTAGGTTAAGCATCTGCCTTCGGCTCAGGTCATGATCACAGGGTCCTAGGATCGGCCCCACATGGGGCTCCCTGCTCAGCGGGAAGCCTGCTTCTCCCTCACCATCTGCCTGCCACTCCCCCTGCTTGTGCTTTCTCTCTCTCTCTCTGTCAAATAAATAAATAAATAAAATCTTAAAACAATAAAGTAGGATATAGTTGTTACACAGTACATAGCACAAAAATTGAGGAACTCGGCTTCCAGTATTCAAAAACTATTATCCAGTGCTGCCAAGAAGCTGCTTAGGGCAATGATGAACAAGCCTCCATTGTTTTGCTTTTGACTTACTCATTAACATAAAAAATATTAATCAGCATTAAACTCAACTGTAAGTCACTGTGTTCATTTTTCAATTGCAACCATAACCTGACTATGACGAGAAGAATTTGGTGAGAATTAATGAAAGAATTCTGTGAAAATCAATTAGCTACATGAACTATAAAATTCAGACTATTGCATATTGTACTGTGTGTAAGTTACATGCATCACACCCAAAGTAAAATTATGTACATGTGTCTATGTACACATTGTTTTTCTTTTTCCCAGAAAGCTAGTTGTTAAATGTTTATTAGTACCCCACTGACAAGTCCTTATATGTCTAAAACTGTGACTCAACAATGCATGATGATTCTTGGTGTATCTAAAGTCATCTGTCTATGTATCCATCTGTCTTCCTATCTATCATTTTTTCTAGCATGACCTTGAAAATGTGCAGCTCAGCTCGAGGTCTGGGGAATGTCAAGGGGAGAGGGCCCCACGGCAAAATGCCCCACTATGCTCTGAATCCACTACCACTATGCCAAAGACACACTTCACCGTGAGTAAATTTTATCTCAATTATGATTACTTGACCTTGGTAGATAGCTAACTGTCCACAGTTAATATTGAAATGTCCCAGTAGTATACAGTTGACCCATTAGACTGACGAAAAATTATGTGAATAAATTTCTTTAGAAAAATGGGAGATACTGTTTGCATTGAATATTGGGAGTGGGGAGTGGCTGAGTGGCTCAGTAGGTTAAGCCTCTGCCTTCAGCTCAGGTCATGATCTCAGGGTCCTGGGATCCAGCCCCACATCCGGCTCTCTGCTTGGCAGGGAGACTGCTTCCCCCTCTCTCTCTGCCTGCCTCTCTGCCTACTTGTGATCTCTCTCTCTCTGTCAAATGAATGAATAAAATCTTTAAAAGAAATAAAAAGAATATTGGGAGTTGATAGAAACATGAATAAAAATCATTCTTTTCTTGGATAGTCACCTGAGTTTATGCCCTTCATTTTGCCATGTTCCTTTTAAATAATAATATATTTTCAGCTTCTATGGAAATATTCTTTGGTAGAAGATAAAGGAAACATTTTAAAAGGTTTTATTTATTTATTTGAGAGAGATAGAGCATGAAGGAAGGGAGGGGCAGTGGGAGAAGCAGGCTCCCCGCTGAGCAGGGAGCCTGAGACCAGACTGGATCCCAGGACCTTGGGATCATGACTTGAGCAAAGGGCAGAAGCTCAACCCACTGAACCACCCAGGTGCCCCCGTACAGGAAATTTTTATCTGAGATAAATACTCTGACTCCCTAAATCTAAAATCTCCCAAAATGATCACTCAATTCATGTGTGTGTGTAATATGTATTTTACTCTCTATGTATTTAATAAAATTTATCAAAGCTTTATAAATATCATTAAAGAAGTGTATATAATGCACTGATGGAGTGTGACAGACTAAGCCCAGGCAAAATCCAGCAAAGTTCAGATTTCTGGTTCTGGAAAATATGTTAGACCATTTCCCTATGAAAACAAGACAAGACGTTGCTATGAACGGGAGTCCCGGATGAAGCAATTCGCTGAAAATATCTCAGAAGACTTTGGCCCCTAAGACAAAGCTTTCTGACTCTAGAGATGACTGTCAACATTTGTAAGCCACAATTTTAATCTTTAGTGACACTGGGTTGAAGGGCTCTTGATAACTTTTTACCTGTTTTAAAAATGCTTAAGATCATAAACAATAATAAAAAATCTAGCATCCAGAAAGCTTGTTCAGCTCATGGCCGAATTTCCTTTAGCTATGCTTTTGGAGAGCGATTTTAAAATTATACCTCAGAGGATTTCTTCTGTGTTACTGTATTCCCAATCATAGCCATCCTGCCAAAAAACAAAACAAAACAAAAAACCTAAAAACCAAACCAAACCAAAACCACACACACAGAGAGAGAGAGAGAGAGAGAATGCTCTGAATACATACTCCATTAAGTATGAAAACAATGCACAACAGGTTAAATTAATAAAAAGTATGTCCATTTTTTTTTTGCATATTGTTTTTCCACACTCCCTTTTCACTATGTCATCCTGATTTCACAGCTATTCACAGCTATATCACAGTCTTGGCTTTTTTAAAGATCAAAAAGAAATAAGAAAGCAGGGATTCAAATCCTCTTCTAGAGAAGTTAATATTGAATTTTTTTTTCCTTCAAAGTAAAGTGTGGGCAAAGTAAATAGTAAATAAGCAAATTTTTCCTGAATGCTTAACAAACAAGTCAGCGAATGTGTAATATTTGCCACTTACATAAGTTGCTTTGTTGAATTAATGTTTAAAAATTTTTAATTTATATTTGTTAAGTTAAAACTTGACAGGATGGTTGTTTTTAGCTTTTCAAACCCTTGCACTGAAAAATGCCTCATTTTTAAGTTGAAACTTAGTGGTCATGAGGCAAGATCCTTAGGGATTAATTATAAGTTGTCTGTAACCGTTTAATTGCCAGAGCACTTTAGAATAGTTGTTCTTAGTATACAAAAGGACTTTCCCCTTCACTTCTTGAAAACATGGTTAATGTTGGGAAATTTGTTATTGATTATGTACCACTTTCCCAGTTTTAAGAATTTTACTCATAAAGGGAGGAGGTAGGTAAATGTTATAAACAGTTTAAAGGAAAATTCAGAACATCAAAAATGTATATAGTGCAAAAAAATATTGAAATGAATTTCCAACGGAGGCCAACAATGTGTTTTGGGGAGGAAAAGGAAGTCAGTTCCATCCTTACCAGAGAGGACATACCTTAGATACCTATCAGTTACCTACAATTTAGAAAGAAGTGCAAAACAGCTCAAAAACAATGAATTGGGTTAGAATTAGCCATCCAGGAGGATGGGCTATAGTCAATGTATAGATTTTTATTGTCTTTTCAACAGCTTGTGTTGGTGACATTTGGGCACACATTTATACTCATAGAGGTGACAAATACGTAGACTTTAATTGACGTGATTGATTCCTAACAAACATCCCATGCGGTTTCTCTAGGGTAACAAAGAAAATCTCAGGGCATCAGAGGGCTGAAATAATTTTTAAGACTGAGCTTATGAGCTTATGCTCATTGGTATGACTGTAAACTAGAATCATCTAGTAGCTATCAAAGCATTAAAAGAAAATTTAGTCACCACCACTATTCCAAAATCTTTATTGTCAGACTGACAGTGATTCATACTTGAGATTTTTTGGTGAGGGAACAGTGGAGTATGTTATAGTTATATATAATGGGAAACATATTAATCTTTTAATAATAATTTAAAAAATCCTGGTTGATTCCTAGTTTGATTAAGGTATGGAATTTAAAAATAAGGTTTCTAACATTATCTGAAACAGTGATACATTGTCAGGACAATCATCATTTTTCTAGTGATTTTTTAAATTTTAAATTTTTATTTTTTTAATTTCTAATTTTAATTTTTTAATTTTTAATTTTTTTATTATGTTCAATTAGCCAGCATATAGTACCTCATCAGTTTTTGATGTAGTGTTCAATGATTCATTAGTTGCATCTAACACCCAGTGCTCACCTCATGTGTGCTCCTAAATGCCCATCACCTGGTGTCCCCCCCCCCAGCCCCTCACCCCCTCCCTTCTATAACCTCAATTTGGTTCCCAGAGGCCAGAGCCTATCATGATTTGTCTCCCTCTCCGATTTCTTCACTTTCAGTTTGCCCTCCCTTCCCCTGTGGTCCTTTTTGCTATTCCTTATGATCCACATATGAGTGAAACCATATGATGATTGTTTTTCTCTGCTTGACTTATTTCACTTAACATAATCCCCTCCAGTTCCACCCATGTTGGTGAAATTGGTGGGTATTCATCCTTTCTGATGGCTGAGTGATGTTCCATTGTATACATGGACCACATCTTCTTTATCCATTCACCTGTGGATGGACACCTTAGCTCTTTCCACAGTTTGGCTATCGTGGACATAAGCTGCTCTGAACATTGGGGTATATGTACCCCTTCTTTTCACTATATCCGTAGCTTGGGGGTAAATATCAAGTAATGCAATTGTAAGGTCATAGGACAGTTCTATTTTTAATGTCTTGAGGAACCTCCATACTGTTTTCCAGAGTGGCTGTAACAGTTTGTGTTGTCACCAACAGTGTAAGAGGGTTCCCCTTTCTCCACCTCCTCGCCAGCATTTGTTGTTTCCTGTCTTGTTAATTTTGGCCATTCTAACTGGTGTAAGGTGGTATCTCATTGTTGTTTGATTTGCATTTCCCTGATGGCTAATGCCGTTGAACATTTTTTTCATGTGTCTGTTAGCCATTCATATGTCTTCTTAGGAGAAGTGTCTGTCCATGTCTTTTCTAGGGATTTTTTTTTAAGATTTTTTTTTATTTATTTGATAGAGATCACAAGTAGGCAGAGAGGCAGGCAGAGAAAGGGAGAAGCAGGCTTCCCACTGAGCAGAGAGCCTGATGCGGGGCTGGATCCCAGGACCATGGGATCATGACCTGAGCTGAAGGCAGAGGCTTAACCCACTGAGCCACCCAGGCACCGCTTTTCTAGGGATTTTTAAGTGATGATTCTAAGTTGCCATTAGATGGCACTATTGCATCCTTAGTAAATGTGAGATCTGTTGGCTGCCCTGAAGGAAACGGAAGTCACATTGGACTTGGTGGCCAGACTTGATCCCTAGCCGCCTCATTTGACTGCTTACTCCTAAAAATCTACTCAAGCCAGTAATGTTACAGTCCAACCCTGAAAGCTGTGATTCTTCTTAGATATTTGGAGCTGAGCCAATGAAACCCAAGCATCACTTCCCTTCTTCCGGCATTCCGGCACTTCCTCTGCATCTTTGCAGAGCATTCCGTCCTACCTCGGACCCTGCCACGCTGCCTGTCTTCCAGTTCTCCCACCACTTGCCACTGCATTGTGGGTCCTCTGGGCATGGCCTGCCTCGCTCGATGCACTCCTATTTGGAAGCCAGAAGCAGGAGATTTTACCGTAAAACTCCATCGTTCCAGCTTTTCTACACAAATCAGAGCCTTGGCAGCATGGGGCCCTTCTCCCGGAGGACCAGAGGAGGTAGACTTTCCTCTCCACCAGCGGCTGCTCCTGTCTTTCCTCTCACGCCCCCCCCCCCTTACACTAGTTACAGTACTGGCTTGGCCACGGCAGGGATGCGGTCTTGCCAAATCTGATCTAAGCTGATAAGGAGTAAAGAAGGTTTTTCCAACTGTCCCCTTAGTTAGAAGGTTCTCTCACATCAATAGAATCAGTGCCGACATTGTACATTTGTACCTTGGTTCTTCTTCTTCATCTTCCTTCCCCCATTCCTTCAAAATGGAGCTCTCTCAGTTTTCAAGACATGCTTTGACATAATTGGCTGATGCCTCAGCATCGTTGCCGTGCAAACATTTCAGCCATTGTTAGGGCTGACCATTTCTTAGACCCCGGCTTTGACCCTCTTCTCCTTCTAGATTTCATCTGACTGGTACCAATGTCTTTTGCATTGAAACACACACACACACACACACACACACACACACACACACACATATATTTTGTTTGTATATGTACATACAAAATATAGTTTACAAACCTAAAACAGCTTTGAAATAAGAGTATCAATTATATCAGTGTTTTCCAAGTTTTTCCCTAAAAATGGAGGGGGCGTGAATGAGAGCATTCTGTGACTGTAACATTTTTTGGAAGTTTCTAGCAATATTAGGAATTTATGAGAATTTCACATTTGATGCCATAAAATATATCCATATTTTTAATATAAAATACATTTTTAAATTAAACATTTACTATCAACTCTAACTGACATTTCAGAAAGATGACTCCTGCTTTTTTCTGGGGTCTTGAATGGTTACCTAAGACATGCATTAATTATTTCTGAGGGAAAAGTACTTCAGAGGTTCACTTTATGAGTAATAACTATAGCCTTTTTGGTTTTTTCAATTTTTATTTTTTAAAGAATTTATTTATTTTAGAGAGGAGTGGTGAGGAGGGGCAGAAGGAGAAAATCTCACACAAACCCTCCTATGAGCACCAGGCTTGATCCCACGACCCTGAGATCATGGCCATGAGCTGAAATCAAGAGTCAAACACAGAACTGACTGAGCCACCCAGACTCCCCTAAATATGGTCTCTTTCATTTTTCCACCAAGCCTGGAGAAGTCGCACTGAAAAATGCTAAAAGTTAAAATTTGGAGACTGCATGGTTATTTTAACAAAAAGAAAATGAGTTTTTTAGTCCTAGACTTATGGTTAAATACCAGGTTGCCATTTTCTAGTTGTTTTGTGCAGGAAACTTATTCAACATCTTTGAGCTATAGTATCCTAATCTCTAAGTATAAAATACAGGAGTGCCTGGGTGGCTCAGTCAGTTAAGCATCTGCCTTTGGCTCCGGTCATTACCCTGCAGTCCTGGAATCAAGCCCCACATCAGGATTATATTTTAAGCATATAGCAGCCAATCAATACATCATCGCTATTATTATTATAATTTAGACAGTAGTGTGAGTTCTAAATTACTGGTTTTTAATCTCTAATGGGTGGAAAAATACTTATTTTTACATATAAATCAATGTAAATAAAGATAAATTACTTATTGCCTAGTAAAAACTATTTTGGGGGGTAGATAAAATCATTATACTATATGGTTCTCAATCACAGTGAGTTTATATTCTTAAACTAATATCGCATAGCCCCCTTTCCAAAGAATATAAATAAAAATCTTAAAACTGGTGTTTCTGAAGCCTAGGTCTTCTTATAGCCAAACTGTCAAGGAGCTTGTTAAAAATTCAGCTTTCTAGGCCTTCTGAATCAGAATGCTCTGTTGCCTGGACTTCTAAATTAAAAAAAGAAAAAAACAAAAGGGCTTGCTAAACAAACATTAGGAGTCACTGCAGTAGGTGATCGCTCACTCCCACTTTGCTTAGGACTTTTCTGATTCTGGCACGGGAAGTCCCATGTCCTGTGTTCTGACACCTGCCCTAGGCCCACGCCAACCTGGGTGGTGAGTCCCCCTAAAAAGTCCGATGGTGGGTATTAAGGAGGGCACGCACGTATTGCATGGAGCACTGGGTGTGGTGCATAAACAATGAATCTTGGAACACTGAAAAATAAAATAAAAAACAGAATTTATTACCAAGATCTAGCTATATAACAAAAACAACACAATGTTTGCAAAGCCTTGGCATTTAAATTAAGCTTTTGAAAAACAGGAAAGAAAGGAAGAGAAGTAACAATTCCACTGAGATGAAGCTTAGTCAAGAATCAAGACTGGGTAACTTTGAAAATCACCAATTCATTCTTGGTGTTCGGCTGACCTCTGGTGGAGAGTGCTTTTAACTACAACAAATTGAAAGTCGATTTGGGAATGAAATCTACTCTGCATTAAATTTCTCCTTTGATATTAGACACATGGAGGAAGCGCTCTGTGATTATGCCATAGATGTCCTTTCTCAGGCTGTGTCCGTGCCACAGAATCACACAGAGGGGATGACTGTGCTCACTGCTGCCATTGGTACGCACCTTCTCCCAGGTACTCGCGGGAAGAATCTGCTTTGCATGAAATCTGTAAGTAGAGGGGGCGCCTGGGTGGCTCATTCGGTTAAGTGTCTGCCTTCAGTTCAGGTCCTGATCCCGGGTCCTGGGATGGAGCCCCCATCGGGCTTCCTACTCAGCAGGGAGCCTGCTTCTCCCTCCACCTACTGCTCCCCCTGCTTGTGCTTTCTCTCTCTCTCTCTCTGATAAAGAAATAAAATCTTTAAAAAAAATCTATAACTAGAGAGTCAATGTAAAACCGAGTCTAAGTCCTGGTCTCTGCATCGGATGTGTCCTCAGCTCTAACATACCCTTGTCCCAGATTTCCATGTGTCTCTCCTTTGCTTCCTTCAGAGCTCTGATTAAATACTGTCAGAGCCCTTCCTGGTCACACTGCACAAATACCAACTCTTTTCTGGCTACTTTCTCTTATCCTTAGCCTACTTCAGTCCTCTCGACACCAGTCAGCCACACCCGACATCTCTTCATTTCTCTCTCTCTCTCTCTCCGTCATTGTTTCCACTAGAAAAACACAGGGAGTTTGCCTAAATTGTTTGCTGTTACATTGACAGCATTTAGGTCAGGAGGCCTAGCAGGTTATCAGCAGGTGCACAATATGTATTTACTGAATGAATGAATGAATGAATGGTTGATTCTTAATTAGCATAATGCCAACTCTCTGAAAGCCAGCCAGCAGCCAAACACAATGCATGAATCCTTGCAAATCAAAGTTTTAGTTAAAGGAAATCACCTTCCTCCTGTCCTTTCATAAGGAAACGCCCCAGTTACCTAATTTCACAAACTGGAAATAGAGTGGTGATGACAGCCAGAGTGCCTCGCAGGCCTGGACAGGCCCGGCACAGGCTGGCTGTGAGGCGGTGTGGGGCCCCAGGCGCCGGGCGGGTCTGAAGTCTTCCAGAGTCACCTCAGGCTGGGTACAAAAGCCCTTGGGCAAAACCCCAGGAGGTGTGTGGGGGGTATCTTTATGAAGCTTCCGCATTACTGGATGAATCAAAGAATTAGTAGGCAAACAGGATGGAAAGTGAGAGGCAGGAAGATTAGGAAGTGCTCCCTCCGAAGGCCAAGCGCTAAGCTCTGTGTTGGTTTGCACAGTAGGAGAAGCATGTCTGGGTGGGAACAGTTGCCTAGGGACTTCCTAGCTTTGAAATGTGGGCAAGTCCAATCTTGCTGCGTTGTTCTCATCTCAAAAGCAGGATAAAGAAAGGAGATCATCTGTGTAACGTCCCATGGTAAGTACTTGGCGAGTGTGAGCTGTCTGGGGCAGGCACACCAGATGGATCCGACGTTATTGGACAAGTCATGCCATCCAAACACGGTGCACCTGTGTGTCCCTCAGCGCACTCTCTCCATGACCATCCGCTCTAAACAACCCAGGGGTTAACTTGGTCATTCCCATTCTTCTCTGGTGTTTGTATTCCCACTAACTTTTATTCAGTAGTTCACAATGGGCCAGAAAACCGAAAACCAACATGGCAAAGAAGGATTGCTCAACTTTGGACAATTCTTCTTTCATTTATTAATTGAGTAAACTACAGTTGTGATCTGAAATATAGGGATTTCATAGTTTTACTCTTAGAGAACCTGTTCAAAGGTAGTAGGAAATCCATGTGTTTTTTCTCTTTTTATTCTTTTTTAAAATTATCATTTATTTGTTTATTTGTTTTTATTTTTTTTGACAGACAGAGATCACAAGTAGGCAGAGAGGCAGGCAGAGAAAGAGAGAGGGAGAAGCAGGCTCCCCGCTGAGCAGAGAGCCCAGTAGAGGGCTCGATCCCAGGGCCCTGGGATCATGACCTGAGCCGAAGGCAGAGGCTTTAACCCACTGAGCCACCCAGGTGTCCCTCTCTTTTTATTCTTAATCTCTTTATTCAAAATCAGAAGACCACAATAAAATTAACTAGATGTTTTTCCTTACCTCATAATTCAAAGCTATCTATATTGCGATTTAGAAAGGCAAACTGCCAAGGGACAGTTCCCTTCATTGAAATATCCTACAGTCCTCAACACTTAGAACCAGACTTGTGAAGAAAACTGCTTTTCGTTTCACCAACATTTTATGATTTCTTTATGCTGTGCTAATCACTGTAACATATTTATCTATAGGTAAGACTTTAGCCAAGAATCGGAAAATAAATCTATAAATGCTTCTGTGTTATCTAAAATTACAAGCACTAAAGCTAACACAATTATATTTTGAATCAGAAGACTATGGACCAAGAGCCAGAGCATACTGATCCTATTAGCAATTCTAACAATGGTTTGAATTACCAAACCCTATTTCCTTTGAAGCACTCAGAAATGGGGAAGACTCCAAGGCCTAGAAAACAACATCGTAAGGTAAGAAAAAATGTGCAGGAACAAAACCTTCTCTATTACTGCAGAAAACAGGAAATAATCACAGTTGGTCCTAAATCTATTATTAAATCAAACAATGCCTTTTAGAGATACCTTGTAAGTCAAAACTCACTTTGATGGGTCAGGTGTCAATTACCTTGACTAGTCACTTAAATACAAAATCTTTTTCCAAATAAAGACATGTAGATGAAACAGTATTTGTTTGTTTCATGCTATTCTTTAATTATTTATATACAGAATTACACTTGTGATTATGTTCCATGTGGACGTTTTAACTCAATCAAAGGAAAGATCCTTGAGAGTGATAATAAAGGTCATTTTTTTTTGTAATGTTTTCAGGTTTCTGAACACAACTTTACTCGTAAAACAAGGATTTTGTTGTTGGTGTTGGTGTTTTTCTTTATAAAACAAATTGTATCATAACTTCGGTGTAGTTAAAGATAATGTCATTTATCCACAGACATTAAGTCAATATTAAAACTTTCTAATATTGCTTAATATATCTATTGTCTTACAAAATCTCTTTACCCCATATAGACCGCTAATGTTGTCCTTAATGTATTCTAGATAAACTGCCTCTATGCACATAAATAACTGCCTTGTCCTTGTTCATGAGGATGTGCAAACAGAACCTAGAGGAATTCATGCTACCAGTTTTTAATATTTCACAGGAAATAATTTTGTTAACAGTCTTTGATTAAATAGGACTTTGCTATAAAATTTTGGACCTTTGACTGAAAATATGTCTGAGAAGATCATAACAACGGATAGTGCTTGAAAACAATGATAAAAAGTGCTTAGAAGTTTTTTTCAACTTTTTACTTTGGTGTGATCTCAGACTTACAAGAAAGTTGCAAGAATATTAGAAAGAATTTCCATATACTTTTTATCTAGATTCCCTAAGTGTCAACATTTGTCACCTTTGCTTTGCTTTATTGCTCATTCTTTTGCTTTCTAATATGTTGTACCCCACAAAGTATAATTTTCTCTCTCTGCATATACTTGTTCTTCAGTTTTTGAAACTAAGTGGCAAAATGATGCCCTGTTATTCTCAAATGTTTCAGTAAATATTTCCTAAGTACAAAGACATCCTCCTACTAATTAAGATAACTATTATCAAAATGAGAACATTAACATTGATATTATGATCTAATCTATGGACATTATTCACATTTTGGCCCATTGTCCCAATAAAATCTTTTATAGCAAATGAAAATTCTGGATCACACACTGACCTCGGTTATTATGTCCTTCTGGTCTGCTTTCATCTGGAACATTCCTCAGTTTTTCTTTGTTTTCATAACCTTGATAACTTTGAAGAATATAGGCCAGTTATTTTGCAGAATGTCCTTAAACTTGCTTTTATGGGACACTGCCACATAATTAGATTCGGTTTATACATTTTTGGCAGGACTATCGCAGGACTATGTTGTGGTCCCTGAGCATCAGGAGGTACATGATGTCACTTTGTCCGACTCCTGTTGATATTTACTTTGATTACGTCTTTAAAGTGGAGTCTAGGGGCACCTGGGTGGCTCAGTGGGTTAAAGCCTCTGCCTTCCTCTCAGGTCATGATCCTGGGATCGAGCCCAGCATCGGACTTTCTGCTCGTCAGGGAGCCTGCTTCCTCCTCTCTCTGCTTGCCTCTCTGCCTACTTGTGATCTCTGTCTGTCAAATAAATAAATAAAATCTTTAAAAAAAAATAAAGGGGGTCTACCCATTTCCCCCATGTAATGCTATATTTTTCGAATGCAACAATATTTATTGCATTATATAATATTTATTTATTAATATTAATTAATCAATATATAAATATATAATATATTTAAATAAATGTATTAATTAATCAATGTTAATTTGATAATGTTTATTTATTATATAATAAAATGATCTCTAATAATGCAATAAATATTGAAATAAATAAATATTAATATTTATTGCATTATTATTAGAGATCATTTGAGAGTAAGGATTATAAATTCCTGTTGCTCATCAGACTTGCATCTACTAGTTTTAGCATCTGCTGATGATTCTTTTGGAATCAATTATTGATATGATGGTTGCCAAAGCATGTTTATCTAATCTCACAATAGTACTTGTTTAATCAGATGTAAGATATATTCTACAATTGTGTTTTGTCTTTTCATAGTTTAAGTCTTAGTGGATTTTTATGTTCTCATTTTTTTGAGACACTCTTTGTTCCATCTAAGAGAGCTATAAACATTGTCTACATCATTTGGTAAAAAGCTACACATGGTATAGTTCATTTCCTTTTTATAATAAGTAATTTTTTGTATTAGCCACATTGTTTTAATAATTTTTAGAATAAAAAATTATGCTGACAGTTTGAGGAGTGCAACATGTTATATATAAAGGGACATCCTTAAGAAAGATGTTCTCCTTTCTTTGACTTGGGCTTTAGGTACCCTCACTAAGGCCTAAATTTATCAAGCGCAGGTCCATTTTTTTACAGTATTCTGATTATTTGCTGTTGAAAACAGGAGCTGTAGAAATATTTTTAACAAAAGTACCACTCTTTTTATTTTTTTTTTCTTAACTCTATGACACAGTGTGGTTCAGATTTATATGACACAGCAAAGATTTTTCCATAATTTTTATATTCTGACTCTTAAAAAAAAATGCCACTTTAGTTACAATGCTAGTGGGCAAAAAGGTTTTAAAAATTCTATATTATTGGGTAGTCTTTGCAAAGACATTTTTTCAATTTTACCAACCCCAATAGACTAGACTTTAATGATATTCTACCATTCTCCATCTGTATAATCACAATATGGAGATCTGAAGAGTGGATCTAATGCTTATCAATCCATAAACATTACCTCTAAATTTAGGTACACTTCATCTCTGAGTATTGGAATGTCGTATTTGAAAAATTAGTGACCCAGTTAAGAGGAATGGGGAAGGTCTTTATCTTTTAAAAATAATTTGAATTGGTAATATTACAGAGAAAAATTGAGAATTATTTTGTGATAAAATGGGAAATAAAATTGGGGAAAATCCTAGCATAGAACCATGGAATGACATTTATTGGTGGTAGCTGACACTCAGGTAATCACTTTCATTTTATTATGCACCCTATCATCAAATAATGCCATGGAAGTGGTTGATTAGTACTTTTGGACCTATGCTTCTGGATGTATAATTTGTTACCATAAATATCTGCTGGTTGGGATCATGGATTAAATGAATAATACCTTAGTACAGCTGTTCCATGGTTTCTGATATTCACATTTAACTTAACTATTTTTTTTAAATTATTGTTTCTTCTTACTTTGCTTTGGCAAAAAAATTGAGGAAATAAGTTCACTGAACGGATGTTAACATTCATTTTTATTCAGATGAGACAGGGTGACACCATAATTTAATGATACAATTTGTAACAAGGACAAAGGTCTGTGAGGGTAGAAATCACATTACTGTATCTCCCTCTCCCTTTATAACTTTATAATAATAAAGTTATATATATAAAATAATCTACATCATTACCCTGTCTCCTCCCAAACCTCACCTCCACATCCAATTCACTCCCAGGCCTTTTCTCAATCCCTAACCATCCTCAAACTGCTCTGCTTATAACTTAACTAGAATTCATTTTATGTTCAGAGATAAATATTCATAATATGTAGTTTTCACAGATTAATTTTACCTATGGAGCAGAAGATGAATGCTTTCTTCTAACCATCAAGAACTTTCAAAATTGACCCCCAAAGCCCCTTAAATACATATCAGTACAAGGATTTTACAATAATGTTTCTAGTTTTAAAATAATGTTTTACAAACCTCAAATCATCTTAATCTTTAAGTATTCTATTGGCAGTGAAAGAAGCATGGCTTTGTATGTGTATATACATATGTATCATACATATATTTGTACTGTACATCATATATGTATATGACATAAATTATTTAATAAATCAACTGCTATCCTTCAGTCAATGCAGTTTTCTTTTTTTTAAAGATTTTATTTATTCATCAGAGAGAGAGAGACACAGTGAGAGAGGGAACACAAGCAGGGGGAGTGGGAGAAGGAGAAGCAGGCTTCCTGCTGAGCAGGGAGCCCGATGCGGGGCTTGATTCCAGGACTCTGGTAGCATGATCTGAGCCAAAGCCAGACGCTTAATGACTGAGCCACCCAGGCACCCTCAGTCAATGCAGTTTTTAACACATCTACAGCCAACAGATAAGTAAAATGTCTAATTCTGATTAAATGATTCATTCCTACAGCTTGAAGCCATTTTCATATCATTTAAGGATCAATGAAACAGCAGAAAATCAATGGTGGTGAGACGGCTCTAGAGCTTCATGACTGCCTTTGTCTTACTATTATTATTTTTTTCCCCGAAAGCAAATTTAACCAGCTTATGCTTTTCACACTTTTCTGTGGTCAGAACAATCAAATCAGCATGACAGTGTCTGCCGCACTAGGATCAAGTTTTTTTTTTGAATGACTTCTCTTTCCTGTTAGCTCTCCAGTTTATTCTTGTCTCAGAATCTAAATGACTCATGCACCTTTTTGTCCAATCCAATTCGCACTTACCAACAGTGTGAACTTGCCTGTTTGAACAGCGTGGGGGGGGGGGGTCCTACTAGGGGAGGCAGGAACCTTACAGAAAAGAGCCAGAGGTCAGAGTGCTTCCCTTAGGGAGATGGGTGAACGCCCCAGTCCCTGGGGTTTTCTCCTTCTCCCTCACACAGATGCCACACTCTGTGCTTCCTTATCTCAGTGGAATTTCCCTGCAGTGGGCGAGAGGATGTATCAGTCCATCAGTTCCCTTTTGATGTGTAAACAATCAAAGTGTCAGTGGCCTAAAACCACCATGGTTGACTATTTCCCATGCTGGTTGGCTGGGAGGTTCTTCTCTCTAGGTGGTGTTGGCTGAAGTCATCAGTATGCCTGCATTCACTTGATAACTATATTGAGTTGGGAAGTCCAAGAACGTTCCCTTCACAGGTCTGGGGCCTTAATGTTGGCCCTAGGCTGAGACACCTCATTGTCTCACTGCATGTGGCCTCTCTCTCCATTAGTGCATCCTGGACTTTAAGCATGGAGGTTCAAGGATCTAAGAGAGCAAAGCTTCCAGACCTAAAAAGGGCTAGTCCCTGAAATGGTAGAGTGTTATTTCTGCTGGTAGGCAAGACAAGTCCCACTCTACTGAGCTAGGCCAGCCTGACTCAAGATGTGTGCATATGTGTGTGTGTGTTTGGGGTGTTGGGGGATGACTGGATGCTACCTCTTAATAGAATGAGAGTCATGGACACACAGGCTGGGAAGTTCTGAGACTATTTATAGGAAAGGTTCCGTTTTTGCTTGTTTGTTTCCCAGATTAATTTCCCCCACTTTTCAGTAATCATAGCCATATTGCCACAAGAAATCATTCTTCCTACCCTCAGTCCATATAATCTCAGAGAAGTTCCATCCCTAGCTCAGGACAAAGTTTGGGAGCTTGGTTTGAGTTGTTCAGAGCATTATGAATTTAGGAGAGAAAAATGTGACCCAATCAAGTCATGTGGAGGTAACAAAGTTTTTTTCTGTTCCTTCTGGGAAAGAGACCCTCATTCTCTTCCCTAGCGGACTTAAGGCTAAAATCATGTGGTTAACCAGAGATAATGAGTGGAGAATCAGTCAGGGAGGAGGTTCAAGCTGAGAAAGTAGAGCCAAAACCTGGAGAGAGGAAATCCAGACCCTGCTGGCATCATTTGAATTCTGGAATAGAGCTTGCTGGAAGCCCACACTCCACCTTAGTTTTCTTGGTGTTCTAACGCAATTCTTTATGCGTAATGAATGCTGTATGAGTTGGGTGTCCGTTCACTTGACCAGAAGAGTTCTAACCAATAAAAGGAGAAAGCTAAAGTTGTCTACAATCGCATTTCCTTCTTGGCTTTTGTGGCTCAACATTTCAATGTCTTGAGGGAAGGGAGTGAGGAGAAATAATTCATCTGTGAGAAACAGAAAGAGAGAATGAAGGGTTTTCCCAACATTAACAAAGAGTTTTTTTTGGTTTTTTTTTTTGGTCAGCTTGAAATTGAAAGTGGGCAGAGGAAAGGTTGTTATCTGATGCTGTGGGCCAGTTCTCTGAGGAGGAGGCCAGGCCCCGAAGGGAAAGAGACACAGCCAAGTGTGACATGGAGGCTGCCGAGCTGGCTGGCTTGAAGGACCCACGGAGAAGGTGATGATGAGAGCCTGCAGGCACGATTGGAAAATAACACATTGAGACTCCCAGGACTTTGTCATATCCCTGTGGGGAGCGCCCTGGGGACCCCTACATCTGAGAGCCTGGGATCTCCAAGGAATTTAGACTGAAGTAGATAATACATTAACTTAGCAAATGAGATAATGAATTTCTACAACTGAATCTGTGGACTGAGACTTACACATATGCAGGGCTCGTAAAGTACGTGAACTAAGGCAAATGACTGAGGGTTTCCAGGTGGTGGTGTTCCACCATACAAAAAGCTGAAGGGTGAAGGACATGGCATTGAAAAACATCTCAGGCGCTATGGTAACTGGAGTGTGTGTGAGTGTGCACACACGTGTAAAATTTCAAGTCACACTGAGCACCTACTATGTGTCAGACTCGATGTTGGGAACACAGTGATGGGAGGAATAAGCCTGATTCCTGTGTGGTCAGAGTCTTAGTTGCGTGGGCACGTGATTACCAATGAAAGGTGAGCTCTCTGCTGGGAGGAGTACTGGGGCCGCGGGGAGCCTCTAGAAGGGGTGCCTGTCCACATCTGGAGTCATGCAGAGCCGTCGGATCCAAGTTGGAAAATAAAGCCAGTGGATATTTGCAGAGCAAAGTAGGGGAGGAGGTTTGGTGGGGGCAAGAACTGTGGTAGGCTGAAGGAACAGCATATTTAGCAGAAGGAACAGCATATTCAGCTCAAGGAACAGCATATTCCTGAGTGGAGAGAAAGCATAGTAAGTCACAGGAACCAAGGGGATAATGCGCAGGTGAGACTTACACACTGACGTGGCAAGTGGAAACCATGGGAGATGAGGCTGGAGAACTGAGCAGCATAAAGCCACTTAGATGCCACTTAAAATTGTTCGAGTCTTATTTTAATGTTTAAGTAGACGATGCTAAGCCAGGAAATGAAATAGCCAGATTTGCATTTTTTGGATGACAAATTTGGCTGCAGAATAGAGGATAAAATGGTGTAGGTAAGGAGGCCACTGAGGAATTATATGTTGTAGATGGGATGGTTTCTGACAGCCCACTCCTGCTCCGAAACGCCCTTGTCACTTCCAGGCTGTGCCGTCCCCTCTGGCGCAGATGTCCCCCTTCCAGGCTATAGAATCAAACCCCCTAGAGCTCTATGGTGGTCTCAGAGTGGCTTGTCGCTTCTCCTAAGAAGCTTTCACCATTTCGGGCGCCTGGGTGGCTCAGTGGGTTAAGCCGCTGCCTTCGGCTCAGGTCATGATCTCAGAGTCCTGGGATCGAGTCCCGCATCGGGCTCTCTGCTCAGCGGAGAGCCTGCTTCCCTCTCTCTCTTCCTGCCTCTCCATCTACTTGTGATTTCTCTCTGTCAAATAAATAAATAAAATCTTTAAAAAAAAAAAAAAAAGAAGCTTTCACCATTTCATTTGGATCACATCCCCAGAGCTCTGCTAAGAATGCCACGAAATGCTTCCACACACCCCTCCCTAATCTGCATCCCCATACAGAAATTAATAGTATAATTATCAGTTCGTAGTAATAATACACTGAATTCAGGGTTTGAGGGAAGGACTGCCTACGTTATGTTTGTGCAACAGAATAAGCACATAGGGAGCTTTACACCAAAACACATGGTCATCATGGAGATTGATTGGAATTCCCAGGCAGTTCTTTCCTCACAAGACTTGAGTGTTGTCCTGCAAACGTAACTGAGTGCCTAGAGTAAATACATTAATGGAATCAAAGGAACTCTAAACCCAAGTTAGATCTATCAGCACCAAAGACAGTACCATAACTCAAATGTTGCAGTAAAAACAATACCGGGCATCGCCAAAGAAGCCAACGAATAAAGAAACTTGAAAGTGCTTCTCTTTATTAAAGAAATATATGAGGTGTGATGTGATGGGCTTTAAACAGGACTCGCTTCAGAACCACCACTCGATGAAGCCCCTTATTGTAGCTCACAGCAGGGCTGTTAGATTCAGAATAGATAAGGGATGTCCGGTTCTTCTACGTAAAACGTAGATCACACTTGAACTGTGTTTTAACTCATGTGCTCCTGGTGTCCTGAAATAATTTATTATACAATAAATATGTGGGATTCATCACAGTCTTCAAAGGTTTTTGGGGGGGGGGGGATTATCAAATCGTGTTGATCTTGGTAATATCTAAAGTGAAGTGAACAACATTTAAAACTGCTTTATTGGTGGAAAAAAGGACATCTCAGTTGTTCCTGGTAACTGGAAGGCATTTACATCTTCCCCATATCCTTCGGGCCATGCAGAATGCCATATTGTTCACTATGCTTATTTTAGCTGTAGGATCCACAGGTCTTCTCACGCCAATCATTACAATGTTTTGCCTTTCACACTTGTGCTTTTATTATCTAAAGGGCCTCTGTGATTCCTTAAACATTCTTATGTGACTTTGAACAATAGTGTTGGATGTGTCTGTTTACATCAGGGGTACATGTAGTAATTTACAGTGCACGGTGTAACCTAACGCTTTTTGAAAAAAGTACCGATTGGGGACATACTCTCTAAATTTTCTTTGAGGTCACTGTCAAACGCTTAAAAATTATCTTTTGGAGGGGATTCCTCCCTCCCCCCCAAATGTGGAAAGAAAGACACTAAATTTGAATTAGTTTTTTATTCAATAAGTTTTTTTAAAAATTTCAAAAAATAAGGTTCTTTTTAATTTCAAAAAATAAGGTTTTTAAAAAATTTTTTTTGAGGACAATCAAAATGTACTAATATAATCCATAAACATTCATTGGCCTTTGCCAGCTTTTTCTAAATAATTATCAATGACCCACACTGAACAACTTCCCAATGTTGCTATTTTTTTTAGGGGGGTTGTATTTTTCAGTCCTTTTTGTCCTGATACTGCTCTCACGTATAAAACTTCACATGCTACCGTCCTGTCTGTCCTTCATGGGGTAGATCTGGGCTGGTCTGTAAGCCACATAGACCAACCGTACTGTGCTGTGCTCTTGACTAAGCCAGCCTCCTGCAGGTGGTCACCTGACCTCCCGCAGGGCCAATCAGATTCCTCCACAGCTGGACTACGGACAGGTGGGGTGAAGCTCCTTCTCTGTAGGGCTTCTGTGCTAGGAAAAGTACTTTAGGGATATTAATGCCATCTTTCCTATCACGTGCAGAAAACAGAGAGTCTTTCCGAAGATTTTACCGGTAAGAGGGACAGAGTGAGCGCCTAGGGAGGAGGTGAAACCTAATTGCTGTGTGAAATGTGGTAAGACAAGGTTGTAAGAATGAACTGTTCTGTAGAAGAAAAGGTGGGGATATTCTGAAAGCAATACCCATACGAAACTTTTGATAAAGCTTATAGGCACCCCTCACACAAGACGTCTCATGTTTTGTTGTCCACAGAAGAAAGGCAGCCTATATTTTGGTCCTCTTAACTCAGGAAGCTGGTTTTTGATGACCTGAGGGACTTTGACCAGAGTTAGCTTTTTTTCTCTCCAACTTTTTGCCTGTTTTGCTTGTTATTTTTCCTTCTTTCTCCCCTACTCTTTGTGTGTGTGTGTGTTTCTCATTTTCTAATACTTTTCTTTTTTCTCACTTTTTCTTTAATTTTTCTTTTTGTATTTTTACTTTTTCTATTTGCCTTTTTCTCAGCTTTTCCTTTTTCACTTTCTTTTTCTTACTTTTACTTATTCTTTTTTAAACAAAAAATTTTTTCTTCTTTTAATTTTAATTTTTAATTCTCTTTTTCTTATTTTTCTTAGTTTTTTCATTTTTCTTTTCTTTTTCTATTTATCATTTTTTTCCTTGATTCATATTTTGTCATTTTTTAAAAATTTAGCTTGTTGGTATTTATTTTTATTTGCTCTTTTTTTGTTGTTGTTATTGTGTTTTGATCCCTTTGGAATGACTAGTTCATTAAGTGAACTGTATTAGTCAGGACTCTTCAGGGAACCTATGTAAAATAAGGAACTGGTTCACATGATTATGGAAACGGAGAAGTTTCGTGATCTGCCATCTGCAAGCTGGAGACCCAGGAGTGTGATTGGTGTAATTCAGTCCCATCTGAGTCTTGAGAACCAGGGAAACTGACGGCTTAAATCCCAGCTTGAGAGCAGAAGATGAGATGAGATAGTTTGGCTCAAGAAGGGAGTCAGAACAAGAGGACAGAAACAGCTATGGGTAGGAGCCCAGCAAAAGTAAAAGCTGCTGTGTGTGCATTGTATACACCTGCCCAGAGGGCTTCATGTAGTGGAGGACGGAGGTGCGCCAACCACCTCGCTGTTCCCTCAGTGGGGCTCAAATTGGGAGGCTCTCCAATACCACCATGATCTTCAAAACCACTGTCTCCAGAATAACTTATAAGACTGCCAGGAGAAGACTGGGGACAAGAGGGGAAGTTGTCCCAAGACCTTAATCTACAACATTGCAAGGGAAGGCCCTGAATCCCTCAAAATTCTCTTGTGACCCAACTAAAATAAATACAAAGCAAAATCACAATAATCAGATCTTCCCTCAAGGGAAACCAAATCTGGATATGACCATCCAAAGAGTGGGACAAATGTCAGTGAAGTGGACTGGGGACTACATCTGGGAGCTGTGGTGTTGGTTTTGCTTGTTGGGAAAATCAGGCATGAAGGTCGCGAAGGTCCATTCTGTATGACAAATACGGCCATAAAAGAACCACCCTTTATAAGCCTGAAGAAATAAGCAAAAAACCAAACCAAACCACAACAACAATATAAGTCTTATGGTTGGAAACTGCAGTCTCCAAAACACCAGCTTGATCTCCCTAAAACACCCCTTTTATCATTTGTTGTCCTGCTCAAGGATCCATGGCTTTTCTTGACTCTTTTCACATAAAAATTATATTGATTGGTTTTATGGTCATCCATAAATACTTTCCATTGCTTTTGTCCTTTAAGATTTATATTTGCAACTATCACTTGCACCCTCTTTAAAATGCGATCTTTTTAAACACATTACCTTATTTAAATCTGACTCAAACTTTGTTTTATTTTTCCCCAACTTTTTTTTTTTAAAGATTTTATTTGACAGAGAGAGAGAGATCACAAGTAGGCAGAGAGGCAGGCAGAGAGAGAGGGGGAAACAGGCTCCAGAGAGCCTGATGCGGGACTCAATCCCAGGATGCTGGAATCATGACCTAAGCCAAAGGCAGAGGCTTAACCCACTGAGCCACCCAGGCGCCCCTATTTTTCTCCAACTCTTAGTATCATTGTAGTGGATTTTAGAATTGCTTACGGATGACATTCCCAACACTTGCCCTCAACACCAGGAACCGCCATCTCTTCTGGACATTGCAAGCGTCTTCTTTGGTCTTACCCTAGGTCTTTTTGTCATCCCAGATTTCTCAACCTCTGAAATCTTAAGGTCGTCTTTGGCAATATTTGAATATAATCTGTCTATATCCACTTTTAAAGCTTTATTTCCATGAACTCTTCTTTTAAACTTCATTTATACTTTCCGTAATTCGACCCCTCTTTTGCCTCAGCTGATGTTCCTGGAGTTCTCTTCCTTCCTGTTCTAATTCAGATCCAAGATGCATTATTTAGACGTTTTTTTCTCCCAACAGCCATAACATTTTTCTCCCTATCTTTCTATGATGACCTCCATGAGAGCTCTCAGCCGTCTATGCATCCAGTTCCCTGTTTCATCCAGTCTCCTGGGCACTGCTAAAGTAATCGCAAAGAGGTAAGCTGGCTTTTCTTGAAGTCTGCGTTCAGTCTTGGCTACAACTTCAATGCTGCTGGATGTTTCTTTTACTTACCATGGTCAGCTCCCTCCCTGTACCTTCCCACAGCTTTACCAAGCTTCACGACTTCTCTGAAGTGGAAACAGCGCTAATATGATCTTTTCCAGCACCTCTCTTTCCTAGTGCCAAAAGAATACTGAGGCTATCACGACTGTCTTTGGTCCACCTCTGTCCCAAAGCTCCGTACTTAAATGAAATCTTTCTTCTTTCCTTCTTTCATTCTCTCTCCCAACCTTTATTCCTATCTCAGAGGATTGTAATTTTTTTCTTCTTCTTTGTAGCTTATTCGTCCCCTTTGCTCCAGATCCCTTCTCTTCCTTCTACTCTAAGAAGTAGATCTAAGATCATTATCTCATATCCAGTAGTATACTAAACACGCTCATATTCTTTTATAGTTAAACAAACTTCCTTGATCCTAACACGTACTAGTTACTGCCTTATCTTCTTTCTTTCCCTGATGAGCCATGAATAGTGTGTCTACAGTATTTTCCTAATCCCTACTTCTCATTATTCCTCTTCAAACTTCTCTGCTCCTCACCCTTGACAATACTCTTGCTAATTGTTGGAGGAGGTCATCAGTTGACCAGGGAGCTGGATCTAGACATTGAGGGCTCCTCACCCCCTCCGTGTCCTTGGAATGTGCGTTCTGTCCAGTGTACTAGGATCTGCTTCAAGAACATTGCTTTGAGGCATGCCTGGGTAGCTCAGCCAGTTTAAGCACCTGCCTTCGGCTTGGGTCATGATCTCTGGGTCCTGGGATCGAGCCCCGCATTGGGCTCTTTGCTCAGTGGGGAGTTTGCTTCTCTCTCTCACTCTCCTTCTGTGCTTTCTCTCTCTCTCTCAAATAAATAAATAAAAATCTTAAAAAAAAAAAAGAACACTGCTTTGAGAGAGTAACATGTTATTGACACTGTCTGAATGGTAAAGGTGACTGAACCCCATTAAGCTGTCTGTATCAACTCTTAAGCTTCTGGTGGGTGAGTCCGGAGATCTACTTGTCTTGTGGCCACCAATGACAAGCCTTCTACATGTGTCCCCTTGCTTATTAATCCTGCCACCTACTTGTCTGGAGTGGTCGGCCTCTTTCTTCATTTCTCCCTGCCTCTGTGTACAGCGGCCAGGTTCAAATTTCACTTTGGGAGTACCTGAGGTTGAGTTAACCAACATGGAAGTCTCACCAGTCTCATAACTGGTGTCATAACTGCCAAATCCAAAGAGAGCGTTTCAGTCCTTATCTTATTGGCCCCGTCTGTGGTATCTAATCCAGTTGGCCATTCCTGTGGGGAAAATTACCCCACCTGGGTTCTTTCCCTAGCCCAAGAGGATTCTTTGCCCTCCTGTGTATGGACCCCTTGCCTACAGCTATTAAATGTTTGTGTGTTCTAATTTCTCACTGTTGATGATCTTTTTCTCTCAATTCTGCATTCTCCCTGAATGAATCAAATCACGGTGATGCTGGAAAAGTATCTGAGACAGAAAACGCTCAACGCGTGACCAGCAGTTACTCTCTGCCCACATCAAACCTTCGTATTTGCAGTAATATAATGTAATGAAGCGTCTCCATTCACCTCAGAATTTAGCTAGAGCCCCAGTTGTGAGTTCAATGACTGGTGAGAAGCTTCATGTTCTAAAAAAGAAGTGGGAGTCCCATGCCCACGGGACTTGTGGGGAAGTGAACAAGACTGTGGGGCTAGAAATGAAGGAGGAGTGGAGAGATAATTTGGAGACTTGATAGACAATCAGCTGCGAGACATGAGAAAGCAGAAATGCTGGAGAATAGGCATTATGATTAGAACATAGAAACTGAGACAATGAATTACTTGACATGCTTAGTGAATGCCTGTATGAAATTATGTAATTTGTTACAACTCGGATGAGATAATGGCTTTTTTATACCTGAGATCCAGGATATTGATGTCCATTTATATGGTCACTGTAAGACAGATTATGTAAACATCAAAATTCACTTACAATCAGCCAAAAGAGTAACAGCATCATGATTTAGATGGCAGTATATAACAAGTTATATTTTTAGTGTATTTCAAAATTCTTATAAGTCACTGAGAGTGTCTAAAATATTTATAGATTACACTCAGTGTTGGAAGATACCACTGTCTTGCTCAAGCATGCAGCCATCCACACTGATACTGAGACACAGTGTTGTTAACTGGTTGAGATCCTGAACTCTGGAGTGTTTCCACTCAGGTTTGAATCTCACCTTCTTGTTTATTACCTACGTGAATTTGGGCAAGTGATTTATTTATTTGTGGCGCAGCCTCATCTGGAAAGTGGGAATAATCGTATCTCCCTTCTAAGTTTGCTGTGAGAATTACATTAATTAATATAAAGCCCTTAGAACAGTGTCCTGCATTTCATAAACTGTACTTAATGTTATTATTGTCATTTTATATTTTGGAATCATAATACAATTCCATTAAGAAAAATAAAACTAGTTCTAATTTTTTAGACTTTTTTAGACTTGTAATGCTTTGAAATAGGCCCTTGAGAAGTAAGTGGCTGGTTATTTGTGGTGATCCAAAAGCTGTGTTTAGGAATTAATCTCCATACATTCATCATTTACCTTGATGGAACCCATGGATAAGTGTTACACTTTGCTGCAATCACAGTTCCTGTTAGTCAATTTCCAGAAACATGATGCATTTCTAAATGGTGTGTTGAACAGTTACAACTTCCATCGACTACTTCCTTTCCCCTCCCACAAGAATAACTTTCTATTCCCATTTGACTGAAATGCATTTCCAACACCCCTTCCAGGAGTGTACCTCTTCCATTATGTGAGAAACAGCTGTGCACATGTTTCTGTGCCATTTTAATGATATGCTCTGCATTTCTTCATGTCTTTCTGCTGAACATTCTGTTCTTTATTTTTTGTATCACCTCTTCTGCATTAGGTAGCAACGTTCCTCAAGGTTAGTAACCTTGCTCACTTTATTTTTCCACATGTTTGTGGCATAGATTTGTATACTTTAGGCTGAGAAAGAAGCTTAAGACACTTTGGGGACAGATTTGCTGAAATTAACTTCTCCAGTCTGAAACCTGAAAGAACTAGGCCATTATAATTACATAATTTCTTTCTTTTCTTTTTTTTTCTTTTTTTTTTTTTTTTAGCATGAAGGGACCTTAGAGATCCTATTTTCCAGATCCTTCGTTTTACAAATTAGGAAACTGAGTCCCTGTATATCAGCAGTAGAGCCAGATCACAATTCATCCCCCCAGGCGGATAAGCCCAGTGTTCTTTCTGCAGCGTCAGCTCCCTCCTGGATTGAGTCATTTATTTTCCAGGTGACTTCTGCATATTATGGGTGGGTGTGTTGGGGGGGGGGGAGGGCGCTTTTAGTACTTCACAGCCTTGCCAGGTCACAGAAGCCAACATATATAACATAGAAAAAAGAAGATAGATTTAATATAAAATAAAAGGAGAGTTTTCTTTTCCTCTTGTCTTCAGTAATATCGTTATTAAGGGAAGAAAAAAAAAAAAAAAGAAACACCACACGGTATACTTAAGACAAGAGACGGTCTTAGGGAATGTAAAATCACCCTATCACATCTGTCTCTTCTGGAATGATCTGTTCCTAGTCCCTCCGTTCGGGGTTATTATTTTGGCCACAGTGTCCCCGGTGGGGGGCCGAGGCCAGGCGTGCGTCCGCCGTGTGTATTCCGCGTTGCGGGGCGGGGTGGGGGGAGGCGTCCGCACGTGGCCCGCGGCTCAGCGAAAGGGGGCGGGGTGGGGGGCGCGGGGAGGAGAGCGCGCGCGAGGGGCCGGGCAGTAGCCATTAGCCTGACGAGGCAGGTGGGAAGAGGGAGGGGTCTGCGCGTCCTCAGAGGCTCAGGGAACCCCGAGACCCGCTCCGCCGGGAGGGGTGAGGCTGCCACTCGCCGCGGCGCCGGGAGCTGAGGAGCGGCGGGGAGAACTTGGTCACTCGCGCCCGTCTGAGGCCGCTCGTCCAGGGACGTGGGCCCCGAGCCGCCGCGCTGCAGGACGTCGGGCCATGGGTGAGTGCGCGGGCGGGCCGCGGGACTGGCTGGCGCGGACGGCGAGCGGACGTGGCTCGGCCTCCCCGTCGGGCGCGGGACCTCTCCCGGGCGCGGGACCTCTCCCGGGCGCGGGGCGGCGGGGACCCGGCGGAGGGAGGCCCGCGGGAGGCTGCGCCGACGCCCCCGGCCGCGAGTGCGCGGGGACGGCGGCCCGGGGGCTCCGCGCTCGGCGCCGGGGGAGCGGCGTGGGGAGCCTGAGGGGGCGGGCCGTGCCCGGGGACCGCCGTCCGCCCGCGTCCCCGCGCCGCAGCGTGCCGCTCGGGGAGCAAGTTGAGGTGGGGCGCGAGGAGCGGAAACTTCGCACAACTTCCATTCGCACAGGTTTCCGCGCGGGAGGGGCCGGCGCGGGGCGACCGCGGGGACGCTGGCGACGCGTCCCCGTCTCGGCCGAGTGCCGCATTGGCACAAAAGGTTGGAAGTTGAGGCCGAGGGCCGGTGGGTTCTGCCTGCGCCCCCGCGGGGCTGGGGGCGGCGGAGCTGGCGCAGTCCAGCCCTGCGCGAGCTTCTGGACGGGGTCCATGCGGCGGAGTTGGGCGGCCGCCGCGAGGCACGGCCCCAGGAATGTGGCTGGGTGGGGTGCGGGGGTGGAGGGGTGGAGGGGTGGAGGGGTGCGGGGGTGGAGGGGTGGGCGAACCTGGTGCGCAACCATCGATCCAGACCCGGCGCGAGGAGCTGGTCCCTCGGGGAGAGTTCGCGGAGCCGCAGCGAGGGGCGGGAGAGGAGGCACCCGCGCCCTCCCAGACGCGCTTCGCTCGGCCGGGGGGACCCGCGGGGTCGCGCGGCGCTGCATTTGCCGGTGACCGATGAGCGAGCCGCCCGCAGTCGGGTTTACTATTCCGCGCCCGCACACGCATTTCTTCGCGTCCGAGTCCGTCGCGCGCCCCTCCCCCGGCGTCTCCCTTGTCCTTTGTTGGAAAGGATTTCTTCAGCGGAGAGGAGGCTTCGCGATCGACGTGCTCGGGTTGAAATTCCTAAGTTCCCACAGACTCAAGGGTTAGGGGATGCTTGGACTGCTAATCGGCGGAGTTTATACACACTGGCCAATTTGGGAGAAAGGAAAAAAGAGGAGGCTGAGGACATTTTTGCCTATGAATGTGAGTTGTGGTCCAGACATTCATAGTCCCTTTTTGCTTGACCCGGAAGTCTTAGAAAGACCCATTTTGAAGGCCTTTGAATAAAGCAGTGTGGCAAAGGATCTCCAGAATGGAGATCTGTCTTTAGAAGTTTTCTGAAATATTGGAATATTTCCAAGTGAAAAAGGAAAGATAAAACATTTTCCCAAGTGTGCAGAAAGTATTTCAGGTTTGGTCTTCCATGCTTTCTTTTCATTGTACATGAGAATGTAAACTCTTGTGGGACGCCTGGGTGGCTCAGTGGGTTAAAGCCTCTGCCTTCGGCTCAGGTGGTGATCCCAGGGTCCTGGGATCGAGCCCTACATCGGGCTCTCTGCTCCGCAGGGACCTGCTTCCTCCTCTCTCTCTGCCTGCCTCTCTGCCTACCTGTGATCTCTGTCTGTTAAATAAATAAAATCTTTAAAAAAAAAAAAAAAAGAATGTAAACTCTTGTGAGTATAACACACGGAGGGAGAAAACTCTTAGGAATGGAAAGCCGAAATAATTGACTTAATGGAATTTACTCACTTACCCCACTAAAAGCACTAAGATACAATTTGTATCCAACATGCAAGTCTCTAGAAAGAATGAAATCATTTACCTTGTAACCTTAAGCTTGAGGGGACTATCTCTGAAACAAACAGTAAGTTACTTTTAATATTGAAGTTAATTGTTTCTCTAGCTTGCATTTCCACACTGTAATGAAAACGGTTGGTCCTGAATTTTACTTCAGTAGCCCTTGGATAAATTAGCCATGATCCCTGTTACAGGAAGCTGTTTTTATGGAAACAAGGTGGAGCTAACACCTGAGCCCTTAGGGTAATCCTGAGTTTGGTCTCTAACTCTTACAGATTCTCCTCCCTATTTGTAATCTGACAGATACCTAAAATTTGTCTCTACCTTCTTTACTTAACACATTACATTTTTCTTACTGAGATTGAAATCACTAAGAACTCAAGTTGGCTAGTAAGAGAGAGTAGATAGAGCAAGCAAGTGAGAACCCAGGGGTCAGGGAGTAGAGAAAACTAGTATGTAGCAACAAAGAGTGAGATCAAGATGCCAAGACTCAGGACAGTGGCCCACACCCTCAGTGCAGAAATAGGAAGAGCCACCGACCAGATAAGGGCTGATGAGAGACGGAAGGAAGGAATTATGTACAGAAACTAGAGAGAAAACTCTTCGTCAATTAAGGTCATCTTTCTCCTCTTCTTTTAATTTACTTGTGAAAAACAGAGAATGTTAGTCAGAATTTCTTTCATTTAGTGGTAGCAGGGGGTGAGGACGTTGGAGTCCATACTGCTAGGATGAAGGGGAAAACAGTGTAGGAGAATGCCTGGGTATGCCAGGAAGCTGAATCCATCTTTTTCTGGTGTCATGACAACCGAAATTTATCATTTATAGAAAGGAAGATGGTGCTATGGGAGTGAATATAGCAATCAATTCTTGTTTGACTCAGAAGAAATCCATACTCTAGCATTGTAGAAGAATGAGGGTAATTGGTTAATCAAATATTCTGAATAATTTATAGTTATATCTATAATGCACAAGGCTAATTCTCAAAAAAAAAAAAAAAAAGGAAAGGTTATTTGCGAAGTGGGCAAATTGAGATTTTGGCATCTCTTGCTTCCTTATTTTATTTTCTTTCCTCAGTGATGCCTTCAGCTTATCTAGCTATGCAACAGGGTTTTTCCTCTGCCCTCAAATATTGCTCTACAGAAGGGATATTATGAAGTGTTTCATACTAAAAAAATGCAGGACTAACTCTTTGCCAAGAGTATTTGCATTTTAGCTTCAAGGCCAACTTTGACCTGCAAGCTTCTAATAGTGAGATAGGTCCAGAGTATTTTTAATTTCTCCTGTAACTACATCACCTACTGCTCTTTGTTTTATTTAAAACATGATATTGGGGTGCCTGGGTGGCTCAGTGGGTTAAGCCGCTGCCTTTGGCTCAGGTCATGATCTCAGGGTCCTGGGATCGAGTCCCACATTGGGCTCTTTGCTCGGCGGGGAGCCTGCTTCTCTCTCTCTCTCTCTCTGCCTGCCTCTCTGTCTACTTGTGATTTCTCTCTGTCAAATAAATAAATAAAAATCTTAAAAAAAAAATAAAACATGATATTGGACATTGTTCAGTTCCAGAGGTTATTGTGGGAAGTTTCATGGAGGGAGTGGTATTGAACCTGATTTTGGGGGGGGGGGGGATGTGAAAGGGTTTGGTAAGAGAAGAGGTGTTCTAGATAGGACAATGGGTCTTTTCTCAAAGCAGGAAGGAAATCAGTTTTAGGGAATTGTAAGACATAGAGCTGAGTTGACAGAATGGACTTGATTTTGGAGAGCCTTCAAAAGTAACCAGAGGAATTTAGAATTTACACGATAGGAAACAGGGAGTCATGGAGGGTTTTTGAGCATAGAAGAATTACAATGAAATTAGTGCTTAAAGGAGATGAATTGATCAGTGTTGTTTAATTCAAAGGATACATTGGAGAAGATAGACCCAGAAGATAGACCCAGTTGTCAAAGTAATCCTGAAATGATACGACATACATTTAGACCAGCCATAGTGGAATATGGTGACAGGGGAAATGAAGAAAAAAGATAGATGAAAGATACTTCTAATGAGAAATCTATAATATCAAATGATTGAGCAACATTGAGGAATAGAATGTATCAAATATATATCAAATAAGGATATCAAAAAAGGATATGTCAAATAATATCAAATCTCTGGAGATGTGAAACATTAAAAACTGGGGAAATAATGGGTCCCTTGATAGAATATTTAAAGGCTTAACCCAATGCTTTATTTCCCGATGCTCTGGATGGAAGATTAATTTCATTTTTGGGATGTTAATTAAGAGGTGATAGCTAGACATGTAAACCTAAATATTTAGTTGGAAATACACAATGAGAATTTAGTAGAGCCTAGGAACAAGAAGGAAAATAAAGATTTCAGGGTTATCAACCTCTAGTGAGAGGTAAACCTGCACAATGAATTAACTGTTTGAAAGTTAATATATAAGGAGTGCTAGTTGAGGGATTGCAAAAGAAAGGATAAACACCTGCAGGAAGAGGAACGTAAACTACATAATGCCCTAAAATTAGAGCAGTGAAATGTGACATCTTTCACATTCAGCTTTAGATCAAGGAGTCTAAATTTCGATGAGAAGAAAATCAGGCGGAAATATTTTGTTCTTACTCAGTTTCAGTAAATTTGGACATGGTTAAGGATCTGTAAAATTATTTGCGAATTTAGACAAAGAATAATGAAACATGGTATTGTCTTGAACTCATACTAGCTTTAGGAAAAATATGGCCCTGTAGAGGTAAGTTATGAACAGGGTATAAAGAGCCAGGATTTGAAGCAGGAGAAACAGAACAGATGATAATGCTTTATATCTTTGGGTGGGTCATGTGAGTCTTGGGGATTCTGTTTTCCCTTTTGTTTGATGAGGGAGTTGGTAAGATTTGATACGTTAATGTAGCTCGGATCTTGATTCGGTAACAATTAGAGGGAAAAACATGCAAAGAAGATAAAGTTGAGCTATTCCCATTAAGCAAAATAAGAACAATTTAATGGCATTAGACTACTCGGTAAAACTTTTTTCTTTTTTTTTTAAGAGAGGAAGAGAGAGTGGGGGAGGGGCACAGGATGAGGGAGAGAGAGAGAGAGAGAGAATCTAAAGCAGGCTCCACATGCCGGATCTCTCAACCTGAGATCACAATCTGATCCAAAATCAAGTGCTGGGAAGTTTAACCGACTGAGCCACCCAGGTCCCCTGTTAGGTAAAACTTTTAAACTTCATCTGGCCTCTGGTATGTTACTCTCCTTGGAAAATTTTAAAAGTCTTATAGTCTGAACCTGAATAGAGAAAGATAAACTGATGTTCTGGTTATCCTTGCTACATAACAACTGTCCCCCAAACCAACGAATTAAAACAACAACTTATTATTAACTCTCATGGCTCTGCAGACTGACTGCTGAGCAGTTCCTGTTGAAGTCTGATGCCTTTGCAGTCTCGTATCTGCTGGGAATGCAGGCATCTGAAGGCCTGACCGGGTTGGTTGTCTAAGGTAGCTCCCACATATTGGCAATTGATGCTAGCTCTTGGCTAGGAGTTAATTGGGGCTGCCTTCAGGTGACTTGGGCTCTTCACAGAATGGCAGCTGGATTCTGAAAGGCAGCATTCCTAGGACAAGTGTTCCAGGAAACCGGGTGGAAGCTGTAGGGGAGGGGCATTGGGTCCCTCCTCTTGCTTTGAGGAGCATTTCTACAAGGAGAGAAAAAAATGGTAGTAGCCAGTTAACTGATCTCATTTCTAAAAAAGATGTCTTAGAAGTGTGCTTTGCCATACAGACCTCATCAGGTTTACAAGGCAAAATTTGAAGTAAGGTTTTTGAAACACATATGATAAAGGACTGAATCTTTAATTAGAAATATGAAGAAATCTAGGCAGTCACACTAAAATTTCACAGCAGAACATTTGAGTGTGGAAATTCATGCCTGGGTGCAAATGTGTTAGGAGGGTGCTGGGAGAAGCTCTACTCAAAATAATTTCAAATAATCTCAGTCTTTCTTATTTTAATTTAAATCTGAAGTTTCTAAAGCTATCGTGAATTACTATTTATTTCACTTGGAATTTAGTTTGTGTCATCAATTGGAATATAGGTCAGTAAATCTTTTATTTAATATCCTTTAATTATAATAAACTAAATGCTTTGTGATGAACTGCTCAGAAGCTTGCTTTAATTTTCAAAAACATATTAATTATACAAAACATAATTTGAACTGGTGGAATGTTGACTAAAAATAAGTATAGGCTTAAGTATTCTCATTTTTGGAACATATGTTTCCAAATCAAAGATATAAGATTTAACAAAACTTTAAATGTAAATTCTCATTTTATCATTTTCAATTGGAGAGGGGCAGAGTTGTCATTTCTAATACAAAAATACAGGGCTTTCTCCTAGACAACTGAGAAGCAAAAATTAGGGTGAATGAGATGGGTTTAAACTCAAGGACAGAATTAGTTTCAACCTAGAAACTTAGTGGCCTTAAAAAAGAATTAGATTCTGACTTTCAACTTGGTTGATTTGAGGTCGTTCTATTTTCAACTACTTGACAAGAGATGAGGAAATAGGATAGGTGATGTGAAGTCATATACTTGACGCATACTACGCTATACAACAAACACAACCAGATCTTACCAAGAAATAAAGGCTTGACCTACATAACCAGTATAATCAGAATAGTGCATGAAGAGTCCAAAGGTAATATGACATGTAGTTAAAATAAATTCTTTAGTTTGTTAAGATCACCTGTCAAAATAGTCACTCACTACTTGCTGCATAATGTATAAGATATGCCAAAACTATATAATAGCAAAATAAGTTATCTCTTGCTATTTCCACACAATTTCTTGTTCTAAGGCCTCTAATTATATTGTCTCATTAGAATAACTTAGGGAATATATTATGTTCCAATTCCTGGGTCCCACTGCCAAGTCAGGTTGAGAAGGTTTGGGCTTGAGAAATGGACCTGCAGTATAACATGTAATCTAGCGTTTTGAGGTGGGAAGATTGGGATATGATTTTAGAAATAACCAATACAGAATGCCTGCCTCTCCTTCATCAAGCCAACCGAGCTACAATTGTAAGTGTTACTCTTTTATTTGTATGTGTAATATATTACATTTATTCCAGTTTCTAACTCTAAAAAATGTTACCAAGAGCTATGCCTTGGGATTGCTGTTACATTTCTGTTTCTTTTCTCCCTTAAATTTGCTAGGTCTCTAAAGGTATTGCCTGTCTCTTTCTGTACCAGTCACTCCGTAGCCTTAAGATGGGGTCATGCTCTCCGGAGATGACTGAAACTCTTCCCCTGAAGGTTGCTTATGATTTCTAGTCTCATGGCTTCAAGGGTTTCTGTGTTCATAACTCCCAAACTGGTATTGCTATACACAGCTGTCCCCTACCTCCACCCACAGTCCCTCTACTCCCTCAAACTCAGTATGTTCAAAACTGAATTAGTTACATCCTTCCTGTATCTAAATGGTTCTCACCTCTTTCCTTTTCTTGATGACTCTTGGATACACCTGGCCTTGAGGATGTAAGGTCCTAACATCTCTTACCATCCACACTGTTTTATCATACATCATGAACTTTGCTTTCATTCAGCTCCTCCCCCTCCTGCCTGGGTTCTGGTGGTCTTTCCTGTGCAAGTTACTTCCCTTCTTCCATTCCCCGAAAATCGTCCCCCTTTGTGGATCAGCGCACTCCATTCAAACACAGCGCTTACATGCCGTTTACCTCACCGCTGCGATTCCTGCTGTTCCCTTTCATGCACTTTTTCCCTAAACAAAAGAAACTACAAACCAATTTTAGTATATGTGCTGCCGAAGCGAGCACAAGAAACTACAAACCAATTTCTTCTCTTCACCCTTAGCTTTTTCTTACCCCCCAATTATCTAATCATGCTCATTTTGCTCCTTGCCAGGCCCTTTCTGTTTCTTTGTTTTTTGTTTTTAAATTTTTTTAAAATTTCTTTTCAGTGTCCCAGAATTCATTGTTTATGCACCACACCCAGTGCTCCATGCAAAACGTGCCCTCCATAATACCCACCACCAGGCTCACCCAACCCCCCACCCCCCTCCCCTTCAAAACCCTCAGATTGTTTCTCAGAATCCACAGTCTGCAATGGTTCATCTCCCCCTCCCGTTTTCCCCAACACCCTTCTGTTTCTTCATGGAATTGCAAAACTCTGTTGCTTGACTTAACTTCATTAGCATGACTTAAATATATTTCCTGTGTGAAAACTCCCCACCCTGTGCCCAGCTTAGTGTTTCCCGAAGTATGAGGTACATACTAGTGAGATGCAAAATGTTTTTATTTTATGTATTTAACAAATACAGTATTGAATACTGTATTTGTAGGTGCTTTGTGAGTTCTTAATGATTCAGTCTTTGTTAACAGTTCTATTATATAGATATTATTATCTTCATTTTTACACAGAAATTTTAAATAATTTGTGCAAGGTAATGAAAGTAGTAAGCAGTAGAGAGGGTATCTGAACTCAGTCTATGCTCCCAAACACTATGTGGGCATGATTTTTTAGGTGGTTCAAAGACATGGCATCAAATAAAACTGAAGGTTACAATGATAAAATTATTCTCATCTCAATTTTCTTTCAATTCTTTTGATTAAATCAAGAAGAAATCCTAATTTAGTGCTATTAATTTTATGCAAATCACAGCAATTACCTTAACAGATCTCCATTTACATAACATGATAATGCATCGTGGTTTAAATATAAAGTGACACACAAGTCAAAAAATGGCCAGGGACTCCCAGGTGGTTCAGTGGGTTAAGTGTCTGTCTTTCTTTAGCTTAGGTTATGATCCCAGAGTCCTGGGGTCAAGTCCCGCATTGGGCTACTTGCTATGTAGGCAAGAAGCCTGCTTCTCCCTCTGCCTTCCTCTCTTCTTGCTTGGTTGGGCACGTTCTCCCTCTCTCTCCGTAATAAATATATAAAATCTTAAAAAAAAAAAAAAGTTAGGTATTAGATTTTGGGATGCCTGGCTGGCTTAGTCGGTAAGTGTCTGCCTTCTGCCCTGGTGGTGATCACAGGGTCGTGGGATTGAGGCCTGCATCAAGCTCCCTGCTCAGCGGGGCGTCTGCTTTTCCCTCTTCCACTCTCCCTGCTTGTGTTCCCTCTCTCACTCACACCCTCTCTTTCTCTCTCTCTCTCTGTCAAATAAATAAATAAATAAATAAATAAATAAAATCTTAAAAAAAAAAGTCAAATAGTTAAAAAGTACCAATGATATTTCAGGCAATTCCTTTTATAATAAAGGAGGGCAGGCCCTAGACTTTGAGCTCTTGGTAGTCCCTGTTTTTAAGATAGGAAATACTGATTATTTATTTATGGTAGAGATTTAAAGTTTTATTGGCAATATGTTTTACTAAAAATGAAAACTGTTTTAAAACATGAAGTAAATGAGAGTAATGATGGTATTGATATGGGACAAACTATATAACCTGGAGGCAGTTTGATGCTAAAGAAGTAGTTAAAACAAGTATTTCAATAAATTCTTCTTCTAATTCATCCACATGGAGCTTGGGCATGTTTGTCACTGAACCTTCTGGGCCCTTGGGAATAATACCATCAATATCTCTCTTACAGGGATGTTTATAGGGGGAAAAAAGGATATTTGAAAAGAGTCTTAAATATAATAAATGCTCAGTCAATTGTTGCACTTGTACACATCATTAGGTAATGAGGTAAAAACTGTGAGTAGGGCACACAAATGCCTGCACAAAAACCCTGCATCCGATGGAAGTCTGTCTTTTCTGTATGCTCTCAGTGTCTTATCTCTACAGCTGTTATGGCACTTACTGAACACAGGAATGTGTTTTTTTCCTTACCCATCATTTGAGGTCATGTCCAGACTCTGAAGGCAACAACTTTTAGATAATTGGCAAAGAAACCAACAAACGTTCTTACTTACCGTTAAAGTGTTTGTCTAGTATTGCCTACCCTGCTCCCTTAGTAGAAAGTTACAGAAACACAAAATTTCACTCCTATTTATGTAAAATTTATTTAGGATTCATCAGGGTAGGAGACAGGGAAGAAAGCAAAGGTGTGGAATAGGGTTCTCTGTCCAGGACAGAGTTAAGGATGCTGTCGTGGGAGGGATTCAACGCTGGATCAAAGCCCCTGATGAGATGAAAAACATTAAGGCAATAAGGATCTAGAAGAATCTGCTGAAAAGCAGATGAGATAATTGGCACAATGTCAGGAGAGTCAAAGGAGAATAGCATTTTTGTGTGTGTGTGTGTGCGTGTTTTAACATTTTATATATTTATTTGAAGGCGAGAGAGACCGAGAGAGCAGGAGCTAGGAGGAGAGGGAGAAGCAGGCTCCTTTACATGGGACTTGATCCCAGAACCTGGGATCAGAACCTGAGCCAAAGGCAAATACTTAACAGACTGAGCCATCCAGGTGCCCCAGGAGAATAGCATTTTGAGAAAGGAATGATGTACAGTATTCAGTACAACAGAAAGAAGAGAAGAATGTCCTTTCCTTTGTTTAATGGCTTTTTTGTTGCTATAAGCCTGTCAAAATGAAAGTGTTTTTTATTAAGAGGTGAAGATACAAGCCTCCTCTCATGGAGCATATTTTGAGAACCACAAACAAAACAGGAAGGACGGAAGGGAGGGAGAGAGAGGGAGGAGGAAGGAGTTGAGAAGAGGCGTAAGGGACCAGGAGAGGGAAGTGAGAAGGAAGGATAAAACAGGTTTAAATCGATCCGAGGTCAAGTGAAAAGTTTTTTATCAGGTAGGAAAGAATGAGAAGAATTGCTTCATGTTTTGAGAAAGAGGGGAATGATCTAGGGGAGAGGCGTAGACTGCAAAGCTACAGAAATGACAGAATCCCCGAGCAATGTATTATATAAATGGTTAATAATATGAACGTACTTTGTATTACTTAAACAGTTTTTAAAGTAAACAAAATACTATTTTGTCTATAAAAATGTTTGATGGCATTTGCAGATTTTTTTTAAATAAATACACTTCTTGATTGTTTTAAGTTGTGTGTTTGTTCAGTCAAGATGTAACTTGTATGTTTTGACAAGCATATTGTGTTTATTTTTCTTACATTTCATTTATAGAGACTATTTATACCTTTCATACTAAGAATATGTAGATAAATATATGGTCTGTATTTGAAAAGTTATGCGAATCAGCAGAGATAAAGCATATCGTGGTTAAATATTTACTAAACCAGCAATCAGGAGGTAATGGCTCTTGTCCCAGCTCAGTTGTTCTTGATCTGTGCTGCTTTTTCCCTCTGTTGTAGATGAGAGACGTGTGTTCAGTCGCCTTTAAGATTCTCTGCAGCTCTCAATGCCTGTAAGCTGGGGGTACCTGGTTGGTTCAGTCTGTAGAGCTTTAGAATCCTGTTCTCTGGTTCATGAATTTGAGCCCCAGGTTGAATGTAGAGATAGATAGATAGATAGATAGATAGATAGATAGATAGATAGATGCTTGTGAGCTAATAAACAAACAAGAAGATAAATAAATACAAGACACTGGTGCCCACAACCTCATCAGATTATTATTATTATTGTTATTTTAAAGATTTTATTTTTTATTTGACAGACAGAGATCACAAGTAGGCAGAGAGACAGGCAGAGAGAGAGAGGGAAGCAGGCTCCCCGCCGAGCAGAGAGCCCGATGCGGGCCTCGATCCCAGGACCCTGAGACCATGACCTGAGCCGAAGGTAGCGGCTTAACCCACTGAGCCACCCAGGCGCCCCCTCATCAGATTATTAAAGAGGATAATTGTATAGCAGTGTTTCTCAGAACTAAGAAACAGTGTTTCTTAGTAATTTCTTTTTGGTTTCAACCTAGACTTTCTAACAGAGAGGACTCTTAAGAGTTCAACCAGAAGATTTTGGTATTTTTCTTTTTTCAAGCCTTAGATATGCTTTTGTATATTTACCAAGTGAAGATAAAGAAATAGTTGAAACAAAACAAGCATATAATATTGCCAGGAATTAATTGGGGTTTCATTAGGGTAGGTTGCTCACTCATAATTCATTAAATACTATTATTTATGTACATTATTAACATATATTATAGTATCAGGACATTATTAACCTATTACATAGTAATTACAGGTGTGCATTATAATACACATTATTGATATATAATAACAACTGTATATTGTATTACTAATAAGTGAGGGAACTAGATGATATATTTCAACATGTAAATTTATATTGCTTATGCTGGTAACATCCTAAACTTTTGAAATATATTGCTGCATGTATGTCTGTGTGTGTATGTGGGCAGGGTCCTTGTTTCTGCATTTTGTTTGATTTGTTCAATTTTTATGTGTGTGAGTGCAGTGTTCTGTGAGGTTATCACAATGAAAATGGAGTCATTTTGAAGTTCCTAAGAATGCTATTTTATCCATTGGCAGTGTTCTCTGGAGGTAAAAATTATAGCCATGCTTAAATCCTAGTCTATAAGTCCCAAACATCCAAACATTTTTGAAAAGAAATATCAAGGTGTAGAGAAGAAGATACCTGAAAATGTAAAATAAAATACAAAAATAGGGGCGCCTGGGTGGCTCAGTGGGTTAAGCTGCTGCCTTCGGCTTGGGTCATGATCTCAGGGTCCTGGGATCGAGTCCCGCATCGGGCTCTCAGCTCAGCGGGGAGCCTGCTTCCCTCTCCCTCTCTCTCTGCCTGCCTCTCTAACTTGTGATCTCTGTCAAATAAATAGATAAAAAAAATAAAACCTTTAAAAAAATAAAATATAACTCATTGCTGGTTTATTATTTTTGGATGTAATATTTTGTGTTTGCTATTTCTTTTATTAAAGAAAAAAACACAAGGATGCAAAAGAGAAGTGCTGAGATGGAGCTGTTTTTAAAACATTCTGAAGACCAAATATACAGTACTGTATTTTTTCTATTATTGAGATAACTCAAATGGGATTTCAGATAAGTCAACCATGAGCTTGAGACTTGAAGCTCAGATAATGAACATTGGGTGCCAAGGGAGTTTTCTTCATTCCCATTTCGGATTTTCTACTCAATAGTTCGAAAAGGACAAAAATTCACAACAAGGAGGTACGGGATACAAGACACATATGTAACAAGGTTATCTGTTATTGTCCCTGTTTTACATGGTATATTCCTGTCAAAAAAAGGATTTACAAAGAAGAATACAATTTTGTTTGTTAATTGTACATGAGAAAGTAAATTCACAGTGACAAGTCTTTAGAAAGGAAAAGGCCAGAGCAGCTATTAATATAAGTGCACAAGTTGTTAAGTAATTTGTTCCTTAGGTATAAATGAAGTAGAAGTCACTAGAAAAAATATAGTGTTATTAATTAGTTCCATTCATTTCACCGCAATTAACTCAATGGACTTCTCTTTACATAACATGATAAATATGTGGTTTAAATAAATAGACAGAAAGTAACGTTCAATTCAGAAGAGTTTAAAAATATTTTTAAAATATCAATGATAACACAAATCTCATCACATTCTATTAAAATCATTGTTGTGGCAGAATCTTTGTACCCAGGGCTACCAATACCTCTGTGGTAAAAGAGTATCATGTACTGGAAATCTGCTAAGAAAGTAGTCGTAAGCATTCTCTCCATTAAAAAAAGGTAACTATGTTGGATGAATGTGTTAATTAATTGAATTGTGGTTCATTATTTCACAATGTATATATATGTCATGTAGTAAACTTGAAATATATACAATCTTATTTATCAACTATACTTCAGTAATGATGAAAATTTATGAAAATAAAAAAAACTAAATAAAAAAAAAAGAATACTTCTCCCCCCAAAAGCAGCCTCTTAAAATTACTTCAATATTCATACGACTGAACAAATAGATCTTAGGGGTCTACCCCATGCTCACCTTGTTTTGTGCACAGTGACATAGTGAGGGATGCGGAGTAAGGGTAATTCCTGTTCCAGAAGGATTTACACATTAATTACAGATACATAACTTGCACCCAGAAAACTATTTCAGAATTTTATAAGATTAGATAATGGATTTCTAGATTAAATATAAGGACTGCTAAAACCATGGGTCAGGAAAGGAACAGACCAGGGGAGGCTGCAGCCATCCCCGTAAGCTTCCCAGATGAGGACCTTGAAGAGGAGCTGGGTGTACTGTGACGTCGTCATGAAGTAGGGCAGTGGTGGTGTGGGCACAGCCCAGGAGGAGCAGGAGTGAAGGATGAGGGAGGTGGAGGTGGGAGGGGGATAGGAGGATGCCTTGGGAACCCCCACCCCCACCCCGCCACCAAAATCTGCTTCCCTCAGCTTCCTGGTATAAAGGCTGCTAATTTTTTCCACGCACCATGACCTCTGGAATGGGAGATGAAGTCACAACCCAATAGAAGGGTTTCTAGGCAGGATAAGCATGATGTGAATGGCTCCCTGGGGTGAGCAAAGTCAGGTTCCACGTGTCACAGCACCCCATCCTTCTGTTGCCTCCCTCTGGTGCTCCAACTACAAACCTTCTCATTGTCCTTGCCCAGCCCTTACAGCCGTGTCCTGTTTGCTCTTCTAGTCCAGCCTGTCATTACCTCCTTTCTGTTCTGTCGTGGCCCATGCTCTAGCCACTCTCCACAGCTCTTCTTGGTTTCCTTAGCTCTTTGTCTCAGTGCATCTAGACTCTTGGAACCTAGGTGGGAAGAAGGCTTGATACGAGAACGGAGAAAGTGGTTCTGTTACACGATCTGCAGTTGTGGCATTTCAGAAGGGGAGTGATAAGGAACTCAGCTGACTTGTTACGGATGTAGGAGAAGGGAAGAACAGATGAGAAAAAAGGAGAAGAAAAGCTATCTTTCTATCTGTTATAGATGTAAAGATTGTGTTAGAATACCAACCACAAGAAGCTGGTATTCTGAGGAGAGAAAGCTGTCTTCAAGACAAGCACAAACTGGTAATATTTACAATCCAGGCAGTTGCTAATTAATTAAATTTAATGTATCAAATCCTTGTTATAAAATAAGAGGATGATGTGGAATGATTTTATCAACCCAGTGATTCAGGAGTGATTTGTTGATCTGCTTATCTGAAGTGATGTTTTGTTACTTCCTGCAATCCCCCTCCTTAAAAACTGCAAAACAATGAACTTTCCAGATGAAGGACTCTTTTACTAAGATTATGCAATAGGCTTCTATGTAAATTAATCCTGCAAACAAGTTTTTAAGATCTAATTTCCACCTCACTCTCATGATGTATCAGAAATTTATAAAATTTGACCCAAAAATGTAAGGATGTCCACTTAATTATAAATGAAATAATTTAATATAACATAATTATAGATTATAACCCAGTGGGCTATTTTGATGACCTAAGTTAAGTTAAAAAATAAAAAATCTGAAAAATTATTTATTTACTTTTTAAAAGATTTTATATTTAAGTAATTTCTATACCCAACATGGGTCTCGAACTTACTCCTGTGAGATCAAGAGTTACATGCTCCATCGACTGAACCAGACAGGCAACCCTGAAGAAATCGGAAACTTTAGGTACCAGAGAATGTGATATAGTTATGTGGTGGTAATGATAGGATACCAACAGTTTTTAAAATATCACAAATAATATTTATTAAATATTTATTATATTTATGAACTTTTACCTATTTCCTCCCTATTTTTGATACTTAATATGTATGATTTAATTGAAGTGAAAGGCAAAGGAGAAAGATCCCTTTCTCTTCACACCTTAAATTCACATTCTTACTTTCACTGTCTCTAATTCTGGGACTGTCTTCCATTTCCTTTTTTTTTTTTCCCCACCACCCTATTTCCCCCTCTTTCTTGCTTTTTCTTGGTTTTTAAGATTGATTAATTAATTAATTAATTTGACAGAAAGAGAGAGAGAGAGAGATCACAAGTAGGCAGAGAGGCAGGCAGAGAGGGGGGAAGCAGGTTCCCTGGTGAGCAGAGAGCCTGATACAGGGCTTGATCCTAGGACCCCAGGATCATGACCTGAGCTGAAGGCAGAGGCTTTAACCCACTGAGCCCCCCAGGTGCCCTTTTCTTGGCTTTTAGAATTTAAAAAAATGATGACTGTTTGAAGCAAAGGCTATTATCCATGTGGTTGAAAAACTCAGTTCTCTCCCATCTTCTCTGTAAAAGACTGACCCAAAGCAACATAAAATAAAATACTACGTAATTAAAACAAAACATTCTGGCTAGGTAAGTTTTAAAAAACGAATTGGGCATCTGTAACTATGTTTTGTTTTGTTTTTAAGATTTTATTTGGAGAGAGAGACATAGGATGAGTAGGGAGAGAGGAAGAGGGAGAGGGACAAGCAGACTCCCTGCTGAGTGGGGAACCTGACTCGGGGCTTGATCCCACAACCCCCAGATCATGACTTGAGCCAAAGGCAGACACTTTACCCATCGGGATCCACTCAGGAACTCCTGTAACTATGTTTTGTTTTTTTTTCCCCCATTCTCCACTGAAACTTTCTTATTTTAGTATATGGTGCTACATGCAGGTGAATTTCTAGATGCAAATGTGTAGAGGGAGCATCTCCTCATCCTCAGCTGCCAAGTAGTTCTGGTGGGCATGACTCTGGTCTTCCTATTCCTGCAAACACTATAGAATTGAGGTACAAGTAGCTGTTTGCTCTCTTCAAGCAGAGTCCTTCTGTTTCCCTTGTCAATGGCTTTTTTCTTCTGTCCCAGTGGCTGTAGCACACTGTTTATTTATTGGCTCTTTAGAATGAAAAAGTCTAGTCTTTGATCATTGACAATGAATCAGAGCAATGAGCCTGCCCATCACGGTACATTGGGTATAGTCTTTGGCTGTTAGGCTCTTGGCTGGTTTGCTGTACTTCACTGTCCAGAAAGTTGGAGAAATCTGGCTGCTTTGTTGGTTGTTTTTCTATTCTTATTAACACTTGCCAAACCTTTTGTCATGCATCTTTAGAACCATGACAGCTTCTGGGTCAAATTTCAGTTTTGATCACTGCATCTTTAGAAGTAAAGCTAAGAACTAAAATAGCCATTTCCTTCTCAGTGATTGCAGTGGACATGCTGGTTGTTGAAGTCATGGCAACAAGTCCTGCTTACGATCTTCTAGGCATCCCAATTGAGTTTTTTAGCCTTTGAATATATAACCACAAAAAAAGTTGGATCTCCTAGGGAAAATGAATACGTCCTTTTATAGGAGAACAACTTCATAGAGTTAATTAAGCATTCTTTTCTAATGTTCATTTCTGAACTAAGCTAGAAATTATTTGCACTCCTTCCTTTTTTCTTCCAGTTTTCATAATTAGCCTCTCAATGGACTTAATCTTTTAATTTTAAGATGATTAATTGCCAAGTTGTTGGGTGCCATTGCTTAGGTTACTAAGCTAAACATAACCAGCGATAACAAGGTGAAGTGCACTGAAGTTGTTATAATGGCAACAAATACTCAAGTTTTATTTTCAACAAAGACTCAGGACATTTTGTAGTCAATAATATTGTCTTGAGAAGAGCTATAGTTATTTCATTATTTCTAGAGAGATAGATTTGGGAAGGTAATTTTTTTTAATTAAATTTTTCTACTATACACAATAGGAAGAGAAAAGGAATTTTTCTTTTTTTACAAGTCACAAATACAGTTGATCCTTGGGCAACATGGGGATTAGGGGCACTGCCCCTCCAATGCAGTTGAAAATCCACATATAAATTTGACTCCCCCAAAACTTAACTAATAGCCTGGTGTTGACTGGAAGCCTTACCAATAACATAAACAGTCGATTAACATATTTTCTATGTTATTGGTTTTATATTCTATATTCTTACAATATATACTATATTCTTATAATAACATAGGGTAGAGAAAAATATTAAGAAAATCATAAAGAAGAGAAAATAATATTTATAATACTGTACTGTTTTGGAAAAAAGAACATATAAGTGGACCTCCCTGCACAGTTCAAACCCATGCTTTTTAAGGGTCAATTTGTAATTATAATCTGTCTGTGTGTAAAGGCACTTTTGAGGCATAGAATTATAAAGTTTAGACTTCTCCCAGACAGGTTAATGGTGGAAAAAAGATTATTTTATTTTACTTTAAAAATCGACTTGAGCAGAATTTTATATTCTCCTGTTCATTAATTTCTAAGCAAACCAGAACAAATCACCTGGAAAAGTCATAGCATTGGGGCGCCTGGGTGGCTCAGTGGGTTAAAGCCTCTGCCTTCGGCTGAGGTCATGATCTCAGGTCCTGGGATCCAGCCCCGCCCCACATCGGGCTCTGCTCAGCGGGGAGCCTGCTTCCCTTCCTCTCTCTCTGCCTGCCTCTCTGCCTGCTTGTGACCTCTGTGAAATAAATAAATAACATCTTAAAAAAAAAAAGTCATAGCATTTCATTTAATCTGATTTTTAAAAGTCTGTTGTAACCCCTTATAGTCACTGCTTTGGCTCATTTATTTTACTTGTTATTTTTAGGCACAATAATAATATGTACCTTTTGGACTTGCTGAAATGAGGGAATGTATGTAAAATAATTTAACAAAGCATCTGACCAAGAGATCATACTCAAATAAACACAGTCACACAGTTGATTATGAAGGTTAAGTTTGTCTTAATTTTTAGTCTTAAGTTTGTTTTTAATCTTGAACTCTAGATTTGAGAGTTTAAGACAAATTTCAAACAACGCTTATTTTTCAAAGGCAGTACACACTGTTATGTGTTTTATTCAGGAATAAGCTGATTAGCTATTGCTTTTCTGGATAGAAAATATTCAGAGTAAGCTAGAATTAAGAGCAAGACATACTCAAAAGTGTTTGGGAGCAGTCCTGAAAAATCAGAATTTGGAAAGTCTATTTCATTTATTAAGTAATTTTTAAACTTATTATTTGCTAGACAGGATACTTAGTGCTGGATATTGTCATGATGAAGATGAATAAAATATGTTACCTGGTAGAGTGATAAAACAGTAGGAGTGTTAAGGTATATAGTTGCTGTAGCGAAAATTTGGATGGTGTGTGGGGACAGAAGACAATAGTTAAAATTCCTCCTAAAATCCAGTAAACTGGACTCCGAGAGGCAGTTGTTGTTTGAGCCATAAAACTTGAAAATAGTTTGCACTGACACAGGGATCAGTGTAAAGGCATTCCAGCCGGGGAGTCGTATGAATAAAGCATTGAAGTGGAAACAAGCACGAGGTGTTCAGTGAATTGTAAGCAGCTCCATTGACTGGAATGTAGGGATATGGGACGTATGCCTTGATCAAGAGGGCCGAAGAGGTAAGTAAGAGGCAGATTAGGGGTCTTGGCTGAGAGACTAAATAACTGAATGTTAGTGCAGTAAGCATGGGGAGCCACTGCTAGGGATTCATTTTGGGGGATAAGATACTTGGGTTTTTATTTCATTGAGAGCATTTTAAATGAAATTTTTAAGGTGCTTTCATTTGGGGATAACAAATAGATGATAAGTGGGAGATTAGGAACAACAGGAAAATATAAGAAACATAATTTTAAAGAATAGAAGTAAAAGATACCAAGTAAGAGACTATGAAAGTTCTAATCCAAAGGTGTGTCTTCAAAATAATTATATCGAAGTAGCATTTATTGGAATGGAAAGATGGCTAAAGATTTGAAATTTTATTTTTAACATTTAAAGGAGAAAAACCATGGGATCATCTTCGTAGACACGTATTTAATAACATTTAATGTTAACTTATGGCAAAACTATAGCCAAGTTAGGAATAAAATAAAATAAGTATAAACTAATCTATGATAGCCTACAGATTTCGAAGTGACATTACATTTCATGGTGAAATGCTGAGAGCAGCATCTGCAGTAGAGCTACCACGAGGACAGGGTGCTTCCTCTCACTGACGCTACTCTGCACCATCTTAGATGTCCTAATCAATGCAATCTGAAAAAGAAAATATAAGTGGAAAGATTGGAAAGAAAGAGGTAAATGTGTCATTAATCTAGATGATACACTTATTTATATAGTAGATTAAAGAGATGCTACAAACAGAATACAAGAGACCAGCAAGGATGCCTGGCATAAAGTCAACATATATACTTAAAAGCATGCCTATGTGTATTGTACTAGTGTTGTATGGTAGCTACCCTTGTGGTGGGCATAGCGTAACATCTCAACTTGTGGAATCACTATGTTGCACACATGAAACTAATGTAACATTGTGTGTTAACTATACCTCAATGGAAAAAAAGATAAAACTAGCAAAGAGCATGCTTGTATGTCAGCGGGTCCAAAACAAATGTAAAAAAGTATTTAATTGACAATAGCAGAAATTCTAAAATAAACGTACAAATAAATGTACCAAAAATACATGATATTTTAATGGCAGGACATAAGTGTAAATACGTGACAAGATACATGTGGTTAGTAAATGCGAAATCTCATTTTTGGAAATATTCCAATTATTTGCATATAATTGTATAATTTCAAAGTAATTTCAATAATAGTCCCCAAAAATTTTTCATAGAAATAACAAACTTATTTTAAAACTCTGTATGGAAAAGTTATTTTCTATTAAAATTCCTCCTAAATTGTCAACAATTGTTGACATCATTCTGAAAAAGAAGAAGGGAGAGTTGGATCAGGTTTTCTAAATATCTTGATTTGTTTTTTAAACTGTCATAATTATAACTGAAGATTGAGCACTAAATAAACAGATAAATGGAACCCAGTAAGGTATCAAAAACAGATGCCGATATCTGTGTCCTTGCTGTATGATAGGAGAGGAATTACTAGTCAGTGTAAGACTGGGTAATTAATGTGTTGGGACAACAGTTTTACATGTAGAAAATGAGTAAGTTACTTATATGCTCATGCCTACCTCTCTCTCATTCGACACATGAAAATAAATTCTAGATACATCTAATAGAGGGACCTAATAAGGATCTAATTGTGAAAACAATCTTAAAATTATGAAGACAAATAGAGGAGAGTAACTTCATGACACTGGTTTAGGGAAGGATTTTTAAAACATCGAGAGAAAGTAGCAATAATAAAAGAAATGACAGATTTGGCCATACCAGTGTTGAAAGTGTCTTTATAATGAAATAAAAGCATTTAAAAATACAGGCTGCATTATAAAAGCTTAGTTTTTGAAAAAATATAAAAATCTTTCATAAATGATTAAGAACAATGGAAAAGATAAACCAATGAGCAAAATAAAAGGACAAGAATTTCACAGAAGAAGCTGTAGTTGTCCCATAAATATATCAAGAAATGTTTCCATCTCTGATAATCAGAAAAAATCAAGTGTGTTCATGTGCGTATGTATGCGTGTGCCTCTGCATGTGTGTGTCTGTTTATGTGAGAAAGACAGAGAGAGATTGAGAAAAAACTGTGACCTGAGTAATCTTACACATATTAAGTAAATTGAATTAGTAGTTGTAAATCTTGCAGCAAAGAAAACTTAAGGCACAAATGGCTTCAGTGGTGAATTTGACCTATCATTTAAGGAAAATATAATAGTGATTCTATCATGAAACTTTCCAGAAAAAGGAATAAGAAGAAGTACTTCCCAAGCCAGCATTACCATGATGCCAAAGCCTGACAAGGACTTACAATAAAATAACACTACAAATTAGTCTTATAGATGCAAACATCCTCATGGAAATTTCAGTCAATTAAATCTAATATCTAAAACAGGAAAAATAAGCCATGTGGACTTTAGACTAGGAAAGCAAGGCTGGTTTAACATTTGAAAATTAACCAGCATAATTCACCATGACAACAGACAAATGAAGAAAATATTGTCTACTTGTCTTAGCAGATGTAGTAAAAGCATTTGACAAAATTCATTATCCATTCTCGATAAAATTTCTTCACAGAGTAAGAATAGAAGTGAACTCCTTAACCTGATAAAGGACATTTACAAAAATCCATACTTATTGGTGAAAGACTGAATACTTTTCTTCTAAGACTGGAAACCATACAGAGATCCCCACACCCAGTAAGTACTCCCCTTTGTCATTGTGCTGGAGGTCTCAGCCAGTAAGACAAGAAAAAGAAGCAAAACTCCAATTCAGATCAGAAGGGAAGAAATATACACTTTCTCTCTACAAATAATAGCATTATATATGTAGGAAGTCTGAATTAATTTATAAAAGTTATTAGAGTTAATATATGAGTTTAGTGAGGTTGCAAGGTACATGATTAATATATAAAAATAATTGTGTTTCCATCTACTGGAAATTTATGTTTAAAAATAGTACCATTCAAGGGAGGTAGAAGCAAAAATGAACTATTGGGACCTCATCAAGATGAAAAGCTTTTGCACAGTGAAGGGAACAGTTAACCAAACTCAAATGCAGCTGACAGGATAGGAGAAGATATTTGCAAAGAGCGCATTGGATAAAGGGCTAGTATCCAGAATATATAAGGAACGCTAAAAATCAACACCCCCAAAATAAATAATCTATTTAAGAAGACATGAACAGACATTTTTCCAAAGAAGACATATACATGGGTAACAGATACATGAAAAAAAGCTCAGCATCACTCATCACCAGGGAAATACAAATCAAAAGCACATTGAGATACCACCTCACACCTGTGAGAATGGCTAAAATTAACAAGTCAGGAAACAACAGATGTTGGTGAGGATGAGGACTGTTCGTGGAAACACAAATGGTGTGGCCACTCTGGAAAACAATATGGAGGTTCCTCAAAAAGTTAAAAATAGAACTACCCTATGACCCAGCAATTTCACTACTAGGTATTTAGCCAAAATACAAAATACAAGAACAGTGATTTGAAGGGGCTCATGCACCCCAGTGTTTACAGCAGCATTATCAACAATAGCCAAACTGTGGAGAGGGCCCAGAGGTCCATCTACAGATGAATGGATAAAGAAGATGTGATGTGATGTGATGTGTGTGTGTGTGTGTGTGTGTGTGTGTGTGTGTATAAAACTACTCAGCTATCAAAAAGAAATCTTGACAAAAATTGTATGGTTCAAGATTTCAAATCTTGCCATTTGCAACAACATGGATGGAACTAGAGCATATTGTGCTAGGTGCAATTAGTCAGTCAAAGACAATTTCACTCATATGTGGAATTTAAGAAACAAAACAGATGAATGTGGGGAAGGGAAGGAAAGATAAAATAAGATAAAAACAGAGAGGGAGGTGAACCATTAGAGACTCTTTTTTTTTTTTTAAAGATTTTTATTTATTTATTTGTCAGAGAGATCACAAGTAGGCTGAGAGGAAGGCAGAGAGAGAGAGAGAGGGGAAGGGAAGCAGGCTCCCTGCCGAGCAGAGAGCCAGATGCGGGGCCCGATCCCAGGACCCTGGGACATGACCTGAGCCAAAGGCAGAGGCTTAACCCACTGAGCCACCCAGGCACCCCATACCCATTAGAGACTCTTAATTACAGATAATAAACTGAGGGTTGCTAGGGGAGGGATATGGGGGCATGTGCTGAATGGGTATGGGCATCAAGGAAGGCACTTGCTGGGATGAGCACTGGGTGTTACATATGTAAGTGATGAATCACTAACTTTTACTCCTGAAGTCAGTAGTACACTGTATATTAATTAACTTGAATTTTTAAAAAGCACCATTTATAATAGTACTAAAATATATAAAGCAGGCATAAGTCTTAACTTTATGCTAAAAATTATAAAACATTAATAAAAGGAAACAAAGACCTAAATAAATGGAGATACATGTCATACTCTTTGACTGGGGGGTTCAATATTAAGTTATCAGTTCCCTCAAAACCCATTTATAGATTCAACATAATCCTAATCAAATTTCTAGCAAGAATTTTTGTAGAATAACAATTTGGTTCTAAAATTTAGTTGGAAAATGGAAGAAGTAGAATATGGTTCAAGATTTCAAGACTTACTCTAAAGCTGTTGTAATCAAAATGATGTAGCATTAGTGAAAGCGTAGGCATATACATGAATGGAACAGAGCGCAAGATCTAGAAGGGAACCCACATAGAAAATCAACTTATTTTCGACAAAGGTGGGAAGACAATGCAATGGAGAAAGGAAAGCATTTTAAACAAAGTAAACCTTGACCCAACCAGTACTATGTGGAAAAATTAACTCAAAATGGGTAGAGATCTGAATGTAAAACAGTAAATGATAAAACTTTTAGGGGGAGATACAAGAGAATATTTTTGTGGCCTTAGGTTTGGCAGATTTTTCCTAAGAAAGACATCCAAGTCCTGAATTTAAAAGAAAAAAATTTTGATCTAAATCAAAATTTGAAACGTGTGTGAAACACATTGTTAAGAAAGTGAAAGGAGGGGCACCTGGGTGGCTCAGTGGTTTAAGCCTCTGTCTTCGGCTCAGGTCATGATCTCGGGGTCTTGGGATCGAGCCCCACATTGGGCTCTCCACTCAACGAAAGCCTGCTTCCCCCTTTCTCTCTGCCTGGCTCTCTGCCTACTTCTGATTTCTCTCTGTCAAATAAATAAATAAAGTCTTTAAAAAAAAAAAAAAAAGAAAGAAAGTGAAAGGAACAGTCACACACCGGGAGAAATTGTCTGCAAAACACGTATGTGATGAAAGACTGGTATCCTGAATATATAAAAACAATGAAGACCCAATAACAAAAACAACAACCCAAAAATACCCAGGAAAACAGTGGGCAGAAGATTTATGCAGACACTTCCCCTAGGAAATACACAGATGGAAAACAAACATTTGAAAAGACGCTGAGCATTGTTAGTCACTAGAGAAGGGAAAATGAAACTGACAATGAGCTATCACCTATGTACCTAGTAGGAGAGTCAAAAACCGAACCAAACTGAGCCAAACGAACACCAGGAAAGCACACCAAAAACCTAGCAGTACCAACAGCTGATGACAAATGACTAGAACTCTTCTAAAATGCTGCCTGGAATGCAAAACAGTACAGCCAGTTTGAGAAATGGTCTTGCAGTTTCTTATAAAGTTAAACATACATTTAATATGAACCAATAAACCCACCCTTAATGTATTTACCTAGGATAAGTGAAAACTTATGTCCACTTAGAGATTGATGAATGGGGGCATCTGGTGGCTCAGTGGGTTAAGCCTCTGCCTTCAGTTCAGGTCATGATCTCAGGGTCCTGGGATCGAGCCCCTCATCAGGCTCTCCACTGGGCAGAGAACCTGCTCTCTCTCTGCCTGCCTCTCTGCCTACTTGTGATCTCTCTCTCTGTCAAATAATTTAATAAAAAAATTTTTTTTTTAAAGAAAGAAATTGGTGAATGAATGTTTGGGGTGGCTGTTCTCGGAGTCATTAAACGCTGTCAAGACTCCAGACGTCCTTCAGCTGGTGAACAGACTGACAGAGTGGTCAGCCCACGATGACTACTACTCCGCAGTAGAACATGAGGGACTGTTGATAAACTCTGGTAACCGAACCGCATGGAGGAATCCCTTAGGTGTTTCGCTAAGTGATGGAAGCCAGACTTTAATGATAGTCGATTATCAATCCATTTATGTAATATTCTAGAAAAGACAATTCTCTAAGGGCAAAAAAGCCACACCACTGGCTAACAGGGGCAGGAAGTAGAGTGAGTGGTTGACTACAAAGGGACAGGATAATTTTGGGAGAACTTTTTCTGTATCTTGATTGTGGTAGTGCTCATGTGACTATACGTTTTCCCAAACTCGCAGAGCTCTACACTATGAAGGGTGAGTTTTGCTGGACAACAAATTATAACCCAATAAAATGAATAAAATTTGAAACAGATACAATTAAATACTACCTTTGGTTAATTTTGAGCGGCAGCTAGCTTTTTCTTTTAGTTATTCTTGTGTTTTAAAAATAAAAAATAATAAAAATTATTTTTTCCAATTTTTAATAGTTCAAAAGAATTCCCTCCAGATAACAGTTTTCCCCATTCTAGTCCCAGACCCTGTATATTATCTTGTCTTCCATAGATGCTTAATCTTTCTTTTTTTCTTCCATTTCCTTCAGTTTCACACGATGTACAAAATCTTTAAATGTTAGACATAATGGAAGTGAGAATTTTTAAAACAACCTTTAATTAAAATCCTTCAGTTTATTCAAGCATTAAGTATTAAATAATATGTTCCATTTTATTTTGCATTAAAAATGGAATACATTTTAATGACAAGACTGGCTAGCAAACAAAATCAAACCTATTTCTGGTGAACTGGTGTGGTGTTTGAGAGAGCCTTAGTCAGATCCCTGACTCTTGAGAAGGGACATATATGTAAGTCTTTTCAAAGGTCACATCACCATTATTATTACCAATATAAATATTTTATATATTCTTTCAAATGTGAAAAAACACTTTATCAAGAACCTGTTTTGATTTTACTATAAGGAGAATTTGGAAACATAATTATTTATGTTTTGTTGCATGGATTAAAGAAATGAAAATAATTTTGTAAATTTTATTATTGGGTGAATTATATTAGGACAGAAGCGTAAATCAGATAATGGGATAGTGTACTGGACTGCAAGGAATGGCTGTCAAACTCGTAAAACGGGAAGCCGGTGCTATCCTAGCATTACTATTGCTACTTCTAGTTATTACTATTGCTATTTACTTTGGAATCAATATCCTGAAAATTGAATAAAGCTATTTATTGCATATTCATTGTTGGAGATTATGAGTAATTTATCTGTTCTGATGATGTTCAGCAGCATAGGCTGTGTCAAATTTCTTTTCTTCAGCCCACCCTCCGCGTGAACTTCTGGTGTGGTTCCAGATCGAGGAGGCCGACTTTAAAAACTCAGGAGCTCCACAAATAAAGGTCTAATAGGATGGATGTTTGCTTTTGGTTATGGTTTAGAGCTAGGCCAAGGAATTTAAGGGCAGGATAATTGACTCAGTTGATATGATAATTTTTGCTTATCCCCTTGCATCTGGAAAAGTTGTGTTGAAATCACCTCTTAGGCAGTGTGATTAAATATTCAGTAGTATAGATTGGTGCCTGCTTGAAAAACAAACCATTAACTGGTGGAATTGAAATAGATTTGAAGTGGTCTGTAATGTTTGTAAACTTACACCTCATGAAACTAGTTAGTTTATGTGTTTATTGTGGCAATTGTTCCTTAGTGGAAACTAAATTTTTCTTCAAACACTCAGTTCTGAGGAAAGGAGAATTTATTTTAAAAATAAGGGAAAGTTAAAATAACAATTAATAAATCTACTGCATGTTAACATAAAAAAAAATAAAAATAAATAAAAATAAAAATAAGGGAAAGCTAACATTGGCCTGAAATTGAAAGGCAAATTCATAGGGAAGAATGTAAATCTATACTGGGATTTTTCCTCTAAGGGTTCCAGATTTTTCGTATGTCTAATTTTTGCCTTAAATTGATATGTTTAGGCTTTACATGAGACATGATGAAATAGGTAAAATACTGGATTAAGATCTCACCTTTACTGTGATTGAGTGTAAGTCTAGCTCCGTGGTTAGCAGGGACTCTCAGTGGCTAGAATTCCTTGGAGAGCTTTTATAAACTAGGCATATTTGGCTTACCCACAGAGATTTCAGTATGTGAATCCAAGACACAGCCAAGTTGAGGGCACCTATATTGGACACCAGCGTCTTTCATTGCTTCATTGTTTATTTATGCATTCAGGATAGACTAATTGCTGTAAGAAATAATACCTACATCTCAGTGGCTCACAGAGTACAGATTTATTTTTCCTTAAGCCGTAGTCCAGACGTGGAGAGGATGTGCCAAGGACAGTGGGGGGGGATGGACCCCCTTTATCTAGTATTGTCAGTATCCCCTGAAAACCTCAGGATTTCCCTTAAGGAAAATGAGGAGCGGGAGTACAAGGCAGATGAATGGGAGGCTTTCTCTTCAGCCTTGTGTTGGTAAATAGACTTTACTTTCATATTACGTTAGCCAGATTCATTCTAGACGTGTCCACTGACGTTCAGGGAAGTCTGGAATTGACGTCCACATTTGTGCCCTGGAGGAGGGGAAGCACAGTCCAGTGGGTGTGTGGCAGCTTCTTCCTGGATCTCTTATTCTGTTATCTACTTCAATTAAAATAAGCCCAGAGATGTTCTAAAAGGTAATAGTACAGGATAGACCATCAAAAATTGCTTTATTCCTTAGATGTTGTGTCTTGAAAAATAGGATTTAAGTATTTATTTTTATGTGGTCATAGAATTTGGATTAAAGACTTGAAACTGATGCAATGAGGGGACCAGCACTTTGCCAGGATACTGAGGGTTATGTCATGTGCTCCTGAAGGGCTTAGGAATTCAGGAAGGTTGAAGAGAAGTTCAGAGTCACATTTTTCCTGCGAAAGATCTCCTCTGAGGTGGGATCAGAAATCTCTACTTTTATTTTGTTATTTTTTATTTTATTTATTTATTTTTTTAAGATTTTATTTGTTTGTTTGACAGAGAGAGAGATCACAAGCAGGCAGAGAGGCAGGCAGAGAGAGAGAAGGAAACAGGCCCCCCGATGAACAGAGTCCGATGCAGGACTCGATCCCAGGACCCTGAGATCATGATCCGAGCCGTAGGCAGAGGCCTTAACCCACTGAGTCACGCAGGCGCCCAGCTTTTATTTTGTTATTAATGTCAGTGTATCATATAGATACTCAATTTGGATTCAACTTTTCAGTCCGTTGACATTTCTCATTGTAAGGCTGCTCATATGGGAAAGGGAATTGAGATTGTCTTTAACTTTTCATATGAACGAAAATGTATTATCTGAGTCACAAAGATTTTTCTGTAGGGCTTCTATTTAAAATAGGGTGAATTTATTGCTGTTTTTAGACATTGGGAAGAATATAGTGTATTTACATTCACCAGCAATGTCTAGGTTTTTCTAATAGGTATGAAGAGTTGGGTAAATTGAAAACCACATTTCAAGATATTAAAGAGCAGTAAGGTTTTTATCCTCCTTATTCCAAACTCTAGACATTGAAATAAGTTGCTTATTTTAATAATATTTGGCAGCATGCTCAAGACAGTGCTAAATAAAATTATGCAAGAATTTGGTTTTTCATGGATATTTTTAACTACCATAAGAACATTAAAGATACAAAAATTGATTTTCAGTTCATGACATTATTAGCACATCAAGAATCAGTCTGATTATTTTGTAGTCATGTCATATTCTAAAGTCTAACTGATGAATTCTCTGTCTCAGATGTTATTTCTTTTGGACGCTAATTATTCAAGGTATTCTAAAATCTATTTCTTTGATTTTCCTATTAATCATTTATTCAGAGATTAAAATATTATTTTAATATCTCAACCTCATTTCAGTGAGTATATATTAGCATATTAGTCTATTAGTTTGCAGAATATTTAGATAATTTTAAAGAACCGGATAGTCTCCAGTGGCTTAATTATGTAAATGCACCTACACTTCATATTTGTTTTATTTTTCTAGATAAATTTAATTCTGCCTGTTTTTATTTTCTATGTGTTGGTTATGGAATTTATGTGATTTTTTCTTTTTTTTTTTTTAAATCTCTGAGTTGCGGCTCCTCCATGTGGCAGTTCTGCCTTTTCTGTAGGGTCATAATGATGATTGGAAGTGGTAGCTTCTATATGACTGCCTTAGTCCCTGGCACATGATAGAATTCAGTCAATAGCGCTTACTCTCAGATTATCATTTATCTGCGTGCTCATTACACAGAGCAAAGCCTTACTTAGCTGTACACTTTTTTGTACACTTTCGCTTCTTCCTTATGCATGGTATGTATTGTTGGTTTGAATCACAGTGTTGCACTATAATGTTTGGTTTATTGAACAACTGCCTACAGTGAGTAAAAAGAACAGTTTTAATGAAAAAAAAACGAGTTTGAGAGACACAGTATTTAACTGTAAACAACGAGTTAAAAACTATGAAGTAATTTTAAAAAACTGGTGAAGAACGTTATTGTGAAGTATCTTAAGATGCTTTGGTTAAAATTGGATAAGATGGGACGCCTGGGTGGCTGAGTTGGTTAAGTGTCTGTCTTAGGCTCAGGTCTCAGGGTCCTGGAATCAAGCTCTGCATCAGGCTCCCTGCTCAGTGGGGAGCCTGCTTCTCATGCTCCCCCTGCCTGCTGCTCCCCCTGCTTGTACTCTCTCTTTCTCTGTCAAATAAATAAATAAACTCTTTAAAAAAATTGTATAAGACAAGTCTAAATTAGAAGCAAGTCTAAATCACTGAATTTTCAAATGCAAATACCATGTTTCTAATTCCTAGCACACATAAGGGCCTCAAAGCAACTGTTACCATGATTTTGGAAAGAAAAATCTATTTCTACCTCAGCGAAGCGGTGAGAGTCAGTATAAATTATCTCAGCACCTTTTATGTAGAAACTAATTTGATGTGACTTTAGTATTGTTTTCTAGATAGACAACTAATATTTTTCCAATGTAAGAGTCTGTGATTTTAATTATATTACTTAATCTTTGGTTAACAAATCTTTTCCATTGCATAAAACTAAGCATAAAACTATGATAGACTAAATGATCAAATATTAAATTAGCAGACTAGGAATTATTAATCATTTTAGCTATACTTGTGGTGAGTGTAACATAATTTATAAACTTGTCCAATCACTATGTTGTACACCTAAAACTAAAGTAACATTTGTGTATCAACTACACTTGAATATAATTCTTTAAAGAATTAATAATGTCTTCAGGTGTAAGTGTTGCAATATTTCTAAAGAGTTAGCTAGGAACTTGTGAGAACTGAAAACTGCAGGGGCATTAACACAACACTGAGAAGCTTGGGTATGGTTGGTGTTTGTCCGTTGATTTACTCACTAAATAAATACTGATTGAATGCCCGCTGTGTACTTAACTATGTGCCAGACACTCTGCTAGATGCTGAAAATATATTGATGATGAAAATAAATATGGTTAGTGATATCATAGATATTCATAGACGAAAGGAGGAGAAAGACAAGTAGCTAATTGCAACTCAGGCACTAGTATTTGACAGGATCCAATAAATAAATAACGATCATTACTCACCCAAGTTTGCACTGAAGACAAATGCTATGACAGATGGAACTCAAAATGTTAGCTCTTTTATTAGTGATAAAAAGATCTCGGAAAACAGGATTTTAGCTAGTCTGTCTGAGGGGGCTTTTGGTATAGCTGTGAGTTGGACAGACTTCCGAGGGGCATGTACCCATGGCCCCTCTTAGAGCCTGCCCCTCTAATAATGTGTTCACGGAGGAGAGGAGGATTCATACAGGAACTACTGTATTCTAGACTCCTGCGAAGGTTGGAAGTGGAGATGTGAGAGATTGTGGACTTTAGGGAACTCGTTGGGGTTCAGATTGTTGTACAAAGGGAGAGTGTTAGAGAAGTCTGGAGGAAATGAGTCGAGTCCACATGGCACAGGACCCTGTCATGTTGAGCAGGTTCAGTTTTTTCCAGGAGCAACATGGAATCATTGGGGGGTCTTACACAGATAGTAAACATGGTTGCATTGCTTTTTAAGTATCATCTCGAAAGCATTGTGTGGGGCAGAACTGAAAGGGGCAAAACAGTATAAAGGATCTACTCAACAGGTTGTTTTCATTACGGAAGGCAGGGGTGATGCCATGTGAACAGGGGTAGTGATGTGTGAGCCAGCTAGGGGTTGGAAGACATTTGCTGTTTCATCCTTCTAGCTGCTTCTTAGCCATTTTGCTGCTCATTAACACCTCCAGGAAGAGGGTGGACAGAGGAGCTGACTCAGATCTTTCTAGTATGTTCCCTCACAACACCTGTTCTGAAGAACGCTTAGTAATTTTTTGTTTTTTTAATATTGGAACTAATAGTCGCAGTGTGGTTTGGGATTAACTGAAAATTTCATTTATTCATCTTGTCCCAGGATCTCATTAGCATGCATTATTGAATTGGAAGTGATTTTAATTATTTAGTTGACCCTTTTAATTACCTCATTTTGCCTATGATAGTTTGTAAGCTTTCTGCAAAATTTTAATTTGATCACATCAAAGGAAGTCACAGCTTCAGTAAGAAGTGCCCCACTGAAAACAACAGCAACCCAGGCAGCAAAGCCATGTTCTAAAGTTCTGTGAAATTCATTTTGAGATTAGATGAAAAGCTAAATCATTTCTTGGATCATACTATGTTTTTAGGAATAAGCTTTAAAAGAAAGAATAAACTTGTCCTCATTGTGTAAACTTTGTTGAATAGATTGCTTTTGCTTTGAAGATGTGGAGTCTCTTCATGTTAAGGGCTCAGTTGTTGCCACATCTCATCCTTGACCTAACTTGAGAATTGTTGTATCTATAGAATTCAGTCCTCTTAATTTTACCATATCCCTTTTTAAACCTTCTGGTTCCACGTTTTAGCATATTTCTGAGATGGGGATTCTCTGTTACACACATGTTTTGTTTTCACTGACAGAACAGTAGTCACCCTAACCCTAACGCTAACCTTAATCCTGGAGTGTTAGAGGTGTAAATTATCTTTGGCGATTCTAGTCCAGAAGTGTTTATTTTATCCTGTGGAACCTAAGGCCCAGAAAAATGAAGTGACTATGCCAGGTGATCTAGCCGACCAAAGGCACAGCCCGATCTTACCATCAGCCAGGGGCTGCGGTCCCAGCACTGCCTGAACTCCCTGTGGGAGCGCACGGGAAGACTCTTTAGTATCTTACTTTCTGTTTCTTGTTTATGAATCCCTAAGGAAGAGCTCTGAAATTTTAGCCTGACGTCTCGTGAGAACGGGAATGTCACCAGATTGCTCTTAGGTTAGCCACAGTTTTCCTTCAGATCTTCAGCATCAGCCTAGTTCAGCGCTGTTCCATACTTCCTCCTCTAAAGATAACTTCAAGTAGAAGCTTGTATCTAGAGTTTCTAGACAACTAAAGATGGTTTTAGTCCTACCACTCAAGCTGGAAGAGTGGTGTTTTGTTATGCTTTCTTCTAGTGTGCACAAAAATATGTTATGAAAGCAATAAAATTATAGAGTGAGAGAGGATTTGAGTCTAAGATTCAGGACCCAGAAGATTTCTAGTAAATAAAGGAAGGGGAAACATGTAGACTCAACTTTAAGGTGAGCCAAGGTATACCAGAGGGTTTTATTCTCCCCAAGAGGTTTCCATTTCCCAGCGACCAGTCCTGCAATTGCAGGGGTACAAGGATTCTATTGAAATGTGGGAGAATGTTTTTCATTTGCTTTTATCTCCCCAGGCAGTTTATATTACAAATGCATCTTTGACAAATCCCCTGTCACTTAAATATATGTAAATTAACAGTTTTCAATAACAGACATTGCAGAGAAAATTTAAAAGAGCCATCTCCAAGGTAATAAAGTTTACAAGTGAAAATGTTTGTATGTAGGATCAATTTTAGGATTTCACATTCAATATTTTTTTGTTGGTGTTTCTGTCTGTGAGTCTTGTTAGAAATAATTACGGGGATGAATTTAACAGTCATGAAAGACTTGGCGTTTTGGTGCACATACAATTATTTTTGAGCAAAATATTCATGCATTTTATTGTTATTTTCATTAAGTTACACTGGAATATTGTACTGTTGTTCTGAAATACCATTCCAGCACAAGAAAATTGGAAACAAAATTTCTGGTGCTTTCAGTAGCTACATCTGATACAAGTCTACAGATATTTTGCTTTTTTATCAATTTTCGAGCTAAGTGGGCTCGGGTCTTTTGAATGACCAATGCATAATGAAATGTGTGTAGAGAATTCTAATGTGAGGGGAAGGAGAGAGTGAATAGCAGCACCACGGGAGAATTTAGGTCAGTCACACTGCACGTGACTCTCTTCTGACTGGAAATATTTTTCCAGTAGGGAACAATGTACTCAGTTGCAGGCCTCAGCAGAATGGCAACACTTGTCATGCCAAGGAAATAACTCTGTTTCCACCAGCCCAAAGTCAAGAGAACCCATAACTGACTTCACAAAATGTAATTTCTTATCTGTTGGTTTCTCTTTCTGGAACCCCAAAATGACAAATCATATAAATTGTAGCCATTCTGTAACACCAATTTCACTGCCAGCATCCCACTTTGATTTTTCTGGAAAAATACACCATATATTTTATCTCAAAAACTTTGTGTTGAATCACTATATTGTACACCTGAAACTAATACAACACTCCATGTTAACTGTATTGGAATAAAAAAAAAGAAACCTCAAACCTCTAAACCAGATGGAATCCATCAGAGATTTCAAGTCCACTGTTTCTCCCTCTACCTTCTCTCTTCTATTAGCTTGCCCATCTTCTCTTTTTGGATTGGTTCTCTTGGTGGTGCAATCATGTTCTGCTTCCTCTCCCAAGAGGGAAATAGGATAGAGTTAGAGACCAGTATAAAGGGGAGGGAGGGACAGATTTGGGGAGGGGGATACAGGATGCCATTCTTTAGGAATGTGTTTCGTCCTTGCTTTTCTATGAAAGAGATGCATTATTTTAAAAAATATGTCCACACACCACTTAGGCGTATTAAGCACCTACTTAATTCCCTTATTTGATTCCTGGTTTGAAAATAAATATGGCTCAGAGGAAAGGCTTATTTAGGTTTTGATGAGTAGTAATAACCTAGAGGCAAGAACAGGCTCCTATAAATGCCGCCACGTTTTGCAGCCGATAAAGCAAGCCCTATGGCAGCACTGGCATCAGGGTGGGCTGAGAAGGCTATCGTGTGGACTCAAGTTGCTAAGATATTAAGACTGTCCTGTAAAACTGGGCAGATGAAAGATGCCTGAAGATGACTTGTCTGATGCTGCAGACAGGCATACTTTTTCCAGAAGCGGTGTCTGTGTCCTTTGCTTTCCTGACTGGGGCTGTACTAGATTTGCAGAGTTCCCTGAGGTCCCCAGGAGGGCTCCGTGCTGGTCGGAGGCAGGATGTGACATTAGGCGCTGGCTCACTTCTTGGTACAGCAGCCCGTGCCCTTCAGTTGGGAAAAAGGGACTTTGAGTATCAGCTGATGTTGGTGCTTGGTGAACACAGAGGACCCAACATTCAGGAAATTTAGCCTTCTGACAACTTACTAATTTGAATAGAAGGGATGACAAAGAAACATAACATTTTGTTTTTCTTAGAGTTGCAGTTCCTGCATTTTAAAGTGACCTTTTATTTCAGCACAAGGAAGTGTGTTGTGGGTTTGAAGATGAGGCTTTCCCAGATTCCTTTCTCTACTTCCCCTTTTCCGCCTTGTGATGGTTTTGCCCTGCATAACCCTGTATATGACCCTTTAGGACTAACCTGAATAAGGAAAGAAACAAGCTTAGAGCATTTTTTTTTTTTCAAAAACAGAAAAAGCCTCATGTAGCTCCTTTTAATAAACAGCTATTTAATAAACAATTGTTAGTGGTTATGTATGTGAAAACACACACACACCCCATAAACTAAGAACTAGATAGTACACAGTCGCTTGCGATTGCTCACTAGTCGTTTCTCCTTACTTTCCCTAATTTCTTTATCTTTCCCTCTTCCCATGAGGTTCTCCACATTGTGTCTCTGAAAACCGCAGAGCGATTGGCAGCCAAGTGGCCTGTGTGTTCACGGCAACCAGAATTTGACCTTCAACCTTCATTTTCATTCTCTGTTATAAAGCAGGAGTCTGGTTGTGTTTCTATAAAAGCCAATAAAGCAAATTTCTGGTGAAAACAAACTATTTCTTGAGGAGTGGCGAAGTGCATGGGCAAAGTAGTTTTATTTCCAGAGAATTTACTGAATATTTTTTGGTAGGAAAAGTTTTCGTTGATGAAAAAGAACAAAAAGCGGAGAGAGGGAAGGACACCATGCAATAGGTCAGCATCATTCCTTGGAAGGAATAATACTATCTGAAAGCTATTGCCAAATTGGTCTTTTGAAAGTAAAAATAATATAACAGCTTATTTTTCATGCTTAATTATTGCTTATCTTAAAAAAAAACCACTGTGTGGTATTCTGTAGTATTTTTTTTAAGTTAATAGTCATTATTTTGTAGAGCAATTTTTGGTTTATAGAAAAAGTGAGTAGAAAATACAGAGAGTTTGTACTTAGACCTCATCCCTCCACACAAGCAATTCATGATATTGTTAACATCAGTGCTGTACATTTGTTACAACTGATGAGCCAGTATTGATAAATTGTTAACTAAAGTCCGTAGTTTACATTTGAGTTCATTCTTTGTATCGTACATTGTATGGGTTTGGGAAACGTATAATGGCCTGTATCCACCGCGGGGTATCACACAGCGTAGTTTCACACAAAAATCCCCAGGCTTCACGCGCTCATCTCTCCCGCCACCACCCCAAGCTCCGGCAACCACTGACCTCTTTATCGTCTGCACAGTTCTACCTTTTCCAGAATGTCATACGGTTTACATCATGGTATGTGGTCTTCGCAGATTGGCTTCTTTAACTTAGCAATGCCCATTTGAGACTAAAGTTGCTTCTTGTCTTTTCACGACTTGGAAACTTGTTACTTTTTGTTGCTGTGTGGTCTTCCACTGCATGGGTGCACCACGATTGGTTTACCTATTCTCCTCTGGGGCATAGAGGGACATCTTGGTTGCTTCTAAGTTTTTGCAACTGCGATCGAAGCTGCCAGACACATCTGTGTGCAGGTCTTGTGTGGACGGAAGTTTTTAACTCCTTTGGTAAATTCCAAGGTGCGTGATTGCTGGATCGTATGGTGAAGGTATGTTTCTTTGTAAGAAATTGCCAAATTGTCTTCCGAAGTATCTCTGTCATATTGCCTTCCCACCAGTAGTGAAGGCTTCCTTGGAGATTTTTTTCTTAAGGTCTATAGTTCTTTCTGTTGTATGCCCGTTTTAATGTGGTGGTAAGGGAGGGGCAAGAGAAGCATGCTTAGTCCTACAATAGACCTTAGTCTTTTAGTGAGCCTGTGCCCTTCGCCTGTGACCTTCACCAGAGCTTCACAGTGTCCAGCTCTACGGCTAAGGTGAGCCTGAAAGTCTAGAGTGGGCTAGAATTGGGGATTTCCCTTCACCCACATGGAAGGCTAGAGTAGGCCGCAGAGTGGTATTTACTTCTCTTCTTCCAGGTGAGTTTGGGTTTGGTAAAACACTTTCAGTCAAGGGCAGGCCTTGCTCAGAAGAAAAGAATGTCTTTGGTGTGTCTGCTCTGGGTGCACGCTTTCCCCACCCTCTGTCCTCGGGGGATTTTTCTCTGATCTCTCAGAGAACCTGGTTGAGCTCCTGGGGTAGAACTGGAAACAGTGCTAGAGCTTCCCTGATACTGAGGCCCTCGGGAATAAACTCTCCAAACTCGTCCATGTTGAGCCTCCAGCAATCCATCACTTACAGGTCAAGTTTTCCTACCTTGGCCCTGGTTCCAGCAGTGGTTTCTGTTTCTGTAAGCTCTTGTCATCTGTGTGTGCCTGTCTGCGACTCCAATTTGGGGGGCAAAAGTTTGTCTTGAGACCACAGTTATCTGATGGATCTGAGAAGGGTCGTTCATTTTCTACCCACCCCGCGCCCACCCACCCTCACCCCCCGCCCCAGCTCTCTACTTGTTAGAACAGAGTGGCCACTTCTAAGCTCCTTACAAGCCAGAGCAGAAACTGGGAGTGTGTTTCATGGTATCATGATTTTAGGTGAATGAACATTCTTGCTTAAAAGTAATCTGATGGTGATTTTTGTAAACATTTTGAAAATTCATGTATTTAAAGAGGATGATAAGTTTCCAATAAAGAGGTTTGTGTGAATGTCAGGAGAGATGACCAAAATGATAGTGTCTGCAGCTGACAGTGAGTCAGCTCAAAATGTGTTTCATAATGTCAGCTACATTTAAAGAAGGATTGGGGGGCGCCTGGGTGGCTCAGTTGATACATCTGCCTTCAGCTTTGGACTTGGGTCGGGGTCTCTGGGTCCTAGGATCAAACCCCACATCAGGCTTCCTGCTCAGCAGGGAGTCTGTCTACATCTCTCTCTCTCTTTCCCGCAGCCCCCCTCCCACTGCTCATTCTCTCTCTCTCTCTCTCTCTCTCAAATAAATAAATAAAATCTTAAAAAAAAAAAAAAAAAAAGAATGTTTGGGTTAAGAAAGCTTTGGAAATTAGCACACAGATTTGACCAAGCTTTGGAATACAAATGTCAGTACTGTTATTGTTTATAAGGGACACATTCCTGTATATTAGAAGGTATTTGTGCCTCAAATTACATGGTTTACTTTTGCCGTTAATTTTCAGTGGACGGTAGCTACATCTTACAACTAGCTATCATTTTTTCCCCCCCAATTCAGACAACTTTGTAGTTAAAAGTAACACGAATTTTGTGCATTCTGATACACAGTGTTCTGGGATTAGTCATGGCATCACAGAATTTCAGAATTTGAAGGAATTTTTTAAAATCATTTTTTTTCCCACATGGTACAGATCAAACAAAGTTAAATGTCTTGTCTAGGGACAGAAAATAAGTATTTGGCATTGCTTTTATTAGATGTTTTTTAAAAACGAATTCTCAGTCTTCGTCTTAATACAGATTTAGCTCACTTCGTTCTTTCTTACTTGATGAAGGGATTACACTGCAACAGAATTTATAGTGATGACCCGAGGGCCTGAAAGATTTCAAAGCAATATCTGACCCATCGTAAAATGGCTAAACTCTGTGCCTAGAATTATATTCCAGTTTTAAAATGTTTGTGATTCATTATATTCAAATTATTTGAAAACTTACCTCAAGTATGGCAACTTGGTTTTAAAAAAAAGTGTAGTAGAGGGGGAACCTGAGTGGCTCAGTTGGTTGGGCGACTGCCTTCGGCTCAGGTCATGATCCTGGAGTCCCAGGATTGACTCTCACATCGGGCTCCCAGCTCCATGGGCAGTCTGCTTCTCCCTCTGATCTTTTCCCTCTCATGCTCTCTCTCTCTCTCAAATAAATGAATAAAATATTTTTAAAAAGTGTAGTTAGAACACACTGGTGCCAACCTGTATGACTTAATAAAAGTTTATTTAAGAAAATCAGTCAAGAGGGGCACCTGGGTGGCTCAGTGGATTAAGCCTCTGCCTTCAGCTCAGGTCATGATCTCAGGGTCCTGGGATCAAGCCCCGCATCGGGCTCTCTGCTCGGCAGGGAGTCTGCTTCCTCCTCTCTCTCTGCCTGCCTCTCTGCCTACTTGTGATCTCTCTCTGTCAAACAAACAAAAACAAAAACAAAACAAAACAATTAGCAATAATCGCGCCTCGGATAAACCTCATTGGCTACGATACTGCCACTGCGCAAAGCTAAAAAACAAAACAAAACAAAACCAAAAAAAAACACCTCTTAAAAAAAAAAAAAGAAAAAGAAAATCAGTCAAGAGATTTTTGAATTCCAAAGCAGAATATCTGGCAGTGGTTTTGAGATACCCAATAGGGATGGCACTTACTGACTGCAACTATGGTCTGGTTGCTTAATGTCTTGGTGGCTCCGTTTTCTCCTCTATAAAATGGGATGTGGATAATATTCCAACTCACAGTGTTATTATAAAGGTTAAACAAATTAAACGTATACTTTGTTTAAAACAATCTCTGGCAATAGTTTCCTAATTAATGTTAGTTGTTACCGTTAAAGAGGATAGAGAATCAGGCTCTTGGGATTTGCATTTTGGGCCCTCTTCCATTTAAAACCCTTTCTAAAGATGCTGTAGATGGATGATTGGTCATTTCTTTGTTACTTCTAAAGAAGTCCCTTGCATTCCACTAATTTTGTATAAGTATAGCCCAAGGGTGAGGCAGGAGTATGTCCAGTGAGTTTTAGTATTTGGCTCTGTTGTCAGGTGAGTCTGCAAAATCTGGTCTTCAAATTCATTGCATGTAACCATCCATCAGCGTGCTGGGGCAGCACAATCCCTAAGTCCAGTGCCCCTAACATTCTGGTATTCTGGCCATCTTTTCTGTTATTTCTTTAAATATAATTTTTAGTAAACGTGTGTGGTTGCAGCTATCTGAATTGTGTGCATGTGACATGTGTGTGTTTGTGCATGTGTGGACTGAGGCTCCTGTCCATGTCCCTGAGCCGTTTCTCACATGGCAGGCGTGCAGAGGTGATGTGTGCAATACCTCCGGTCAGAAACTGTGCTAGTGGCCATGCCGTTGAGCTCGCCTGTGGAGAGCGGCAAACTATGTGCTGTGAAAATGGGGACATTACTATTCACGACGCGTGAATGTAGCATTCCCCATCCCAGGCACCATTTCCCTAGAAGTTTTTTTTTTTTTTTTTTTTAAAGATTTTATTTATTTATTTGACAGAGAGAGATCACAGTAGGAGAGAGGAAGGGAAGAGATCACAGAGAGAGGAAGGGAAGCAGGCCCCCTGCTGAGCAGAGAGCCCGATGTGGGACTCGATCCCAGGACCCTGAGATCATGACCCGAGCCGAAGGCAGCGGCTCAACCCACTGAGCCACCCAGGCGCCCCTCCCTAGAAGTTTTGAAAGGAGGTCGTTTTATGTTTGTTTTCATCTTTCATTTCAATACCACACAAAGTGACTCTGTTTTCAGGCACTGTTTCTTGAATTGATTTTGTAGACTGATTTGGTTTTTCTTCCATCAGCCATTTCCACCCTACACTGCAACTGTCCGGTTCTTTTGATGGTAGATTAAGTGGAAACATTTTTTTTTAAGTGGGGTTCTAGGCGAATTTAGTATGTATTCACACACTGTTGACACTGTTAGTTCTCTTTTCTCATTTGCAGGCTTGTGATGTTCAGCCTTGATACAAAGACGAGAAGTCCTGCGCCTTGGTGGTGGGGAGGGAAATGCATCCAAGACGTCTTTTGTTCAAAGTGAAGACTATAGTAGGGCAGCAGTAAGAGGGTCAGCGGCGACTTTGTAGGGTGAAACCAAAAGGCTTGCTTTCACGGCAGCCACACCTCTTCTGGGAAACCCTAGTGCTCAGGCAAAGTAGATAACAGAGCTGTGGGCAGATAACACCTTCGTTCATTTTAAGATGGGATCTACATTCAGGCTTAATGGACTGCTAATGTGTGCATTCAAAGAGACTAGAGGTAAATGTTCTCCAGAGACTCCTCCAGACATCTGTGGAAACTTGTCTTTCTGGTCAGTAAAGGCAAAAATGGCCAATCTCTTTATTTAGACTGCCAACTCTGCCATTTTTGCATATTGCTCTGTTACTTAGCAAAGGGACTTAGAAACGGGATTTGAAAGCTGTCTTTTGTTCTCAGTGGCAGTGGCTTTGGAATTACATTTCAGATCAATTGCTGTGATGCCCGTGAAGCCTAATGCTGCACAGTAGAACGAGAAACTTGTCTCTGAGTGAACTGTGGCTTCTACAACTCTGTGGCTTCTCTTTTTAAGTGGCCACCATTCAAAAAGTCCTTGGAAGGTGAATGATGCCATTCAAGTATTTTACCTGACCCGACTTTCTACCGGAAATTAAAAAATACACAATGCTGTAGCACTCACAATCAGTGACCTGCCAGGATCTCAAGTTATATTACATGGTAGGCACGAATGAAAATCTGGATGTTTTTATACTTAGTTTCTTTTGCGTACAGGTTGGCACAGGCCAAATAGATTGCTTTGGCTTTACAGAGAATTAATATATGTAATTCATTGCTTTAAATTTCGTGAATCTGGAAAACTTACTGAACACCCTGTAAGAATTTTATTTTTTATTTTGTTCTCTTCAGTTTTTATTCATCTATTTCATTTTGTTCTGTATTTTTAGTGGAAATATGTTCAGGGTTGATTTCAGTTTTCATGTGGTTGTTAGGGAAGAGGCACTTGGACACATAGACTTTGCCTTGGATTATAGTTTCTATAAGTGATGAGCTGCCTCCAGTATTTCTAGTTGCCCCAAGGCTTAATTAACTTAGAAAGGGATTTTGTATTTTTACTCAAGGTCTCTTTGTTCTTGAGACCATGCAATAGAAGCTCTGTAGAGTTTTCTGTGCCCCCCTTGGTGATTTCTGTTCTGTTTTATGATATTCATAACATTTTCCCCCCATACAAATAAATACAAAACATATGTGCTAAACTGAACTCCACTTTGATCTGACTCTTCACACAATATTTATTTGCTCTCTTACTGTCCTCCTAAAGACTTCTGAACCTCTAGAATAAGTTCTCTCTCTCTTTACTGGAACATGTATTACCAAACCGTTGGCTGCTTAATGGATTTTTGGTGACAGTCCTTAGTGTTTGTGTTTCTAAGACTGTGGGCTTACAGCGTCCTGTGCTAAGACTGGTGCATGGATTTGGGCTCATTGGACAAGTTCAGAGAAGTGGTCCCTGCTGTGTTTCACGTTACTTTTGTATGTGTACTCCCAGAATGTAGAACATGCATTCAAAAGTTGCTAGGGAACCGTTTCTTTCCATCATGGCTTTATATTTATTATATTAGCTGGTCATTTAAAGGCGTAAAAAATAAGAGTGCTTTTGATATTCATGCCGCCATCGATAGGGCTCAGAAAAGTGAAAAAAGGCAAAGTTCTTCTTGACTCGTATCTTAAGAAGTCTGGCTCTCAGTATCCCTACATCACCTTCTCTCTCTCTACTCACTGTTGTCTTACACAGGGAGTATAGTGATTCTCTGAGTGCTTCTCTCTTACTACTCACTGTTGTCTTACACAGGGAGTACAGTGATTCTCTGAGTGCTTCTCTCTCTCTACTCACTGTTGTCTTACACATGGAGTACAGTGATTCTCTGAGTGCTTCTCTCTCTACTCACTGTTGTCTTACACACGGAGTACAGTGATTCTGAGTGCTCCTCTCTCTCTACTCACTGTTGTCTTACACACGGAGTACAGTGATTCTCTGAGTGCTTCTCTCTCTCTACTCACTGTTGTCTTACACACGGAGTACAGTGATTCTCTAAGTGCGTCATATTCATTGCCTCCGTGTCTCTCCCCATGTAATTTCTTTTGCCTTGAACAATAACACCTATAAATTCATCCATAAAATGATTTACAGTTTAAAAGTACTTCCCTATATATTTGATGATAATATCTCATGGAGTAAACAGTTGGAAATCATGGCAGTTTATTTGTCTAAATTAACAGATTTGTCTAAATGACACATGAAGGTCGTGATCTGGGTCAGGGTAACCCAAATCCAAGTTGAGCTCTGCTTTCAGTGTGTCAGGCTGGACTCTCTCTTTTTACCGGTCTTGTTCTAAGCGCCCTTTCACCCTGTGATTGAGTTCTTTAGGCAAACTGAGTTCTTGCCTTTTAGATGTGGACCATGTCCTCCATGTATCCTATACGACTGTTTTTTGGTTCCTTTGTGTTTATTTCTTGAGTGCCTGGCGTGGTCTCCCTCCGCGTGTCAACACACTGCGAGACTCCACTCTCCGTGTTGAGGATTCAGTGTTGCCCCGTTGATGTGATGGTTTATTGACTACTTCTGTGTGACTGACATTCATCTCGGCTTCCCTTAAGCAGCCTGCCCCCTTGATCATCCAGCTGACAGCCCACGGAGTAGTTCCCCTTCGGAAATGGTGAACTCCCTGATTTTACCCTCGTGTGCGTGCAGCATTAGACCTTTAACTTCTCAACCTCATCAGCTCTCCATTTGCCTTGACACAGCACTTCTGTCTCGCCTTCATTATGAAGATATCTTGCCTCAGGCCTTCCTCGTCCTCCAGGCACGTCTTTATCTAACCCACCTCTACTTCCATAGATGCAAACCCCAAACCCACATCTCACCTGGCTAAAGCCCTTTGGTGAATCTTCATTGGCTTCAGGCTCTCTGGGGTGCGGCAAACACCCTTCACAGTTCTTTCTTCATTTTCCTCTTCTTTTTATACGTCTTGTGTATAACACAAACATACACACACCTATTTTCACACAACTCATGGTTCTGAATCCCGTAGAACTCTGAAAAAGATAGTAAAAGAGATCGCTGTCTGCCTTGCTGGTTTCTACCACTCGACTATTCCTGAGAGTCCCTGCATAGTCAGCATATACTTCACTCTGACCCAGTAAGTGATTACAGAGTAGCTCTATCATTATGAATTTTTTAGCATTATGCCCTGCTTCCCTGTACTCCCTGTCCTAATTTGGCTTGGTTATCTCGTCCAGCTTTCTTGGGCAGTCTGTATCACACATTTTCAGTATGTTGCAAAAATTCTTTCATTTACATTCCGAATCAGGCTATAGGTAGGAAATTAAAATATTTCTCCTAAACGTATTCAGCATCTCATAGAATGTCAGGTACATAAGTATAAAGTAGGGGCTGATCTCTGCCTTTGTTCAATTAAGGCAGAAATTAATGAAGTTCCTTGAGGGCAGGTACCCTTTCATACGTCTGTGATATGGACCTTAGCGCTTGGCTTAGTGTGAACAGCAGAATTTTTGCTCCATGAATGGTGTGTGGGTGGGGGCAGTCGGGTGCCCGAGAACTAATGGAGACACAGGGAGCGACCTGAAGCTCTAATAATGGGTAAAATGCCTCTGATCGGCGTGTTCTCTTCATCTGTCAGCCTCCCCGAAAGCCTGATGCTTCCCTTCTGGACATATCAAAGCTACATGTTCTGGAAAAGCTAGGTTTTTTGTAAGCTTTTCTGGTGGAGAGTGTGTTTTCTCCATTATCTTTTTTTCCCCCCTACGATTATCTGAGTAGTTGTTAAATATATTTTGATAGTCTTTATTTTAGTCCAAGCTACTGAGTAATTTCTAATTTCTCCCACTAAAATATTGGGAAGTCAATTCTGACAGTATGTGTGCTCGAATGCATGGTTTGTTTTATTCTCCTATTTATATTCAAGAATAATAAACACCATCACACAACGACTTGGACCAAATGCTCCTTATTCCCTGCTTGGTTCTTTTAATATGTATCTTGCTTTCGTAAAGCGTGGTTGGGATTGAAATTGCATTACGTTGGTTGGGAGTATAGTATTCAGTTGAAATGAATACTTAACACTTGACAACGAGAACTGGAGATGAATTGATGAGCTTTCCTTTGGGCCTTGCAGTCAAGCTGAATTAGCTGAACATCCCCAGGTACAGATGAGCTGGTGGATTGCTTCCTGGGCATATGTGATTCAAAATTTTTTATTTGAACGAGGAAATAATTTAGAATTGGACAGTCAAATTACACAGCCTAATTATTTTTTAACATTATTTTTAAAAGTATTAGTACCTTACAGACATACAGACATAAATTCCTAGATGTAAGCAAAGAAATTTAAAGAAGTGAGAATCAGGGCAGATGGAATTTAATTGAGAGAAATGAAGTGGGGGGGGATGAGATTCTCAGGTGGCGTGTGACTGTTAGGTCCTGTGGTTACTTATTGGCAGCTGACACATGGTTTCCAGTTTTTCCAACATCCAGCACAGAAGGGAGGCATTTTTGTGAACACTGGTCCACTGGATAAAAACAAGCCAGAACGTGTGTCTTTTTGGTATATAAGGGAGACATTTGGCCCATGCATTCTCAGAGAATTTTTAAAATTTAAAAAATTTCATGGACAATATCCTCAGCAGGACCCTTCTGATAATGTATGTGACAGAGCATTGATTCTGTGCGATTGCATCCTCTCCGTGCATTCTGTGGGGCCTCTTTGGGGTGGCCCCAGTGGCATCCTGGCCATGATGTTTGCTTTTTTTTTAAAGATTTATTTATTTCGTGGAGAGAGAGAGTTGGGGGAGGTGCAGAGGGAGAGAATCTTCAAGCAGACTCCCCTCTGAATGGTGATCCCAAAAGGGGGCTTGGCACGGGGCTGGATCGCACGACCCATGAGATGACACCCAGAGCTGAAACCAAGAGTCAGACGCTTAACCCACTGAACCCAAGAACCCCCTAACTGGTCAAGGTTTAATAGCCTTTTCTCTGCTGAGTGTGTGTCGGAGGGAAGCCCTCACTGAAGCATTCATTGATTTTTATGGTATAAATATTTCCCCAAATGCTGACTTCCATGTCACTGGAGACAGAGCTGGAAGGAGACTGTGCTGCCAGCCCCCAGCACACCACTGTGTGGCCCCGTCCTGGCTCCATTCCAAACCAGATATAGATTTTCTTGGAATGGAGAGTTTATTCATTACACTGATGGAGGCACACTCCATCCATACTTTTTTTTACTAAACCATTTTTTATTGTTATTACTATCAGGTTGCAGTGATTTTGAATTAGACCTCTTAGTAATTACTGGGAATTAAATTACTTCTTATTACTGGTTAAGAGCAGAGCCAAATGATCTAATAATCAGGTGTCTCAGAGGTTGATGTATGTCCATAACTAAAACTGAGAACCCTAAAAAAAATGACCTCTGGGGGCGCCTGGGTGGCTCAGTGGGTTAAGCCTCTGCCTTCGGCTCGGGTCATGATCTCAGAGTCCTGGGATCCAGCCCCGCATCGGGCTCTCTGCTCAGCAGAGAGCCTGCTTCCCTCTCTCTCTCTGCCTGCCTCTCCATCTACTTGTGATTTTTCTCTGTCAAATAAATAAATAAAATCTTAAAAAAAAAAAAAATGACCTCTGCCTGAAAAGATTTTACTTTACATCTGTGCTGATCCAGACACATGACCGCTAGCATTGTGTTTGAGCACCTGTTTCATGCCGGACACAATTGTTGCTTTCCTTTATTAGCTGGTTTCAGTGCTTTCAGAATCAAAATAATACTGACACTACTATTCTTTCTTTTACTGCAAGGTCCCAGCTCGCGAGTGGCACAGCTGGGATTTGAACCTGGGTCACCTGGTTCTGTGAGTCTACTGTGTTCCCATTTTTAAAAAACTTACTCTCTATTAGCTATTGCATATTTGTTGGATTCAGGCAAAGGACAGAAAATATTTAAATAAGTTCTTTTTTTTTTTTTAATTTATCAGATTCTCCTTTCCTCTGTGAACTCCATATAGGGATTGTATGAAGCTTGTTGGTACATGTAGAGAAGCTGTCCCTTGCTCTTCCTGTCCAGATTTTACCTGCAAAGCAGGGATGCCCAGTGTGGGTTTTGCCTCATCCCGATTATCTCGGTGACAAGGACTCCCTACCCTTCTTCCAGGCATTGCACCATTTGTGCCTCCTTGCGTCACATTCTGATAAAAAATGGCAGTTTGTCTCGGACTTCCAGAGACAGAGAGGTTGTTTTATCCACATTAGTGGTCATCATTGATCTTCTTGACACAAATAGTAGTGGGTGCTCCCAGCTCCCTGCACCACTTTCTCGGTACAGCGGGCGATTTACTTCGATGCCTGATGATCTCTCTTCTCTTCAGTTACTGCATGCTGAGATAAGGTGGGACTCTTCCCCCGGTTAAGCAGAAAATGCCTGAATTCCAAATTATGTTTAAGACCTAAGGAAGTAGAGGGATCTGGGGCTCTGTGACTGGGACATAGTTGGGCTGCAAAGGCTGAACTACGTAGAAAACTGTTAATACGTAATAGGCTCACTGTGCAAGGTGACCTTGCTTTCAGAAAACAGAAGGGTATCACCTTCTTTAATGTCTGAAGGGAGAACAGAAATATCTCTGTCTCCCCCGAGATGGCTGCCTGGCTCATTGTGTCAGAGCCACTAATCTTTAGCCCTCCAGGACTTCCGCGAGTCTTTAGGTAAGAAAATAGATAGCACTTAGTGAGGCATTTACATTTGCTAGTCATTGTACTGAATGCTTTGCATACATTTTTATTGTATCTCTATTCGTACTGTTATCATTATTTTACAGTTGGGGAAACTGAGGCATAGAATGAGGAGGAGGCGTGCTTCAGCGTATATAGCTCTTCAGTGTAGGAACCAGGATTTGAACTGGGGCAGTCCAGTTGCAGGGACTGTGTACTTGGCCCCTGGAGAAGGTTGTCCAGTAGCTTTTCCAAGACGAAAATGTTCTGTCCTAAACACACTGGCTGTTGAGCCATTGAAATGTGGCCGGTGAAACTGATCAAGTGCATTATTTTATTTTAATTATTTTAAGTTCCTTAAATAGCCACATATGACTAGACTCAATCTTGTTGGACAGTGCTGCTCCAGACTGTCCTGCCTTTCTAGAGGAGTGAAAGTACTTAATCGGTTGGGAGGAAGAACTAAGGAAATTTAGCCGTGCAAGTTTCTGTCACCCAGCTTTCATTGTTGCTGGTGTCTATCATAACTGTAAAAAAAAGGTGATTGTAAACCAGCTGGGTGAACCCCCTTTTAACAGTCAGCATGAAAGCCTCAATATACACCATCTGTTGCATGTACCTAGCAGACCTCAAAGTTATATAGCGTGTTACAATAAGGAAAGCAGTAATGCTGTATTAACTGAGAGGAATAGCAATTAATGGAAGCATCCATTAAATTCTTGCATATCCTGCTCTGCAGGCATTGGGCTGCTGCTGTTGTGGCAAGAAAGTCCTCTCTTCCCAACTCTTTGTACTACGTATCTTAAAATGGATATAATTTAGGTTTCTGAAAATGCTATTTCCTGAGCCATTTTCACATCTAGTGCACAAATTATTATTCTCTGAGAATGCTTCTCTGTGGAAAATTGTCATGATATAGCAAAGGTTCCAACATAGTATATTTATAGGCTTTTCAGCTGCAAAAACTATAGAATTCTGGGAACAGTTTGATGTAGAATAAAATTCCCCTGCCCTTTGATATCCCCCTTTATTTTATAAAATTTAGGATTGTGGATATTTAGAAAGCATGTGGTATTCTTTGATCAAAGCAGACGCTTCCCATTATTTAGCTCTTTTAATCAGGATCAGTCACCCCAGTGAGCATGGTAACTCCCTTCTCTGGCTGATTGGAGCCATGAGTAGTGGGAAGCAGTGGGGGGACAGTTTTAACTTCTAGTCCAGTGGATTCATTGTTGTGTCTCCTGGTCCAAGCATTCCTCCCTTTGGAACCGAGCCCTCTAGGGCAACAAAGCTTGTGGTCACAGGTACAGGAAGCAAACACTGTGCTGGTGCATCACAGTGGGTAACAGTGGGTGGCTCCACTCCCACTCCTATTTCCACCCCTTCATTTCTGGGCCTGTGAATCCTGGCTATGAGAGAGACAGCACCATATACTGGATGCTGTTTCGGAGCATCTAGAGCCTCCTAGAGAACCTGGCCCCAGCTCTGCAAGGTATTGGCCACCTAGTTGGCACCGTAACTAAGTCTTAAAAAGACTGTGCCACTGTTCCATCAAGCCAACTGTTTCAAGATGGTGGAGAACATGGTAAGACTGAATTTCCTGAGCATGGATCACTGGTACACTTCATTTGCTTGAACTGAGTCCCTTTACCAGAAGCAGTGGTGTGTGGACTACTAGGACAGTGGATAAGGGATTTTATAAGTCTGCGGGTGGTAGTTTGGGCAGAAGTATTGCACACCAGGAAGCTAAAGCCATATTGAGTAAAAATGTCTGTTCCAGTAAGAACAAAATGCTACTCCTTCCATAATGGACGTGGTCCAGAGTCATTAAGCTGCCATCAAGAAGCTAGCTGGCGTATCAGTCCAGGAAATGAGGTTACACTGGGTACCCACTGTTGGTGTGTGCTGCTGACACACTGGACATTCAGTGCCGTAGCCAGGTCAGCCTTGGAGAGTGAAAGTCCGTGTTTTGCTGAGCCCATCCCACATACATCCCTGCCACCAAGGCCACTCTGTTCACGAGTTCATTGGGCAATGACAGGAATGGCTGTGGGGAAAGAGACTGACTGGTTTCACAGAACGTATCACCCCATCCACTGGAAATGTAGTCATTAGGGTCTTTAGGTCAAATTGGATTAGAAAGCCAATCCCAGAAACTCCAGAACATTTCAAGAGTTATTTTTAAGACTCTGTTCTTGTAGAACCCTCTCACTGACCCAGATCTGTATGAAGGTTTTCTGCAGAAGTAGAACCAGTAAGATATAAATGTACATATGATATACAGATCATATGTACATCATATATGTACAAAGGGGGTTTCTTATGAAGAATTAGCTTATGTTTTATGGAGGCTGACAAGTTTGGACAATCTGGAGACCCAGGAGCGTCTACGGTGCAGACGAAGTCTGAAGGCAGTCTGGTAAGAAGATCTTTCTTGCCTAGCAGGTAAGTCCTTTCTTCTGGTCAGGCTTTCACAAAATGGAGGGCAGTTTGGTTACCCAGAGATCACTGATTTAAATATTACTCTCCTTCAAATGCATCCTCCAAGATGACACATAAAATTAACTTTTGCAGTAATCTAAATGTGAAGAAGCCTTGACTTACACAAAGCTACCTAATTCTAGAAGAACCAGATGTTATTTCCAAAAATTGTTACCATCTATTCATATTTGTAATCACCTGGTACTTACTAACCGTGTACATTACAGGTGCCTTAAATGCCCGATTTCTCAGTGTTTCAGTAATTTTCTCCTGTAGATGGTATTCTCATCTTCAGTTGAGGACGGTGGAGGTTCAGGGGCTGTTGACCAGTCAGTGGTTGAGGGTGGAAGCCGTCCAGAACTGTCCAGCGCCCAGACCAGTGCTCTTACAACTCTTACTGGCTGCATTTCTTTTCTGTCTTTTCACGACCTGATGACATGGAAATGATAGGTATCGGTACCTTTTTCTACCGTTTTGCCTGCATTTCCAGTACTGTATCTACAGAGCAAAGAATTAATGATGTGTGGTTCTTCTACTCCTTTTTCCTATTGAAAATTCCAGGCAAATACACTATTTATAAAGAAAATGGCTTTTTACAGAGTCATCTTGAGAAGGTGACATGCTTGTCCCCTGGTGAGTTCAGGAGGCCGGATGAGAGAGGAAAGTTTCCAATCACACAGCAGCGTTTTACATTAAGAGGATCAAACTTTAGTTGTGCAGAAGGAAACCACTTCTCTAGGGGCTTTTTGGAATGGGTCGCATTTACTGTAACAGAAGCCTGACATAATCAAAAAGCCTTTCTGAGCATTCATAGGAATGACAAAAAAATGCCTTGCAAATACCATGTTTTGTACTTCAATATTATTCAAGCCTCTGGAAGGTACTTCCATTTTGAGAACTCAACTTTCTGACAATGCTAAATGTTTTTGTTACTTTGGAAATTAACATAGTTGAATTTATGGTTGATAATTTTTGTTGTAATTGGGTGCTTGCTGTTAATCATTTAAGGTGATGAGAAAAATTAAGGGATTTAAAACTATGTTAAGGCTTTTAAAATACTTTTATTAAGATAACATTTTTTCTTAAAATTGAAGTGAGGACTCAACCCCTCCCCCCCACAACTCCTCTATACCTAATCACTTAGGCATAGGAAAAATCATTTTTTTTTAATCTTTTTTATAAACATATAATATATTTTTATCCCCAGGGGTACTGGTCTGTGAATCGCCAGGTTTACACACTTCACAGCTCACACCATAGCACATACCCTCCCCAATGTCCATAATCCCACCCCCCTTCTCCCAACCCCCTCCCCCCAGCAACCCTCAATTTGTTTTGTGAGATTAAGAGTCACTTATGGTTTGTCTCCCTCCTAATCCCATCTTGTTTCATTTATTCTTCTCCTACCCACTTAACCGCCCATGTTGCATCTCCACTTCCTCATATCAGGGAGATCATATGATAGTTGTCTGGAAAAATCTTTTTTTTTTTAAAGACAGTGCTCAATCTATTGACTGTAGCACCCTGTCCTACAGTTTTTGAGAGTGAAGTTATATCTAAAAGCTCTCCAGAGGCTATTTTTTTTTTCTTTTATTCCTGAAACACATTTCAATGACCAGAAATTATTTTGCAATTCCTTTTCTGGAAACCTGTGGTTGAACTTGGATGTTTACATTTTGTTGAAAGTGAAGAATAATCCTTAGGTATTAAAGCCCTATTTTCATGTTTCAAGATTACCTTTTATTTATACAGGAGATACTGTTCCGTGCTTGAAATTTTTTATCTTAGGAATCAGTGGCACTTGTAATTATATTTAATTAAAAAGTTATAAAATGATGTGAATAAAAAATTAAATACACGTGAACATTTATTAAATCTCATTGGGGCTCTGTTAGACCTACATCTAATGTAATTTTTATTCTTTTCTAATGATATAAGTAGATGTTTGTATTTGGATGGATGGGTGATGAATCTTTTAAAATATCACAGTACTATAGAAAACAAACATACTAACTTTGTTAAAGTGTATTGAATATTCCCCTCCCCCAGTAATTCATTATAAAATGAATTACTTTTCTTCATGGTAAACTCCATATGCTCTTAAGATATTCTCAGAGAGTACTTACATTTTTTTCCTTTACAAAATCATTTGTCGTTCAGTGGTGCTTGTGCATGATCTGATTACTAAAACTTTATCTTTCCCTCCTGGATTTTAAAAATTCATTAGAAATATCATATGTGAAACTACAAAGCTATAGGTGCGGTTTCTTTTTCATGGATTGTTATGGAGAAAACTGAATGCAGATAATCGGGTAGTTTTTATACAAGCTGTTTGCGATACCACCTGTTCAAGGAATGTACTAAATGTGCAGAATGAGCAAATACTGTGAAGCCTATCAGTTCGGTTTTATCTTCTTCATGCATTTCAAGTCAACTTGATGAAGGACTTGAAGGATCGGCCAGAGAAGACGCCCTTGTTTTTCTCTGCTGGCTCCAAGGTATCTTTGCTAAGGTCAGCCCTTGATAAGAAGCAGCAGGGAGTACTAGGTCTGATTCCGTCTAATAGAACTGCATTATTTAGCTTCTTGGATTTTTTTAAAAGCTCAACCTTTCTCTCCCTCGCTCTCTCTCTCTCTCTCTTTTTTTTTTTAAAGATTTTATTTATTTATTTGACAGACAGAGAGCACAAGTCAGCAGAGAGAGAGGGGGAAGCAGGCTCCCCGCTGAGCAGAGAGCCCGATGCGGGGCTCGATCCCAGGACCCTGAGATCATGACCCGAGCCGAAGGCAGCGGCTTAACCCACTGAGCCACCCAGGCGCCCCATCTCTCTCTCTTTTTTTTTTTTTTACTCAAAATATATGCCAAACATAGCTCAAGTTACCTCTTTAACTTTGGTATGAAATTTATTACTTGACTTTTAAAGAAAATTTTCCCTTATTAAAAAAGGAATTCATTTTTTATTGTAAACAAATTAAAAATATAGAAAAGTATAAAAAAGAACCTTGGTCTCACTTGTAGTGGTAGTGTTTTTAATGTTTCTAGCTATCACTTTCAAAAATATTCTGTGATATGTTGGGATTATATAAAAGTTTGGATGAATTGTTTGTTTTAGGAACTGTTTCGTGATTTCTTAGTTGTGCGGAAAGGAGTTTAGCTATAGAAGAACAGGTAGTGGACTTCTGTCTTTGCCTCCATTTCCACATCCACCATAGCGCCAAATGGACCCGTCTTGGTCCAGTAGTAAAGTGTCTGGTCTTTCTCATGAAATATCACTTATTTTCAAAGATCTTTATTTGATTTCAATAATTACTCTTTACTTTCATAACAATTTATTTGTGGTAATTGTTGTTATTGTTAGTAACAGTATCAATATGTTTTTTTTTTTTTTTTTTTTTACTGGATGGGAAGCTTAAAGACTTATAGCATAACTTTGTGACAGATGTTTCAAGATTCCTGCAAAAGGAAAGGGTTAAATCACAATTATAATTTTCCTTTCTTCTAGTTAGTCATTTCTGATTTCCTCTGTGATTGCATTAACCCATGTGATTTATTTCTGTATTTGAGTTCTAGTAATGTTTTACTTAATATTTAGTGCAATAATCAGAATTTCCTAATTTAAATTTTCTAAAGTCAAACAGTAGAGCCAGTGGGACAAAATGAGGTATATTAGTTTAGGCTACCATAGCAAAATACCATAGACCGGTGGTTTTAAAGAACATATATTTATTTCTTATAGTTCTGGAGGTAGGGTTGGATTCTTGGTGAGGGAAATTCTTGGGATTCACAGATGGCAGTCTCCTTGTGTGTCCTCACATGGCAAAGAGAAAAATCATCACGTCTCTTAAAAGCCTACTAATCCTATTCACGAGGGCTCTACCCTCATGAACCAATCACCTTTTAAAGGCTTCCCCATCATACTGAGGGTTAGGATTTCAACATGTGAAATCTGGGGGGACACAAACGTTTTTGTCCCTAACAGGAGGATCCCATAGTATTGAAGTATTGGAGAACAGTTTACAAAGTCCTCCCATTCTTTATAAACCTTACTAGGGTGCATGTGGTATCTTCAAGTGTCTTCCACGATTGCTTAACACTGAAATGGCCTGGACAGTCAACAGGTGCGGACAAGATGGGCTCGTACTGTTGCTGAGGAAAAAAGAATAGAACTTCATCCACTCGTTTTTCATTCATACTATTCATATTCATGTTAATTCATCCACATTAATACACAGGTGTCTGTTATGTTTCAGGTATCTTACTAAACATTTGGAATAAGATGAGAAAACTGGAAGTAGGGGTGCCTGGGTGGGTTAAAGCCTCTGCTTTCTGCTCAGGTCCTGGGATCGAGCCCCGCATTGGGCTCTCTGCTCAGCAGGGAGCCTGCTTTCCTTCCTCTCTCTCTGCCTACCTGTGATCTCTGCCTGTCAAATAAATTTAAAAAAAAAAAAGAAAAGAAAACTGGAAGTATAAAGTTTTCAGTTTTCCTAAAAAAAAGTTGTGGGGAGATGCTCTAATGTATTTGAAAAAAATATTCAGCTCTCAGTTCTAATATTGGTTGCACAGTTAAAGTCTTTAAAGTGTATTTTAGTTAAATCATTTGTGTTTTTTATTTTAGCTGAGCAGTCATATTATCTGCTCTGTTAGCCATTCATTTGGAGAAGCGAGTGAGGTAATGAATGTAAAAGCATTTGCAGAATATATATTATGGCACAAATGCTGATTGTTATCAGGACTAATTTGAAGATACATATAGGATTTATGAGATGCTTTTGCAATGTTTCACTTTGGAGACATCATTATTTTTGAGTTCTTCAGAGTTCTGAAACAAATGCAGATTTTTTTAAATGAGTTTCTTCAGTAGAAGTTTTCCCTCTAGTGGTTGCTGTGGAAATCACATGAAAAGATTCTAATGCTAAATGTTCAAATGAAAAATAAAACAAACTGAAAAGAATTGGGGAAAAAATTACTCTGAGTGATTAAGAAGATGTCAGCTAACTTTTCTATCCTGTTGGATTTCCAAAATTATACTACACTCAAGTTTTGGAAAATGAGGAGGCAAACTCCTTGCTCCTTTTATGGTATCTGATTGACCTAAATGAGAATGTGGGTTAAGAGTGCCCTGCTTGGGGGCACCTGGGTGGCTCAGTGGGTTAAAGCCTCTGCCTTCTGCTCAGGTCATGATCTCAGGGTCCTGGGATCGAGCCCTGCATCGGGCTCTCTGCTTGGTGGGGAGCCTGCTTCCTCCTCTCTCTCTGCCTGCCTCTCTGCCTACTTCTGATCACTGTCTGTCAAATAAATAAATAAAATCTTAAAAAAAGAAAATAAAAAAGAGTGCCAGCTTGGAGGAAGTGGTAGAGAAGGTGTGCGCTTCCTATTTCATCATACACGAAGCCCTTTCAAATGCACGCTCTGACGTGGTTTTGCCTGCTTTCCTGGTCTCCTTCCACAACGGCAGCAACCTCACAGGAAGTTGAGTAGAAGTTCTGGGTGAGTAAGCATATTTGGTTTGTCTTACAGATACCTTAAAAAAAAAAAAAATCATTCCAAAGTGGGGGGAAAAGAAGTTTTAATTTGTTGGGATAATTGATATATTAAAGCATCCAGCCCCTTGCAGAGCCTACCAGGTCCTCTGTTGTCTGTCCCCTGGCCATCACTGCAGCTTTGAAGTGTCCTGTTCTGCCCTTTGCCCGTGAGCTCAGGCTGTGCTCCCTTCTTTCTGTCCCTGACACGCTGTACATTTGGACTTGCCGTGCCCTGTTCTTGGCTTGCTCATCAGCACATCACTGCTTCCCATGGCCTCAGACCTCTTCTCCTTCAAAAAGGTTGTCCAGCTCAACTAGCCAAGTTGGCTTTTTTGACAATTAATCTTTGCCACAATTCTCATGTATTGACTCCAGAACGCTTATCAAAACCTGAATTTCTGTGTAATCAATTTATTTGCTAATTCAGTGTCTGTTTCCCCCACAAGAATGGGAACCACTTGACATGAGAGGTTGGTCCCTCTTATTCACGGTTGTATACCAGAACCCACACGGTGCTTCCATGGGGCTTAACACTGGTTGACACAATGAAGAAGCCATTGGAAATGTTATTAACATAAACTAACTGGTGTTAGTTGTTTAAGTAGGTTTACTGAATCTTTCAGTAGTCTTTGGTGCCCTTAGTTGAGATTCATTTTTCCATCTTTGAAATAATTTAACTTCCTAGTTTACTTCACATTGAAATAAGGTTGGTAAAAGATTTTCAGTTTTTTATATAGAAGCTCTATTATAGAATCATAAAATTTAAACATTTGGGGAGAATGTTTAGTGAGCTCTTGTTGTGCTAAACAAGAACATGATGTTTTTATGACCATTTTTTAATTAAATTCAGTTTTGTTCTACAGCTTTTTAGTGATATATTCAGTTCCTTGCATCTATATAAGAAGAAGTTATTTCATAAATTAGTTTTCCTGAAATTTCCATCTTGTTCAGTCTTCCACAGAGATAATTGCTGTTCACACTCACATACTTGGCTTCCTCAGAGTCATTTCCAGCCTCAATACATGATTTTTAAAAACCCACTTCTTCTCAAATGGCTTACTTTTTATACCTTTCATCAGTTTTGATTGATGTTCTCCTTTGAAACTGTCTAAACATTCTCATGTTCTGCCATGGTTTTAGACCAAAAAATGTACATGGAGCCCAAAGATTCCAGATTTTGGAGACTGAGGCATCTGTATCTGTGCCCCCCCACAGACTGCAAATGGCGGAAGCCTGTACATTGTATCGTTAGGGAACGTGGTGTTGGTAGTCCCCTTCTCCTTTCTGTTCATGTTCATGGCCTACTAATGTGAACTTGTTGCCTGGTACGACCAACAAACAGCTGGTTTTGCTATCAGTCTGGGGCAAAAAGACTGACTCCAGAAACTGTGAATTTCTTACTTGAATTTCCTGCTCTGTCCTGGTCTCCATGCCGTCCAGTGAAAACAAGGGCAACATGCAGAGACTGTGATAGTGTCCCCCTAATAATATTTTTAAGGATTTGACTGGGGCTTTCCAAATGCAGAAGTCATCTGAGTCTGTTCTCACTGGTACTGTGCATGTCCCTGTGTGTGTATGTTTAAGGAATGTTAAAGGAATGATATGTTTTAATCTACTGTCCATAAATGATAGGAACTGGAATAAAATTAATAGGCATTTTATAGATCTCCATATTACAAAGACTTTAAAAATAAACAGATGAAAAACAGCTTATCATTGGCTTATTTAGGCTCTCTCCTTTTGCACTGTGCTTTTCTGCTTTCGTTACCATAGTTACTGGTTTAATCATGATGCACAGAACCATTTCTAATTACAGTATACGCCAGCACAAAAATTAATTCTTTGCATATCTTAGGCCACAAACAGCTTGTAGCTTGTTTTTTGGCACTTTATTACCAGATATTCTGAAGAAGACATTTGTACATAATTTTAAATCTGTTATTTTCTGCTATTTATTATTAAAATGAAAATGTCTCTAAAGTGGACTTCTGTAAAAATAAGCAATATGAAAAGTTTTTAAGAGATAAAGCTTTATTACAGGTGAGATATTATTAATATTATCCCTTACATGTTAATTAATAGTGATTTATATGCATTTGACATTTTTTTTCCTGTGAGAAAATATTACTAAAAGGATATCCATCATTTAGAAACCAACATTATTAGATTGCTGTAATTAGGCAATTGAGCAAGAAACCACTATTTGAGCATTTATGTATTTTTAAAAATGGGCAATTTATATCAAAATTCCCTCTCTTGAATTTTTGAAGGGTCTTGGAGATCACCTAGTACAAACCATTATTTCTTAATGTGTGTCAGACTCTTGTATGTCAGTGACACCAACTAATTTCTCCCAACATCATGCAATGAGATGGAAGACTAACCAGAATTAAATCTGGCTTTTTAGCACCCATTCCAGTAACCCTAATTGTAGCAATATAGTCAGAGCAGATACCAAAATATGTTATAGGTGTTCCTCTTCATTTTCATATGATTATTTTGTAGCGGAGTAGCTGTTTTAAAATATCAATAAATTATTATAAACAATAGAGATTTTAGAATATAATAACTTCTATGAACACTTTTATTGTTAATGTGAAATGCTAGTTTTTTTTTTAATTAAAATATATTACCCTTCATTCCTGTCTTAGTAAAATATTTGAAAAACCAAAAGGGAAGTAATTTTTCTCACAAAATTACAATATAGCTTTCCCCAAACCTATAGGTAGATGTTTTCTGTTAGATTGGGCAGAGTAATTTTCATTTCATATTATTATGATTATGCTCCCAAACATATTTGAATCATATTTATGTAGGTCAACATAAACATTTCAGAAGCAGTAGACGGTGTTTCCATGATTCCTCTGGTTCTAAGCCTCTGGTGTATTTCAGAACTGCTAGTCTACCAGACATTTTCAATTTCACTGATCATACCGATCACAATCAAACAAATTGTATTTTATTATAAAAATCATAAATGGACTAGTGCATCGTCATTGATCTGACCTTGTTTGGTAATAATGTTGTTGTGTTCCTACCTTAACTGGCATGGGATCTTCATGGCATGGGCACATTTCCCCAGAAACCATTTATGTAGCCTAGAATGGGGCCCTGTAGTTCCATTTGTGCTTATGGGAGAACCTATGACCACCAAACTGTGTTTTTCTGCCTATTAAGACTGAAGCAGATAATTGTAAAATAAAAATATAACATTTCCTGCTATAAAGAGTAGGTCCTTTTTCCTGTTGCTTCTCTTTAAAACTATGTTGCTCAAGTTCTAGGTCAAGAAATGCCTCCACTCATTTGTAGTTTATTACAAAATGAGTCTTAACTTCCAACTGAATTTTATGCTGACTTCGTCCATATGGTAGACTTAATATTACAGTTAATGGACACATATAATGAGTATATTATGTTGTTAACTGAAACATCTTTAAAATTAGTGAGCTATTTAATTTGCCATATAAATTGGTGAAGAGTGGCCTCTCTTTAATTGTGGAAGGCATTTGTACTGGCTTTTTATTTGGTATTTTTAAATTGTGCAACAGCAAATGTAAATCAGCTAGGAAAGCATAATTCTATTAAATGTAGCTATGCTGATTTGAGAGAGACAAAAGTCTCTTAATCTGGATAACAGGTTTTCTACCAGAAAGAATACAGATTATATGAAATCATTCACTATTTTAAATACTGTAGAAAAGAAATAATTGACATGAAAATGACTACATGAGGTTATCTGGTCTTTTTTCAGGATCCTTTGTTATTTCTTCTGACACTACAGTAGCTGAATGACATTAGTGAACTGTTGGGTCTTCCTCAGAATGCACTCTAAATTCTAACTCTAATCTTGGAGGTGTGACAGATGTGACTTGAACTTCTGTGCACCTACTGTCAATCGTAAACAAGGTTGGTATTTTTAAGTGAAACCATTTTCAAAATATTTTTTCTACTTTATTGTATTTTTAAAAAAAGATTGTATTTATTTATTTGAGAGAGACAGAGACAGAGAGAGCGCAAGCAGAGGGGAGAAACAGAATAAGAGTGAGAAGCAGACTCCCTTTAGAGCTGGGAGCCCAATTTGGGGCTTGATCCCAGGACCTGGAGATCATGACCTGAGCCAAAGGCAGATGCTTAATCATCTGAGCCACCCAGGCTCCCCATTTTATTTTATTTTTTATCATGGTAAGTATACTCTTTGATTCCCACCCCTTATTGCCTCCATCCACCACCCACTTCTCCTCTGGTAACCATCGGTTTGTTCTCTATAGTTAAGAGTCTGTTTCTTGGTATATCTCTTTCTCTCTCTCTCTTCTATCATTTGTTTTGTTTCTTAAATCTGCATGAGTGAAATCATATGGAATTTGTCTTTCTGTGACTTTATTTATTTAGCATTTTACTCTCTAGCTCCATCCATGTTGTTGCAAATGGCAAGATTTTGTTCTTTTTTATGGCTGAATAATATTCCATTGTATGTCTATGCACCACTTCTTTATCTATTCATCTGTTGTTGGACATATGGGCTGCGTCCATAGTTTGGCTATTTTAAATAATGCTGCTATAAACATAGGGGTACACGTATGCCTTTGAATTAGTTATTTTGTATTTTTTGGGTAAATCCCCAATAGTGTGATTCCTAGATTGTAAGGTAGTTCTATTTTTAACTTTTTGAGGAACCTCCATACTGTTTTCCAAAGTAGCTGCACCAATTCACATTGCTACTAGCAGTGCAAGAGGGCTCCTTTTTCTTCACATCCTAGCCAACACTTGTTTCTTGTGTTTTTTTTATTTTAGCCATTTTGACAGGTGTGAGGTGGTAACTCAGTGTAGTTTCCATTTGCATTTCCCTGATGCTGGGTGATGTTGAGCATCTTTTCACATGTCTGTTGGCGATCTTTGCAGAAATGTCTGTTTGTGTCCTTTGTTCATTTTTAATTGGAATTATTTCATTTTGGGGTGTTGAATTATATAAGTTCTTTATGTATGTAGGATACTAAACCTTTATCAGATATGTCATTTGCAAATAAGTTCTGCTGTTCCATAGGTTGCCTTTTGGTATCATTGATTGTTTCCTTTACTGTGTGGATGTTTCTATTTTGATGTAGTCCCAATAATTTATTTTTGCTTTTATTTCTCTTGCCTCAGGAGACATTATCTAGAAAAGTGTTGCCATGACAGATGTCAGAGAGATTTTTTTTTATAAGATTTTATTTATTTATTTCACAGACAGAGATCACAAGTAGGCAGAGAGGCAGGCGGGGAGGGGGGGGGAAGCAGGCTCCCCGTATAGCAGAGAGCCTGATGTGGGGCTCAATCCCAGGACCCTAGGATCATGACCTGAGCTGAAGGCAGAGGCTTTAACTCACTGAGCCACTCAGGCACCCTGTCAGAGAGATTATTGTGTCTGCCTTCAAGGATTTTTATGGCTTCAGGTCTCATATTTAGGCCTTTAATCCATTTTGAATTTATTTTTGTGTGTGGTGAAAAAAAGGTGGTCCAGTTTCTTTCTTTTGCATGTGACTGTCCATTTTTTCCAACATCATTTTTGAGGATGCTTTTTCCCAGTGTGTATTCATTCCTCCTTTGCAATACTAATTGATCATATAATTATAGGTTTATTTCTGGTTTTTCTGTTCTATTCCATTGATCCATGTGTCTATTTTTGTGCTGGTACCATACTGTTTTAATTATTACTCTCTTATAGTATAACTTGAAATCTGTAATTGTGATACCTCTAGTTTTATTTTTACTTTTCTTTTTTTTTTTTTTTTAAAGATTTTATTTATTTATTTGACAGAGAGAAATCACAAGTAGATGGAGAGGCAGGCAGAGAGAGAGAGAGAGAGAGGGAAGCAGGCTCCCTGCTGAGCAGAGAGCCCGATGCGGGACTCGATCCCAGGACCCTGAGATCATGACCTGAGCCGAAGGCAGCGGCTTAACCCACTGAGCCACCCAGGCGCCCCTATTTTTACTTTTCAAGATTGCTTTGGCTGTTTGAGGTCTTTTTTGGTTCCATAAGAATTTTACAATTATTCTAGTTCTGTGAAAAATGCTATTGGTATTTTGACAGTGATTGTATTAAATCTGTAGACTGCTTTGGATGGTATAGACATTTTAACAATATTTGTTCTTCAAATTCATGAACATGGATGTCTTTCCATTTCTTTGTGCCTTCTTCAGTTTCTTTCATCAGTGTTTTATAGTTTTCAGGGTATAGGTCTTTACCCCTTTGGTTAAGCTTATTCCTAGGTATTTTATTATTTTGGGGGCAGTTATAAATGGTATTATTTTTTTAATTTCACTTTTTTCTGTTTCATTATTAGTGTATAGAAATGCAACAAATTTCTGTACATTGATTTCTGTATCCTGCAGTTTTACTGAATTCATTTATCAGTTGTAGTAGTTTTTTGGTGGAATCTTTAGGGTCTTTTCTATATAGTATCATGTCACCTGCATATAGTTTCAGTGTTACTTCTTTATCAATTTGGATGCCTTTTTTTTCTTTGTGTGGCCTAATTGCTGTTGCTAGGAATTCCAGTACTATGTTGAATAAAAGTGGTGAGTGTGGACATCTTTGCCTTATTCCTGATCTAGGGGAGAAGCTCATTTTTTTTCATCATTGAATATGATGTCGGCTCTGGGTTTTTCATAATAAGGCATGCTTTATTATATAATAGATTAATAAACATAATTTATTATGTTGAGAGAGGTTTCCTCTAGACCTACTTTGCAGAGGGTTTTTATCATGAATGGATGTTGTACTTATCAGATGCTTTTTCTACATCTACTGAAATGATCATATAGCTTAAAAAAATTCTCTTTTACTAACTTAAAATGTATTATTAGCCCCAGGGGTACAGGTCTGTGAATCACCAGGTCTACACACTTCATAGCACATACCCTCCCCAATGTCCATAACCCAACCTCCCTCTCCCTACTCCCCTCCCCCCAGCAACTCTCAGTTTGTTTTGTGAGATTAAGAGTCTCATGGTTTGTCTCCCTCCTGATCCCATCTTGTTTTATTTTTTCCTTGTCTACCCCAAGCCTCCCAGATTCTTCATGTCAGGGAGATCATATGATAATTGTCTTTCTCTGATTGACTTATTTCACTCAGCGTAATACCCTCTAGTTCCATCCATGTCGTTGCAATTGCCAAGATTACATTTCTTTTGTTGGCTGCATAGTATTCCATTGACTATATATACCACATCTTCTTTATCCATTCATCTGTTGTTGGACATCTAGGTTCTTTCTGTAGTTTGGCTAATGTGGACATTGCTGCTATAAACATTCATGTGTGCATGCCCCTTTGGATCACTACATTTGTATCTTTAGGGTAAATGCCCAGTCGTGCGATTACTGGGTCATATGGTATCTCTATTTTCAACTTTTTGAGGAACCTCCATGCTGTTTTCCAGAGTGATTGCACCAGATTGCATTCCCACCCAACAGTGGAGGAGGGTTCCCCTTTCTCTGCATCCTCGCCAGCATCTGTCATTTCCTGACTTGTTAATTTTAACCATTCGGTCTGGTGTGAGGTGGTATCTCATGTGTCTATTGGCCATCTGGATATGTTCTTTGCAGAAATGTCTGTTCATGTCCTCTGCCCATTTCTTGATTGGATTATTTGTTCTTTGGGTATTGAGTTTGATAATAGGTTATGGATACTAGCCCTTTATCTGATATGCCATTTGCAAATATCTTCTCCCTTTCTGTGAGTTGTCTTTTGGTTTTGTTGACTGTTTCCTTTGCTGTGGAAAAGCTTTTTGATCTTGATGAAGTCCCAATGGTTCATTTTTGCCCTTGCTTCACTTGACTTTGGCTATGTTTGTAGGAAGAAGTTGCTGTGGCTGAGGTCGAAGAGGTTGCTGCCTGTGTTCTCCTCAAGGATTTTGATGGATTCCTTTTTCACACTGAGGTCTTTCCTCCATTTGGAGTCTATTTTTGTGTGTGGTGTAAAGAAGTGGTGCAGTTTCATTTTTCTCTATGTGGTTGTCCAATTTTCCCAACACCATTTGTTGAAGAGACTCTCTTTCTTCCATTGAACATTCTTTTCTGCTTTGTCAAAGTTTAGTTGACAATAGATTATATTTCTGGGCCCTGTATTCTGTTCCATTGATCTATGTGTCTGTTTTTGTGCCAGTACCATACTGCCTTGATGATGACAGCTTTGTAATAGAGCTTGAAGTCTGGAATTGTGATGCCACCAACTTTGGCTTTTATTTTTTCAACATTCCTCTGGCTATTCGAGGTCTTTTCTGGTTCTGTATAAATTTTAGGATTATTTGTTCCATTTCTTTGAAAAAAAAATGGTTGTATTTTGATAGGAATTGCATTAAATGTGTAGATTGCTTTAGGTAGCATAGACACTTCCACAATACATGTTCTTCCAATCCATGAGCATGCAACATTTTTCCATTTCATTGCATCATCCTCAGTTTCTTTCATGAGTACTTTATACTTTTCTGAGTATAGATTCTTCACCTCTTTGGTTGGGTTTATTCCTAGGTATCTTATGGTTTTGGGTGCAATTGTAAATGGGATCAACTCCTTAGTTTCTCTTTCTTCTGTCCTGCTATTGGTGTATAGAAATGCAACTGATTTCTGTGCATTTATTTTATATCCTGACACTTTACTGAATTTCTGTATGAGTTCTAGCCATTTTGGAGTGCAGTCTTTTGGGTTTTCCACAGAAAGTATCATATCATCTGCAAAGAGAGCGAGTTTGACTACTACTTTGCTGATTTGGATGCCTTTTATATTTTGGAAGTTTTCCTTCCATTTCTGTTTTTTGGAACAGTTTCAGGAGAATAGGAATTCTTTAAATGTGTGGTAGAATTCCCCTGGGAAGCCGTCTGGCCCTGGGCTCTTATTTGTTGGGAAATTTTTTAAAAAAGATTTTATTTATTTATTTGACAGAGATCAAAAGTAGGCAGAGAGGCAGGCAGAGAAAGGAGGAAGCAGGCTTCCTGCTGAGCAGAGAGCCCAATGCGAGGCTCGATCCCTGGAACCTGGAATCATGACCTGAGCCTAAGGCAGAGTCCCCAACCCACTGAGCCACCCAGGAACCCCTGTTGGGAGATTTTTGATGACTGCTTCCATCTCCTTACTGGTTATGGGTCTGTTCAGGTTTTCTATTTCTTCCTTGTTCAGTTTTGGTAGTTTATACATCTCTAGGCATGCATCCATTTCTTCCAGATTGTCAAACTTGCTGGCATATAGTTGCTCATAATATGTTCTTATAATTGTTTGTATTTCTTTAGTGTTGGTTGTGATCTCTCCTCTTTGATTCATGATTTTATTTGGGTCCTTTCTCTTTTCATTTTGCTAAATCTGGCCAGGGGTTTATCAGTCTTATTAATTCTTTCAAAGAACCAGCTCCTAGTTTTGTTGATTTGTTCTGTTGTTTTTTTGGTTTCTATTTCATTGATTTCTGCTCTGCTCTTATTTCTCTTTTCCTGCTGGGTATAGGCTTTCTTTGCTGTTCTTTCACCAGCTCCTTTAGGTGTAGGGTTGGGTTGTGTATTTGAGACCTTTCTTGTTTCTTGAGAAAGGCTTGTATCGCTATATATTTTCCTTTCAGGACTGCCTTTGCTGTGTCCCACAGATTTAGAACAGTTGTGTTTTCATTATCATTTGTTTCCATGAATTTTTTCAATTCTGCTTTAATTTCCTGGTTGACCCATTCATTCTTTAGTAGGATGCTCTTTAGCTTCCATGTATTTGGGTTCTTTCCAACTTTACTCTTGTGATTGAGTTCTAGTCTCAGAATATTATGGTCTGAAAATATTCAGGGAATGGTCCCAATCTTTTGGTACCAGTTGAGACCTGATTTGTGACCCAGGATGTGATCTGTTCTGGAGAATGTTCCGTGTGCACTAGAGAAGAATCTGTATTCTGTTGCTTTGGGATGGAATGTTTTGAATATATCTGATGTTCATGTGGTCCAGTGTGTCATTTAAAGCCTTTATTTCCTTGTTGATCTTTTGCTTGGATGATCTGTCCACTTCAGTGAGGGGAGTGTTAAAGTCCCCTACTATTATTGTATTATTGTCAATATGTTTCTTTGATTTTGTTATTAATTGGTTTATATAGTTGGCTGCTCCCATGTTAGGGGCATAGATATTTAAAAGTGTTAGATCTTCTTGTTGGACCAACCCTTTGAGTATGATATAGTGACCTTTCTCATCTCTTATTATAGCCTTTGGCTTAAAATCTAATTGATCTGGGGCGCCTGGGTGGCTCAGTGGGTTAAGCCGCTGCCTTCGGCCCAGGTCATGATCTCAGAGTCCTGGGATCGAGTCCCGCATCGGACTCTCTGCTCAGAGAGCCTGCTTCCCTCTCTCTCTCTCTGCCTGCCTCTCCATCTACTTGTGATTTCTCTCTGTCAAATAAATAAATAAAATCTTAAAAAAAAAAAAAATCTAATTGATCTGATACACTGATTGCCACCCCAGCTTTCTTTTGATGTCCATTAGCATGGTAAATTGTTTTCCACCCCCTCACTTTAAATCTGGAGGTGTCTTCAGGTTTAAAATGAGTTTCTTGTAGACAGCATATTGATGTGTGTTTTTTTTTTTTAATCCATTCTGATATCCTATGTCTTTTGATTGGGGCATTTAGCCCATTTACATCCAGGGTAACTATAGAGAGATACGAATTTAGTGCCATTGTATTGCCTGTAAGGTGACTATTACTGTATATTGTCTCTGTTCCTTTCTGGTCTATTACTTTTAGGCTCTCTCTTTGCTTAGAGGACCGCAATCAATATTTCCTGTAGAGCTGGTTTGGTGTTTACAAATCCTTATAGTTTTTGTTTGTCCTGGAAGCTTTTTACCTCTCCTTCTATTTTCAGTGATAGCCTAGCTGGATATAGTATTCTTGGCTGCATGTTTTCTCATTTAGTGACAGTTCTTTCTGGCTTGCCAGGTTTCTGTGGGTAAGTCTGCTGCCAATTTAATATTTTTACCATTAAATGTTACAGACTTTTTGTCCTGGACTGCTTTGAGGATTTTCTCTTTGCCACTAAGATGGTAAATTTTACTATTAGATGACAGCATGTGGACCTATTCTTATTGATTTTGAGGGGGATTCTCTGCGCCTCCTGGATTTTGATGCTGGTTCCCTTTGCCATATTATGGAAATTCTCTACTATAATTTGCTCCAGTATATTTTCTGTCCCTCTCTTGCTTTCTTTTTCTTCTGGAATCCCAATTTTTCTAATATTGTTTCATCTTAAGTATCACTTATCTCTCGAATTCTCCCCTTGTAGTCCAGTAGTTGTTTGTTTCTTTTTTGCTCAGCTTCTTTATTCTCTGTCATTTGGTCTTCTATATCACTAATTCTCTCTTCTGCCTCATTTATCCTAGCAGTAAGAGCCTTCGTTTTTGATTGCACCTCATTAATAACTTTTTTTATTTCAGCGTGGTTAGATTTTAGTTCTTTTATTTCTCCAGAAAGGGCTTTTATTTCTCCAGACAGGGTTTTTCTGATATCTTCAATGCCCTTTTTTAGCTCAGCTAGCACCTTGAGAATCATCATTCTGAACTCTAGATCTGACATGTTATCATGTCCATATTGATTAGGTCCCTAGCCTTCAGTACTGCCTCTTGTTCTCTTTTTCTTTTTTTTTTTTATTGAGTTTTTCTGCCTTGTCATTTTATCTAGATAAAAATATATGAAGGAGAGAATAAAATACTAAAAGGGTAGCAAAGACCCCCCAAAAATGTGCCTTAGCCAAATCAGAAGAGACCCCATATCATGGGGAGACGAAGGGTAAAAACAAGTTTAAAAAGAATTTAAAAATTTAAAAAATATATATATTAGACTGGTGAATAGAACAGAGCCACCCACTTGATTTTGGGTGTATTTTGGTCTCTTAGAAGAAACTACCACCCAAAATTTTAAAGAAAGAAAAACTTAGGGGCACCTGGATGGCTGTCATTAAGCATCTGTCTTTGGCTCAGGTCATGATTCGAGGGTCCTTGGATCAAGCCCTGCATCAGGCTCCCTGCTCAGTGGGGAGTCTGCTTCTCCCTCTCCCACTCCCTCTGCTTGTATTCCCTTTCTCACTGTGTCTCTATCAAATAAACAAATAAAATTTAAAAAAAGAGAAAAACATACACACACACACACGGGTAAATATGATAAAGGAATGAATATGGCTGTAAAGGTGAAAATTTAAAAAAAAATTCTAAAAACAGCGTTGATAAGATAAGTTGGTTGGGAAAAGAAAGAAAAAGAAGGTGGAGAGAATTTGCTCAGTCTGAAGACTAGTACAAAGCCCTGTTCTAGATTTAGGGTGTATTTTGATCTATTAGAGGAAGTTGTATCCCAGAATTTTTTATAAAAAAAAGCTCTATGTGTATACAAAAGATAAAGTTATATACAATGAAGGATAAAATATGACTATAATAATAAAGGTTCAAAAAGATTTTTTTTTAAAGAAAGCTATTGTTAAGATAAACTAGTTTAAAAACATTAAAAGAGGAAAGAATAAAAGTTAACTAAGATAAACTAGTTTAAAAACATTAAAAGAGGAAAGAATAAAAGTAAAAAAAATTAGAATAAGAAAAATAATAAAACTAAAAAGCTTTAATTTACTTTGCAAGACTAAAGAATCATGGGGAGAAAGCCATGAATCCACACTTTGCTTTCCCCTCCTCTGGAATTCTCCTGTTTTCCTTGATCAGTGAGCTTGGTCTTGGCTGGATTTCTTGCTTATCTTCTGGGGGAGGGGCCTGTTGTAGTGATTCTTAGGTGTCTTTGCCAGAGGCAGAATTGCACAGCCCTTGCCAGGGGCTAAGTAATCTGCTTGGTTCCTCTCGGAGATTTTGTTCCCTGAAGCTTTCCGTAGAGTTCTGGAGGATAGGAATGAAAATGGCGGCCTCCCAACCTCTGGCCCAGAGATGCCAAGAGCTGGGGCCCCACTCCTCAGTGTGCCCTTCAAAAAAAGCCGTCAATCACTCCAGTCTCTCTGGTCTCCAGCCAGGCTCCAAGCTTACCTGGCCTGTGACTGAGCATTTCTGTCTCTGGCACACAGACCCGTTTGGAGTCTCCAAACCCAGCAGATCCCTGCCGCTCTTCTGGGGGGGGTGTCTCCCCCGATCTGCCACTTGTGGGGTCCCTCCTCAAAGAGCAGTGGTCTGACTGTGCCATGGATCACAGGTTAAGGCAAGCCCGAGCTGGAGCTCACTTCTCGCTTCGTCTCTTTAGCCGGCTTCCCAGCTCTAATACCTGTGAGCTCTGCAACACTAAGATACCCTCGATCCTTCTGTGACCCCGCGGAACCTGAGACCACGCTGTCCCCACGAGGGCTCCACCCCTGCTTAGCCTCTGGAACAATGTCCCTCAGTGGAGCAGACTTCTAAAAGTTCTGATTTTGTGCTCCGCTGCTCTTTCGCTTACCAGGAGCCCCCTCCCCACCACGGAATATCTTCCTGTCTCTTCGGATTCACTGCTTTGCACATCCTACCTTTCAGAAAGTGGTCAATTTTGTTTCTAGAATTGCTGCTCTTCTTCTCTTTGATGTCCTGTTGGATTTGTAGGTGTTTGGAATGTTTTGATAACTATCTAGCTGAACTCCTGAGACCTGATGTTATCTCAGCCTGCTACTCCCGGTCATACAGTTTTTATACTTTTTTTTTCTGATGTGATGTATCACACTGATTGCTTTTGTGAATATTAAACCACCCTTATATCCTGGGAATAAATCCCACTTGAGATCATGGTGTATGATTTTTTAAAATATATTGTTGGATCTGGGTTACTAATATTTTGTAAAGTATTTTTGCATCTCTATTCATGAGAGATATTGTTGTATAGTTCTTTTTTTTATGTGGTTTCTTTATCTCATTTTAGTATCAGGGTGATACTGGCCTCATAGAATAAATTTGGAAGTTTTCCTTCTTGTATTCTTTGGAATAATTTTAGAAGAATAGATATTAATGCTTCTTTAAATATTTGGGAAAATTCATCTGTGAAGCCATCTAGTCCTGGACTTTAATTTTGGAGGACTTTTTTGATTACTTACTCAGTTTCATTGCTGTGATTGTTGTGTTCAAATTTTCTAATTCTTTCTGCTTTAGTGTTGCTAACTTATATGTTTCTAGGAATTAATTCATTTCTCCTAAGTTGTCCAATTTTCTGGCATATAGGTTTTCATATATTCTGTTACAGTCATTTATATTTCTATGGTGTTGGTTTTATTTCTCATCTTTCATTAGTAATTTTGTTCTCTCTCTTTTTTTTTTTTTAAATGAGTCTTGCTAGGGGCTTATCAATTTTGTTGATCCCTTCGAGGAACTGGCTCCTGGCTTCATTGATCTCTTCTACTGGTTTTTTAGTTTCTATATCATTTATTTCTACTCTAATCTTTATTATTTCTTTCTTTTACTGGGTTTGGGCTTCGTTTATTCTTTTTTTTCTTTAATTTTTTATTTTTTAAAATTCTTTTCAGTGTACCAGAATTCACTGTTTTATGCACCACACCCAGTGCTCCATGCAATACGTGCCCTCCATAATACCCACCACCAGGCTCACCCACCTTCCCACCCCCTGCCCCTTCAAAACCCTGATTGTTTTTCAGAGTCCATAGTCTTTCATGGTTCATCTCCCCCTCCAATTTCCCTCAACTCCCTTCTCCTCTCCATCTCCTCATGTCCTCCGTGTTATTTCTTATGCTCCACAAATAAATGAAACCATATGATAATTGGCTCTTTCTGCTTGACTAACTTCACTCAGCATAATCTCATTTATTCTTCTTTTTCTAACTCCTTTAGGTATAAGGTTAGGTTGTTTTTTGTGATTTTTTTTGCTTCTTGAGGTAGTCTATATTGGTATAAATTTCTCTCTTAAAACCACTTTTGCGGGGCACCGGGGTGGCTCAGTGGGTTAAAGCCTCTGCCTTTGGCTCCGGTCATGATCTCAGGGTCCTGGGATCGAGCTGCACATCGGGCTGTCTGCTCAGCAGGGAGCCTGCTTCCTCCTCTCTTTCTCTGCCTGCCTCTCAGCCTACTTGTGATCTCTATCTGTCAAATAAATAAATAAAATCTTTAAAAAAAAAAACACTTTTGCTGTATTCCAAAGGATTTGGAACATTGTGTTTTTATTTTCATGTAATTTTTGATTTCTTCTTTAATTTCTTGGTTGACCCATTCATTATTTAGTAGTATGTTATTTAACCTCCATGTATTTGTTGTCTTTCCAGATTTTTTTCTTGTAGTTGGCTTCTAGTTTCATAATGTTGTGGTCAGAATAGATGCATGATATGACTTTGATTTTTTTTAATTTTTTGAAACTTGTTTAGTGGCCTAATGTGTGATCAGTTCTGGAAAATGTTCCATGTGCACTTGAAAAGAATGCCTATGCTGCTATTTTAGGATTGAATGTTCTGAATTGTCTCTTAAATCTTTCTGGTCCAGTGCGTCATTTAAAGCCACAGTTTCCTTGTTGGTTGTTGGGATGATCTGTCCATCAGTGTAAGTGGAGTGTTAAAGTCCTGTGCTGTTATTGTAATACTGTGAATTAGTTCCTTTATGTTTGCTATTGATTGCTTTATGCATTTGGGTGCTTTTATTTTGGGTGCATAAATATTTATAATTGTTATATCCTCTTGTTGTATTTTCCCCTTTCTTACTACATAGTGTCCTTCTCTGTCTCTTGATACAGTCTGTTTTTATTTTTTTTAAGATTTTATTTATTTATTTGACAGAGGGAGAAAGAGCACAAGTAGGCAGAGCAGCAAGCAGAGGGAGAGGGAGAAGCAGACTCCCCATTGAGCAGAGGGCCCAGTGTGGGGCTCTGGGATCATGATCTGAGCCAAAGGCTGATACTTAACCCAGGTGCCCCTACAGGCTGTTTTAAAGTCTCTTTCTCCTATATAAGTATTGCTATTCTGGCTTTCTTTTGATATCCATTTGCACATTTCTCTATCCCCTCATTTTCAATCTGTAGGTGTCAGGTCTAAAATGAGTCTTTTGTGGGCAGCGTATGGATGGGTCTTGTTTTTCCATCCATATCTTTTGATTGGACCATTTTAGTCCATTTGCCTGCAAAGTAATTGTTAATAGGTATGTTTAAAATTTAAAAAAATGAATCTTTTAATAAAAGGATCAAGGGTAAAAAGATGAAACCCAGACTCTATGTTATCCATTCACTTGAGATCACATATATGTAAGTAGTTTATTAACAATTTTAAAATTAAATTGGTTGATTCAGAGTCACCTGTTGACTTAATTACATTATTTGATTTCAGGTTTTGATCTAAGTGGCACTTGTAAATGTAGATGCAATTTTTCATTGTAAAGATTAGTTTATTCGGGGCACCTGGGTGGCTCAGTGGGTTAAAGTCTCTGCCTTGGTCTCAGGTCGTGATCTCAGGGTCCTGGGATCGAGCTCCACATTGGGCTCTCTGCTCAGCAGGGAGCCTGCTTCCTCCACCCCCTCTCCGTCTACTTGTGATCTCTGCCTGTCAAATAAATAAATAAAATCTTAAAAAAAAAAAAAAAGATTAGCTTATTCTTTTAGCATGGCTTTGCCCTGGACTTAGTGCTTTTATGTGGACAATTTTTTTTTTTAAGATTTTATTTATTTGAGAGGGAGAGAGAATGAGAGAGCAGGAGTTGGGGGGAGGCATAGAGGGAGAAGCAGACTGCACACTGAGTGGGGAATCCAGCGTGGGGCTCTATCCTAGGACTCTGGGATCATGATCTGAGCCAAAGGCACATGCTTAACTGACTGAGATACTCAGGTGCTCCTAGAGGATTTACTTTCTAATAGATCACTTTCTTTAAATTTTAATTTAAATTAATTTTAAATACAACACTTCAAAAATCCTTTTTAAAAAGTGCAAGTCAACATATAAAATGTGGCATTCCCCTACATATCTCCACACACTTACCTTTCTCCATTTTGCTTCCCAGTCCATAGGCAATCAGTATTATCAATACGTGGAATACTTTTAGTTTTCTTTATATTGGATCATTTACTTATTCATTTATTAAACAAATTTTTTAAAGTACTGTGTACTTATCTTGTCCATTTGTGTGTGTCAGGCACATTTGTATAATTTTGTAACATGAATTGGGCCATACTTTGCAAGCTGTTCAGTAGCTTGTTTTTATTTTTTGTTTTCATGAAGTTTTTCAACAGAGGTACATATATAGACAAATGTATTTGCGATAAAAGGCTGCATGTACCTGTATTAGATATATAAATAATGTATTTAATTCAGGAACATTCAGATTGATTCTTTTTTATTATTTACAAAAATTTTTATTATGCTATAATAGAAAGTTTGCCCTTGAGTGCATGTAAGTTAGGATTTATGTAGATTACACATCTAAAATAGAATTGCTAAATCAAAGAACATGCACATTTATAATTTTAATATTTTGATTTGTTGCTTCCCTTAAGGCTATTTCCATTTTTAATTCCAGTAAAAGTGGATAATGGTTTTGTTGTCCTGTACTCTTGGCAATGCTGGAAATCATGAATCTTAATTATGAGTATAGAATGAAAGTTATCTTCTAATGTAAATTTGTTTGATCCTGAGTGAAATTGACCATCTTTTCACGTATTCCTAGGTACTCATATTTATTTTCTGTGGCTTATGTGTTCAGATCCTTCCATTATTTTAGTGTTACATTGCTTGTCTTTTTTATTTTTTTTTAATTTTTTTAAGATTTTATTTATTTGTTTGAGAGAGAGAGAGCATGAGAGTAGAGAGGTCAGCAGGAGAAGCAGACTCCCTGCTGAGCAGGGAGCCGGATGTAGGACTTAATCCCGGGACTCCGGGGTCATGACCTGGGCCGAAGGTAGTTGCTCAACCAACTGAGCCATCCAGGCACCCCTGCTTGTCTTTTTAAATATTTATTTATAGTTCTAAATGCATTTAGAAAATAATTTAGCAAGCAGTTTCTCTCAATTTTCTTATCTTTTAAATTTATGGCAAATTTACTTTATAGATATTTTAAATTTTTATGTTACTAAATTTTTTTTTCTGCATTGTTTCTGGTTTTATGTCTTGTTAGATTATCCATCTATATCCCAAGGTTTTGAAATACTCTTTTATATATTTTCCTAGATTTATTAATATATATTTTAACATTAAGCTTCTTAATTTATTAATTCATCAAATACCCTTAAGTACCTGCTGACTGCTGAGATCTCTGTCCTGTGCTGGGATGCAGTGTGGAGCTAATCCAGCATGAGCCCCGCAGTCAATGGGTATTAGTGTCCTAAGGATGCTATTGAGATAAGCACTTTAGGGACTAAGATGACAAGTTGAGATAAGTGCAATGAAGGAGAGGCATGCATGGAATTTATTTTTATTTTGTTGGGAAATAGAAATGTATTTATTTTTTACCAAATGTTGGCCAGTATTCCCATTCAGTTTATTATGTAGTACTTCATGGTGCACTAATTTTAGAATTTGATGGGAGGTGGTCAAAGATGGTGTCATAGGAGGGTCCTGAACTCACTTCTGGACACACAAGATCTATAGACACTTATGGAACAGTTCCCTCTAAAAAAGAACCAAAACCTCACTGAACTCTTCCTGTACAATAAGGGATAAAAGGCAGAGATGTGGTCATGCTAAAAACCCCACTTTTGGTGTGGCAACTCACAAGCAGGAGGGATCTCACAACCTGGCGGTTTTCCTGGAGGAGGGAGGGGCTGGTGCCCCACATCAGGCACCCAGATATTGGAATCTGCATTGGAGAGATGAGCACCTGAGATGTCTGGCTTAGAAAGCCAGTGGGCTTACCTCCAGGAGACCTAAATAGCTGTAAGGAACTGAGATTCTTCTTTTATTTTTTAAGACTGTTTATTTGAGAGAGAGAGAAAGGGGAGGGGCAGAGGGGAAGAGAAGAAGACTCCCTACTAAGCCTGAGCTGGATGTCAGGACTCTGAGATCATGACCTGAGCTGAAGGCAGATACTTAACCAACTGAACCACCCAGGTGCCCCAAGATTCTTCTTTTAAAGGACATCGCCAAGAAAATTATAGGGCAACATCCCTGATGAACACTGATGCTGAAATCCTCAGCCAAATAGTCCAAATGAAATTCAGCAGTACATTAAAAGGATCATCCACCGTAGCCCAGGGGTGCCAGGGTAGTTCACCATCTGTAAGTCAATCAATATGATACACCCCATTAACAAAATGAAGGGTAAACATTATATGATTCTCTCAGTAGATGCAGAGAAAGCATTTGACAAAATTCAACATTCATTAATGATAAAAACTCAACAAAGAGCGTCTCCAAGAGGTACACATTTCAGTTATAAAATGAGTAAGTCTTAGGTATGCAATGTACAGCCTGGGACTGTAGTCAGCAGTACTGGACAGCATGCCTGAAAGTTGTCAAGAGAGTAAATCCTAGAAGTTAGCTGTTTATGGTGATGGATGGTAACTAGATTTGTGGTTATTTTGCAGTGTGTACAAATGCCGAGTCATTATGTTGTCCATCTGAAACTAGTATAATGTTACATGACAGTTATACCTCATAGAATAAACTAAAAAACTTGAAAATGTGTACTGTAAAGAATGTTTCTGAACTTAATTTTATCAGATCAGCAACACTGTACTTTTTCAGTGTGTCTAGCACATCCACTCTCCAAGATCAACTTTGGATTTGCTCATTATGTTTTACAAAACGTAGACTATTATAAAATTTTCACTGTGGTTTACTGACTTGCTAGACAAATTAGGGGGAGAGCTGAGGTTTTTATATTAATTAATACTTGAATTCATGAATATGAATTTAGTCAAGTCATTTTATTCCTCATATTAAATGTAGTTCATGTTTTATGTTTTTCTTGGTTATATATATATATATAAATCCTTTTTGATTTGTTCATATTTATAAAAAAGACTTATTTACTTATTTTTAGAGAGAGTGCAGGAAGGGGAAGGAGCAGAGGTAGAGGGACAGAGATCTCCAGCAGACTCCCTGCTGAGCGGGGAGCCTGGTGTAGGGCCCTATCCCAGGACCGTGAGATCATGACCTGAGCAGGAATCAGGAGTTCGCTGCTTAAGTGACTGAGCTATCCAGACGCCCCTAGTTTGTTGGTATTTAAACGGGGATTTAAAAAATTTTAATTTCTCTAAGTGAGTATTTCATTTCCTCAGACAGTGGTTTTAGAATTCCAGATTTCTTAAAGGCTTTGGAACGGCAGAAGAAAAAACAGACTATGTACAACAGATGCTTTAATATTTGAGGGTAACTTTTTTCTGTACAGCGAGGGTCTGTATATTTGAGGAATTCCTGAGGGCTGTGATAAATAGCCAAATAAAGCTGATCAAAGGGGTTCACCCCCAAGAGAATGAGGCAGAGAGGTGGGAAGGTGAACTCCAGGCTTTTCTGTGGCTGTCGCCCGGGTTAATGAACAGTGAGTTAATGCCAGGCTGCCCGAAGAGTCGATTTCGCTACTGGAACTCAAAACAAAAGCTCATCACTGTGTTCTGTAGTGTCCGCTGAGCACAGTGCCTAACACAGCAGGTGTTTTAGTAATCATGTCATGATCATTAAAGTAATCAAGAAATACGTGTGAAATTAAATGGGATTGAGAGATGATCGTTTCCTTAAAAACAGTTTTTAATCTCGGCTTTGTAATTTTATGCTTGATAGTGATCTTAGAGCATGAGAGGAGGATGTGAGCATTAATTTGTGTTTCTTTTTATTGTTTTAAAGGATACATACAGACAGCGGGGTAGGTGTAGGCAGCAGTCTAAAAAATGGGACTACACTGGATGGCTAACAGTCGGTATGAAGCAGTTTGTTACACAATTTGTAAATAGGCCCGGAGGCATAAATGACAGCTACAGAATTATAAGTGGAAGGAAAACAAATGTGATGGTTTTATTGCTTTGCTGTTATGTGAAAGGGTATCTGGAGGCATTTATAGGAAGTTAATTTTCTTTTTTATTATTACTTTTATTGAGCTAGTTAATTTCAAACAAAACTCCATAAATTTTAGAACCAAAACCAACACACTGGCAATATGCCCTCAAACATTATACATTTTCATGTTTGAACAGTATCTTTTGAAAATTATGATGCTGACATTTATTAAGATGGGTATGGTCTAGGTAATTTCTCCTATGTCTTCAGATTTGGGGGATGTTTTAGGGATTCCAGTCAATACAACCTCAAATTAACAATGTCAGGAAACAATTTAGTTTCTGTTGTCACAAATCATTGCTTTTATTTGACCTGTAGCCAAAATCTGGTGGATTGATGGTTTCTTGGATTCATGGCTGTCACCCTATTTTTCTCAGGGGTTGGTGGATTCAAGTTTGGAAATCACTGGTTTATGAAAGAGAGTAAACGCTGTAAAATTAACATTTAAAGAATCCGTTTTATGGAGGGAAATTTTACCTGTGATAGAGTGTACTCATTTCAAGTGTAGAGTTCAATGGTTTCTGACAAATGCCGCACCGGCGTAGGGACCACCGGTCCTCAGAAACATCACTTGTACTCTTTGTGTCATCACCCTTCCCCTCAGGCCATTACTGACCTTCTTTTGCCACCATGGGTTAGTTTTGCCTGCTGTCAAATTGGATGGAAATGAATGTACCACTTTGCGTCTGGCTTCTTTCACTCAGCATCAAGCTTCAGAGGTTCATGCATGTTACTGTGTGTATCAGTAGTCCATTTTTTTTTTAAAGATTTTATTTATTTATTTGACAGAGAGAGATCACAAGTAGGCAGAGAGGCAGGCAGAGAGAGAGGAGGAAGCAGGCTCCCTGCTGAGCAGAGAGCCCGATGCGGGACTCGATCCCAGGACCCTGAGATCATGACCTGAGCCGAAGGCAGCGGCTTAACCCACTGAGCCACCCAGGTGCCCCAGTCCATTTTTTTTTTTAAGATTTTATTTATTTATTTGACAGACAGAGATCACAAGTAGGCAGAGAGGCAGGCAGAGAGAGAGAGAAAGCAGGCTCCTTGCTGAGCAGAGAGCCCGATGCGGGGCTCCATCCCAAGACCCTGGGATCATGACCTGAGCCGAAGGCAGAGGCTTTAACCCACTGAGCCACCCAAGCGCCCCCATTTTTTTTTTTTTTAAACAAGCTGAATAGTTATCCCATGGTACCAACTTAACACTTGCTTATCCATTCACCTGTTGATGGACATTTGGGTTGTTTTCAGTTTGGGACTCTTTTAAAGAAAATAAAACAACTAAGAACATTGCATACAACTCTTTGTGTGAACGTAGATTTTTCAGTTTTCTTCACTAACTGCCCAAGAGTGTCCTTGCTGAGTCCTATGGCAGATGCCTGTTTAACTTGGTAAGAAACTGTGACACTATTTTCCCCGAGTTGTACCATGTCGCGTTCCCAGCAGCAGTTTACGGGACTTAGTGTTATCCCCGTCCTCACTGGGACTAGATACTGTCCACATTGATTTTAATCATTTAGAAGGTCTGTAGTGGTGTCTTATTATAGTCTTTTTTTTTTAAATATTTTATTTATTTATTTGACAGAGATCACAAGTAGGCAGGGAGGCAGGCAGAGAGAGAGAGAGAGGAGGAAGCAGGCTCCCTGAAGAGCAGAGAGCCCGATGTGGGGCTCGATCCCAGGACCCTGGGATCATGACCTGAGCTGAAGCCAGAGGCTTTAACCCACTGAGCCACCCAGGCGCCCCTTATTATAGTCTTAATGTGCATTTATGTGAAGACTGAACATCTTTCTTGACCTGATTGTTCACTTGCATATATTATTTTTTGCATTGCCTTTTCCTTTACCCATTTTTAGTGGAGTTTTTTGTTTTCTTGTGATTAGCACTTGCATGGTATATCTTTTCCAATCTTTTATTTATTTTTTTTTAAGATTATTTATTTATTTATTTGACAGACAGAGATCACAAGCAGGCAAAGAGGCAGGCAGAGAGAGAGGAGGAAGCAGGCTCCCCACTGAGCAGAGAGCCCAATGCGGGGCTCGATCCCAGGACCCCGAGATCATGACCCGAGCTGAAGGCAGAGGCTTTAACCCACTGAGCCACCCAGGCGCCCCCAATCTTTTACTTTTAACCTTATCTCTTCCTTTATAGCTGAGTATATATCTTATAAAAAGCATGCAGTTGAAAAAAGCATTGCTTTTTTATCCAGTCTGACAATCCACATTTTCTCAGCAGGATTTAGACCATGAACATTATTGTAGTTCACAGCAGGGTGGGCTTAAATCTTTCTTCTTATTTATTTTCTTATGTTCCATTTGCTTTTTGTTCATTACTTAGTTTTTCCTGGCTTCTTTTGGGGTGTGTATTTTTACTATTCCTTTAGTTTGCTAATCAATTTTACTTCATTTTTTGTTTTTTAGTATTTGCACAGGTTTCAATTAGAATTAACAATACACATTTTAACTTATTAAAATTTACTTTCATGTAAAGTAATAGTTATTTTTTTATTTAAATTTAAATTTTAAACTTAATTTAAATTTAAAACTATTCAAAAATTTCTTAATATTTACTTTTTATATACTTTGAAAGTATAATTTACTTTCATGCAGTGTAATAACCTTAAAATAGTGTACTATTTCACCTTTCTGTATATTATTGTTGTTATATATTTTACTTCTATATATGTTGTAAATCTGAAATACTTTTCAACTATTATCCAAAAAAGGGTTTAAAAAATTTAAAAACGTGATTAAAATGTATCTACATAGTTATCATTTCTGGTACTCTCCTGTCCTTTATGCAGACCTGACTTCTCTCTAGTATTATTTTTGTTTTGCTGAAGAATTACCTTTTCTATCTTTTTTTGTAGCGGTTCTGCTAGAAGTGGATTCTCTAAGCTTTAGCTTATATGAGAAACCCTGCATTTCCCAGAGTTTAAACTCTGCATGTCCCAGAGTTGCCTGGACGTGGAGTTTGAGGTTGAAAGTTTTCCCCCAACACTTTAAAAATAGTGTTTGGTGTCTTTTGGATTGTTTCCTATTCAGTGAGAAGTCTGAAGGTGTCATTTTTCTTTCTCTGTAAGTCATGTGTCTTTCCTCTCTGGTTGCTTTTACAATTTTCTTTTTATCAACTGTTTTCATCAGTTTGGTTACGATGGATGCACTTTGGAGCGGTTTTCTCTGTGGTTATACACCTTGAGATTTATGATGTCTGTTGAGACAGTAGATTCAGAGATTTTATTAAATTGGGGGAAATTTTAGACATTGATTCCTAAAAAAGCTTTGTCTGTCTTACCTCTTTTTCTCTCAGACTCTACCTACTCCTATATTAAACTGTCCCAGCAGTCAATGAGACTTTTTTTTTCCCCTTGTCTTTCTGTACTTTTCACAGTTTCTACTACTTCATAGTAGACCAGGCTATTGGGTCCATCCAAAGGACATTTTTTTTTTTTTTTCAGATTTTATACTCTTTTTATTCCTAGAAGTTCTCTGTTTCCTTACGTCCTTTAGCGTGGTTATTACAGCTGTTCTAAAGGCCTTGTTTGCCAATTCCAGGATCCCTCGCTCTTCTAATGGAGGATCTGTTCTGCCGACGGATTGGTTTTCACTCTGAGGAGTGTTCACTGGGTGTGAGAGGCCGTGTTCGGACATTGTCCGTGATGAGTGCTGGCGTTTGTTTCAGCGGGAAGCTGGTTACCTGGTTCCCGAAGCGGGTCAGCTCGGTCCATCTAGGCTTGCTCTTACGATTCTCTTAAGGCTTGTTCATAGTTGTCTTTACTCTAGGACTAGTTGAGCCCTACTTCTGGGATATGACCCTTCTACAGTCTCTACTGATTTCCTTGAGCCCTCAGCAACACTTGTCTGTTATGGTAGTTGACATTCAGAAAACTCTGCCCTTTCTTCAGCATCTGTCCCTCTGGCTGTTATTCTGTATAGAATAGCAATTTGGAGCAGGGTGTCTGTAGCCCACCGCCTGGGCTGAAGCACTGCTACTTGGGCTGTGCTTTTACCCGAAGTATAAAACCTCCCCATCTTAGTTTGTTTGGGATGCTATAACAAAATACCCCTGGCAGGGTAGTGTATAGGCAACAGAAACTTCTTTCTCACAGACCTGGAGGCCGGGATGCCCTAGATGAAGGCAGCAGCATGGCTGCGTTCGTTCTGGTGAAGGTCATGTGAGTGGCAGACTGTTGACCTCCCACTGTGTGTCTTCATGTGGTAGCAGGTCTAAGAAGCATTGTGTGGTTCCATTTATAAGAGCACTAATCCCTTCCATGAGGTTCTACTCTCCTGACCTAATCACCTCACAAAGGCCCTGCTCCCTAACTACCTCATAATAATAATGTATCACCTTGAGAGTTAGGATTTCAACATATGAATTTTGGGGGCACACAGCCATTCAGACCTTAGCATTTTCCACACATCAGTTTCTTTATTAGTAAAAATTGGATCCATTTAATAACTGCACCACAGGCCTGTTGTGCCACTTACATGCATGAAGACAGGTAAAGCACTTAGAATATGTTGGACACACGGTAAGTGCTCAGTGAGATTTGGAAACTATTATCAGAACTATTTTAACACTCTTAAAGTAGAATATTCAAAACTATTACTGTTCAAGTATGTGTGTGTTTATATAATAATTTGTGTATATATATTATACATATTGATTATTGAAATATCAGGCATAGGATCTGGGTTGGGGTAGAAGGGTGTTATAAATTGCTAATTTAGGGTTGCCAGATTTAGCTGAATTTCAGATAAATTTATTTAGTATAAATAAGTCTCAAATATCATATCTGATATAGTTGTAATGAAGATATTATATATTATATCTCCATTATAATATATAAAATATTATTTCCTTTTTATCTAAAATTAAAATTCAACAAGACATCTTATATTTTATCTGGGATCCCTGTTTTCTGTGAGCAGAGGAAGGATAGAAGCAGTCTTAATCCTCACAGCAGCCTAAGCTCAGGCTTCAGTAGTGGTTACAGTCACCAATGTTTGTTCAATATTTCTCTTTGCCTCAGCTTTCTTATCTGTAAAAGGAACACAGTAATAGTGATTACCTTGTAAATGGCTGTTGTGGATTAAAATTGGAGAAACCCTTACTTACGTGGAGCTCTGCCTTTCTCAATCTAAATGCCTGGGCAGGATTCGCCAGGTGTTAATGGCTGGGATGATGATTATCTTAGCAAGACAGTCTGATTGCTACTATTATTTTATTATTATTTTTATATTTTTAAAATGAGAAATAATTTCCTGTTTCAAGAATCTGGTTCATAATTTAGCTCAGGAGAGCTCAGTGCCAGCACACTGATGGAAAACTAATTCAGGTAGTTTTGTGACTTGATTATTGGCACCTCGTAGATTTCTCCCTGTAGTAGTTTATCGGTGTCAATTATTAATAATATATTGTACCAAAATTATGCACTATGAACGGAGAAAGAAGGTTCTATGTTTAGGAAATAGTTGTATGGCTTTCCCTGCCTGCCATGTGGGAGGAATTGGAATGCCCATTTTATCTGCAGGAAAAGTGCCAGGATTCTTGATAGAAGTTTTCAAATTATTTGAATAGCTTTTATTCTTAAGAATTCAAAGGGATTAAAATGAGGTTCAGCATTTGAGGCTCAAGAAAACTTCACCAAGCAAAAAAAGATTCTTTTAAAATTTAACTCAGAGTTGAGTATAATTGTCTAAATTTAGCTTGTAAAGTGCATAGAATAAGCTGTATAAAACCCAAAACTCTCCTTAGAAAGATAAGCTCATACTGCAACTTTTTCAAAAATAACAAAGAAAGGTTTATAAGGTTTTGGGGTTTTTTTTGTTTTTTTTTTAAAGATTATTGTAATGCTTTTTTTGTTGTTGATGTTGTGGCCTCGTCTAAAAAACCTCTTCAAAAAAGGGATATTTACATGGAAGTCATCTTTGCTATGAAGAACTAAACTGCTCTAGTATTTTTGTTTTGAAACTGCAAAGGCCATTTTCAAGCACAGGCCAAAAAAGGTGCACCATTTTTACAAGATGTTTTTATTTACAAAAGAAAGAGAGCCTCAGTTGAGAGTGACACAGTGTTGCCTGTCTGTCCCATGACTGTGACATTATTCATCTCTGGAACCCACAGAACGTGTCAAATAAAATAAAACAACTGTCGATGGTTGTATGTGTTGAAAACAGAGCCAGAGAAAAGGAAGTTGAGATTAATTGATTTGTAGGTTTGCCTTCATCCATGGGGAGGATGTAGGTTCCTGGAGGACAGGCGTGAGACAGGAGTTAGCTCTTCCTTTCAAAACACCATTTGGCCCCAGTGGCCCCAAGATAGGCACAAAGCCATGACACAGAGAGGAGAGCATAGATAGTCCTTTTTACTGTTCTTTGATATCTCCATTGTACTCCTCGCTGGGTGCTTCTGTCTCCAAAGCATTTATCACATTCTGCTTTCTATGGTTCATATACTTCTCCTTCTTACTAAGACAGAAGCAGAAGATGCTAGTAGTGTAGTTTTATTTTTGTATCATTTGCATTAACTAATATGGTGGTTTACACATGCCCAAGGCTCTGTACATAGTTGTTTTATTTTTATTTTTAATTTTTTTAGAATAAATGGGTCATGCTAACTGAAAAGGAAAATAAAAAGACCTCACTGTGTTTGCTCTCTGAATACCTTCGTACTCCAGACGCATAGGTTTCTTCCCCGCACCAAGCAGTTCTGACACCAAGTGCCTGGAGTTAGGAACAGATCACTGAGGTTATGGGTTCAGTCCTATAATACTGCCTCCCCCCAGATGCCAATCACAAATTGTACATATGCCTGCACAATGAATATGTGCTGGAACAATTTTACAAATGCAGAACAGTGTTATTTTATTTGCATTTTAGTAATTAAATTCATCTTTGTAAAAGAGAGTCCTACTGATGGGGTTATGCCTTTCAGAGAATGATAGAGTCGTGGCCTCTTAGAAAAACACCCAGACTTTTGAGGTGCTTCTGGCTTCTGGAAGCATTAGCTAATGAGGTTTCTTTATGGGAGTCAGCCTTCAAAATATTTTGATGGAGATAGGTGATTTCAAGAGTATAAAGATGTTTATTTATGAAAGTGTCCCCAATACAGAAGAAAATCATTTGTGTTCTAACATTGAAGCCTAGTGTTGGGTTCCGTGTCGTACAGGGCTGTCATCTTTAATTTTCGTTGGTATTTCTGGGAAGATGGTTGGTTTTAAAATTTGGCTTATTCCTTTTCCTGAATCACAGTTCTAAAACTATTGAGAGTTACAGTTTGTTATTTTATTCTACATAAGCTTTAGACTTCCAGCATGGGGTAGGTTCATCTACGACTGCCTCATGCATCACCACCCAGTGAAGGAAGAAGTGCTCCTGGGAAGTATGGCAGGAACGTGCAATAAAATGTGTTCTCAGACAATCCTACCCATGCACATGAATGAAGGATACAGACTGTTAATAAGGGAACGATTCAGTTTGATATTCAATAGAAATGCCTGTTGTTAATCAGAGTTCTTTGGTCAAATTGGACTATAAAAATGCATGCATTACAATGTGGTGAATCAGAGTTATATATGCTTATTTATAATCTAACTCATTGCATGTGGTAATCCAAACAGGAAAAGCAAGCAAACAAACATGTTTTTATGGCTCCTTCCTTGGTGCCTTTTCAGTTCTCTGTGCTGCCCACCGTGAGCTCACCAGGCTACTGCAGCTCCCAGTAAACATCTTCCTTCTGAAACGACATCCAAATATACTCCTTTGTCCCAAGATCTTCTGGATGAATTTTTTTTTCCTTCTGGATAATTTTTTTTTTTTTAAGATTTTATTTATTTATTTGACAGACAGAGATCACAAGTAGGCAGAGAGAGAGGAGGAAGCAGGCTCCCCGAGAAGTGGAGAGCCTGATGCGGGGCTCGATCCCAGGACTCTGGGATCATGACCTGAGCTGAAGGCAGAGGCTTTAACCCACTGAGTCACCCAGGCGCCCCTGGATGAATTTTTAATTAAAATTTTTATTTTGGGGGTTGAAGGAGGTCGTGGCGGAAGTGGGGAGTAATATCCCGATCTCTTAAACTTGTAACCCTTGTTACAAAATCATACATCCAGGCACTCCTTGTGGGCAAATAGACTATAGGGGATAAAGCTGGGTAAACACATTAGGGTATTAAGTCACTAGGGCAAGACTTCTCCAATACATGCATTTTTTTAGAGTAACATTTTCAAAACTGTAGTATTCTACCCCATTCATCCATCCCAGGGCTCCGTCGTTAAGCATCTGCCTTCGGCTCAGGTCATGATCCCAGGGTCCTGGGATTGGACCTCACTTTGGGCTCCCTGCTCAGGGAGAAGTATGCTTCTCCTCCCACTCCCCCTGCTTGTGTTCCTTCTCTCTTTCTCTCTGTCAAATAAATGAATAAAATCTTTCAAAAAAAAAAAAAAGATTCTTCCTGTTAAGACAACTGGGTGGCTCAGTCAGTTGGACATCTGGACTCCTGATTTAAGCTCAGGTCATGACCTCAGGGTCAGGAGGTAGAGCCCCACGTTGGGCTCCATGCAGGGCATGGAGCCTGCTTGAGACTGTTTTCCCCTCCCTTTTCCCCTCCCCCTCCTCAAATTAATAAATAAAATGCTAAAAAAATAAAAAAGAAAATCTTAAAAAAAAAGATTTCTTCCCTCAAATCAAGCTATTCCTAAGAGAATTTGATTTCCAATTGTTTAGTTTGTTCCATGTTCTTACTGTTTTCTTTTTCAGCTTACTCTCTGTAATTGCAGCTGACCCTAAGCTTCAAAAGCCATCATTTTTGACAGTACATTTATTGACTACTTTGAAAAAACATTCAAAATTCAAAGATATACATTCAAAATTTAGAGATTTATTTAAAAAGGCACACAAATATACATACAGAGAGATAAGTTTTGACAACTACAGCTGTATTTTGATTAGTACAATTTTGAAACTAACAACTAGTATTAATTATAATTCATCTCAACCAATTGCAAGTACATTTATTAGGAACACTGTTTTTATTCTACAGCTGTTTTCTGACAAAATTTGTATTCATATTGCAACTATAAAAACAAATTTTTTTTTTGGCCAATGATGAACTTTTAAACTACATTTACAGTAGTATTTACCATAATGTTGTGTTCTTCAGTTTAACAGAATGAATTTCTAAAATCTTTGTTTCGAATGTGTAAATTAGATTTTAAAATTCAGATCATTCTGGGAATTTATCTGGTTTTCAATTCTGTGCTTCTGTTTGGAGGATTTGTGACCCAGGATCATTTAACTGTTTATGAAGTGCATTGTCTAAATGGAAGCTGCATATTAATAGCTCTACCTGTGGCACAAGAAAATTTGGAATAAAACAATTTCTAGAACTAATCTCGAAGTCAGGCATTTGAAGTAAGTACAGACATACTTTACAGAGTGAGATGGCAATACCTCTCCTGCACTTCACATCTGAAATCATTGTGTTTAGGTACAGGCTTTTGAACATAACTGCTAAATTTTAAAAAGATATTCTTTCTCAGCAGATACATGTTTTCTGATTTTCACAGGACTGGATATATGGCTATGTTGGTTGACAAATATTTTGAAAAATCAGATCACTGATAGCAGAATGGTTCATTGCAAAATGAAGTTTGGCCAAAATAATTAATATGAACAATTATAAATTTAATGACATAACCACTGTAGTGTAAGTGTTGAGACTTCTCTTGTTTGTTCTCAGGAGAAACTGCACAGTCTCCTTTTCTTTCACACATTTCCTATACACTGAACCCATCATTTCCCATATTCCTCGCTGACCCCTCTGACCTGTGGCCCAACAGCTCTGTTCTTCTCCATCTTTAGCAAGGGCCACAGCATGTTTGGCTGGTACAATAGGTGTCCAAGGAGCTCCTGCATCTCATTCTACTCCCGCTACCTCTTCATACCACTGTCAAGTATGGTTCATTTTATCTTTGATCACACTGGAATGCTGTCTTTGTAAGGAGGATTTGGTAATATTTCATTTGGAAAGAGGCTCAGCAATAGAGACAGACAAGACATTACCAGTCTTCTTCAGATCTAACCATATGTTAAAATGAGAGCTCTGTTTGCTCTTCACAAGTTTTTCACATGTTCTAGAGATTGGTATGCCAGAGGCAGGAAGTAGAAATTAGAGGATCAACAAACCCATCTTGGATATATGAATACAATTATTAATAATAACTCTTCACCTAGAAGGGAAAAATCCATAAAAAAAACTTAAGTAGGGCCCCCCCCCCAGGTTGACCTAGATGACCCCAGACAAACAGGGAATTAAGACCCTTTTCAGTCCTCATGTTTGTCTTATCAAGATGAGCATGGAATAGTGGAAGGAGATAAGGAAGTGTTGAAAGTATCTTTCTTGTAACCTTCCTTATCCCATCAGACTTCTGCTCCCATTCCGTTTGCTTCTGAGGCAGGTGTATGACACTTTCTCAGTGTCTCATGACCAAAAGAACTTGGACTCCTCATTGTTCTTTCTAATACATATTCCCATGGTCCACTTCCTTTGGGGTAAAATGTTCTTCTAAAGAAAGAATATTTATAAGTTATTAATCTTTTCAGTTCTGTAGTGTATATATTACTCACACTACTAAGTGTCAGTAACTAGAAAGACTGTCTTTGACAACATGTGTAAAATTTATCTAACTTAGATATTATTAGATTTCACATTTTTCCTGTTGAAAAATATTTATAAATCATTGGTGATAGAGATAATGACAAAGTATCTGTGAATTCATGTTATTTTATAGCCGAGATAAATAACAAGTGTGGATTGCATTGTAATTCACCATTACTGAGATAAAGATGAGCTAAAAGATGTACCAGTTAGGAGCGCCTGGGTGGCTCAGCCGGTTGAGCATCTGACTCTTGGTTTCTGCTTAGGTCATGACCTCACTGGTCATGAGATCCAGCCCCATTAGGCTTCATGCTCAATGAGGAGTCTGCCTGAGGATTCTCTTCCTCTGCCTCTCCCCCCACTCACACATAGTCTCTCTCTCTCTCAAATAAATGAATCTTAAAAAAGAAAGATGTTTTCAATTAAATTTTAAGACAGTAGTACTTTGTGGACAGTGCTATGTTTCCATTTGTAAGCTAATGCAGTTAAAGAAATCAAGAAAACATGGTGAAAGGAAGTTAAAAGAAACTTTTGTTGCCAATAAGATTTTATGTTAGGTCAATTTAAAATTACTAGTAATTACAGATTTTGCTTGAGGATTTATAAAATTCATATCATGTAAATAGGCAGAGAGGCAGGCAGAGAGAGATGGGGGTGTGGAGCAGGCTCCCTGCTGAGCAGAGAGCCTGATGTGGGGCTCGATCCCAGGACCCCGGGATCATGCCCTGAGCTGAAGGCAGAGGCTTTAACCCATTGAGCCACCCAGGCACCCCTTACTCATGCAATTTTCACATAAACCCTGGAAGGGATGTACTAGTAGCGCTGTTTTACAATTCACAAATCTTCACCTCACATTATATGAGTCCTACGTATTAGGTGATTGAATTCAGCTCTCAGCCTTCAGGGTATGTTCAGATAGTATACAGACTGGGCCTTCCACTGTTTTACTTCTGGCCTCAGAAATGCATTTCCTCCTTGTTTTACTTCTGGCCTCCCAGATTATTGCTGGTGAGAAATCAAGTACTGGAGAGATAGTCAGTCTGGATAGACTTCCAGTACAGCTCTATAAGGCCTATACAATTTGAGTCGTCATTTTTGCTGGCTACTTTGGGAAATATGGTATACTCCAGTAAGTAAATGCAAAGATCCCACTCCAAAAACAAAACAAAACAAAAAGTAAGAAACATAGTGCAGCAAAGAGGAGGGACAGGTCTTGGTCAGAATTTGAATACTTCCTATAATGTAAAACCCGTCCCATTCTCTTCTTCCGTGAAAATACAGATTTCTGAAAGGTGTCAAACTCACGCATATACAAAATCAGGGCCATTCTACATTTTGCTTTTCTTAGGAGTCCCTTGTTGTTTAGCTATATTATGTTATTTAACAGATTATGGAATATATCATCATTTTATATATAATATGTATAATCATTGGGAACACGGTCCTTGACTTTTTGGTAGGATTGGGTACAGACTTCCTTGGGAAATCTGATTAAAATATTGAAATTCTCCCATCTGTGTATAAATACAATTTTGCTTTCAACTTTAGGCCATTCACAAGTTTTGTAAGGCATGTGTGAATCAGTGGAAATCAGATTACAGTCCCTATTGCATTGCCTGGCTAATTTTTTTTTTTTAAGGTTTTATTTGTTTCTTTGACAGAGAGAGAACACAGGTAGGCAGAGAGGCAGGCAGAGAGAGAGAAAGAGAGGAGGAAGCAGGCTCCCTGCTAAGCAGAGAGCTCGATGTGGGGCTCAATCCCAGGACCCTGAGATCATGACTTGAGCCACCCAGGCGCCCCTTGCCTGGCTCATTAACCAAGTGAGTTTCTAATCTGTTTGGGCATTCCTCCTTCCTCCTCCTCCTCCTCCACCTCCTTCACCTACCCGGCTCCTCCTCCTTCTTGTTTAAGGGAAGAAGTTAGTCATGGTTGTGTATTATAAATGTTCTTTTTAAAGAATGGTTTTAATTTAACTCTGTTTATTGATATAAAGTTAGCATAGTCTGAATGAAATCTGTGCCTGCCTATCTTTCTTGGATGATTTACAGTTTGTGTTTAATCTGAAGATTTTTTCTAATATGTAGTTTGGCTACCTCATTGCATTTGCAGAGTCATTTCTTTATCTTTTACAACCCTGGCTTTAGCACCATTGCAAAGTCATTTTCACGTAAACCAGTTAGTGATTCTCAATTAGGAAAGAGACACTCGTGTCAGAATTACCATTAATTGCCAGTCTGTCTCTGACCTAGGCTACCCTCTTTTCCCAAGGTACTCATGTGGTCCTTGAGAAGACCCTTCTTCAAGATATTTATAGATAGTGGTGCTTTTTGCTACAGTATCTATGAAATATTTTTAGATATTTTGTCAAACTATTAAAACCACTTTGTTATAGAAGGATGACAAATAATATTGTAATGACATGTAACTTAATATTGTATTTTAATTAAAAATGAATTATTGTACAGAACTATATAAGGGAAGATTGTTTGACAAGAAAAGCATGAGAGGTACTCACTAGATTGATTCATCCTGCATCTGTTTTATTCAAATAACATATTTTGAAGCTCATAATTGTGATAGCTATGCCTAAGACCTTCATGCCAAAAAGCAGAAATCTTTAAAACACCTTTGCTCTACTTCCTCAACTTTTCATAGCTTTTTTTGCCTTTGGAACTAATGTCTTTTGTAAAACTTTCTTACTGTGGATTTTAGCAATAACCGATGACAACACTTTGAAGTTCTTTATTTTTTATGTGATCTGATAAAATAGGTTTTTTTTTTTTTTTAAAGATTTTATTTATTTATTTGACAGAGAGAAATCACAAGTAGATGGAGAGGCAGGCAGAGAGAGAGAGAGAGAGGGAAGCAGGCTCCCCGCTGAGCAGAGAGCCCGATGCGGGACTCGATCCCAGGACCCTGAGATCATGACCTGAGCCGAAGGCAGCGGCTCAACCCACTGAGCCACCCAGGCGCCCAGGTTTTTTTTTTTTTGAGTGTGTATAGTTGATAGATGTTGTATATTTGTAGCATTTTAAGTTTTTCTCTTGATGTCTCCACACATCCTTTTAAAGTTTTTTTTTTTTGTTTTATCAAGGTATAACTAACAAAATTATACAATAATGAAAGTGCACTTTGTGATGATTTGATATACATATACATTGTGAAAGGATTTCCCCCATCTAGTTGATTAACATCTATCACCTCATGCATTTAGTCATATGCATATACTGTGAGCATATGACAGGATCTGTCTCATTTAAAGGTAACACTTTGGGCGCCTGGGTGGCTCAGTGGGTTAAGCCGCTGCCTTCGGCTCAGGTAATGATCTCAGGGTCCTGGGATCGAGGCCCGCATCGGGCTCTCTGCTCAGCAGGGAGCCTGCTTCCTCCTCTCTCTCTGCCCGCCTCTCTGCCTGCTTGTGATTTCTCTCTGTCAAATAAATAAATAAAATCTTTAAAAAAAAAATAAAGGTAACATTTTATGCTGAAAGGGAAAAACTTAAAACCAAGAATACTCTATCTGGCAAGGTTATCATTCAGATTTGAAGAAGAGATAAAGATTTTCCCAAAGAAATTTTAAAGGAGCTTATCACTACTAAGTAAGCCTTACAAGAAATGTTACAGGATGGAAGATGCGTGTGTAGCTTAGTTGGTTAAGTGTCTGTCTTCAGCTCAGGTCACAATCCCAGGGTCCTGGGGTCCAGTTGCACTGGGCTCCTTTCTTGGCAGGGAGCCTGCTTCTTGCTCTGCTTGCCACTCCCCTGGCTTGTGCTTACTCTCTCTCTCTCTCTCTGACAGAAAAAGAAAATCTTAAAAGAAAGAAGGAAAGAAAGAAAGAAATGTTAAGGGGACTTCTTTAAGTGAAAAAAAATGACCATAATTAGACATAAGAAAAATATGAATAAAAAGATATAAAATATGACCACATACATATAAAATGTGGAGAAAGAAGTAAAAAAGGAAGAGAAAGGGATATTTTTTCTTTTTTCTTTAGAATGTGTTTCAATTTAAATGACCATTAAATTAATGTGTACTGCTATTTACTTAGGATGTTATGAATGAACCTCATTGTAACCACAAACTGAAAACCAATACTAGATATACAAAAAACAAAGAGAAAGAAAGCCAAATAAAGCACTCTAAGTACTCACTGATCACAAAGAAAGAGCAAGAGAAGAAGAAAGGAACAAAGAAGAACTACAGAAACAACCAGAAAACAAATTTTAAAAATGACAATAAGTACATCCTATCAATAATTACTTGAAATGTAAGTGGCCTAAATACATCAATAAAAAGAAATAGAGTAGTGGAATGGTGGGGGAAAAAAACCTCATCTATGCCCCCCCTCCCCACCAAATTGCTGAGGTAGTAGTGCTTATATCAGAAAAAATAGACTTTAAAACAGAGACTATAACAAGAGACAAAGAAGAGCATTATATAACAATAAAAGGATCAATCCAGCAAGAGGATTAAACAGTTGTAAATATCTATGCACCCAACACTGGAGCTCCGAAAGACAAAGCAAATATTAACAGACATAAAAAGAGAAATTAATGAGAATACAATAATGGGAGGGGACTTGAGCACTCCACTAACATCAGTGGATAGAACATCCAGAAAGAAAACCGATAAGGAAACAATGTCTCGGAATGGCATAATAGACCCGATGGACATCATAAATACATAGAATATAATCCACCCAAAACAACAAAGTCGGTGAAGCCAAGCAAATTCTTTGAAAACATAAACAAATTGGCAGACCTGAGGTCAGACTAAAAAAAAAAAAAAAAAAAAAAAAGAAGACCCAAATAAATAAGATCAGAAATGAGAAAGGAGAAGTAACGACTGACACCACAGAAATACAAAGGGTTATAAGAGAATACTATGAAAAATGATATGCCAACCAACTGGAGAACCTAGAAGAAATGGGTAAATTCCTAGAAACATACAACCTTCTAAAACTGAACCAGGAAGAAAGAGAAGATCTGAGTAGACTGATTATAAGTAATAAAATTGAATGGGTAATCAAAAGACTACCAAAAAATAGAAGTCCAGGACCAGATGGATTCCTAAATAAATTCTACCAGACATTTAAAGAAGAGTTAGTGTCTGTTCTCTGCAAACTATTCAAAAAAATGTAAGGAGGAAAACACATTCTGTGAGAACTGCATTACCCTATACCAAAACAAGATAAAGATAACACCAAAAGAGAAAACTGCAGGCCAGCATCAATCCTCAGTACTTTAGCAAATACTAGTGAACCACATAGAACAATACATTAATAAGATAAATCACCACCGTCATGGGGCATTTATTCTTGGGATGCGATGATGGCTCAATATTTGCAAATCAGTCAACATCATTGTACCACATCAATAAAATGTAGGATAAAAATCACATGATCACCTGAATAGATGCAGAGAAAGCATTTGACAAGATTTGACATCCATTCATGATAAAAACTCTCAACAGTATAGGGTCAGAGGAAACATAACCTCAACGAAATAAAGACCATATTATGAAAAACCCACAGCTAACATCCTCACTGGTGAAAAACTAAGAGCTTTTTCTCTAAGCTTAGAACAAGACACCAATGTCCACTCTTGCCACCTTTATTCAGTATAGTACTGGAAGTCCTAGTTATAGCAATCAGACAAAAAGAAATAAGAGGCATCCATATTAGTAAAGAAATTAAACTATTAAACTATTTGCAGACAACATGATATTATACATAGAAAATCCTAAAGGTTCCAGCAAAAAGTACTAGAAATAATAAACAAATTCAGTAATGTGGAAGGACACAAAATTATACCCAGAAATTGGTAGTGTTTCTATACACTAACAATGAAGTTGCAGAATGAGAAATTAAAAAAAAACCACCACTTATAAATGCACCAAAAAGAATAAAATACTAAAGAATAAACTTAAACCAATGAGGTGAATGACCTGTTCTCTGAAAGGTGTAAAACACTGATGAAAGAAATTGAAGATGACACAAACAAATGGAAAAACATTCCATGCTCATGGATTAGAAGAATTAATATTGTCAAAATTTCCATATTACTCAAAGCAATCTACAAATTCAATGCAATCCCTATCAAAATGCCAACATTTTTTGCAAACTAGAACATATAATACTAAAATGTGTATAGAACTATGGAAGACCCCAAATAGCGAAAGCAAACCTGAAAAAGAGGAACAAAGCTGGAGGTATCACAATTCCAGATTTCAAAATATTTTGCAAAGCTGCAGTAATCAAAGCAGTATAGTACTGACACAAAAATGGACACAGAGATCAATAGAATAGGATAGAGACCTCAGAAATGAATCTACATTTACACGGTCATTTCTATGACAAAAGGAGGCAAGAATAAACAGTGGGGAAATCTTTTCAGTAAATGGTGCTGGGAAAACTGGACAACTCATGCAAAAGAATAAATGAAATGACCATTTTCTAAAACTGTACACAAAAAATAAACTCAGAATGGATCAAAGCTCTAAATGTTAGACCCAAAACTGAAAGAGAAACACGGGCAGTAGTTGCTCTGACATTGGCCATAGTAACATTTTTCTAGATATGTCTCCCAAGGGAAGGGAAACAAAAGCAAAATAAAGCATTAGGACTACACAAAAATAAAATGCTTCTGCACAGTGAAGGAAACAATCCACAGAACTAAAAGACAACTCACTAAATGGGAGGAGATACTTGCAAATGATATAACCAATAGAGGGTTAATATCCAAAACATATAAAGAACTTATAAAACTGAACATCAGAATAACAAATAATATGATTAAAAGTAGGCAGACACGGGGCGCCTGGGTGGCTCAGTCGGTTAAAACCTCTGCCTTTAGCTCAGCTCAGCTCAGGATCCTGGGATGGAGCCCCACATCGGGCTCTCTGCTCAGCAGGGAGCCTGCTTCCCCGCCCCCCTGCCTGCCTCTCTGCCTGCTTGTCATCTCTGTCAAATAAATATATAAAATCTTAAAAAAAAAAGTGGGCAGACATTTTTCAAAAAGAATATAGATGGCTAACAGGCACATTAAAAGATGCTCAATGTCACTCATCATCAGGGAAATGAAAATCAAAGCCACAATGAGATATCACCTAATGCCTGTTAGAATGGCTAAAATCAAGAAAACAAGAAAGAAAAAGTATTGGTGAGGATGTGGGGAAAAAGGAACCTCTGTGCACTGTCTGCAGGAATGTGAATTGGTATAGCCACTGTGGAAAACAGTATAGAGGTTCATTGAAAAATAAAAATAGAAATACCATATGATCTAATAATACCACTGTTGGGTGGGTATTTACCCAGGGAATACAACACACTAACACAAAAAGATATATGCATCCTTATGTTTATTATAGGGTTATTTACATTAGTCAAGACACGGAGGCAATGTACATATTTATCGGAAGACGAATGGATAAGGAAAATGTGGTAAATGTACACAATAGGATATTATGCAGCCATAAGAAGGATGAGACAACATAGGTGGACCCAGAGGGAATTATGCAAAGTGCAATAAGTCAGACTGAAAAGACAAATCTCATATGATTCCACTTATAAATGGAATCTTAAAAAAATGAATGAGCAAAAAAAAAGCAGAATCAGAACTATACAGAGAACAAACTGATGGTTGCTAGAGGGGAGGCAGGTGAGGGGTTGGGTAAAACCGGTGAAGAGCAGTGGGAGATACAGGCCTCCAGTATGGAATGAGTAAGTCATGGGACTAAAAGGCACAGCATAAGGAATATAGTCAAGTGGTCTAGACAAGAGGTACGGATCTGAAACACAGGGAGTGTGCTCTTTCCTCTATAATCTGAACACAAGAGGAAATTTCTGGAACTCTGTAGCCATCCGTTATAAGGATGTTGGGAGATAACAGTTAAGGTTTCAGACTGAGCTGGATCCTTGCTCTCTGCCAACCTCACGGCTCATCATCCATAACGTGGTCAGTGACCCACCCAGCTGCAACCTTGGCTGGGAAATGTGATCTTTCAGTAGAGCACTCCATTCAAAGAGGGAGTTCTTTTGACTTGACAGAAAAGACAACGTCTGTTTGGTCGGCCGTTAGCCATCTTGGACTTATCTATTGACTGTGTCTTTTTATTTTTACTTGATTAATTTATTTGTTTTTAAAGATTTTATTTATTTATTTGACAGACAGAGATCACAGGTAAGCAGAGAGGCAGGCAGAGAGAGGGGAAAGCAGGCTCCCCACTAAGCAGAGAGCCCGATATGGGGCTCGATCCCAGGACCCTGGGATCATGACCTGAGCCGAAGGCATCGGCTTAACCCACTGAGCCACCCAGGCGCCCCGACTGTGTCTTTTTATTAAAGATGAAAACTTTCACCTAATTCCTCTTTATTCACCTTTCCTGCTGGAAAGTCTTAGGCAAACTTCACTGATCCTTCTAATCAAGGGTGAGTTTTGTTGATGAGTAAAAAATAAAAAGACCTCCCATTTTTAAGTTGAAAGTGGATGAAAGTCAGTTGTGTTATAAGCTCATTCTGCCCATCATCTTTTTTGGGTCTCTGGAACTTACTCTATTACAAAGATGAGATCCTGGATTTCAGGAGATTACGGTACAGAGAGGACCACTTAGACATTATAAGTAACTTCCATAATGTAATTTTTAGAAATTCCTCAGCAGAAGGTCATTACCTTTAATTAGACTGCCAGAACCCATTCTCACAAGACAGATCACTAAAAGGGGCGAAACTTTTTTTTTTTTTTTTTTTAGTAAGTGGTGGTCAGTAGTCCTAAGCATATATTCTAATTAACTACATGGGTTTTTTTTTTTTTTTTTTTTTTAGATGTCCTGAGTATCCTATCCTAATATAAAAGGTAATCTTTCTACCTTCCCCAGTTTTAGTTAGTTTGTTGGTATGCTCAGTTTTATTTCAAAACATGAGTCTATAAAAATCAACAAGCATGGAAAAGGTCTTTGTCTTTATTATTCAGATATGTCTTATGAAATAATAAGATACATACTAACAACTCAAGTAAACGTGAACAAAGAATATGAAGGGTCAACTCAGAAAAGAATGGTGCTTATACATGAAAATAATTCTAATTAATATTCAAAAACAAGATAAAACAACAATGTTCTGTAGCTTAAATTGTTACTAATTTTTTAAATATACATTTCTGTATATTTCAGATACTGTATTATAAACATTTTTTGAAAAAATTTAAGAAACATGGTATGTGACTTAATAACTCCTGGAAGCCAAGCTAAGACTCTTTCAATCAAGAATCTTAGGTTGAAGAAATGCTGCCTGTACTTAACTCTTGCTAAGCTTTCTTTCCTATGTAAGTGGTTAAAAATCATTTAGACATTTTCCAGAATGTGTTTGTCTAATATCAGCTTATTTTTCTTAAAGTAGAGTCCTGTCTGTAGACCTTCTTGCTATGTACTAATGTTAATTGAAACACTTGGAATATTGAGGCCGTCTTTATTGAATATTGAGTAACTCCTTTCCCCTATTGAAAGGTTTTTCTTCTTGATTCTGTTTTTTTTTTCTTTCTTTCTTTTTTTTTTTTTCCTGAAGCTTCTTACACAAGTAGCTCAAGAGCCATGGCTCTTGGTACCAGTTCCATTACCTAAGTAAACCTTGCATTTCTTAAAACCTGACAGATACCCAGCTTACATCTTTGTAGTTTGTTCAGTGTTTGTAAAGAAAATTTATGGCTTGCACATATGATTACCATCAAGTGTGTCAGAAATACCTCTTCATTATAAAGTTTTTTTTTTCAAAGATTTTATTTATTTATTTGATGGAGAGAAAGAGAGAAAAAGCACAGTAGCGGGAGTGGCAGAGGGAGAGGCAGAAGCAGGTTCTCCACTGAGTGGGAGCCCTCTGTGGGGCTCCATCGCAGGACACTGGGATCATGATCTGACCCAAAGGCAGACACTTAACCGACTGAGCCACCCAGATGCCCCAAAGTTTCTTTTTTTTTTTCATTCTGCTATTCATGTTCAATGTCACGGTTTTAAATTATGCAAAATATGCCCCCCGCATGACAACTTATTGTGAGAATATGTTAGAAAGGGAATTATGATAATTTACTTTTTTATCTGATGGGATTTATGACTTAAAAGATTTTTTTCAGTTAATGTTTAAAATGAGATGATGGTTTTAAGATTTTGTTACATACTGAAGCAGGAAAAAAATGACCCAATTATTTAAAAATTTTAACAGAAGTATATAGTTCCTCACAAGTGCCCACTTAAAGGCAGCTTAACTTAACTTAAAAAGCAGTCTTTCTACACTGTGTTATTGAGAAAACCTTCCTCTTCTTGGGTTGAGATTTCTTGAACTATTTGGATTATTTTTCTGTTGCTTCTTTCCCTGTGATTCTGTACTGACTCATCCCTCCCACGTACTAGATCTCAGTTTTAACATGTTCATCTGAAATTATTTTGTGATCCTTCCCTCTCTCCTGTTTTATAGATTTCACATCAAGGAGGATCAGTGAAAAAAGAATCGTCTGTTAGGTGGATTTTTAGCAGGTTTTGTGATAATGTAGTACCTGGACAGATAAAAACTAGTTAATGTTTTTCTCACTGCTTTGTTCTTGTAAGAATTATATGCTATTTTTCTTGAATAGGAATTCTTTTGTCATCTCAAGCCCCTATGTTCGTTGTTTTGCTTTTAGGTTTTTTTTTTTTTCTTCTTCTTATTTATGGCTATGTTTATTTCTTAGAACATTCAGTCAACCTCTAGCAGGGTCCTGCAATGCAGATGAGGGGCGGGGCTAAAAGGGGCACAGGTTCTTTTAGTCAAGGTTAGAATGAGGAGGGCATCTTCAATTTTAGGACCCCTAGAGATAAATGTGATTGTGTAAAGGGCAGACTTTAAGAAGCCATCTGTGATCTGTTCATTTGCTCTCCTTCAGAGATGCCTTCCTCTGCCCCCTCAGACTTCTTGTTGGGGTTAAGGGGAATAACCAAGTGACCCAGTCTAGCTTCCGTACTACCTGGCTCTTGTAGGCTAAGCATACTTGCCAGGAGAAATTAGGCTTTCTGTCTTCTGTGAGAATGCTTTTAGCAGGAACTCCTTGGCCAAAAGATGGCTTATAGTAAATCCTGGGTCTGTGGGTTTAGGAAGCAGGACAATGCCCTTTAGCCACAAGACACTTTGTGGGTATAAAACGAAGTGTTCCTTAACTTAAAAACTCTCTTCTGAGAGAGGAGTAACTAATGACTCCTCTCCTGCACTCATCTCTTGTTCTGGGTCAGAGAAGCATGTCCAGAAAGAACCAGAGGAGTCATCTGGGATGTCCCAGGCTTCTGCATGTGACCTCCTGGATTGTTCTTACCTTTGAAATTATTAAGAAAATGGGATACTGTGTAAGAACTCTGATTTATGGAATCTGATTTCACAGCCTGAACGTGTGGGTTAGATCAAATTATTGCCTTTCCCCCATGATCTATCTGTATACTCTGTAAGCTAGCTTCCTGGGCTATCCCCGCTCTCAGACTTCCATGGATAGAATACAGAATGTGAGAAACAAAATAAAATACAAAATCAGCATGGGAGTTGATGCTCAGGGACCCTGATTAATATGATCTATAGCTTTTACAGCCTCTTAGAACTCCTAAAATAGCAGAGACATGAAAAAGACAGCATTCTAAATGATTTAAAAGAAAAACTTAAAATTTTATCGGATTATGGAATAGTTTTGATTTACCTCCAAAGCTGATGGAATTAGGTGGCCGGCGTATGTTATATCATTTGAGCCATGCTTATGCTCTCTGTTCCATAGCTAAGAGATGGAATGCCCCAAACAGAAAATGAAATTTCTGTATCTCTGTAGGACAGATGCAAGATTTACACCCATACTCCCACTATCCATTGCAAATCACAGAAAACAGATATGGGGGAGGTGGCATGTGGGAAGGGACGGGAAGTGTGATGCTAAAGAGGAGGAACTGTGGGACCTGCAGAGGCTGCAGGGTATATTGAGGAGTGTTGCTTGGCCATTGTCTACTTTGTATGGTCAGACCATCAGGGAACCTGGCGATGGGATAGGAGACATCACAGCCCAATCTCAACAGATGGGGACAACCTAAGATTACTCCGAGGATTCCACAGCAGCTTGCATTTCAGCCCTAGATCTGAGAAGAGATGGTTGGGGGACCCAGCCCCCTTTGCATGCAAGTAGCTGGAGGGAATCTTCAGTCTCTACCCTACTGATACATGTAAAGCCCATGTGGCTACATTCTCATTCGAAGGTGAACAAACAGCAAAGCAAAACAACACATGAATAAACAAAATCATCGAATGATTAGTGTGTAACAATAGCAACCCAAAAAGACTAACACATTGCCTGGACAATGTTGTCGGTTTCCCACATTCTTCCTTTGTTGCAGACTCTGGATGTTGTCAGGGTGAGCAGATGAAAAATGACATTGTTATCCTGATTTGTGTTTGTTGAATTATGAGTAAGACTGGCCCTTAGATTTTTTTAATTGATGTATAGTTGATACTCTTTTTGTGGGGAGCCTTGTATTTTTGTTGATCATTTGTATTACTTCTGTGAAATACCTGCCAGTTTTTCTCTATGGCTGTTAGTCTTCTGATTTATATGAATTCATGTTTTTAAAAGATTTTATTTATTTATTTGTCAGAGAGAGAGCACAAGCAGGCAGAGAGGCAGGCAGAGGCAGAGGGAGAAGCAGACTCCCCGCTGAGCAAGGAGCCTGATGTGGGACTCCATCCCAGGACTTGGGGATCTTGACCTGAGCCGAAGGCAGCAACTCAACCAACTGAGCCACCCAGGTGTCCCAGCTTCTTAAGTTTTTATTTTAATTCCAGTTAGTTAACATAGAATGTTATACTAGTTTCAGGTGTACAATACACTGACGCGACAGTTCTGTGCATCACCCTGTGCGCATCACAAGTGCCCTCCATAATCCCATCTCTTATTTAACCCATTCCCCCACACACTTCCCTCCTAACCATCAGTTTGTTCTCTGTAATTAGCAGTCTCTTTCTTGAGTTGTCTCTCTCTCATTTTTCCCCTATCCTCATTTGGTTTATTTCTTAAATTCTACATGTGAATGAAATCCTGTGGTATTTGTCTTTCTCTGAATGACATATTTCACTTAGCACTATACTCTCTTGCTCCATCCATATCCTTGAAAATGGCAAGATTTCTTTCATTTTTATGGCCAAGTAATATTTTATTGTGTGCATAAATACTAATTCTTTTAATCCATTCATCAATTGATGGACACTTGGGCTGCTTCCATAATATGGCTATTGTATATAATGCTGCAAAATACACAGGGTGCGTGTTTTTGTATTCTTTGGGTAAATACCTAGTAGTGTGATTGCTGGATCGTAGGGCGGTTATATTTTTAACTTTTTGAGGAATCTCCATACTGTTTTCCACAGTTACCGCATCACTTTGCATCCCACCAACAGTGGAGGAGGGTTCCCCATTCACCACATCCTCGCCAGCACCTGTTGTTTCTTGTGCTGTTGATTTTAGTCATTCTGACAGGTGGGAGGTGGTATCTCCTTTTAGATTTTATTTGCATCTCTCTGATGATGAATGATGTTGGGCGTACTTTCATGTGCTTGTTGACCATCCGTACACCTTCCCTGGAGAAGTGTGTGTTCATGTCTTTATGTCTTCTGCCCATTTTTAAAAATGGCTTATCTGTTTTTTTTTTTTTTTTTTTTTGGTGTAGAGTTGTATCAGTTCTCTATACATCTTGGATATTAATCCTTTATCAGATATGTCATTTGCAGATATCTTCTCCTACTCCTTAGGTAGCCTTCTAGTATTACTTATTGTTTCCTTTGCTGTGCAGAAGCTTTTTATTTTGATGTGGTCCCGTAGGTTATTTTTGCCCTTGCCCCAGTAGGTATATCTAGAAGAAAGTTGCTGTGGCTGATGTCCAAGTGGTTACTGCCTGTATTCTTTTTAGGACTTTATGACTTCAGGTCTCATATTTAGGTCTTTAATCTACTTTGAATTTATTTTGTGTGAGAAAGTGGACCAGTTTCTTTCTTTTGCATGTTGTTGTCTAGTTTTCCCAACACAATTTGATGAAAAGACTGTCTTTTTTCCATCAGATATTCTTTCCCACTTAGTCAAAGACAAATCGATCATATCGTTGGTTTTCTGTTCTGTTCCATGGATCTGTGTGTCTGTTTTTGTGCTAGACCATACTGTTTTGATTACTAATGCTTTGTATTATCACCTTAAGCCTGAAATTGTGATGCCTCCAGCTTGGCTTTTCTTTTTCAAGACTGTTTTGCCTATTTCGGATCTTTGGTGGTTCTACACAAATTTTAAGATTGTTTGTTCTAGGAGCACCTGGGTGGCTCAGTGGGTTAAGGCCTCTGCTTTCGGCTCAGGTCGTGATCCCATGGTCCTGGGATCAAGCCCCACATTCGGCTCTCTGCTCAATGGTGAGCCTGCTTCCCCCCCACTCTCTGCCTGCCTCTCAGCCTACTTGTGATCTCTGTCAAATAAATAAATAAAATCTTAAAAAAAAAAAGGATTGTTTGTTCTAGTTCTGTAAAAAAGTGACATTGGCATTTTGATAGGGATTGCATTAAATCTATAATTTGCTTTGGGTAGTATAGACATTTTAATAATATTTGTTCTCCCAATCCATGATCTTGGAATGTTTTTCCATTTATTTGCATCATTTTCAATTTCTTTCATCAGTGTTTTATAGTTTTCAAAGTACAGATCTTTTATCTCTTTGGTTAGGTTTATTCCAAGGTATCTTATTATTTTCGGTGCAGCTGTTAAATGGGATTGTTAATTTCTGGGACTCTTTCTCTTTCTGCTGCTTCATTATTGATATGTAGAAATGCAGCAGATTTTTGTACATTGATTTTGTATCTTGCAACTTTACTGAATTTGTTTGTCAGTTCTAGAATTTTTTTTTGGTGGAGTCTTCAGGTTTTTTTCTATATAGAGTATCTGCAAATAGTGAAAGTTTTACTTCTTTCTTGCCAATTTGGATGCCTTTTATTTCTTTATGTTGTTTGATTGCTGTAGCTAGGACTTCCAGGAATGTGTTGAAAAAAGTGGTGAGAGTGCACTTCTTACCTTGTTCTTCATCTTAGGAGGAAAGCTCTCAGTGCTGCCCATTAAGGTTGATGTTAGCTCTGGGTTTTTCATATATGGCTTTTATTATGTTGAGATATGTTCCCTCTAAACTTTCTTTTCAGAGAGTTTTTTTTTTTTTTATCATGAATGGATACTGTACTTGTTAAATGCTTTTTCTGTGTCTCTTAAAATGATCGTTTGGTTCTTATCCTTTCTCTTATTGATGTGGTGCATCGCAATGATTGATTTGTGAATACCAAATCATGCTTGCATCCCAGGAATAAATCCTACTTGATTGTGTTGAATGGTTTTTTAAATTGTATTGTTGAATTTGGTTTCCTAATTTTTTTTTTAAGATTTTTTTTTTTTAACTTGACAGAGGGAGCACAAGTAGGCAGAGAGGCAGGCAGAGAGAGAGGGGGAAGCAGGCTCCCCACTCAGCAGAGAGCCTGATGTGGGGCTCCATCCCAGAACCCAGAGACCATGACCCAAGTTGAAGGCAGAGGTTTAACCCACTGAGCCACCCAGGTGCCCCGGGTTTGCTAATTTTTGTTGAGGATTTTGCATCTATGTAAATCAAAGATACTGGCATATACTAATTTCTCTCTCTCTCTCTCTCTTTTGTGGTGTCTTTATCTGGTTTTGATATCAGGATAATGCTGGCCTCATAGAATGAATTGGAAGTTTCCCTTTTTTTTTTTTTTTTTCTTTTTTCTATTGTTTGGAATAGTTTGAGAAGATTAGGTGTTAACTCTTCTTTATACATTGGTGGAATTCACCTGTGAAGCCCATCTGGTCCTGGACTTTTGTTTGTTGAGAATTTTTTGGTTACTGATGCATTTACTTTGTTGATTATTGATCTGTTCGAATTTTCTATTCCTCTTTCAGTTTTGGTAGTGTATGTTTCTAGGAAGTTATCCATTTCTTCTAAGTTGTTTGTATCCATTTCTAGTTTGTTGAATATAGTTTTTCATTATATTCTCTTACTATTATTAGTATTTCGATGGTGTTGGTTGTTATTTCTCTTCCTCGATATATGATTTTTTTTTAATTTGAGTCCTTCCTTTCTTTTTTGTGATAAGTCTGGTGAGAGGTTGATCAATTTATTGATTTTTTTTCAAAGAGCCAGCTCTTGGTTTCATTGATCTGCTCTATTGTTTTTTTGTTTGTTTGTTTCTATAGCATCTATTTCCACTCTAATCTTCATTATTTCCTTCCTTCTGCAGGTTTTAGATTTGTTTGTTGTTCTTTCTTTAGCTCCTTTAGGAGCAAGGTTTGGTTGTTTATTTGATATTTTTCTTGCTCCTTGGGCTAGCCTTTATTGCTATATACTTCCCTCTTAGAACTGCTGTTGCTGTATCCCAAAGGTTTTGGACTGTTATGTTTTAATTTTTATTTGTTTTCATATATTTTTTATTTCTTCTTTTATTTCTTGGTTGGCCCATTCATTCTTTAGTAGCATACTACTTAACCTTCATATATTTGTGATCTTTCCAGATTTTTTCTTGTGGTTGACTTTTAGTTTCATATTGTTGTAGTTAGAAAGATGCATAGTATGACTTTGATCTTGAATTTGGCGCAGCTAGTTTTGTGGGCTACTATGTGGTGTATTCTGTAGAATGTTCCATGTGCACTTGAAAAAAGTGTGTATTTTGTTGCTTTAGGATGGAATGTTCTGAACGTATCTGTTAAATCCGTCTGTTCCACTGTCATTCAAAACCATCATTTCCTTCTTGATTATGTGTTTGGATGGTCTGTCTGTTGATGTAAGTGGAGTGTTAAAGTCCTCTACTGTCACTGTATTATTCTTGTTTAGTTCCTTTATGTTTGTTATTAACTGTCTTATATGTTTGGGTGCTCCTCTTTTGGGTGCATAAATATTTACGATTGTTATATCCTCTTGTTGGATTGTCCTGTTTATTATAATATAATGTCCTTCTTTGTCCCTGGTACAGTCTTTGTTTTAAAGTCCTTTTTGTCTGCTGTAAGTATTGCTACTCTGACTTTCTTTTGATGTACATTTGCATGATAGATGCTTCTTCATCCTTTCCCTTTCAATCTGCAGGTGTCTTTAGGTGTAAAATGAGTACTTGCAGGCAGCATATAGATAGGTCTTGTTTTTTAACCCGTTATGTCACCCTATGACATTGGTTGGAGTGTTTAGTCCATATACGTTCAAAGTAGTTATTGATAGATATGTATTTATTGCCATTTTATTACTTTCTTCGTGGTTGTTTCTGGAGATTTTTCTCCAGATCCCTTGGTCCCTTGTTGGCTTTCTCTCTTTCATGGTTTGCTGATTTTCTTTAGTGATATATATGGATTTCTTTCTCTTTTTTCTTTGCATATCTATTAGTGGTTTTCGATATATGATTACCATTAGGTTGGTATATAACCTCTTCTATAAATAGCAGTGTATATTAAGTTGATGGTCACTGAGGTTTGAACCCATTTTTTACCCTTGTCTTTACCAAGGGTAAAGTTTAGATATATGTTGTTATAATTTATTTCCTTTTATTTTGCAAGTTCTTTGACTTTGTTTTTTAACAGAAATATTCATTTTTATTGCTTTTGTATTTCCTGCATTTATACTGCCACTTTTGGTCTCTTCTTTCTACTCAGAGTCCCTTTAATATTTCTTGCAGGGCTGTTTAACAGTAACGAACTTTTTCAGTTTTTGTTTGTCTGGAAAACTCTTCATCTCTCCTATGCTGAGTGATAGCCTTACTGGATAGACTGTTCTTGACACCAGTGTTTTCCTGTTTAGCACTTTGAATATATCATGTCTTTTTCTTCTGGTTTGGAAAGTTTCTGCTGAAAAATCCCCTGCTAGCCCTATGGGTTTTCCATGCTAAGTTACTGACTTCTTTTGTCTTGCTGCCTTAAAATTTTTTTTCTTTATCACTATATTTTGCCAATTTAATTACAATATATCTTGGTGTGGATCTGCTTTTTTTGATTTTAATGGGAGTTCCCTGTGCCTCCCAGATCCGGATGTCCATTTCCTTTCCCAGATTAGATATGTTTTCAGCTATTAATTCTTCAGATAAATTTTCTGCCCTGTTTTCTCTTCTTCTTCTGAGACTTCGATAATGCAAGTGTTTATTACATTTGATAGGAGTCATTGAGTTCCCTAAAGCTATTTTTTTTTTCCATAATTCTTTTTTCTCTTTTGGTTGTGTTCAGCACGATTACTTTCCATTAGTCTGTTTTCTAGGTCACTAATTTGTTCCTCTGCTTCTCCCAGCCTGCTATTCATTCCACCAAGCAAATTTCTCATTTTGTTCATTGAACCCTTTATCTCTGCTATATTGCTATATTATTCCTTATTCTATGTTAAGGGTGTCACTCATGTCTTTGCTCTTCTAAAGTCCAGCAAGTATCCATATGATCATTACTTTAAATTTTCTGTCAGTCACGTTACTTTTATCTGTTTCACTTGGATCTCTGGCTGTGGTCTTGCCCTGTTTTTTCTTTGGGGTATATTTCTCTGCTTCTCATTTTGTCTAGATCTCTGTGCCTGTTTCTCTGTGTTAGGAAAGTTAGCTATGCCTTTTGTTCTTGAGGGTAATGACCTTATGAAGAAGAGGTCCTGTAGTGCCCTGCCATGTGGTGTCCCCTATTCCCTAGGGCCTGGCACTTCCAGGAGTGACTCCAGTGTGTTTGTGTTTGCTCTGCTTTTTGTCCTGGTCACTTTATCATCCAGACCTGTCATCTGCAGCACTCTCTTTACCTGTGATGAGCAGTGTTTTCCCTGGCCTGAATGTGGCACATTTTAACTAGGTATGCTCTGGTCTGTTTGTGGAATGAGACCTGTTGCCACTGCCATCAGAGCTGAGGTTCCACCAAACTCCTATTTTCAAGAGACACCATGTGAGCAAGCATTTGGGCTGGTCTTTTGGGTGAGGGTACCTGCCATGATGGGGCTGAGGCCCCGGAGATGGGGAAGAGTGATTCTTCTGGAATGCCAGAAGGGGGCAAGGCTTGGTATAAGCAAGTTAGGTAAGAGTGTGAAGACTGTCCTGGCTCTTTTATGTTTTTTTAAATTTATTTATTTGACAGAGAGAGATCACAAGCAGGCAGAGAAGCAGGCAGAGAGAGGGGAAGCCGGCTCCCCACTGAGCAGAGAGCCCGATGTGGGGCTCAGTCCCGGGACCCTGGGATCATGACCTGAGCCGAAGGCAGAGTTTTAACCCACTGAGCCACCCAGGTGTGGCTGTTTTGCAGGTGGCCCTGTGCTTATTCTGAGGGGCAGGGTTGGGAAATGGCACTCACCAGTTCCTTCGTTCTTGGAGGGGTCTCTCTGTGAGTATTGTCTCTGTGAGACTCAGTCTGAGACGAGTGAATAACCTTCCCACTGTGTGCCCCAGAATCTCTTCAGATTGCTATTTCTGTGCTATATGTCCACATATTGTTTGTCTGCCTTCTCTCCAAGGACAGCATAGTGCCATCAGGACTTGGTCCCTGTGAAGTCCACAGACCTTCAAAACTCCAGGCTTTAAGGCCCGCTGGATTCAAGAACTCCTAAAATTCAGCACCTTTTGCTTTCCAGGCCAGTTGCTATGGGGATTTGTTTCCCCCACATGCTCTCCTGTGTGTTAGTCTGTCTCTCACCCATTTCCATGACCATAACTCACTCCCTACCTCAGCGGCCACAATTTTTTCTCTCCCAGTCTGTGTCTCTGTACGTCCTACCTTCTTCAGTGTGGCCACTTCTCTCCCTTTAGTTGTAGAGTTTGTTCTGCCAGTCTTCAGGTTGACTTCTTGGGGTATTTAGGATGACTTGATCATTATCTAGTTGTATTTGTGGAGTGAGGTAAGCGTAGGGTCCTTCTACTATACCATTATCTTCCAAACTCTATGTGAACTCGTTTTTGATTAAGGAAGAATATCCTCCTCTCTGATATACAAATTACAGATATTTTTTCACAGTTTATCATTTGCCTTTTGGTTTCAAACACACATTTTAAATTATAATATGATTTCATTTCTCAGTATTTTCCCTTTTATTTAAAGCATATGACTTTATATCTTGCATTGAAATCTTTCTTCATACATTTATAGTTTTATTTTTTATAGGGAATGTTTTATTTTGACCATGCACTATTTTATCTTTAAAATGATTATTTGCTTTTTGACTCCCTTCACCCATTTCTCCCATCCTCCTGCATTGCCTGCCTCTGTGTCTATGAGATTTTTTTCTTTTTTCTATATTTACTTTTTCCTATTCTTCTGTTCACTCTTAATTAATATTCACTTTTCTGCTTCCTGTTGACATGATGAAGGCTTTGCTACTCCACAGTTTGGACCTTGGACTTTAAGGATGAAACTGACTGTACATGAATACTATAGGGCCTTAGGATTCATGGAATATCAGAGAACATAGATGTAGATGCAGTAGATTTGAACTACATATAGAAGATCTGTACCTCAAACAGATGTCGTTTGAGATTAGGCAATTTAGGGGGACCTGGGTGACTCAGTAGGTTAAGTGTCTGCCTTCAGCTCAGGTCATGATCTCGGGGTCCTAGGATGAAACCCCGTGTCAGACTCCTTCTCCCTCTGTTCCTCCCCCCCAACCCTGCTCGTGCTCTTTCCTCTCTCAAATAAATAAATAAAATGTTTTAACAAAGAAGATCAGGCAATTTAATAAAAGGCAAGGAGATGTGAGGAATAAAGGGATTTACTCAGAACTGAGACCAGAAAAGAGCATAAATGAAATGAGAGGATTCTTACGGGAATATGCAGTCCTTTCCAGTGTGTGTGTGTGTGTGTCTGTGTGTGTGTGTGTGTGTGTGTGTGTGTGTGTGTGTAAGGATGGTACAGTGTTATTTTAGTCTGTTCAGCTGCTATAACAAAATACTCCAGATTGTTTGGCTTATAAACAATAGAAATTTATTTCCCATAGTTCTGGAGGCTGAAAACTGTTAAAAAAAGAAAATTCAACTCAATAAATTTGAAGATCTAATTGCTTTATTAAATGATTTCATTAAGTAGAGGGGGGGGTTCCAGGAAGTTATACAGTATGAAAAAAGTTTTTATAGGAAGGAAGGTGGGGCAAGAAAGTCAGTAATAAAAGGATTGTTCAGGCAAGGTCTCTATTCCTTCCAGGGAATGGAGGGTCTTATTATGCAGATGACCTCATCTTCCTCTGGAGGATGGAGAGAGTCTGTGTGGAGACTCATTGGCACTAAGGGAAAAGGTGCTAACTGACTGGTTAAGACTACATTTCTGGGGGAGGTTGAAACTGCAATTAGATTAGATATTAAGCTCCAGTCTGGGGACTTGGCCTAAGTGATGCCATTTGGGGCCCATAGTTTTCTTTCTAACAAAGTCCAAAATCAGGGGACTAGAAGATTGGGTCTCTGGTGAGGGCCACTTCCTCACTGACAGCTGTCTTTTCATGGTCTCTTCACGTGGTGGGACGGGAGAGCTGGGTCTCTGAGGTCTCTTTTGCAAAGGCAGCAGTCTCCATCACGAAGCCTCCACTCCCATGACCTAATCACCTGCCAAGGCCCATGGCGGGTAGGATTTCAGCATGTGAATTTTGGATGGACATAAACATTCATATCATAACAAGTGGTGTGTAGGTGAAAGAAACCAGAGGTCAGAGGTCAGGGATGTTTTGTGAGACAGATCTGGACGAGGGGGCATGATAGCCTGCCAGGGAGGCTACTACAGTGAGTCAGCCCAGCAACATCTCTCTGGAAGCCCAGGCTGAATCTGTGAAGTGTCAGGGCTAAGGAGCAAGGCGTGGCTTTGAGGTTCGAGAAACTCTGCCAGCTGTTTCCCTGGAACAGTCGCAGGTCATTTGTCCTGGTTGTGGGTGGTGGTTCTGCTTTGACTCTGAAGCTGATTTTCCAGATTGACAGAATCTGAAAGACAGTATTTGCTTTCAGCGAGGTCATAAATGCCTTTCACTTTGATCTCTTCAGTGGCCGAAAATGTTCCTCACATCTGTAGCTGAGATTTCCTGACTTCACTTGGTTCTCATCAGGGTAGATTTCTATCCAATGAAATCGCAGAGCTGTACCTACAGCCCCTGAGAAGGAAAAGATGGGCTTGATGGTCTCCCAAGTCAGGAGCATCTACTTGAACTTATTAGAATCACAAGGAAAAAGAAAGAAAGAGAGAGAAAAGGAAAGGAAGGGAGAGAAAGAAAGAAAACTCTGTTTGGCCGCTGCCATGATGGAGGAGGTGATATGCAGATATGCAAGCTTTGAGGCTGTGCAAGGAACAGAGCTGTGTTTCTGAATAGCACCATGGTTACCGGCTATAAAAATAATGAGAAGAGGAGGGGAAAAAATAAGAGTGCTAGAGTTTGAAGATTTTTTTTTTTCTAAGATTTTTTTTATCTGCTTGTCTGATCAAATGAAAAGATCCTGTGGTTTGCATTATCTTGATTGAATTAAAAACCAAAATCAAATTACAAATTTCTCTTTAAATGCTCATCGCTAAATATTCATGGATGTTGTGCTCTCTATCCCTCCTCTAGACACCATGAATATTATGTTTAACACATCATTGTGAATAATCCTTCTGCTGATCTCCAGTCAACATTCTGTGACAACTTTAACTTTCGCCCACTACTTTGTAGGCTTATTATCACTGGCAGTGACAGAGTTGCTTGAATTTCAATGCTTTTCGCATCCAGCTGTGGCCATTGATTCCCTCATTGAATCTGCTGGTGTTAAGCACAATAAGAAAGATGACTTAATGGGTCTTAAATGTTTACTGTTATTGAAGCCATTCTGCAATTTTCATTACCAAAAGAAGTCCCTGTTGAAATGTTACTTTCCACTTCCCAAATGCTTCTTGTAAGCAAAGACACACGGAAATGCAGTCCACACCAGCTGTTTCAGTCTAATTTAGAGAGAAATTAAGTGCTCACATCCAGTAAAACTCCACTAAAATGCTCTTCTTTTCTTAATGATGAAAGGACCAAAGGGCATTCCATTCTCACAACTAAATGTAAGTTTGACATTTTTCCAGCATTAGTATTCTTTTCTAATATGAAGACCAGTTCTTTCAGAAGGTGATTCCTTAATGTTAAGGGATATACATCAAAGGAGTTCTGAGTATGACACCCCCAAAATATGCCCCTTTGACATAAGAATTTTTTTGAGCTGCCGGCAATTGACAAACAGAGTTCTCCACCCACTCCCATTTGCTCAAAAGCAGGCATAAATTTCCCTTTGTTAAGAATTCTGCTACAAGTGTTAAAAACATGTGTGACATATGAACATGGCTTGAAGGTGCCTCGGGTTTCACTGAGTAAAGGGACTAATAGTGTATGTAAGGAAAGAAAGGTGTATGAGTGCATAGAAAGTTCTATAAGCACAGGCACCTGTCTGTTTATCTATTACTAAGTTTCCAGTACCTAGCCCAGTGCCTGGCAAAACGAGTAGGTTTTCAGTAGATACATGTTGGAGAATGAATAATTGAATTTTTATACCCTATAGTTGCATGGATCCCATCAGCAATGTTACAGCAGGGAAATAACATGATCTCATCTATTCGTTGCGATGGCTTTGATGATCATTTATATAATTCATGGCAGAAGAGACAGAATTGAAGAAACTGGTCTGGAATATTTTAGGGGCATTTAGTCATTCATTCAGTGATGTAGGAAAGACATTAGGGTTCAAACCTAGTGTCCAAGAAGGAATTCTTGAGATCTCTTTGGGGCAAAAATAAAAAGGTGGTTTTATTAAAACAAGGGGACAGGACCTGTGGGCAGAAAGAGCTGCTCCCCAGGTTGTGAGGAGTGGCCCATTATATACTTTTCAAGTTGGGAGGGGGTTAGGGATAGAATAAGCCTCGGCGCAGGCATTTTGGCAGCAAGGTCTCTAGGATCAAGAGGGGGCTAGCTGTTGTTAGGAAAATGTCATTTATTACTGTTTAGTAAGAAATTCAGTCACGAAATTCTTCATATGTATATTGGTGGGTTATATGCTTGAAAGATGATTTCTGACATGTATTATGGGGGTAGAGGGTAGAGATAAAGGAAGTTTCGTTTTTATGTGTTAAAGTAGATTTACAAGCTCCTAGGGTTTGGGCTAGATTGCCTTTTGCTCGTAGCAAAGTATCAGCATCGAGGCAACTGAGTTCCTAGAGGAAGGTCACTCTGCCTGTTTTAAGGACTTGTCAGTGGACTATAAGTAGTGAGGGGATTTAATAAATTTTCTTTTGTCTTTGTTTCCCACATTATTCAGCACATATACGTTGAAGGATATTGTGTATCTCACAAACTTGGTGGGCCTGCTCAGGATGAAGAAGTTGTAGTTCCTGCTTACAGTGTGACTGGGGAGATAGAAACAGACAGGCTACCCTCTACAGTAACTACAGGGACAGATGGATTCCCAGGGGGTGGGTGTTGGCAAGCCCATCTTTGGGCTTTGGGATCCTCTTACGTTGAAGCTACATGGGTGTCAGTCAGAAGAGGATCGTTGAGCAGAGTTTCTACAGAGATCTGGCATGAACACCGATACTCGGGGAGACTCAACATGGGCTGTGTGCTAATGGAGTCGTAGCACGCCATCGAGAATTCGCGGAGGTGCAGAGTCAAAGACAGAGGTGGAGGTGGTTAAGGGAATTGGGTGTCAGGCCTTGAGTGCTTATAATTACACATGCAGGAGTTTGGGTTTTATCTAGTTATTAATGAGGAACTACTGAAGCGATAGAGGCAGAGGAACGACATGGTCACATTTATATTTTATAGAGATCATTTTTAAATTTATGTGAAGGACGGATTGAAAAAGAATAGACGGGATTGATATGGGGAAATCATTTGCATTAATTGAAGAGAGAAATGATTTAGGAAGCTAGAGAATTTCTACACAGAAATGATTCTACACAGAATGATAGTTCTTATTCATTAAAATTAACTAGCAGTATCAAAGTAACTTGGTGTGGTTCTGGTTTAAGATAGTTTTATGTTGCTTATCTCTAATTATTCATAATTTGAAATTGAAAAATGCCTAGAACTTTGTGACTTGCCAACTTCAGTGGAATATAACAGGCATCATTAATACAGCAAAAGGAAAATGGGTTCTAATTTAGGGACGGTCATTTTTCAGATCCAGTAGCTTGTGTAGAGGACCTGATCCTGCAGTTGTGAGTCTAGGCTGATTTTATTCTTTAATCGAAGCAGTTCCGTTGCCTCAGTAAGTGACAAAGCCTTTCTAGAGCTCTTGGGAAGGGATTCTAGTGTGGGTCCAGCACTGCACTTTTCTTGCATGCATCCCAGAGATCTTCTGTTGCAAAGAATGGCTCTGTAATACTTTCCCAGTTTAGACAAGAAGCAGATTCTTAAAGGAATCAGGGATGAGTAGACATTTTGTTCAGTATATGAGCGTAGCTTCGCCCTGCATTATGCGGGGGATTCCTAGATGTGCCAGTCTCTGGACGTTTACTTGAAGACCCACCCGGCCGCACTCGGCATGTAGGAGACACTATCCTCTGCACGCTTCCCCTTCAGCTGGCTTCTAGCCGGAGTCTGTCAGTGGGAGGCACTGGAGGGAAGTTGGAAAGTGGGGGGTAAGGATAAACCATCTTCTTTCTCTGACTCCCAGGGCTCCTCTCTGTGGTTGCACCTCCAGGCAGTCAAGGCCATGAGGGACTCAGCTACTTGCGCTGGCCCCGGACTCCGGTAACACCCTGTCCTCCCTCCAGTTTAGGGACCATGCCAGGCTCCTACTCTTACTAGTTCCTACAGTGTCTCACGGTCCTCTGTCCAGCTTCTCAGCAGTTCCATCACCTGTACAACCTGTTCCCTGGATTGACTCCTCTCCCTTAAACTTTTCCACTGGTTTCCAACTGAGGAGACTGAGGGCCCTGCGGCCTCAACCCAGCCCATCCCAAAGATGCTGCCACAGACTCTTGGTCTCTTCACGAGGGAGAATTCCAGCACAGACAACACAGCAGACAAGTGACACCAGTGGTAAAGTTTATTAAAGCCCAAGTACACTCTGAGATGTGAAAGTGGCTGAGCTCAAGGCAGAGCTGTCTAAGGAGGTCTGTGTTTCTTTTACTGACAGTTGTTAACGAGGGGTGCACTATTCATTCCTTGGGGCTGGGAGTTCTTGGAAGCGGGGTTTCAGGACTTCTCTCTTATTTTATCAGGGGGTTTCCTGTGTACTTTGTCAGCCACCTTGGGCCTATCTGGTCTGATCTGACTTCTTCTGATTTGTTTTAGAGTACTCCCCCCACAGGCCCCGGACTTTCCCGATAGCTGGCCATGACTTCCTCTTTGCTGACCTCCAAGCATCCTGTGAGAACCTAACTGCCTCTAACAGTGTTTGTGTTCCAAGGTGGGCCCTGACAGGGGCACAAGGCAAGTGGAGTTCTTTAAAGGCTTGAGCTGATCATTTTGGATTAGACGTTTTCAGTAAATATAACCAGTATCCCCAGTATCCTGTTCAAAGGAAAGATGTCAATCCACGGAAGAGGACTTCAGGGTAATGTAAAAACAAACAACCAAAAGAACCAAGAATCTTGTCAAATTTCAAACTTTTCTTACTGACAAATACAGAATTTGGCTTTGAAGAATAAATACTGTGAATACTTTGAAGAATAAACACAACTCTAGTGTGTTGCTTTACTGAAATATAATTTTATTTTCCATGTTTCTCCTCCAGTTCCACTCTGCCTGTCACCCCAAACCAAAGACATAAGATGGGATCTTTTGTACTTATCTAACTGGGATAGTTTTTTGTTTGTTTTTGTTTTGTGTTGTTTTTTGCAGAACAGGAGGCGGAAGTAGAGGGCTCCTGAAGGCAATGGTACTTTGAGTTCTGTTCAGCTCTGTAAGCAATAATGCTGGGTCTGTGAGGGGTAGAATGGGGATCTGTGATGGGAAGGCTTTTGAAGAGTTGTGCAATGACCTGAGCATCCACAGGGGAGCGATCTCTGGATCTCAGAGTAGCCAGGACTCCCATCCAGCTCCCACTCACCTCCCTGAGCAGATAGCAGGGTTTCAGGGAGTTACTTCCTGGTGCATTTAGGATGTGTTAAAGAAATAATCATAATAATGTTAAAGGAAAGTATCATTCATGACCCTTGTTAAAGCACAGTGAGACCGACTTGGTTCAAAGGGGGCGGTATCTCAGGGGGAGTGAGGACCACTGCAGTGTGTCTTGTTATGCAGGAGAGAGCCTAGGTTCAATTCTAAGCACAGTGGCAAGTGAGAATTTATAGCCCAGGAGCAGGATGGGGGGCAGTGAATGAAAAATTACCAACAGGAAACAAGACAAGTAAAGGGAATTCTGGTTAAACTACTCTAACAGGATTCTTGCCGAAGGCAAGCCAGGTCATTAGTCATCTCCTGGGGGGATGGCAGAGGATGAGGAACCTGATCAGACATCCAGGAAGGCCAGACTGATTTGGCAGGATTCTTGCTAAAATTGAACAATTCAGAGATGAGCACGAAGCCTGGAAAGGGGCTCAGAAAGGCTGAGTATCATTTGGTCAGTGAGAGAACCTTATCAGAATCTAGGTCCTTGTGACTCTAGTGTGTTAAGGCTGCCACAGAAAGTCTGGAGTTTTCTGACCTGAAGACCCATGTGGATTGGGGCTCTGAGTATCATGGTCATCACCAGAGCAGACCCATGTGGACCCTTGCCAGATGCCATGGTCCTCCCAAGTTACAGAAAACTCCTCTGAGTTTTTGTCATCCTGAAATTCAGAGCTCCCTAAAAAGGTGAAAGTTGAATTTATTATCATTCTTGAAAAATGGCACCTGTAAGTCAGAATCAAATTTATTTTAAGAAAATAAATTTTCTTGCAAAAGTAATCATATTCAGACACACTTTTTAATTTGCAAAACTCTCGCAAATTGTATTTTAACTACCAGATGTTACCAGCAAATTTGCTTAATAAAGGTAAGTAGAAAAGGCCACAAATGGAGAGATTTAGGACCATAGAAGCCAAAACAGAATAAATCAGAATAAAATCAAATGCACGGTAGGTAAAGACTCAGGGGGTAGTGGCTTCTGCTAAGGCATGATTATGAGTGGTTATATAAAACTGTTAAAACGTATTAATTTGAAGAACTGCAAAAATAGCCATCATACTTGTATGTGAGAAATCAATGCCAATGTATCTAATAGAGTTTAGCAAATATCACAAACCCCACAAATACTAGTTTTTCATATCCTTTCTATATTGCTAAGCACAAGAAATAATTATTGAGAATATGTCTTGTGCTATTGTTGTATTAATAGGTTGGTCTGGAATTTTTAACCTGTTCATAGCATGTTTTTCTATGTTTAAATTTATTAGTAACTGTATCTCGTTCAGGGATATGCTTGGATGTCCAGTATCCTTTTTCCTCACCTGTGGTCTCTAAATTTCTGAGAAAGAACATTTATCACTTTTGAAATTACAGTTTCTTTCAAAGTCCCTAGTTATCACATTGACAATAGCAAAGGTTAATTTATTCACTAATTTTTTGAAAACATAAATACATTATTTTTATTTTTAAATTACATTCTTTATATAGATATTACTTCTGTGGAAATTAAGTTTACTCTGGAAGGAAAATTTTAAATAGGATTCTTTGTATTAACCAAATGGGATCCTTTGATCTTTATTCCAGCCCATAATGAAGTTTATGAAACAGAGCAAAAGAGAGTATATTTCAAAGCAGGTTTGCTTCACTAGTGGTATCTAAAGGCATTCATTGGCATTCTGGATCAAAGGTGATCTTGTGCTAAAGATAGATTAAGACTTGGTTTTGTATTTAAATTGTTTTTTGAGAGTGCTTTGAAGTTGGCTAACTCATGGTCTTTCCACCTGTGACAGTACTGAAGCACTAAGTAACACAGTGAAAACCCATCGTTACAAACACGTTCTGTGGATACTCTTTACTGACTTGGGAAGCAGTGAGTTGTGGTAATGGTGTCTTGGGTTTCGGAAACAGACTGGCATTAAAACGTGGATCTGCTGCTTAATAGCTGAATGACCTTAAATGTGGTGCTCAGTCTCCAAACTTTAAAGACTCCTCATATGGGAAGAGAGGATCCTATATCCCCTGTATGTTATTTGTGTGTGCATCTTCTCCCTAAATGATACTGCGGTTCCAGAGAGCCGCATGTTTTTAAACTTATTTTATGTTGGAGATCTTTACAGACTGTTATATGGACAGTCAATCTTTTCTTTTTTTGACTGCTGTAGGATGGGTTTAGCTAAATTGCCTTAACCACGTCTCTCTTGACGGACTTTTGAATGGTTTCTGGTGTTTTACTATTAAAAATATGCTAACACAAAAATCCTTATGTTGGCTTATTTACCCTAAAGAAGCCATGATGAAAGGGTGGAAGGATTTACGGTGAAGAATGTAGCTCCATTATCAGCTAGAAATAGAACATTTCCTTTTTGCAATTGCATGGACATCTCCCTCTTTTTGTAATAAGCCGTTGTGGGCAGAATGAAGCAGTTACCTCCACAGAGGGTCTCAATCTGTCAGGCAGAACTAGTCATTTCTATTTTGTAAGTTTCTTTTGAGCTAAAGCAGGGCAATTGCTCTTTGAGAGATGCTTTTCTTTGCAAAGCACAGAAATATCTTTGTCTACATTAGATATAAATGATTTCCCATTCTTGGATTTGTCTAATCATTTAATCTGAGAACATTTAATTTGGTCCATTACTTTTTCTTTTTTTCTGAGTGAAAGTGTCTTCAAAAGACTCATAAAAGCCTTGTAATTCAGAGATGGAGATAGTTTGCAATCCTATCTTCACCTCAATTTTAAATCCTTAAGCAATAAAGTGAATAAAGCACTTGTTAAATTATCATTTTTATGGAGACCAGAATATTTTTGGAAGGTAGGAGTCAAATAAATGCTGGAAGCCTCTGAAATTAGAGATTAATTCATCCTTCTATTTTTAGGACTAGATTTTTGGCTAAACCATTGTGACAGGTAACATTTCAGAAATATCAAATAAAGCTCTTTGGGGTCAGATTTGGATCATAATATTTTGTACTATTTTCTTAATATATAAATTGATACTGCTTTCTCTTACCAAGTTTTTCAGCATCTCCAGGTCACATGAAGAAATGAGTGACTTGATAGATATCAGGGTATCCTAGGCTATAATTTCCTAGGATCGACTTAAATTCTTCAGTGAACTCCTATCTTTTTTTTAGAATGGGAATTTCTTAACTTAGGGAATTTCTTAACTAGGTTATGCAGTTCTGAGCTAAGCAAAGATTTGAACGTGTAAAACCCATATGGTTGATCATCATCTTCGGCTAAATTATAAGAATTTAGGCGGCGCCTGGGTGGCTCAGTTGGTTAAGCGACTGCCTTCGGCTCAGGTCATGCTCCCAGGGTCCTGGGATCGAGCCCCTTGTCAAGCTCCTTACACAGAAGGGAGCCTGCTTCTCCTCCCTCTGCCTGCTACTGTGCCTACTTGCGCTCTCTGTCAAATAAATGAATAAATTTTTTTAAAAAATTAGGAATATGATGCACTCAGAAGAATGTGCAAGGGCACCTGGGTGGCTCAGTGGGTTAAGCCGCTGCCTTCGGCTCAGGTCATGATCTCAGGGTCCTGCGATCGAGTCCCGCATCGGGCTCTCTGCTCAGCAGGGAGCCTGCTTCCCTCTCTCTCTCTCTCTGCCTGCCTCTCCATCTACTTGTGATTTCTCTCTGTCAAATAAATAAATAAAATCTTTAAAAAAAAAAAAAAAAAGAAGAATGTGTTTAAGAGGGAGAAAGAGGGTGCTATGAAGGTGCTAAAGGAACAGAGAAAAGGGCAAGACCAAAGGGTCAACTTACAGGAGCCAAGGAAGAGGCCGATCCACCATTTAGGAAAGAAAGAATTTGTTTAATTTTAGGTACTGCATGTTTTTATTATTTTTTCTAAAGAGTTCTTAAGGGAAGCCATTTAAAATTTTAGAGACCCCTTTATAAAATGTATAGCTCATTGAGTGTTTGAAATTTGTAAACTCTTTTTTTCTAGGCATCTCACAAAATGATAATTTTATTCATATGCCAGGTTTCCCTAGCTTGGTCCATAAAATCCAGAATTGTATATGATAAAATCCTGCCAGAATTTAAGAATTGGGCAACAACCCACAGGTTCATTAAAATGACTAGGCAGTTGATTAAAAACCAGAGAATCTGAGAATCAGACCCTTTAAGGCCCGGCGTCACTGGCCCCCAACTCCCATCTTACCCATGTGTCTCACTAGGTAGTAAAACCAAAGATACAGAAGTCTTCTATACAGAACTGTAAAGATGGAAGGGTAAAAGCTTAGGCAGTGCTTCCAAGGGAACAGAGCACAGGGCCAGGAGCAGGGCTGGCCCAGCTGCAGTCACTGGGACTCCTAAGATAGCCGCAGGGGGTCTGGCAAGTTGGAGGGGCCTGTGCTGAGCCCCAGAATGTGCAGTCCTGAGCTGAGTCTCTGCATAGAAGCTGTGGAGGGAAATCAGCCAGAACGTCATTAAAACCTTTATTTAAAAATGTCAGGCAGGAAGACTCAGAAGAAAGATGGAATTTTTAATGAGGTTTAGCAAAGAGGGCTCTGTGGATATTCACCTAAGAGCATGAAGGGTCGGTCAGAAATGGAATAGAGAGTGAAAGCCGTGTGCGAGAGAGAATGGGAAGAGGACACAGCCGTGCGGGTCAGGCACATGCGACAGCCACAGTGGACAATTCTTAGTGCTGTCTCTTACAAAACGAATAAAAATATTAATTGAGTAAATGAATGACAGTATGGACAAACAAATAAAATAAGTAAAAATAAAGTGCAAAAAATTTTTTCTGGAATGACCCAGTAGTTCTAGTAGGATTGTCTAAGAATTTTTGTGAAATAGTGTATGAATTACAAATTGAAGGATAGATAAGAGTTTGGAACGTGGGACAAAAGGGACAGATATTCCGCTGAGAGAAGAGACCACAGGTGATTGAGAACGGGGGCAGAACTAGGGAAGGAAAAGGGAAGGAAAAGGGAACAGTAAGTTGCATAATTTTTTCTAGATCCAAATTCTTTAAAGTTAATAAAGTGAATTAGAGTGAGATAAGAGACTACTTGAAAGGCTTAAAGATTTTAAGTATTCAAATGCTGGATATCTACCTGTGACACCATCTCTCAATGGGGATGATTCACATTAACAAGCTGCCATTTTGTTAGTTTTTTCTTTGAGATTTTCAAAAAGGTTTTATTTATTTATTTGAGAGATAGAAAGAGCATGCACACCTGGGGGCAGGAGCAGAGAGGGAGGGAGAGGAAGAGGAAAAGAATCTCAAGCGGACTCAGGGCTGAGCACGGAGTTTGCCCTGGGGCTCGATCCCGTGACCCTGAGCTGAAATCTAGAGCTGGATGCTGAACCAACTGAGCTACCCAGGCAGGCCGGTTTTGTTCCTCTTCAGGGGGAGTTGGAGTTTGCTTGGGTTAACAAAAGGTGTCAAAGTTACAAGTTTGAGCGCTTGAAACCAGTAGACTGCTTGTCAAAGGAGCACTCTGACCTTGCTCAGCCCCAGTGGCAACACACATACAACACACAACATACAACAACACACAACATACAACACACAGCATATGACATACCAGTGCGCCAAAGCCACGTTGCAGCTCTCAGTCCTGTGTGTTGATCTCTGTTCTTGGCAATACCATAGCCTCACAGCTTGCGATATTATGAATCATAGCCTTGCCTTTTCATTTTATTCTTTATTTAGTCCTATAATTATCTAAATGAGCTTTGAAATTGTGAGCTGAGCTTCAGATTAGTCTCTGACTCTGCTTTTCCCAGGCTAAATTTGGTCCAATACTTTATATTTCTTAAAAAGAAGAAAGAGCAAAGTAATTTTTCAGAGATTGTTCAAGTTCTCATTCCCTGCCCTTCTCCCTTACTCTCTCCCAAGGAATAACCACTGTCCTGAAACTAGAGTAATTTTTTTTTCTGTGTATGTTTCTGTCTTAATTACTCACCTCCAAAGACCACCAGGGACACTCCTGTATTTGAGTAAGTTGGGTGTATCTCAATGAGGGAGGGACGTGTGAGGAATCTCAGAGTGTTAGAAAAGACTTTTAATAGATTAGCACATGTGTTAGGAGATTTTGAAGGCAGGATTTAAGAAAGTGGGTTTTGCTCTGGATTGTTTACTGTTAGCAAGGAGTAATTCTGTGATTGAATATCTTAGCAAGTCTTATCTAAAAGGAGGAAAGAATGGATAGGCTAAAGCTGTATTTGGTAAAGAAGCAATAGTTGCTCATTATTAGCTAGTGTAGGGGTCATTTGTGTGATATTCCAGGTTTGCCTGTGTTCAACATGAATGGATAGTGGTCTTGTTTTTATCTTGACTCTAATGGTCACAGAGTGGCCTTGTCTGATACTGATGTTCTGCAAAATTATTTATGTCTGATAGAAGAACCTGAAGTTCACGTTATGAAATTCTTAGAAGTAAGTTCTAGGCCACTTCCTAGTTGATACAATCAGCTCTACTCACCGGTGTCAAGGGCTCTCTTTTCATATATCTGTATGTATTTATACATATATAGATATGCAATTTATATGTTTAATCTTGATATTTTCCTTAAAATTTACATAGGTGACATCATGCTGTATGCGAGATCTTTAATAATTTGCTCGTTAAAATGCGCATTCTTGATGCATCTCATTCGTTGCTTTTAACCGTGTGTGGTGCGTCATTGTACAAATAAGCCACATAGTCACCTACGTGTGCACAGTCAGTTTAATTATGTGGGTCTGCTGTTATTTAAGTTACTGCAGTAGTGCTGTTGAAAACATGAATGCAAATGTGTGTTACATAGATGCACATGGGTTTCTCTATGGTGTTTATTCTAAAACAAAATTACTATTTCAGATTTACTAGGTATTGCCAAGTTTTCTCCAAGACTGAATTGTATACATTTTTGCTTTGTCCTGTATCGGATAGAGCTTATTTCCCTGAATCTTTCCACAATACTTGTTTCCAAGCGTAAATTTTGTCAGTCTTCTGGGTGTGCGTTAGAATCTTTTTGCCATTAAGATATGATTTCCTGTAGTAATTAATGAGCTGTCCATTTTTTGGGCTTTTGTGACCACTCAATTTTTCAATTTTGTACATGACTTCCTTGTATTATTTGTTCATTTTCCCATTGAATTTTGGGTCTTTTGCTTATCGATTTTTAGTATATTTTTACATATTTTAGACACTATTCAGTTGAAGTCTTTTTCCCTTTTTGTGTTATTTTCTCACCCAGGACATTTTAATTTTAATGTGATCAAGTTTACTAGTTTCTTCTTTGTGGTTTGTGTTATGCATCTCTTTAAAAAAACCATACTCTATCCTAATGACCTCAAGTTGGTCTCTTTAGTTTTCTTCTAAAAGTTGCAAAGTGCTACTTTCACATTAGGTCTTCACTTGGACCTGACCATGTGTGTGTGTGTGTGTGTGTGTGTGTAGTTTGAGGTATGTGTCTATTTTTCTTTTTGAACCACGCACATCTTTCCCTTCTGTTTCATGAAGTCACTTCATTCCCAAGTCTAGTTTCCATGTGTGCATGGATCTAGAGCTGAGATCTTATATTTTCTTATATTCTTTAATTTGATAGTACCTCAGTATTTAATTACTTTTTCTTCTCTATTTCTTTTTTTTTTTAATTTAAATTTGATTAACCAACACCTAGTAGTACATCATTAGTTTCAGATGTAGTGTTCTATTTCTTCTTCATAGCTGCTTTACCTACTTTGGGCTCTTTATGTATTGCTTTCAGATTCATCATGTTATGTTCCATGGGTTTCTTCTGGAAATTTACCAAAAATTACCTTAGTTTATAAAATTGTGGGGAAAATATCCAATTTTAAATATTGAGACTTTTTATTAGCGAACATGGCATAATATCCATACAATATTGCAATAAGATTTTCTAATGTTAAGCCATCTTTGTATTCTACTTGGTTATTATGTGTTATTTTTTACATTTTAAATTAGATTTTATGAATCTCAGTTCATAATTAAAATCAAATTAAATTTCTCTTTTTGATGATACCCTTTTCTGTCTTGAGCATCAAGATTTATTTGGTATTATTATATTTAATTGTGAAATTTGCTCTCTTTCTATTTTGCAAAATAATTTGTTTAAATTAGGAGTTATTTTTCCTTAAAGTTTTCACAGGGCTTTCATTTAATACTGTCTGGCTCTTGTTTATCATCAGTGGGTACATTTTTAACTAAACATTCATTCTTTAAATTGTGATAATGATATGCAAGTTACTGTTTCCTTTTGAAATGTTCAGAATACTGATTTCATCCACATTTTGTAAAATACTTCATTTATAATATTTTTTTAATTTTTCAAGTTTTATCATAGCTATATCCTATTACATCTAAAACTGTCTTTGACTTTTCCCTTTTGTTCTTGATAAAATGTGCCAGTGGTTTGTTGACTGTATTAGAGTCATAAAGAATACCCTCTTCTGTGTCTGGTTTCTACCAGTTGCTATTTTTCTTGTGGGTCTCATTCGTTTTGCTGCATATAGTGTAGTTAACTCATTCTCACTGCTTTATAGTATTCCACAGTATTGTTATACCACAGTTTATTTTTTCATTCTGGTATTTCAGTTGTTTTCTGGGTTTGGATACTATTTGAAAGGATTACTTTGGACTCTTTTTGTATATCTTTTGCTGCACATGCGTATATACATTTCCGGAAGGTATATTCCTGAGGAATAAAATTGCTGAGTCATACCATTTGGATCTATTCAGATTTAATAGCTAACAAAGAGTTTTCCGATTTGAACTGCATCCATGGGTGTATGTGAGTTCCAGCTGCTCAGTATTCTCACCAGCATGTGGTTTTGCCTGTCTCTTTCATATTACCATTCTGACTCAAAGGACTTGCAAATCTACAAAGGGATCTGAACTCAGCTGTCAACATTTTTGAAACTTTTACATATGTCAAAGGAGCGTTTCATTTAGACATGAAAAAGAACAGTTTCTCTCATGATAAATGGTGCTTCTGGTATTTTTAAAGCCAAATATTAGATTTATTGGAGTTTTTAAAACAAGAGACTGACCTTTTCTTTATTACTTTATTCCACCGTATGATACATTTTGAAACATCTGTGCTCAGTTTCCTAAAGCAAACTTCATGAAAGAATCATGGATATGGCTGTGAAAACTGTTCAGAAAATTTGTGTAAGTGATATGAATCATCACCAGTGTATGGAAATGTTGAAAGAAGTAGAAGACAATGAATCTTAATGATGTTGTGTTCTTTGCCAATGCGTATTGGTTGAGTCATGGAAGAATTTTATAAAGATATGCAGTTAACTCCATTCAAGCTTTCTTGAAACAAAACTAATGCTTGCCAGATATTCAATAATCAGGGACAGAAATGGCAATGTGATTTACATTTTGTCATTAATATCACACTGCATACGAATAAGCTAAATTTGAAGCTCCAAGGAAAGGAAAAGCTTATTTTTGATTTAGCTAGACAGCTATGAGAATTTATTTTGAAATTGAAACTTTTCATAATACAAGTCAATGATGATTCTATACATTTTTCTACAATGAATCAGTGTGTAGAATGTTGTAATTAACAGCATTATGTAAATTCGCTGTGACAGCAGTAAGAAGAAATTGAGCATTTTTTCTTCTTTGTTTTTTTAATTTATGCAATGTCTCTGTGAATTTGGTGTTAATATTGAGTTGACACAAAGTTAGTTAATTAACTTACCCTGGACAGATGTACTTTTGAAACATTGTTTTGAATAATATGCTTTCATTTTAAAGCCAAATCTGTTCTTAAAAAAGTGAATGAGTTATGTGAATTTTTTTTTAAAAGATTTTATTTATTTATTTGACAGAGAGAGATCACAGTAGACAGAGAGGCAGGCAGAGAGAGAGAGAGAGAGGGAAGCAGGCTCCCTGCTAAGCAGAGAGCCCGATTCAGGACTCGATCGCAGGACCCTGAGATCATGACCTGAGCCGAAGGCAGCGGCTTAACCACTGAGCCACCCAGGCGCCCTGAGTCATGTGAATTTTATTGCCGGAGTCAAAGGAAAATGATCTTTATACCCAATTTAGTTAAGTATATTTGGAGTAACTTAGAAATGAGAATCTACTTTTCCGACTGTAGATTCTATGATGTATAATAAGCAGATCAAGTATTTCTGATGGAAATTTAACATCTAAATTGAGATGTGTTATAAGTATAAAATACAAAGTAGATTTTGAAGACTTTGTTATAAATATTGTAAAATATCACTTTTATATTTATAATGATTCGATGATATGATGATAATGTTAATGTTATGTGGCTACTAGAAAATTTAAGATTATGTTGTATCCTATTCATTGTATTGTAGTCATTGTATTTCTGTTGTACATGGCTAATCTAGAGCATTAGCTTCGATGTGCATATTTTTAGAACAAGAAATTCCAAACCAAGATGCCACAAAACCAATTAGATTAATGACCTCATGTTTTAATCCCATAATTCTTCATTGGCTCCAGGAGGTAATATAAATACCTTAAGATGGTACAGATTCCGTAGTTAGACACTGACTCCTGTTCCAGCACTATCACTACTCTTCTCCCTGCTGCACTTGAGTATATATGGAAACATGAGTCTTTTTAATATCTTTGATCTGGTTGTATGATTTCATGAGCTCTAAAAATGTGTATCAGTTGTGCCTGCTGCATAGAATCCCTTTGTCAACTTGAGTGCTTAGTGAATTCCTTAATTTCTCCAAGACCCTGCTCTTGTTTTTCTCCTGTTTCGTAAGTTCCTTGACTTTTCCCAGTGGAAGATTAATCTTTAACTGTGTGAACACTATCGTCCTCATACTTCTGTTATTATCCTTTATGATAATATTGTTATTTTACAAATCTGTCTCCCAACTAGACTGAATTTTTTTGAACCTTGTTTCTTACATTTCCCTACACATTCCTTATAGAGTGTCTGGCATGTGATATGCCTCACAGTGTGTATATCAATATTCTTTAAATGTATGAAGGAAGAAAACTTAAAGGCAGTTTAAAGAGAGGATGAAAAGGAGAAAGAGAAACTTAAAAATTTCAACGTCTATAAAGGTGGTAGGCTGGGTCTCTCTAGTAATCTTCTTAGCTTTGTAAAAGAAGAATTTTAAATATTTGTCAGAAATCTAAAGATAAATAACATGAAAAAAAGATGAGCTTTTCATTTGTATTTAATATGAAAAGGTATTCTATAAATTCAAGATTAATATTGAAAATTTATCATTCTTTACTGGAAGTTTTATTAGCCATCCAGGAGCATAAAATAATTTCAGTACTCACTCATGCATTAAATTACTAGCTGTGTCAGTTACCTTTAAATATTTTGATAAGTCCATAGCAAACCTCATGGAAAATATTAAAGAAAAATTATGACACTAAAAAATAATAATAACAGGTGTTACTAAAGAAGCACCCTACCTCAGGCAAAATGGAAAATAATATCCTTTCTTGCCTTATATCCCTGGAAGTAGAGGAAATGAGACACAGAGTTTCCAATTTTAGTTGATTAAATTGATAATTGTAAACTACAGGTAGATAAACTTATAAGAAACTACTAATCTAAAAGGTTAGATGTAAAGTATTATTTATTTATTTACTCATTTATTTTAAAGATTTTATTTATTTAACAGAGAGAGAGAGAGATCACAAGTAGGCAGAGAGGCAGACAGAGAGAGAGGGTGAAGCAGGCTCCCTGTTGAGCAGAGAGCCCCATGTGGGGCTCTATCCCAGGACTCTGAGATTGTGACCTGAGCTGAAGGCAGAGGCTCAACCCACTGAGACACCCAGGCCTCCCAAGGTGTAAACTATTTTAATCAACTTTTCCCCAAATTATTTTTTTAAAACACTTTGACTACAAATCATATGTTGATTGTTGTTTGACCTAGTGGGTGTTTAGGAAAATATTTTTCAATAATTTTCATTATTATGATCACTATCATTATTATTTTGATGATTTTCTTAAACATTCAATAATAAGTAGTATCCTTTTTTAATCAAAAATTATTTACCAAAAATTAGTTCAATTTCTTACCTATGATATTTAGCAGAGGAAAATAGCCATCCCCCCCCCAACTCTTTTGTTGTTTCTGTATAAAGGTACTCAACTGTTCTTTTGTTGTAAGAGGATAGAACACCAGATTGCCAGCCTACTACATCTAGTGTCACTTATCTTGATTGTCACATCAAAACGACTGATTTACTGCCCACCCCCTCCTGTGGCTGAAGCAGAAAAACAAAACAAAACAAAACAAAAAAACTGTTCCTCAGAGGAGAGCAGAGTAGACTGTGCCTCTCAGGGACCCACAGATGACTCTGTTAGCTGCATTCACCTCAGGACAGATGCACTTGCTGCTGGATTTCCTACTGGACATCATTTCCTTGTTGGCAGGGAATCATCGAGGTGTATCCCTTCCAGTAATGCTTCTAGAACCTACAGAACTGGACCTTGAAGCACATTCTGCTTGTGCAGAACCCCATCAGGATGGTGTCACCCATCTTTGTTAACTTCTCTTACCCCTTCACTGGACTCTTGCGCTTCCTAGCCCCTGTCTCTTCACACCCTGGGCTTCAGCCCCAGTGCAGATAACCAGAGAAGCCTGTGAGGAGCGAGGACTTACTGGGAGGAAAAGAAAGAAAGAACTCCTGGATTGTTCAGAGCAGCGGCAAAAGTTGTTGTATGGGTTGGATCCTATCCCTCTTCCCCATTCTTGGCATTTTATTTTGACTAACACTCAGCAGTGTTCCCATTTTCATGTTGCAGCGTAGCCTTTCCGGTCTGTTTAGTGTGATCCTCGGTGGCATTTGCAAATGTCTTAAATTGCGCATCCGATGGGACAGACTTAACTGCGAAGACGTGGTTACCATGGTATTCAAGAGACAGCTTTCACAGAGAAATGTATCTCCTCCACAACCAGAAGTGAAAACCGAAAATAGAGCGGCATGTTTTCTCCCAGAAATTGAGGACATAAAGTACAGTATATGTTAGTAAAATGCAAAGTGTAATTTTAGTTTTTAAAACTTCCTTAATACTTCACATCTAATCTATTTAATGAATTTTAAGCATGGCTTCGCCCATGGCAGGAGTCATATTATGACTCCTGTAGCTCATCCTCGTAAGAAAATCAGTGTGCTGGTGATCTAGTCGGAACTCCTTCATGAAACTGCTCATCTGAAACTCACGGCACTGTCACGACACTCCTCCTAGGTGTCTTCCCACAGTAATATTATTTTTAGATTTGTGTACCATATGGGAGTCAAACTGCATAGAGAAATCACAGCGCAGGTTCCGGAAGCTTTGAGCTGAGTGAAAATTTTGTCTAATCTTCTCAATCTACAGATGAAAAAAAAAAAAAAAGACAAAAAGGTATCTGATTTCGCCAGTCAAGCAAGCAATTAGAAATAAAACCAGTACTTGCTGTTAGACCTCATATTCCCTTTTTTGCACTTGCTTGTAGGTTTTTTTTTATTGCTTGCTTTATCATTACAAGACATCAAGGGCTAGTCTAGCAGTGGGAAGTCATGGCTCTAAAAATAGAAGATTCTCTGTATAGTCTGCCCTTGAGAACCAAAGCGATACTTCTGTGTCCCGGGACCTTGGAATAATCTTGAATCACCATCTACTGCTTTTCTATGTGTTGCTGAGCTTAGAAAAAATGGATTTGTTATAAATCATTTTGCAGTGTCTGGGTATTTCAGTAGTGTCTTTAGGGAGGCAGTACACACACAGTACCTTTACCAGTAATGGGCATCTCAACTGTCTAACTTTTGAAGTGTATCACCTGATTGCGGAAGAGTTATCAGGCAGATCATTACACTTGGCCACTGTGAAACTAACTTTATGTCTTTGAATTTTAACTCGGTATTTGGTGCTACTGTGACTCTCTTTCACCTCTAGTTGACTCTGTTACTTATCCCGTGATCACAATTACGAATGCTCTGTCCTCCTTCCGTCTTCCAACTCTGCCAGTTATGTGTGTGTGGGGGGGGGGGGGGAGGCTGTTGTCACAAGAAGTAAAACTACTTATGGACAACTTAAGCAAAATGAAATTTACTGGCTTGATATCAATGCACACAGAAGTGCAGGAAGTCTGGAGAAACAGCCTCGTAGAGGACAAGACCAAGACAGCTGGGGAAGCCAGAAAGCAGGAGCGAAGGGAATGATTATTTGGCAGGAACATATCAGGGTACAGCTGCTGGGAAGTGTGTTTTTTCCACCCTTTCTCTAGTCTTGCATCAAGGTTCAAAGTCCCAGGAGTAAATCCTCTGGCTAAGCAAAGGACACGTGTCTGCTTCTTGGCTCTATGGGGTAGTGAGAAGCAAGACCTACCCCCCTCAGCTTTTGTGATTCGAGGCAGGCACCTGGGTTTCATGTTGTAGCACACCACAAATACTGGGGCATGGGTAATTCCACAAAAGGAAATCCAAATGCTCTTAAGATTCCAAGTAGAAAGGATACAGTGTGGTAAAAGGAAAACAAAACAAAAAAAACCACACAATTGTTCAGTAATCCTGCATACTTTCCTTCTCCTTCTGTGCAGATAGCCATCACCTGGATTAATTAGAAAGATTAATGCCATTTGAAGGGAGCTGAAATTTTCCCCTTCTCCCATTTCTCATTTATTTCAAAACAAGGATCCCATATTTTTTCAGCATAGAAAAAGATTTACCTTTTCTGGTAACTTCTGTTTCCTCCTTTCCCATATTTAATCTCATCATCACTGTCCCTTTCCTCTTGACTTTTAAGATAGTCCCCTTCTCATTTCTAAATAAGCTTGCCATTGACATTTCATTGTTCTTAAGTAACATCAAATCTCCCAATTTCTCAAAGTTTCAGAAGTGTGGGTCAAACCCATTTGTTACTCCTTCAGTATCTGTTCCTTTCTCCCCCCCACATCCCAGCTCTAAAACTGTTCTCTCAAGTCAGCGGAGCTCTGTCCCAAGGCCAAGGGTCTTTTATGGTTCCTCACCCTCACTGAGGTCTCTGAAAAACGTTGACTACATGTCTTCTATTGAAAAATCTTTTTTCGGAGCACCTGTGTGGCTCAGTGGGTTAAAGCCTCTGCCTTCGGCTCAGGTCAAGATCCCAGGGTCCTGGGATTGAGCCCCACATCGGGCTCTCTGCTCAGCAGGGAGCCTGCTTCCTCCTCTCTCTCTGCCTGCCCCTCTGCCTACTTATGATCTCTGTCTGTCAAATAAATAATAAATAAAATATTTTTTTAAAAAAAAGAAAAATCTTTTTTCTTTGGCTTCATAGTATTACATTCTATTTTTAAAATGCCTCCAGCCTCTTGTTTTCTAGCTTTCTCATGGAACATTTTGTTTCTCTAACAAATTATATGTGGGTGTTGATCAATGATACGTCCCCAGACTTGTCATCACTGTTTCTTTATTCCACAATCTTTACTGACCTGCAGCTAATGGAAAGGCATTGCTTGGATTTGCACTTCTGTAAGGAGCGTGGTGCCACATTCTCCTTTGTGTTTCATTATGCCTCTTTTATAAAAGATACTTTTTTTTTTTTTTTTTTTTTTTACCTTTTAGACCAGCTTTTCATGTATTTTCTTCTAGTTTTCCATAGACCGTAATCTGTTCCTTATGGAACTCTTTCATTACATTTTTACTATATGACACATGCTCAGTAAATAACTGTTAAATTAATGAGGTAAGTTAATACAATGGAAAATAGACAACTCAATAAAGGTCTGTAGGAAAATGAAATATAGTAGAAACAAATGTTAGGTAATTAAATGTAACTTAGGGCACCCTCAACGTTTTATGATTGTAAGCATGAATGTTTGAGATTTTGAATTACGAATATTTGGCTGTTTCCATAATAAGAGTCTGTCATAGAATGGAGACTTAAGAGAGATAGTATCACATTTTTTGACCACTTTGAAAAATTAAGGATTCATTTTAAAGTATATAGGAAATAGTGAAAGGACAAAATTTTTTAATATTAGATTTAGATTAAATGAAGGTTTATTTATTAAGCTTCTCATGTAGAATATACATCTTGCTGATGCTTTCTCATTCCTTGGTTCATTTGATGGTCTCTACAATTTCATGAGAATGGTATGCACATAATTTTACTTATTTATGCTTTTTTAAAAAAAGATTTTATTTGACAGACAGAGATCAATTTTTTTTTTAAAGATTTTATTTATTTATTTGACAGACAAAGATCACAAGTAGGCAGAGAGGCAGGCAGAGAGAGAGGGGGAAGCAGGCTCCCTGGTGAGCAGAGAGCCCAATGCGGGGCTCGATCCCAGGACTCTGGGATCATGACCCGAGCCGAAGGCAGAGGCTTTAACCCCCTGAGCCACCCAGACACCCCTGTGACTACACTCTTAATTATAATAGTATCTCATACAAGATGTTTATGGTGATCATTTTGTTGTTTTCTTTGGGCAATTTTCTTTGCAGACTTGTGGATAAATTTTCAGTAGACAAAATTACAAATGATGGAGTAATTGATTTAATAAATGGATATCTTAATGTGTTGCCTTGTTTATGAGTACTAGGTAAATTATCGTTTAAAGAGACAGAGCTGCTGATATTCACTCATTTTTCATTAGTCATCTGAAAATTAACATGTTTCTGTATATGTCTATGTGTCTGTTCAGTCGAAATAGCTGAAATATGCACACAAAAATGCACAGACACTGAAAAACAAAAATGTTTGGAGTATACCTTAATATTTTATTTTTCCTCTTCCCCAGAATGCCTTAAGTAAAATCAGTAGGTATCTATTTGTCCAGGAACCAATGTCATTTTTAAAAATCCTCTATGAGGATTAATTGGCATTATTTCTAAACCCAGAGGGATATAATTTAATCAATTCTAATAAGACTTGTTAGAGAGAACTCTGATGATCACATTTGGGTTTCACAGAAGTGTAAATTTTAGAATCTTATTTTCACAGGAAGGTTATACCATCTGTCTACATGTTAATTTATTGCTTCAATGCATTAACTTTTTTGCACCTTTTGTCACATAACTTTTGGCATTGTTTACTTATTAACTCTTAAGTTTCTGAGATGGAGTTGAAGGACTTTTCCTCTATACTCCAAATACTAAGACTTTAAGGAATGTTAATCCATATTATATTCACTATGTTAGAAGAAATTTATAATGCCTCTTCTATTCTTGAAGAAAACCAGATAGAGAGCGTTCCATTATATGAATTTTAGAAGTATTTTAGTCTTTCTCTTTGCCTCAGTTTTATATACTGTAATTTGCATGGCAGTTCACAAACCTGCTTTTTGAGAATATTTTAATGCTTTTAAAGAAAAACTAAGATGGCCGATGCCTCTGAGAGAAAGAGCTAAATCAAGGAGCCTCTTGAGGCAATTTGAGGAAGTGCCTGGAAATAGAGGAGAAGTGCATAAGTCTGCATTGGCGTAGTGAGCGGCAGGTGAGACCAGAGGGCACAGGGGCACAATTATGATGCCGAGGAAGGACCAGGGACATTGCAGAGGTGTACAGAGGTGTGCTGAAGGCCACAAGTCCCACACTTTTTTTTTTTTTAAGACTTTATTTATTTGTCAGAGAGAGAGAGGACAAGCAGGGGGAGCAGCAGGGAGAGGGAGAAGCAGACTCTCTGTTGAGCAGGAAGTACAAAGTGGGACTTGATTCCAGAACACTGGGGTCATGACCTGAGCCCAAGGCAGATACTTAATTGACTGAGCCACCCAGGCTTCCCTAGAATAAACATCCTTTTAGTCACCCCTCTGGAAGACCCAGGTGCTTGTCAAGGATCCAAGCTGGTAGAGACTGGTTCAGATGTGAGCTGCCTGATTGTGGAAGCTGGAGCTCTTAATCACTGGGGACAGAAAAAAGGAGAGAAAATCTGCCGAAAGGGCAAGTTTTCATCATGAAAAAAGGAATTGGAATCAAGGAGAAGTGAGATGGAAAGAGGAATCAGACAGTGACAGCAGGACTTCTGTAGATTGATTCTACAGAATCAAGGAGAATTTTGTGGTTAGAACACAAATTAACAACTTAAGTTTTAGTTGCATGGATAAAAATCTCATATACTTTATTTTTTTCTTTCTATGCTCAGTGTTGAGCACAGGGTCTGTCACATAGCAGGTGCCTAATAAAATTTTATTGGAAAAGTGAATAAAGAGGGGCGCCTGGGTGGCTCAGTGGGTTAAGCCTCTGCCTTCGGCTCGGGTCATGATCTCAGGGTCCTGGGATCGAGTCCCGCATCGGGCTCTCTGCTCAGCGGGGAGCCTGCTTCCCTCTCTCTCTCTGCCTGCCTCTCCATTTACTTGTGATTTCTCTCTGTCAAATAAATAAATAAAATCTTTAAAAAAAAAAAAGTGAATAAAGAGAAGAAAATCAGATAGTTGAATGTTCATTGTCAACAAAATAGTCAGAGAACCTGAATTGAAAGGATTAGGATAACTTTTCTTCCCCCACCCCCATGAGAAAGCTTTCATGAAGCATTGCTATTTGATATTTGAGGAAGAGAATTTGTTCACTGAAAAAGATGGAGGAAATGTTAAGACTTGCTCCAAGAAGAAAACAGGAGAAAATCTTGAATTGGCCAAAGATGACCTGAATAGTACACAAAAAAACACAAACTGTAGAACAAAATGTGGTAAAATTGGATTTAATCACAATTATAACTGTTTGCTTTACAAGAGATATTTAAATAGTGAAATTAACAGCCACAAAAAAAGAAGTACGTGACTGTATCTGATTATAAATTTTATCCAGGTTATTAAAGGAATCCTTACAACTCAGCCATAAGAAGAAAGGCAATCCTATTTAAAAAAATTTGCCAAAGATTTGAGAAGGAAATATCAAGAAGACACACGAATGAAAAATAGACCCATGAGACAGTGTTCAGCTGCACTGCATTAGAGAAATACAAATTGAAACTACACGGGGATAGCATCACACACCCACTGGAATGGCAACATTGACAAAGTCCAGCCATGCCAAGTGTTGGCAATGATTTGAGCAAGTAGAAATTTTATACACTGCTGCTGGGAATATAAAATGGTACAATTTTGGAAAATAATTCAGTGGCTTCTTATGAAATTAAACACACATTTACATGTGAACCAGCAATCTCTACTCCTCGATATTTATCCAAGAAAAATATGAAAGCACATTTTTAAGCAAAGACTTCTACACAGATGTTCATAGTTGTTGTTGTTGTTGTAGTAGCCCCTAACTGAAAAAGCTCAAAAGCCCATCAGCAAATGAGTGAATTAACAAATTATGGTGTAGCCACAAAATATAATATAGTCACCTATAGCAGGGAATGAACTCTTAATATGTGCAGTGTCATGGGTGAATTTCAAAATAATTATGCTAAGTGAATATAGCCAGGAAAGGGGGATATGTACTGTATAATTTCACTTATAGAAAATTCTGGAAAATGCAAAGTAAACAGTAGTGTCAGAGAGCAGACCTGTGGTTGTCTGGGGTGGGAAGGAGGCATGAGGAAACTGGGGGATGATGGAAATGCTCTTTATCTGTATCGTGCTGATGGTTTAACATCTGTGCGTGCCTTGGAAAACTCATAAAGTGCTGCACTCTGAGTCATTTATCGTATGTCAGTTAGTCCTGAATATAGCTGTAAAAAATGTCTTCAGGGACCCCTGGGTGCCTCAGTCAATTCAGCATCTAACTTCAGCTCAGGTCGTGATCCTGGGGTCCTGTGATCAAACCCCAAGTGGGGCTCTGTGCTCAGCAGGGAGTCTGTCTGTCCTTCTCCCTCTGCCTCTCCCCAGCTCCTGCTCTCCCCTCTCTTTCTCAAACAAATAAAATCTTTAAAAAAAAATGTTTACACAATGCAATCACAAGGATAGGTAAAATAGAAAAAAGAAAGGGAGGGATTGGGATTGAGAGGTAAGAGACAGAAAGATAGATGAAGAGGTAGAGAGGTAAGAAGACAGGTTTGAGGGGGTTGGGGGACAGAGGGAGAGAGTGTGAGCCAGGGGAGACAAAGCCAAAGCAAAACAAGCCAACAGACAGCATATTTGGAGAAGCTGAAATGCTCACAACTTCTGTCCTCCAGGTAGAAGTTCAGTTGGTACAACCACTTTAGAAAATGTGAAGCTGATAGGACCCCAGTTACAGTAAGAACCGGAGCTTTAAAATGCCTAGTAAAAATGTGTTTTGAAATAATTCCTGAGGACACCTGCCAGAAATGCTTAAATGAAAATCATCCTCCCTCCCAGAAAAATGAAAGGGAGAAAAATCAGTGTTCTGAGTAGAATGCTCCCTTAATACTGGTGGGAGTGCAGATGGCTCAGTAAAGCCAAAGTTTGCCGGCGCTCCAGAGAAACGTGTGCGTTGTTCACTAAATAAGTGGAACAGGAAGGTTCAAACAGGACAGTTTTCTTGTCAAACACCAGAAAGCACATTGGTCTTTACCACAGTGGTTTGGATTCACAAACCGTGCTGTACTAGCACGATGCGGCCACTGGGAAGCGTCGAGAGCAAACAGTCCTCACCGGGGATGAATCCCAGGAATAATTCTGAACCAACCCAGACATATTCAGTGAGTAATGTATTGTGTGATTCCGTCGCTACAGGTTCAAAGGCAGACAAAATTAACTTATTTCATTAGCAGTCAGGAAAGATAGCCCTTGTCGAAGGTAGTGACTGCAGGGTGTTAGGAGGCCTTGGAGCACCATAGCAAACCTCTAGGTACTGTTTGTGGGTTGTTCAGTTTGTGAAAATTCACTGGATTTTATTTACTCTTGGCAACTGCAAGCTCACCTGTATATATTAGGGAAATTTTAAAGAGCTTACAGCTCAGCCAAAAATAAAATCTATTGAGGTCATAAATAAGACTTAAACATAAACTGTGCTTGGGATGGGAAGATTTAAAAATGTCAACTTGTCAGTTCTGCCTTGCATTAATCTGTACTTATTTCAACTACAAATGGCCTTCTTAGATTGACAGAACCGTCATTATAAACTACATCCAGAAGAATAAATGTGTGGTTATTTGTATCAGTAAAAGCCATGTTTTCTAAAAAAAAAAAAATAGGTTTTCTTTTTCTTCTTTTTTTTTTTTTTTAGGTTTTCTATTTTTGGAAGGAAAATGTTTGTTGTGTTCCTTTCATATTACTTATTGTTCACTCAAGTGATTCATTCTGTTTCTGTTCCATACCAGATAATATGGCTTGTAAATTTGGAAAACTAATTCAAGCTGATATTAGGGATAGTGAAAAATAGAAGGGTCTTTAAGAGCAGCTCTCGCTGTCTGATGGATGCAGAAATCTTCATGTAGTTAGTGATACCAGATTCAAAGTGTTTTAACTTTTTTTTTTAGTTTGAACTAAAATTACTGAACTCACTGTTCTGGGTTACATAGATAAGAATTAGAGGAATAGAGGTAGGGCTATATAGCCATATATATATGGATGGGCATATATGTTTGTGTATATATACTATATATTATATAATAATACATACTAATTAAAACATATTAACATTAATTCATATTTTAATAATCAATATAATATTGATTTATATTAATTTAATACATAATTTAATTATATAAATTAATATAAATTTATATATTTTGTATATTATAATATATAAAGTATATAATTATAATTTATATATATATGGATGGATATATGTGTGTGTATATCCACATAATTTTTATACATGCATATACCTTAATCTTTTATTTAAATTTTTTTGCTCTTTTTAAAGCAAGTTCTAATATTTTTTTTGTTTTTTAAAGATTTTATTTATTTATTTGAGAGAGAGACAGTGAGAGAGAGCATGAGCAAGGAGAAAGTCAGAGGGAGAAGCAGACTCCCCATGGAGCTGGGAGCCCTATGCGGGACCAGATCCCAGGACTCTGGGATCATGACCTGAGCCGAAGGCAGTCGTCCAACCAACTGAGCCACCCAGGTGTCCCTCTAATATATTTTTGGTTTTAATTTCTTCTTAAAGGGTAAACTTGAAATACCCTTATCTTAAGGAAAATGTAACCCTGCAATATTGCATTATATTCCTATTCTATATGTGCATGCTATTAGATTTATTTTATCTGTACCTACATGGCTCTAAATTCTGTTAAGATTATGTGGATCAATGAATAAAGTTGTTGTATTTCTCCAGACTAGTGAAGGGGGTGGGGAACAGAGAGGGAGGGAGAGGAACAAGCAGAGTAGAGTGGCACTGAGCCTGGAGCCCAATGCGGGGCTTGATCTCAAGAACCCCCCCCCCCCCCGAGATCATGACCTGAGTCAAAAACCAAGAGCCAGACACTTAACCAACTGAACCACCCAGGTGCCCCTGCCATGCTGATTTTTTAAAAAAAATTATGAATTATGCCCATGGTGAGAATTAGAAATAATAATTGATTCAAATTTGGAAATTTCATAGATTATCAAAACGTGAAAAATTTATGTGATGATTGTGACTCACTAGGAATTATTATCTTTCCACTGAGTGTTGTGTGTTAAGTGATAAACCACTAAATCCTATACCTGAAGCTAATATTGTACTATTTGTTGACTGACTGGAGTTTAAATAAAAACTTGGAGGAAAAATAACATTTTTAAAAAATTTTAGAAGTGTGTGTGATTTGAAGGATGTCATCATCATAGGAAGGAAAATATTAGAATATACACTACTGCTCCTCCCTTGTCTCCCAGACTGAAGCATTAAATCACAATTTTGATTCCCTATGAGCTGGTAGACTGGAATGAGAGTAACTGAGCCCTGCCCCTGTTTTGTTTCATGGAGCTTCATACATACCTCTTAGTGGAAAAGTACGTATTTGTAGTTTTAGGGAAATTTGGTTTTGGGGTTTTTTTTTTTGTTTGTTTTGTTTTTGTTTTGGGCTTTTTAAAAAGATTTTATTTATTTATTTGACAGAGATCACAAGTAGGCAGAGAGAGAGGAGGAAGTAGGGTCCCCGCTGAGCAGAGAGTTGGATGCGGGGCTCTATCCCAGGACCCTGGAATCCTGACCTGAGCTGAAGGCAGAGGCATTAACCCACGGAGCCACCCAGGCGCCCCGGGGAAATTTGTTTTAATGTCATCAAATTTCTTAGATAACAGATATCTGGAGTATATTAAGTATAGAAAGAAAATACACAACTTTTTTTAAAGCTGAAAAATGTGGATAATTAAGGGAGAGCATATATAGGAGAAAACATTCTGGTGCCTGTTTAATATCCTATAAATATTTAAAGCATATAAATGGCATAGAACATGAAGTGAAACTATATACACATATATAGTTTCACTCAACTCATTGAAAATTGCATATACATAATTTCATTAATTTCTGCTGTGATTGCTTTTTATCTCCTTTCTTCTTCTTGCTTTAGGGCTTAATTTCGTCTTTTTCTTTTGGATTCCTTAGGCAGGAGCTGACATTGTTTATTTCAGATCTTTATTCTTTACCAGTATGTGAAGGGAAGGTTACAAATTTTCCCTTCCAATTCTGCTTTCACCACATCCTGCAGACTTCATAAATTGTATTTTCATTCCCATTTGTGTAAAAATATTTTGTTTTATTTTTGTTTCTGTGTTTTTTTTATTATGTTCAGATAACCACTGTATAGTACATTGTTAGTTTTTTATGTAGTGTTCGGTGATTCTTTAGTTATGGATAATGCCCAGTGCTCCATGCAATCTGTGTCCTCCTTAATACCCATCACCCTGTTACCCCCTCCCTAACCCTTCCCCTCCAAAACCCTCATAGGGTTTCCGGGGTCCAGAGTTTCCCATGGTTCATCTGCCTCTCTGATTTCTCCCCCTTCAGAATTCCCTCCCTTCCCGTATGGTCCTCTGTGCTATTTTCCTTATGTTCTACATTTAAGTGAAAACATATGATAATTGTATTTCCCTGCTTGACTTACTTCACTTAACATAATCACCTCCAGTTACATCCATGTTGATACAAAAGTTGGGTATTCATTATTTCTGATGGCTGAGTAATATTCCATTGTGTCTATGAACCACATCTTTATCCATTCATCTGCTGAAAGGCATCTCAGCTCCTTCCACAGTTTGGCAATTGTGGACACTGTTGCTATGAACATTGGGGTACACGTGCATCATCTTTTCATGACATCTGTATCTTCTGGGTAAATACCCAGTACTGCAGTTACTGGGTCGTAGGGTTTTATTTTTAATGTCTTGAGGAAACTCCACACTGTTTTCCAGAAGGGATGTCAAAATATTTTAAAATTCCTCTTGAAACATCTTTGATCCTGTATTATTTAGAAATATTGTACATCTGAAAGTAATACTACATTGTATGTTAATTAACTGGAATTTAAATAAAAACTTAAACAATACATATACATATATATATGTGTGTGAAATATATTACTCATAGTATCTTTTATATTAGAGTTGAGGATATTACTCAGGGTTGTTTTAAATTCATGGAACCACATCATGGCTGTTTCTGTTTCTGGACATCAAGCTCCTAGCAGCTTGATGCTTTGTGATATAGGTTGTTTTCCCAGATAATTCCAGACCACTCCATCTAGATTCTGGTCTTAGTCTTTGTATCTGGATTCTAATGAGGACATATGTGTCCAGAGAGAGAGGGCTGGGGAGAAAATCTTTTCTAAAGGCTATTTTTGTGGATTCCATGAGATATTTTTTCTGTAGGAGATCCACCTTTCTGATTACTGCTATACAGCCCGTGTGGTGTTCACAGAAGGGTATGGACCGAGAGAGACAGGAAGACAGAGACAGACAGAGAGACAGACAGTGAGAGAGCTATTGGGAGTAAATTTCATAGAACAAATCATACTTAACTGCAAATGAATAATATACAGTTAATTTGTTTGTATTAATTGGGAAGATTAAATTACTTTTACTTTGTGTTCTCTTTCCCTTAAATGTTATAGGTGTAGAGTTAATTCCCAGGCTTCGAGGCTCTAGTCCTTGTAATTTTGAAATTTAACTAAACTTTCCTTGGCTTTTATAAAACATTTTTTCTTGATTTATTGACATATAATTGACACATAAGAACTGCCCATATTTAACATGTGCAGTTTGTTAAGTTTTGGTAAATTTTATACATCCGTGACACTTATAACCACAATGAAGTTAATGAACATACAAACCCTTCCTCCAAATTTCTTCATGACCCTTTGGAATTCTTTTTTTTTTTTTTTTTTTTTTTTTGAGAGGGTAGTCAGGGTGGGGGGACAGAGTGAGAGAAAGAGAAGGAATCCTACGCAGGCTCTATACCCATTGCAGAGCCCCATGCAGGGTTTGATCTCACAACCCTGAGATCATGACCTGAGCCAAAATAGAGTTGGCTGCCTAACTGACTGAGCCACCCAGGTGCTCCTGATCCTTTGAAATTTTTCCACCGGTCTCACCCAGCGCTCTTCCTCCATCTCCAGGCAATCACTGATTTTCTTTCTATCACCATAGATTGGTTTGCATTTCTTAGAATTTCAGATGAATGGAATCATACAATATGCACCCTTTTTAGTTTCTTCCACTTAGCATAATTATTTTAAGAGTCATCTGTGTATTTTGCAATGTGTATCAATAATTCATTCCATTTTATTTTCAGGTAGTATTTCATTGTATGGGTATACCAAATTTGTTTATTCATTGACGTGTTCATGGGCACTGGATTATTTCCACTTTTGGAATCCTGCAGATAAGGCTGTTGTGAATATTACTGTAGAAGTCTTAGTAGAGACATATGCTTTCATTTATTTTGGATAATACCAAAGGGTGGAATGGCTAGATCACATGGTTGGTGTATATTTAACTTTTTAAGGGAATTCCAAAATGTTTTCTGAAGTTATTTTATCATTTGACATTCTTATCTGCAGTACACGAGAGCACCACTTCCTGCACACCTTCACCAACACTGGGTGTTACGGTCAGACCTCCTAACAGTCCTCCTAATTTTAGCTACTGCCGTAGATGCATGGTGATGTCTCACTGTGGTTTTAATGTGTAATTCCTTAACAACTAATCACATTCAACATCTATTTGTATGCTTATTTACCATCCACATATTTTTTTAATGAAATGTTTGTTGAAATCCTTTAGCAATCCATTAACAAAGTATATTTGCTCCAATGACTTGTCTTTTTAAATTTCCCTCAGAAATATTTTTAATCTTTAGTGTTTGATCTTTGAGCACTTTTGTCCTACCCCCCCCCTAATTATTTCATGGTTTTTGATGCTATTGTGATATTTATAATTTCTAATCGTTAAAAATAGGTTTGTCTTTCCGTTATTCCATTGGCTAGAACCTCCAGTATATTCTTGAATAAATGTGGTAAGAGCGAGCATTCTTGTCATGTTTCTGATAATAGAAGGAAAGATTTGTCTTTCATCATTAAATATGATGTTAGATGTAACTTTTTTTGTAGATGACTTTTATCAGGATGAGAGTTTCTTTTTACTCCCAGTTTTTTTTTTTAAAGATTTTATTTATTTATTTGACAGACAGAGATCACTAGTAGGCAGAGAGGCAGGCAGAAAGAGAGAGGGGGAAGCAAGCTCCCTGCGGAGCAGAGACTCCAATGTGGGACTTGATCCCAGGACCCTGGGATCATGACCTGAGCTGAAGGCAGAGGCTTTAACCCACTGAGCCACATAGGCGCCCCTTTACTCCCAGGTTTTAAACAAGAATGGATGTTGCATTTTTCTCAGTATTTTTCTGCAAATATTTAGATATTTAGATGATTTACATTGACTATTGATATGGTTAGGTTGAAGCCTATATTTTGTTAATTATTTTCTGTTTATTTCTTCTGTCTCTGTTCCTTTTTCCCTTCCTGCTGCTGATGCTTCTTTTTTTAAAGATTTTATTTATTTATTTACTGGGGAGAGAGACATAGCACAAGCAGGGGGAGCAGCAAGCAGAGGAAGACGCGGTCTCCCTGCTGAGCAAGGAACCTCTGCAGGACTCCATCCTAGGACCCCAATATCATGACCTGAACCAAAGGTAGACACTTAACCGATTGAGACACCCAGGCATCCCATCCGTTCATGCTTTTAGATTAATTTTTATAATCCATTTTATATCTTTTCCATGTTGATTACAAATGTTTATTTTGCTTTATTAGTGCTTGTTTATTGTTCATAATATATATTTTAAATTATCACAGTCTGTCTTCAAGTGATTTTGTATTTTAGATACTCTGTAGGAACTTTGCAAGTCTGTGCTTTATTCTCCCCTCTCAGTCTTTGTACTGAGATGTATTTTACGTCTTTCCTATTCATAAATCACCCACTACATTGCTATTATTTCTGGTTAACCAGTCAATTATATTCCTTAAGATTTAAAGATTAATTTTGAGAAGTTCCAGATATATGGAAAAATTGAAAATATCGTACCGAGAATTCCCATGTATGGTTTGCACACCATTTCCTTGATTAATAATCTGCTACATCAGGGTAGTATATTTGTCAGGATTAATGAACCAATACTAATACATTAGTATTAATCAAAGTCCATACTTTATTCTGATTTCCTTCATTTTTACCTAGTGTCCTTTTTGTCTATTCCAGGAAACCACATTATATTATCAACAGGTTTATCAATATATTTTTGTTTTTTGAGCAGTTCCTTATTTTCTAGCAATATAAGGTTCTCCAAGTTCATCTTGTATCCTTCCAACCCAGTCTGACAATCAGCCATTTCTCCAAAGATTTCTGATTTTATTCAATGGTGAATAATACTAAAAACCAAGATGTGGGAGCTACGTGTGCTCTCAGCTGACGGAAAAAAGAAATACATCTGTGGATACTAACTTTATGTATGCACATAGTTATAAATTTTTCTTTTTTTCAATTTAAAATTTTTTTTATTTTATATATTTTTATTTTTATAATATATTTTTCCCCCAGGGGTACAGGTCTGTGAATTGCCAGGTTATACACACTTCACAGCACTCACCAAAGCACATACCCTCCCCAATGTCCATAACCCCACCCCCCTTCTCCTAACCCCCTCCCCCCAGCAACCCTCAATTTGTTTTGTGAGATTAAGAGTCACTTATGGTTTGTCTCCCTCCCAATCCCATCTTGTTTCATTGATTCTTCTCCTACCCACTTAAGCCCCCATGTTGCATCTCCACTTCCTCATATCAGGGAGATCATATGATAGTTGTCTTTCTCCGATTGACTTATTTCGCTAAGCATGATGCCCTCTAGTTCCATCCACATTGTCGCAAATGGCAAGATTTCATTTCTTTTGATGGCTGTATAGTATTCCATTGTGTATATATACCACATCTTCTTGATTCATTCATCTATTGATGGACATCTAGGTTCTTTCCATAGTTCGGCTATTGTGGACATTGCTGCTATAAACATTCGGGTGCACGTGCCCCTTCGGATCACTACATTTGTATCTTTAGGGTAAATACCCAGTAGCGCAATTGCCGGGTCATAGGGTAGTTCTATTTTCAACATTTGGAGGAACCTCCATGCTGTTTTCCAGAGTAGTTGCACCAGCTTGCATTCTCACCAACAGTGTAGGAGGATTCCCCTTTCTCTGCATCCTCGCCAGCATCTGTCATATTCTGACTTGTTGATTTTAGCCATTCTGACTGGTGTGAGGTGATATCTCATTGTGGTTTTGATTTGCATTTCCCTGATGCGAAGTGATGTGGAGCACTTTTTCATGTGTCTGTTGGCCATCTGGATGTCTTCTTCGCAGAAATGTTTGTTCATGTCTTCTGCCCATTTCTTGACTGGATTATTTGTTCTTTGGGTGTTGAGTTTGCTAAGTTCTTTATAGATTTTGGACACTAGCCCTCTATCTGATATGTTGTTTGCAAATATCTTCTCCCATTCTGTCAGTTGTCTTTTGGTTTTGTTAACTGTTTCCTTTTCTGTGCAAAAGGATGATCTTTTGATCTTGATGAAATCCCAATAGTTCATTTTTGCCCTTGCTTCCCTTGCCTTTGGCGATGTTCCTAGGAAGATGTTGCTGCGGCTGAGGTCGAAGAGGTTGCTTTCTGTGTTCTCCTCAAGGATTTTGATGGATTCCTTTCTCACATTGAGGTCCTTCATCCATTTTGAGTCTGGTTTTGTGTGTAGTGTAAGGAAATGGTCCAATTTCATTTTTATGCATGTGGCTGTCCAGTTTTCCCAACACCATTTATTAAGAGGCTTTCTTTTTTCCATTGGACATTCTTTCCTGCTTTGTCGAAGATTAGTTGACCATAGAGTTGAGGGGCTATTTCTGGGCTCTCTATTCTGTTCCATTGATCTATGTGTCTGTTTTTGTGCCAGTACCATGCTGTCTTGATGATGACAGCTTTGTAATAGAGCGTGAAGTCCGGAATTGTGATGCCACCAACTTTGGCTTTCTTTTTCAATATTCCTTTGGCTATTCGAGGTCTTTTCTGGTTCCATATAAATTTTAGGATTATTTGTTCCATTTCTTTGAAAAAAAATGGATGGTATTTTGATAGGAATTGCATTAAATGTGTAGATTGCTTTAGGTAGCATAGACATTTTCACAATATTTTTCTTCCAATCCAGGAGCATGGAACATTTTTCTATTTCTTCGTGTCTTCCTCAATTTTTTTCATGAGTACTTTATAGTTTTCTGGGTATAGATTCTTAGCCTCTTTGGTTAGGTTTATTCCTAGGTATCTTATAGTGTTGGGTGCAATTGTAAATGGGATTGACTCCTTAATTTCTCTTTCTTCTGTCTTGTTGTTGGTGTAGAGAAATGCAACTGATTTCTGTGCATTGATTTTATATCCTGACACTTTATTTAATTCCTGTATAAGTTCTAGCAGTTTTGGAGTGCAGTCTTTTGGGGTTTCCACATATAGTATCATATTGTCTGCGAAGAGTGATAGTTTGACTTCTTCTTTGCTGATATCAAAGCCTTTAATTTCCTTTTGTTGTCTGATTGCTGAGGCTACGACTTCTGGTACTATGTTGAATAGCAGTGGTGATAATGAACATCCCTGCCGTGTTCCTGACCTTAGCGGAAAAGCTTTCAGTTTTTCTCCATTGAGAATGATATTTGCAGTGGGTTTTTCATAGATGGCTTTGATAATATTGAGGTCTGTGCCCTCTATCCCACTTTGAAGAGTTTTGATCAGGAAGGGATGCTGTACTTTGTCAAATGCTTTTTCAGCATTATTGAAAGTATCATATGGTTCTTGTTCTTTCTTTTATTAATGTGTTGTATCACATTGATTGATTTGCGGATGTTGAACCAACCTTGCAGCCCTGGAATAAATCCCACTTGGTCGTGGTGAATAATCCTTTTAATGTACTGTTGAATCCTATTAGCTAGTATTTTGGTGAGAGTTTTCGCATCTGTGTTCATCAAGGATATTGGTTTGTAGTCCTCTTTTTTGATGGGATCCTTGTTTGGTTTTAGGATCAAGGTGATGCTGGCCTCATAAAATGAGTTCAAAAGCTTTCCTTCCATTTCTATTTTTTGGAATAGTTTCAGGAGAATAGGAATTATTTCTTATTTAAATGTTTGGTAGAATTCCCCCGGGAAGCCGTCTGGCCCTGGGCTTTTGTTTGTTTGGAGATTTTTGATGACTCTTGTCAGTCTCCTTACTGGTTATGGGTCTTCTTCAGATTTTCTATTTCTTCCTGGTTCAGTTGTGGTAGTTTTTATATCTCTAGGAATGCATCCATTTCTTCCAGATTGTCAAATTTGTTGGCGTAGAGTTGCCCATAGTATGTTCTTATAATTGTCTGTATTTCTTTGGTGTTAGTTGTGATCTCTCCTCTTTCATTCATGATTTTATTTATTTGGGTCCTTTCTCTTTTCTTTTTGATAAGTCTGGCCAGGGGTTTATCAATCTTATTAATTCTTTCAAAGAACCAGCTCCTAGTTTCGTTGATTTGTTGTATTGTTTTTTTGGTTTCTATTTCATTGATTTCTGCTCTGATCTTTATGATTTCTCTTCTCCTGCTGGGTTTAGGCTTTCTTTGTTGTTCTTTCACCAGCAACTTTAGGTGTAGGGTTAGGTTGTATATTTGAGACCTTTCTTGTTTCTTGAGAAAGGCTTGTACCGCTATATATTTCCCTCTCAGGACTGCCTTTGCTGTGTCCCACAGATTTTGAAACTTTGTGTTTCATTATCATTTGTTTCCATCAATTTTTTCAATTCTTCTTTAATTTCCTGGTTGACCCATTCATTCTTTAGAAGGATGCTGTTTAGTCTCCATGTATTTGGGTTCTCTCCAAATTTCCTCTTATGATTGAGTTCTAGCTTCAGAGCATTGTGGTCTGAAAATATGCAGGGAATGATCCCAATCTTTTGATACCAGTTGAGACCTGATTTAGGACCGAGGGTGTGATCTATTCTGGAGAATGTTCCATGTGCACTAGAGAAGAATGTGTATTCTGTTGCTTTGGGTTAATATATCTGTGATGTCCATCTTGTCCAGTGAGTCATTTAAGGCCTTTATTTTCTTGTTGATCTTTTGCTTGGATGATCTGTCCATTTCAGTGAGGGGAGTGTTAAAGTCCCCTACTATTATGGTATCCTTGTCGATGTGTTTCTTTGATTTTGTTATTAATTGGTTTATATAGTTGGCTGCTCCCATGTTAGGGGCATAGATATTTAAAATTGTTAGATCTTCTCGTTGGACAGATCCTTTGAGTATTATATAGTGTCCTTCTTCATCTCTTATTGTAGTCTTTGGCTTAAAATCTAATTGATCTAAGGATTGCCACTCCTGCTTTCTTCTGATGTCCATTAGCATGGTAAATTGTTTTCTACCCCCTCACTTTAAATCTGGAGGTGTCTTCAGGTTTAAAATGAGTTTCTTGTAGGCAACATATAGATGGGTTTTGTTTTTTTATCCATTCTGATACCCTGTGTCTTTTGATTGCGACATGTATCCCATTATCATTCAGGGTAACTATTGAGAGATATGAATTTTGTGCCATTATATTGCCTGTAAGGTGACTGTTACTGTATATTGTCTCTGTTCCTTTCTGAACTACTCCTTTTAAGCTCTCTCTTTGCTTAGAGGACCCCTTTCAATATTTCCTGTAAAGCTGGTTTGGTGTTTGCAAATTCTTTCAGTTTTTGTTTGTCCTGGAAGCTTTTAATCTCTCCTTCTATTTTCAATGATAGTCTAACTGGATATTGTATTCTTGGCTGCATGTTTTTCTTGTTTAGTGCTCTGAATATATCATGCCAGCTCTTTCTGGCCTGCCAGGTCTCTGTGGATAAGTCAGCTGCCAATCTAATATTTTTACCATTGTATGTTACAGACTTCTTTTCCTGGGTTGCTTTCAGGATTTTCTCTTTGTCACTAAGACTTGTAAATTTTACTATTAGGTGATGGGGTATGGACTTATTTTTATGAGGGGGGTTCTCTGCACCTCCTGGATTTTGATGCTTGTTCCCTTTGCCATATTGGGGAAATTCTCTCCAATAATTTTCTCCAATATACCTTCTGCTCCCCTCTCTCTTTCTTCTTCTCCTGGAATCCCAATTATTCTAATGTTGTTTCGTCTTATGGTGTCACTTATCTCTCGAATTCTCCCCTCGTGGTCCCATAGCTGTTTGTCCCTTTTTTGCTCAGCTTCTTTATTCTCTGTCGTTTGGTCTTCTATATCGCTAATTCTTTCTTCTGCCTCATTTATCCTAGCAGTGAGAGCCTCCATTTTTTTATTGCACTTTATTAATAGCTTTTTTATTTCAACTTGGTTAGATTTTAGTTCTTTTATTTCTCCAGAAAGGGCTTTCATATCTTCCGAGAGGGTTTCTCTAATATCTTCCATGCCTTTTTCAAGCCCGGCTAGAACCTTGAGAATCATCATTCTGAACTCTAGATCTGACATATTACCAATGTCTGTATTGATTAGGTCCCTGGCCTTCAGTACTGCCTCTTTTCTTTTTTTTGTGGTGAATTTTTCTGCCTTGTCATTTTGTCCAGATAAGAGTATAAGAAGGAGCAAGTAAAATACTAAAAGGGTGGCAAAGACCCCATGGAAATATGTTTTAACTAAATCAGAAGAGATCCCAAATTATGAGGGGGGAGAAAGGGGATAAAAAGTTCAGAAAGAGAAAAAAAAAACAATTAAAAAAAGAAAACGAATAAAGAAAAAATATAAAAAAGAAAAAAAATATATATATATTAGGCAAACGAGTTAAAAAACATTAAAAAAGAAAAGGGTAGAAGTTAAAAAAAAATTAGCAGAAGAAAAAAGAAATTGAAAAAGAAAAAAAAAATTAACTGCAAGACTAAAGAATCATGGGGAGAAAGCCATGAGTTCTGTGCTTTGCTTTCTCCTCATCTGGAATTCTGCTGCTCTCCTTGGTATTGAAACCGCACTCCTTGGTAGTAGGTGAACTTGGTCTCAGCTGGATTTCTTGTTGATCTTCTGGGGGAGGGGCCTGGTGTAGTGATTCTCAAGTGTCTTTGCCCCAGGCGGAATTGCACCTGCCTTACTAGGGGCAGTGCTGAGTACTCAGCTCGGGTTTGCTTTCAGGAGCTTTTGTTCCCTGAGGCTTTCCGTAGAGTTCCCGAGGACGGGAATGAAAATGGCGGCCTCCCAGTTTCCAGCTGGAGGAGACGAGGGCTTGGGGCCCCACTCCTCAGTGGGCCCTCAGAGAATAGCTCCCAATTACTCCTGTCTCCCTGACCTCCAGCCGCGCTCTGAGCTCACCGAACCTGTGACGGGTTGAAGGTAACCTAGAACTGAGAGCTCACTCCTCGGCTCTGTCTCTGTAGCCGGCTTCCCTGTTCTAATACCTTCAAGCTCTGCGACACTCAGACACCCCTGATCCTTCTGTGACCCTGCGGGACCTGAGGCCACGCTGACCCCGCGTGGGCTTCAGCCCGGTTTAGCCTCTGGAGCGATGTCCCTCAGCAGAACAGACTTTTAAAAGTCCTGATTTAGTGCTCCGTTGCTCCATCGCTTGCCGGGAGCCGGCCCCTCCCCCCAGGGTCTACCCGTTGCTTTGGATTCACTTCTCCGCCAGCCCTTCCTTTCAGAAAGTGGTTGATTTTCTGTTTCTAGAACTGCTGTTTTTCTTCTCTTCAACCTCCCGTTGGATTTGTAGGTGTTTTCAATCTTTAGATAAGCTATCTAGCTGATCTCCTGCTAATCTGAAGTAGTCTCAGCCTGCTATTTCTCCACCATCTTGACTTCTCTATAAATATAAATATTTCTGTATGCAACTTCTGCATCTAAATAAATGTAAACATGAGTTTTTACTGATATCTCCAATTCTAATCCACTACCTTACGGATAATTCTAGCCTCCTCTTTCTGATCTAAAAGTTTCACTGCAATAGTTGGAAACCTGACTTGCCCCCCCCATTCATTTATTTAATTTTTCAGCTCCAGTATACTTGAATAGTAGTATGAGAATTGTATTCTTTCCTCCAGTAGAAAATAACTGTGTTAACTGTAATATAGTACTTATGTTCAGTTCATTTTGCCTCGAGTCTTACAGATGCCATTCATTTCCTGCATTCTTTCCTTGGGACCTTTGTCCTAAAAAATGAATTTTTAAAATACATTAGGGGTGCTCAGTTGGTTAGGTGTCTGTCTTCATCTCAGGTCATGATCCCAGGCTATGGGGATCGAGTCCTGTGTCGGGCTCCCTGCTCAGTGGGATCCTGCTTTCTCCTTTTTCCTCTGCCTACTGCTTCCCATGCTTGTGCTCTCTCTGTCAAAAAAATAAAGAAAATCTTTTTAAGAATTTGCATACATTAAGGTTCACTTTTTGTGTTGTAAAGTTCTTAACTTTTACAAATGCAAATTAAATTTTTGATATTTATGATGCAACTGTAATAATCATTTTAGTGTCTAAGCTTGCTAATTCTGGGTCTGGTTAAATTGATTTTCTATTTGTTTGGGGCATATTTTCTTGCTTCTTTGAGTACTTAGTAATTTTTTAAAAATTGAGATATGATTGACATATAACAAGTTTACAGTGTACAACATATTGGTTTAAATAAGTGTATGTACTGTAATATGATTATTACTACAGTAGCATTGGTAGCATTGGCTAATACCTTTATCACATCACACATTTATCATTTCTTTTTTGTGTTGGGAAGAGTTAAGATTTAGTTTCTTAATAATACAGTATTGTTGACTATAATCATGTCATACATCAGATCTTCAGAAGTTATTTATCCTACTGGTTGTGTGTACCCTTAACCAATATCTCCCCAATTTCCTCACCCCTCAATCCCTGCTAACTACCATTTATTCTTTGATTTTACAAGTTTAGCTTTTTCAGATTCCATATATAGATGATATAATGAAATACTTGTTTTTCCCTGTCTGACTTATCTCACATAGCATAATGCCTTTAAGGATCATCCATGTTGTTGCAAAATGGCAGGATTTTCTTCATTCTCATGGCTGTATACTACTCCATTGTGTATATATACCACATCATCTTTATCCATTCATCCACTGGCAGTCGCTTAGGTTATTATCATATCTGGCTTGTGAATAATGGTGCAATGAACATGGGTATATGGATATCCCTTCGAAATACTGACTTGAATTCCTTTGGATATATACCCAAGTGTGGGATGGCAGGACCATATCATAGTTCAATTTTTAATTTTTTTAAAAGATTTTATTTATTTATTTGACAGACAGAGATAACAAGTAGGCAGAGAGGCAGTCAGAGAGATGAGGAAGCAGGCTCCCTGCCGAACAGAGACCCTGTGATCATGACCTGAGGCAAAGACAGAAGCTTTAACCCACTGAGCCACCCAGGCGCCCCCAATTTTTAATTTTTTGAGGAACTGCCTTATTCTTTTCCATAATGCTGTACCAATTTGCATTTCCACCAAACTTGTATAAGGGTTCCCTCTTCTCCACATCCTTGCCAACATTTGTTATCTCTTGTCTATTTGATAATTGTCATCTTAACAGGTGTAAAGTGATTTTTCATTGTTGTGTTGATTTGCATTTCTGTGATGAGTAGTGATATTGGAGTATCTTTTTATGTACCTCTTGGTGATTTGTGGATCTTTGGGAAAATGTCTATTCAGATTCTTTGCCCAATTAGATTGCTTATATTTTTGCTACTGAGTTGTATGAGTTCTTTATATATTTTGGATATTAACCCCTTAGTAAATATATGGCTTGAGAATATTTTCTTCCGTTCTGTAGGATTTTTTTTTTCAACTTATTGATAATTTCCTTTACTGTGTAGAAGCTCTTTAGTTTAATGTAGTCCCACTTGTTTATTTCATTTTTGGTTGCTTGTGCTTTTGGTGACTTATCCAAGAAATCACTGCCTAGACCAGTGTCCCCTGTATTTTCTTCTAGGAGTTTTATAGTCTTAGGTCTCACATTTAAATCTTTGATCCACTTTGAGTTGATTTTTGTGAGCAGTGTAAAGTAGGGATCCGTGCCAGGTAATTTTTGATAGCCTGCTAGATACTTTGAATTTCTTCTTGTTGAGTTTTTTTGTTGTCTTTGTTTACCCTTGAATCCTGTTCTGGGGTGCACTTAATTACTTGGAAACTGTTAGATCCTTTTAGGGATTCCTTTTTGGTTTGTTAGTTGGGATCAGAACAGTGTTGCAATGTTTTGTGCAAAGTCTGTCTTTCTTTCTTTCTTTCTTTCTTTCTTTCTTTCTTTCTTTCTTTCTTTCTTTCTTTCTTCTTTCTTTCTTTTGGTTTGTTAGCTGGGACCAGAACAGTGTTACAATGCTGTGCAAAGTCTGTCTGTTTGTCTTTCTTTCTTTTTTTTTTTTTTTAATATTTATTTATTTTACAGAGAGAGAGAGAGGGAGAGCATGAGGGTCTGGAGGGGCAGAGGGAGAGGGAGAGAATCTCAAGCAGATTCCTTGCTTAGCGGGGAGCCTGGCATTGGGCTTGATCTCATGACCCTGAGATCATGACCTGAACCAAGACCAACTGGTAACTCAACCAACTGAGCCACCCAGGTGCCCTTGTCCAAAGTGTTTTTTATTGGGACAAAACTCTTCTCAGTAGTCTCCCCTGTGCCCTGACAGTCGTAAGACCTTGCACTGTAGCTGGTGGGAGGTCTGTGTGAGTGTCTGATGCTGTTCCTTCTAATACTTTCTGCTTGTCTTATCCTGACCTTTGGTGTTTTCCTGACATGTGTTTGTTGATCAGTACCCTGCTGAATACTCAAGGCAGACCCTCTGTGGATCCCCAGATTTTCCCTCTGTTCACCTCTCCTCTCTGGTACTCTGTCTTTGCAGCTTCTGCCTTCGTCTCTCTGCTCTTCAGCCTGGGGAGTTAGCAGACATTGTCCGTTTCCCTTCCGTGCACCACTGCTGGGTGATTGTTTCAGGATGATAGCTGGGCGGTTGCAGGGCTCACCTTTTTAGTAGCCTTTCTCCAGGGGATCTCTGTCTTTCATTGCATGATATCCTTTGTCTTGAAAGCCATTGTTTCATATATTTTGTTCAGTCTAGGGTTGTTTCATGTATGAAGGTAAATCCAATTTTAGTTACTTATTTTGGCCTGAAGCAATAACCCACTCACTGTCATTCATTAGAATTCTCTTCTTGGTGACTCCTAGGATGTTTATTTGTCTGAGCTCCCACTGGGATACAATAAAAACAGTTTTTTGGTGAAACTTATGCTCTGCCTTCACTCACCTTTACATCCAAGAGGCTTCCTGTAATATCTGCATGACACACCTTCACTCTGTCGTCTTGTGCTTCTTACTTTCTTCCTCTTCTGTTTCCTTTTTTGACTGGTCTTCCCCCCCCCCCCCCAAGAAAGTGATTGTCTAAGAGATACTTATCTTCATGCTAATTTGTGCTGGTACGAATATATTTCCAAACTATGTGCTTCTTTTTTTTTTTTTTAAGATTAAAAAAAATTTTTTTTGACAGGCAGCGATCACAAGTAGGCAGAGAGGCAGGCAGAGAGAAAGGAAGAGGGGGAAGCAGGCTCCCTGCTGAGCAGAGAGCCCGATACAGGGCTTGATCCCTGGACCCTGGGATCATGACTTGAGTCAAAGGCAGAGGCGTAACCCACTGAGCCACCCAGGTGCCCTTATGTGCTTCTTTTGTAATCAAAATTAGGTCCTCAGCAACATTTTCAGTTAACCCGACCAAGTCAGAAATATGCCTTCCCTGTCCTTTATCCTGTGTCTCCTTGTGTGAGTAAGAGTCCCTTGTTTTCTAACTTACTGGTGTGTTTAAGTCAATTAGAAGCTTGCATTTAGTTTCGAGGGAGAGTGCGAATGTACAATTCAAAGCGATGTGGACCAGTTATAAAATATATTGTAGTGATAGTGAAATAGTTCAGAGTGTTTAGGCTTATAATGATTGTTTGAACTTGCTAAGAAGGCTTAAAGTTTTTATTTTTGGTAACTGAATGATATTAATATCCTAATATCTTCATACAAAAATGCTGCTTAGAAATAAAACCTCAGAGAGTCATGTGAATTCTCAAGTTGCCACGACTCACACTTTTTGGGTATTTTCCTTTCCCTTAAAAAAAAAAAAATCTTTAGAACATAACTCCTTACATAAAAGCATAGAATGACTTCACTGGTAATCTTATTAATTCTTTGTAAAGAGCAATGAAGATTTCCTGATTTTCTTATTTCTTGACCTCATTGTTTCTGTGGCTTTGCAAAGCTAAGGAAAAAAAAGAACTTGTTTTATTTCCCAATTATTGTCTGGTTTGTACTGCAGTATTTTTTAATACTTCCTTAATAGTGTGATAAGCTTCAACTCAAGTTTTTTTTTGTTTTGTTTTGTTTTGTTTTGTTTTTTAAGTTATGATCAGGTAAAAAGGAAAAAAAGAAAAGCTTCTTTTGTTAATACTTTCTTGTAAACTTAGCTCCAGGCTTTTTTATTTAACTAAATAATCCTTTTTGACGTTGTGCCAAAAAAGCTCCACTTCAATAACATTTGGGAGCTGAGTTGATGTAATCACATAAACATGTATTAGTTATTAAGGACAGAAGTGGTAAATTAGTCTTAAAGTGCTTTGATTTCTGTGAACCAACGTGACTTGAAAATTTTCCCTTAAAATCAATATTGGGGGAAAAGTAAGACAAGTTAACTGTAGCACTCCATTATCTCTGTAGTTTTCTGTAACCAGACTTTCTTAGGATTTGAGGGCTGGAAAAGAAGCTGTTAGATCTGAGAAGACATGTGATGTTCACAATCACTGGATGGCCCACTTGGGTAAAACCAGTGTTCATTGACTGTTGAATCAGGTACTTGCTTAGATCTTACATAATCAATGTCTTGTTTTCAAAAACGCTTTATCTTTTTTCTGATTTCTGCCATTTTTAAGAATGTGAACTATTTTGTTTGATTAGTTTTTACACATTTCCATTAAAGTGAGATTTTTTTTCTTCCATGTTTTTCTGAAAACAATATAAGCCTTTTTTTTAATATTCTAAAGGAAGCAGGATATTAAATAAATAGGAAAGAAACAGAAGTGTTAATGTAATTAGTGTGCTGAAATGATTTTTGACACTCCATGCCTAAAGTTTAAAAAAAAAAAACCCAGGTCTAAGTACATTTTCAAACTTGGATATGGAAATAGTTATTATTAATGGGAACTCGAATGGCTTTCGGCCTGGAAGGGTTTGGAATGAAGATATAACATGACGTGATAAGGGGATGTTTCACTTTTTCTCTGTCATCTCTAGTACAGTGCAGATTAGAGCCAGAAATATAAGGAGTCTGTGCCCTGAAAGAACACGTAAATTTTTAAAAACCCGTCTTTATTTGGTCCCATCGCATTTGCCCTTGGTCCCATCATACGTCCCTGGTGGTGTGCTTGCCTCTGTCACTATCCCTCGTTTCTTTCAGCCCCTTTGCTTATTACTGACTTTTAACCATGTAAGTCTTCCAAAAGCTTCTTTTTTTTTTTTTTAAACCATCATCTTTTTTCCTTGATATTTTTTCCTTTAGGTTCTCACACATTTCCATGCGTTTATACATTCATTCCAAACTGATAGAGTATCTGTTATGTCCCAGGAATAATACCAAATGCTAGGAATATAGATTTTACCCTCTGGTCTCATCCTTTTATTCCACACGTGATAAGATGGGGAGAGCTCCCATTCCATTTATCATGGGGAATTCAACACCATCTCCGGAGAGCCTGCTTTCCTCTGTCTCTTTCTAAAGTCCTGCTCTAACTGATCTGTTTTTAACCCAGTAACTTCCCAAGGCTGCCTTTTCCTATAGAGCTCTACCCTGTGTGCAGCCACTGCCCTCTTTTTGGCTTGTTAAGGCCCTTCTGGTACATGTTTGTTGCGTAAAATGGATTTAACTGAAAGCTAAAAGATAATGGAGGAAGATCATAGCTCCATACAGAACAGAAAATTGTTTAAACTCATGATTAAACTGGAGACAAACCACAACTTGAAAGTGAATGAAATTTCCACAGTATGTAAACTGGACTTTCAAATGAGGATTTGTTTGCATGTTTTGCACCTGAAGGTTTGGCAAAATCTTGGTCTGAAAGTAGGGTTTCATGTTTCCCCTCCTTACTCCAAAGCTACCAAATCCATGGTCCTTGATTCATCCCAAATAGAGGACTAGAGGCCCATCCCTCTTCAGTGTAGCCTGACTGCTCTACCCTCTCATTCCACAGCAAGAACATTTGTATACTTAGCTGGAGACTGGAGCCTCCAGGAGACCAAGGGGCAGGAAAGGGGAGAAGTGGGCTACAGGAGCACATTGCTAGCTAGGAGAAACTTTGCTAGTAAGAAAATTGTGGAAAATATAACAGAAAGAAAGAGTGCCTACACAGCAGGCATATTTGTTTTACATACATATTTATTTTTTTTCTTCTATTATAAAAATGGATATTGCGTGTCCAAGAAGATTCCACATCAGATCACATGAGGTGTAATAATTCAAATGTCATCCCTGCAAGCATGCACCTCCCAGGGCTCCTGGGTGGCTCAGCCATTCGACTCAGGTCATGCTCCCAGGGTCCTGGGACCTAGTCCTGCATCCGGCTTCCTGTTCAGCAGGAAGCCTGCTTCTCCCTTTCCCACTCCCCCTGCTTGTATTCCCTCTCTTTCTGTCTCTCTCTCTTTGTCAAATAAATAAGTAAAATACTAAAAAAAAAAAAAAAAAAAAAAAAAAAGGCATGCACCTCCCAGCTCCTACCTCCTCCCTGACTCAGAGACCCCTTCACCTTCCTCCTGGATGCTTGTTAGTGTATCAAAGCTAGCAATCCAAAAATCAAATTGCCTCATCCCCAAATTGTTTCTCTCCTTGCATTTCTTAATTCTGTTTATGCTAATGATAGTCTTTAATCATTTGCATCTGTATCTCCTCCCTACCCATTGCCCTCAACGTCATGTTTGTTTTCCTGAATGTTTTGAATCTGCATTCCTAAAAATGTTCCAGTTCATCATCTCTCCTGAATGCCAGTGGTTAGCCCCTTGCCGTTCTGATTTAGTTCCTTGTTATGTCTCATGCAGGGTATTGTAATAAACCTCTTACTAATTGCCATGTCTCTGTTTGTCCCTTTTATGGCATAAGATTCCTAAAGTAGAGCATAGAATCACACGCGTCTCCTGATTAAAATCCTTCACAGCTGTCTTCTTTCACACTGAATAGTCTTCATCTCTCTCTTCAGATCTTTCCTTCAATAACATTCTTAGATTTATCCCTTATTTTTTATAGATGTGCAAGAGGGTGGATGTTAACTTTTTATTGATTTACTTCCTTCACTCCTTCCAGACTCATCTAGTCTCTCTTCTGTGGTCCTGATTTTGCTCATGCTGTTCTCTCATTCTGGAATACTGCTTGTTACTTCATTCCCATATTCTGCTCATCCACACATATCCAAATGCATCCCATTCCTCCCGACTTAAACCATATGGCATCTCTTCCCAGGAATCTTTTAGTACAACTTGTATTTCATTTCTCAGAATCCATTTAACACCTTATCTGTGCTTATGTATTGATATGATTCTGAGTTTTATTATAAATGTTTGTGTCTTCTCTTTCTTACTAGATAGTGAATTACTTTGGGGAGGAAAAATGCTTATACATAGGTTCCAATATCTGTGTACTAAATGAAAGCAAACTGATGACATTTTCAAATATTACAGATGAAGACAGTTTTCAAGGGATAATTCTCAATGACATGCAACTGTTGTTTCTATCTCTTTGTCAATAAAGCCATTTCTGTATTAATCAGAGGAGGCTAGATTGGGCTACAGTAACAAATTAACTTGCAAGTTTTAGAGGTCTAAGGTATCAATGAATTACTTATTTACCAATGGTATGGGTTTGATTTGGATCATCAAGGTACTTCTGAATAAGAAAATAGTTTATCTTATAAAAGTACAAATATATATAAAATTAATCACCAGTTTTGAAATTAGTACATTTTATACATAGAAATAATTATCAAGGAATAGTATTCCATATGGCTCAATACTATCTCCTTGTTAATAAATTAGTAGAAGAACAACAAAGCATCTAAAATGAAAATGGAGTGGCTTATTACTTTTCCCAATATGACTTTGATTATATATATTTGTTTTCTTATTGGTTTCTTACTTGAATATTCCTTTTGTTTACATGCCAATAAATAAAGCTCCAAAGTTATTGTAGTATCATCTTAGCTTAGTAAGAAGTACAACAATATGTTAGGTTTTACGTCAATAGTTAATAAATAATAATATTTATTGTTGTATACTGGAAACCTGTGCCAAGAACATGATATACATTATTTCCTGAAATTGTCAGAACATTCTTTGGTAATGAGGTTATAAACATTCTCACTTTATATGTGAGGGAATTGAAAATAAGATAGGATGACAACTTTGCAAACATATCACAGCTAATGTAAGGTAATGCTGGAATCTGATACCCATCATGTCTGACTCTAGTCTCTAAGCTAAAATGTGTCCTTGGGTCCACTACTGGAGGTCCTACTCATAACTTAGTTTGGCTCTTAACCTCCAGAATTTTGTGTGATGTATTTGATTTTAAAGACTGGAAGACAGTTGAATAGTTTCAGAACGTAACTATAAAAAAGCAGAAGATTTAAAGTCTTTCTAATTAGGAACTCATTCATCTGATGAGTCCCAAATGGCATCCAGTAGTTTCAATTCATTGACTATCTGAGGTAAAAATGGAAATGTATTCATGTGGGAAAAGTCTTTTCATTGGGGGCTACTGTCTTTGAAAGTAGGAAGACCAGATAACTACAAAACAGGCTGTCATTAAAAATTATACATTACTGCAAATGTTCCAGAAAACACTGTTTCAGCACGAGGCTGCTTAGAGCCACTAGATTATAGCCTTGGTGTTTTGACAACTGTTCAAGAGGGAGAGCTATGAGCTTTCTTGCCAACTAACAATGGACAAAGAGCTGGGATTGGGGGAGTAGGCAGAAGAGAAATGAAGATAGGGTCAGGAGAGAGGATTAAATAATTTAATATTTCCTTTGCAGAATACTGTTCATGGTTAAAAAAATACTGTGAGCTTCTTAAGAAAAGAAGTTTTCCATAACGGACATACATATGTTTAGAAACCTTGTTTCTCCCATGAAAGGAGGGCCAACCAGTGGGTAGTTTCAAGTAACATAGTACAACGTTCTTGAGTTCATTTAGTGGGTGTGTATTAGATGAAGTGTTCTATTTCTTCTTCTCTACCTTCTGCTTCTACACTGAGTTACTACTTTGGCTTAGTAAGTGTTGTGTTAATGTCTTTTTCTATATGTTTTAGTATGCTTTACTCTAAAATGGAAAACTCACTGATTACTGGTTCTTCCTTATACAGCTTATATTGGCAACCAAAATATTCCAAAAATATTGTTTGCGTTTGGGCTCAAAATGGAGCTGTGTTAACAAATGCATTGAACTCACCTTCATTCCTTCCTATTTAGATCCAGTCTGGCTGAATTATACATCTTATAGTTACGAGATTGATTAAGCACATAGAAGCTTTGTATGTTTGTGTTACAGTACGTAATATAATTGATAGATATCCTAGATTATTTGAATTTAGTATTCTATACCTCAGTTTCTTGGTATTCTGGGTAGTATCCTATTATACAGGTTCTTTAATTGTCATGCGGTATGGCAAAAGAGTAGGAAACCTGATGCTTAAATGCGTGCTTTTCTTTAATCAGTAAGAAAAAAATATATTTTCTAACATTAATAGTTGTAAATGTATCAAGTCACTACTTGCTATGTAATACATTTTTTTAGGGAAAAACCCATAATGATTTACTTGATATCTAATTAATCTTGAGTATTTCTCAGGTTAAAAGCTTTACAACATAAGGGCAGAGTGGCTAAGGTTAGGAAGATAAATCAGCCCCACTCCTCTGAGCCCTGCTCCCTATAAATTTCTTGAGAGAAGAATCAGTGTTTGAATTTTCTTCCCAGCGTTGAAGGATGTTTTTAACTAAGTTTAAAGGACTTCATGGATTCATATTGCGTTTCTTGAAACACCAAAATGTACACAAAACTTGCTATGTTTTTATATATTCATTTGTAGGGGGTTGAGATAGCCAGTTCAGTGCTTTTATCAGATTATCCAAAGATCCCATGATGCACAAAAATCTGGGAGTCACTAAAATAATAGTTTCTTTCTTTTGTTGTTAAGTATAAGGTAAACTTATAGATTACTTATAAGGATGAGTAACTTAAAAGTAAAATTAAGATCAGAGACAACAGTGTTACGGGATATTAGGATTTGAAAGAAATAACTACTTTAGTCTTTACCAACTGACGTAACCACAGGCCGGAAGCATGGACAGCAGTCTGTTTCTCGGCCTTCTGGAGGGGGATTCCAAGACTGAGTCTCTGGCGGATTTAATGTGTGGGGAGAGACTGCTTTCCTGGTTCATACATGGCCATCTTCTCGCTGTGTCCTTACATGGTGGAAAGAGAGCAGGAAAGCTCTCTGGAGGCTCCTGCTGTAAGGGCACTAACCCAGTTCATGTGGGCTCCGTCCTCATGATTGAAGCACCTCCCAGAGGGCCCACTTCCAACAGCGTCATGCTGAGAGTGAGATGACAGTGCAGGAGTTAGAGTGAGCACGACACTGTAGTCCCTGCAAAACTCTAATGAACATCTCCTGTGGAAATGGTGTTGTGAACTTGAGGTTGGCCAGTACTTGGAAGAGTAAAATGGAAGGAAGGGCAATCCAGGCCCAGAGAAGAGCTTGAGCACATAGGAGTGTATTTTGGGAACAGCAGATTATTTTATTGGTCCCTCCAGTTAAATATAAGGGTGCAGTACAATATACATTTGGACAGGTAGCTTGGTGACATTCATAAATTCAATAATTTAAGCAACAGGGAGAAACTAAAGAGTGTTTGAGAATAGGAATCATACAGTAAATCCTTCTGTGAGCCTTGTCTGGGCGGTATTAGAGAGGGGGCATTTTGAACCATAGAAAGTAATTGGGATGTTATTGTAATGATTCAGATAAGGATTGCTAAAAATGGAAGCTGTGGGAATAGAAAGTCTTAAATCATTATAGAAATTTCAAGGAAAAGAATTGTCTCCAGACTGGATAGGTATTTAAGGATACATCCATATTTTTTACAATTAACTAAAATAATGTTGTGAATCGACTTAGGTCACATAAAAAGTCTATTTCTTGGAGCGCCTGAGTGGCTCAGTGAGTTGAGCCTCTACCTTTGGCTCAGGTCATGATCTCAGGGTTGTGGGGTCTAGCCCTGCATTGGGCTCTCTGCTCAGCGGGGAGCCTGCTTCGCCTTCTCTCTGCCTGCCTCGCTGCCTACTTGTGATTTCTCTCTCTGTCAAATGAATAAATAGATTCTCTGTCAAATGAATAAATAGATAAAATCTTGAAAGGAAAAAAAAGTCTATTTCTTTTTTGGTGTTGTTATTGAGTATAAAGGAAAAACTCAAGATATAGCACTATTGAAGACATTAGTTGACTTTAGAAAAGGAAGACTGAATTAAGCTCGTGTTGAGCAGGAATAAACACAAATGCTGTAGAATATGTAAGAGACCCTTTTCTTTAGTTGTTATATCTGGAAAAGGTGAAAGAACTTAAGATAATTTTCACCTATACCTACCTTCATAAGAAAGATCAATGTACAGAGAAAAAGTTAAAAGATAAAAGCAATAAAAATAAAGATAAAAAAAAAAACTGAATACCCAGAGCCCAAGAGACACTTATAAAATCTTGTCAGTGATAAGAAAATCAGACATAAGTATTTCAAGGGAAATTAAGAGGAATTTAATGAATCCTTAGTTAATTTGAGATAAAGTGTCATGTGCAAGCTACAAGAATTCTTAAACATCACTTCATGGTCTGAATGATCAGGAGTGATCAGAGACAATCGTGGGTGACCGCGAATGATTGAAAACTATCTGGAAGATTGCGGATGATCACATGCAGTCATGGACAGTGATCCCTGAGACCTTCTTGACTTCTAATACTGGATTTTAAAAAATGTAAAGAAGGGGTGCCTGGGTGGCTCAGTGGGTTAAGTCCTCTACCTTCGGCTCAGGTCATGATCCCAGGGTTCTGGGATCAAGCCCCGCATCGGGCTCTCTGCTCAGCGGGGAGCCTGCTTCCTCTTCTCTCTCTGCCTGCCTCTCTGCCTACTTGTGATCTTTGTCAAATAGATAAATAAAATCTTAAAGAAAAAAAAAGCTGTAAAGAAAAACAAACATGAATATGTTGGGGATTATATATAGCATCTATCTATCTTCAGGTGGTATAAAGAATAAGCACATAGCTAATAATTTTGATAAACTTCTAATTAAAGTAAATTTGACACCAATTGTTAAGTATTTAGCATTCTTTAAAAAAAACAGATTATATTTACTTATTTGAGATAGAGAGCTGAGCGGGGGTGAGTGGGTGGGGGTTTGGGGTGGAGTAGGTGGAGAGGGGAGAGGCAGAAGGAAAGGGACAGACAGACTCCCCACAGCGCAGGGAGCTTGATTCCAGAACCCTGAGATCATGAGCTTAGCCAAAGTCAGACACTTAACCAACTGAGCCACCCAGGTGCCCCTTATGATAATTCTTAATCTTTTAAGTTAAGTGTGGGATGTGTCATCATAGAGTAGAAAAAAGCTGGGCACAGAAATATAAAGAACTAAGTTTATCTTTTTTATGATCACTTAGCATTAATGTTTGGGAGCATCAAATAGCTCACTGATGGCGGGGGGGGAAAAAGATGATAACAGTATCTGCCCTTTTTACTTTACATTGGGTTTCTGGGAAGACCAAACTGAATCTCATAAAATCTGTGATGTAATATAGATAATTTGAAGTAACATTTAAAACTTAAATCATCTTACACAATTTAATGCTAAATTTGCCTTTGGAGACTCTTTCAAATTTAGGAAGTCCTGGAAACATTATGCCAAAAAAGAATTCTGTGCAAAATATTGTTGCTACCTTAGAAAAAAACCAAGGTATTTTCCCATAATTTTCTCACATGTTTTATATATGTATGCAGAACCAAAAACCAAGCTCTAATTTTCAGAAGAACTTGGTATGAGCGTCTATGTATGTCTCATATTGTAAAATATTTTTTAAATAAAAAATTATTTTGGCTCTATGCATATTCATGAGCAAGCCCTTTCTATGTTATCTTAAAGCAATATAGATTAGCTGGGTGTTTCTGAAAACGGTAAATTGATTGGCAAATATGGAAACTACAAAACTCATACTTTGTATGCAATGTGAGTTTGTATCTTGCATTTTATTTGTACGTTTTCTGGAGTCATTAGAAAACCTGCTCAGCTATATGTGACTATTAAAAAATCAGCTCTTTACTGCTCTGTCTTTAAAAGGGGCTAGCATGTTTTCATGTGTCCATACATAATTATAATCCAACATGGACATGAAAGATTGTTCCTTTTCTTGAAAATTCTTTAAATGATTTTGTCAGCAACGACGCATTGCAGAGGTGTGCTGGCCCTTTAACGCTCTGTTTCTGTTGTCATGGAAATAAGATTTTCAAGTAGGTTTATCTGCTGTGCTAGGCTTTTTATAGATTCCCTATCATTTTAAGTTGGTTTTGGACAAGAATTCTTATCCTTTAAATAAAAATACCAATCTCTACCTTACTGTCTTTCAATGTGTTTCCCTATAGGATTTCTTAAAAACCCCAGAGTGGGGGTGTGTTAGATTTTCCGGGAGTGTGCATTATATATAGATGCTTAGCTCCTGGCCCTAAAAACTGGGATTTTTTTTTTTTTAAAGAATTATAACGGAAAACAAAGAAGTGGGATCCAAATCCAATTTCAGGATTTTAAAATGTATTTTGCTCTCACAGTATTAGTCATACAGGTATAATTTATACATGAAAACATTTTGAAACATGAACAGGATTGTATGACTGTCCTTATGTTGTTTATGCAAGTTCCTCACCTTGGCCTGCATGTTCCTTCATGATTCAGCAGCCCCTCCTCTAGAATTTGTTCTACAGAGTCGTGTGCAGTCAGTGTATTGGTTCTGCTGCTAACTAGCTGTGTGATCTTGGCAAATTATTTCATTGGTCTCTTTCTCAGTTTCCTTATCTGTAAAATGAGAATAATAACAGAGTTATTGTGACAATAACATGTTTTAATATACATAGAGTACTTAGAATAGTAATTTGAACCCAAAAATGTGCTCAATTAATATTGTTTCTGGCATTATCATCTTTGGTCATGCTCCGCCACCTTTCTGTTCCTTCCTCAAACATATCAACCCTTTTGCTGTCTTTCAACTGGATTTCATCATTTGTTAATCATTGACACCTACTTTCTCTCTCACATTAGCTAATACTGTACTTCCTTACCACTTCAAAACTTGGAAATTACATATTTATTTCACGACTAGTTTGATCTCTGTGCTTCCACATGTGAAAGGATTTAAGACATATTTATTAAACTAATAAATTATGGGAAAAATTCATTAAACTGGACAGATGTTGCTTCATTTCCTAAGTCACTAAGAATATATTTTAAAAGTAGAAATGATACTTGAATTTCCAAACAAGGCATTTTCCTATGTTCCAGAGAATCTATTATGCGTCAGATTTATTGTTAATTATGAGAAAATCTCTTTCATATACCAGAGTGATTGGTAGCTACAGCTGTTTTTTAGTAACCGTCACCAAATCTGACAGAGTTTTTGCCCTGTTGTACTGGAGATGATTGTTGATTTCTTCTTTATGATTACATGTAAGAAGTTTCATCAAGATGGCTCTAACTTACATGTCACTTACATTGCTTTCTCTTTTTAGGAAGTATAATTTTAAGGGACCTTCTTGAAAGATGTCATAATAGAGTACCATTAGTTAGGGTTCTCTTTAATCTCTTTAGATAAAGGTGTTTATCCTTGGATGGCACCAGAGACTTGAAGAAACTCTTTCAAGGAAAAGTAAGTGAATGTGCTATGTGGCAACCCACAGTGTTTTAACAGCCTCAGACTAGTAAGTGTTTCACTAGGGGATCAGTGTTCAAGCTGGTCTGGTCAAGCCTTGAAGTGTTTGGATGGTACCACTATTTTGGGGAATTGTCTATTTTCAAATATTTTGCCCATTTTTTAAATTTTTTGATCATCATGTTTGTTTTTCTGACTTGAAAGAGTCCGCTCTATATAGATTCTGGATAGAATTTGGTAATCAAGTAAAGCAAAACTGCACTCAATGTGTGACTTGCCTACTTTTGCTTTTTTTTTTTTTTTTAAGTGATGATGTCTTATTTATTTTTGGCAGATTTTTTTTTTACTTAAGATTTTTTAATTTGAGTACAGTTGACACATTTTTCACAATGAAAATGAGATGCTTTTCCTTTTGATGAGGTCAAAACTGTTTTCTCCCAGCTTGTCATTGGTATTTTCTTTTCCTTAATTTCATTCAGTTTTTTGTTGTTGATTTTTTAATGGAGTAAGATATTTTTTTCTGTTTTATCACCTCTAGAATATTAGTCATAGTTAAGAACGCTGTTCTCTAACCAAACACTTGTTTGATTTTATTTACTTGCCTTCTTCTGATTGATTTGGAACTTACTCAAGGATGTGATGTGAGCGGAGGGTTAAACTTCTTTTTCAAAATGTCGCTCTTGAGCCAATACCATATATTTCAGAGTCCAGCTCTTTTAGGAATCTGACCCTTTTATATCTTGAATAACTCTAAGTGAAACACACTAGCAATATTAAGATAAAAGAAGAGTGGAGAATGGCACCTCAGATAGGAGTTTCTTTTGATTTATTCCTAAAGACAGTCTTAGTACCATATATATATATAGATGTGCAACTTTTTTTTTTAAGATTTTATTTATTTTATTTGACAGAGAGAGATTGCAAGTAGGCAGAGAGGCAGGCAGAGAGAGAGGGAGAAGCAGGCTCCCCGCTGAGCAGAGAGCCCGATGCAGGGCTCGATCCTAGGACCCTGGGATCATGACCTGAGCTGAAGGCAGCGGCCTCAACCCACTGAGCCACCCAGACGCCCCAGATGTGCAACTATTTAGAAACATTCTTCTTAGAAACATTGTATCCTTTACTCACAAACAGTTTTCTTCATGGTCAGGAGGGAGTAGTAGATTGACTGTGAATGGGGGTGGTGGGACGAAGTTCAGTCGCTTCTGTTTAGAACCAGTCCAGCTCCCTCAGAGTAGATCCCTGCTTCTGTCGCAGGCAGTTAGCATCTGGTGCAGAAGACAGGGACACTGCAAGTTCCTCATTTAGGGCAGTAGCATTTCATGTGAGCAAGTGTGAGTTTCTCTTCCTATTTTTATTTTTCCTGGGCAAATGGAAATATGAATTTTCACTTCCAGAGATAAAGAAGACGACCAGATTTCCTCCAGGGCGCTTTAGGAGGAGGAGGGAGCAGCAACAGTTCAGTGCTGGAAGGTTGAGTCAGAGGTGGGTCAGGAATGCTAAGTGGGTCTCTCTGGGAGACAGTTGGATTCATGAGTCAACTTCAAGGGGGGCTTTTCCTCAAGTGTTGAGGGAGACACATTTCACCAATCATGGCGATTTGGGGGCTTGGTTACAAGTTAATGTTGGCCCGCAATTTGTGGTACATTTCAAGTCCAAACAACTGTACTCTCTGAAGCTCGGATGATATAACAAGATGCTTATTTCTATTTTTCTGCGGGAGAAATGGGATAATTTCAAATTGAATGGTAAATTCTCATAAATGGCTTAAGAGTTGCTTTCCGTTTTTCTGTCTTAAACCCTTTTCTTGAAAGACACAAGCAGAACTGATCGTGCTACGTCGTTATAAGGAGAGTGTGTTTGTGGTTTACCCGACACCAGCTCAAAGGCTGTTCCTTCGAGGTGCTGTGCAGATGCTTTGTGGAGTCAAAGAATATGAGAGTCCGACTCTTGGTCTCTGAGTGTGGATAACTCTCTCTTTAAGCACCGGTTTCATTTCCAGAAATTTGTCCCATCACCATGGGTTGGTCCCAGATTGAACAGCCACCCATTACTCATGTAATTCTGTATCTACTAGAGTACTTAAGTTGAGAATGCATAGTAGAGATTTCACTGCTTTCATCTGGCCACAAAGATAGTCGTGGAGACGCATGACTATATAATAAACACTAAAGAGAATAACCGATAAGGAAGTGGGTGTATGTGATAGACAAGAGGGGTCATTGATTCCTCCTTCCCCCAACAAGCTCCTCTGCCCCATCTCGTTTGACAGCAAGGCTATCTCAGCACCAGGGCTGGAAACATCAGTGTCCTTCTTCCCTCGTCTTCCTCACTCACCTCCTCAGCAAGCCCTGAGAAAATTCTGTCGGTATGACTTTGAAACTATTTCCAGACTTTGACCGTGGCTCGCTATCCCCTCAGGGACTCTCCTGGTCCTGTCTATCCTCCTCTCTCTCCTGGCTGACTCAGTAACGCTGCATTGTTCTCCCTGCCGGCTCTTGCTCCCTTAGTCTCCTGTCAGCACGACAGCCCGGGGAGTTTGTTTCCTAAGGCCGCTGTAACGAATGACCACATGCCCGTGGCTTAAAAGAACACAGATTCATCATCACACACTGCTGGTGGTTAGATGTCTGACATGGGTTTCACCGGGCTCAAATCAAGGTGTCTGTAGGGTCGTTCCTTCCGGGGCCTTTTGGAGAAGGGCTCGTCCTTTGCCTTGTCTAGTTTCTAGCGATCACCTGGCTTTCTTGGCTTGGTGGCCTTTTTCATTTTAAAAACCAGCAGTGTACCATTCTGTTTCTCTGTCTTTCTCCTTCTCCCTCAGTCTCATTCTCTGTCTCTCTTACCTCTGCTTCTCTTGTCACACCTCCTCTGACTCTGACCTCACTGCTTTTCTCTTATAGAGCCCTGGTGATGATGACACTGGATGCACCCAGGTTTTCCAGAATAATCTCTCCACCTTAGCATCCTCAACTTAACCTGCAAAACCCCTTTTGTTATGTGAGATAATCAATTCTTCTTAACCACACCTGGGGGTCCCAGTTAAAGTAAATAAGATCATATCACTCCTCTGTTTAAAATCCTTTCTTTAGTAGCTCTAAACTCATAAAAGTCAGAATTCTTTTTTTTTTTAAATGATCTTTTTTTTTTTTTAAAGATTTTATTTATTTGACAGAGAGAAAACACAAGTAGATGGAGAGGCAGGCAGAGAGAGAGAGGGAAGCAGGCTCCCCAGTGAGCAGAGAGCCCGATGCGGGCTCGATCCCAGGACCCCGGGACAATGACCTGAGCTGAAGGCAGAGGCTTTAACTCACTGAGCCACCCAGGGGCCCCATCCTTGCTGACTTTTTGGAAAGGAGACTGTGCCTAGAGAAATAACAGAAGCTCCATGCAAAGATGGAAGAGCTAATGACAACTTGCGTCTCTGAATAGGTACTTGGAGGAGAATGGTTCAGCCAAACGTTTCACCTTCCCCGTTTTGTAACACAAGTGAGACATAGCTTCTACTGCATTTGAATCATTTTGCATTTTTACGTTCAAGGATCTATTTGTTACCCCAGTGAGCTTCCCCCACATCATAAAATACCATGTTATGTAGGAAGAGAATTGTATTTTAATGGTAAATAAATTTGGAAAATTAGTCATAACCAAATAATTTTGGAATGTTAATAACACTAAAATAATTTCTTATAACACAACCAGCAATTGTAGAAAAAATAAGAAAACATGGATAGTCAGAAGGAAGAGAAATAAATTCATAATCCTACTGTGCACATCTAGTTTCTATTAATAACTTGCATAGCTATGTATCTTTCTTCTCTTTGTTGTGAGAATAGGATCAAACAGTAATTAATTCATAACCTTTTTATAAATAGTCAACACTTTCCTACTTAGTAAATGTCTGCTGCCCCTATTTTTTTTAATAGAGATTTTTTTTTAAAGATTTTTATTTATTTATTTGAGAGAGAAACAGTGAGAGAGAACATGAGCAAGGAGAAGGTCAGAGGGAGAAGCAGACTCCCCATGGAGCCGGGAGCCCGATGTGGGACTCGATCCCGGGACTCCAGGATCATGACCTGAGCCGAAGGCAGTCGTCCAACCAACTGAGCCACCCAGGCGCCCCTGCTGCCCCTATTTTTTAAACACACCTAAAAATGACTTATTTATACTCGTAGATGTCTCTGTGTGTTTATGTAGGCATGTTAAAAAGGATTATGCATAGTAGGAGTTAAAATCAGTCCTCTTGGAAGTATGGTGGAGATTGGTAATGGAGAAGGACATTGAAGATTATCCTAAATATATTCTTATATGGTGTATTGCTTTCAGAAGCAATACTGAGATTTGTGCCCAGATTTTCTGATTCAGTAGGTATAGAACGAGTTCTGGGATCTATATTTTCTTAAAGGCTTCCCAGGGGATTCAGATACAAATCCAGGTGCAGAAGATAATCTCTACTTCCCCAAGACACTATATTCTTGCAGGGAATAAGCTATGTCCAAGAAAGTCATCCCGAAGTTAACAAGAGTAAGTACATTTCCATCATGTAATTAAATTCATGTTTTCTAATCACTTAAATGGGTTTGCATCGAGGATGTTTTCATGTGCTCTTTGTGTATTCATGTGTTCCTAAGGAGAAACACAACACCAGCGGTGTTTCAGGATCAAGGGGCAAAGGAGTTGGAGTCCTAGTGGGCATTCCCCCACCTCCCAGGGGTGGGCAATTTGAGACAAGCACCTGAGAAAATAAGATGTAGTCCCACAGCAGTGTCTTCTCTGTGTCAGCGTGTGAGCACGGGATGGGATCCTGTGGCGAGGGCAGGCGCACATGGGGAGACAGGTGAGGAAGGGAAGAAGAGAGCTTGTGCCAGTCGCGTGTGCTAGAACAGAGGAGAGAGCAGGTGCCGCGCAGGCAGTCAGGGGGCTCCTGACCCAGTTTGCATATTCGGGGATGAAAAGAATTAACATGACGAGCAATTAGCCAAATTTTATGCTTCTCGGTGCTGCAAAACGTTCAATGAGGGCTTCAGTAAAATGAAAAAAGGATGTACTTTTGCTTTCTCATAGCAGTGGGGTAAACTAATATTTACATCATCATTTTTATTATTTGTGCTCTTGGCATTTGTCTCCGTAAACTTAAAAACAGCATTGGTTTGTTGTTATTGTTTTAAATTCTTGCTAAGGGAAAAGTACACAGATGAGAGAATGCTGGTAGTTTAATCCATCCGTTCTGGATTAGAAACATAATGGAGACCCTGTGTTCGGGAACTAGCCATGTGAGTTGACAGTGCACACTCAAGACCCAAGGAGTGAAAAAGGAAAAACAGTCTGTGAAGGTCAGAGTGGCAGACCTCCCCTGGGAATATGCTAGCCCACTAACTCCTGGAGTAAGAAAGAAGGCTGAGAATTCTATACCATTTCTCACTTTTTTTAAAAATAAAGATTTTATTTATTTATTGGTCAGAGAGAGAGCACAAGCTGAGGGAACAGCAGATAGAGGGAGAATCAGGTTTCCCTGCTGAGCAAGGAGCCCTATGTGGGACTCGATCCCAGGACCCTGGGATCCTGACCTGAGCCAAAGGCAGACACTTAACCAACTGAGCCACCTAGGCATCCCCCATTTCTCCCTTCTTAAAGATTTTTGTAACCACCAAAGCAAACAAACAAGCCAAGAATAAAACGAGCTAAAAAAAAAAGCAGTTGAACAATTATAAGGGATGGTGGAATCTTTTGTCCTTTCCCTGAAGCGTTTACTTCCCCCTCCCCCATGCCGGGCTGGAAGCCAGAGCCAAGGCGTGGGGACATTCTATAGCGGATTTCGCTGTGCTTTGTGCAAGCTAGGCCATCATTTTCAGATTAAAGGCCTGACAAATAAATATTTGAGTAAATCTCAACACATCTCTTGGTTGAGTAGTCAACAACCAGTTTGGCTGCATGAAGTTTCCCTTCCCTCTGAAGCTGCTGTGGGTGTCCGTCTCTCGTGGGCCTGCTGTTAGCCGCTGCACAGAGCCCCGTGGAATTAGCTTCTTTCACTACGTACCACCTCAGAGATTTGGCACTGCAGCGTATTCTGGAAGGACTGGCAGACTTCTATCCCAGTGTCTTCATTTATAATTCAAGAAATGGTGGCCTAAGTACTACTGGCCCAAGTAGGCACTTAGGAAGGCTGCTTTTCTCCTTGCTCAGACCTGGCAATTGTCTTTTGGTTTTACGTACGAGCATTGCTGATTTGAGCCCACTAGTGACCAAAAATAATTTGAGGCTGGTGGTTAGAGAGGAAAGTTGAGAGGGTCGCAGTGAATCAGAGTTTCTGCTGTGACTCATTCTCCTCTCTGGGTGTGCTACTTAAATTCTCTGTCCCTTAATTACTTTATTTGTTAAATGGGAAAATAATACATCTTAATTTCTCTATTGGGACAATGTGAGGCCAAATGAGACTTGACTAAAAATATTTATTTGTTCGCACATTCCTACCTTGCCGGATTCCAAAAGAGGTGTCTGGTGGATAGGAAGATACAAGCACGAAGGATTGAAGATTGCCTTATGAGCGGCATTCAGGATGTGCTAACGGCTCTTGAAAGTAAAACAAGACTGACAAACCATCATTATACTGAGTCTCTGCATTTCTCTTTCATACTGCACATTGTCGGAAAGCAAAACGGTGCCAAAACACCAGGGTAGAAGAGATAAACCATGGAAGCCAGTAGAGGAGACAAGGGCAGGAAGTTGTCCAGTGCTGCGGTGAGGCACGTGTCTAATTTCGGTCTTGACTTCCGTGGTGGAACTTACACAAGGCTGCTGTCTACTCTCGCCCTATTTACTTAAACTCTAGATTTCCTACTCACTTTTTGTCTGGTGCTGAGAACGTGTGACTTCACACATTGGTAAAAATTTTGAAGCCCCCTGCAGATGTTGTCCCTTCCTTTGTCTTACCCCAGTGAATGGATCAACTCTCACCTCTTCTGTCTCTGAGGTTTCTTTTTGATGCCAGTCTAGTGGTGCCTAATGACAGTACAAGGACATGCCCCGTGTATGTTCCACATCTTATTGAGTTAGGTTTTTGAGGTAAGAATAGGTTTCTTAGCAACTGGTTTTTTTAATCCTTTGTCATGCCTAGTCAAGTGCCTTGACCTGGGTATTTTATTAATACTGATTGAACTAATTCAGTTTGTTATCAGTTTGAATGACCTTTTTTCCCCAGTGGTCTGGGAGTATTCCTGTGCTTACACGGAATTGTACAGTCCTTGGGAACAGGGGCCGGCGGGAATGTCTTGTTTCACCTTGAAGAGTTTTTGTTGCTGATTCCATGTCTTTTTCACCGGCCCCTCTTCTTGCTCGTTTTGTCTTCTTTCTTCCACTTCCTCCCTAGGAATCTTTATCTGTTCTAATAATTATAGCCAGAATTTCTCACTGATGATATTTTGGCTTTTTTGCTAAAAGCCTATTCTGAGAAGGTGTTTTGTCATTGCCCGTCCAGTTCCTCCTGTCATTTGGGAACAGAACCTTTTCATCTTTGGGGGACAGTGATTCTCTCAATAAATTCTCCTACCCATTGGAAGGACCTTTCCTTCCGCTGTTGCTCTGGGGTATGGACATGGAGGCTAGGTGCTGTTGTCAGCCATTTTCCCTGCTTGGGGGTAAGTCTGGAAGAAAGACGCTGGTGTCACATAGCAGAAGTAGCAGAGGTCGAAAAGCCTCATTCTCATCCTTTTGTGCAGGCAGGCATTCTTGTGATGTAGACACTCCCTTGTTGTGACCTGTCTGGTTTGTAGGTGGATGCATGCAACTTCCCTTTGGTGTAAGCTTGTTGGAGTTGGGTTTCGATGAGCCTTGAGTAATCTACCAGATAAACATAATAGTTATACTTTAATACATAGAAAGTCTTCTGTGGTTTTTGGAGATTGAAAAATAGACATCAAGATATGAAATCATCTAGTTTGTGTCACATATGGGGAAATTTTGTAGAAAAATAGAATAATCCCCGAGTTAATGTTTCCTTTCTGTTGTTTCAGCTATTACTGGTTCCTTCCACCAGATGCTAAACAGACTTTTAAGTTCTTGGAAGTTCAGACATGCTTTATTAATTTCTGTGTTGTTAGTACCTGGCACGATTTCTGACACATAATAAGAACCATGCTAGTGATTTTCAATTAGAGTAATATATTAATATTATTCTTTATAGTATAATATAATGATAATTTCCCTGAAACAAATCCCTGGAATAGCCAGGATATTTTTTTTAGAAATTCATTACATGGTATAATACACTATTTTGTTTTATACTCCTTGTATTTATAAAGAAAAAAATAATACTAAGCTTCGGCTTAGTTGGGGTTAAGGTTTAAATTCCAAATACTTGTGAGAAGTCAAGATTAAAAAATATTTTAGAGTCAGTCAGCTGAAGAATAATAGATGAGAGCCAGAATTTTAAGAAACAAATGGAAAAAAAAAAAAGGAGACAGGGAATTGGCAATAATAGCAAAGACCAGGAGATGCTGACCTAGACAAATCTGTATGTCTAGTATCAGTGAAATTCTTCAATGTTCAGAAGTCATTTAGAATTAAGATGGTAGACTGGCCGTTAAATTCAGAAATCAGAAGTTTCATCATGATTTTTGAGAAAAATATGAGGGAAATGAAGTGAATGGAAGTCTGGTTGCAGGGGACCTTCCAGGGCGTGGGGAGGAGTGTGGGAAGCCTGTCAATTAATCTCATTAAGGCATGGCTTTGCTTTGCAAAACAGAGAGGATGTTATGTTCCTGACATGGAGCCTATCAACGGAATATTTTTAATTTCATGTTCAGGAATTTGTATTTGATTCACTGGAGCATTGGTCTGTTCAAAATAAATTACTCGCAGCAGTCAGTCATAAAGTAATTTAGACTCTGGGAATGTAAGCCTAGTGCTTTGAGCTTTTGTTAAAAAAAAAAAAAAAAGAAAGTGTCATTAGAGGTAATGTTACAATAAACAGAGCAGCCATTCAAAGGCACCTCCATTTTGGACTAATAATTTTTTCTTGGTCTTTCTTGGTGTCTTCAGTCTTAACTATGTACTCTATTAGATTCAAATATCATTTTGTTTCTATCCAGTGAGTTTAATTTATCCAGAATATAGCTCTGCAGGGATTCACAGTAATTAAATAAAGGGCATTTCTTTCAACCACTCAGTGTGTTTTGATAAAACTCCAGCTTTAATTACTAGTTGACAATAAAAGGGCAAGTTAAAATAGATTCTATATGGGTTTCAATAATAAAAAATTTTATATAAAAATATATGTAAATAAATGAAAAAGTGAATCAAATGGACTCAGCAATTTGGAGTCCTTTTCCAGTTCAGGGGATGAGTAAAAGTTGGCAAACTAAATATAAAGTTACTTAGCCTATTTTTTTTCTCTTGGCCTGGTTAGCCTAGGAGGTGTATGAAGGTATAGACAAAAATAAGTCAGGAAATATAATTCTGTGAAATCAATGGAGAAATAAAGCAGAAATAATGGAAATTCCTGGGGTGTCTGGGTGGTGCAGTTGGTGGAATTTCTGTCTCTTACTTTCAGCTCAGGTTATGATCTCAGGGTCGTGAGATCAAGCCCTCCACTGGGGTTCATGCTCAGCACAAAATCTGCTCCAGATTTTCTCCTTCTACCCCTGCCCCTCCCCCCAAATAAATCTTTAAAAACAAGAAATAATGGGAACTTCCTATAAATGTGAATGAATGCAATAAAGAAAATAAGTAAGCACAGGATGGTGGCATGCATGGATTTAAAATGTAATTAGAGCCCTCTGTTTTATGTATGCTTCTTCAACATGGATGGAGGGTATGGACTCTGCAGACAGACTGCCCGCTTGGAATCTCAATTCTGCCACTCATCAGCTGTGTGTTCCTGGTAAAATGTGTGCCTCTGTTTCAACATCCTCAAAATGGGAATAATTACAGTAGCTCCCTCATAGAGTTATGAAGAGTCAATGAAACAATGTATGCAGTGTTCTTAGAACAACACCTGGTACATGGATAGAGCTTATGAAGCAGTCCTTATCATCATTGCTGTGTATACTAAGAGCTATGTAGCTGTAATGTGTCGATGGATGTCACAGATAGCATGCGTGTGTTTATATGTCTGTAACAGATGTGATATCATAGCCATACCTCCTCCCCCCCTCTCTTGTCTTTCTCTCCATTGCTCCAACCCAAGGCAGTCTAGCTCGGTTTGCCTCCAGAGAACGGATGTCCACTTCATAGGGCCAACTGCTGTGAGCAGACACTGGGTCTCGTCTGACCATCACTGCTCAGTTCATGGCCATGACAAGAAGTTGATCCTTTGGTAGCCAGTGTGTAAATTAGTATGTTTTAAATAAAACAACTTAAGGGATTGTCCTGGTCCAGTCTAATCTAAATTTACCTTGTTCATGGTATCTGCCTCTAGTCTCAGAGTAGCTTCTCACATCCTTCAAGAATAACGCGATATTCTTATTTTACATTTATCATAAAAGGCCCATCTTGGTAACTTTTCTGAAAGAAGAATGTGGAAATCTCCACATGCAAAAGCTGAAAACTCCTAAAATCCCTCAACTAGCAGCACTGCAGATGAAACACCTTTTCACTTGACGGAAAACTGTACCATTGACTTTGTTGTTTCACTGGTTTGCTTTAACTTTGGTCACGATTTCCACAACACAGCTTCTTTCACAACTGATTGTACTGGAATGGAATTCTATTTCCCACCATGTATTCTGGTCTAAAAGGACATTACTAAATGATCTTTCAACTTGAAGCTTTTCTCCCTCTTCATACGGTTATGGTTGTCCCCGAGATACATCAGATCCATTTTGAGCTTATTTTGGATGCATAAAAAAGTTTAACATTCTTCACAACTTCTAAAGCCTTAAAGAATCTTTTTAATTCTGTCACAAAGCAAGAAATACTGTTTTTCACCCTTTCTACATATACAAACTGTATATTGCATCATTAAAAGATAAAGTTTGCAAGGCACCTGGGTGGCTAAGTTGGTTAAATGTCTGCCTCCAGCTCAGGTCATGATCCCAGCATCCTGGGATCCAGCTCTGCATCAGGTTCCTTGCTCAGAGGGGGAGTCTGCTTCTTCTCCCTCTCCCTCTGTGTGGATGGGCTCTCTCTCTCTCTCTCTCAAATAAATAAATATTTAAAAAACATTAAACTTAAATAAATAGAAGATAAAGTTTAATACAGTGGAAATTTACTTTGCAAATACCGATTATGTAAGAACAGTTTAAAGTACTTTCTTGGAATTCCTAACAAATGTTGATAATTCATAAACTGCCGTAATCATTACTTTTGTTACTGCTTTCAGCTTAGTGCCTTTCAAGGATTCAACCTAAGTGTGGATATATATGTATATCCACACTTGGATGGTGTTAGACACATATATATATTGTTAGACGCATATATATGCATCTAACACCATCCACAGATTGGGACTTATATGTAAAGGGCCATAAGACCACAAGTTTCAGTAATAATTAAGCTAATTTTTATTAACTCTAATAAAAAATTCAGCATGAGAGCCTTAAAGAGCTTTTAAAACATGAGAACGTCTCTCACCAACTTAGATATTTTATGTTAGTGAACATAAGGGATATGCTGTTAGTGAAGGGCAGAACCACTCTGCGAAGAATTAACCACTGTCTTGAAACACCACGGTGAGATCGTCACCTGCTTAATTTTTTTGTACTTCAGGAACTCTTGAAGTTCTAACGTGAGATCATGGACGCTCGTGAGATCATGGACGCTTCCAAAGTTCTTACATAGGAACTGTTAAATTTATGCCCATCACTAAGCTTTGGATACAGTGTGTCATCTGAACAGCTCCCATGCTTTCAGCTGTTTCAATGTGATTTATTATCCAGCAGTAGGTATCCTGTGTCCTACGGTGCCTAATAACAGTTACAAAATAACTCTGCTACAAAATAGCTCTGCTCTGTGATGAGGTTCAGTAGGCAGGCACAAGGCAAGGGCAAGTATAGACCTGAACCAGGAATTACTAAACTAGATCAGTCCACCAGTCTATCACATCAAATATACTGACCCTTGAGAAAATCGATACATACTGTTTGGAGAGGAAAAAAAAATCCCATTTAAAGATAGGCAGGATAATATTATTGTCACAAAGCAGATCACTTATGACTCAAGACCATATAGAGTTAATTTAAAACCTTGCCTTTCATGACCTCAGGTCTTTCTCTTATCTTTTCCTAAGCAGTTTATGGGAGAGTAGATTGTTTGAACGGACGTCACCTTTGAGGTCGGAGAAAGAAGGAGACTAATATTTGCTGAGTGCCAGTCATGGCTGTGCCAAGATTTGTGCTGAATGCACTTGATCCTACAAAATCCCTGATGAATAGGCTTTCTTTTCCTTAGTTTACACATGAGAAACAGACCATAAAGAGGTCACGGAGGACGGACAGAGCTGTGGAGCTGCCATTTGAAACTGATGGGTAAACCCACACTCCTTCCAGAACACCAGGCCAACCTCACTGAGCCTGGAGAACGGCCGAGAGGCTTCTACGTGAGGAAAAATAATCCAGCTGTTTGTTCCCTAAGCCTGTTGAATAAATAGCTAATTGGTTTGCCTCTTTTACAGCCTACTTCACAGAGGTAGTTCACTGTTATAATTAGAAGAACAGAGGCTTAAGAAGCAGACTGCCTGGCTTCTAATCCCAGCTTTCCCATTGACTGGCTGTTCCAGGGAGCAGGTCACTTGTTCCTTCTCTCCCTCTGCTTCCACATCTGTTAAATGGGAGATAATACTAGCACGTGCCTCATGAGGTTATTTTGAAGATTACTGAATAAACGTATGGACCCAAGACCTAAAAACTGTGATGGACGTAGAGTGAACCCTGACCAAAGGTTTCGTATTGTTTTGAATTGTATGAGGAGGACCAACGAGCTACTACCGATTTCCCTTTTCCAGGGTCCTATAGTGGACAGTATTTCCCTTCCAGCATGATTTACTTCTTCCCATTTAAAGGTAACAGTGGTTATAATTTCATCATTTTCATATAGCATTTTACATTTTTCAAAGAACATTTTCATTCCCTTTCATCTGGAGCCTTATTTCCCTCATCTGCCAAATGGCTTTAATTAACGAAGCCTATGATGTTGAAGGTGAAAATGCAATGGCATGTCCGAGACGGTGTATCAGAGACTCTCAGCAGGGTATCTGGCACTTGGTGTATCCCCTTGCAAAGTCAGCAAGGCAAGTATTCATAAATTCACTTTGTATTTGACGAAATGGAGAAAGCACATCCTTGCTTAAAATCATAATGCGTTAGTAGTACATCTTAGCATATAAGAGAGTACCTAACAGAGTGCTTTGTCAATAAAGAAGCAGTCATTGACTAAAGACGAGAGGTCTTCCCATTTAATGTACTGCCTGATAGACATCCAAGGACATGGTGGTGATGAGTTCCTTAGTAGGAGCCACACTAAGCTCTGTTTTTGGAGACATGGAACATTTGTTGATGTTGACTTACAGAGGATGTTTAGATTCCACTGCACACATTTGAATTCTCTCTTCTCTAGACCATCCAGGGAAGGCTGGTTATTACCACCTGCTTCCAACCTCAGTTTTGCTATGATTCTGGCTTGATAGATGTCATTATTTATCTCCTTTAGTGAAGGTAGTCAACAGTCAACATAATGTTGAAACTACTATATTAACAGCTCAGAAATGCTGAATGGCCCCCTGAAAGCTATGTTTAAGAAACAGTGTTTTATAGTGGAGGGTGTGGTAGCTTAGGAGTCAAACAGACTTGTGTCTCCATCCTGATCCTAGTACAGGACACACACATAGACACACACACACACATACATACATATGTACACAGAGAGAGAATGGATTTGAGTGTTGGGTGATATTTTAGGGTGTTCTAAGTCTAATACAATTTAGTGGCAAATGGTTTTTAAGATTAAATGCAATAAGCTTCTTTTTCAAAAACTGCAACTTTGATTTTAATTTGGCCTGAAAATGTTCTAGTTTAAAATGTTATCTTGTGCCACATCAAAACAATTACAAAAGACCCAATTTGGATAGAAAACATTAACACTTATGGCTACTGCTGATTGCTCAAGCATCTGCTTAATTATCTTCCTTCCTAGATAATAAATAATAAAATTCTGTTGATGACCATTTGATATGAGAGATTTTTAGATATACATTTATTATGATAGCTGTGGATAATGTTCAAGGGCCTTGTATATTGATAATTCTAGCTAAAGGAGCCCTTGAGTGCTTCTTGGTATATTGCTGTGGTTTATTTCCATCATTGCATGTATCAGAGACTAATATAATCTCTTTAAAATTTGTTTAGTTGGCCTATTACCTTCCTCTTCTAGAGTCTAGATAGCAGGAAAGCAGGTCTCTAGTGCATGTTTCCACTGAATTTGCCCCAGAAGTTAGATTTGTGTTTAGAAGAAGGTAAGCACTTGGAATTAATGAATGAAAGGCTCTCCCTGGGAAGGATTTCCTTGAACATCCCTTTTTTAATTGAGCTATGTTAAATGAGTTTCAGATACCCGTCATAGTGATTCCATAGGTCTGTATGTTCTGTTACACTCACTACACGTGTAGCTACCGTTTGTCACCGTACAGCACTATTACAGTATCATTGACTGTGTTCTTTATGGTGTACCTTTCATTCCCATGACTTGCTCATTCCATAAGGAAAGCCTGAACCTCTCACTCCCCTTCACCCATTTTGCCCAATCCCCCACACGTCTTCATCAAACCATCAGTTTGTTTTCTGTATTTATGGGTCTGTTTCTGCTTCTGTTTGGTTGGTTAGTTTTGTTTTTTAGAGTCCACTAATAAGTGAAATCGTGGTATTTGCCTTTATATGTCTGAATTATCCTCTCAGTCCATCCATGTTGTCACAAATGGCAAGACCTCATCTTTTTTTATGGCTGGGTCAGTATCGCATTGTGTGTGTGTGTGTGTGTGTTTGTGTGTGTGTGTGTGTGTGTGTGTGTGTACCACATCTTTATCCATTCACCTATGGATGGACACTTGGGTTGCTTCCTTGCCTTGGCTAGAGCAGATAATGCTGCAGTAAACGTATATGTGCATGTATCTTGTCAGATTAGTGTTTTTGTTTTCTTTGGGTAAATAACCTAGTACTGGAATTTCTGGATCGAATGGTATTTCTAGAACATCTTCTATTTATTGGCATCTGCTATAATGGTATCCTACTCATTTAGCAGTAAATATTTAGTCTGTTAAAGAAGAGAAACCTTAATATATATTTCTGTATCACTTATTTGCAGGAATTCATTAGTATTTCTTGTTTACTTTTCTTTACTAAGCCATGTAATGTAATGACATTTTGAGAGATTTTATATTCAAATTTTGCTTTGTCATGGCTGTGGAACATGTACGAATTGTTTCTCCAAGTCTCAGTGTTAGGACCTGCAAAATGGGTAAACCACCTATTTTCAGATTCTAAATAACCAGTAAGATTAAAAAAAAATGTGCCTAGCATACAGTGGGTGCCACACAAATGCTTGTTAAATATTATTGAATAAAAAAAGTTAAATCTGTTCCCAGGAAGGCTGAGCCCTTCAAATGGGGTCTGTCCTCAGTGTCACTTTGTGAATGGTGAAGGAGAAACAGTGCAGCTCTCAAGAACAGGCAGGGGAAGCATCATGCATATGGAAATATTACAAATGAAAAAGTGTCTGATACTTGGCAAATATGAGTTGTAGACAAATGATACGGAAATTCAGGCAGTGGGATAGAGGGAGGAAATAAATCAGTCCTTCCAGGATATTTGCAATATAAATCCTAAAAACAGTTTGCATTTTATCTAGGACAACTGCAGTGGGATGTTGACTGGGGACTAGAACATACTGCAAAAAACCATAAAGAAGAGTTGCAAATTGATTCTGTGATTGCCACACATTAGACTGAAGCCAGGTGGCATTCTCCAGGGTTTATTTTGGACCTAATAGTATGTACATGGACTAAAGAAACTTTTAGGATATAAATTACTTGTGTTGTTTGAACGCTTAAGTGTGTCAGTCCAGAGCCATGGTCTGGATCCAAATAGACCATATGCCATTGCCAGTAAAACTTTCTTGGGACACTGTTTTCTGGATATTTCTGGTACATGCAGGATGTGGGTGTATTTGTTTTCTTTTAAATAATAGAAAGTAGATCACAATCAGAAATCTCTTGCTCAAATGAAGAGACCCCCAAAATATCTGCAGATATCCAGCAGCCAAAGAGGGAACGTGCATAAAATCACACACACACATATCCCTCTTAGAAGGGAAGAAGGGAGTGGATGTCACCTCAGTGGCTCTTGGAGGGAAGCCTTCTACTTCTTGCTTTTGGGCTACCAGTTCAAAAGTGTATTGGTAGAGGGCATGCCGAATATGAGAAAAGTTGTCAATGTAAGAGCAGTTTCCTTTTATGAGATAAGAATTTTTAGGTTACCTAAGATGATCTCTGGAAATGTAAGAGTAGACTTTCATATATTTTTTTTCACCCATAAAAGGACTTGCAATCTAATGTGTAAGCAGAAAGACCAAGATGCTTATTATAAAGCTGAGAAGACTTGAATCTTATTTTTCCTCATCATTGCTCTGTGCACCACGTTGTGTAATCAGCTTTTTCAGAGGATTTTTCCTATCATCTGTGTCTGCCGGAACACTCAAAGCAGGATTTAAAATCAGTATTTAAAACTCAGAACTTAAGGCAACCGCAGCCTTGCAGACATTGTATTTGCCTCCCTTCTCCTCTTGCTCTGTCTCTCACTCTCTGTTCTTACGTTTTGGTTTTTATAAGCTCGTCATTTGCAACATCCAGTATGGCAAGTAAGATTAGGCTTACCTGAGATTTCTAAGTTGTTAAACATTGGTTCAAATAAATGGAGGAAAAAATAACTCGTCCTTCAGCTAAAGTATAGGATATCCATTGCCCTTCCTGTAACACCGAGACTTTACACAAAAATGAAGACATGTGAACATGAAGCTCCCTAGAACCCTGTTAATTAAGTACTGGATAATTCACCTTGTTGCGAGGGTTGAATTTACAATTAGAAAGACCAAAATTCAAATCCCAGTGCCTTCATTCGCCAGCTGTGTCACCTTAAGAAAGTCACGGAACTCTTGAAAGCCTCAGTTTTTCCCATAAGAGAGAAATGTGGTACAAAGAACTTAGATGAATTGTTAGTGCAGCACCTAGATCATATGAGGTGACAGTTAGTGGTAACCAACTTACATTGTCAGCTTTATGAAGTTGTTCTTCTTTCTGATATTTAAAGTACTTTTTTAAAACCACTTAAACAGGACCAAAGGCAGGCAAAGAATGAAAAAACAGTATTGCAAATTCTACTTTCTAAAAAGAAGCATTCTTAACATTCTCAAATTATTGTTTCCATAGATGTAAGTATACTTTAAAATATAAAACTTACTACTCAGACTGTTTTGTTACACAGTTCTATCACTTCATTTATTGTGAATAACTTTTCATATTGATAAGCATGATTCACATAATCACAAACTCCTACATGGTATTTCAATTTGGGGATGCACCAAGAACGTTATAACCAATTCCTTCCTAAAGTGCTTTTCTTTTTTCCTCGTTAGAGGAGAAAAGCAGTAGCAGTGTTTAGAGAAAACCAGATTGAAAAGGCAGTTTCCAATTAAAAGAAGAGCTTTTGGTATAGTAAAGGCAAAATTAAAGCAATTGTATAATGTAACCAAGTTGAGTTTGTACCAAGAACACAAGCAGAGATTAACACCTGAAAAGCTACTCCTGTGATTCTCTCTTTTATTTTGGGGGAGGTGCCCCAGGTAATTAGTTGAAGATAAACTGGGGTTGTCCTGGGGACACCCAGTGTACAGCGGAGAGCCACCAGGAAGCACAGGGAACTGAAGTGGTGATGGGTGAGGGTAGTGCCAGGTGCCCTGAGTGTTTGGCCAGGGAAAGGGGGGCAAAGGTGCAGCGACTGCCTGGCAGGGCTTCACGCATTGGGAGAATGATTGAATTGGGCAGCTTCTCGGAGCCTGTACAGAGTCCATCACTGATGGAGAGGCACAGTCCCCCAAGGTTGTGAGTGTGTGTTGTCTGTGAGACAGTCTCTGTTCCATGGTGTGTGTGTGTGTACGTGTTGTAAGGGTGTGGAGCAGAAGCAGCTCTTGTCTCTGCCCCCTGCATTCCATTCACTTTCCGGATACTTCTCTATTTTTTTTTTTTTTAAGTTTTTTGAAATTTATTTGACAGAGAGAGAGATCACAAGTAGGCAGAAAGACAGGCGGTGGGGGTGGGGAGGGGAAGCAGAGAGCCTGATTCGGAGCTCGATCTCAGGACTGTGAGTCATGACCTGAGCCAAAGGCAGAGGCTTAACCCACTGAGCCACCCAAGCCCCTGTTCTCTTTTTTTAAACCACGGTGGTTAAGTGGCCTCAGACACAGGTTTCAGCTTCCCAGTATTTTGTAGCCTCTCAAGAGTATTTGGAAACCTAAAGCTCTGGGCTTGAATCTCATCTTTGTCCCTTAAGAGCTGGGTGATCTCGGGGTGCCTGGGTGGCTCAGTGGGTTAAGCCTCTGCTTTCAGCTCAGGTCATGATCTCAGGGTCCTGGGATCAAGCCCAGCATCGGGCTCTCTGCTCAGCAGGGAGCCTGCTTCCCCCTTTCTCTCTGCCTGCCTCTCTGCCTACCTGTGATCTTTCTGTCAAATGAATAAATAAATTAAAAAAAAAAAAAAAGAGCTGGGTGATCTCTGCAAATCACTCTTTTTTTTTCAGTCCCAGACTCAAATTTTTAAATTTTATTTTTAAAGTTTTGGTAAGAACATTTAAGATGAGATCTACCCTCTTTGGCAGATTTTTTTTTTTTTTTTGGCAGATTTTTTAAAAAGTATTTTTATTAAGATATAATGTATTATTTGCCCGAAGGGTACAGGTCTGTGTATCATCAGGCTTACTCTTTTTTTTTCTTTTAAAGATTTTATTTATTTACTTGACAGAGAGAGAAAGAGAGAGAGAGCACAAGCAGGGGTAATGGCAGGCAGAGGATGAGGGAGAAGTAGGCTCCCTGCAGAGCAGGGAGCTTGATGCAGGACTCGATCCCAGGACCCTGAGCAGAAGGCAGACACTTAACTGACTGAGCCACCCAGGCGCCCCGTGCAAACTATTCTGTTTCCTCATCTAAAAATGGGAAATGATAATAATATTACCTACCTCTGACGACTGTTGTGTTAAATGAATTAGAACATGAATTAGTATTGTGTGTATCCAAGTTAATGTTTAATGAATGTAGTTACTAACTGATATTTTATATATAAAAGTATACAGATACATATATAAAAATGCTTTAACAAATATGTATATATTTGGTGTAGATACATATTTGGTAAAGCTTTTTTTATTGGAGTAAAGTTTTTTTACCAGTAGAGAAAAAAATTGACCAAACAACATTAATTGAGAGTTTGGTTAATTTGACATTGATACAATCCTTTTAATGTATTAATGGACTATATTCATGGAGATAATATACATATAATCATGCTTGTGGGAAAAGATAGGTAAAATGCAACGTACTTTATGATGAAAGCCTCAGCAGTATGGAACCAAAGGGAATCTCCATTCATGCAGATAAAATGTATCTACCCAAACCTACTACAAACACCATGAAGTGGGGACACTTGTTTACTGATTCAATTCAGAATTGGGTTGGTGCTCCTAGAGTGTGCAGGAAGATAGGAAAAATACATACAGATAAAGAGGTTAGAAAGAATCAAATCTGCTTTAGTTCAGAGATGCTATGGTTGCACAGAAAGTTTAAGATTTATACATTATTAGAACTGCAGGAGAGGTTAACAATTTCCTTATAGGATTAATTTTAAAATATTGAGTTCCTTAACTTCAGTCAAAAAGAATTGGAAAATGTCTTTTTTTTTTTTTTTTTTTTTGGTAAAAGAACCCAGAATACCTAAAAATAAAAACAATGAAGTATATGCAGAGCTTTTTGGGAGGACTTTTTTTTAAAATTTTTATTTATTTATTTGATAGAGATCACAAGTAGGCAGAGAGACAGGCAGAGAGAGAGGAAGGGAAGCAGGCTCCCTGCTGATCAGAGAGCCCGATGCAGGGCTCGATCCAAGGACCCTGAGATCATGACCTGAGCCGAAGGCAGAGGCTTAACCACAATGAGCCACCCAGGTGCCCCTAGGGAGGACATTTTTTACATGTTCTCAAAATATATGAAAGAAGTCCTGAATAAATGGACAGATAGCTCATGTTCATGGAAACGGGTTCAATTTTGTGAAGACGCTAATTGTGTCTCACTAACTTTGTGTAGTTACTGTGAGTTTGATAAATGCAAGTTATTTTCCCAAACAGTATTTGAAAGCTGATTTTAAAATGCATACAGTTGATCAAGGGGCCAAGGTTTTGCAAATGATTTTTAAGAGAATGATCCAATTCTGAGGACTTGATCTTCTAGATATAAAGTGACCATAAACTGACATAATTAAGAAAATGTATTATTATCTCAGAAATGGACCTACAGACTAATGACACAGAAGAGGGAATTCAGAAATAGTCACATTATATATAATGTAGTCATATACAGCATATATGTAATATAGAGTTATATTATATATTATAAATAATAGGAGAGCTTTTACATATGTGCACACAGAGACATGCATAAGAATATTCATTGTAATATTTTCTGCAGCAGTTTAGAAACGAGAAACAATATTAATGCTTATCAACAGGTTAGACCTACAAATATCATCAGAAGATTAGGGAAAAAGATGTGAGAAGATACATACAATAAAATACCATTTATAATCATATCAAAACCTGCAAAGCAACACTAAATTGTGTGTGTATACTTTATACATATATATATATATAAAATTATGAGGACAGTATACAGAATATATAGTATATATAATATATATGTATATAAGGCATACAGGATATATAGTATATGTGTAATATATGTGTGTGTGTGTGTGTGTATGTGTGTGTATGGTATAAGGAATAAAAACGCCTTGAGACTGATTGGTGGTTAACAGGGATCAGAGGTAGGATTAGGGAGAATGAAGAGGAGAATGCAGTTAACAAAAGGGCACAGTAATCTTTCACTATTTTATTTTACATGTTGGATAATAGACATATGGGTATTTATTATTATGTAAAGTGTTATGTCTGAATTAGAACTTTGTGCCAAGAGCCTTAGCTCATCTTAAATGCTCTTGGGTCTACTACTTATGTTAGCGTGGGCAGACATGGAGTAGTTTGAGGAACAGTCTTTGGAGTCAGAATGCCCATGTTATTTTGTGTAAATAATTGAACCTTTCTGTGCCTATTTCATTATTTGTAAAAATGGGGACACTAGTAACTACCTGATAGGGTTATTTGAAGATTAAGTGGAATAATTATAAATGCCTTGAACTAGTACTCCCACATGCTGAGGGCTGGGTACAATTTTGGTTATTATTATTCTGTGTTCCAAGCACTTGTTGAGTCCTCTCTGTCTTTGGGCTGAGCTGCGAGGTCTTTGAGAGCAGGGGACCACATCTGTCCTGATTGCTTGGCCCAGCTTTCACTACATGGTAGTCAGTGGATCAATTCAAGTTGAAGGTGTGATTGAGCTGTGCAGTTGATTCTCTGGTGAGCTCAATTTAAGTAACATTTCTGAGAAAATAAAGAACCAACTTGGGCCATTTTTTACTATCTCTTTCTCAGTTGGTAGCAGAGTTTGGATTTTGAGCTACTAAGCACAGACCCCTGCTGGTTACCGTGCTTTTGGGAAGCATGCTTTATCCATGCCCGCTCCCCCGCCTACCCCCTTACTTTCCCAAGCGTTATGCTTCAAGGAGAGCAAAATTAACGAAAAGGGTTTGGGTTTTCTCTAGTTTGTTAGCATTTTGGAGAGAGACAAAAACTATTTAGAAGTTTAAAAAATTTTAGCAATTTTTTGGCTTACAGTAAACACGATTATTCTTATTTTGGAAGGGTAAATGTGATCTGAGGAGTGTCACTCCTAGAAATTTACTGTCTCCTTATTATAATCAGTGCTTATGACAGTGTAGCTTTCCCTTAGTAAAGGAAACATGGCGCACTATTAATAATTTCCCACTTGCTTTTTTGTTTTACTGCCTGCTTTTTGAAATACCTGTTTATCATTCTGCTTTCAGCACTTGAGGCGTGGTCTTTTTTGTATATGAACACGACCTGTATCTCTTGGAACTATTGTAAAGACTATTGTCTACACTTTAAAACACTTTGTGGAAGCTGCTAAATGTAAGAGGAAGTGTATTTTAAGCCACGAGTTCATTCATTCATTCATTCATTCATTATTATCATTTCATTTATTTATTTGTGAGTTTGACAAATATCTGATGAAAGCTTGCTTGTAGGGGGTGGATAGAGTCTCTGACCTCACGGGGCTTGTGGGCTGCAGGCCAGTGGGGAAAATAAATGTAAAATGCCAACTTTGGGCAATAACTCCGTAATGTTATGTATTATCAGCGCTACCGGAGGCTCATTCTCTGGGTCAGGGAAGTTTTGCCAGGGGACAGTTCATTTAAGATCTGACACGTGAGTAGTTCTAGCTCTTTGAGGGTGGAGGGAGAAGTGATTTGGGCAGAAGGAACAACAGTTTGGGGGAGCGGAGGAGAGTGAGTGAGGAGTGACCGGGGAAGTTGGGCTTCAGGGCCTGGCTCCTCCCACGCCATGCCCCATCTCTCCCCCCAAACTCCGTAGGTTGAACTTTGTCCTAAGAACACTGGCAGACCACTGACTAGTTGTAAATAGACCATGACATTGTCACAATAGCAGGCTTGGCCAACTCTGAAAAGACAAAGGGGAAAGGTCTTAGTGTGACAGAGCTGGAGAGAACTAAAGGTAATTTCTTGGGGTGACTAATAATGGGTTTCTCATCATCTCCTTTTTAAGACTCCAGTCTTGAAGGGCACAAGACTGGTCTCTGGAGTGTCTCCTTGCCTCTTCAGTAACTCTGGGGACCAAGACTCAGGACTGGATTTTCCAGCACAAGACTCCTGAACACCTTGGGGTAAGATGGCCTATAAGTAGTAAAAGAGGGGTTTTGCCCATGTGGCCAGATGTTAGTCCATTTCGTGGGACCAGAAAAATACTTCTCTTTATGAGCTTTTGAGTCTTCAGTTTGGACCATCCAGAAGACCTTTCCTGCTCCCTTCCACCCCCTTCTTTTTTCCCTGGAGAATATCACATCCTTTGGGCATCAGGTCAGACCAACCTTTACCTTCTAAGAAGCAAGAAATCTTTCTCAACTCTCAAAACTTAAATAATAGGTTAGGTATTCTTACTGTAAGCATATGTAGAATCCTGTGCTTTTTTTTTTTTTTTTAATTCCAATTAGATGTTAGTTGTCGTGCCATGTTGTGATTTGTGACTTGTCTTTGCTATTACACTGTGAACATCATTAGGCCTGGAGCTTTTTTGTTAGTGTCTCTGGCCTCCGACAAGTTCCTATGTGTGTATAAGAATGCTGAATAAACATTTGTACAATTAAATAATAAAAGGATGGGGTGGCTCAGGGGGTTAAAGCCTCTGCCTTCGGCTCAGGTCATGATCCTAAGGTCCTGGGATCGAGCCTCAAGCAGCCTGGGATCGGCCTCTCTGCTCAGCGGGGAGCCTGCTTCCTGCCTCTCTCTTTGCCTGCCTCTCTGCCTACTGTCTGTCAAATAAATAAATAATAAATCTAAAAAAAATAATAATAAAGGGGAGTAGGAATAATGATATTTAAGTTTAGCAAGACCTGTAAAGACCATGGTCATTCTGTGTATCGACAGCTTTATATAATTACAAAATTTCAAAGAGTGTTATGCTACTTTTATAATACATTTAAAACATTCAAGTGTTTGTGGTGGTTTTAATTTTCTTTAGGGAAGTGTTGTGGAAATCAGTGTCTGACCGAGAGCTTAAACCAGCAGCCAAAAAATTTCTTTTTTATTGACATGTAGAAAGAAACCAACTAAGACATTTCCTTTGCAAGCTCATGCTGGATCTGTGTTTGAAACATCTGAGGGAATAAAACCGTTCTCAACAGCATTTACGTCTATACTAGGTTCGCGGTTTCACATACCTGTTTTGTTATCTGACTCAAAGACCTTAAATGTTTGTTTGTTTCTTTGTTTTTCACTTCTTAATGTTGATGCCGCATTTGGAGCCATCAGCCTGTTTCATCTGCAACCCTATTAACTTGACTATATCTTGAATCTGTATCACCGTGATGACTAAATTATATAAGAGAATAATACGTAGATATTTTCATAGCTTATATAATGAAATGTTTATAAAGATAAGATGAGTGTTAAAGAAAGAGTCAGCTCCAAATTAAGGTCACGTAAGAGAAATGAGGACTGAATGGATTTAGGTTTAGAGACTGATGTGTCTTCTAGCTTATGCAGGAAAAAACGTAACAAACATTGTAAATATTTCTGAAACACTGTTTGAAAGGGAAATCATATCTAACATTCATGATCCTATTTTTAAACCGCCCAGTGAACCCACACCACATATTTTAAATAAATGACTACAACAGAGGGTAAATGCATTGTGGTATAATGGAAAGGATGTGAGATTGAGCCATCTCGTCATTTCAGTTTCTAGGTCTTAAAGGAAATCTAAAGTAACAGTGTTGCCAGTCTTAAGGCTCTTGTAGGATATTTTAGAATTCACACAGTTTACCTTCACATAGTTTAATTCCACTCATTTCTCTTTTCTAACTAGTGTTCAGATACTTGGTTGTTCACAGTATTTTTGGTCCAAAGGAGATCAAGATTTTAAAACAATCTTAAAAATAACAATCAGCCACAACAACTCACCTGCCCTCGAATAGGGGGAGAAGGAAATGGGGAATTCATGGCGATGATGGCTGAAGAAGATGTGACCATCCTCAGTACCACTGCACTGTACACTTAAACATGATTAAAATGGTATGTTTTGGCCACAATAAAAAAAAAATAATCCTTGCCTACTGACAAGGGAGCCGTGTGTGCGCATGTTTCTGCTTATAAGAATTTGGTTAGCCTGGATTTGGGGTGGTTCTTCATATATTAAAAAAATCAGAATAAGTTGCTTTTGTCTTCTTTTGTTAACAATTTTTGTATGAAAATGTCCATTTTAGAGAAAAAGTTGATCATTAAAGGAATTTGTTGATCTGCCACAAAGCTTCCAGAAGGAAAAGTCTAGTTATTTTTCCATCCGTCTTTTCCAGTGAATGCTTTTCATTTCCTTATCATTTCTTCTCTTTCTTTCCTGCGCATGGTGGAAACGAAAGGCTGAGGTGGGAAGGAGCGGCTCATCATGGAATGTTGTAGGCAGGAAAACTGGCTTCCAGAGTCAGGGCAAGTCAGACAGGGATCACTAATGTGGGTTCTAAGACGTACTTGGTCCCTTTTTAGGTCTCTTTGAGTCTCGGTTTTTGTCCAGCACGAAATGAGGGGGAAATAATACTTCTGTTTGTTTTAGCAGTGGGGTTAGTGCATGTGAATGTGTTTTGTAGATTGTAAAGTGCTTCAGAAATTTAGAGTGGCATCATTATTTCTGCCGCTATTACTATTAATGATTTTTCACTGACGATTTCTGTGGTGTAAAATGAGGAAAGACTATAAATGAGGAGTGATGCTCCATTCTGTTTTGACTACATGCCAGGTTATGTCAGCCTAGGGATAAGTTGGAGCAGAGATGCTGCTAGGATTTGGCTCTTTGATTTCCCTCATGGTTTCTTTCTCTCAGTCTGTGCCCTGAGCAAGCAGCTTGCCCACAAACCCTTGAATACAGATCGAAATATACTCAGAAGACATAGTTTTTTTTTTTTTTTTAATGTATTTGTTATATTTACCTGTGGGTTAAATTCATTTGAATAGGGAAAGTAAATAGCAGATGATTGTAGAAGTAGGAAGGCTAAACATTCTTTTAGGAGAAATCCTAGAAATAAAGGGAATGTTATACAAGAACTGTCTTGCCCCTACATAGTTGCTTTTGTAATGATTCTGAAGGTGGTGTGTTTGTAACGTGTTACTGGCCCACTTAAAAAAAACATGGGAAATATGTGCTCTGACGTTGTACTATGGAGAATTAGGATGTGAATTAGTGTCCATTGACGGTAAGGAGTTAGTTTGTGTGTTGGGGTGTGTGTTTCTATGGGCTTGCTTATTTGGACATGGAGACAGAAACAGGGATTCTTCCTTTCTTTATACTTTATGCTCCAGTAAGGGCTTATGCCCCCTTGAAAGAGAAACTGTTTATTTTCTCACTATACCTTTTGTGAAGTACTGTCACTCAGTGGGCTGAAGTACAAATGCTAATTTATTGCCAGACTGCAGGGTTGTGATTTGCATTCCAAATCAGACTGCAGCTTTCCATTATAAATTGCTTATCCCTGTTGTTCCTTATCTAGAATTTGTTCTTCTTCTGTTATCCTACTCATTTCCCAGTAATGACCCTTGAAACAATTCCCATTTAAAATCAGTTTCCTATTTAAAATCAGCAGTTTTAGTGGACTAAAGTAACAATGAATTACCAAGACATCAATAGATACCTTTTAAAAAATTGCAGTGTTTTCCTCCCTTTCCTTTAAGAATTGTCAGGCACAGAAGTAAAATAATGACTTAAAATATGTCTTTCAGGCTTAAGGGTTTATATTCATTCTTTTGAAAACCATACTTCTCTATCTTTTTCAACCTGAAATGTGTGAGCTTGCAAAACCTCTGTTAATAATAACCTCGTACAGACAGACTCTGAGGTGGTTTAATTGCATCCTTTCTTGCCACTTCTAGATCAGATTAGCTAGAGACTCAGAGAGCAAAGGAAAACGCTTTTTCGCAAGGTGTCTGACTGGTGAGAAGCTGGGCTGCGGCATAAAGAACCGGCAGGAATCCGGGCTTTCCCACTCTGGTGGCAAAGAGGGGGAATCATGGGTTGGTGGTCTGCTTCATGTTAGGAGGACACCCCTCCATCTGTTCACAGCTCAGCCTCTTTCCAATTTAAAGCCCAGATTTCCATACAAACCTCAATTTCTTTTCCCCATTTTAAATGCAAAGCAAAGCTTGTGAATCACAGAGTCTCGGCTACTGGGATTCAGACCAAATTTCCCCCCAAAATTCTCGGGCTATTTGCTTGAATACCTGCTTACAGTGGTACACAATGGGCAGCTTTGAGAAGAAAAATTGATAATCTTCACGGAAGAGTAATTTGAATGAAATTACACTTGACAGCCTGTCTCCAAGCAAACAAGAGGCGCGAGGGAGACTTAGCTAAGCTCCGAGGACTTGCCCAAGCCACTGCTGTGGGAGCTGCCCAGGGAAAAAAAATCACCAGTTTTTCCAACATCTAATTGAGCTTTTGATTAATTCCGTGTACCAGATTCTACTGAAGAAAAGTAGCCATGGAAGAGAATATGGAAGAGGGACAGACACAAAAAGGTACTGTGCTAAAAGGGGTTTGTTTGTAACCAAGTAATTATTTTGCAGTTTCCTTGTTTGCTTTAGACACTTGCCAGTAAGGCTAATGAATGTTTCTCTCTTGGTAGGCATTTTTTCCCCCTTTTAGTCTATTCCTCACTTATAGTAATGTCTGTCTTGAATGTTGTCATTATTTGCAAATCTTTCAGATCTAAGTATCGGGATGCATAGTCGAGTTTGGTGATAAGAGCTTTGCGGTATTGTGAACTGTTTCTTAGACCAGTCTTTGTTAACGTTCCTTTATTTCATGTTTTCATGCTTGTCGAGCTGGGTCAGGGGACTCCTGGCGTGAACCACAGACGCAGTATTTGGAGCTTGTTGTTGCTAAAAATTTGATGATGTAACCATTATCGATAGCTTTGAATGGACATCTGATAGAACAAAGACCAAGCGTATATTTATTCTGTTTTGGTTGGTGCCTCGTCGTAAAAAAAATCTTTTTTTTTTCTTTGCGGGGACACGATTTAGTTTTAATATAGATGGAGCAAAGGTTCATAAATTTTCAGAGTGCATAGTGATGTTAAGGTTTTCCTTTCTATGGAGTTGACCATAATCAACTTCTGAGTAATAAATGTGAAGGATGTTTTCTGATTCATTTTTAAGCCTTTGGAGGTATATCTGGCTGTATAAATTAAAGTGAAATCATTTTTATAGGTTAGAAATGGCCAAATATTGACAATTTCAAATGATTTGGACACTCAAGAATGTGTGTGTGTGTGTGTGTGTGTGTGTGTGTGTGTCTGTGTGTCTGTGTGTGTGTGACAAGTGGTAGCTCTGGAGGGAACCATAGGTCTCTCTCAGAATCCCCAGCATTTTCTCTCATGCTTGTTCTCAGGCTTATGTAATGGTCTACAAAACGCTCTTGTGTTCTTAGGCTGGAAAGAGAGGCATAGGTAAGATTGAAGAGTAGTACTCGAAAGATTTGATTTTGAATGTATGAAAATTCATGATTTTAAAAAAGTGTTTTACGTGAAAAAATAGGTAGTTCGAAAGCTAGTGCAGTTTTCATGATTTTGAGCTTTGCTGAGACTCTCAACACACATACACATGCACACACACACACATAGTCAACACATCTATATAATCAAAGACTATTGACATTAAATATTTAAGTGTCTTATAAAAGCAATAGAGAAAGTTAATAGATAAGGTAATGCCCAAATTTATTAATTAATGATACTCTTATTAATGATACTCTGTAAAGAAACACAATAAGCTACATAGAAATCATGTGATCTATTTTTTCAATAAAAAATCCTCCATTATCTTTATTGTGTGAACAAATAGCTTAAGTATTCACCAATGATTTGAAATGGCAAATTTTCATGGTAATTTTCATCCTTGAAAGGCATCTCTATTGACTATTTCACTTTAGGAACAAAATATCTTATTTTCATATTTTTTTATAGCACATAAGGAGATTGCTTCTTGGCCAAGGAAAGATAAACTGGTAATTTTCACATAGAGAAGTGATATTCATTGCACTAAATAAAATTTTGATATAAATCGTGGATTGTGGTAACAGGTTGAAATGTCTGAGCAAGCCTGGTAGAGGCAGGAACCGAGAAGAATGATGTAATTAGTTATGATGTTTTTCTCAGGTAACACTGAAAATCTTTCCTTCATGGGGGTGGAAGCAGCAACGATGTGATGAGAGAACTTCCTGTTGCAGTGGGATTTTTGTTTTTTATGGGTTTTTTTTTTTTAATCATTAAGGTGTTCATATTTAAATTATATTAAATCATAAACAGTGGTAGAAAACAATTTTTTATAAATGGAAAGTTGTAAGTACATAAACTACATAAAGATATGTAAGTAAAGTTATCTATGATTAAGCTTTTTTAAAAAATTAATTGAGAAGATTTAACTCTCGCCATTCCTGGTCTATTCCTTTCAACTCTGCCAGTGAAACCTTTTCTATATAAGCTTGTTTTTAGAAAGTTATATTTGCACATAAATGCTCTCTGTGTATGTGCAGGGTTAGAGGAAACAATGCAATTTAGAGGATCTAAGTTGGAAAGCTACTTGACAAGCAGGTTAATCATAAGAGATTTTTTAAGAGTTTAGGTGGACCGGTTTAATGATTCGTCTGCTTTAAAGGACAACAGCACTTTGCATTAACTTTCATCCTGTTTCTCTTAATTGCATAGGATTTTCTTAAGTAATAATTCACATATACCAGAATTCTCTTCCATTTGAAAAATGCTTTCCTGTCCCTTCTTACAATTTAAATCTACTTTTCTCTGTTACAAATTAGAAAGACTTGAATTCACATATTTATCCATGTCGGCTTCCAAATTCAACTACAATATAAAATGGAAGCCTGTGGTTTCTTAAACATATCTGAAAAAATACGTAGTTGTTACCTAAAAACTTAAAAAATCTCCCATAAGAAATACAGTTTTCTTCATAACGAGATCTTCCTTCCCTATTTGATCTGTAAAAGGCAATTGAAAGCAGTCCTAATATTTACCCTAATCTAACTATATATGTTCATCCTGGGAGAGAGGATAATTTAAAAGTGTGGGTGACCTCACCAGTCACTCTGCTCCATGGCTTGGTGTGAAACTGAGATGGGGTCATTAATCTGTTGCTACATCCATTTCTGCTACTGTCCCAAAAGGTGAGTATCTCACTGTGCTGAATGGGAAGCTAGTGTTTTAAGAAATGTATGGGGTTTTTTGTAAAACATGCCCTCTAAGTAAAAGCCAGTCATTTGATCTTAGTCCTACCAAAGCAACAGTATGCTGATACTGGAGGAAAAAAAGGGGGAAAAGGAAAGAAGCTGTTTTGAACCTTGGCCCTGAAGTTCAGCCATAATAGACCAAGCATCCCTGTTGTCAAAAATTGAAGTACATGGTCATCCAGTCATGTCAACAAGGGTTTCAGTTACTGCAGCAGGATTGGGCAAAGTACATGAAGAGATTTTTACAAAGATTTAAAATGTATACACTTATGACTTGTAGGCATGCAACTATGCCCACACATTTTGCCCAGTCCTTTGGGAAAATATGTAAATGATTTAAGTAAGTCTGACCATTACTGAACTAGTGAATGTGTGTTCAGGTTGCTAGGCAGGTGGGTGACCACTGCTTTATAGACAACCTCAGTGAATGAGTTACTGAATTAGGAGGGGGTCAGAGCTGCTGAATTAATGATTAGAAGAAGTGACAAAATTGTACAGAGATAGAAAGGAAATAGTAAACAGGAAGAACTAGCAAGCTGGAATCTTCATAAGTTAGCTGAACTATTTCAAATAGCCAAAACCTGATTGACTTCATTTCTGAACATTTACATCATAGGAAACAAAGACTCAAAATAACATGTAATATCCCAGAAATGTTTCATGGACTGAAAAGATAATGACTAAAATGTTATCATGTTTTTCTCCTGTAATTAGCAACAGTGTATGAATCTGTGTGTCAGCTTTTTTATTTAAAAGAGATTTTATTCTTTTATTTTTTTTAAAGATTTTACTTACTTATTTGACACACAGAGAGAGATCACAAGTAGGCAGAGAGGCAGGCAGAGAGAGAGGGGGAAGCAGGTTCCCTGCTGAGCAGAGAGCCCGATGCGGGGCTCGATGCCAGGACCCAGATCATGACCTGAGCTGAAGGCAGAGGCTTAACCCACTGAGCCACCCAGGCGCCCTGTGTGTCAGCTTCTTGAGCTATGCACAGAGGCAACCACTGACTCCCTTCCAGCACTGATGCCTGGTTTACCCTCTCCTCAAGAGAAATCAATGCTCGGTGACCCTCGAGGACTACGTCACTAAAGGAAGTAGAAGTTGAAGCTCATGTGACCAGGCATTGTTTCATCATCTGAACACTGATCGCATAACTGCCGTTTAATGGCCGTCATTCATTCGTCCTTAACCCAACCTGCATGTGTCATGTCAGCATATCCTTAGCTTGTTACAACCAACCAGAATACGTGGATGAACAGACAGTACACAGGTTTATTTTTTTCTCTCTTTCAATCTTAATGTTTATCTCATAATTAATACTGTGCAATTATGTTTGATATGCCTGCTCATAATTATGTACTTTTCCTTTTATATTATACATTTCTACATGCATCACCATGAAGAAGTCGACACACAGAAGCGTGTGTATCGTATTTATGGGCTGACTGAAGTTCTTCTTCAAAATTTTTTTGATTCCTGTTAGTTTTGCCTTGAAAGATGACTTTGCAGCCTAACTCTTTTTCAGACAGACATCATCCCTAAAGAAAAGACACCACTGTAATAAGTGAAAAGAGAGGTAGCTTTGGCTTTCTGACAAAAGAGGATATTGGACAACTTAAATTGCCCAGTGATTTCCGCGCCAGATAGTGGCCTAAGGACTTCCCATAAATTAACTCACTGACTTCTCACAATGACCTTAAATGCTGCTAATATTGAGGAAACTAAAAATCAGATAGATTAATTAACTTGACCGAAGTTACAAAGTAGTAATGAGGACAGCCAGTCAGATTGAGGCCACACCCTGCACTGTACTCCATGTTGACAACAACCGGCCTACCACAGCTTGATTTAAGTGGCTCTGTTTCAACCACACACTTCTACTGCACTAATCAGCTGTGCTCTGTAATTTATGGCTGTGTTCATTGTCACCAATTGTGGCTTTTGTTGGCCAAATGTGGACAGCTTTGCCAAGGGTATCCAATCCCTACATGCTCCCGCCAGCAATCTATCACCTGTGAGTCTTTATTCCAAAAAGATGGGCTGGCTCAGTAGGACTCCCCCTTGAGAACTGAGAAAAGATGCTTCTTGATGTGCCCCGAGGGTCTCTCCATTCCTCCAAATACCATTATAGTGATGGAACTTCCCATGCCTCAGCTAATCTGAGTGAATCTCTGTTCTTGACAATCAAAAGAGTTCTAAATGAAACAAATGTCCAGATCCTTTTAGGAGTCTTATGTAAAGAGGCTTAATGTTAAGAAATTTCCCCCAACTTTGACCTGCTGTGCGGCTGCTGAACTAAATGTATACTTACTATATACTTAAATCTCAACCTGACACTACTCTTTATCCTAGGTAATTCTGAGTTTTTTCCTCACCAGTCGTTTTTTATAATTGAATGATTAGTTCAACCTAAAACTACTACCTACCAGTTAGCAAGTACTAGTAGTAAAATATTTTGAGAACCATTGCAAAGAAGTCAAAGAACCAGATGCATCAAAGTGTTTGCTTTATTAATAGAATTTGAATCTTTAATGGTATACCATTGAAATCAATCGAACAGTGGCTAGGAAAATAACAACCACAACATCAAAAACCCTTAAGGAGTCATTTAAACAGAAGAATTAATTAGCCTCCATATCCATCTTGGATGTTGGCTACTTTGCAGACTCATGAACAAGGGAATGGAAGGCAGCTAGGACTTCATCCCAACAACCGTTGTTAGTTGCCTTCTCAATATTTGAATAACAAAGCTAAAGGAAACACAGAGATTCAGATTTCATAAAGTGTGTAGGAGAAATCTGTCCTGTGATTTGGCAGCTCTGCTTTTACTAGCAGTTAATACTGGAGTCTAAGAAATTATCATCACATGGTTATCAAATGTAGCCCGAAGACACTTGCCAGTGGGAAACATTAAGATTTTTCATAAGACTCAGTAGATATTCCCTTAACTTCTACATTACTTTGATTATTATGACTTCTGCAGTTTAGATACAATATTTTTAGAATTTTGTCATCTTCCTATCTTTTTTTTTTTTTTTTTTGGATCAGTTGCTTAATTATGTTTTTTTATAACTGTGGTGCTATCTGTCTCAGAGTTCCAAAATACTCATAACACATGTTCCACCATCTTGGTAAGATAAAGGATACACAATAGGTTTTGTTTTAGGTTTTGTTTTACAGTATCATTAGAATGAGTATAGTAACCTTTAAAAATGAAAGTGCTTGCTTGATATAGTGACTTCATTTTTCCCTGAATTGAAACTTAATCTTAAACATTTAAGGAGACTAAGTGAGAAGTCCATTGTAGTGGATTGAGATACTGATACAGAATGTACTTAGAGTGATAACTTCAAAATGGTTCTAGAAATTACTTATTCCTTAATTAGTCCAGAAGGCAAACGGCTCATGTGTGATTCATAGAATATGGAAGATAACTGCTAGTTTGTCAATTTTGGCCTCCATTTTCCTTTGAGCGTAAACCCCTCCCCGCCATGCAAACTGTTTGACAGTTTCCTTTTTCATACATCGAAGACAGACTGCCTGGCTTGTTTTCAAAATCCTTTTGGATATCATCCACACTAACAGGTGGCACAGCTGTGGATTAGCTGACGTTATGAAAATAATTCATGTTTTCCCATGTGTTCTCTATTCAAGTTGTGACCATTGTCTTGGAGAGTCTTAATCTGAAAGAAATCTCCTTTGCTCTGTGAAAATAAAAGGGGAGAAAAACAGAAAAAACACAAGATAACTGACTTGTTTCTTTCAAATTGTGAGTGGGGAATTTAACTTTTTAGTTCTAGGTAAAAGTCAGGAGCTAACTAGGATGTGTTGTAGAGTGCAGTGGGGAATTAAGTTACAATATGAGCAAATCTGAGGTCAGAGGGAAAAGGGAAGAGATGACTCTGAGCTTTTAATGATGTGTGTTCCTCAAGTGTTAAGGTAAATCAACATGTCGGAACATTACTGCTGTGCACAACAGAATAATTTCCAAAAGAAAGACATTTTGGCACATAGTTTAAGTCAATTAATGTTTTTCGACCTAAATTTCTATCATATGAGAAATAATTTTTCATTATACCTACCTCTACAAAAGAGAGCAATTTGATAGAGTCTTTCTCTGAGAATGATGCTAGAAACATAACACACACATTTTCTCCTATTGTGGAGCATGCATGCTTTTTATTTATTCTCAAGTAGAAGTGAGTCAATTGAAAAATTTTGCTAATTATCATTTTCCACTCTAATAATAGAAATTTCAGTGTTCTGGCAAATGCTTTCTCTTTCTTTTAATGCAGTTTACTTCTTCCATTAGAAAGGTTCTTTGAATGATGAATTAGATATTTTTCAAATAATATAACATTTTCTTTATAATTGCTTATATTCCTTTATGGTTATTTGATGAGAAGAAGCTCTACTAAATAAATCAAATAAAGAAATAATACATGGCCAAATCCCTTTCCTCAAAGCAGAGCCTCTTTTTTTTTTTTTTCAGTTTTTGAGATGCCTCTCCACATTTCCTACATTACTATGTATTTTCATTTATTTATTTATTTATTTATTTATTTATTTTTAAATATTTTATTTATTTATTTGTCAGAATGAGAGTGAGAGCGAGCACAGGCAGAGGTAGAGGGAGAAGCAGGCTCCCTGCTGAGCAAGGAGCCCACTTGGGACTCGATCCCAGGATGCTGGGATCATGACCTGAACTGAAGGCAGATGCTCAACCAACTGAGCCACCCAGGTGCCCCAATATTTTCTTTTTTTTTTTTTTTTTAAGATTTTATTCATTCATTTGACAGAGAGAGAGAGAGAGAGAGAGAGAGAGCGCACAAGTAGGCAGAGAGGCAGGCAGAGAGAGGGGGAAGCAGGCTCCCTGCTGAGTAGAGAGCTCGATGTGGGGCTAGATGCCAGGACCCTGAGACCATGACCTGAGCTGAAGGCAGAGGCTTCACCCTCTGAGCCACCCAGGTGCCCCAGCTTGGAGAAGTTCTGATGCTCTTCAGTAGAGCCCACACCTAACCAAACCCACATTCATTTAATGGTTTACTTATACTTCAGAGATTCCAAAGTATAGATTTTCATCAAATTTTTTAAAATTTCATCAAATTTTTAAAAAATCTCATCTTTTTGTGGTAAAACTTGACTGTGAATACTACTTAGAGAATAACTCGAAATTCGAAACATTTTAATTTTCTTTAGTCAACCATCCACAATAGAAAATTGTAATTAAATTGTAAGATCTAGAATTTAGAAATAATACACTCAGATTCTCTCTATAAACCTCAGACATGCAGAAAAGCCAGCAGGTTTTGTAGTCAGCTCTCATACTGATTGGCCAGCTAACTCTCCGTTTCCCAGATCAGATGACTTGCTACAGCCCTGACTCTTTCTTCCGACTGAATCTCACTTTCTCTGTAATTTAATCTGTATTAGTCAGTCCTGGTTTTTGGGGAGTGGGTTTTTTGAGAAGTATGGGAAAACCCATATTTTGGGGGGAATTAATTTCCTCTACCATTATCTTTGGGTTTGGTGGTTTTAATGTGAGTTTTAGATGAAAATGACTTGGTGGATAGGCCTCTCATCATACTCGCCACGTTGTAAGAGTCTGCTAAATTTAGATCTCTCTCCATATCTCCTTTCCTGTGTTCCATAACACATGGTGACTGATTAAAACATAACTGAGCAAACTTCCTTGAGGCACACAGTTTCAAAAATTAAAGGATGCTAAAGGGTTAACTACTTTTTTGAATTGTTGGAATAATTATTTTCTTGAAGTTTGTTTAGCATTTAATGAAGGGCTTCTCTTATCATTTATTTTGCAAAGTACAGATCCCTTAAGGGAATGGATTTTAGCTTTTGCTCTTGATCCCAACCTGCAGGGGGCTCTGAATACAGCCCCATTCATACAAGGTGATGATGGTGAGGATGATGATGGTGGTGGTGATGGTAGTGGTCTTAGTGGTTCTGGTGACGGTGAGGGAGACTAGGAGAAGAAGGAAAGAAAGTATAGAGAGGGAAGAAAGATGCGGAAGAGGAGGAAGAAGAAAAAGATGATGTCAACTATTCAGTCTAAAGGAGGGAGGAATCCTTTTCTAAACAAGAACAGATCTCACTGCATTTCAGTCCTTTTCTAAACAAGAACAGATCTAAACCTAGCTTGGAAAAATGCTGCCACGACTCCATTTTGTGTCCTTAGATTTGAATTAAAAGAAGTCTTTGATTCTTTGAGCTAAAATACAGTTTGCTAGCAGCCTTCATGAAAATGAATAGATATTCAATTTTATTATTAAAGAGCCTACATAGATATTGCATTACAGTTCCAGCAATTAAGTGAAATACATTGAACCCTCAAGTTCAGCAGATGGTTCCTGAAACCTGGGAGGTTAGTCTCAGAACATTTTATAAGATGCGAATAAAGAAAATAATATAGCATAGTGGTGTATGAACTTGCTGACCCTAGGCCCTCCATGTTCATTGGTAAGTGTTGGTTGAGGAAAACAAAATTGCTGAAGAAATACCAGTTTAAAATCATAGAGGACAATTTAGTAAGATAAGGTCTTTATAAAGCTCTATCCAGTTAGTTCATTTTCAGGTTCATAAATTTAAAAGCTAGCCTGTCAATGATTAACAATTCCTTTGCCATCTTTTATGCTTTTGGTTTTTATATTTTTACCAGTATGCGACCTTGAACGGTTGCCCAAGAGTGTGGTTGTGATCCAGGCATAGTGTGAAAGCTCTAATCATCGGTATGTGCGGAGGGTTTCTCGCAGTATTTGAAGGATCATCTCTTCCTCCCTGCAGTTCTAGTGTACGAGTATTTTGGCATACTAACCTCTAATTTATGCTTTGGGATAAACATGTGATATCCTTGTTGGGCAAAATTGAGAGTGGGTCCCTCCTGAACATGTAGAATTTTGTCGTGCTTTATATGCTGGGTATATATAGTCAGGCCAAAAAGTATAATCTTGAAAATCTTTTGTTTTTTTTTTTTAGATTTTATTTATTTATTTGACAGAGAGAAATCACAAGTAGTCAGAGAGGCAGGCAGAGAGAGAGAGAGGGAAGCAGGCTCCCTGCTGAGCAGAGAGCCCGATGCGGGACTCGATCCCAGGACCCTGAGATCATGACCTGAGCCGAAGGCAGCGGCTTAACCCACTGAGCCATCCAGGCGCCCCAAGACTGTTTTTTTATATATTTATAAATATGTGAATTTAATCATCCAAGAGGTGGTGAACACTTCCTTCTGGCCTTGATCTCTACAACATGAAAGACTTGGGAGTTGCTCATAAATGAGATAGATGGCTCTCTCCTGATGATGTGTGGTTGTGTCATCTGTATATCTAGGGGTGCTGCCATTTTTATGTGATTATTAAATAGGTTTTACTCATTGTTTCGGGCAAGCTGGAGAGGAGAGTTTGTACACACTCCCAGATCTGTCATCATCATGGTATCTGGCCTGTGCTCTAGTGCTTGAGGCTCTTATCAGACTCTGCAGTGGTGCAAAAGCAACACCGTTATTACCTACTGGTGTTGAGGTCTCTTCAGGCAGCTGGATTCCACCTGCCTCTCTCCCACCACACACTGCATAATTTTTAGAAATATTAAAAATACAGAGTCTGTATTTAAATCTAATATCCTCTGCTTAATAAGAAAAATTGATTTCGCTACCAGTCCATTCCATTTGTATCAGATTCTTAGCGCATCTCCTCCTATTTTGTTTTGTTTTTTAAAGATTTTATTCATTTATTTGACAGAGAGAGATTACAAGTAGGCATAGAGACAGGCAGACAGAGAGGGGGGAAGCAGGCTCCCCACCGAGCAGAGAGCCCAATGTGGGGCTCGATCCCAGGACCCTGAGATCATGACCTGAGCAGAAGGCAGAGGCTTAACCCACTGAGTCACCCAGGTGCCCTCTCCTCCTGTTTTTGACATAACCTCTTTGCTTCAGCTTTACGTATTCAAAGACATTCATCTTTAAATGTATTGGGTAAGTTGTGGCTTACTTAACTATATTGTAGATATATTAGGTTGAACCATACCACATTGCTAATCTTAGACAATTTTCAGCTGCAAAAAAGTGGTATTTCAATATAGCTATACTGTTAGTGTCTGCATTTATGAAACTTTTTAAATATGTTCATCATTTCTCTTTAGAAAATAGAAAATAATACATGATGGGGTATAATTAAGATTTGCATATTATATTTACATGGAGTATGGAAAGCTCATCAAACTTTCTATAAATTCTTCGTGAGCTCATTAACTTGCTGTGTCCCTTTTAACAAAAATTGGCAAAATGTTTGGAGATATTATTGTTTGGTGCATTCATATATGATGGTGGAAGCTAGCATTTTTCTCATTTTTGAGGTCATGTGACCTCAACGTTTGTTATTTTAGGGACTTCTTAAACATAGTGCTAAATTAAGATGTATGGTTTATTTTGTCTGTCTCAGAGAAGACAGCATGTCCTTTCATCTAGAGAGTGAAATATCTGCTTTTTTTTCCCCTGGATAAATAACACCCCCAAAATTATTTTTTATCTATATTCCATCATTCAATGGAATCTCATCTCCCACAAGCTGAGAATGCAATTCTGCTATGGGTGGTTCTTATATCATCTAAGATAAGTTTACAAGGCTGTTTGTGATCCTGGAGGGACAAAAAATTACATACCACTTTAATAAGGAATGTAAACCAGACATTAACTTAAACTATTACCTTTTTGGTTATTTTCATGTTTTATTGTACAAGAAAGAGAAGCCTTCAATGAAGGGTCTTATCATCTATGTTTTAGAAATACTATGAAGCCATCATTTAGGCTTTGGAGTAGATAATAATTAAGGACAGCACTGAAGAACACTGAAATGCCCATTACTTAATGTAGGTATATATAATTTTCCTTGTAAATTTCTTATATGTGGGTATGAGGGAAAAAAATGAGAATGGATAGGAAAGCATGAACTGCACCTGATCTTGCTATAGAATGGACTGACTTGTTTTATTTTCTTTTATTTATTTATTTTATTTTTGGACTAGATTGTTTTAAATCAGTTTTGTCCCAGAGGGTGGAGAGTCCCATCCCTAATTTAGATGATTTCCATTCAGTACAATTAATATAACACTAATATTACAAAAAAAAAAATTGACTTACATACGTTTGGTTAGCATACATTGATTAAGTGAAGCAGTTTATTTCTCCAGCCAAGATTTTGGGTTAGCTTTGGTACATGTGTAATTTTATTTTGGTTGCATTTTATATATTCTGTTTAGCTATTTATGTTCCATTTTGTCAAGTCTCAAGGAAGATTCCTTTTCAATTTCTGTGACAGTGTTTAATCATCTACCGCACATTACAGTTCTTGAGATCATTTGATCTTGACCACATAGAAGTCTATGTAATTTTTTTTGTAATTTTATTCTTAGGGTCATCTTATTTGAAACAAAAAATTTTCATATTTCTTTTAAATTCATTATTAAAAATGCATGCTGCTTAAGAAACCATAATAAGGTGAATGAAAAAAAGAACTAAATCTGAAAAATACCTGAATCATGTTCGTATCAAAAGTGTTCTGCTTATACATTTTGACTAAGGGAATTTTGTTTGTTTTTGGAAAATATGTCCTATTTCTAGGATGACAAGGATAAGTCTTTTGGAGGTATCTATTGGACCTCAGCCCTCTCCCTCACTACAATATTAAAATTTTTACTTTTGTATATAAAAGTATCAATATCTCTCTTCCCTATATGTTTTTACTTTGTGACACTCAGATTAGTCTTTTTTTTCTTTTTTAAAGATTTTATTTATTTATTTGACAGAGAGAGTGTACAAGTAGTGGGTGCAACAAGCAGAGGGAGAAGCAGACACCCCGCTGAGTAGGGAGCCCAATGTGGGACTCCATCCTAGGACGTGAGATCATGAGCTGAGCTGAAGATAGCCGCTTAACTGACTGAGCCACCCAGGCGCCCCAGATCAGTCTTTATTATAAGTTGAGGTTCTTCCAAAGCTGTTTTCAGTTGATTCTTAGCTTCATGGCAATGTCTAGTGGTTTGTGGGTGAGAAGGAGCATGAAAGACCATCAGCTTAAGGAAAAGGTCATTGAATGATGCTGCCCAGAAACGGCACTGGCTCACCATCAGAAACCACAAAAATGAATATATGTTTGGCCAAAACAGAAATGACTTTTATTTCAAAAGGTCGATAGCTAGAAGAGTCTAGAAGGGAGAAGGGCTGAAGCCCAGTGAGGAAGCTGAGGAGAGAAAAGCCTGGGCTCACCCTGAGATACTGAGGAGGAGGAAACCAAACAGAGCTAGAATGCAGGGCTGGGAAGGAATAATGTTGTTCCCCATTTTGAAAAATGAAAAAAAAAAAAAAAGAAGAAAAGAAAGGAGATGTTATTACGTATCAGGCCACTGAAATCTTTGAACTCTCTGCTGGTAACTAGCCTCTGGCAAGGATTTCCAATTTCCTTCGTTTCCTTTTATGTGAAATTCAGCTGAGGATTTGCCAGACAAAAATTGAATACCTCTTTTGGAGCCGTGTAAAAAAATGCATTTTATATTTCCCTTGGTAAAATTACTTTCCTGAGGAAATTCACTATTTTCTAAGGAGAAAATGTAGGCCACAAAGAGGAAGGAAAAAAAAAACCCTTACATTTCAACTCTGTGCTACATTTGCTCTGTTAAGGAATGGACTCCTGTTTAAGAGCTTAATAGAAATGACACACTAGAGAAGAGTAGCAAAAAATCAAACCTATCTGTGTCAGTAAAAGAGTTAAGCTGCCTCCACACCCCGCCCCTGACCAAAAAATAATTTTGAAGAGTGTTTGTGGTGTTTGTAAATTTTTGGTAAGGCAGTGTTCAGTGAATTCGCAAGGAGGGTGGCAGACGCTCACAATTTGTTTGTAAGGAAACCAAGATGTCCTCCTCCAGTTTTCTGCAACCCATAACCAAGGATGGTTTTTTGATGCTCTTGGATGCAGCAGGACCACAAAGGGGGTGTTCATCTACCCTGTTTAATCAGATTATAAATGTGAATTGGGTGCTATTATAACATCTGGTTTAAAGATAATCTTACTGTTGAGTTTTACTGAGTTCCCCCAAAAGTTATTAAATAGTAAACCAACAACCTTTGTGAGAGGTGAGGTGATGGCTTTGGCTGAAAGTGTTGGAAATAAATAACTTAGAAGAATGATTATTAGCTGCACTTTGCATTAGACATGCTGCTTTGTTGCCTTTGGGGTTTCTGTATCATCTTAAGTTATACAAGTTGTGGTAGTACCCTAGTCTAATAGAGAAGTTTTCCAGCTCGGGTTTGCTTGAATAGCACCTGTTTTAGGTGTGTTGAAACGTAGATTTCTGTCCCTCCCTCTGCTTCTGATCTCAGTTTCTGATTCAGTAAGTCTGGTGTGGGGCCCAAGAACCTGCATTTCAAACACTTTCCCAAGTTTACTGTAGCTGCCAATCCTGGGACCACAGATAGAGAACCACTGGTCTGGTAGATCATTGCCACTGCGTAACACTCACGGTGAATTTCCCAGCTGAGATTTACAATTTATATATCAAAATATGGATATTATGGATTTGAAATCCCAAAGCCTAAGAGGAAAACATAGTCAGAGATGGCAGTCATTTAAAATGAGAACTTTCTGGATAATAACCCCCCAATTTTGCTTTTGAAAATCAAAAGGATTTTTGAAATCTATGATCATGTGCATAAGCTCTTGATTACTTCAAAAAGTGATGTGAAATGTGGAATGAGACACAGCCTTCCATCTGGATGATTCAGTAGATCTGGGAGGAAATTATAATCATGGGATGAAGGGGGAAATTGACTGCGATAGGAAACTTAGAGTTACTGAAGATGCTAATGCATGAAACAATGAAACCGTTCTCATGTATTCAGTGTATGTGGGAGCTCAGTTGCTTAGGGGGAGGGGTCTAAACATTGATTCTTTGTCACCCCTGGACTCTCTTGAACTGTTGCTGCAATTAATACCAAAGTTAGTCTCACTAGCTATTTAACAAACATCATAAATAAATTTTATGTCAGAGGTCATGAAAGATCCAATAAAGGCCATCTCTAAACATAGCAAAATGGTTATAAATCTTGTAACTAGGGTGACAAGGCATTTTTAATTCACAAATTAAATTAAATGAATATTAAAATGCTACTGTTGAGATCCCAGTTATTACCATGTGTTATACAGTTATCTGGTTTTTTGCATTCCTCTGTTCAAATATACATATATGTTCTAGAAGAAATAACTGAACATTTTTCACACATTGGAATGGAATATGATGTCAGGCTAGTTAATTTTTCTAGAGAAGAGAACTCTTAATAATCTGAGGTAATTATTTTACTGTGAAAAAAGTGAAGACACAGGCCTAACACATACAAAACATAGCTCGGGACTTTAGAGGAATTGGTGAAATTATTGTTTTGGATTAGGACCACTTTCAAAGTGAATTCAGTACGTACTGGGGACGGAATGCCTGTGGGAACTTATTACATAGCTCATTAGTTCAAAAGTAAACAAGCAAACAGTTTGTACCATGGAAGACCTTAAAGGCTATGCCTTCCATTTAGTACTGCCCCTAAGAATTACACCTCGTTACCTACTGCAGGATTCCCAGATGTGAATGTCACAGCGGAATTATGATGTTTTTGGTAAACACAATGTAAAAGGTGTGTGAATGCAGTAGAATGGCAAATGGCTTACATTCTAACTTCTACATAGTCACAGTGAAAATCATCAACTACCAGAGGGAAGGTAGTAGAAACAACCAGAACCTTCAACTATGGCTTCCAGTCCCAACTCTGTCACATGCTGGCCATGTTTCTTGGTCACACAACTAAATTCTGATCAACAGACTTTATTATATCATCTATAAAATAAGAAGAATAATGTCTATATGTTGGGGTTGATACATTATTAAAAGGATAATTTTATAAATTATCTACATGGTTGGCACAGCTTGGTAAATTGTAGACAATCAAGTGGGTTTTTATTAATCTTTTAGAATATGTTATTATTTTCATTTATTATGTTATATTGCCTCCCTGTCCATGCTAAAATCCGTCTCAAATCTCCAAGTTTTTGTGATTACACTTAGATAATTATTTTAGAATGACTGTGTGCCAGCCACTCTTCTAAGTACCACTGAACAAGGCAGACTAAATAATGGGTCTTTTGATGTGGAAGTTGAGATAGATTGCAACCTATACAATATCCAGATGTAAATAAATAGATAAGTAAGAAGCTATCAATGATATGCTTACGAGAAAATCAGAGTAACCTGTTAGGAAGTGGCTGGATTGCATCCAAGCTGTTGACTATAGCCATGGTCTCATCTGGAGGCTCCGGCATGGGAGTGGGTCTGCTCAGCTGCTTAGTCACATGCCCCCTGTGGACAGGCTGCAAGTTCTTAAACATGGGCCTCACCACAAGGCTGCCTCATGATACAGTAGCTGGCTTCTCCTGGATAGAAGAGACATTGGAAGAGAACATGCAAGATGAAAGCCGCAGTGCTTTTGTAATGTAGCTTGGAAACAACATTCCAGCACTCTGACATAGTCTGTACATTAGAAGCAAATCAATAAAGGTAGCCCTTATTCATGTGGAAGAGATTGGGAAAAGCTTGAATGCCATAGGCAGGGGTCACCGAGGACCATCTCAGAAGCTGTCTGCCACAGATACACATAAGTGCCTCAAAAGCAACATGTCCAGAATGGAATTTATCCATTTACACAGAATCCTCTCTCCATACGTTGTTTTCAACTTCTGTCACTATTTATATATGCTGTCTGCAAACCTGAGAGCCTGGGTGGTCACTATTAATACCTTCCACGTTCTCATCATCCGATTGGTCATGATTTGCTTGTCCTTCAGGAATGTCTCCTAATGCTGGCTTCCCCTCTTCTTGTTCAGTTGCAGCCTTAAGACTCTTGATTAATTCTTGCCATAGGCTATTATGAGCAATTTGATTGAAAAACATGCTTCTCATAAAGATGTTGATATATGAAAATGTTTTGAAAGGTGTTGGGGATGGACAATATTTCAATTTTCAGAAAGATAATAAAAAACACAAAACATTTGGAAAATAATTTGCTCTTACTTATGAAAGTGTGTGTGTGTGTGTGTGAGAGAGAGAGACTAAGAAAAAGACAAAGACTGAGAAATATGAATGGCCCTATTTTGTGGTAAATATTTCTCTTGTGTGTTTTAGAGTGGTCTTTCCATTTTACTATTAGTATTCTGAGTAGTCTCCATTAGGCAAGAGATCACTGATGCTCTTCTCCCTTACCTAAATTAAGATGATTATAATCAATTCTTGAGTTCAATTTTAACATGTAAAGCTAGTGTCTCAGAAATAAGTCTTCCTTTACATATAAGAACATTTATACAGCATATCCAAGAACTTTGTAAGTTCATAACTGGGAATAATGAAGGGAGTTCCAAATTTTGTGGCTGTCACTGGTTGACTGGGTGGCATATGGCGAACTACTTAATTTCCATGACCTTCATGTTCCTATTTGCAATGTTAAGAAAATGCCCTAGAGTTCCTTATGTATGTTTCTATTAATTTTAGATGTTTTTTGAACCCAATATTTTCAAAGGTAATGTAAGAACATTATTACATTCTTGTTATCTAACTAGAATATCTTTTCTATTCATTCATTTCATTTATATGTAGTTTTTTTTTTTTTTTCATAAAATAACCTTACCTGTCATCCAGTGTTATTTACAAAATAAAATCATCTGAGCCTCAATATTCTGTTGGCCAGCAAATAGAGATTATACATGGAATGATTATATTAAAATGGAATCTCTAATCCAAAAACACATGAAATATCTACCAGAAAATAAAAATAGAAACATTCATATTTTATTCATTCTCTATCTCTCTCCCTCAGATATGCACGTGTGCGTTCACACACACACTTACACAACAAAAGCAAATTATTATAAATATAATAAAAGAAATGGTCAAGTGAGAGTAAAATGCTTTTATATTATATATCTACAGAATTAGTCCACACATTTCTTTCACTGCAGTGCTGGGATTTATGCTGGCCTTGTTTTTCTTTATAAGAAGGAACAATTTATCTTTTTTTCAATTAAGAGGTGACTTCATCATGTCACAAAATCGTCCAACCCATAGCTTTTGTTGTTCTTGCTTTTGAACGAAATAAAGACTTTCTTAAACGGTAGTTAACAGGATTATACAGTTTAGACTATGCCTTCATAAACTTCTATTCTATTGTATAGAATTGAGATAATTTCTCTATTTGGTAATTTCCAGTTTGGAGAATATGGGCCTTTATACCATACATAAGTAAATGCCCCAGTGGCATTTGCTTTTGTGGAGAAAGTGAAGCTAAATACTTCATAAAATAAACTCATAAGGGCAATAACCAAGGCAAAAGATTCAAGGACCATACTTATAGTATAATAAGTGATACAGTATTCTGATTATTTAAAAAATTGATGGTACTTTCAACACTTGCAACTGTCTCTATAGTGCAATTTCAGGAAATAAATCTCATTAATCTATCAGTCCCCTTATTTTGCTGGTGAATTTGTTGACAGATAGTAATTGGGTCACTGTATTGAAATGCCCCGTGTAAGCTCAGAATTCTCTGTGTAGGTTGGCATGACAACCATAGTGGTCGATTAAACATGCTTAGAAATTGAGAAACTGTGCTTCTCAGAAGATGGTAACTAGATGAGGAATAGAAAACTGTCCACAGAATGGCAAAATGGAGAGAAATTTCTAAGAATTGCTTTGAATGTGCCATTCTGTATTGATTTATGTCATATTAATAGGATAAACATAATACATACAAAGACCTAGATGTTTAAAAATCACTTAGATGATTGAAATATACCATTGATTTTGCGTGGATTTTAAAAAGAATAGGTTGGGGCATCCCTAAAATATTAAGTACTCTTTCAGAGAAAATGCGAATATTACTCAGAACAAATGGAATTGCTATAAATGGTAATTTCTATTCAACTCTTTCCCTTTTAAGCCCTTCCGTGAAGCACATGGCAGATGACATACGCAGGTGGCAGAGATTGGCGTCCTGGCACAGAGACGCTGCCTTCGCGGGCCAGCACTGCCATGGAGCTCTGGACGGGAAAGATGGGGAAGGGATAAGTCATTAGCAAGACAGGCAGAGCTGGAGCAAGACTGGTGGCATGGCTCACTAACAATCAGCCTAAGACAAAATTTTTAGGTAACAAATAGAAGCAAGTCTTTATAATCATAGAACCCTTCCTATTTTTTGCCATTCATTTCTTTTTTTATGACCATTACCTCAGACAACTCTTAGAGTAGGAGGAGAAGGCATCAACAACCTAGCAAGTTTGGTTTTTTGTTTTTTTGTTTTTAGCTTGATGCTATTTGGGGAATAAAGTAATAAAAACAAGATAAAATGGACATAACAGATGTACTGTATCCATAACTCAGTAAAGGTACCAAGACAATCAATATATGTGAAGTCAATGAAGGTGGCATATTTTAATTTGATTCTTCTTTATTAGTATGCTTGTATGGAAATTCAAATATGGATGTTTTGATGAGGCAGTGAACAGAATATAAATATCGGCTATAAAATACGTAATTTTGCCTAGGCTATTATCATTTCAAAAGTCTCATATTGAAAGGAATTTTTAAAAATTGGGATCCCTTTTAACATTTTTGAGAGGAGGAGATATTACAGATCATCTTCATTCTACAAAAGGAAATTAACTGTGTAGGATTAAGGAGCTAATTAGTGACAGAACTAAGCCTAAAACCCTGCTGGCCTCATTCACATGCAGGCTCTTTTTATAGCACTGTGGTGCCTTCTAATCCTGCTACCATCCATACTGTGGTCAAACATGATAATGCCCTAGTTCCATGAGCTGTCCATTTAGTGCCAATGAAACCAATACTGTTGGCCCGGTGAATTTTATTTCGGTGGTCCTCATTTTATTTCTATGTCAGAGTTTCTTCTCTGAAGCTATCAGCTCTAATTAATTACTTTGTGTGTTTTCATTTATGTTTAATTTTGAATAGACGTATTCATATTTTCTCTACATCTACAGGTCTGATTTGTTCATCAAGAATGATCAAAGGATGGTTAGGGTTAAGTATTTCCTCATCATTGGTTGGGATTTAACCATCAACCCCGAGAAAACAAAATCAACCTTGGAAATTACCCTGTAATGTTAAAGATAGACGTTTCTGTAACATTCTTATTTATGCCTATGCCAGTAATTAACAGTAATAAAATCTGGCTTCAGTTTGTTTTAGAACTGCTTCCCTCATTAAATTTCTAGTTTGGGGGGGGTAATGGTTTTGTCTTTCTTATATTGTCCTCCCAATGTTTTGGTTAAAGCCTTACAATGGGGACTCAAAAATGTTACATTTAAAAAATCAGTGTGCTGCATGTTTTTATTTTATGTTTGTTATTTCGGTGAACGGCTATGAACTGAATACATCTTACCAATTTGAAGATAATTCTTTGAGGAAAAAAAACCACGTTTTCCTTGATATCCAGATTGAAAACACCCCTCTCCTGCCCTCTCTTTGTTTTTTTTTTTCTGACATATCGGTAAAGCTTCTTTGTTTTCATTCTTTGGTTCTTTTCAGTTCTGTCCTCCGACCTTTCTCATTTTCCTTTCTTTTCCAAGTTTCTTCTCTGTCTTGTCCTTCCCTGTTCAGATCCAGCCCACTCTCCCAGTCCTCAGTGGTTCCGTTCGATTAACAGACATCAGTGAAAATCCATAAAAGGAGAAGGGGGGGGGAGGAGCAGGGTGGGCCGGAGGAGAGATGTGCTAGAAAGTAAAAGCTGAAATGAGAAATGGGAAGAGCGTAGATAGAGAAAAAAAAAAAAAAAAAAAAAAGGGGCAAAAGGGATAGAGCAGTGGACAGGAATGCAGTTTTTGTTGGTTAACACTTTATTGGATTCCTTCATTCCTTCATTCATCACTTCATAAATACACAGTGGGCACCCACTTTGTGCCAGCCATAGATGAACTGCTCAGGACGCAGCAGTTACAGACACACACAAAAGCACAAAGTCCTATATTCTAGGAGATAAAAACTTAGTTTAAAAATGGTGCTTTGTATGGCTTATGAATATCCTTATTTCAGAAGTAAAAGCAAAAAAAAAAAAAAAGGTTTTTCAGAGAATTATGTCTTGGATAGATTAAATTTGTTTGAGGATGAAGAGCTATATCCAGTAGGCAGTTCAATGCATGGATTCAGGATGGAGGAGAGAAATCTGCATTGGAATTTTGCATTTTTAAGTTTTCAGTAATTATGTGATCATGGATGATATTGGTTTGAACAAGTCAACACGAAGGTATTTGTAGACCTGTAAGGGGCCCTGAACACAGACTGATAGCAAACACTATTGAAGGAGGCTGAGTATAAGAAGGAGAATGTTAAGTTACCAGAAGGGATGTGTTGTGTCCTTGAAGGAAAGAATGAGAGAGATCACAAAGGAAGAAGAGACCAGGGCTATCACACTTCCATGACAACCAGCAAGAGAAAGTCAAGGGTAACTTTGATGAGGGCGGTGTCAGCTAAACCTTCGAGTGAATTTTTTCTGTGGTATTCCCGTGAGGCCCATCCTACCTTACATTATCACAGTTTTAAGATATCTACTAATACTTGGTATGTCCCATCCTGTGAGACGAATGTTTTTTTCACATTTTTTCCTGTCTTCTGTGGTCTTTGATATGGTAGGGAATTGAATATAGATTTATGTCAAGGGCAAAGAATGGGAGTAGTGGAGAAACTGAAACAGAAGAAAATAGCCCTCCATTCTAGGCCAGTGGGAAGCAGGTAGAGAGAGAGGTCAGCTGTAGGAGGTGCTGAAATCTTTGTGTGTTTGGAAAGGTTAATAAACACTTTTCAAGATAAACCAACCACAGATTTTTTTTTTTCTGTCCCTATTTAAAGAGTGAAGCTTAGATTTGTTTCTTGAACACAAAGAAGGAGGATTTTTCTAAGTCTCATGTGTCGTGTGTTTGATCTTATATTCTCTGTCAGAGAAAGCACAGTTGTGGTGAAATTAGTCCAGAGGTTTTGGGCAGGATGGATTGGAGGATCACAGTCAGAAGGTTGGTGGTTGTATCAGCTAACCCCAGATAAAGGCTATACATTGAAAGGATTCAATTGATTCAAGGAAATATGGTGACCAAAATAGATGAGAAACATGGTGTCTCCAGGCCAAAAGAAATACTTGCACTTTTATCTGTTAAGTAGTTAGTAATAGCAGCCCAACAGTGCCTGACAGATGTCACTGTGTTTTCTGTTGAAAGTTAAAAATATCTAGCAGTCTCCTGTGAGTTCCCTGAAGCTCTGTAAGGTGACTTGGGTCACACGTTGGAAACCATAGGTTAATGCTGTGTGTTCTCATTTCTTCTTTTGGTATCAGAACAAATACTGCTCTCTGTGGTAATTGCTTGGTGATTTTCAGCCCTTTTGCTGGACTGAGTCTGCAGACTACACAAGCAGAGGGCCACATCCTTCTAGCCCTTCATTGTATCCCCTGCGCCCAGCATGGTGACTGGCTTGTGGCAGGGGGTCAATAACAAGTTGTCGAATTCATCCAAACTGTGAGTAGGTTAATCTCGTTAGTGTTTATATAAAATGCTAATTTATCTGTGTGTGTTTTTGAAGCCATAAATAAATTTCTGGCAGTTTTTTTTTTTAAAGATTTTATTTATTTATTTGATAGAGAGAGATTATAAGTAGGCAGAGAGAGAGAGGAGGAAGCAGGCTCCCTGCTGAGCAGAGAGCCCGATGCGGGACTCGATCCCAGGACCCTGAGATCATGACCTGAGCCGAAGGCAGCGGCTTAACCCACTGAGCCACCCAGGCGCCCCTTGCAGTTTTTTTTTATTGGATTCATTGTTACGGTCTGTGTGAGATCTGTTGACAACGTATGAGTAGAATGAATGCAGGTGCTAAAAAGGATTGTTTTCCTGCGTCTGCATAAGAGAAGGTGAATTCGATGAATGATCAGTTTGGGTACACTTTTGAGGGAATTGTGGTAGACAGGAGAATAATAACTGTAACGATAGTAAAAATTCACATAATACACTTAACTCATCTTATTCTCCAAACAGCTGTAGGAAGGATGATGCTTAATAAAGAAACCCCAGAGTTAGTGATTGATAACAACAGTTATTTTTTTTCTCTCAGAGTTGTGTGGATTGTCTGGTTCATTCTTCTCCTCCATGTGACACTGGCTACCAGATCCTGGGACACCTGCAGTCATCTAGGGTCTCGATTGGGCTGAAATGTCCAAGAGGACTCAGTTGATGCTGGCGCTTGGCTGACACTCTGTCCACAGAGACTTCTGCACCAGTGCACCTGTGTGTGGCCTCTGTGTGTGACTTGGATGTCTCACAGCATGGCGGCTGGGTTCTGAGAGGGAGTCTCGGAAGAGCAAGTGCTCTCAGACACCGAGGCAATAGTCAACGAGGATTGTTGCAATCTAGCCTCAGAAATCTAAGAATTCCTCTTCTGCCACGTTGCATTTATAAAGGCAAGTCACCAAAGCTAACCCAGATTCAAGGGGAGGGGTATTAGAGCCCAATTCTCAGTGAAAGAGGCAGCATGCATAAGAAGAGAGGAAATGAATTAAAAGTGGCCGTCTTTGACTCTCTGTTACACGCAGTTACTATTATTGTTCTTATTTTAGAAATGAGGTCATAGAGTCATGGAGAGGTTGGTGACTTAGTTTCACAGCTGAGAAATGCAGCAGCCAGGACTCAAGTTCACAGAGTCTGCTCCAGAGTCTGTGCTCTGCATCATGACCTGTACTGCCTCACCTCCGGCAGTCCCGTTCACTGTCATGCATGATTACACACGCACGCACGCACGCACACATACACATGGACACACACACAGACATTCAGCATATGTAGAGCTCATGATGGCAGTAATAATGCCTATAATACTTTGGTTTTACATCATTTATTAAAGTTCACATTGATCATTTCATATACACATAGAATGAATTTTTCTTCAGTAGTTTAATGTTGAAATAATTTTAAATTTAGAAAAACATTACAAGGATAGTACAGAAAGTTCTTGCATGTCACCCAACTTCCCCCAATTCTTACAGAAACATGGTACACTTATTAAAACTTAGAAATTGACATCAACACACTAAAGACTTTTTGGATTTCTAATGTCGTTTAATGCTCTCAGATCTAACCTAGGACATGAACTTGCATTCAGTCCTATCTCCCTAGTTTCCTCCCATGTGTGATGGTTTTTCAATCTCTCCTTGTTCTGTGTGATCTTGACATTTTTGAACAGTTCTGGTCAAGTGTTTCAAAGAATATCTCTTATTTGGTGTTTGCATGATGCTTTCTCATGGGTGTCATGGGTTCTGGATTTTGAGGGTGAGTACCACAGGGATAATATTAACATTGATTGCTTGGTTCCGGGGCTGTCTACCAAGTCGCCTTTCTGTAAACTTCCTGTCCTTCCTTCTCTACTGTATTCATAAAATGCGGGTTATTAAGTCCCTCCTATACTTTAGGAACTCCACTCATGCTCCGCCCACTGGAGGAAGTGATATTTAAAAATTTGTGAACATGTTAGAATGACCACCTCCGTTCATAAATATTTCAGAGACAGCCTCTGAAGCTATGCAAATATGATGCCACTCATAGAAGGAATTTGAACTTCTCTAGATTAATCCTGATTTTTCTCCTCAGATTTGAACTTGTAGCAATAAAATTTATTTTTATAATTATTTAATATTTTGTCTGTAAATGCTGTGGTATAGTGTCACAAAATGAAGGACCAAACCATAATCCAAGTAATTTCTTATCAACCTATGTATTCCCTCATATAATCTATTTACTAAAGTATAAAACATATTTAAAGTATATCGTTCATAACATTTTATCCATGTGTTTTTTTACTAGCTTTGCCTTAATGAATCACATCAAAATATGCATTCATCTTATATGCTTATATCAAAGTGTGTAATTCTGTGCAAGTGTTAGGCTTTAATGTTGTGCTTGAATAAATTCTGGATTGTTTTAAGTCATTAAGTTTTCTTTCTGTATTATATAATTGGTTTTCTACAAATACCAACTTTCTTAATTTAATTTATGGAGCATTGAAGTCAGAAAAAGTTTTTAAATTTCTGATGAAAACAGAGAAATATACCACACCTATCATAAGTAAGTCACAAGTGTTCAGTTCTTTTCTTAGTCCTTAAGAAACTATCCTAATCGTAGGATTCATATGACTTAATCTAAGATTCTATTTTAAATTAGTTTTTTTCTATACAGATGAAAGTGAGGATGTTGAAGCAGTGTCTGACTATTTAATAATTTGTTTTTAAGCTTAGAACCACTACTGTTATAGCAGAGGAAGGAAACAAAAACATTATTTTGTCAGGTAACAGTTAATTCAAAGTAGTTCTCATTTAAAAAGCAAAACAAGAGGGGCGCCTGGGTGGCTCAGTGGGTTAAAGCCTCTGCCTTCGGCTCAGGTCATGATCCCTGGGTCCTGGGATTGAGTCCTGCATTGGACTCTCTGTTGAGTGGGGGAGCCTGCTTCCCCCTCTCTCTCTGCCTGCCTCTCTGCCTGCTTGTGATCTCTGCCAAATAAATAAATAAATAAATCTTAAAAAAAAAAAAAAGGCAAAACAAGAGCATAAGGGGAAGTACAATTATTATTAAAGTAGGGAAGTTTTGAAAATAATTTAGCATTAGTATTACCTTTTCTGAGTTTTCTTTCATTGTTGCTGATAATTTAGGACAATATATTTTTTCAAATGTATATTAGAGACATTGGTTTTTACCAATTATGCATTGATTTTACTTAATATATTCAGAACAAAACAAATGTATATTTTTAGAATGTCAGTCACTGAATCATCATTTCTGTTTGTAAATAGTATTTTAGCAGTTCAAACAATAACATATACTAAGAGAAGAAATGAAAATAATTGTTTTCACTACTTAATTTTGCAAATCATTTGTTAGCTGTGTCCTTAAGGCATATGCAAAAATGCAATTTATGCTATTATGGCATATAAATTATTAAAATATATAATGTAATTTGTACAACTTGTCTGTAATTTCTGTAATTGCAGATATTCTGGGATAATAAAGTGCTATTTTTTATTTGGTTTATTCTACTGGTTAATCAAATGTGATGAATTTGTATAGACAGGAGAGTTTTACTCATTTACTAAATTGTTTATCAGAGAACCATCAAACATATAATGATAACATTATTTCTGTATTCCAAGAACAAATGACTAAGTAGGAGAGAGTCATAAATGTGAACTCCTACCTTATAAGACTGGGTATGGTTTTCTTAGTTTTCTTTCCATTGGGATTTCAGGGAGTTTCCACACAAATGTGATTCTTTTTTTGTGAACGTTTAAGGGTAGTTAAGATTTTGAAAGGTAGAGATTGGTGAGATGATAATCCATCACTCTTCCACTGCTAAGAGGAACAGTCTTAGCAAAAAGCCCACGGTAGGTAAGGAAAAAGAATTTTGAGAAACTTGGAAGGTCCTTGTGTAGAACCAGGGTATATGGAAGAGTAGTTTGTGAAATAAAATTGGGGCCAGATGATTGGAAGCTTTGGGTCTAACCTTTTTTTAAAAAAAAAAAAACAGCAGAACTTGGTAATTAAGTGATGATGCTTGTTATGGTTGGCACCGATTCAGCCTTCCTACATTCTAGAGCTTGCAACAATCCAATTAGATAGATGCCAGGAGGATTTCTACATATTGTAGTTGAGAAACTTGAGGCTTGGACAGGGGTCATTACTTGCCCCTCTGCTGAAAACCATTCATTATAGAACATGACTTTTGGATCTTTATGAAAGTAGGAGTTGTAAAGCCATGCATTAGGAGAGAAGGATTCAGAAATGCACACTGGAGAAGAATTTGTGGTCAGTAAAGAAGTGTTTCCAGCCATCTACATATCTGTTTTGGAATCCTAATGTTAATGGAATAATAGGGATGTGGGGAGATTGGGCAGACAGTGTCTCACGGCACTGGCAGAACTTGATAGATGACCGATTGGATGTCTTGGGAGTACGGAAGGAAAGGACCAGAATCGTGGTATGATTTTGATTTGATAGTGATGGACCTCTTACTATGAAATAAAAGGTGAGTTTAATTTTTCTTAATTTATTTTTTTTAAAGACTTTATTTATTTATTTGACAGAGAAAGATCACAAGTAGGTCCAGAGGCAGGCAGAGTAAGAGGGGAGAAGCAGGCTCGCCGCTGAGCAGAGAGCCCAATGTGGGGCTCGATCCCAGGACCCGGGGATCATGACCTGAGCTGAAGGCAGAGGCTTTAACCCACTGAGCCACCCAGGTACCCGTGAGTTTAATTTTATACAGGGACTTTGCCCTGGGGAGTCATCCAGATGGCCGTGTTGGGCTGTGTGTATAGGGCCCGAAGCATTTAGAAATGTGAACATGAATCTCAAGTGAAAGATGGAAGATTGGGAAGAAATTCAAATAATCTGCATAGAGACAATAATGAAAGGTTTGGGTTGGAGAATATCAGAGACAGAGACGGGACTGAGGAAGGGATCGAAATTCAGTGCATGTCCATGATCAGAAAACAAAAGGAGTTCAGAAAGGAAGGGGTTTTAGGAAGCTGGAAAGGGCTGAGCACGAGCCCAAAGTAATTTCAGATACAGAAATTACGATGTCATTAACGATATCTGAAATGTCTTTCCTCTTCCTGCTTCATAATCTTTGCAACACAGTGGAGGAGCCATGGGTCCCCTGCCCTGCCCCCCTTCCCTTCATGTCCTCAGGGCATCCACGCAGACCACTCAGGTTCCTTTTTGCTGTTTGAGTCTCCAGGGGGAAAATGTATGTGCTTCTGTGGTCTTATTTCCCCACTCTGGGTGTCATTTGAGTGATGGTATGAAAACGAAGTGAATGTTATGGTTGTCTTGTTTCATTTTTGATTTTTATTACTGTGCCTGAGGCCCGTTGCTTCATTTTTAAGCTGTTTTTATACAACTCTGAGTCATTCGGTGCTGCTGGTGATGAGCTGTGGATTTCATTTTCCTGCGTCTCCAAACACCTTGTCCTTCTGGCTGAGACTGAGCGTATGTTCCTGAGATCCCTGAATTCCTCAACCGCAGGCTGGTCTTTTGTGCACATGTTAGGACTTCACCTGACTCATCTGAGTATTTGGAACTGAAACATTGGCTCAGAACTACCCCCAGAAAGGTGTATTGTAGACGGGCGACAACAAACTCACTGATTTGGGAGATAGGGAACACTTTGGGAACAGATTGTGAAATTGGTTTCCTCGTTTCTCTAAAGCTTCATGGTATCCAGATAGTCTAGGTATTATTCAGAAAACATTAGCTGTTGTGTGTTAGGGAAATTCAAATTGTCATACAATTCAAGATAATTCCTAAAATATTTTATGGTTAAGCCAAAACAGTGAGGATAAGGAAACAAAGACAGGCGTGAGTGTGCATGTGTTGGAGGTGGCGTTTTTGTACACCCATGCATCGGATGCTCACCACACCTGTATGTTTACTGAACAACCCTTGTTGACCTCCTGCTCTGTGCCAGACTCTTGGGTTGAACAGAAGTGACAGAAAGCTCTGGTCTTGCACATACGTGCTTCCTTTTGCAGACTAAGAACCTGAACCTCAGACAGGTAGTCAGTTTATGAGAAGTTAGAGCATGCGCTAAGATGGTGTTTCTTCTGACTACGAAAATGTTCTTTCCACTGAGGGTGCCCCCGCTCTAAGTTGTTGTATGTTACTACAGTTTCATTTTGTTTTCCAAAATGAATACAAATGTATTGTCTCCTTTGAAAGAAGCCACTCTTTTCACAAAGCATATTAATTTTGAACTCCTGTTTCTCCCTTATTTCCTTTGAACTATTTCACCTTCGTATTTCCTTCCTAAGAATATATGGGGACTAGCCTGTTCGGTAAGGTCACACCACTGCTCGAGCTGTGTCTTTGTTGTCAAAGTGAAGAAAGAGCCACAGAGTTGCTAATTTTTTTTTTAAAGATTTTATTTATTTTTTTGACAGAGAGAGATCACAAGTAGGCAGAGAGGCAGGCAGAGAGAGAGGGGGAAGCAGGCTCCCTGCTGAGCAGAGAGCCCAATGCGGGACTTGATCCCAGGACCCTGAGATCATGACCTGAGCCGAAGGCAGCGGCTTAACCCACTGAGCCACCCAGGCGCCCATAGAGTTGCTAATTTTTATCCCATTTAACAGAAAAGTCTTTTCAGATGTCTTAATTGATCTTCCGTGGCCTCTGCTTCCAGAGCTGTGTGGAGCAGGTTGGCGCCCAGTCTAGCGTGTGATGGTGGTTTGTATTCTGGAGGGCCACGATGCCGGAGAAGCTGTGTAAGAACAGTGCCGCACGGCAAACATGCATTCCCGTTGCCCGCATACGCCTGCCAACTTACCTGGGACGTGCTGGAGTGCCATCCCCTCTCCGAAGCCCTACCTTGTGCTGGAGAAAAGAATGAGGTTGCTCTATAGGGAGCGGCCGGGGAGCATGTTCCCTATGCATCCTCAAACCAAAACAAAATAGAAATCACTCTCCATGCCCATGTTACTTTAAACATATTTTTATAAGTAAAGGTGTATCTGCAGAGCCTTAAAGATCAAATGGTTAGCAGTCATTCGGTCAAGCTAGGTAAGATTAAAAGGCGGTATCATGAGAAACAGCAGTGTGCCCAGGGCTAGATGGAGAACCAGAGCTGGCGAGGCCACGTGCAGAGTGTGAAACCATTCTGCTGTCGTTTTTCACAAACATGTTGCGAACTTGATGGCGATCTTTCTGCTGGAATATAATTTTATAGGATGGATTTTACCTCAGTTACCAGCAGAGTTGTAAATAAAGAATTAACGAATTTTATTTTAGTTGTATAATAAAAATGTAATAATATTTATGTTGTATGCATATTTATATAGAAATGTATATGTTATTAATATTTGATTATGCTATTGATACATTTATATAATTATGTAATAGATGATGTATTTTATATATAATAATGTTGCTATTTTTTATATATTATGGATCTATATTATTGAAGAAAGGATTAGTAGGTGATCACAATCAAAATGTCATAGTAAGTGGAAAGCAAATTGAGGAATCTTTTTTTTTTTTTAAGATTTTATTTATTTATTTGACAGACAGAAATCACAAGTAGGCAGAGAGGCAGGCAGAGAGAGAGAGAGAGAAGCAGGCCCCCTGCTGAGCAGAGAACCTGATGCGGGATTCGATCCTAGGACTCTGGGATCATGACCTGAGCCGAAGGCAGAGGCTTTAACCCACTGAGCCACCCAGGCACCCAAATTGAGGAATCTTTAATGAACAAATCTCTGTGCTGTTTGGTTTTTTCTTACCTCCAGTTTTTTTTTTTTTTTTTTTGTCCTTATCTTAAATATGTAGCTGGACGAGCACAGTAGAACTGGACTATCGGAAAAATGTCGGTGACTGGTTTTAAGTATTTTCCAGGCTTCCTATGATCAGGGTACTAGTTACAGCTTAGATTAAATGCTGCACATTACTGCAGGATAATTCTAACCATGGGAAATCTTGATGCTGTAAGAAAATAGTTCTGGTGGGCCTGCCCTACTGATCTTCTAGTTATGCCCTGACATCTGTGAATAAGGGTTAGAGCTGAACTGGAGCTGGAAGGAGAGAGAAGTAAGCAGGTGGATGCAAAGCTTTGTGGTAAAAGCAGTGAGAAGCAAGTAAGTAGGTGCTAAGGAAAGCAGTAGACGGGATTACTGCTCTATAAATACCAAGTGGATTCATCAAAGACCTTCTTTTAAATGTCAAATGGTTCTTCAAAGAGAATGAGATCTTGTCATTTGTAATGACGTGGATGGGGCTAGAGTGTATTATGCTCAACAAAGTAAGTCGGTCAGAAAAAGGCAAATACCATACAATTTCACTCATATGTGGAATTTAAGAAATAAAACAGATGAACATAAGGGAAGGGGAGAAAAAAGAGCGAAAAGCAAACCATAAACGACTCTTAACTTTAGAGAACAAACTGAAGGTTGATGGAGGGAGGTGGGTGGGGTTGGGTTGAGTAGTATTAAGGAGGGCACTTGTATACTTACCTGGCAGGGGAGATACCATGATCACGAAGGTGGTTTTCCCAGGGCGAGGCTTATCCATTGCACTCCGGATGTGCTGACCCCTGCAATTTCCCCAAATGTGGGAAACTCGACTGCATAATTTGTGGTAGTGGGGGACTGCGTTCGCGCTTTCCCCTGAAAAAAAAAAAAAGGAGGGCACTTGTGCTGGGCACTGGGTGTTACATGTAAGTGATGAATCACTAAATTCTACTCCTGAAACCGACATTATACTTGATGTTAACTAACTAGAATTTGAATAAAAATTGGGAAAAAAAAAGAAAAAATAGAAATGTCAAATTTTTATTTCTAGTTTAGTTCTATTAGGTAAGTAAAGTGTATAAAGCAAAGACAGTTACAATGATCAGTAATGACAGTTACAATCTCTCTCTCAGCCTCTGCTCCCCACCCCAAATGGATGGATAAATCTTAAAAAAAAAAAAAAAAAACCCTAAAAAAATTTTTCATTACTTATTTTTCACAGTTTTCCCACAACAGAATGAGATCTGCTTTTTTCTAAGAAAACTGAATAATTTCTGTGCTCTTCATCATCTGTAGATAATATATTGGACACATTATTGAATTCTAGTAACATTGGAGTAAAGGCTTAAGATTATATGTTTAATATATTCATTTATGTGAATTTAATATGCTGTTAGGAAGTTAATTCTATTCAAAATTTGCAATGTTTTGATATTTTCTAATTAAAAATTAGAAATTACTAATTACAAAATATGAAGTCTAACCCTGTAACTTACAAGACAAGTAGACATAACACACTTTAGGAGTCTTGAAGAGAAAATTTATATTCTAATTTTTGTACAAATTTAGTAAAGAGGAGAATGTTCCCTCTCTGATAACTTTATGTTATATAGAGAAATAACTTCATGGGTGAGTTTATATCAATAAAAATATATTCCTTATAGAATTTACTGAACATCTACTATATGTCAGGGAGTAAGATATGTAGTTTTATTTATTAAAATTCCAGATTAGGTCATATTGAACCCATTAGCAAAGACTCTGAAAGGCTGAGTGCTGTTTTGTTTATAAAGACAATTAAGCAAAAACCTAGGATCATCAGCTCTAGCTAATAGAGTAGACCACTTATTGAATCTAGTCTCACAGCCAATAATGGCCAGAACTATTCAGTCCCAAGCCTGTCTCCCTACAAAGACTCCCATTGCCATAATGGCAGTGCCCAGTCTCACTGTCTTGCTTCTACTTATTCTCTTCTCTACCACAGTCTTCCCCCACTCATCATTCCATAGCTACGAGGAAGGTCTAAAATAAAATTGGGAGTTTGTAAATGTTGTCATTAAAAATACATATTATCTTTGTTTCTTCGCTTTGGGGCAAGAATTTCTCAATAGAGAGCTTGCTGTCAGAATTGGAGCTAGTGGATAGGCCTTGACAAGGATGTGGTTTAAAGACGTCCATCCCTACTAGGTCCACCATTTCAGTTCATATACTTTCATTTTCCCTTTGTTTCCAAAATGGCCACTTATTTTACATACCTAATCCTTTGTATATATTAAAATATATTAGCAGTTTTAAAAATTATAGTAGGCGATGGATATGTAAGTGTGAACTTGAATGGTGACCTTCTGTAAGGAAAATGCAACTTTGTTAGGAAACTAAATATACAATGAAACTAAGTATTATTGAGGTGAGGATTCTTACTCTTCCCATTCATGAAATTGATTTCCCAGGGCAGCTTCTCAGTCATTGCTAACTCTTGTCATGCTTCCAAGATCAATGTTTGAATATATTAGAGACTGAATAAGTTAAAAGATGCTCAGAGATCCCTTACACACCTGACTTTTTTGGCAGCAGCTCAAGTTTTACATCATGAATCAGCACAGTTTGCTCTTTCAGACACTGAGTTTCTGTTACTCCTTCCAGATTGCCTTCCTCACATCAAGGTTGGCTGGGTCTTTGTTTGGAAGCCAAGTGGGAAGATACATTTGCTCTTACTGTCAGTTACATGAAAAAGGCACATTAACCTAATTCTCCGTGGAATTTACATATAAATTGGCTTAACACAGGGGGTAAGTCAGTTCAGAATAGGACACTTTTAGGATAGATGCTTAGATAATATCGAATTGAAATTTTTATCTAAGAAAGTTTTATTAGGGTTCTTGCTGTTTAAAAAGTTCAGCTGGGTACATTTAAAGATCAAATTGGCTTTATTCAATGATTCTTGAATTGGACAGCTTTTCATCTAACAAGTAGAAAGGAGCTCCAAAGAGCCATACAAAATGGGATACTTTTATAGTCAGAAGGGGCAGGGACAAGGAGAAGTGGCTTACCTCATCTTTCAGGGATGGGAAGGGGTCTATCAGGTCACTTACTACAGCTGACAGGGAATTTTGGACTGACAGGTTGAGATACATTCCTGGAGGAGGATAAAATTGCAGTTAAGTTAGTTTTGGTTTGGTGACATGGCCTTAGCACAAGTGACTCCATTTTGAGTACCCACATATACATATATATATGTTGTATATGGGCCCTATATATGTGTGTGTGTGTGTGTGTGTGTGTGTATTTAACATTGCTTTAGATCTTTTTGAAAAAGAGTTTTCTCATTAGAGTGTTACCTCTTTTATTTTCCCTTTAAAAAAATCCTTTGTTTCAACTTCTTGCAATTTTGATGGTAATTTTCACACTACAAATTAGTGTTGATATCACATTTATTGTGCTCTTGAAATTTTGTAATCTGAAAATTTCCTTGAACTCAGTGTCAGTCGATTAGTGTCTTTTGACATTTTTACTTTTTCCCTCAAGCTTTTCTTCTTAGTGTTCTAGTCCAGCGTCAGTCTATACAGAGTAAAATACAACCTCTCTTTTTGTGCTTTCATCCCAAATGGCCTGATTTATAGATCTATAACTTGGGTTTTCACAGCACATTAATCCAAGGTGGTAGAAAAAAAAATTCACTCTTTTTAAAAACCTTTAATTAGCTTTTCTAAAGAAAGTAGATTATGTTTTGGAGTGTATTTCACACATGACTTGCTTTATAATAATTTATATGTTTTTTATATCATCAGAAAATTTCCCAATTTCTCTTTTAATTGTTTTGAAATTCGGTAGATAGAACTTTGCATGCCCTTTCACGGACTATGAAATCAAGGTTTTTTTTTTTTTTTTTTTTTTTTTTAAAGATCTTATTTATTTATGTATTTGACAGAGAGAAAGGTCATGAGTAGGCAGAGCGGCAGGCAGAGAGGCAGACAGAGAGAGAGGCAGAGAGAGAGGCGGGAAGCAGGCTCCCTGTTGAGCAGAGAACCTGATGCAGGGCTCGATCCCAGGACCCTGAGACCATGACCCAAGCCGAATGTAGAGGCTTAACCCACTGAGCCACCCAGGTGCCCCGAAAACAAGGTGTTTGGGAATGAAGCTGTCATTTCTTTTCCTCTGCTGTGTGAATTTTTTTCATGCTATTTTAAAATACAAAATACTGGGGCGCCTGGGTGGCTCAGTGGTTAAGCCTCTGCCTTCGGCTCAGGTCATGATCTCAGGGTCCTGGGATCGAGTCCCACATCGGGCTCTCTGCTCAGCGGGGAGCCTGCTTCCCTCTCTCTCTCTCTGCCTGCCTCTCGGTCTGCTTGTGATCTCTCTCTGTCAAATAAATAAATAAAATCTTAAAAAAAAATACAAAATATTTGGTAGTAATAGGAGAGAACTAAAAATTACTACCAAGTACATGTATATCCAATGCCAGAATGAAATCTTGCCCTTTGCAATGATGTGGTTGGAGCTGGAGTATATGGTGCTAAGCAAAATAACTCAGAGAAAGACAAATACCATATGATTTCACTCATATATGGAATTTAAGAAACAAAACATGAACATAGGGGGAAAAGAGAGAGAGAGAGACACCATCAAACAGACTCTTAAGTATAGAAAACTAACTGAGAATTGTTGGAGGGGAGATGGGCAGGGGGGTTGGGTTAAACAAGCTTAAGGAGAGCATTTGTGATGAGCACTGGGTGTTATATTAAGTGGTGAATCACTAAGTTCTAGTCCTGAAACTAATATTATACTATATGTTAACTAACTGGAATTTAAATAAAAACTTGGAAGGAAAAAAAATACACGGAGACTGACAGAATTCCATTGTATATATTCCAGTATTTATTAGAGAATGAAATGATCGCTTATAGAACTATGGTAACCAAAAAAGATGATACATTTTATTGTATTGTTCTTGAAAATATTATGACTACATTTACACACTTGTTGCATAGTTTATAGATAAACATTGACCTTGGACACAACAATGGGTTGGGTGCAAGATAAGGGAGGTATAACCATAATCTCTACTGGAAATGCATTCAGAACCCCCGATTGTGTGTCAAAGGAACGTGTTATAGATGAAAAAAATTGCTATCAAGCTGAAACAACACTGATTTTTAAGTAGGATCTTAGAGACAAACTTTTTCTTTTTCCGTTTGTGTCTTTCGTGGCTACAGAATATCAAGGGTCCTCCTCAGGTGTGTGTTTTATACCTGATTGGGTCTACATTCCTCAACTTCTTGAAATTTCATGAGGTTAGTATTGTTTATTTGACACAAAGATATTTTTCTTTACTGCAAATATTTTTTCAACTGCAAACATTTTGACAGTATCCAGACTTGCAAAGCTGTAGACCAACTATCAGTACATCCAAAGATTTCAGCCTAACGTGAGATCTAGTAAGGGTATAAACCTCAGCCATGGTACATCTTACACATTCACACAGACAGAAAATAAGAATATTAGTACTACGTAATTCTGTTCACCTTATATCCTGATTTTAGTTTATATCCATGTGAGAATATAGTCTGGCCACAATTTATGGGCATTTTTAGTTGAAACAATGAAGGAACAAATTTAACCTATTGATGAGTGTTTGAGAATGTATTTTTTAATATATCATTAGTTTTATAAATTCAAAGATAGAAAATAACTATTTTTACCTAATCCTTTTTTAGTGATTTGTCAGCTGTTTCCTCTTTCAATTATCCTTTATTTACTCCTCTTTCAATTATCCTTTATTTACAATCATGACTATAACATGAGGTTTTTCTAACCAGTTGATTGTAGTATAATGATCAAATCTTGCCATTGATAATTATTCTTTGCTGTATGGTTCAGTTATTACAAGGGTCTTATCTTTATTTTATGATACTGTTCCTTGTATAAAATACTCGTGAAATTCACTCATGACTTAAATTATTTTATCTAAAAAGCTCGGTACTCAGTTGTTTTCAGTTTCTCTTTGGAACTTATGTATTGTTGAATTCTATGACAAAATACAGTACCAAAGTTGAGTTCTTTTAGTTATTTAGATTGGCTTTATTATTTGATTGTGTTAATGTCTGTTTGTCAACATATATTTTGAATAATGTATGTCACTCTTAGTGTATTAGTACACTAATAATGTCATTAGTGTTCTATAGATTGGGTGAGGAAGGGATTCTAATGACATACTATTTGGAAGGATTTATATTTTGTATGAAAAAATGAATAAGTTAATTGATACTTTGAAGTAATTACCAGGTCAAGTTATATTAGACACTGTATTATTAACCCAATGGTTAATAGCTGACCTTTTGGGAGACTTTCAGTACAGTAAGAGGGAGAAACAAGATAAACTCCATTGCAGTTTCCTCCTCATTGGGCTTCATACACACAAACTGGGTGGTCATGCTTTTATTAGAGAAATATCTAAGTTGAAAACAGTGATATTGACAGAACTCTGATCTATAGACCTTGATTATCCTTAGTGGACATTAGATACAGGGGTTTTCAGTTTTGCTGATGAACTTCAAGATTTGTTGGGCAACAAAGTTGATAGAACTGGGTTTCATTACTTTGATATGTAAATTAAAGAAATAATTAAGGGAATTTTGTTTACTTCATTTCAGTTAATTTCGATTGAGCGATTTATTTTCAAAAATATTTATGAAATGGTGGAATATTTTGGTTTTGACATTTAGCTTATTGAAAAATTTCTTTTCTGTTTGTGGAGATAAAGGCTTTGTTATTCAGGTTTTGGTGTACTGAAATGAAAGCTCAGGCAAGCCTTTTGTCTGAAGAGAACTATTGCTTTTACATTAGCTAGTGCTGTGTTTCTATGGAAACTGCAGGACTCTGAGGTATAGAGGTTTTGGTCCAACAATGCACAGCGATAGCCAATCAGAATTTCTTTTGCTGTCCAACCCATTAACATATAACTGATTTCACTTGCTCTCTGAGGAATGCAGATGCAATTCCATTAATTTTCCCCACATAATGTGCATATGGCATTTTGTACCAAATTAGTATTTAATATTAGTTAACACAAACCATCATTTTAAAAGATAATTTTATAGATACAAAATCAGTATATACTGTGAGCATTCTCCTTTTTTATATCAGATAAAAATATTTACTTGAATTTGAATATTGAGGTTTTATTTCTTTTTTTGTTTGCTACCAGTTGAGGTCAATAAGCTCTCCTCTTTTTTATATTTACTATGAAGATGCAATATGGCGTCTGTTGTTAATTTCAGTGCAAGCCATTTATTATGTTTAAGGCTGTGAGCACATAAGGAAAGACATTGTTTTCTCCTGAATACTTCATAGCTAATGCTGATCTTATTCCTTGATGTGACATAAAGATGGTAGTGATTAATAAGCTTTGAACATAGAAAATTGATTTCCTGCACAGTCATCCAACTTTTTCAATACGAAGATGGCCGGTAAACATTTGCTTATATGAGCTGGTAGAGAATGTCCCTCGGCATATGTGGGATCTGCCCCAATGTGTCATTGGACAGGCTTTTTGAATGAAGATACAGACTTCCAGATATCACTTCCAAATATGGAAGTGTTTTGGTTCATTAAGTAATCAGAAAGGACTTTCAGTATGCTGATTTATACCAGCGCCCTAATGAAGCCTGAGGCTGAATTATTGACCAAGAAGTTACTGAGGAAATTCAAGACACCTTGATGTGTAAGCACATTACTTTGTATTTTTGGACTTTGCCAGCTTCCCTTTCCCTTCTGAATACTAGGTAGTTATTTTTAGTCCTGTAGGATGAATATCTTTCTCTCTGTACCTCTCTTGTTCTTTTTCAGCATGTAACAAGTAGGTAGAGAGAGAAACCATGGCATCTTTGAATGACGTCATGAAGAGAGAAGAAGAAGAGAGATGCTAACCCCAGAGGATGTGAAACCTGAGACCAGAATCTGTCCTGAGATTTCTCTTCCCTTTGTTTTTGCTTTTGTTTTTCTTAGTTCCTCTTTCCCCCAGAACAAGTGGATAAAAGACAGAGGGCCTGAGGCTCAAAACTGATACAATGATAGGAAGGCAAGTTAGTTTGTTTCCAGGAGGGCCATGTGGATTGGGATAGGCTGAAGCTTCTTCCCCTGCCATCCGCTTGTGACATTTCTGGATGAAACATGGTGACACAGGCCATGACAGAATTCTGCCAGTGAGACACCATTCTAAGCACACAACATATTTCTTTTCTCATATTGCTCTTTCTTCTCTATACCCTCTTGGCCTTTAGCCTTTCCTGATGCTTTTATTCCAACTAAAGCCTCTTTCAAAGTGGTTTTTGCTCAGCATTCATCCCTTTCCTTCCAATTAAAAACTGGCATTTACCAAGGGTGACTACAGGAGCAGTACTTGAAGTGATAATAAGTTTGATTGACAGAGATGCTGACCCCAGGAAGGGGCTCGTGTCAGTAGCCCCAAGAGGGGGTGTGGGGAAATATTCATGAGTTAAGATACCCTTTTTCTTCCTCTTGTGGTGGACTGGGAAGATCAATAAACGTGTACTGAACAGAAGAATAAGAGAAAAGGCAACTCTTAGTAATGCACAGGAGAACAGGACAGAAGCAAGAACCTGAAATCAATCTGGTGAACTCGCACATCAGTCAAAATTAATTCAGATTAATGGCAATAAATAAAATTTATTTAAAATTTTAGAGGAGTATAGAGGAGTATAGAGGAGTAACTCACTGAGGTTTGAGTCGGTGGAGTTGATTAGATTGTGATGAGGTAAAACCATTCCATTTATTCAAAACACTAAGGGCAGAGATGTTGTCTGTCTTGTGTGCTACTGTATATCTCGCTCCTAGCTCCATGACTACTGCATGAGAGCCATAGTAAATATCCTCGAATTAAGGAATAAACAAATGACTTATTTATTTATACAGTTGCAATGTAATCACTGGCACTCTGTTTTCTTTTTATTTGAATTTGTCTTTGCTTTCTCCATGCTTTCATTGTTTTATGTCTTATAACTATCTCTCACAGTGTTTGTAGACAATTTATGAAACTGAACACAAAAGCATTGAAGTCCCTGAAAGATCTTAATCAATGAGAATGACAAAATCTAGTTTGAATTTGTTGAATTTCATGTATGGGCTGCAGGGTTGGGAATAAACAGCAATAAAAGAAGCAGAAGTTGGGGAACTATAGCCACAGTCAAGGTGAGAAAGATTAGAATAGATAAAATGGTTCTTAACATACACACCCACAGCCTAGAGCAAACAAAGAGACGTTACATATTTTAGAGAGGTAACTGCTGGATATATATTCAGGTAGACATCTAGATCTTTTTCAAGAAGTATTTTTTCTTTCTTTCTTTTTCTTTAAGTTTCCTTGCCACTTGCTTCATTCTTCAGAAGGCAGAGGAAACTGTTCTCAGTACTGGTGAATAAGGGTTGTGCCCTGGATGAAGGCATTTCAGGAGAAATCAGGTTATTACGGTTAGCTTTGAGGAAGGCTGGGGAGAGAGAGCGAAAGCAGGGTAATACCTGAACACGTGTGGATATGAAGGCTAAGGAACCGACTGGAAGAGAGGGAGTAAATCCGCAGCAGGGGGATTATGGAATGATGTGGGAAGGATCTTATGAGGGCACAGGACCCCCATAAGGAAATTGTGCAGGGGAAGCTTGTGCTAGCACAAATATAGCACGTGTAAAATCCTGAAGAAAGAGAACTGAAAGCAAATCAAGGTTAGGAGAGCATGGAGAGCGAAGAGGAGGGGGGGGGGATGCGGCCGGACGCTAAGCAGGTGCCCTGGGTGGAATTTATAAGCCATTCTAAGAAGCTTGAAATTCATCGGAGGCTGGGAAAACCTCTTAGAAAATGTTTTAATAACATAAATGGTATGTTAAAGTTGGCATTTTGGAAATCCCACCGGCTGCAGCAAGATGAGATTAAGAGCTAGAAGATTATAGGTTGGTAAGACTGGTGGCCATAGGGCTCATAAAAGGATCTCCGTGCTGCTTTTGCAACGCCGAAAGTCAAGATGGCAGGCCAAAGGTTCTGGGGTAATTATAACATCCATCATGCTACTCTTTTAGAAATCATTCTAGCGGAATGTCGCTTAGAAATAAAATTTAGCCCTTTGAGGAGACTGCTAATCTATTGAGACTATGTAGTTTTTTTCTTAACTCTTAATATATGAGTTTAGTATTTTCTGGACATTAATTTTCCACTGGAAGAAAAACTAAAAATATGAAATATAACAGAATGAAAACAGCAGGCAAGTTTAGCGTTTACTCTAAGTATGGTGGTCCATTGCCAGGCCCTCTTGGGTCCAATGACAAATTAAGAAAAAGGATGCGGAGATACAGAATTTATTTGGTAAGTGGTGGCTCATCTTACAACCTAATGGTCTAAAAGTTGGCCAGCATGCAGCCCTGGGCTTCCTGGGCCTGACCAAGACATCACTTGGGGCTGCCTGGATCGCCTACCATGGGGTGAACCACCAGGAATCACAGAGAGGCTGGGGAGAGAATCACAGAGAGGCTGGGGAGAAGGTTGCATGCACTTGTAACTGTGAACTCCTCTCCATCTTGGCTACGGTTGATTTCCTGCTCTGTTGGATCGTTTCTCTCATCATCATCATCATTTCTCTCTCACAACTCCCTTCTCTCCCAGGCTTGTCTTTATGTTAAATTCAGTGAAACACTCCAAGAAGTGTTTGTTGTTGTTTTGCTTTTGCATTATCTTATTTATTTTTATAGGGGAAGGGAAATTATCCTTATTTTGTAGATGAGGCTTACAAAGATGATGTGGTTTATCCAAATTCATGTCACTACTTGTTTGAATACTTTCACTGGAAGTCAAGATTTAAACCCCAGATTGTTTGAAAATAAGGTAATACACAATCCCGGTTAAGTAAACTGTCTTTAAATTAACCATCTATTATTTAGGAATATAATAGGTATTTCTAAAAACTCCCTTTCAAATAATACTTGATTTTCTTCTTTTGCATGTTTATATTTACCTGTGAATATTTTTATTCTGAATGATAAATAGTGCTCAGATATTTAGACTCAACTTCTGTAATAAGTGTATGGTATATTATACAATAAAAAATTTTAAATGCACAAACTACTTTTATTGATCACAAACTGAGTTTGTAGGCAAATGGACCTTTTTTTTTTTTTTTTTTTTTGGTTGGGCTTTACGTTCACTATACCTTTTTTATTTTTGAGTTCAGTCACTATATAGAAGTAAATTTTTTAGTTTCTTTTCTCTTTGTTTGCTCCTAAATCCGCAAGAAATGTAATAGCCACTTACAATTCCCCAACAGACCATCTCTTTATCCTGTGTTTGCAATATATGGCATGTAAGACATTTTCAGAGTTTATATGTTCTTCCAGTGGAAGAAATCCGGAAGGCACAACCTGCCTCATCAGTGACACAAAACTGGCATGATTCTTTTTTTCTAGACTGCTCTGTACCCTTTTATGTAATGTTCACAGTCTAAAAATAGAGTCTGTTCTTAAAGCACTTTCGAGCGTTTCATATCGCTCCCTGTGTTCATCAAGGTGAAAGCTCTTTCTTAGAATTATACTTGTCAGACTAAGCACCATTATGTTGTAATCAAGTAGTAATTCAAAATCAGGTGATAATTAGAATAGAAATTCTTCCACTTTCTAGATAAACATGAAGCATATTGTTTTTAATGGAAATTCTGATTTAGCTGTGTTTTTAACCTTAGCTGTAGGCTTGAGTATGAAAATTCTGTCCATTTTGGAAAATGGTTCACTAAATGTTTAACCCTTAAACTGAAAAATGTGATTCCTGCCTTGAATCTCCTGTTTCTGGCATATATGGCTTTGTGGGCATCTCCTGCACAAAGGGTTTCTATTTTCCTCTGGTGGTAGGGACCTGGAGGCCTTTGAATGTTCTAGAGTGAACCATCCACTCTGTACCAGTATTACAAGTCTAAATTCATGGGTGCCAAGCCTGTGTCTGATGAGTGTACTGCACTAAACCCCAAATTTCTGGCTAGCCCATGTAATGAACAAAACAGAGAGGAAATGGCAAAACCCCTCAGATGTGTTATTCTTCACAAACGGAAGCCTCACAACAGTCACATATTTGATGTGACAGCGACCCATAGAAATATAGTTGATTTCATAAAATATCTGCTACAAAAAGAGAAATAAAATGTGAAAACGGTTCCCTCTGAGAACACGTTATTTTCTAAATATGTTTGTTTTCTGGTTGTAAGGCTACTGAGTGAATTCGTGAAGGATCTTTGGAGGTTTTGATGGTGAAGCAGCCCAGTCAGGGGTTTCTGGTTTTGGCAGAGGTCTACTGTACGTAGTGCAAACACATTTTCCTTGGCCAGGCTGCAAGCAGCTTTCATGTATAGAGAAGTCATCTTCCTGTTCCCCACAGGAGTGTCACCTCACCACAACATATGTAGCTCTATTCTGCCAGAAAGGGGGCAGATTTTTAATCTTGGCTTTCAAAAAGCTATTCCATCTGTAGCTTTTGATCTTCTCTATAAATTCTCTAGTTTCTTTTAAAAGAATGGTATGTGTCTTCAGGAGAACTCACGTGCCTGCTGAATGTTTAAACAGTTCTGATAGATTTTATTTCAAGAAACTGTGTCAGACTCCTTAATTATAAAAAGAAAGAAAGAAGAGAGTTGTCATCTTTACCTCTCATTGCGTATTCTCTTCGTGCCCAGAAAGGCAATGGTGGAAAGCCAACCAGTTGGTTCATTAACCACTGAAAGGTCATGATTACGGCAGCAAACGCAGGAGTAAAGAGTGAGTGGACACACTGATACTCCAACACACCCCTGGAAAACGTGATGCATGGTTAGAACTCTATCAACGATAGGTATATTAGATGAATTTAAGTCCATTTCACTTATAAATTGATATTTTAAAGACAATCAAGAACAACTGAGTTGGGGGGGGGGAAGCAAAATGAAGCTAGTAAACAAAACTCAGCTGATTAGTGTAAATTGAAATTGCTTTAATTAAAAATCGCTCATGTAGTTTGGACCAACATCCTTCAAGGTTGGGTTTGTTTGTTTTTTTTCCTCCAGACAGAGGTTTATTTTACCAAGTGTGGTTTTCCTACCAAAATTTGATCGGCTGCTCTTCAAAATCTGATACCTTAGCAACTCTTTTATTTTCCTCATCTATAAAATTCAAGAGGTAAAATAAAGTTAACAAAAACACTATCCCTAACTTCTAACATTTTTGAAATATCTTAATTAAATGAACTATTTGAGAGACCAAAATATAATATTTACGTAATGGATATATGACTGTCTTGCTTAAAAGAGGAATGTCTGTTTCTTACTATAAAAAACCCCCAAGAATTTACTGTCTACTGTGGGAATGAAAGATTAAACAAAAAAAAAGCCCAATAAATACATAATAATAAACCAGTTAAGTGCTAAGAACAATATTAATTGAGTGTATTTCAAAAGAAAAGTATCAGGACACTCTAATTTTGATGGGGGGGGGGGGGATTAGAGACTGGTTTGGAGAACATGACATAGGAGTAGAAGCCTGAAAGACGGTTTCAGAACTTGTTCAGATGAAGACTTATTAGCTGATAGTGGGGAAATTAAAACAGTGATGGAGGAGGTTCTATAACAGTGTGGTTCAAGGAAGGATGCTGGCAAAAGGCTGGTGTTGACAGGGTGTAATGAGGAAGGAGGCTAACGCTGTGGGGCATACTGTGGAGCAGGTCAGGGGCAGGCAATCCAAGGGTGGGCTGTACTGGGGCTGGGATTTTATTTTAGAGGGAACAGAATGACTTCAGATGGTTTAAGGCAAAGGAGACACATAATTAAACTCTTAAGAAATTTCCTCTAGTCTTTAGAGAGAACAGTAAAATTGAGATGGTCAAGACAAGAGGGAACGGTCCAGATAAAAGGTGATAGCTACTTCTTCTAGGGTGATGGCAGTGGAAATTTTAGAAACTGGAAGAATTCAAGCCATTTTGCACATTGAATGCAGAGTATTAGAAGATGGATTTTACATGGTAACCAGAGAGAATGTGCTAACAAATGGTTGCCAGGCTTTGGGCATGAATCACAGATGAATAGAGTTGCCATTTTATAGAAATGGGGAAATGGAGAAACCAAAGAAGAATTTCAAATGAAGATGGAGATATTTAATTCAGACAAACGCTTGAGACATATATATGATATCCTGCTTGGTATTTCAAGTAGGTTCGTGGCTATCAATCATGGTGTTTTGTCAGAGTCTTGAAATTCGGCAAGTTTCGTGCTTCATTGATGATACGCATTTTATCTTTGGTATATAAATGATGAGCTCTTTAATGGGAAAAAAATTGTTTCCTGTGTAAAGAGAAAAAAAATTTTCCCTCAAATCTTATATTCTTGTTTTCTTGATTTACATTTGCAAAAGAAACATATCATGTGGCATCTATATTTTCTATAAAAGCAAGCAAAATGAACCGTTAAAGTAACATCCACGTATCCAAAGACTGATGAGTGGAACAGTGGAACAATACGCAGCCAGAAAAAGTACAGACACATGATACATTGTGGATGAATCTTGAAAAAAATACACTAAGTGAATGAAGCCAGACACAAAAGGACACATTTCTATGAAATTTCCAGAATGGGCAAATCCATAGAGACAGAAAGCAGATGAGTCATTGCCAAATACTGGGGGCAGAAAGGGAAATAAGGATCAACTGGTCAATGGATATGCAGTGTTCTTCAGGAGTGATGAAATGTCCTGGGACTAGACAGTGGTGATGGTCGCACAACATTGTGAATGTACTAAATACATAGAAGTATGTCCTTTAAAATATTTAAAATGCTGAATTTTATACTTGTGTATTTTACCACAATAACAAAGGGATTAAATAAAATATTTATTGACTAAATAGCATTTCCTAAATCATGTTGCATAAGGAAGCATGCTCAGTGTTTGTTAGAGGGTAAGTCTAACAACACTAATGGCAGAACTTCCCACGGATATTATGTTCTATTATTATCAACAGCAGTTTAGGATATTTAAAATTGAAAACTTTCTATTGGAGAAGAAAAATTCAAAGGAAATTATTTTCTTTGGATATATGGAAGACTGTACAGAAAAAAAAAAGCTGCCTGTTTTCTGAAAATAAAAGATCTATTTCCATTAAAAAAAAACCAACATTATTACTTAAAGTTTATCATTGAGACATGTAGAATATTTTGTTTCACCTTGTTAAGTAAAGAATTTATAACTAGTCTGGGGTTACTTTACATCATTGCAGTTTATTCCCTAGATAAAGTACATTTAATGAGGCCACAATGGAAATGTTAAGAATTTGACATACCATTAAGTGGAAAGTAAAATTACTTTTCATCGATCATTAAGTAAGTCATACTGTTTTTCAGAGCTCAAAATCTTGGTATTATTAATTGAAATAATGTGATTACTAAAAATAGCTTATCTTTAAAAGAAAAATAGTACTTGGTGGCAGTCAAGGGAAGGAACTGTATTCATATGAGTCAATTTTGACGTTCATCCAGAAGGAAAGATTACTTTTTAATTTACTTTACTTAATTCAAGTAAATTTACATTACTTAAGTTAAATTACTTTTTAAGAAAAATACATTTTTTGGAAGTAGAAATCACTTTAAAATACCTTCCAGGAGTATTGCAAAATACATTGAAAGGCATTGGATTACTTATGAAACAATTCTGGCAGCAACTTTTTTTAATGAATTTATTGAGATACAATTCACAGGTCGTAACATTCACCAACTTAAAGTTCACAATTCAGTGGCTTTTAGTAGACAGGCGGTTTGAAACCATCACTACAACTTAATTTTAGAATCTTTCAGTCACCACAGAAAGGAACCTCCTCCCTGCCAGCAGTCACTCCCCGCTTCCCTTTCTTTCTCCTAGTCCTAGGCGATCACTCATCAATCTACTTTCTGTCTCCAGAGATGCGCAGCTCTCCTTTAAAGTGGTAATCCAGTGTCTTTTTTTTTTTTTTTAATTTCTTGAGGGCTTAGTATTTGAATTAAGGTCTCACCCTGGAGGTAGTGGGGAAAGGAAAAAACAGTCATCTGCACTGGACCTTGAGACAGTCATATTTATTTCTGGCCCAACTGCAGGATTTCACGTTTCTCGTTTTGTTTCCCCCAGTGGGAATTTCTTCCTGGCAGTTTTTCATTTTGTGATCTAGTGGCTCCTTAGAAATGTGCACGAGCAGCATTTCGTCTGCCCAGGAATGTATACTTAGATCTGGACATTTCAGTTCTTCATTACGTTATCATCTGACCGACTCCTGTGTTGATTTCCAGGTTTAAATATATTGCCTAATACATATAGAAATAATCAATGAAAGAGTGGAACATGGGTATAAACACAGTAGACCTATTGCCATGACTTTAGTACTTGATCTAATGTGAATGTTGGTGGTAGTGCAAATGTTCTCGAGTGAGCAAATGAACGGTAAATGAATGCGTGAACATAGATATGGCCAGCTAATGGGAGGTGGACGATACAACGTATGTTATTAATACCAACCACAGATGCTCAGGGCTGTACTTCTTTTGTGGTGTTCATAGTATTAAATGGCATCTATGCACTCAATTAAGAACTTGGCTCTAATAAAATGCATACTAGCTGTCAGTGGACTAGGGTACATGAGGGACCTCAAAGCACACTGAGAGGACACTTTACTTGAGCGGCCTGCAACCTTTTACTTAAAGCTTGTTATTTGACAAGTAAGAAATTATTGATGTTACTCACCATGGTAATAGACTACGAATGTTAAATTAATTTAGATTTCATAATTCTTGTGTTTAATTTTCTGTGGGGAGGGAGAGATGTATCATTTGGGTGAGTTGTATTCACTTTTAATTTCTTGAATCAATATGTTATTAATGGTTAAATTATAAATTTCCAGTCTTTTTCCCCAAGTTTGGAAATTTATTACCATTATTTCATTATAGCAAAATAGATACAAAAATATTGAATAAAAGCATGTAGCTTTTGTGGATTAGTGTCTAGCTGAAATACTGGTAGCAGGATCTTGTTATATTTTAAGAGAAGTGCGGTGTTAAGTTATCGTAACAGTGATCATCATTTCCTTCATCCAGCACGAGTGTGCGGAGCTCGTAATGTGTGGCAGCGTGTTTAAAGTGATGGACTCTAAAGTGAGACTACCTGAGTTTCTAGTTCTGCAGAGGACATAGCTGTTGACCTTAAGATCCTGTCTTTACTTCCCTGCATGAAGTTCTGTGTCAGCAATTTCAGGGTGGTAATAGCACCTTCCTCAGAGCTTTTATGAGGATGAAAATAAATAAGTAAATAAAAAGGCCTTAATACAGGACCTGGTATAAAATAAGCTTTTGATAACTGTTAGTTCTTATTCTTATGTCCTGAACACTCTGAAATAGTTGTCTTTTTTTAAAACATGTAATGTATTATTTGCCCCAGGGGTACAGTCTGCGATTCATCAGTCTTACACAATTCACAGCGCTCACCATAGCACACACCCTCCCCAGTGTCATCACCCAACCACCCCATTCCCCACCCCCCGCCCCAGCAACCCTCAGTTTCTTTCCTGAGATTAAGAGTGTCTTATGGTTTGTCTCCCTCCCAATCCCATCTTGTTTCATTTTTCCCTCCATTCCCCTCAGAAACCCCATTCCTGCCTCTCAAATTCCTCATATCAGAGAGATCATATGTTAATTCTCTTTCTCTGATTGACTTATTTCACTTAGTATAATACCCTCTAGTTCCGTCCACATCATTACAAAGGGTAAGAGTTCATTTTTGATGGCTGCATAGTATTCATATATATATGAATACTTCTTCTTTATCCATTCATCTGTTGATGGACATCTAGGTTCTTTCCATAGTTTGGCTATTGTGGACGTTGCTGCTATACACATTTGGGTGCACCTACCTCTTCAGATCCCTACATTTGGATCTTTAGGGTAAATACCCAGTAGTGTGATTGCCAGGTCATAGGGTGGCTCTATGAAATTGTTGTCTTTCTATCTCCCATTACTACAGTTTACATTTCACACTCCCAAATGGGCATTCCCCAATCCAACAGTGCTGTTTTTCTGTATTTTATTTTTAATCCTCCACAGAAAGATCTTGATGTATATCTCTGTTGTTATATTTATCATTCTCTCTCTCTCTCTGTACATTTGGTTAATGGCTGAATAATTCACTAGTACTGGAGCTATAGTTTTAGAAATACTCCCTAAATTGTCAACTCATATGAATTGTCAAATATTTATTTTCTTGTAATTTTCCTCGAATTTATAATCTGTATTTGAATTTTGAATTCAGTCTTGAAGCATTTAATATATTTCATCCATTTCAGAGTCTTTGGAATATATTTTTGTAAAATACCCTACAGCTCTATAACGTGAAGAGATAGGAGAGTAAAACAGTCCCCTAAGGTGTGTTGTATTCCTTGTTTGTGCATCTTTACTCAGATGTCTACTTATATAGGTCTCTGTTTTTCAAGTATCACTAATGTGTCATTGAGAATTACTTGGGAACTGTCAAAAGTTAAAAAATATATACATGGGTCAATCTGGTTTGAGGAGAAAGTGGTTTAGATTTGGGTGAAAAACAGCATTCTTATATTCATTTCAGTAATATTCAAAAGAATAAAATCCCTTCTGAAAACTGATAACTTCCCTCATTAAAATAAAATTCCTCATACTTTAGTAATAATAAATGTTTTATTACAAAGTGATGTACAATCCTGGTGAAACATCAAATGCTATGGGATGATATAAGACAAAAATTAACAGCCCCATTTTGCCCTCCTGAAGCCCCAGGATTCATTTCTGGACAACCAACATTAATAAGTAATAGATTTATATATGTCTATAAATTTTCAGTTCAAATGCTAGATAGCAGTTTCTACCCAGAGACTGCCAAGGAGATAGTTTTGGAAGTCATTTTTGAGAAAGAGGAGGAGATTTAGATTTGCTTCTAAATGAAAGAGATGGACTGTCTGTGAAAATTGACATGGATTTGGAAATAAAACTGATGTCGTGGCAGTTTAACGGGGCTGTATGGAAAGCAGGTTCCCTCCTGGACACAGGAGGTGAATGGCATGGCTTGTGTGTGGAGATTTTGCATTTCCTGCTCAGCCCCATGGAGGACAGGGGGATGTGATCATTATCTTGTATTTGTATATATGGACCAGCACTTTCATACTGTTAGAACCTCAGGAGCAGTCACCAAATGATACTCCTTGTTTTTGTAAGTTTTTCCAGTGTTCTTATTAGCACCTGCAAAAACAGTCATTTTTAATTTTGTATTATTTATTTATTTAAAAGATTTTATTTGGCAGAGAGAGAGAGAGAGAGAGAGATCACAGGTAGGCAGAGCAGCAGGCAGAGGGAGGGGGGAGAAGCAGGCTCCCCGCTGAGCAGGGAGTCCTGTGAGGGGCTCGATCCCAAGACGCTGGGATCATGAGTCAGAGCCGAAGGCAGACGCTTAACCCAATGAGCCACCCAGGCGCCCCCAAAATGGTCATTTTTAGATTTAATTTGCTGTTTTCTCCCTCAGCTGATGTCCACTGTGGGCATCTCCTAAATAACACTTCACAATTCTGCAGAAAAGAATTGTGCTAGAAAGAGACTTCACACGTGTAGTCACGTGCACGGACCTAAACCGGTGAAGCTCGCAGATTTGATTGATTTCCAGCCACATTTTGAGACTTTCCTCAAGTTACTTGCTACTCCAAAGTTGTTATCCATTTTCATAAAGATGTCACTGATGAGAAAGCAAAATGCCTCTCTTTTCTTATGCCATTTCTTAGTTTTTTTCCAGTTTTTAAGCAAGAAATGTGGTAAGCAAGAGAAAATATTATTTGCTGTGCATTTTGGTTTTATGTCTCAGGCCTGGGCTGCGTCCTTTAAAATAAATAATCCATATTATGTAAACCACACAGTAGTTCTTAGAATTCTCCTGGCCTAACAGTGAGGAAAACAGGGGTGTGGACGGTGAGATGGTGAGATGTGCCGCCTCAGTCACTCCACTGGCTGGGTGGTAGGGGGCCACCACCAGGCTGAGGCCTTCCTCCCATGAACACCGCTCCTGTGAATTTTCCCGTTCTTTGGCTGTGGTTTAAAATGGAAGATTAGGATAATGTGTTTGCAATTACATAATAGAAATTATATTTTATTTTGTTTATTTTATTATAGTATCAGGCTTTTAATCTACTTTTTATTCTGTTCCTTGCTAATCTGTTCAAGCATCTATAATCTGCAGATTTTCGTATTTATTTTGGTTTTATGAATGGTTCTCTGTTCAGTCAACCGAGTCTTACCTCGCTTCCCTTTTGGATACAGGGTTATTCTCTCTTTGTTTCCGTAGCACTGTTTTCCTATGAGCCTGCATTGTTCTCTCAGATAATTTTTCTCATTTCATCTGTTTCTCATGAATTTTAAAGTTAAGGTATATAAGCCAATTTACCCAGTCTCTAGTTGTGTACAGGTAGACATTTTGCTTCCTTGCTAAGAGAAAGCCTAGATGGTGGGAATCTGGCATCATGAACATTCATTTTGGACCTGCCCCTTACTACAAGCACCCGAAGAACATGGCGCATTGCCTGCTTGTGTAATTGATTTGCATGGTGCGTCCTATGTTATTTATCCCTGAATAACAAATTTTAGTGCATAAAACAACAATAAACATTGTTTTCAAATCCTGTAGTTCCTGTGGGCCAAGCGTGCGGGCGCGGGTTGACCAGACTCTTCTGAATCAGGTTCTTTGGTGAGACCGAAGTTGTATGTCAGTGGGGTCTGTGGTCACACGCAGGAATGACAGGACTAGAGGACTCACTTCTGAGGTGATTCACACAGGCTGGTGCTGCTGCCAAGTTGGTGTTGGCTGTTGGCGGGAAGCCTCTGTTCCTCCCTGAGTGCCTCTTTCTCCTGGACTGCGTGTGTGCCCTCATGGCTCGGCAGATGGCTCCTCTCGCAGTACCTAGAGCTGCAGTGTCCTATATAAACCAGCCGCCCAAGTGACATGCTGTCATGCCCTTCGAGTAACACAGCTAAGACCTGACAGAGTGTGGGGGGAAAGCTATGTAAGGGCACGAACGCCAGAAACGTCCCTGGGAGCCATCTTGGAGGCTGACTCACACACACCCCAGAGTAAGGCTCCATTATACTTCCCCAAACCTATTGATTTTCCCACATTTGCCTTTATTATTTTGCTGTTGTTTCTTCACCAAATAAATAATATTCTGTTTATTCTCAGTGTTGTTCTCTATGGTATAATCTCAATTTCCTTTAGGAGGCCAGTATCATAGGAGCAATTTATTTTACTTTTTCTTTTAGTACTTATCACCCAGGGCATATATCCATATCATTTCCACAATGATGTCAATAAGTACATTATTATATAGGGTATTTCTGCCACACTCTACAGATGTTCCATAAATTCATAAATCTAGCTCTGAGGGTTTTTTTCTAGATTACATATTCTTTGCCTATTATGTATCTGATGCTTTGGTATCCCAGGGACAATTCAAATTTATTTTTCCCTCCTTTTGGTTCTGCATGCTATCCTGTCAAAGACAGTGAATGGTTTCAACATATCCTATTCTCTTAAGCAAAGAATTGTCATTTATTTGCACTTCTTGTCCTCATATAGAATATGAAACCAGTTACAATGCTTTGTGGAGTTTACCTTCTTAATACCTTTCGAGATTGCTGTATGTTTCCCATCCCTGTGCGGTGGCCATAACTGAAATCTTGTCACCTCTTACCTGGACTATGCCATTAATCTTCTAAATGTTCAGCCTTCTTCCATCTCCATCACAAATCCTCCCTGCAGTGCTCCTGCGGACCACCCTTCAGTGGCTCCTCATGAACTTGCTGCATAAACCCTACGCTCTGTTCTTTCTTTAACTCTTACTGCCCCTTAACCCATCTCTATCTCCCATATCTTCCAAAACATCCTGGACCCCCGTCAGCTGAATAACTTGAAATCACCAGGGCACCAGACCTCAGCACCTGTGGTAACGCGCTCAATCCTGAAGCTTTTCTCTTCTTAACCTTCCCTCATCTACAGAACACCAAGAGCCTACCTCTTCCAGGAAAGCTTTCCTTAACTCACCTTAAAATGGACACCTTCCTTGTTTGTTTTGTTTCTTAAATTCCACATATGAGCAAAATCATATGCTATTTGTCTTTGTCTGACTGACTTATTTCACTTAGCATTGTGGTCTCTAGCTCCATCCACTTGGTTGCAAAGGGCAAGATTTCATTTCTTTGTTATGGCTGAGTAATATTCTGTTGTGTATGTATAGACCTTATCTTCTTTATCTGTTCATCAGTCAGTGGATACATGGGTGGTTGAAACAAAACAAATGCACAGAGCGGGGGAAAAGAGAGAGGGAGACAAACCAAAAAACAGATCCTAACTATAGCAAAACACTGATGGTGACCGGGAGGGAGGTAAGTAGGGGAATAGATTGAACAGACAATAGGAATGAAGGGGTGCATTTGTTGCGATGAGCACTGGATGATGTATGGAAGCGTTGAATCACTATGTTATATCCCGGAAACTAATATTATATTGTCTGTTAACTACCTGGAATTTAAATAACAAGTTAAAAAAAATTTTTTTTTTAAATTGACACCTTCCTGTCTTTAGTTTTCTCTCATGATAGCCTGAAAACCCAGTGAAGTCAAGGATTATGACTAGATTTTTCCAAATCTTCTGAGTTCACATTAGTGACTGATAACAAAGAACCCATCAAGTAAAATGGTAATGAATGGAAAGAAAAATTCATTCCTTTGATCTAGGTAGATGGATTACTAGTCTGTGACTCATTCAGGAGTATTCCATAATTATCTACAATACCGTAGGTTCTGTGTTAATGGTAACTTCAAGAAATTGTTTATTGGGTTTGCAGAGAAGTAAATACCACTAACATTTGATTGGAAAACACCGATATATACAATTGTGAATTAGTTTCTTTCTTACTACATTGAACTTAAGGGAAAAAAATAAATAAACCTTTTCAGCCCCCTGAACCTCGCTAATTGAAAATGTTAACTATTGGTTATATGGGTCCAAAATTTCATTTTCAAACTGAAAATTCTCTTTTGTTTCTTGAAAGCTATAACAGAAATTGTATGTCTAGTCTTCTTGACTGCATATGAAACCCCAAATTTTGATTATGTGGCATTCATATAATTAGAGGGAAGAAAATAAGAATTTATCTTAGCTGAGAATGCCATATTTACTTTTTATATTTAAAATAGTTTCAGTGCATTTATCACACTGCCCACCAGAAAGCCACATTGTTTTCTGTAGTATCATTGTTCGTTTTCCCCCATAACTAGAACAAATTGTATTTTTCTGAATCTTTATGTTGTTACAGTATAAGAGAGAACTTTGAATTTGAAAATTTTTAAATGCTCTTACAATATTGTAACATTTTTACACAAAAATTTCTTTTTAAGACTTTTTTCCTATGTCTCTATTTCTTGAGACACTATTAAAAGTGCCTAAAGATGAAAATATGTGTGTACCTCTGTGTGCATGATACATACACCTTATCCTCATCCTTGTTATCCTTATCCTTAGATTCTTTTTTAAATCTTTTATCCTTAGATTGTTTTTTTCCCTTTAGATTCTTATCCTTAGATTTTTAAAATTTTTCTGCTTAGAAATTACTTTGGTGATTTGAATAGATTGCACTTTCCATGGGGGCTAACCTATGCTTTTTAATACCTTATACCTTCTTCTAAACCAAAGGACCTTGTAATTGTTGTTGCTATTGTCATTTTAACCAGCTAACTTGAGCACATCAAGGAGATTTTGCTTCGCCCATTATGATGCAGGCAGGCACGTATCTATGCTTCTAACCAAACATAGTATTGTTCAGCTGAAGGGTACCCAGTGTTCTGCTTGGAATTAGCAGTGGGTGGGGAAGCTCAGGATGGAAAGAAGTAGTTGAAATATCTGCTTAGTAAGAGATACAGAGAAGTTGTGAGTTGCTAGTAGTTTGTTTGTTTGTTTGTTTGTTTTATGGCATTCTTTTTTTGCGGGGGAGATGGTCCATCTCTTTTTAATGTTCATTATTCTCAAGATTGTACAGTAGTTGTGAATTTAACGTCCTTTTCCCTAAGTACAAAAAGTTCATATTTCATATGTTCACTAGCCTTTAGATAAGCTCTTTAGCAAAGAAATTAGGTTAGGTTTTTCTTTTTTTATTCAGCTGTAGTAGATTTTATAAGTTCTGGTTACAGTCCTTGACGATAATTGCAAATATCTTTTCACACTCCATGTCTTGCCTTATTTAATTTACTTTTAGGGCACCAGCATGGCTCAATCAGTTAAACATCTCACTCTTGATCTCAGCTCAGGTCTTCATCTCAGGATCAAGGGATCAAGCCCCAAGTAGGTCTCTGTGGTGGGGGAATGGAGCCTACTTAAAAAAAAAAAAAAAAAAAAAAAGTCACTTTTATTGAAGTGCAACTTATATACAACAAAATGTACTTATTTTAACTGTAACATTCCATTGAGCCTTGACAAATGTATGTATACATCTTTAAAACTAATAGTACAGTCAAGATATATAAATTTCTATCACTTCTAAATGTTTGTATTATCGGGGCGCCTGGGTGGCTCAGTTGGTTGGACGACTGTCTTCGGCTCAGGTCATGATCCCGGAGTCCTGGGATCGAGTCCCACATCGGGCTCCCAGCTCCATGGGGAGTCTGCTTCTCCCTCTGACCTTCTCCTCGCTCATGTTCTCTCTCACTGTCTCTCTCTCAAATAAATAAATAAAATCTTTTAAAAAAAAAATAAATGTTTGTATTCTCTCTCAGTTAATTTTCCATAGTAGATTTGGTTTATCTTTTCTAAATAAATTAAATCTTACAGTATTTTCCCTTTAATATGTGTATATTTTCTCTTGGCGTACTATTTTGAGACTTATCCACATTGCCACACAGATGAATTCTTTATTCTTTTATTACTGTCTACCAAATACACCACTTTTTATCACTTGTCAGTGATTACTTACATTATATTTATTTTTTAATTTTTTTTAATTTATTTTCAGCGTAACAGTATTCATTGTTTTTGCACCACACCCAGTGCTCCATGCAATCCGTGCTCTCTCCAATGCCCACCACCTAGTTCCCCCAAACCCCCACCCCCGCCCCTTCAGAACCCTCAGATTGTTTTTCAGAGTCCATAGTCTCTCATGGTTCACCTCCCCTTCCAATTTCCCTCAACTCCCTTCTCCTCTCTAACTCCCCTTGTCCTCCATGCTATTTGTTATGCTCCACAAATAAGTGAAACCATATGATAACTGACTCTCTCTGCTTGACTTATTTCACTCAGCATAATCTCTGCCAGTCTCATCCATGTTGATACAAAAGTTGGGTATTCGTCCTTTCTGATGGAGGCGTAATACTCCATAGTGTGTATGGACCACATCTTCCTTATCCATTCGTCCGTTGAAGGGCATCTTGGTTCTTTCCACAGTTTGGCGACCGTGGCCATTGCTGCTATAAGCATTGGGGTACAGATGGCTCTTCTTTTCACTACATCTGTATTTACATTTGGGGTAAATACCCAGTAGTGCAATTGCAGGGTCATAGGGAAGCTCTATTTTTAATTTCTTCAGGAATCCCCACACTGTTCTCCAAAGTGGCTGGACCAACTTGCATTCCCACCAATAGTGTAAGAGGGTTCCCCTTTCTCCACATCCCCTCCAACACATGTTGTTTCCTGTCTTGCTAATTTTGGCTATTCTAAGTGGTATAAGGTGGTATCTCAATGTGGTTTTAATTTGAATCTCCCTGATGGCTAGTGATGATGAACATTTTTTCATGTGTCTGATAGCCATTTGTATGTCTTCATTGGAGAAGTGTCTGTTGATATCTTCTGCCCATTTTTTTATATGATTGTCTGTTTTGTGTGTGTTGAGTTTGAGGAGTTCTTTATAGATCCTGGATATCAACCTTTTGTTTGTACTATCATTTGCAAATATCTTCTCCCATTCCCTGTGTTGCCTCTTTGTTTTGTTGACTGTTTCCTTTGCTGTGCAAAAGCTTTTGATTTTGGTCAAAATCAAAAGCTTCTGCTAGTAGTTTTAATAGGAAGATTGAATATAGAGCCTTCTAGGGGAAGTAATTGGTGTAAGTAAAACCCCAAGAGGAAAACACACTTGTCTCTTAATAAGGGTGGACCTAACTGGTATTTTGGAATTTGTTGGGGTTTAATTGCACAGCTAAGGGAACAATGGGTGATGGGTTACCTAAAAGGTACTTGATGTAAAAGGCAAAACATGACCAGACTGTTGGATATAACATAGGTCCTTGCAAAGTAATATGTGTTTTAGTTGAATCATACACCAAAATAGAAGTAGAGTTTTCAGACAGATAAGCACAGTGCATAGGAAAGTAGAGAAACCAGAATTTGGAAGGCCATTTAAGAGCCTGTTAGTTTAGACATGAGAGGGCGAGTTTGCTGTAACATAATGAAGAATTAAGATTTAATTTCCTAAGACTAAAATTCCTTATTTAGTGAAGGGAATTAGGGTGATTTGGCCCTTGAATAAGATAATTTATGAAGGCAAGACAAATTGTTTCAGAGTTTATTAGTTCAGGTAAAACTATACACTAGTCAGATTTCCCTTTAAGATGACATTCCTATTTTGGGGTGTCTAGGTGGCTCAGTGGGTTAAAGCCTCTGCCTTCGGCTAGGGTCATGATCCCAGGGTCCTGAGATCAAACCCCGAGTTGATCTCTGCCTGCTTGTGACCTCTGTCTGTCAAACAAATAAAATCTTAAAAACAAACAAACAAACAAAAACCCTAATCTTTCTCCCCAACTTCCCTTTGTTCCTCTTATCCAACCAGACCTGATGACAAGTTGGCTAGGAAATAGGAAAATTCTGTAAAACAGGGAATCATTAAAAAAAAATGGCATTTCTATTTCAAAATAAAATAAAAGAGAATGGCATTCCTGCTTTTATCTACAAAGCATAATTATCTCTAGTCCGTTTCACTTTGATATTTTCCATTTGAAATCTGAGATAAAACTATATTGTATCTCTTCAGATACAAATGTTAATAACCTGACTGTTATTTTGTTCAAAATCCCTTTCTAATCATTTAGAAAAACTTTCTCCTAATAAATGTAAAACATTGCTGGATATTATTTTTAGCATATATAAATATACATCATGTTAAAATTAATCCCTTTTTATGGTTAAGAATAGCTGAAAGATTCTGAGCATGGAATATCAAATATTAATTATGTTGAAAATCTCTGGGACTGTTTCATGTAGGAGGATTAAGCTGTGGATGAGAAGTCTGGAAATGAGTTTGTGTCTATTGGTTTTAACTTTGTGTCCTGCATGAGAAATGCAGACACTACGTTTTAGTCCATGGAAATGCTAATGGAATTGATTACATGATACTTTCCAAAACTGTCTATAGTTGTTAGCGCATAGCCAGGCATGATGCTTGCCTTTCTAACCACTGGTCTGACATGTGTGCAGATGGACATGTGACATGTGACGTGTGTGTGGATGGACCCTTAATACAGCTTCACGAAGTAAGCTGTTGCCTTATCCCATTGTCCAGATTAAGACCTAAATCCATTTGAAGAAAAGAAATGTAACCAAGCAGGAAAGGCTGCAGAATACAGTTTATAAAACCAGAAGAGATCTTTGTCCTTTAGGCTTTATTTTCATGGGAGAGATATATAAGCAGATAGAGGGAGATAGATTTAAGGGCCGTTTCCCTTAAGTACAGTGGTCAAAAGTAAATACTCCTAGGAGTTGAGGACTTGAAACCAAAACTCAAACTCTCTCTCTCTCTCTCTTTCTCTCTCTCTCTTTTTTTTTAAGATTTTATTTATTTGAGAAAGAGAGGGCACAAGCTGGGGGCAGAGGAGGGCCGAGGGAGAGGGCGAGGCAGACTCCTCAACGAGCAGGGAGCCCAACCCAGGCCTCAGTCCCAGGACCCTGAGATCTGAGCCAAAAGCGGACACTTAACCAACTGAACCACCCAGGCACCCCAACCTTCAAACTCTTGGAAAACATCTTTTCTGCCAGCCTGTTTCTTTGGCCTAATCCTTCTTTGCTGGAGCAGACTTTATTAGAGCCTAAAGGAAGGATCACTGAATTCTGCTGGAGAAGCCAGGAGGGCCAAGTGTGACTAATTTTGAAAGACAAGTGGACGTCCATCACACCAGCGTGGGAGAACTCCAAGTCGGGAGGCGGTGTGTGTGAAGGCACAGGATTGGAAGTAGGCTTATCCAAATCAGGGAACTGTTCAGTGTTCTGTCCTCTGAACAGTTGAGACTCTGCCCTTGGGATAACAGGAAGGTCAAGGAGGACACTAAAGAATTTCACAAAGGACATTTGATATTTGATAATATTAGCCTTTTAAGTCATCATCCTATACTGGTTAGAAGGTAGTTACAACCTGCCTAAGAAATAAGGAGTAAAGAAATGCTCTTCTTAAGCAAGAAATGATCTACACAAATGGTAATGGGATGGAGAAGCAGGGACAAATCAGGAAGGATTTCTAGGTAGAACATTAAATGTGGCATGTGGGAGCATAAAATGAAGGGGAAAAAAAAAGAAGACTACATAGGTTTTAGCCGCTGAGTACTCCCTGGTGCCATTAAGACTGAACCCAGAATAAAATATGCCGGGGAAAGGGAGCTAACATCAGAGTGACTCCTGTAGCTCTTTATAAAAACCTCTCCCCCATCCTTTTCAAGGCTAACATTTGCTCATGCCTTTATTTCTGACATTGGCTGAGTTTAAGAACTTACTCCCCAATTCTGCCTTCTTTCTCCAGTGTTTCTAAATTTTGTCCTTCCCCCCATCTTATAAAATACGAATTCATGGGATGCCTGGGTGGCTTGGTTGTTTGAGCGACTGCCTTCGGCACAGGTCACGATCCCGGAGTCCCGGGATCGAGTTCCACATCGGGCTGCCCCTCAGCGGGAAGTCTGCCTCTCCCTCTGACCCTTTCCCCTCTCATGCTCTCTCTCTCTCTCAAGTAAATAAATAAAATCTTTAAAAAAGAAAAAAAATGTGAATTCATTTTCCCTGAAGTGTAAAAAGTAAATGCATTGCCATTTGTGACCATGAGTCATTGTCCATAGCATAACTACAGGTAAGATTATGTCAGTTCTATTTTCTCCATAAAGATCTCCCTAATTCATACAAATGTTTTTACTCTGAACAATACCACTCAACTCTGCAGAGTTTGAAAAATTTGCTGAAGGTAAAGCTGTTTATATTCAGTATAATATTGTTAGCTCATATGGTTAGATTATATGATTGGTGACTGGAAAGAAAGAGGACATTTTTTCTACGGTTTGCTTGGACAATAAAATGCCATTTCTAGGTTTTAAGGGCGAAATTTGAAAACTTAACATTATGTTATTGATTGGCTCTAATTTCCATATGATTCTTATTCCGTATTTTCTAAAATATAATGATTTTATATAATCACTTTATTTGTCATGACAGTGCATCTTCCAGGTGCCCTCTGATGCTACATTCTTTCGTACCCTCATATTCATCTTTCTGACTCATCACAAATTTTTTTCTTATGTTCCTGAATTTAAATTCTCTTAATGTATTCAAGCATTGGAATCAAAATTGTTTGCAAGGCAATAGAAATAGGTCTTTTCTTATTCCCCCTGCCAGTCACATCATCTCAAGCCTCCCATTTCCATTTCGCTACAATGTAATCTATTGCTGCCACTCCCAAGAGTGCAATGCGTCTATTTCATTTGTGGATCACTGATGAATTTCCCTGACGATTCTAATCACTATGATATTCCATTCTAGATTTCATTCGAAACCATTTAAAGAGCTTTAATTAAGAAGCTGAACTAGAGAAACACAAGTTCCTAAAATAGTATACGTGTGATTTTACAACCTCCTGTATGTTATCATGTTGATTTTGATGCTAGCATTTCTCAAGATCTCCCTTTTTCAATCTAAGAGTGCACCTGTACACATAAAAGTCAGGGCTTCCCGGAGCGGGAACCATAACTCACATGAAATTTGAAGACCAAGCTTTGGTGTAGAAATAGGCACACCTTTGGATAAAAGTCAGGAGAAGAGTGTTAAGAGGAGTGTAGTTATGGAATCTGGCCTTTATGCAGACTGAAATGGCCAAGGCTTTGTGAATTCAGTCCATTGGCCAGGTGTCCAGTGGCCCATCCTAGAGAACTCAGTGAGATCAGGAGGAGGCAGAGGGCATAACAGATATTAGAGCAACTCTTTCATTCTCTGACCACACATGTTGGCATGTTCGTTGCAGGGAAGTGGTCATCAAAACTGTCTCAGATTCTTGCTGTCCTTTCTTCTGCCCCAGCAAGAAGGGTTACTCTTCTCCAATTGGGGCTCTTCAAATTGACATCTGATTTCTTTGCCGCAGGTCCTGTCCCAGTGCACTGTCTCTAAGCTATAAATCTGCCGCTGTCACTCTCAGAATAAATAAAACTCAAGCCAGTTAACATGAAGAACCCCTCTGCAACCCCACTTTGGAATCCCTATCCCCAGCCTTTGATGCCATCTTTGCTCCGTTTGCAGTGTGCACCTGGTGTTACGGGAGGTGATGGTATTTCTCTCCGTGTACCAAGTTGTTTCTGGAATACTTCACCTTTTTAGTCTTTCTGTACTCTCTGCCAGTCTCATCTTCCTTCACTTGAAGGAAGTGAAGTGAGTGATAGGAGTAATAATAATTTGTGAATTTTGTGAATTTTGTGAACTGCCCATTCGTGTCATTTTAGAAGGAAGACTGCAGTCTCCCTACCAACTAACTGCACTGAAACTCTTGAGGCAGGGCTTGGTCTTACTCATCATGGTACTTCTAGCGCCCAGCCCAGGGCTTGGCACATAGTGGGCGACAAAGCTCATGTTTTTGTTCTTTTACACTTGCTAGTGTGCAAATTAAGCACCCTCAGTACAACGGGAGCTGCAGCTGTTTGACATAAGGAGGAATCAGCCCAACAAAACATCCTTCACCTGCTTAATTTTTCAGTAAAATTCCCCAGCTGACTAATGACTAGTAGCCTTGGGTCTCTAAAGATTTATTTTATTTATTTATTTGACAGAGATCACAAGTCGGTGAGAGGCAGGCAGAGAGAGAGGAGGAAGCAGGCTCCCCGCAGAGCAGAGAGCCTGATGCAGGGCTTGACCTCGGGACCCTGGTATCATGACCTGAGCTGAAGGCAGCGGCTTAATCCACTGAGCCACCCAGGCACCCCTAGCCTTGGGTCTCTAAAATGAACCCATTGCCCATACTCTCAAGCCATGCTGTTTCAAAGGCAAACAATATATGTCAGAATGGCAGACTTAGCGCCCAGATATTTCGTGTACATGGTAAAGAACCTGGCTTTTCATGTCTTCTCTGATTTTTCATCAAAATATTCTCATGGGTGATTTCTTTCCTATCTTCATCTTTATGGCTTGGGCAGTAGATGAGACAGAAGGGAAAAGCTCTTTGGGCTTTACTTTCAAGAAAGAGAATATGGAAAGAATAACTGGGAAGTCCTGGGAAAAATGCTTATTTTCCTGTCTTTTTCTCTTATGCTGAACAATTCGGAGTTCTCAGCAATAAGAAGACACAAATTGCTTCCTCTCCTCCTCTTCACTCCCCCCACCATGCTCAAATGAAAACCTCTGACCAGATCCTTAGACTGAGCAGCAGAGTATATATTCAGTTTCAAGGAGAAAGAATTTTGCCCTGAAATGTTTTGTGTTTATGGACAACTTCCCTTCAAGGCTTTGATTCTATTTTTTAGAGAAAAGTGAATGGGAGAGAAGCTACCATCTTTCGAGCACATAGGATGAGCCAGGAACTGTTCATCTCATCTAATAATCAAGGGCTTTTAAAAATAGTATTAGATTTTTCAAAGTTTCTGTTACATTGATTGTGCTTTTTATTATTTTCTTCCTTCTAATTTCTTAGGGTTTAATTTTACATTCTTATTGTTGGTTTTTAAGCTTCTTGAGATGAATGCTTAGCTCATGGGCCTTCGGTTTTTCTTACATATTTATAACCATAAATTCTCTGTGACAGAGATTTCATGCATTCTGGAGGTTTTGAGATACTCCCTCCTCCATGATTATTTATTTCAAAATATATTCCAGTTTTCTTTTTTGTATCTCTTTTCGTACATGGGTGATTTGGAAATATATTGCTTAAATATAACATATTTTGGATCCCCCCCAAGTTTTAATGCAGTCGCTTGTAATTTAATCCCACATTGGTTAGAGAACATGGTATATTTCAATTTTTTTGACATTTGATGTAACTTACTTTAGCACTTACTTTATAGCCTATGGTGGTAAATATTCTGTGTATATTTGATAAGAATGTATGTTCTACAACTTGTGATTGTATTATTAAATACATGTGAAGTTGGTCAATTTGTTAATCATTTTTATATATCCTTCTTGATTTTTTGCCCTTTGGTTCAGTTACTAACATAAGTCTGCTAAACTCTTCAACTGTGATTCTGTATTTGTTTGTTTTTCCTTTAAATTCTATTAGTTACTACATTATCTGTTTGATGCTGTTTAATTTGGTGCCTAGAAATTTAGAATTATTTTGCCTTCCTCTCAAATCAAATTTTTATCATGGGGACTTCTGGGTGGCTCAGTCAGTTAAGCATCTGCCTTCAGTTCAGGTCATGGTCTCCTGTGCCACAGGGGGCTCCTTGCTCAGTGGAGAGCCTGCTTCTCCCCCTGCCTGGCACCCCCAGTTTGTATACTTTCTCTCTCTCTCTCTCTCTGACAAATAAACAAGTGAAATCTTAAAAAAAAAAATTTATCATGTGAAAGGTCCCTCTTTATCTCTAGCAATAACTGTTGCCTTAATATTTACTTTGTCTAACACCAGAATTTTCATACATCTTTCCTTTGTTTAGTACTTTCATGTTATAGTTTTTTTCTGCTCTTTTATTTTTCGTCTTTCTGTGCCCTTATATTTAAAGGACTTTTTAAATTCTAAGCAGCATATCATTTTTTTCTGACCTTTGTCTTTAAATTGAAGGATTTAGTCCATTTACATTTATTTTAATTAATAATATATTTAGGTCCAGATTTACCATTTTACTTTTTACTTTCATTTGGCTTTACTTCTCATTCTTTTCTCCTTTTATCTAATTTTATATTAATTACATTTTTAAAAAGTCTTTCATATTAGTTTAATTTTAATTCCTTTTAAAAATTATTTTAGTGGTTCCCTAGAGAGTATAACATGCTTTCTCAAGCTATTTGTGTATACCTTAGATTAACCTTATGCAGATTTTCAGACTTTGTACTATAACTTGTATTACTTTAATTTTATTTACTTTACTTCCTTTATGCTGTAAGGGCCTATTTAGCCAGAGCAGCTCCATCCTGACCCTGCCACCCCCCACCCCAAGCCCAGGGAACTTACCTAAAAACAAGTCCCGGAAACCAGTCCCAGGTAACAAAGCCCAAATACAAGGGTGGGTCAGGCCAGGTAGAGGCATCCAATCGGTGGGGGCGCGTACTGTCTTCCTAGTTACCAAGAAATATGGACCGTGCCCATTGGGTGACCTTTGGGCACTAATTCTGACCAAGGTGATGGGCTAGTTCAAATATCTACTGTAGGGTAAATTGTAATTCAGTTGGTCACTTATGAGTGACCTAGCAGGACTGTGCAGCTTTCTCTGTGTTACAATCTCATTGGCGCACCTGTGCGTGGCCAGGTCCAACCACATGGTCTTTGCCCTTAAAAGCTAGTCTGTAAGGCAAAGAGAGGTCACCTCTTTGCAAGAGATGGTGCTGGCCAGTCAGTTTGATTCTCGATGTTTGGCGTGAAATAAAGCTTTGCTTGACCTTCGCTTTACATCAGTCTCGCTCCTTTGACCATGGACCCAACAATGCTATTGACATTTAATTTAAATGTACTTATATTTTAAATGATATAAGTTGTTATTTTTCTTTAATCAGTCAGTATTCATTTAGATTTATCCACATATGTAGCCTTTCTTCTGCTTGTCCTGCTTCTATCTGGCATCATTTTCCTTCTTTATGTCTTTTAAAAAGAAAAAAAGAAAAAAACAATCTAGTTTGTTCTCTTTTTTCTGCTTTTGTTCCTGACAAAATTTTCTTTTCTATTAGCACTTTAATTCCTTAACCAGCTCATGTCTTTGGCTTCCATCACTTATATTGTGAAAACAGCATATTTAGGGCTTTCCTTGATTCCCCATTCTCCGAGGTCTTGCACCCCACCCCATCATGGTTGCTTTGATTACTCTTAGAAGCTTTCCCACATCTGCTTTCATGTTAGTTTTTATATTTATTTATCTTTCATGTTGTTTTCTGCAGGTCAGTTATCCTAAGAAGCAGTTTTTATAACTGGAAACTAACATCCAATTATTCAGTCTTTAATGTACTTTATCTTACTTGTCTATTTCCTAATGTCCACTTTTGTATTCCTTCCTCATTAATGGATTTTGTGAACATAACTTCAATACAAAGAGAACTAAATAATGTAGACAAAAATAGATAGCATAATCTAGTAGTTTGGAAACAAATATTTTAAAAGTCATTGATAAATCAGTGTATTACTGATGTACATTGTATATCTGTATCTCAGCTTCATTAGTGTTTCTGGGTATTTAAATCTTCAGAAAGTGAGACATGGTGCAAATATATCTAATCCATGATACAGCAGAGCATTTACAATCACTCTGGAACAGACAACTCTCCTTGAAGGAGTAGAAAGAATTATTTTATATTGTGGACGTACATGGCTTAGACATCAGAAAAACTTCCTATCCACTTCATAGAATGAGGAAAGTGCAACACTAGGATATTATGAGTATTTGGGTACTTATTTGGATAAATACTCTTCCAATTAAGTCTACTTCAGAGGATAGGCTTTATACATGTGTTGCCCCCACATATTTTATTTTTAAAAACTCTCTAGAATATTTTTAATAAATGATAACTATAAAATATTTTATCAGTTTCTTGAACACATGATGAACTGCTTGTCTCTAACTCTCTCTTATTTTTACTCTTTCTTCCATAAATGCCACAACCTTTATCATCAATTGCCAAAACTTATCACAAATTTACTAACAACTTTTCAGGAAAAGAAATGCCGACTTCTTGCTTCGTATTATACAATCATTATAAGACAGATATGAGAAACATTAAAATGTGAGACATATTGTACATTATAAAATTGACAGATTATGAAGTGTGTTGGAGTGCCAGCTAAATGCTTGTTAGCATGCTAAGCTGTGAAGACAAGCAGATGAATGAGACATACACCCTAACCTGAAAGAGTCCATGACCTACGTTAGGCATCAGCAGTCAAGCCTATAAATATAGCAATATGATAAGTGCATTGGTTTGGTGTGTCTGAAGTTCATGGGAGCCTGGTAAAAGATGATACTGTTGGTAATGAAATGTCATGCACTCCATGTGGAGAAAGTTAGGGATGTCTTCAGTTAGCTACATCCTCAGATATGTACTTTAAAAGCTAAGGATGGGGGGCGCCTAGGTTGCTCAGTGGGTTAAAGCCTCTGCCTTCGGCTCAGGTCATGATCCCAGGATCCTGGGATCGAGCCCCACACCGGGCTCTCTGCTCAGCAGGGAGCCTGCTTCCTCCTCTCTCTGACTCCCTCTCTGCCTACTTGTAATCTGTCTGTCAAATAAATAAATAAATAATTTAAAAAAAAAAACTAAGAATGGTAGCACTGTGGAAAATGGATTGGAAGTGAGCCATCAGTTTTCTGTTTGAAAGTCATGTAGAGATGCCTGGGTGGCTTAGTTAGTTGAGTGTCTGACTCTTGATTTTGGTTCAGGTCATGATCTTGGGGTCCCAAGATCAAGCCTGTATCAGTCTCTGTGCTCAGTGGGGAGTCTGCTTGAGATTCTCTTCCGCTCAGTCTATACCCGCCATGGTCTGTCTGTCTGTCTGTCTGTCTCTCTCTCTCTCAAAAATGAATAAAGAAATCTTTAAAAGTCATACAGAAGATTTTTTGTAGTCTGAGAAAAGGTTTGTATGAGGAAGAGACAAAATAGGCATGGTTTTAAAGGGATTAGGAAATTCAAATAGAACCTGGTGACTGTAGAGATAAGAGATGTAAAAGGACAAAGGGAAAGTTTTTATTTTTTTAGCTTATGTTTTTGTGTTTGTAAACTGAGTGGTTTTGAGTCCTATAAGTTCTTACACGGAAAAGCAAAAATAATCTGGTTTTGATTATGTTGAATTTAAGGTGCCTGTGGATATGTTGGAGAAGCAGTCCCACAGTCAGGATTGTTAGGAGACCACTTACACGACAGGACAAAATTTGGGGAGTTAGAGCAAGGGACTTACCAAATTGTGACAGTGGCTGAGGTTGTGGAGGAAAAGGTTGCCCTCTGGGACCATGATTAAACACGAGAACCAGCAACCTATGTAATAGAGGAGCAGAAGGGGACATGAGGAGTTGGGGGGGATAGAGAACTGGGAAGGAATGGCGCCAGGGAGGAAGGGTGAAGAGAGACCCTCAAGGAAGCATGGTCAGTATGTCTCTATGGTAGGGAATGTCAAGTAAGAGACCTGGAAGACTTTGTTTATATCTGGAATGTAAGTGACTATGAGTGGCCTCATTGAGAGCCATTTCCACAGAATGACCAGGTGAGTGCAGATCTTTCTTTCTTTCTTTTAAGATTATTTATTTATTTATTTGACAGACAGAGATCACAAGTAGGCAGAGAGGCAGGTAGAGAGGGGAAGGGAAGCAGGCTTCCTGCTGGAGCAGAGAGCCCAATGCGGGTCTCGATCCCAGGACCCTGAGATCATGACCTGAGCTGAAGGGAGAGGCTTAACCCACTGAACCACCCAGGCGCCCCAGATCCACCCAGGTGCTGCAGATCTTGCAGCATCAGATTTGAGTACTGGGACAAGAACGGGAGTAGGAGCAATGAGTGATCTTTCAATAACATTTATTAAGCAGTTGCATTCCTGACCATGGAGTAAGGATAAACAGAGTCTGGGTCTTCATGCGTGAATCTGCCCATACTTTTATGCTTTCATACATTTGCTAGTGACATTTAGTGGCCTGCTTCTATAGCGCCTTTCACTGTTTCTTTAGTACCATTTAAAATGCTACCCTTTCAGCTTATTTTGGAAGTCCTTTAAATTTGACGCCATTTGAAAGAAGCACGAGCATGAAGTAAACTCTTCTAAAAGCTAAAACCATAAAATCAGTTATCATAAAACAACAACAACAAAAATATCTTCTTCTCTAATAGCTGCTCTCTGCATAGATGTATACATGAAGCAAAATTCAGTCACCTCCAGAATGTTTCTAGGGCTCCAGATATGTCACTTCTAAATTATATATTAATGCAGTTTTTCTTTCATGAGGAATAAATTACAAGGAAACAAAGAATGAGAGATTTTTTTCTCCTGGAGATGTTCAGAATGACACTTGCTGGTCTTTAACACTAGGATCTTCAAAGGAATCCCTTTTAGTGGTTCTAACTAAAAATGCTAAATTATTTAATTTCTATCCATAATTTGCAGCAAGTGCGGATTCTTCACAAATTTAAATAGATACACGATATCATAAAAATGTGTAGTGGCAGAATCTTACCTATACATTACTTTTGTACATTACTTTTATTACTCAACTAGCAATTTCAGTTTTTCTATCTTAAGTTAAATATTACTTAATAGAGTGTGGTTCCAGTGGCCATTTTTGTAATAGTTGAGTGTTTGATTATATCAGGTGCATCAAAATCTGTTTGACATGGTAACCTAAAATAATTAATGTTCCTTCTTACCTCCCTATTAATGTTCCTTCTTACCTCCCTAAAATTTAACTAACTTAACTAAAAACAAACAAAACTTGTGTTCTAGAGGCAAGATGTTCTATATATTTATCTTAACACACTATAGATCACATACTGTTTACAATTTTTTAGGCTGTTTTTGAAGTTCTTCACTTTATATCATCAATTTTCTAGCACATTTTTAGGTAATTCTCAGATTCGTTTAAGGAAATAAATAATCAGTAACAAAACTTTTTATTTTTATGAAAGGAAAATACAAATAATTTAATAATTTCTACAAGTTCAATTCTTCACACACAGAGGGGAATTAACATGTTAAAAGGAAAGGCTTAAGAAACCATGGTGGCTTCTCACACTGGAAAAAGCCCAATGACTCAGACTTCCAATGGTTCATAAAAGCAGTTTTTAAATACAAATATATTTTAATAGTTTAAATCTTTTTTTACTACTTTAAGAATTAACATGCGATGTTAGAGGATTATTTACTTATAAAGAATACAACTCATAAATTGTATTAGCTAAGAAAAAATTTTCTTTATGTTTTCAGAACAATTGAGCTGTTCTATCCATCTTTGTTTTTCATATATAAAAAATTTCCCCAGTGCATGTAATTAGTACCTTTCAGTAGCATTTGATTCTTAATTATTATTAGTTCTCAAATTGGAAATCGCCAGAATTAAACTTCAGGCATTAGTGATATGCAAGCTTAGAGAGAACATTTGTTTCTAGGAATAGACTGTACTTTTATGTGTGTTTGTAGAAAATATGGCAAATTTTTATGCCTGAATCCGTCTATCTGCCCATAGATATTTGACAAACTACATCTAATTTGTTATTATTTATAATTGAATATATATTTCCTTGGCAGAAATACATACTCCAGATGACTAAATGACATGACATGAAATTTCGGGAGAAAAATGAGGTAAATGAGAAAAACAGATATACTGATTTTTAAATTCAGGCAAAGAACTTGGAATAATTAGGGACGTATGCTGTCAGATGAAAACTAAAATAAAATATCTTCTATTCAGCACCTTGTCAGCCACAGCTGTACTTTTCTGGAATGCTCGCTTTAGACTTACACCAAATGCTCTTTAGTTTCTTAGAACAAGATATGACCACCTCCACAAATTATGTCAGTGTTGTAGTTAAATGTTTTTTTCACGAAAGCCAAGGCTACTAGGCTTCAAAAATAAGCCGTGAGTTTTTAAAACTAAGGTTTTCAAAATCAGTCTGATATCCAATCCACCTATAACTTTGTGTATCCGAAACAAATAGCAGATGGTGTGTGGGGACGGTAGGAGGGTAGAACACATCTGAAATGAAAATTCATGGAATTTCTCTGACTTAATCAAATTATCTGCACATTAAATTATTTACAGTATGCCCACACTGCTCCATTTTAAATTGAGAATTGCATTTTTAACAAATTATCTTTGCATTTTATTTATTTACCGAAGGCTACTTGTCAAGCGCAGAAAAAGCTTTTAAAAATTCCCGGATTATTCTCAGAGCCCTCTGTCTTCCCATCCCTCTCGGCTCCGTCTTGCTCTTTTCACTGTCTCCTCCAAACACCTCCAGAGACCCTGCAGGGTAGAGGAGAGCTGAGCCCTTCTTGGCGGGATCGGTGTCTGTATTTTGCTCGTTTGGGATGTTTCAAGGAACAATGTGGAGGAGATTTTCTATGAACAATAAGACGTATTGACAATTTCAGAAGAGCTGTCAGTGGTTGCCAAAAAGGAGCAATGAACAGAATAGCTGGGGTTGAAGTTAGGTGGGCATAGGTACTTCGGGATTCGAAAGCACCACACCAGTGAGTACCTCCTGCCTCATGCCAGGTTCCTGAAATGCTGGGTGCCCAAGGGAGCTCGAACACTCATACTCCTGACCTACAGTCCTTTAAAAATCTGAAGGATGGTTTCAGACCTTCTACTTAGTGTGCTGTCTCATTTAAATAGAAACAGAAATACCAGCCTTCTGTCTGATCAGCTATCCCTGAGAGATCATCATAATCAAATCATGTATTTGCGCTATTAAGATTCTTTTATTATATTTAATTGGCTTTAAGATTTCTTTAATGTATAATTTAAAAGGGCTTGCATTAAATGTCTCCTCTTTTGGAATTCTGTATGGAATGACTTCTTAATCATATTTGAAGATGAATTTTTCCTTTCTATGGTAGAATTGTCACAAAACAAGAAACCTGGCACTAAAGAAACAGTGTGTTATTTGTTGTGCAGATTTTAAAATAAAAGGTTTGAAAATTTGTGGTTAAAATAATTGAATAGTAAGTGAACTGTCAGTATAGCATATTGACCCCCTTAGCCACACTGCTTGACAATTGCTTTGTAGATCTTGTTATTAAGAAACAGAAATTGATGGCATCTATTTTTAATATTTTCCTAGAAGCAGCATACACCAATCTTAGAGGCTAAAGTGAATTTATTTCGTATTTTGTGGGGGTTTTTTTCCCACCCCAGAAAAAAAAAAAAAAGCAGTTTGGGTTCATTTATTTCCTAAATAATATTATATGGGGAATTTGGATTTCAGTGCTCATCCTTCCATGGATGAATTCTAGTTTGCTTATGTATGTGTTATTTACATAATAGTTGAATAAAAGACTACTTTCTATTGTTTTTCTCTTGATGATGGAAAGTCATGAAACTGTAATTTGTCTTAAAACATCAATGCCTCAGTTCTCAAAGAGGTACCATACTGATTTATTTTAAAATAAAATATGTAGAATGATACTTGAACTTAAATATTGAGAATTTGCTAAGATTAAATTCTCATTCATTCGTTCATTAAACATCTGAGATAAAAACATAAATATTTTAAAATATTTAAGAAGGACTGATGTTTGCCGTCAAGCAGTTAAGATTCCATGAATATGAGGGACCAGTAGGAGGGTGGGTTCCACTCGCTGCTGTGCACCCCCCTGGCGCTCTGGGGAAGCTACCTAAGTTTCTTGCAGTCCACTACAGTGTAGTCCCCTGATAAAAAAAAACGAGAGGAAGGTAGAAGGAGTAGGAGTGAACTTGATCATCTGTACCAGTGTTTCTGACACTGCGAGTTCAGTTTTCAAAAGCATGATTCGATGACCCCTCCTGGCGGAACATACGTTATGGGTAATGGTGTGTCTGGAGAACTCTGTGCTCACAAGCTACTTTCATGTTCAGATGGCTTTTAGGAATCGCAGCTGAATTATCTGAGGATTGAGTTGAAAATAGCTTTGGCATGTTTTCCGTAGAGCACTTCTTGAATCTTGTCGCTTGGAGCCAAAGTTACTGTTTTGAGCAGCCATTTTGCAGTTGTGAGGGGAAATATGATGGAATAATGAGTATTCCTTGTTTGCATTTGGCCTGATGCAAATTTCAGGTAATGCATATTAATAATACAAGTGTACAAATTGGGGAAATCAGTATCAATGCCAAAGGAGGAGAATAAATTATTTTCTCAATGAGTGGCAGTTGTCAGTTCTTCCTGGCTGGTTTACCTTGTGGAAAGCTGATTGCTTATTTTATTGAATTGTAGTCTTTTATCTTTATGTTGTTCTATTTTTTTTATATTAAGATGGCTAGTACTAGCATGAAATACTCATCATAAACAAATAACCTTTTTACAAATGGTACATGAAGATACAGAAATGTCAATAAAAATAAGACAGCATTAAGGTGATACTTAGAAGTAGTAAAATTTAGTAACTTGATTGCTAAAGATGTAGAAGTTAGAGAGTCAGTTACTTCATGATATAATAGAAATTCAGTATAATTTTAAATGAGATGATAAACAGACTCAAATGTATTAAAATTAAAATTAAAATTTTACTAACCAATCAGAAATGAATGTCCTAATATTCACAATTTTATTTTCTGTTTTTTCTCACTGTTAGGTTTTTCAGAGGCTAATTATTCACATTAACAATTAAAGTGGCTGATCTCACTAACAAATATAATGTTGCTTTCTTTGTAGACATTACTTTTGGTTAAAATGATGCTGGTTAACAAAGTATTGAAGTGCATATGTAAAACTGAAATTAGAAGTCTGTAGTATAATAGGAGCTGGAAAACTTTTGTAGATAAGGTTTTATTTCAATTTCAGATATGCTTTTCAAGCTTTCAGTCAACTGTAATGGAGTCTTTTCAGCATTTCCAACTGCTATGAACTTCTATAAGCCTCTTCTGATCTCTTATATATAAAACATAAATAATGATCACATTTGTTGAATGTTTCCTATATGCCAAGTTCAGTGATAAGGACTCTCATTTATCACATTATTCCCTCATGTAACAACTTATAAATTATGTAGCCTTTCATCATACACCCAGTATCTGAAAGACCTGGTTACGTAGCATAGGTTGAAGAGTTGAAGGTTGTATGGTTATATGGTTTTCTTCTGCCACCTCCAAGGGGGCAGATCTTTCCGTTTCAATATAGCCTGGCTAAAATGTCATCGTTGACTTTGTAGGGACAGATTTCCAAGTTATTTTTGAAGTGTATCAAAATAGGATGTTTCTCCAAACAAAATTTTTGATAGGGAAGCTTCATAGGAAAAGAACGCTCTTCTCTTTGTGACCATCAGTGATTACCTACTTCTAGCTAGTCTCGTCAGTTACTGTAGAGTTGAACACCAATGACCAAGGGCAGGGGCTTATAAACTGGTGAGTTCTAAAAGACTGACGTAGTGAGGAACATGATGGTAAAAACGTTACCTGCTTGTGTGGTTGTGAGATTGCTAAAGAGACAAGCAGGTCAGATTTCCAAATCTCCAGCAGTATATAGCCTCCCATGTCTTTCCACACTGATTCTCTCTCCCCAGCTCCCGAATCATTGCTGTAACGACCTACCTGTTACCTCACGAGGTTCTCTTATCAATAACACAGATGAGAACATGTCCAAAAGGGATTCACTCTTTTCTAACACCTGTCCTGTGCATTGATTTCCCACCTCAGCTGATGGCAAAGGCACTCTTCTGTTTGCCCAGGTGAAAACTTTTGGGGGGTCACCTTGGAATTTTCGTTTTCTTCTTGTGTCCTTTCATCTATTCCATCATGAAATCCTGTACCTCTCCCTTCAAAATGCATCCAGAGGTGACGTCCTCAGGCCACCACCAGTTGCCACCACCCTGGTCTGATCCACTCTCATTCTCAACAGCACAGCCAGAGCAGTCCTTGTCAAAATTCCATCAGACGATGTTCCGTCCCGCTCTGTACCTTCCCTTCTCTCCCCTGTTCATGCAAAGTCAATGTCAAGGCTCCTGCGGTGGCTTCAGAGTCACTTGTAACCATGCCTCTTAACTCCCGGGGCCTCATCTCCTGCTGCTCTCCTAGTCTACTCTTCCTCTAGCAACAGCGGCTGGCTTGTTCTTCCTTGAATAAGGATTCCGGGCTTGCTGGAGATGCCTCTTCGGCCTGGGGCATTCTTCCAGGGACGCACAGGGCTTAAATCACCCAGTCAAGTGTCCAGGTCTGTTCGGCTCTTATGCTCCTCTGGGACCAAAGCTGAGCTCTGGCCCTGCCGTGATGTTTTGTCCTGGGTCCTGCACCTGCCTCACTCTTAGGACCCCACCCTCATGCCACTCTCCTTTTAATTTCTGTCGTGGTTCTTGTCACATGTCAACCCGCTTACTGGTTTTTTAAAATTATGTTTTCTTTGTTATCATTATCATGTCTTTGCTCCGGGATAAGATGCAGAGGATCAGGGATCTCTGTGATATAATGGAACCCCAATGATTGAGATAAGGCCACTGATAAACATTTGTTAAAGGAGTGCAAGAATGTTAGAATGATTTTTTTAAATATACTTTTGTAGCAGAATCCCACACGCAAATTTTTCAGGAAGCAATGTCAGTAATAATCTGAGAATCTTTAGTTGATGTGGTTAAAAATAGTCAATAGGAGGGTTTTCTAGATGGCTTTGGGCAGTCTCAGGGGTAGCAAAGTAGGCTAAATCCCACGTTGTTTGCTCCCTAGAAAACACTATCTCAGGCTACCTGCCAGCATCCTTTGCTCAGAAGCTCTGTTAAAATGGGACCTTCTCTAAAGAGCTCTCCTTTGCCTCCTGTCCTCTGTTAGACCTAACTGTTCCGTGTTGTGCACCAGCTACTACTGCTAGGGGATAGCAGTGACCAAAAGGGACAAAAATCTTCGCTTCGCTCAAGTTACATAGTGGAGGTAGGAGACAGACAATTAAACAAAAAAGGTCTCTGGAAAGTTAAAAATAATTAATCAGAATGGAAGGAGGCGAGATTGTTCCCCAAGGCCAGAAGATACACAGTTTTAATGGGGGGGGGAGGGATGTCAGGGCCACTCCCACTGGGAAGTCACACTTGCAGGGGACTTGAAGCACAGGCAGAAATTGGGGTGTTGAAATCCAGGTAGAGGACCTCAAGTGAAAGGGCAGAAGGTGCAGTGAGATCGGGTGCCCCGGGCTCAGGCTGGCTCGAGCTGAGGGAGGTCGAGAGCAGAGCAGTGCGACAGGAGCAGGCGTAATTACGTTTGTTGTGTGTATGTGTGTCTTGCTGAATAATGAGCACCTTGAAGATAGGATAAAAGGTTAGAGCTGAGTACTCAGTAAACACTAGGTACTCGTAAATGCTGTTAAATATTGACTAAAACTTTTCTCTCGTGCTTTACTTTTCTTGTCTGAAAATTTAAAAATCAAGACAGCATTTGCAATAAATAAGTGTGTGTAACAGGCACACATTTTATCAGTTGTAAAATATTGTCCTTAAAACCATACTTTTTCCTCATTTCACATTCAAACCAAAAAAATGCAAAAAGGAATTAACATGGCTTTGTGTAAATATAAACAGTAGTGAACATTCAAATGTCCTGAAGTCCACTTTTAGGTAATGTCATTCTGATGAATATTTATAACCATTTTGTGTCATGGAGCCAGGCACTTGATAATTTTCATTAAGGAAAAATCATTTTCATTTGATGAGCATTACACCTGTAACATTGTTTGACTCTAACACCCACAAATGTCAGAATTCTCTCCTAACAAAAGAGACATGCACATTTATCTTGTTATTAATGTAACTTGAATATTTATTCTTGTTTTTAATCTTATTAATACTGGTTGATCACTCTGTCTTTTAAAAAAGTGATGCTGGGGCACCTGGGTGACTCAGTTGGCTAAACGTCCGCTTTTGGCTCAGGTCATGATCCCAGGGTCCTGGGATCAATTCCCACATTGGGCTCCCTGCTCAGCTTGGAGCCTGCTTCTTCGTCTCCCTGGCTTGTTCCCTCTCTGTCTGCTAGTCCCCCTGCTTATTATGCTCTCTGGCGTGCTCTCTCTCTCTCTCTCTCTCTCTATATATATATATATATATATCAAATAAATAAATAAAATCTTGAAAAAAGGTGACACCAGTAAAGCTTATTTATTAAAATAAATATGAAGACTGCATTTTGCTGGAAGCTTTCACTTGGTAAATTTAGCTGTTTAAAGGATATTCAAGATTTGTTTTTATTTCAACAGCAGAAAGCCTATTTCATAAAGAAAAAAAATATCCTACATTAGAGTAGTTTAATTATTTTAAAGAGATTTTTAAAAAAAGCCTGGTATTGTTTTCCCAGGAGACAATCATTTGGTGGAATAACAGTCATTCTGGGAAAATAAGCAAGATGGAACCTCATAGGTCAAGACTCTCATTTAGTCATGTTTTACAGATGCTTTCTCCTAGAGACGTTTCTGGAGACAACATTCTTTTAGTCTTAAAGAACCTGCGGGTGAAATCCACCAGACTGAGGCTAGAAAGAGATGTGACTGCCCTGATGTTTTTATGCTGATCTATTTTTGAATGATTCTGTGTACACTTGTTTATCTTTCAGACCCGTTTGTGTGCTCAGACTCATAAATAGTTCTGATGGCTATTTGGAATATAGGCTCCTAATTTGTATTCCACTTTTGATAATGATTTTTATTTGTGAAAAGGCTTACAGTTGCTATCATATATGCATTCATTAGATTCACAGCTTGATTCGTGTATTTGTCCTTCTCGGGGACTAAGAATGGGCCACTTAATAACAATAATTAGGACTAACAACGCCTTCTTCTTGCTTCCCAAATTAGATAGAATTTAGGACCAAATCTGAATATATAGCTACAGTCGATTCTCCCTTTGTATGACCTCTAAGATTTTAAACTCCTAAGATACAGGCCCATCTGTTTTTCGTTTTCCTGTTTAGCCCACATGCACTTTCACACTGTAAGTGGTTGGAAGATATTTTTTCCAGAAAGAGTAAGCATTGCTATTAATTCTAGAAATTCAAAATAGGCTGAAGTAATGGAAAAATCCAAAAGGTTGTACTTTGAAAAATAATTACAAGTTATGCTAAGTGACCCATATAAAATATAAAATAGAAACAGTGTTCTGAACAAAGATAATTATTGTTTCATGACATTTATGAAGTAAGTATTCAGTAATTGCTTATTGTCTTACTGGAAGGCATATGTAATAGAAAAAGTCCTTATAAAGAAATCATTTTCAAAGATAGAGGTAATGAGGTACCTGGGTGACTCAGTTGGTTAAGCGTCTGACTTTGGCTCCAGTCATGATCCCAGGGTCCTGGGATCCAGCCCTGTGGTCATAGGGCTCCCTGCTTAGCAGGGAGTCTGCGTCTCCCTCTTCTCTGACCAGGCCCTCCCACCCCGCCCTGCTCCTGCCTTTGTATACACACTGTCTCTCTCTCTCTCAAATAAATAAAATATTTTTATAAAAAGAAGATGTAAAGTAAGAAATAGTCTACCCATTGTAAATATTATCACAGGTTTTAAAAGCAAGGGACCAACTACATTTGAAGTAATTTAATGTAAGTTGAGGAACCTTGAAAACTAGCAAAGAAGATTGACAATCATCTGTAAAATGGAAGACTGCTCCATGTTCACGCATAAGGCAATGACCAATAGAAGGCCATGGAGCGTATCCATGGATGACTTTGATGTGTATCCGAAAAAGAACAACTAATTGCAAAGGAACAGAATTTGATTCTGAGCCATAAAGCCAAGTAAGAATTCAAGAGTTACAAAGTTAAAACGGAAATGGCAAGGAAATGCTGAATTATAGAAAAAAGATTTGGCAGAAATTGGTAAGATTACCTGGTTTCAGATTGAATATGGACAAGAAAAGGGAGGGATTTAATCAAAATACACTTTACTATTTCTTACTTGAGATCATGGAAATCAGTTTGAAGGAGATAGTAAGAGTTCAGTGCTGCAAATTTGCGTATGAGAACATCAAACCTGGCACATCCTTTAGGAATTTAGATATTTGGGATGAAGGATTAAGGAGGATTTCCATTAATAGTATTTTGATTAATGACAACATTTTAATCTTCTAAACTTAACAAATTCTCAAACTGGAATTAAAATACCATTCTAGAGATAGTTTAAGTTACTTTTTAAGCAAAAATAAGTGCCTATGCCTTGTCCCCACTACTTTCTCAAACATGCAATCAAGCTAAAAAACTGTACTGATCCAAGATTTAGTCTTTAACCTGAATCTTTCTATCCTATTTAGCTCATGGTTACTTTTAAAAATAGTTTCAACTGTTTAAATAGCTTGGCTTCTCAGTGTTTTTGTGCCTTTTACAAGCAGCATCTTTTTCATAAAGAGGTGACGTTATATGGTGCAACACCATTTTGCCACTGGGCAGTACACTTGGAGAGGGAAGTCGCACGTCGGTTTCACTCATCAGTCTCTTGCCTGACCCCGCGTGGGTCTGCCACTTGGTAGATCTGGTTTGTGTTTTAACTCTGCTAATGCAATCTGTGTGGTCTTAGGCAACTGAGTGCCTCCGTCTGGGGCTCCGTTTCCTTGGGTTACAAAATACAGATAGGAACATTCTCGTGTAACAGCTGGCTTCATAGATGGGAAATTGCTTCAAAATTCAAGCCCGTATATATATATATGTAAATCCTAGCATTACTGCGTAGTATTTCTCTGAGAAAGTGACAAATTAATGATGACTTCCAGTTACCAGAGGTTATATTATAGAGAAACCGCAGCAAGCTCTCTGGGTATCTGCTCCTGCAAGGCAATGTTAAATTGCAGCATTCAGTGTTTGAGTTAATTACATAAGGCTAATGTTTTCATGTCAAAGGATTCTCTCTGTGTACGCTTTTAAAATACAGGGTGCAATATTTCTTTTTTTTTTTAAAGATTTTTATTTATTTGTTATATATAGAGAGAGAGATACAGAGCGCAAGCACAGGCAGACAGAGTGGCAGGCTAGAGGCAGAGGGAGAAGCAGGCTCCCTGCCGAGCAAGGAGCCCGATGTGGGACTCGATCCCAGGACGCTGGGATCATGACCTGAGCCGAAGGCAGCCGCTTAACCAACTGAGCCACCCAGGCATCCCAGGGTGCAATATTTCTTAACTGAAGTAATATACGTACACCCTTCCTTGAAACTAAAGTAAATTCTCCCAGTCTCTTGCCATTTCAGATTCTATTGTTAAGCTTAATGGAAAAATATGCATGTATACATATACCTACGCGTGCACACGTGCTGAGGGAAGAATCTGGTCCCCTCTTTTAAAGGGTATGGACATTATAACATTTGAAAATTAAGTGACTAACTCAAGTTTAAATGGTTAATTTCTATCAATTAAAGGAGGAAATTTCAGTCTTTTAAGGAATATTTATTTATTTGTCAGAGAGAGAGAGGTAGGCAGAGGGAGAAGCAGGATCCCTGCTGAGCAGGGAGCCCAATGTGGGACTTGATACCAGGATCCTGGAATCATGACCTGAGCTGAAGGCAGACTCTTAGCCGACTGAGCCACCTGGGCTCCCTTGAGTCTTGGTAAAAACAAGTATTTGTTGAACACATGATCGATACCAGATTTTTTTAGATGCATAGTCTCATTTAATTGGGGTCACCATATACCCCAACTTCTTGGGACAGTCCCCGTTTATCCAGCATAATTTCGGTTATTGCTTGTTGTCCAGAACCAGTTACTAAGAGCAACTTCTCCCCTTTTATTCTCAAGTGTTCTGAGTAGGAAGATATATTTTATTGTCTCTTACATTTCATTCTAATACAAAAACTCTGACATGGCTATTTCATGTAAAGAGAAAATAGTGGTGTCAGAGAGGGCAGGTAGCCCGTATCAATTCACATTCCCGGTAAGCAGCTGGCCTTGAATCTCAAAACACATCCAGGTGTTCCCACTCCTCTCTGCTTTAACATTTCTTTCTTTCTTTTTTTTTTAATTCATAGAAATGTTTATTTTAGTATCATTTATCATAATGAAAAATTAGAAATAACAGTCATGATCAGTGGTAAAGAATTTGTAAAATAAATTTTGGTTTATCTGTATACTGATGCAGCCATTAGAAATGCACTGTTTAATGGCATGAAAGACCATTTAAATTATAAATAATTTTATCATTTTATTTTACTTTTTTTCATCACAGTAAGTGTACTCTGCTTTAACATTTCTGATGCCTAATGCAGTCCTATCCAGCATTCAGCATGGTATTTTATTGTATATGAAAGTAAAACTAAGTCTGAGGTGCACGTTCTAGGATTTGCATTATGGAAGCATAAGAGATTAAATACCAAAGTTTAGTTTTTCATATGCCTTCAGTATGCACATTCCACTCTAGCTCTCCATGTATTTTGTTTGTCCTACAAATATGCATGTTCATTCTCATGTCTGTACTTTCGTATGTTTGTATGCAAATCTCTGCCATGTGTAAGTAAAGTCTTGGTTCTTTTTTCCTTTGTTCTTGTTTTTGTTTCTTATTGTTATGAAGAACAGATAAACATTTGATTTTACAGATCTTAGTATAATCATAGGCTTACAATGACTATCCGTCAAAATAAATTGGTGTTATTTGTAAAAAATACATATTTCACTTGCTTGACCTTTATTGGTTAAGACCCTTATCCTCACTTTAGTAGCTGAGAAAAGAGAGATTATTCTGATAGTAATGGTTTTTAAAATTTGATCAATGTGTTGGTATGTGTTGAATTGACAAAGGCTTTGGACTTCATTAGCAATTAGGCAGTTACCCTGAGTCTATGGGAGAGCCAGTGAAGGGTTTTAAGAAGAGGGATCATGTGGTCCATACCTGTCCACAGACTCTTCAGGCTGCTCTCTTGAAAACAGAAATAAGTTGTAATAAGTAACTGTAAGAAATAAATTGTAATAAGTAGTAAGTAATTGGCCCTCCTCAGAGTGCTTTTAGGATCCTTCAGTTGTTCACTCAACAAATATTTATTGAGCATTTGATTTGTGCTGGACCTTGTGCAAGACACCAGATACACAACACTGAGCAAAAACCTGTTGTGCCTTCCCTTTGTGCAAAGTGACATGACTTACAGGGTCAAGCACATGCTTGGGACCACATTCCAGAGGAGTGGAGAAGACCTTGTCAGGAAGGTAAGGGGACGTTGTCTCATGACGTAACCATTCAGTGGAGAGATCACAGAGGCGTAGAAGTGAAGTTGGTGCGGGTGAAGGTGCTGTGTGTGTGTGTGTGACAGACAGACAGACAGAGAGAGAACGTTCCAGACACAGAGTGGTCAGTATACAGACATCTCAGTATACAGAGATGAACTCAGAGTCCAGTGTTGGCTGCATCAAGAGACAAAAATTCAACTAAGTAGAAGTCAGAGAGTGAAAACTTTTGAAAGTCAGGCTAAGGATTCATCTTTATCCAAAGTTTAAGAACATTATAAGTTACTCTAAGATAAAAGCCATTAATGGGTTATAAAGCCACAAAGAGGCATAACAATGATACTGAAAAAGATTATTTTGATTGAAGGGTGTCAGGATGACTGAATGCTCTAAGCTGCCAGACTCAAGCTCTGCTTCCCTGAGCTGGGGTTTCTGGAGTCCAAATGGAGTCATGAGTTTGAATCCCACTTCTGACACATCCATTTTTCTCCTCCCCTTAATTTTCTACACAAGTGTATCAATCTGAGCAGTCTGCATTAAAAAAATTATTTTGAGGGAGATGTGCCAGTGGGGATGTAGCAAGACCCATTAAGGGTGTTTTTGATCTGAAAGAGAGAGGATGGCAGAAGGGACTGTCAGAATTTAGAACCTCTGCAGAAAAAGATAAAGGTGAAGGCATGGAGGAAGAGATGCCAGAGAGGCAGGGAGCACACCAAGAAACCAGACAACTGCTGGGTCTCTCAGCCCAAGTGAAAGAAGTGTCAAGAAGGAAGGGGTGGTAGTCGGTGGTCTACCAGAGGAATTGCAAAGTGGAGAAAACACCAGCAGCTTCCAGTACCCTAACCCAAGTCTGGTCACGACAAGGCACTTCTGAAGGCTAGGAGATGGGTGGGAGGTCAGAAGGAACTAAGTCAAGAGGAAATACAAACAATGACATGTGGAAACATGATCATTTGTAGGCATTGAAGGTCTCTACACCACAACTAGCAAAATTCTAGTGGCAGTTGAGTTGGTAGTGGTGGCTACCATCTTTACCTACATTCGACAAGCAGGAACTGACACTGCGGAGATGTAAATATACAAAGTCCCAAGAATGGTAAATAAAAAGGCTGAGGGGTGCCTGGGTGGCTCAGAGGGTTAAGCCTCTGCCTTCAGCTCAGGTCATGGTCCCAGGGTCTGGGATCAAGCCCCACATCGGGCTCTCTGCTCAGTGGGGAAGCCTGCTTCTCCTTCTCTCTGCCTGCTACTCTGCCTATTTGTGATGTATCTCTCTGTCAAATAAATAAACAAAATCTTTAAAAAAATAATAAAAAATAAAAGAATAAAAAGGCTGAAAAACAATAAAATGGTAAACAACAAAAAGAATAAAAAGGCTGGATTCTGACTTCAGATGCTCTATATTCTTTTCAAAATAGTACCTGCCATAGAGCTTTTTGGTGAAGTTGTTGAAAAATTCTTCTTTGGTTTGGTTTGGTTAATGGCGGGTCACTTTTAATTTGTGTTTTTAATGGGAAAGACTTCATTGTTCTATTAGATTCTTACGGAAAAAGTAATTGCTGTCCATTAGCATGGGGTTCCCAGATTTTATGCTTTAACTCTACCCAATAAATCAGACTCTTATTTGTGATGATTAATAATAATAAATCAACTCAGTAAATGCATTAGTTGCTCCAGTACTATGGGAAGTATGTAAGAAGTGAGATTATCCTGAAATTGTTTTAAATATTTTCTAGACACCCTCGTTAGAAGTTTTCATAATTGTATGATGACATTAATAGAAGAAATGAGTGGATAATTGGTAGATCACAACTTGATGGTTTTCTAATCATTTAATTATTGGACACAAATCTGTAACAAACCAGTCCACACTAGTTTATCCATTTTCCCCAAAGATCTACTCGTGATACTCCGGCAAATGAGTTCTTTAATTAAAAAGACTAGAAATTGTCCTATTTCTTATCTCTCTCGTGGATTTGTCTCCAAAAGTTTATGAGATTGAATGAGTAACCGACAAAGCAACTGTGTTTTTCCTTGTGTTTCTTTCTACATTAAATTTAATGATTTTTTTTATTTTGCAACATTAGAAGATTATTGACTGTTCTTTGTCTCTTATATATTAGACTTCCCAGTACAAGGAACCTGTCTTGGTGGAACCTGTCTTGGTAGCACCTTATTTTTACATCTTCCAGATTGCTTGTTTGAAGCCTAGTTCTGTTTCCCATTTTGTAAATAAATCATTCTTGAAAATCTGTGTCACAGGTTTCAAGCAAGTTATCTGTCAATGATATTGATAGCATAATGTCATTCGGTACTGTTTTCATTTCCTTCAGTAAAATGTATTTAGAATTTCTGCAATTTGTCCACTTTTGATTTCAGCATTTTGTGGGGGGAGATATACTAGGAGTTGGGAGGCAACGGGGAGATGATTTTTTCTTACAGAATATTAAGGTAGCATTTTTGCATTTTTATTTGTGTGCCTTCTTCCTCCTCTAGTTGTAAATTATATTAGTTCTTTGGGATTTTATATACAGGAGCAAAATTCTAAAGAAGTCCTAGAATATCGGTAACCAACATAGAGTGAAGATTAAAAATATGAAACTTTAGGATAGCTGCCTTACTAAATGAGTTCTTTAGATAGCATGACCTGCTTTTAAAAATCTGCCTTAAACCACATAAAAAATATTTATTAGGCTACATTTAGTTTGTGTCTTCTACAATATGGAACAATACTTCTGGGGAAAGGAAAGACAATCCTTAGGCGTTTTTGATAAGAGACTTTCAGCAGCATTTTTCCTTAGGGACAGATATATAAAATGATTCAACTAAGCACACGCTCTGTTGCTTTAGCACTCAATTGTGCACTAGGTACGTTAGGAGAAAAAAACAGGCTATTTGGAAATCATGATATGACCCATGAAGATAAAATTGGCAATATCTCTATGAAATATTTTACTATAAAAGCTAATGGTTTTTAATTATGTTTTTTGTGTTGACAAACTAAATTATGATTTTGAGGTGTACATCTAATGAACTGTTAAGCATTCATTTCATTAAAGTTATAAAGATGAAATGTAGCTATCTGTTTTGCAGACTGTCCTGTATGGCAGGCAGCAAATTTATATTTTATAATATTATATTCTTCTATGTGTTTTTATTATGTTTTTGAATTATGGACTGTGTCATTTAAATTTGCATAAAAGTGCGATAGGGACCAAAAATATACTAATAAAACACTCTTCATTTGGATAATACAAAAATGACAATGGCACATTAAAAAAAATAATACAGCACCAGTGTTTTTAGGCTAATAATGGTAAAAATAGCTTATATTGGAGTACCTAGGTGGCTCAGTTGATTAAGCTTCTGACTCCTGGTTTTAGCTCAGGTCATGATCTCAGGATTCAGAGACTCTGAAGATTCCCTCTGCCCCTTCCTCCACTCGTGTTCTCTCTCTCTCTTTTTCTCTCTTAAATAAACAAATTTTCAGAAAAATAGCTCACATTTATTAAGTTCTCATCATGTGCCAGACCCTCCTCTAAATATTGCTCATGTCTTTTAAAACTAAGTGCTAAATTAAAAGCAAAATAAAAATAATTTCAAAGCCTCTTCCATGATACAAACCCTGTTAAGGTAAAATTAAATGCATTGTAAAATAAGATTCAATATTTAGGTAAGTTATTCACTTTATAAATCATCATGTGTCTCTTCTATAAATTTAGATAATTCCATCCTACATCATAGAAATGTTCTGTAAACAGAGCAATGCTAAAAGAGAATGCTAAGCAGGATGTCTTATTATTCATGTTAATGTAAATTATTTTATTTTTATGTATGCCTTTTTGAGAAAAGCTTTATATTTTCTAGAAGCTTCCATCAGTCACAACTTTTTAGACAGGAGTCACAAAGAACTCAGACCTCGGAAACAGCTGGCCGTAAGGAGGTGGAGGGGGAAAAAGTCCAGGCAAATGATGAGAACATGCCATGTCTAAGGGTTTCACAGTCTGACTAAAACCAACAGGCTGAGGCAAGGGATGCCTGGGTGGCTTAGTTGGTTAAGCGTCTGCCTTCGACTCAGGTCATGATCCTAGGATCCTGGGATGGAGCCCCATATTGGGCTCCTTGCTCAACAAGGAGTCTGCTTCTCCCTTCATCTGCTGCTCCCCCTGCTTATGCTCTCTCTTTCTAACAAATAATTAAAGTATTTAAAAAAAATAAAACAATAAGCTGAGGCTGGCCAACCAATTGGTTTTAGAACCAATGCCAATGCCAATTCAAATTCAATAACAAGGGGTCATTTTTTAAATTCTGCATATGAAAAATACATTATGAAGTTAGGGGAAAAGAAGTAATGCTGAAAAATAGCATTGATCAAAGCTCAATACCCTTCAATACAATCACATGCTTTCCTTGTTTTCATACATTTTCTCTGTCGATTTTGCTACCATTTTCCCACAACTGAAATCTGGGAGTCAACTCCAAATCCTTCATTTTTCAGGCTGATGCTGTGTCCCTCAAACACATCCTTTCATTTCTTCTTCTGTTGCTACCACTTCACAAGAAGCCTTCATTCCTTGGTGGTATATGCTCTGTAATTTATATGCTTAGTAATACTAATTAGTAGTAATATTCTAACAATTTTATCTTTACTCCAATTCTTTCTTCTCCAATACTTTTTGCACCAACAAACTAAATGACTAGCCTCATTTACTAAACCAACCCAATAACCTGCAAGGTCTCCCAGGTGCCCATTTGATGGCTCTTGATGCACGAAACAGTGTGCTCCATTTGTGGTCAAGTCTCTCTTCCCTTAAGGTGTTAACAAGTATCTGTTTCCTCATTCTCTGCCTCCCACTCCTTACCCAGCATCCTCTGCTTGTATTGCTTGTCATGTTACTCTTGCCCAGAATGTCCCTGTGGTCATTCTCTTCCTCGACTCAAATTCCATTCATGTCTCAAACCCATATTCAATCCCAACTCCTCTACTTAACATTTTCCCAATATTTATATATTAAACACATATAATATATCTTGCAATTATCTCACAGGGTCTTGAAAGGAAGGTATATAATCTTTTTCAGGTTACATGTGTGTCTGTGTATGTGTGTTATTTTTCCCATTATATGCATTAGGTATTCTGTACACATTATCTCTGTTTTCTTCCATTCAATCTACCAAAATCATATAATCTACCAAGGACAGGGAGAGATGGGTTAAAATCTTCTGCTATTAATATCTTTTATTCTATATTATTTCATATTTTTATCATGCTCACTTTACACTTTATTTCTTTTTATTTCTTTTGAAGCATAGAATATTCCTGTTAGATCTTCTTTGTGGTTGTGACTCACATAGCATTATAAAGTACACTTTTTCTAGTCGTACTAAATGTTTTACTTCACTCTTTCCCCTTGAATTCAGCCAGCTTGTTCATGATACCTGGTTTCACCTTGGCTGCATTGAGAGAAGTGTGAGAATTTGTGTAGAACATAGATACCTATGCTGGGGAACTACACAAGCCATCGGAAGAAAGCATTCATTTCGAATATGATTAGATTTGAAAATACACATTACAGACAAGTGTTATTGTTGTGTATAGATTATTTTGGGGTGGAATTATTAGAGCAGTATGTTTTGTTCTTCTAAATTTTTTTTCATTCTTGTCATATTTGGAAATTCAGGAAAAAGCTACAACTTTTACTTCCTTGGAAAGGTAGTGAGCAAGCAGTAAACTGCTTACCAGGCAGGTGGCACTGGGGACCCCAGGCTTGACAAGGGTTTCATGATTTTCTATTTCATTTTAGCTTCAAAATAATTTTTCCATATTTTGAAGGAATTGCTAAAAATCTAATGAAACCAAGATGTAACTATATGAATGAAATTATTAATAGCTTTTTAAAGATTTATTTACTTATTTTAGAGAAAAAGTGAACACACCTGGGGTAGGGGAGGGCCAGAGGGAGAGGGAGACTCTCAAGCAGACTGCCTCCTGACACAGAGCTCAGTGACTCTGAATTTATGACCTGAGCCGAAATCAAGAGTGGGATGGCCAAATGACTGAGCCACCCAGGGACCCCTTTATTAATAACTTTTAAGAAAAAAAAATATTTCAAGTTTTTGCTAATCTATTAGGCTTTCTTTGTCAGAACCATTCCCTGCATTATACATAAATACCAGAATTCATTATAAAAATCTGAGTGGATCTTCTCTAGGGGCAGAACATGTAGAGCTAGAAGTTGAAACAGTAAAATCTGTTTTAGAGTTTCCTCTCCCATTGTCAAATAATGTTACATTTTATAATGCTTTTCAATAAAATAATACACTAGATTATTTCTTGTATTTTAAAGCATGATATCAAAAATTTGAAAACTAAGAAAATTTACTACTATAATACAACTTCAAACCCTGCTCTTTGAAAGTCCTCTAAAATTCAAAGCTTTATACTCAACCAAAATGTTACCCATTGCCTTTATAGAGGCAGATAGGTGAACAAGTGACAAAAATGGACCATAGTAACCTCATCAAACCCCTTCATCCTCCCAAAAGCTTCCCAGAGAAGGGCAGTTCAAGAAGCCATGGATGCTTCTGGAAGAGAGGTCATGGGTAGATGTGAAGGGCAGGCCAGTATTCTGTGCTCCAGAGGCATTCCCCCCCACCCCCCCGTCCCTCTGCATGTTGCTCTGGGCCTGCCAAAACCCTTCTTGTCACTGGATACTGGGTCATAAGGGGGTTAAAACCTTCCAGAGTAATCAAAAATACTCCTTTTTCTTCCCATGTCCAAAATACATGGTTAATGATTTACTGAGCATTAGAAAAAGAAAATCACACCTACTGAATTTTTTAAAAAGATTAAAAAAAAAACATTTTATAACCAGAAAAGAGCCTTAGAGACCCATTCAGTCCCATGGCTTGTTCACAATGTGGGAAGGTTGAGGTCTGCCCTGTGACCTACAGCAGAACTCGCTTAGCAGCTGGTCTCTGGTTCCCTGCTCAGAGCTCTTTGCCATTGAATCTTTTTTTTATTAATTATTTTTATTAATATATAATGTGTTATGAGCCCCAGGGGTACAGGTCTGTGAATCATCAGTCTTACACACCTCACAGCACTCACCATAGCACATACCCTCCCCAGTGTCCATAACCCACCACTCTCTCGATCCCTCACCCCAGCAACCCTCAGTCTGTTTTGTAAGATTAAGAGTCTCTTATGGTTTGTCTCCCTCCCCATCCCGTCATCTTAAGTCATGTTGCTGCTCTGGCCTACCACAGAGTAATTTAGAATGTATGTTTGAAATTCATTGTTCTGGACAGTAAATATATCTGCACCACTTTCTGCAGACAAATAACAGTGTTTATGGTGACAAGGAGATTTTTTGTGTCTTTTTCCCTAAACGATCAGAAGGAATATTCCATACTGTGGGGCTGAGTATCTAGGCCTTATGCTTGCTTCTGTTTGTTGAAATACCTGCCATGTTGATCAGATTGGTGGCCGAAGTAGCTGGAGAATGGAATTGCTATGGATGGACTCTATTGATAAATTTGTTAAAATCCCTAAATAATATCATAGCTTTACAAACAGCTGTGCCTTCTTTTCTTTGTGGTTGTGGACTATATCATGCAGTTTTTAAGATGAAGCTAGTTATGTTTATGGCTCTGGATTTAATCTTGAGCTTTTGAATTTTAATTTACGTTTGAATAAGAATATACATATTGAATATAGTGTTTATTGCTAATAAGAAAAAGTATATCACTTCCAAATACACTGGAATGTGGAGTACTGGATATAAGCTCTGCATATTTTCAGCAACTTCTTTTGTCATCTTCCCTGTTGACTGTGAATTCTAGGCTTTTACTTCGTCATGGTCAGCACAGGCTTTTATGAGTATGTAAGAGGATATTCATTTAACAGCTGTTAACGGAGCACCAACTGGGTATGAATTTATAGTCCAAACAGAAGAGACAGACAAAAACAATAGATAATACAGACAAGTACATTTTATATGATGTTCAAAGTTCATATGTGATACAGAAACAAGAACAAACAGAGGAGGGTGAAGGGAATCTGAAGTCCACATTTATGAACATGGGGAAAACAGGATACAGTTTGTAACGTGGATAGTCAGCATAAAATGGGAGCAAAAACTTGAAGGACTTGAAGTTAGTTCAGGTGGTATCTGAGCGAAGCGTGTTGGCGGCAGAGAGCATAGCCACGAGGAATGCCCAAGACTCAGAAGACGAGGGCGTTAGTTCCACGGCAGAGGGAGAGAGGAGCAAAGGAGAAGCGGATGTCAGAGGGACAATGCAGAACCTCAGGCAGGGTTTTTAAAACCTTTGTAAGGATTCTGGTTTTAGTCCAAAAACATGAAGAGCTGTAGAGGGTTTTGAGCAGAGCACCCAATCCCAGGGCTTGTCTGGTTCTGTTCTCATCTGACCCTCAAGCCCGCTCAATTCTGCTATCCGTGCATATGGACTATTAATAAGTGGCATGTAGAATGCACAGTACATTTTTAATATGATTTTTTTTCAGTATTAGAGTTCCAAATTATTAGTGTTGATGTCTGGACTCATAGGTAGACATTCTGTTAGCTTATTTTTTTTTTTACTTTAAATAGGTACTGCATGTATGACTATTATTTGTCCAGTAATAATCAACATTTAGTAACTTCACAAATATTTTTAAATGACAAGAATAGCTCCTTCTTATTATTTTACATTTCAAAACAACCCGACTACTAGACGAACATTCCATATTTTCTCTTTTTTTTAAGTTTTCATTTTAATTCCAGTAGATTAAACTAGAGCAATATATTAGTTTCAGGGGTATAATCCAGTGATTCAACCATTCCATACATCACCCAGTGTATATATCCCACATTCCAGTGTATTTGGAAGTGATAAACTTTTTCTTATTAGGATAATAAGAACCTCATCATATTTTCTCTTCATTTAGGTCATAAGTGATTAAAATACAATAAGTCTACCAGTTCGAATTCTGGAACTCTTTGGTAAAAATCAGTATTCTGGCCAGACTCCTCCAGAAACGTCTTTTTTTTTGCTTTCCCTTTAGTATTTCAGCATATATTAAATTTTCCAAGAGATAGACCTCCTGATTGGGCAGCTACATCTAACTTAGTTTAAAAGTCAAATATGTGATTGAAATGGGAGTCCCAGTTATGCTGAGAAAAGAGGAGGAAGCAGATGATGACTTTATTTCCATGAAAGATGTGTCTGGATCAAACATAAATAGAGCCCAAATCCCCCCAGACCCTTGCTTCCTAGTCGGAGATATCTGGTCAAGGCCACTTTTGTACTATATTTCACCAGGATAGTCCTCATTCCATTCTGGTTCTAAATTACTTCCGATCCTGTGGTTTCTTAAATGAAAGGAAAATAATCTTAGAGTTATATATCATCTTTGTGTAACTAAACAGCAGCAGGTCTAGTTCTTGTTTAGAATCTCATTATAAGAATAAACCATTAGAGTTACTGTAAGCATCTTCTCCCAGAATACTATCTACAAACAATGATAGGATTTTTAAAATATTGCTGTTGTAATAGGTAGAAAGCAATTTTTATGTATTATACATCATGCATAATATAATTTTATAAATTATTGTATGCAACTTAGCCACATTTCTAAAGAAAATAGAAAAAAAATCGTACCACTGGAATATATTGTTCACTGTCATTAATTAAAACAATTTTGAATGCCTCACCCTAATTACTTTCTCTCACTTTCAAGTTCAGTCTTAGCATGAACATTGTTAGACATGTTAGAAAGAAATAATCCTTTCAGTATCTAAAATTTGATCATATATTACCTACTGAAGCTGCCTGAAGGGTCAACAGTTTTTCATGAATATAAAATACTGTCTTGCATGTTTAAATCCCCAATACTGTGTTTATTTAGCAAGCAGTGTGTTTAAGGATATCTAACCTAGGACTTTCCAATGACTGGAGAAAACCATTAAGCTAATGAGTTTGCACAGCAGCTTTAAGAATTCTAAAACCAGTCCTGTAGCCTGTGAGACCTCTTCATGGAATTTCTTAAGTTCAATTTTACCTTTTTTTTTTTTTTTTTTTTTTTTTTTAGAGAGAGAAGACAGGAAGGGCAGAGGGGAAAGAGAGGGAGAGAATGAGAATCTTAAGCAGACTCCATGCCCAGCATGGAGCCATATACAGCTTTCAGTCTCATGACCCTGAGATCAGGACCTCAGCCAAAATCAAGATCTGAACACTTAACCAACCTACTGAGCCACCCAGGCAGCACTTAAAACAATTAAAACAAAAACAAAAACAAACAAAAACCAGACACTAGAAAAGTTTAAGGAACTGCTACTTATTGGGGGGGAAAAAAAAAAAAGGCCAGAAATGTAACACAGTTCTGTTATGACTTTCTTCAGGGTCTTTTCATCACACCTCAGTGATGACTGGTCATGGCCAAAGACAGAAATTACTCATCTTTCTTTATATTATGAGCTATATTCCTGCGGTTTCCTCGGGTTTAGCTCCATCTTTTGATTCTACTGCTCTGACTCCAATATTTTTTTTTTTTTCAATGTAATTTGAGTTGACAAGATGTTGAAATTGAAGGATAAAAATTTTGATGGGTGAAGTTGACTCACATGGGTCCTGACACCTTGAGAAAGAGCAGCAGATAGAGAAAGAACGTAGGTCCTTGGCTGTTCCGTGCCTGCTGTGTTCGTGAGCCAGACTCTGGGTGACATGCTGCATGTATAAAACACAGAAATCCTAATCCTCAGAGGCTTATTCTCAAGTCACAGACAGACCACAGGACAGGAGTCCTACATCCAAGAGTAGAGTCTGTACTCGAGATCATAAAAATCTACTGTTTTATTCGATGTAGCTGCCATTTCCGGTTTTGACGGGCATTCTTCTGTTAATTTTGCAGCAGTTCTTACTTTTGCTTCACAGCCGCTAGAGGTGACTGGCAGGAACGGAAAATGAGCTTTGTGTGTATTCATAAAATTCTGGGGATTAGTAATGTGAAAGAAGAAGATTTATGTGAAGTGCAGGTTTTCCCACATGGGCTGAGCTCTCTTACAGATGCGCCCTGAGGCAAACGGAGGACAAAAACAACTGAAATCTAACACGTTCACAGGCTGCTTTGTAGCCCTCTTATCTCTCTCTAAACCTGTATTTTTTAACCACCACTGTCTAAGAGTCCCAGGGGATACGATCAAAAGAAGCAAAGGACATTAAGTATTTGGGATATGGGACAAATTAGTAGGGAGTGAAAATCACCGTAATAAAAACACAGTGCATCTTTATTTGGTGATGTGGGAGCTCATTCCAATTGTAATAGAGGTCACAGAATGACAGGCTCAGGCATGGCTCAAATAAAATCAACATTGTCTGTACAACACGTAAAAAAGATTTATTAGAGACTTTGAACTAATACGTGCCTGTCCTTTAGGGAGCGGAGCATGTCATAATAGCTCCTCTGGTGAGAAGGACAGGGACAGAAAGGAGGAATATTGTTCTGTTGATTTAAAATATATTTTAGCTTTTAAAAGACTCTGGTGCTTCAGAAAAGATAGTGGTTATAGAAATGACATTTCTATTTTGAAATGCTACCATTTTGCCTATTTCCAAATATACATCACATAATTCAGATGCCCCAACAGTACTCTCAGACCACAGAAGAGACTTTTCCTTCTAACATATTGTGACAATTTGTTTGTGACTCATTGTGAAGAAATAACTGTTATGTGCCCATTTTTTTGAAAATTCTGCTGATGTTCATGATAAAACAGCATAATGTGATTTTTCTGGAGGCAATTTGTTTTGTGCTCTATTTCATATATATTTTGAAATAACATTTTGACTTAGGAAATGTTCTTCAAAATATTCTTATCATTTTGATGCTTTAGAACATGCCTTTACATTTTGCCTCCTGCCAAATTTTTATTGATTGTAGTAACTATAAAACAGAAAATTTTCATATCTGCCTTTCTGAAAAAAATCATCTTTAAATTGAGAATAAATGTGTAAATCCTAAAATGCCAGATTGCAGTAAAAAGCCATCATTATGTTTAGAGAAATATGGTTTTATCCACAAATGTCATAGTGAATTTCCATGAACTGAATTGAACAAGTAAATTTTCAATAAGTAATTCATGCTGTTTTTTAAGAGAGAATTTATATTTTTTATTTTCTAAATTTTCTTTTACAACTTTAAGTTTTAATTAGGAATTATTTTGCAATTCTTTTAGTCACTAGTTTTTATTTTTTTATTTTTATTTTTTTTTAAGATTTTATTTATTTATTTGACATACAGAGATCACAAGTAGGCAGAGAGGCAGGCAGAGAGAGAGGGGGAAGCAGGCTCCCCTCTGAGCAGAGAGCCCAATGAGGGGCTCGATCCCAGGACCCCGAGATCATGACCTGAGCCAAAGGCGGAGGCTTAACCCACTGAGCCACCCAAACACCCCTAGTCACTAGTTTTTAAAGTTATATTTCTATTTTTAAAATGTGTTTTAATTCCTTAATTTTATTTTAAATATACTTCAATTCTATTTAAAGGATAGGCATTTGATCATGTCTATGAGTGTGCTAGTAGGTGGTCTATCTTTGCTTTTTTTACTGGAATTTTGAAAACTGTGAACAATACATATTTTTAGTATCATATTGTTTAAATAGTGACTAGTAGATTTTTCATTTTAATATTATAAATGTTATTCATTCTTCAATATTAGTTTTAAAAAGTCATTTATTCTTTTATTTTTAAAGGAGCAATATAATAAAAGATCAAGACAATATGTGCTGATCACAATATCACAATATGTGCTGATCATAGTTAAATTTTGTATAAAGTATTCAGAAATACTTCATTGTTCCCCCTTAAAAGCTAATAAATCCATTGAATTAAGAATTAACTTACATTACATATAAACTCTAATTTTATTTTGTAAAAATCCGGAGTATCTGGCATAATGGCATAAGCAAAATATTGCTGTTTTTGATGTTATTAATGTGGTTATAAAAAATTTCTCAGTGATTACGAAGTTCAAAAGCATCTTAAAATTGCCGTAGTCTTGAGGTTCAAAGATAGCAGCATATCAAGACCCTTGATCTGGAATCCAAACTGCTATGTTTAATTGGCACAGTTTTACAAGGTCTTATATGTTATTTAATGTTAAAAACATAACCTCATAATGCTATATTGCTTCCTATAAAACACATAATGCCTGTTTGAAAACAGAATGCCTTATTACACTGAAAATTCTTGGCAATCATTACAGCTCCTTCGTGATGTGCAGGAGATAGTTAATTTTTTTTTTTTTTTTTTTTTTACAATATGTGGTTCAGCATATTAGCCAAGAACAAAACACATACCCAAACTGTGTAATTCACATGGGGATAACATTTTTATGTAAAGCAGCATATCCCAGTGATCCTATAGGACCCATTTTATCACCAGTTTTTCCTTTCTCTTTAGTTTTCTTGGAAAAGATGTCTATCCTAAAGAGTGACGCTTAATTTTTAAAATTTTATTGCGCATCTACATGTAATATATGGAAATGACAGTTAATAGCAGTGCTACTGTGCTACATTATAAAATTCCACTGAATACAAGTGTTGACAGTCTGTACAGTCTCATCATTAGTGACCATCAGTAAGTACTGATGCAGAAAAATGTACAATTAAGAATTAAATATCTGTTAATAAATGATGAGCTTTAAGTTATGCTGTGGTAAAAGGATTCTGCCTTATCATTAATGAATACACAATTTCCACTAGACTTTTTTCTTATTGAAAATAGGCTCCTCTTTCATGAGCTACAAAAGGGATTCTCTGGAAGGAAGCAGTGTCGAATGGTGAGGAGGAGGAGCCTCAGATCAGTCAAGTGCAAAGTCTCACCTTCAGGAACTGAAAGCCGGCCAGTGTGGCTGGTGTGGGGGGGCCACGTGGCGGGTGGGGATACGGATGTTGGAGTGATCTCAAGCAGAGCTCCAGCGTGTAAGGAAAGCATGAAAACTGTAATAATGGAGAAATACAATGAAAAGTCAAAGAAGGATTTTAAGGTAGAGAGTGACACACTTTCATTTATGTTTTGCAATATTTCCTCCAGCTTTCGGATTAGTGATAACGTGAGGCAAGATAAGGAACAGACCCATCTAGGGAAGCATAACTGCTTCTGGGAAAATATATCTTGGAGGGCAGGGAATGAATGTATCTTAGGCAGCGCATTATTTTGGAGCAAATACTTAAAAAGATATTTCAAAATTGTATAAAATTTTATTGAACAGCAGGAAGTAATTTGTGATGAGTAATTAAAAAAAATACCATCCTCTTTTCCTAAATGTGTTTGCTTTTAGAGGTTGGTGACTTTTACTTCTATTGTCAATGTCATCATCAGCTTTTTCTGCTGGGAATTTAAGAGTCTGAAGTTCTCGGGGTCTTCTGTGAACTCTTTCTCTACTGTTTTTTGGTGTAGAAGTATGTGTTTTTGTTCTGTTTTATGGAGAGTCATATTGATAATCCACAGTTTGGTGTGATTATCAGGGCATAATTTTAGAGACAGATATACTAGTTCAAGTGCAGGCATTGCCAGGTATGGAGCTATGCTGTTAAATGATGAGTATCCTAGTCCCAGTTTTTCCTTCTACAAAATGAAGATGATCCATTATGGGAGATTTTGAATTATCTCCCCAGCCAGCCTGCATAAACATTGTTTACATGTCACACAGAAAAATAAGCTGATAAAAACAAGAGATCTGAGACCAAAAAAAAAAAAAGAAGAAGAAGAAGAAGAAGAAGTAAAAATAGTGTTGTAATCAATATCCATTCCCCAAATTTGTCCCAAAGTAGGAAATTTTCATGATTCTGACATTTGTCTGCAGGGTAGACATGGTGGAAAGTGTGAGGAAAATGACCTCTTTTTTACCTGCCCTACTTGTTTCTTGAGACATATTTTCCAATTAATTCATTTGTTCAGCAAATAATTGAACACCTACCATGAGCAGGTATTACTGTAGGAATGGGACGTATAAAGATGAACAAAGCCCGGGAATCTTTGAACTTACACTTTTCACATTTTGGTGTGGAGCATCGATAAACAAAGTTAACAAGTGAAATAAAGGTTAGGTTGGGAGCTGATGAGTCAGGAGGAAAACGAAGTCGTCCTTGGGGTAGGGAGTTCCTTGGGGTAGGGAGTTCCTTGGGGTAGGGAGTTCCGTTTTAAACTGGCTAATCTTATGGCCAATTAAAGATGGCTGCAAGAATTTACCACTCCTTCCCTCCACAATTGGAATCCACTTCTCAGCCTCCAAGAATCTGAGCTGTTGGTGATTACTTTGAGGGTAAAATGTGGCAAAAATGATGCTCGGCCTTTCCAGTCTCAGCCTTTAAGAAGATTGGAAACTTCTGCTTTCTCTCTCTAGGAGGTATGGCTTTGATAGGAGCCATCCATAATGTCTTCACCATGCTGTGAGACAGCCCTAAGCGCCACTTAGAGAAGCCACTTCAAATAAGATGTCCCCAGGGCGTCCTTGGCTGTTCCAGGCACTCTGGTGGGGGCACCATACTTGCAAGCGGAGACGCCATCTTGGACGTTACCTTGCTCAAGCCTTCAGACGACCTCCAGCACCATCCACATTTTGGCTGCAATTGCCTAAATGATCCCAAATGAAAACTGTCCATTTGAGTCAAATAACCCCATGACAGATGTGAGAAATTATAACACACTGCTGTTTTAGGCCAGTGAATTTGGGGGATGGCTCATTAGGCACCGATGGATAATCCGAAAAACAAACAAACAAGCAACATTGTGAACAAACTTGAAAGTTGTTAGGAAACCAGCCACGTCGATAGTTGGGATAATTGGTTGACTCGTAACAGGGGGAGATAAGGGGTTTAACTGGGTCTCCAAGCATCATCTGAACAAGATTGTACAAGAACCTCACGGGTGTCTGGAACTCAGAGAAGTTTGGTGCACCACTTCTTTTTCCCTTGGGGATGGCTCTGATGGCACGTGAGAGAGCTGTCTTCACCTGACTGCTCGCTCGCCCTCGGGGCCTTATTTATCACAGCGAGAGAGTATGGCTCTCATCATTATTGAAGCAATTAACTTTTCTGCTTGGGGAAATATGCTTAATTAATCCAAACACTCTTGCTAAGTCATGTTGACCAGCACGGAATGTTCTGTAATCAGCGATATCGGTTTTTTGTTTTTTGTTTTTTTTTTTAACTCTCTGAGTCATTAATGTTAATATTGTAAAAATTTCCATAATAAAATGTTTTTAGAAAGAAAAATGTCATTCTTCTTCTGGAAAGTCCACACTATATCGGCTTTCACATGTTTTTCAGTATTGACCCTCAATAATCTTTTGTAAAATTGCCTGCGTGTAATCATACCTCCCTCATTGGGTTGCTGTGGTGATCACAGTCAGTCTCTTAAAGGCATGGCATATTTCTGATGCATTGCAACTGCTCAAAAAATGCTTATTGGTGTCATTTAGTTATAAACTCCATCCTTTGTTTAATAATCTGTTCAGAATTCTTAGAATAAACCCTTCTTATTCCCTGTATTACATGTGTAGCCATGCCACTATCAACTTATCTTAAAACACGTTAGTCACGTCATATGATTTTTGTACAATTCTGCTGGTTTCTATATCCTGCTACGTCTGTATATTAGAACCAACTGAAGCACTGGATAAAAACAAAGTTTTCAAGAGAGGAAATCCTGGGATTTCCATTTTTGACAAAAGCCCTTCTGGTTCTGGTACCCAGACACAAAATTAAGAGGGCAAAAGAAATCTCCAAAATCTGCATATTCTTTTCCTCTTTCAAGATATTCTTTTTATTTTTTATTTTTTTTAAGATTTTACTTATTTATTTGACAGAAAGAGAGAGAGATCACAAGTACACAGAGAGGCAGGCAGAGAGGCAGGCAGAAAGAGAAAGAGACCCAGGCTCCCCACTGAGCAGAGAGCCCGAGGCGGGGCTTGATCCCAGGACCCTGAGATCATGACCTGAGCCTAAGGCAGAGGCTTTAACCCACTGAACCACCCAGGTGCCCCAAGATATTCTTTTAAAAATTGGAAACTGATTTGTTTAAGTACGCGTATGTATCAATGACTAAAATATCTAACTTCAAAACCTGTCATTTTGGTTTGCTGTCTTGATAATTTGTCCTGAAGTATTCAAATGTTTAACTCTTTACTTTGTTTAACCCAGGAATATATTTAAATAAAATGTTAATTAAAATTTTAATAACATTTGGGGATTATGTGGGCTATATTCTAGAATGCTTTAAAAATATAGATGATCATGTCATTAATTAAAGGGTTTACCAAAGTCTGTCTGCTATAAACTTTGCAGTGTAATGCATACTCCAAGAGCATAATTTTGAGCTTTTATGTTATTAGATAAGATAGATAAGCCAGGCTGTGATCCTTGCTGCTCTGAATGGACACTCAAGATATCACAGTACAAGATCCTGAGAAAGAATATTTTTGGAAAAGTTTCTGAAAAGGTGCTAACAGTTTCTAATTTTATTTCTCACTAGTATGGAGGCTCAAAAAGAGTAGAGACCGTGGTTTTTTTGGTCACTCCTGCACACCCAATGTACATAACTAGTAGGTGCTCAAAAATCAATCACTGTTTATTGATAGACTGATTCAGTGCCCATGCTGCTAATAAGCTCTAGGGGGAAAAAAAAGGTGTGAATTAGTGAAATAAACTTAGTAAGGCACGTCGTGATGTAATGGTGACTGTACTGTTTCTATCCAAGGGACATATTTCCTTGCATAATAGGACAGGAGAAAGGTTGGCTCTGTGCCACTAACATCTCCACAGACACTGAAGGATCCTAAGGCTAAACTGAATTGTTACACGTTTTCAGCACCCATCCTGTGAAGTCACTTGCTTTAACTTAGTGTGAACATCACATTTCCCTTGCCCGTTGATGACTTGGCTAAGACCCTTATTACATGTGAACCCAGTGGCTGTAACTAGAAGAGCTGTCTTGGCCGTACGACCCCACCTCAGCCTCTCTACTCTTTGGGATTGGCGTGGCTGTGGGGCAGGCAGTAGGTTGTGGGGAGGTAAGGACTCCACAAAAGGAGTCACCCAGAAAGGAAAGTCCTATCAATCTGGAGACTCATGTTCTTCAATTCTAGGAAACTGTTTTAGAGTGTCTGATAATTTGTTAATCTTCTTTTTCTCTGTTGTTCACGGTGAACCACATATTTAGATGAGGATATTGGACTTCCTTATCTGATCTAAGTTGCCTACCAGTAGTATGGTAGACTAAATGACATGAAGAGCTTTGCTGTTGCAAAACAGTTTTTAAGATGGTGGAATTAATATGTGTATGGATTTAAAATAGACATATTTAAAATATAGATGCAATCAAAATGTATTTACTCATATTTGTATGTATTGGTATTCTGGCAAGAGAGTAAGCAGAATTCTCAGAGGCCAGAAGAAAGTAAAAGCAATTCAGGGGATAAGCAAGATAGCTTTGAAGCCGCCAGGAAGTCTCTGGGGTCATTTTCATATTCCTGATCTCCTTGGCTATACATGTGGTTGCCGGGTAGCAGAGGTTAGGAAACAGAGCCCGAGTTTTACCCAAAGCATGAAGTCAACTTGGAATACGTAGTATAAAAAACCAGGACTCTAAAAGGCTTTAGTAGAAGATGGAACAAAAAACAAAACAAAACAAATAATAAACACAGCAACAACAATGACAAATGTTCTATTTAGGATAGTAAAGAAAATTACCTTTTACCTTGCATGGGTTGGGAGGGGGAAGTCCCCCCACAGTTTGACCCCACAAGCCAGCTTTCTTAGGCGCTTGTGACCCTAATTTCTGCTACCTTAGAGAGACTGGAAAAACCCAGGTTTCAGATTTAATTTAAAGAAAGTCACCCGTAAGCTGCAAAAGATTGCTATCCTGCAGCTCATGTTTTCTAACAATGACGCCAGTAAGACACAAATAAACTAAAAAAAAAAAAAAAAAAGAAAGAAAGAAAGAAAGAAAGAAAGAAGATCTCATATATTTGGGAATTAAAAGAATCAGAGGAAACAAGTACATAAATAAATTTTGTATCAAAAAGAATCACAGTAGGCTTGGAAAAGTCTAACCACTGAACAGTAGTGAAAGGATCACATATTGGAACTTGTGAAATTCACTCAAGTAAAATTAGAAGGGACTTTATCTCCTTAAATATTTTTATTAGAGGGGTGCCTGGGTGGCTCAGTGGGTTAAAGCCTCTGTCTTCGGCTCAGGTCACAATCCCAGGGTCCTGGGATCGAGCCCTGCATCGGGCTTTCTGCTCAGTGGGGAGCCTGCCTCCTCCTCTCTCTCTCTGCCTACTTGTGATTTCTGTCAAATAAATAAATAAAATCTTTTTAAAAAATATTTTTATTAGAAAAGAAAACCCCAAAATTAATGAACTTAGCAACCATCTCAAGACATTATGAAATGTATAGCAAAATATACCCCAGTAAATTAAAATTAAATAAATAATTTCAAAACAAATTAATGAAACATGAAACAATCAAGCAAAATGGGTTGTTTGAAAAGAATAACAATATTGGAAAACCACTGGGGTTTTATTATGATAGTTATTAGTACTATTTGCTAAGTATTTAGGGCCCTCTGTCTCTTGGGAACATGGTAGAATTATACTTTGTGTTATTTGTGGTTGAGAGGGAGGCGTGTTGACTCTATCTAGCCATTGGACTGGGAATAGAAGTGGCCCCTGTCACTTGCAGCTCAGAATATTTAACTGGTTAGATTCCCTGTTGTTTCTTACACTGAGGTTATGATGGGCAATGTTCCAGACGATGTCCCCTTTCTCAGCATGAGTTTCTGAGTGGGCTCTAGCGGCAAGAGAGCCCCACTACTAACCTGGGTTAGAAATATTATAGCCTGAATGGAAAAATAAAATATGATGTTTAAAATTAATGGAATTTTTTTTTTTTGTAGCAAACATGGAACATGCAACATAGGCGTCCCGATGATGCACTCTAAAATAGGGAAAGAGAGAAGCAGATGAGAGACAAAGGTGTGGAGAGGTGGTGGGGGAATGGGGGAGGGGAGGGGTGCAGAAATGAAGAAAGGACATGAATCATCAGAGGCGACAAAAGGAAATACGAGCAAAGGATGAATAAATTAAAAATACTGTAAAACGAAATGACATACAACTTGACTGTAAATTTTAAGTCTTATATAAAATTTCCAAATGCCTATAAAATTGAACTAAGTAAACAGACTTAAAAAGAAATAGAAACCTTGATTAGTTCTGTAACCATCAGCAAATTAGATCAGTAGTTAAAATTGTTCCCACAAAGTACATACTTACTCTCAATGGTTTTACTAACCAGTTCTACCAAATATTTATGGTGCAGCTAAAGCTGATGCAGACAGCCCCACAATCCTAGAGTATGGAAAAAGGCCACTTTATAAGAGTGGGATAAACCTGCCTCCAAAACAAGAGAGCAAAAATTAGATGTCGGTCACATTCATTACACTTAATAACATAGATATCCTTACATAGATATCCTTATCTTCACCCACTACACTTTTAGCCTCATTTTATATTCCTTTGTTTCACCTTCACTCTGTTTTACCACCAGTGGCTTCTTAAAATTTCCTCAGATACTCTAGTCACACACCTGCCTCAGGACATGAGCATCTCCTTTTTCTGTCTGAAACCCTCTTCTCCTTCGACAGCTCCTTTCTCTCCTGCAGGTCTTTTTTAAAATGTCGTCTTGGTTATTCCTTTCCTGAAAAAACTGCAGTCATTATTCCCATGTTCCTTATGCTTTCTTCCCTATTTTGGTTTTTTCTCTCTGCACTTTTCACGATCTCATATATATTATTACTTCTGCATCTTGCTTATTGTCTGTCCCCGCTTCTAGAAAGAGAGCAGAGCTTTTTGTTGACTGACTGACTTCCACAGCTCTGGCAGTTAGCATACTGCCGGGCACCTGGTGAAGACTCAGGAACTATTTGTGGAATGAATTGATAAATGCAAAAGTATTGAACAAAATGTTAGCCTGTCGAGTTCAGCAATGTATGAAAAATACAGTATGACTCAGTTGGATTTTTCTCAGGAATGCTAGTTTAAATTAGAAAAAGTTACTGAAATGGCAGATAAAAGGAAACAACAAAATTATTTCAACAGATGGGGAAAAGTGTGTTACCTCTTTAACAAGTAAACCAGCAACAAACATCACACTTAATGGTAAAACATGGCAAGTGTTTTCTTTATTATGAGGGACAAGAAAAGGTGCCCTTTTCCCATTGTTGCATTTTATCTGACAGAATAAGCCTATAGAAGGATAAATGCAAGGTACAAATAATGAAAGAAAGAAAGCTCAAAATTTCCACAGATGATCTGATTATCGACAAATTCAGAGTAATTCACAGAATCAAAATAATTCAGAAGGTCGTCAAAAGAATTTGGCAAAATTTCCAGATACTAAATCAGTGTATAAATACCAGCTAGAATCCAATTAGTTAAATTGTGGAATCAGACGAACTGTTTCAGAAATTTACATGGCAATGTAGAAGAGCCATTAATAGCGTGATACACATGAGGAAGATGAACAAATGGGGGAATTGTCTCCACCACAAGTGAAAACATATTGTAAGGCAGTGTGACATTGGCCCAGGGACAGACCAGGACACTGGTGGACCAAAACAGACAGCCCCTCAATACACCCAGACCTCTCGGGGTACTTGGTGATGACCCAGGTGTCGCTGTAGCTCAGTAGAGAAAGCATCAACTCGTTGGTAAATGGTGCTAGGAAGTATTTATCAGTGAATAAACTGTCAGTCTCATTTCCAGAATCCACCACTGTGTTGCTCGCTTCTCTTCTCAGTTGCTTATCTTCCAGGCTCTTTTTCCTTTACATTCTTTCCCCTTGACTTACCTTGGTGCTTGGTGCACTTTGTGGAATGAGCGAAGGCAAAGGCTTGTGTTTACTTCAGGATGTTTAAAGGGGAGTACATTAATCATGTATCTCCTCTTTCTGAAAAATATGGAGTATGTCAAGAACTTCTGTGTGGTTTTTTTTTAACCCCACTAAATATCAGATAAATGCTAATGTTTAGAGTGTGTTGAAAAGAAAGTCTTGTAATTCCTTTGCTTTTTTTTTTTTTCTTTTTTTAAAAAAAGATTTTATTTATTTATTTGATAGAGAGACAGGGAGAGAGAGCATGAGAGGGGAGAAGGTCAGAGGGAGACGCAGACTCCCCGTGGAGCTGGGAGCCTGATGTGGGACTCGATCCTGGGACTCCAGGATCATGATGTGAGCTGAAGGCAGTTGCTTAACCAACTGAGCCACCCAGGCACCCAACTCTTTTTTTTTTTAAATATGAAAGTAAAGGCATAGTGTTCATTCATTTGAGAAAATGCAGCCAGGAACTAGTATGTATGAGACGCGCTTCTCTGTGTAACCGTAATATCTCCTGGATAGCATGTCAAGTTCCATGTTCAGTATTTGAACCAGCAGCTCTACCTGAGAATCGGTGGCCTATTCTCATCATATCTAGTCTTGAAAGTGTCTCCTGTGTAAAGTAGTCTTTATTGTTTTTAATAGAGATTTTCTCAAAAAATGTATTTTCTCCAGTGCCAACACTCCACTTACGACGCTTTCGCTGATAATCATTAAATGGAGTGGTTTCTCATCTCGAGGTGCAGTGGAAACGTGGTGGTGGGGGGCAGTCGAATCCTCAGCTTTAAAGGATGATTGTTGGGAGCATGTCATGGGCCCCAGAGCGCGGTTGCCATGGTGATTCTGCTGCTCTGCCAAGGCTGTTTCTCACTGTGGGTGGAAAGAAGTTCCCCTGCCAGCAACTATGTGGGATTCTGGCAGCTGAGAGAAGGCAGAAATGCTGCGCTGCGTCCCCAGATGGGAGTTCTGAGTCTTCTTTTAAATGTAATAGGCAGCTCAGGCCCTGTGGAGGACAGGGGGTAGTTAGGAACTAGCCCATTACAAGAGCAAAATGTGCACGATAAGATTCTGCAAGTGTTTTATTTTGAGTGGAAGCTTTGCAGAGGATCAGGACTCCAACTGATGGGGTGTAGCCTGACTTGGCAGTAAGGGAGGGTTAGAGAAATCTGTATTCGTCCATAGGGTTAATATAATTCGGAGGGATTTAAATGGCAGCATTTAAATAGGGAGTAAAAGAAATATTGCCATTTAATTTGGAGATCTTGAACTCATTCAGAAATGCCGGTTAACTGGGGTTGTCAGTTTGGGTTTCCGTAGTATTGAGATCTCATGTTTTTCTAAAAATAAAAGGCATTACTATAACTAATCCTTGCAACTGTGACACTGATAACCACCACCACCCTCCCTCCCTGAGATATATGGGGTCTAGGTAACTAGGCTTGCTTTCATGGGGGTCCTAGTAACGGTCCATCTAAACCACAACAGAGAAAATGTGACATAAGTAGAACCTGACTCTCAATCAGAATTCAGATTGGCAGAATTAAGCAAAAGTCTTCAGCGGCGTTTTGGTGATCATCTATAGGCTTCCCACTTCCTTTGCCCCTGGGCCTCATTCTGATTTTATTTTTGCTTTGTTAGAAGCTTTAATTAGACCCCAAGAGAGGTAATTCCTATCGATGAATTTAATGTTTGGACTTTTTTTCTTTATATTTAAACTTCTATTCTGAAGGCTTTTGTTGATTACATTCATTTGGTTTTGATACCTCAGTGCCTGCAGAGGAAGTCCCACGTACCTATATCGAATTCTTCCAGAATAGTAGAGGAGAGAAATCACAAAGGAATTAGATTTGAAATCATAGGGCTGTTTGGGGGCACTCACCAAAATAAGGGTAACTCCTGTTTGTGTTGGTACCAATTCTGTTTCTTATTCTTTATTTCTAAATAATCAATCAGGTGAATTTTTTACAACATGGAAAGACAAAGAATAGTTCAAAGATTTTTCTGCTATCCTGTTAATCTCCACTCAAAACTGTGTTCAGTGATATTCAGAGACCGCACACTCTGGTCTCATCCATCTGCTAGCGAAGTCTCTTCCTATCATATGAAGTGTCAAGCTGTTCTAACCTTTCCTACTTCCCCACATCGTGTGTGTGTGTGTGTGTGTGTGTGTGTGTGTGTCAGGGAAGGAATGTTCAGGAAATGATTTCCTGTACTAACAATTGCTGTGGAAGTGAAGACATGTTCAGATGTCTTTTTTTGCCTCTGGGGCAGATGAGGTGAGCCATCATTCTTTCAAGAAGTCCAGTTCCAGGAGTGCCTGGGTGGCTCAGTGGTTAAGCCTCTGCCTTTGTCTCAGGTCATGATCTCAGGGTCCTGGAATGGAGCCCTGCATCGGGCTCTCTGCTCAGCAACAGCTTGCTTCCCCTTGCCTCCCTGCCTGCCTCTCTGCCTACTTGTGATCTCTATCAAATAAGTAAATAAAATCTTTTTTAAAAAAAAAGAAGAAGCAGCAGCCCAGTTCCAATGATCAGTATGAAAATTAGCAGGCTGGACCACTCTCTAAATACAAAATTACTTCACACAGGAACTTTACAATGGTCACATGCATTGTATGTTACTATAAACATATGCATTCTACATAAAGTGCACACAGATCTTCCTGTGACTTAAGTACAGTAAATAACAAACCATTTTCCAATTTCCTTTATTTGTTTCTGCAGAAAGGAAGAGCCAGTCAGGTAGAGAGCTTTTGAGAGGCTTTAGCATTACAAAAAGGAGATTTAATCAAGAATTTCCAAAAGGAGAGGAGTAGGAGGAAAGCTCTGGAGTAGAATATATAGAGGGAAGATGGGGGGAGGGGAACCATGACACAAACACACACAGGGCTTGGAGGGGAAACTGATCATCTGAGAAGTTGCTTTGAGCCTCGCAGCCCCTTACTTCGGCTTCCTTTCTTCCCAGCAGCTGGTACAGAGTACCTAGTCAGTATGTCTCATTGCAGAACATACACACTTAAGCATTTCTAGTTAAGCTCCTGGAAGATATCTAGCAAATTCTGACACTTATTTTTAATATGAACAACCATGCTTTTCTGATGTCATGGACTAGAAAGCTGTCTTTCAAAAGACTAATGTGACAAAACTTTAAAAAGCAAAAGTGATTCCTGTAGTCAAAGTATTTTTGAAAACCATACTACAACACAATCATTGTTAATCTTAATACAGTTAAAGGTGTGTCTAGGAGTGGTAGCCCGGACATTTATTGAGTGGTTAGTCCATGGCACTCACTGTTTCCTGGATTAGCTCACCGTAATGTAATGTAATTTAAATTACATTTTAATTGTAATTAAATTGTAATTTAATATACAAATTAAATTTATAATTTATTATGTTTAATACATGTAATAAATTTATTAAATATAATGATAAATTTGTTACATGTATTAAATGTAGTAAGTTTATTACATTTTATTTATTATATTTAATAACATCCATTGTCATATTATACTGTCATAACATACAGTATGTCATAACATAGTATCATATTAAAAGTTTTGGTTGTACAATAGAGTGACTGCACAGTTCTGTCTTCACCCATACCTACCCCCTCTCCCCTCCGGTAACCATCTGTTTTCTAGAGTAAAGAGTCTGTTTTCATTTGTCTCTTTTTTTCCCTTTGTTCTTTTGTTTTGTTTCTTAAATTCCACATATGAGTGAAATATGGTATCTGTCTTCCTCTGACGGATTTATTTCACTTAGCATCATACTCTCTAGCTCCATCCATGTTGTTGCAAATGGCAAGATTTCATTCTTTTTATGGCTGAGTCATATTCCATTGTATACATATGCCACATCTTCTTTACCCATTTATCTATCAGTGGGCACTTGGGTTTCTTTCATAATTTGGTTATTATAGATAATGTGCATATATCTTTTTGAATTAGTGTTCTCATATTCTTTGGGTAAATACCCAGTAGTGTGATTACCTACTTAATGCTCACAAGAATTATTTGAGGGGAATTCTTACCGTCACCCTTTTACACATGATGAAATGAAAAGTGTGAATTGGCCAAAAACCGCACAGTGGTAGAACAAGGATTTTACCCGTCCTGGTCTCTCATTTTTCAGTACCCTTCTCATTTTTTTTTTCAATTACGTACTACAGCATGAAGTAGATTTCATATTTGAGTCACTACGAAAATAACATAAATTAATATGTGAACTCAAAAGCCTCTGAAATGATTTGCTTTACTAAGTGCACTGTGCTTGGATATTGCCTAGTCTGTTCTCTTTCCCTCCTAAAAACCGCTGAGCAAACTTCACTAAATTGGGTTCACAACAAACAGGTTTTGACCCACTATTTTTAAAACACAGCTAAAAGGAGATCCATAGAATAAATGTCATTAAACTAAAAACAGAAGCAGATGAAATTTGACAGCAATAAAGTCAAGATAGAATGCTGTGGGTGCACGTGGTGAAGGTTATTACAGAAAGTCTGCGTCAGGACGGAAGGGCTTCCTTTGGTTTGTGGGTAGAAGAAGAAGATGACTTCAAGGGAATTAAATATCCTCTTCTCTGTGGACAATAGGTTTATAATTAAGGAACTTGATTTTTCTACTCTCCAGGGCAGACTGGTTGCGCATGTTGACCTGATACCACCTACAAATGCAAATATGCTTTCCTATAAGGCTCACATTTTTCTAAGAATTAATTAGATGGAGAAACAATATTCATTCCTAACTCTTTTCCATTGGTCTTTTGCAGGGTGTTTTGAGTGCTGTATTAAATGCCTGGGAGGCATTCCCTACGCCTCCCTGATCGCCACCATCCTGCTTTATGCTGGGGTTGCCCTGTTCTGTGGCTGTGGCCATGAAGCACTCTCTGGAACAGTCAACATCCTGCAAACCTACTTCGAGATGGCGAGAACTGCTGGAGACACACTCGACGTCTTTACCATGTAAGTCCCTCTAGATTACTTCTCGTGTTGAGAGTATGTTCACGTTGCTGTGTGTCGAATGAATAGGGAATCAGTATTATAGATGAAGAAACAAATACCCTGTGATTATATACACACGTCAAGAGAACATTGACCTTTACCATGACTCCAGGACACAGAGCAGAAGATCAGGAGCCAACTGAACCTAGACTTAATTTATATATTAATTTGACTGTCAAGTTTTACCAGAACTTCAGTTACCATTAAGTGGAATGCTTGCAAATTGTGCCTGATCTTCCAATCTGAGCAGAGGCTGTTCTAATAGAACAGAGCAGAGAATAGAGATCAGGGCTGGGTATAAATGTAGACTCTGCTGCCAATTCTAGAAAAATCACCAAAACTCTGTGGGTGCCTTCACATTTTTAAAAATTTTAATTCAACATTGGGTATGGTACCATCTTTCTTTCCCTGCCTCCCAGAAGTGATGTGGACTTCTAAGAAATCTTGGTTAATGGTTCTTACCGGACTTCTGTTAACGACAAATCATCAGTAGCTTTCTGGAAACCTGATTTATGCTTAAAAGGTACATTTCACTCATAAATTGCAACCTCCTAGGATCACTAAACTTTAATATTTTTTAAAAAGTAACTCAAACACAGTCTGGAAGTAAGAGTTTTCTGCTCAAGTTTCAGTCCCTTATTGCTTAAGATCACAGAGAACTAATGTTTAGGACTGAATTTAGCCCCAAATAAAGTCCCGATTCAGATCATTTATTCAGTGTTGCAATGCCCACAGAAAGAAAATAGCTCATTTGTACACTGTATTTGATAATCCCAGCCAGTAGTCGACTTTCCATTTCATTGGCCACCATGGCATTTATGGCTCCTACAACCTCTTGCGTTTAGTTCTTGCTTCTTGATACTGTGCAATTCTGTAATATTTTTCATGTTGCTGTATTTTGTCATTCTGAGGAAATTCAAGAACCTTCTTAATTTATATAGACTTTTTTCTGGAATATGATGGGTTTAGAGTTACCAAATATCAGCAGTTAATACGGCTGGTGAGAGTGACTTTGCCCTTTACTGTCACAACTCCATCAAAAAGGTCAGGGAGATGTGTTATTTGCCCAGGGTCAGTTCCCACTGAGGTGGTGTAATTACAACCCAAGACACTAATCTAAGACACCACTTGGTCAACCTGCACAACTTTCTAGATAGAAGATAACTTTTCTCCAATTCCAATTCCAGAAAATACATCATATTGCTAAATTTTTAAATAACCCATCCCCTACAGATAATCTTGAATAAACTCTTGCTCACAGATTATATTTATTATTTTATTAATTAAAGTTGCTTATTTCTTTTTTTTTAAGGATTTCTTTATTATTTGAGAGAGAGACACACACAGTGAGAGAGGAAGCACAAGCAGGGAGAGAGGGAGAGGGAGAAACAGTCTTCCCACTGAGCCTGATGCGGGGCGGGGATCCCAGAACCCTGAGATCATGACCTGAGCCAAAGACAGACGCTTAATGCCGAGCCACCCAGGCACCCCTGAAGTTGCTTATTTCTATGTAAAGAGAAGAGAAACATGGTACACATTTCTATTATGTAATAGAGCAAGAATTTCCTACTTGGCAGAGTGGAAGGCCTGTACCCTTGGACAGAGTGCATAGTAAAATTTTGTGGAAAAGGAAAAATTTATTTGAAATATTTATGTTTATCTAGAATACATTGGCACTTAAAATTTGGGAAAGATTGGCCATGAAGTAAGAAATATGACAAAGCCGGTGTGTGAGACAGAGAACCTCTCCTAATATAGTTATTAAGAGGAGAAAGGAGTTGATGACCCACTCAGTTACGAACAGATTATTCAGGGGCACCTAGGTGGCCCAGTCATTAATCATCTGCCTTCATCTCAGGTCATAATCCCAGGGTTCTGGGATCGAGCCCTTCACCGGGCTCCCTGCTTGGCAGGAAGCCTCCTTCTCCCTCTCCCACTCCCCCTGCTTAAATTCCCTCTCTCTCTCTCTCAAATAAACAAAAAAAAAAAATTAAAAAAAAAAAAAAGAACTGAAATTACTTCAGAACAGTCCCTAACTCTGAAGTACCAATTTAGAGTTTCATCAATGTCAGTGACTAATGGAAATGAGTTAAAGGCAAATTTTAAAAACTATAACCTAAAAAAGACAAAGGAATTATATCAGTTTCTTTGGATTTCCCAATGTAATTTTATTTTAGAGATTATTTTGAAAAATTACCACCATTCATTAAATTGAATTCCTTAAACCCTTAGCAGACAGTTTGTCAATTTCCATTACATTAGCTCTATAGCATGGATTGATCCTTGGAAATTTGTAGGCGATAGTCGTCATTTGAAATATGATTGAACGATCTGAAAATGCTTTGACTTACTGCAGGTTAGTTTGCAGAGATCCCTAAGAAAATGATTGCAAGGATATATTTTAATGTGATAAAACTGACATTTTCTTTTTAGTTTTAGCTCAGCCTACACTGGACAAAATATGTTTTCACTGTGCATTATTTTAAGCTACCACAGATGTCCTTAAAATCTACAGATTCTCTATATTTAGGCTATATCCAAATTGCTAACTTTAGATATAGAATAGAAGTTTGTAAGAAATCATGAGTCTAATAAATGACATGAGATGATTGTACACATCTATTAGAAACCAGTTGTCAAGATACTTACTTGACATTTAGACAGCAGACTTTAATATACCACAGAATTCTACTAAAGCTCTGAAGGAGTAGTGTGTGGGGGTGTTCAGAAGAGAAATCAGAGGTCATATGCTTAATTTAGTACTTTTACCTTTACTCTGTCCCATTGGAAGTTAACTGTGAGATTAATAATGCATTTTTGGAATGGGAAGAATACCATTTTGATTGGAAGAAAAGCAAGTGCTCAAATTATTTTTATATTTCAAATAACTAAAATTCTTAAACAAGGCCTTGTGAAGCTATCAAAGGAATTCAGACTCTTTCTTTGTCAGTAAATGGTTCGTGAAAACAGAGGGAAGGTAGGTCCCATCGACTACTAGGTACCATTGGTGCCAACTGACTACATTCAAAGATTCACATACAGGTTTAGAGCAAGTAGAGATTATCCTACGGGATGCTGCCTTACAGGGATATCAGGGGAATAGGTAAGGGGAAGGGGAAACAGGGGGTATAAAATAAAGAAATGTAGAATAGCGGCAGCTGAGGATGGATTTGCAGACAGTACAACTTGCTTGGAAACGAGCTAAGGTAAGTTTGAAAAGAGTGTGTAATAGAATGGAAAGAAAGCGCTCACTGGCCAATGTTCGTCATTTATAATCTGTTTTTTTTCCTCTATAGTTCATACGCTTTGTTCAACCAAATTAGGCACTCCTGTCTCATTTTCTTATAAAGGACAAGAAACTTGTTTACTGGCTATGTGAACTAAAAGATAAAACCAATTGCCCAAGCCTCTGCTTGTCCTCCTGTGGTTGTCAGAGTCTGAGGATTCCTTTGTTCTTTATCTCAGCTTCTCTGTCTCTGTCTCTTTCCTGCCTTCTTTCCCTCAAACACATACGCATATCTCAACATGGTCCACATCTCCTTGTCTACAGAAAGAAACATGAATTCAGGCACAATGAATGATGACGACTTCATTTCACTAAGCATCTGTCTGTATGCAAAACTGACCTTCCATAAATAAATCTGCGTATAAGAAATAATATTATAGGGGCGCCTGGGTGGCTCAGTGGGTTAAGCCACTGCCTTCGGCTCAGGTCATGATCTCGGGGTTCTGGGATCGAGTCCCGCATCGGGCTCTCTGCTCAGCAGGAGCCTGCTTCCCCCTCTCTCTCTCTGCCTGCCTCTCTGCCTACTCATGATCTCTCTCTGTCAAATAAATAAATAAAATCTTAAAAAAAAAAAAAAGAAATAATATTATAAATACATGTAGGAATACTCTCCATTCTCATGCAACCTGTGTTTTGGGCATAAAATTCTCAAAACCTTTAGCTTTCTCCAGAGGAACGTGACCCAAGTGATGTCACCCATCAAACCGTTGTGTCATACTCCATTTGAGAAGTGGACATCCCCATAGAGTCTAGAGGGAATTTCTCAAAGATTTTTGTGACCCACTGGTATGCTTTTTAGTTATCACTCTGTCCCTCCTCATTAACTTGGTTTCCGAAAGACTTTTCATCCCTTTCAATTCCGTGGTCTTTTTTGGCTCCAAAGTGTTATGACAATGAGAGTGTGGCCCAGCCCACTGCTTCCCTTAGAGGGTAGTCTTATACTACAACTATAATTTTTTCTAGATTGACACCTCCTTTCAGGCCCACTCCACTCTGGCGAGAGTTCCCTGCCCCACCATTATCTGCTAAATGATGAGGAGATCATTTTCTGATCTGTGACTCAGCCTTTCTTACCTGAGAGCCCCTTGGCAAGGTATTATTATGTGATCCGTCAGTGTCTTTTGGCTGAGTGAACAAGAAACAGGGGATGCATTTTACCTCTGCAGAGCAGACTCATAGAGGACAATGAAATATGGAAACTGGTTAGAAAATTAGATCTCAAACGATCCAAACCACTAATTTTGCTAAGTGACTTGGCTTCTTGAGTAACTGTCTGGAAGACCAAGCAAGAGACAGTCTTATTCACAAATACTTCCCCCTGTAATTTATTAGACAGGGATTGTGTTTGGGTTTTGACAAATTATAGTGAGGGTCTAGGATCTGGTACCCTTGATTTCTAGAGTGAATATATTTGATTTTCAAAGTTTAATACTGTTAATTGAACTTAATGCATTAAGAACTGAGGTTACTAGATAATGAATTCTTTGGTATTGAATGCACACATAAAAATTTATCTCTGTTTGCCTAAAGCAAAAGCAGGCAGTAAGCACAGATAAAATAGAGAAACTGGTTTTGCTCTCAACTTCCCTTCGGTAAATCTCTAAATCTGCTTGGATACCCTCCCCAGTGTCCATCACCAGCCATCCTGTCCCTGTCCCCGCTACTTCCAGCAGCCCTCAGTTTGTTTCCTGAGGTTAAGAGTCTCTCTGATCATTTGTCTCCCTCCCTGGTTTCCTCTTGTTTCATTTTTATAGGGAAATAGTTTTTGACTCAGTGGAAAGAACTTTCCAAAAGTCAAGAGTTTTCTGAAGAGTACTTGGTGTGCCTTGGAATGTACTGATTTGCCTGAGAATGAAGGCATGCAGACAAGGCCGGTAATGAACTTCCAGTTCTGAGATGCTTACAACCTCTAATTCTCTTGCTAAGCCTTAGTCTTTATTCAAGAGCAACTATCTTAGTGTTTTTGCCTGCTTTGCAAATTGGGTTATTGTGAATAGCAAGTATGGAAGCATAGTTAAACTTATACTTACTATATTTCTGTGTTTTTGTTTTTAAATATGCAGATGTCACTTTTCAGGCTAATCTTTTGTTTAATTTGTTTTTTAATGAATTCACTTATTCAGCAAAAAATAGTGGGTCATATTATGTGCCAGTTACTATGCTAATCCTTAGGGATTGAATAGAACAAGACAGATTGATTTTACTCAAACCCTGACATGGGAAATGTATGTTAGCAAAGTGCTGTCTACATCAGGCCGAACAGATAGGAATCCAAGAATGCTAGATTCAGTACTTGAGCTGATCTCCAGGATGCATCAGGTTGAGAAGTAGAGGGAATAGAGAAGCTATAATAATTAATACTGTAGAGGACGGGAATAAAAAAAAAAAAAATATATATATATATATATATATATATATATATATCAAATGGACCAGAATAGAGGGAGTAAAAGAGAATTAAGTGTATATAAGTAGTTATAAATATATTTAAAATTATGTCTCTATTCACATTTTTGCCAAGACTTTCAGATAAATTCAAAATTTTAAATTTAAGAATAAACTAATTTGTAGAAACTAGAAGGAAAATATATTGGGTTTCATATATCATGGGGCAAGAAGTAACTAAAAAATATCAGATATCACAAAGGAAAGTATATATGGATTTGATATAATATAAATTAAATTTTACTTATTGAAGTAATACTTTAAAAAAAAACAAAGATACAGAGAACTGAGAAACATATTTACTACTTACATGACAAGAGGTCCTAATTTTAATAAAGACAGAGTTAATTCAACAGCAAAAGTATACAGTTTGCCATGGAAAAATAGTCAAAATATAAAAACATTTCATTGAAGAATACAAATGATTAATAGCTTGTATTAGTAGCAATACTAATACAACTACTACTAATTATTAAATGTTAAGTATTAAATACTACTAAGTATTAAATACTAATACAACTAATAGTAGTAGTAGGAGGAGTTCATCTACACTACTGAAAAAAGAAAATTAATTAAAAGGATGCTGTTGTTTTTACTGTCAAATTATCAGAAAAATTAAATGATAATACCTGGTATAGGAAACAGAGAATAAGCCCCCTAACTTGTTCTCAATGCATTTTTTTGTGGGTTTTTTTTTGTTTGTTTGTTTGTTTGTTAGTTTGTTTTTTGTTTTTTTGGTTCGGACTTTCTGGATATCACATTGACAATACATTCCTTACAGAGATTTACCTGAAATGATCATTGTTACCATGCTCTTTGTAAGGGTGGTGCATTAGCTTCCTATTGCTGCTGTAACAAATTAAAACAAATTTAATGGATTAAAAAGGCACAAATTTATTCTTTTTTTTTTTTTTTAAATAGTTCTGGATATCTGAAGTCTGAAATGACTCTTACTGGGTTTATTGAAATAGGCTGAAGTCAAGGTATTGGCAGGTTGTGTTCCATCTGGAGGCTCTAGGGGAGCGTCTGTATTTCTATTCTTCCAGCTTCTAGAGGCCGCCTGCAGACCTCGGCTCGCGGCCCCCTGGCATCTTCGAAGCCAGCTCTGTAACACCCTCAGGTTTCTCTCTCTGAATCTGACTTTGAGTCTTCTGCATCTTCCTTTCATTCGTTAGGACTTGCCATTATATTGTATAATATGTATTGTATTGTATCCTGTTAAGACAGATAACCTCCAAATCACAAATTATTAATTTAACCACATTTTCCAAGTCTCATTGATGAAGGTAACATATTCACAGTTCAGGAGATTAGATACAAACATCTTTGTGGGGAAGGGGCTTTATCCTTCCTACGATTGGATAAAAGTAGTAGAGAATTGGTAAAATATATTGTCATACATTCAAATGATAGAAATTACCATAATCTGAAGAAAATATGTTGATAAAATCACATAACAGTTAAAATACTCATAGTATATTGGCCAAAAATGAAGTTTGTAAAACAGCATATAAAAATCATAACTGCTGAAATTAATCATAACTCATATTCATATTAATATATATTATTATATATAATTATATGGGAAAAACTGGGAGGATAAGCAGTGAATAATCTCATTTTCTAGTTTTAATTTTATTTTTTTCTACAGTGGACATATATTGATTTTAAGTCAATAAAGACAGAGTTAATTCAACATCGTCAAATTTTAAAGTTTGCATCCAGGGTGCACTTCAGTGGCTCAGTCGATTAAACGTCTGCATTTGGCTCAGGTTGTAATCTCATGGTTCTGGGATTGAGCCCCGCATCAGGCTCCCTGCTTGGTGCGGGGGGCGGATCCTGCTTCTCCCTCTCCCTCTACTACTCCCCCTGCTTGTGCTCTCTCTCTGTCACATAAATAAATAATATAAAAAAATAAAAAATAAAAATTATTCATTCAGAAAGAAGGTTAAGTACTTTGGGTGTATAGACATTTGTACCATCAATAACATAAAGTGTGTTAAGGGGAAAAGTAATTTTAGAGTATTTATTTGCAATTGTGGTTAAGTTGTTATCAGCTTAAAATATATTAAGTATGAGATGTTTTATGTAAGACCCATCATAACCTCAAAGAAAATATTTTTAGAAGGTATACAAAAGATAAGAAAGGAATAAAACCATGTCAAAAAAATCAACAAAATAGAAAGGAAGACAAGAGGTAGAGACAAAAAAAAAAGCTACACAACAGATAGAAGACAATTCAAAATGGCAATAATAAGTCCTTTCTTAGCAATAATGACTTTATTTTTTTTTTTAAGATTTTATTTATTTGACAGAGAGAGAGATCACAAGCAGGCAGAGAGGCAGGCAGAGAGGAGGAAGCAGGCTCCCTGCTGAGCAGAAAGCCCGATGCAGACCTCGATCCCAGGACCCTGAGATCATGACCTGAGCCGAAGGCAGCGGCTTAACCCACTGAGCCACCCAGGCGCCCAGCAATAATGACTTTAAAGATAAATGGATTAAACTCCCCAATCAAAAGACATAGAGTGACTGAATGAATAATAAATAAGATCCAAACATATGTGGTCTACAAGACAATTGCTTTAGGTTTATAGACACACATAGGCTAAAAGTAAAGTGTGAGAAAAGATATTCCATGCAAATGATAACCGAGAGAAGGGAGGGATGCCCATACTTCTATCAGTCAAAACAGACTTTAAGTCAGAACCTGTCACAAGAAACAAAGACATTATGTAATGATAAGTGGGTCAGTTCCCCAACAATATACATGCATGCAACATCAGAGCACCCAAATATAGGAAGCGAATACTGACAGACCTGAAGGGAGAAATAGACAGCATCCCGGTAACAGTAGGGGAATTCAGTATTCTAGTTTCTGTACTGGACAGAACAACCAGACAGAAGATGAATAAAGAAACAGAAGACTTAAACAATACTGTAGAACAAATGGGTCTAACAGACTTATCTAGAACATTCTATCCAACAGTGGCAAAATACACATTCTTCTTGGGTGCTCATGGAACATCATCCAGGATCGATCCCATGTTAGGTCACAAAACAAGTTTTGGCAAATTTAAGGGACCTGTATCCATATTGATATCACTTCATTAACAATAGAATCAAGAAGAATAAAATACTTAGGAATAAACCTAACCTACGTGATGAAGTAATTTAAAGAAGCCACAAATAAATGTAATGACATCTCATCTTCATAGATTGGAAGATATAATATTGTTAAACTGCCCATACTACCCAAAGTGATCCACAGACCCGATCAAAATCCAGATAGAATTTGTTACAGAAATAGATAGGGTAATTCTAAAATTCAGAGAGAGCCACAAAGGACCCCAAATAACCAGAACGATCTTGAGAAAGATGAAGAAAGCTGGAAGGTTCACACTTACAAGGCTCCAGTAGTCAAAACAGGGTGGTAGTGGGGCTCCTGGCTGGCTCTGTCGATTAAGTAACTGCCTTTGGCTTAGGTCGCTATCCCAGAGTCCTGGAATCGAGTCCCTTGTTGGACTCCCTGCTCTAAGGGGAGCCTGCTTCTCCCTGTCCTTCTACCTACTGCTCCCCTTGCTTGTGCATATGTGCTCTTTGTCTTTCAAATAAATAAATAAAATCTTAAAAAAAAGAAAATACTATAGTAGTGACATAAGAGACATACGGACTAATGGAACAGAAGAGAGCACAGAAAAGAAACCTCATGCAGGCAAAATGATTCGAACAAGGGTGCCAGCACACAGTGGGGGAAAGGGTAATCTCTTCAATAAAGGGTACGGGGGTGGGGAATTGGATATTCACTCGCACAACAATGATACTGGGCCTTTACCTTACACTGTAGACAAAAATCAGTTCAAAGTACATGAAAGAACTAAATGTAAGACCTAAAATTATAAAACTCCTAGAAGAAAATGGGGGGGGGTACTTCATAATATTGGCATTGGGAATGATTTCTTGGACGTGGCACCAAAGCACAAGCAACAAAAGCAAAAATAGGCAAATGAGACTATAAATTAAAAGCTTCTGTGCAGCAAAGGAAATACTTAATAGGGTGGAAAGGCAACCCGCAGAATAGGAGAAATTATTTGCAAGCCATACCTCCAATAAGGGGTTAATAGCAAACTATATAGGAACCCCTACAACTCAATAGCAAAAAACAAATAACCTGACCTAAAATGGACAAAGGACTTCAATCCACATTTCTCCCAAAGAAGACGTACAAATGGCCAACAGGTATATGAAAAGATGCTCAACATTACTCGTCATCCAGGAAATGTCAGTCAAAACCACAATGAACTATCACCTCACAACAGACAGGACGACCATTATGTAAAAAAAAAGCAAAGAATGATCCAGCAATCCCACATTCAGTTACTTATCTAAAGGACTGGAAATCAAGATTTCAAAGAGAGATTTGCATTCTCATGTTGGCTGCAGCATTATTTGCAATAGCCAACATGTGGATACTATCTAAATGTCCACCCACAGATGAATGGGTGAAGAAGAGGAGGTTTATTCACAGAATGGAACATCATTAAGTCGTAAAAGAGAAAAAAAATTCCTTTATGTGCTCCAACATGGATGAACTTGGAAGACATTATGCTGAACGATAAGTCCATCACAGAAGGACAAACATGGCCTGATTCCACTTACGTGAGGTACCTAAAGTAGTCACACTCATAGAAACAGAAAGTAGGATGGTGTTGGCCAAGGGCTGGGGAGAAGAACGGGAGGCTGCTGTCCACGGGGTTTAGACTTTCGGTTACACAAGACAAAAAGGTTCAGAGCACCTGCTGTGCGACAACCATGCTGATGGCTAATACTGTGCTGTACGCTTAACTAAAGAGGAGAGATCTCATGTTAGGTGTTTTTTGCCTCAATAACAACTAATAAAACATGGATATTCTTCATCACAACTCTGAAGATCCCAAAACAGCTTCAAGTAATCTCTAAAAGTTCTGATTTTTTTTAACTGAAGTTGGATAGGATATGCATATCTGTCTAACTCTGAGCTGGGAAATCACTCACCTCCCACTCTGTAATACGCTGGTTTAGGTGTTTAGGAAGAAGCAGCCATTTCCTGACTCTGAGAAGAGGTGTCCTACGTACTAGCAGCTTGTCTGCATTCCTGTCAAAATGCCATATTCGAATAGTCTGTAACATTCTCGTGCATTAGATGATACCCACATCAGTCTAAAAGAGTCCTTACAGATGAGAAATACTAAAGAAGGAAAGAAAGAAAGTGACTGTATGAGTTTCTTGGGTCTGGCATAACAAGCTTGATGGCTTTGAACTACACAACGTTGTTCTCTCACGGTTGGGGAGACCGGAAGTGTAAAGCCAGGGCTGAGCAAGCAGAGCCTTGCTCCCTCCTGAAGGGAGATGCTGCTCCTTGCCTCTCCCAGGCTCGCTGGCTGCAGGCGTTCCTTGATTTCGCTGTACCTCCTCCTTTTCTGAGTGTCTCTCTCAAAACTCCCTCTGCCCCTCTCTCATGAAGACACCTTGTGACTGGGTTGCCCGGGTGACTCAGTGGGTTAAGCCTCTGCCTTCCGCTCAGGTCCTGATCCCGGGGTTCTGGGATCGATCCCCGCATTGGACTCCCTGCTCAGCAAGAAGCCTGCTTCTCCCTCTCCCACTCCCCCTGCTTGTGTTCCCTCTCCCGCTGTGTCTCTCTTTGTCAAATAAATAAATAAAATCTTGAAAAAAAGAAAAAAAAGATACCTCTGATTGCCTTTAGGGCCCACCTGAGTATTCCAGAATAAGCTTCTCCTCCCAAGGTCTTTAACTTCTCACCATGCACACCAGAGAAGGTAAAATTCACACTTTGAAGTAATATTCAGAGGCTTCAGGGATTAGGAAGTGAATATATTAGGAGGGAAGCGCTTTTTTATTTATTTTTTTAAAGATTTTATTTATTTATTTGATAGACATCACAAGCAGGCAGAGAAGCAGGCAGAAAGAGAAGGAAGCAGGCTCCCTGCCAAGCAGAGGCTCGATCCCAGGACTCTGGGATCATGACCTGAGCCGAAGGCAGAGGCTTTAACCCACTGAGCCGCCCAGGCACCCTGGGAAGCACCTTTTTAGCCTACCACAGTCACCAGTGTTCTTTTTTGCTCTTGCAACAGTTGCTACCTTTAAAAGCTTCTTCTAAGTATGAAAATATTAAAAAACGTCTAGCAATATATGAGCACAGTAAATATGCCTATATTGTTCTTTCTGGAGGCACACTTTTTTTTTTTTTTTTACATTTGCTTAGCTCTTTATTTCTTTTTAAGTTTTTATTTAAATTCCAGTTCATTGACATACAGTGTAATATTAGTTTCGGGCGTACAATATAGCGATTCAACTCTTCCTTACAATACCCAGTGCTCACCACAATGTATACTCTTAATTCCTCCGAAGGTGGACATTTTGATAAATGATTTAGGACAACTGGATAACATTTTCTTTCTTTATTTTTTTTTTTTACTTCTTATTGCTTTTACTTTTGAACTTCTTATCTTTGTAAGTAATATATGAATACCTTGAGTTTTATCCAGGCAAATCCCTGACATCATATCATGTCACCCCAAAATACCCCAATATATGTCTCCAGAAGAGGACTTTTAGGAATTAGTATACAAATAATGCTATTATAACACTGGACAAAATTGACAACACCATTTCACTCTTTGATATCTTAATTAATATGTACCTATAAGATATGGCAGCTGCTAACCTCCCCATCCCCCAGAGAGGTCCACGTCTGAGAGTTTTTCAGTATTCTAGCCATTTTGAAAAAGATGAAATTAGATCCAATTCTTCCACTACCCAAAGAATAAACAGCAATGTGATCAGAAGTCTAAGTAATAAAATGCTAGGATATATGTGCTAGAAGAAAACATAGTTCCAATATAACCTGGGTATAAATAAAGGCTTACAACTGTGGAGTCCCAGTGTACCCAAAGAGAAGACAGGTAACTCTGACAACCTTGAAGTTTCTGTTTTTTAAGTGACATAGCAAAATGCCACAGGCCAGGTCAAAACACAGATGCCAAACTAGGAGAAAATATTAGCAGCATATGTTATAGATAAAAGCCAAATATCCCTAATATGCAAATCTTATAGATAAGAGGGCACGAATCTTATAGATAAGTGGGCAAAAGACATGACAATTCACAAAAAGATAAATGTTGCCTATGGTCATAGAAAAAGATGTTCCATTTCACTCTTACTAAGATAAATACCATACCAGTTATTACCCGTTGGTTCGCAATAATTCAAATCTTGACCGTATAGTGTTTTGTTGAGACTCTGGAGAAAGAGCCTCATACATCGCCGTTGGGGATGGATAACCCTTACAGAGAGGAATTTGGCAGTTTCTGACAAAGCCACATGCCTTCACTTTTCAACTCTTCAGTCCTTCTACCCTAAGTATACACTATCAGTTATTTTAATAACTTGCACAAATGTGCAAGATTATTCATTGCAGTGTTATCTGTAATTGCAAAATATTGATAACTACATATGCACACATAGAATAGGGGGTAAATAAGTACATATATACACTAGGCTACCATGCAGCTGTTGAAAAGAATGAGGAAGGTCTCTGTGAGCTGATACGGAGTGATTTTAAGGATATTATTGATTGATAAAAGCTAAGTGCAAAAGAGCATGTGCATATGCTTCATGTAAAAGCAAAAGGAAAACATAAATATGTACACACATACACACATGCTTGACTTCACATAAACACACACACACACACACACAGGAAGGATAGCAAGGGAGCAGTGAACAAAGAACAGGGTGGAAGGGGTAGGGAAGGTCATGACCCTTCTCTGGAGTATCTTTTTATACAGATTTGACTCTTGGCAGCCTGTTAATGATGCCTTATATGTTCAAAAGTGAGATTAAGTGGATGTGGATGGGAGGGAGAACCTAACAGTGAAACAAATAGATCCCCACTGCATTTCAGTGAATCCCATAAGCGCAATGAAGGGAAAAAAGGAGAATGAATTAATCCAAGTAATTTGGAGACCCAGTATTTGACTACATCCTTTTAGTTTTGAGTGAAAGGATAGGGGATTACAAACATCCTAAATTCTTTTTAAGTAGGTTTGATTTTTGTAATACTTTGGATGAAGTAATTGGTATACATTTATTACAAATTGAACCAAAGAATGTGTTATTCTTCGGAATTAGAATTTTCAGTAAGGAAGAAAGTCATACAAATACACGGTGGGGGAAGGCAACAAAAAAACCCTGTGGGAATCAGTTGGATTTTGAAATATCACTATGAACTTGAGATTTCTAAAATTCGTGTGTGTCCGATATTCAGATATATGTACATATATACATAGATACATGAATGTACGTGTTTATGTCACTGTATATATGAATGTGTGTGTATAAATGCATGTATTTCCTTTTTTTTAAGGTTTTATTTATTTATTTGACAGAGAGAGAGAGATCACAAGTAGGCAGAGAACCAGGCAGAGAAAGAGGGGGAAGCAGGCTCCCCACTGAGCAGAGAGCCTGATGTGGGGCTCGATCCCAGGAACCTGGGATCATGACCTGAGCCAAAGGCAGAGGCTTTAACCCACTGAGCCACCCAGGCACCCCAAGTGCATGTATTTCCTGTCTTAGTACACTGAAAAGACCGAGAGGCAAAGATAACACAGCAGCAATGAGTATCCCTGTCTTGGTCTCCAATACTACCACTCATTAAAAGAACCCAAGCTTCAGATGTCCATCAACAGATGAATAGGTAAAGAAAATTTGGCACATTTATACAATGGAATATTACACAGCCATCAAAAAATGAAATCTTGCCATTTGCAATGACTTGGATAGAACTAGAGGGTATTACGCTAAGCAACACAAGTCAATCAGAGAAAGATAATTATCATATGATCTCACCATATGTGGAATTTAAGAAACAAAACAGAGAATCATAGGGGAAGGGCAGGCAAAAAAATGAAGCAAGATGAAACCAGAGAGGGAGACAAACCATAAGAGACTTTTAATCATAGCAAAGAAACTGAGGGTTGCTAGAGGGGAGGGGAGTGCGGGGGGATAGGGTGGCCGAGGGATGGACACTGGGGAGGGTTATGTGTTACAATAAGCACTGGGTATTATATAAGACTGATGAATCACAGACCTGTACCCTTGAAACAAATAATACTTTATATGTTAATTAATTGAATTTGAATTAAAAAATAAATAAATATATATATACACACACACACACACACACACACACACACACACACATTAAGAAAAGGAACCAAGTCTTGGCAAAGAGATGCCTAATTTGGGGGTTGAGGAAGGTATGAACAGAGGGAGGCTCGGTCCTCTTGCTCTGTGAGAAAGTAAGGAATATGTTTCAAAAAATGATGGGCACGTATCTCAAGGACATGGGAACCGCTTTGGAAATGCCCACTGGCCAAAGCTAGAACAATTTGAGCACCAAAATAATTAAGTAGAATAGTGGCTTATACACTTTCAGAGAAAAAAGCAGACCTCTTTAGTCCATATCGTGGATGGACAAATAAACAAAAATATAATAAAAAGGGGGAAAGGGAGGGCTCTTGCTTACGTCAGAGTATCTAGTGCCAGCTGGTAAACGTGAATGAGTCCTGCAGTTAGATAATGAGCCTTTTGTTAATGCGGTAGGAAGATCAGATTAGTCAAGACCCATCAAGGACTGCTCACACTGGCAGGAAGTTTTAATGAAGAACAGGCTGTTTGCTTGGTCCATAAGGGTCTCTTCACAGATCACTTGTTAGTTCCAAGGGAAACAGTAGCACTTGCACAGTACAGAAATTAGACATCATCTGGGCGAGATGATCCAAATCAGCATCACCACTGAGGGGCAGATGCACAGAAAATCACCTTTATTATATTCTAGCCATGAATGAGTCATCTGAATCTAATCACGAGGAAACATCAGACAAACTCAAAATGAAGAACATTCTACCTAATAAGGAGAGAGCGGGATTATACCCCTCAACAGGGCCGATTTCATGAAGACAGAGGCTGTGCATGTGGTTTAAAGAAAGTAAAGACAGGTGGCCAGTAAAGGCAGTACTTACCCCCAGACTGAATCCCACATGGGGAGACAAGATGCCATAAAGTTCATCACTGGGTCGACCCAGGTGGTAAAACTGGACTGCAGTAGTAGATTTGGCACAAGGATTATATCGATGTTAGATTCCCTAAAGTCAAAAACGATACTGTGGAGAATTTCTCTATGTTCAGATGTAGTTCTCCAGAGACAGGGAGAAACACAAGAAAACAATGAAGTAAATAAGGTAAGATATTATAAAATAGATAAAGGATGTATGGTTTTTCTTCCTACTGTTTATTTTCTGTGACTCCTTTTATAGAAGAAACTATTTCTAAATAAAAATTTAAATACATTTGAAAACACGTCATGTTAACCTGAAAGTTTTATGGAGAAGCCCATTGAGCCAAATTCTTCAATTCCCACCTGTAAGTTGAAATGCTCAGATTCTTTCACATGCCTGATAAGCTTACATGTTCACATCATCTACCTCATTGCCCTTGACAAGTAAAGTTGTGCAGTATTTGGATTTTCAGACGGTGAGAATCGGTCACTAAACAATTGCCCTGGTACAGTGAATGTTAACAGCCTCTTCTTATTCTTTCTTTTTAATTTATTTATTTGACAGGCAGATCACAAGCGGGCAGAGAGGCAGGCAGAGACAGAGAGAGGGGGAAGCAGGCTCCCCGCTGAGCAGAGAGCCCGATGCGGGGCTTGATCCCAGAACCCTGAGATCATGACCCGAGCTGAAGGCAGAGGCTTTAACCCACTGAGCCACCCGGCGCCCCTCTTCTTATTCTTTTTATATGCAGCAGATTCATGTATGCTCATCCCTGTAGTCTTTTAAAATATTGTCATAGCATCAAGAGTTTCTAAGTCTCCATCAGCGTGATCAAGCTTTCTAATGTCTCATTTGTCCCCTTGTCACCAGTAGCAGGATCTCTCCATCATTTGCCTCTACCCTATCTACTCCATTCAAACTCTATTAATGAGAGGAAAGAGAAAAAAAAATAAACTTGACAATAAGAAATACAGAGCAGTTTTCTTACTAAGGAATGTCAAGACTGTGAAGACAGAATGTGAGCTAAGATATATGTCTCTCTACATACCATGGCTACACAGGTAGCTTGGTTTTTAGAAGTAGGAAGATGGTTATTTTACAGTTTTTCATTCCAAAGGGCCTTGGGGTTAATAGCTAAAATAACAGAAACATCCATCTGCAATTTATACATGATACATGTATCTCCCCCCCGCCCCCACACACACACACCTTTAAATACGTGGGCACTGAATTGTGAGAAAGGAAAGCATACCTTCCCATTCCTCCATGGTATTATGCCCAAACTGGGCTCAGGCCCAATTCCAGATCTGAATTCTGAATCCATTCGTAGTTCTGCCTAAAAGGCTCTATTTTTCAAAATTACAACTTTTCTTTAAAACATAATATTTTCATTATTAACATTATTATCAGCAGAAAATATTAGCAATTGTTTACAGTAAGTACGGAGTAAAACATAATTACAATGGGCTCTAAGAAGAAAACTACGAGGTGGTCATTTTATTGAAAATGGATTCATCATTAACCGTGAAGTTTTCTTCCCGTTTTGTTATCAAAACTCGCTAGTAGATACATAAATCTTTTATTTCACACTTTGTCAGAATTGGAGAAGTTACCTGGTGATCATCCTATTTCTCAGCTGGATTTCAGCAGACTCCTTCAGCAGTGTGACTCCGTGCTTAACCAGGCCAGCCTTCACATGGACCAGGGAAGGGGAGGCGGGACGGGAAGACGGGAAAACGAAGCTGAAAAGCGCTGTCAGCAAATGCTAGAAGATGCAGAACAAACCATATATACAAACATTAGGCCCATCGAGCAAAAATGTTTTTAACCCCAGCCTCCCTTATGGACATAAATATTCCGTAGCTGTCATTCTGAAGGAGCCCTGGGCACGTGAGAATCAATTGCCGCCAATCAGGCGGGAAGAGTTATGGAAATAAATCCTTTTGTCTCCTCTTCCCCAGGATTGACATCTTCAAGTACGTGATCTACGGCATCGCAGCTGCCTTCTTTGTGTACGGCATTCTGCTGATGGTGGAAGGTTTCTTCACCACCGGTGCCATCAAAGATCTCTATGGGGATTTCAAAATCACCACTTGCGGCAGATGCGTGAGCGCCTGGGTATGTTATTTGTCGGTGTTCAGGGTTGAATGTGGGTTTGTGTCAATAGCACACAGGTGTTTGTATTCATCTGCCAAGAACGAAAGTTTCTGTTTTTTTTTTTTTTTTTTATCACAGTAACATTCCCTCTTGTGACGGCGATCTAAAATCTTAAAAATGTTATTTTCTAAATTAAGATTATTCCATGTGAAAATTCAGCTGCAAATTCTCAAATCATATGCAACATAACTGGTTTTTGTTTTAGAGTCAGCAAAACAAAGGAGATTAATTTGTGACTTTTTTCCCCCCAAATGGCTTTGGGGTTCCCATACAATATTTAGAATAACAGAAAAAAATCCATCAGCAATTAGGGACAATATATGTGTCCCTTCTCCTTAAATATATGCCTTTGCATTTTACTGTAAACTTGAGAGAACTGTACTATGTAATTTCTGTTTAATATGACATAAGGTAAAAATTATAATGTTATATTAAATTATCTTTTAAATCCTTACTGATATGGTAGTTAATGGTAAATCAAGCTGCCAGTCCTATTCTAGAACTAATGCAGTGCAGACAGTGCATGTGTAGCTGTTAAGCACAAAAGCAGTTTAAAAATTAAGGGTCATACAGTTGAAAGTACTTTTGCATTTTTATGCAGAATGATTTTCCTATAAAGAAATGTTAAAATTCCCATCACTGACTAACAGGTCTCCCTTCCTTTCTCAGTGTTCTATAGGAACGTCTACTTACCTTTCATATTAAGTGAGAGGTCTCTAATAAGGAATGAAATCGTTTATTTCAGTCTTACAGGAAAGTTTGAAAATAGCTATTACCCACCAAACTTTTGTTGGTAAAACCTAAGTTTTATCAGCTCCTAGCAAGTTCTGTCATGGTGCTTAGTGTCAGAGGTGATAATCATCTGAAAATACTTGGCCCAGTGTTATGGGAACCTGGAGTTGTCTCTGGAATCATTGCTTGTAAGACTCATTTCTTTCCCGGAGTGATGCTTACTGTAGTAGCTAAGTCTTTAGGACTAGTAATATCAAATTACAGATCTGGAGGAAGGTAAGTTAAAGGTCTTTGATTCATTTCAAAAAAATAAAACATGACTATTCTGTGAGCCAGTTGTCAGTGATAACTCAGCAATTCCTCTATTAAGAAAGCAAGTTGTGAGGGGCGCCTGGGTGGCTCAGAGGGTGAGCATCTGGCTTCAGCTCAGGTCATGATCTCAGGGTCCCTGCATGGGGCTCCCTGCTCAGCAGTGTGGCTTCTCTCCCTCTACCTCTGCCATTCCCTCCACTTGTGCTCTCTCTCTCTCTGTCTCTCTAGCTCTCTGTCATATAAATAAATAAAATCTTGATTTGAGGTTCATTTATATTCTGCCAAGAGAGTACAGGGATTTCAACTAACCATTGGCTTTCCCTCTGGTTGGGGCAGTATCATTATAACACCATGTGTGCGTCTGAGCGTGCCCCTAACTCTTCTGGCTCAGTTAACTCATTTACAGCATGAGGTACTAGATCATCCCTAAAGCTCCTTCCAGCTTAGAGAGTCCATGATTCTAAAACACGATTCAAATAGTAGAGAAAAAGGAACTATGCAAGCACGTTTTACCCTTGGGGAGCAACCCTGTGCAGGAAGACTGCGGTTGCTTCTGCTGCACTGAGAATTTTAAACTCAACGCCGTGGGATTGGATGCCGAAGTCAAACATGGCAGAAGAAAACGGACCTCTACTGCACTGTTAGTAATTGTCTGCTTACCCTTCAAACATCCCAAGGATATTTCAAATAAGAACGTTTAAAGTGCAAACCTGAGCCCCCTCCATTCTGTAACAGTAACAAGTGTTTGTCAGTCCCGCCCAGCAGACCAGAAGGCTGGCAGCAGCTGCGTGGGGTCCTCCAGAGGCCATACAGGAGGGAGTCAGGCCCCTGAGACACCCCGCCCACCCCTTGAGCATCCGCTCTGCCGTCTGGGAATGAGCGGAACCCCGCAGACCGCTGGACTAGTGGGGGCGCAGCTCCGCTTCCTGGATGCACAGGGTGGTGGGACCTGTGACCCTCTCTCTGCACAGCACACCCGCCTCGCTGGACCCACTGGGCTTGCGGTCACAGGGAACAGGGAGGGCAGCCCAGTCACCCTCTCGACCTACGCATCTTCCCTGTTCTCTACATCCCCTCTGCTGCTTTCTTTTCATTGGTAGGTCGATTACACCTCGCAGTCTACTCTGTGTTCTCTGAGTCACCTGTTAGCCTGCATTATCGATCTTCCTTCACGTTAAAAATGTCCTGTTGATGCCACATCAAAGCATTTCTTAGAATACTGGATAGTATTAAAGGATGGAATACTTGTGGATGCTTGTTTAGTTTGGTTTGCTTTTTTTGCAACAAGTGTATGAAGTGAAAAGCTTCCAGAATTAGTAGTAAAAGAAACTTGTTATTCTAGCCCTGTTCCTCTACGTTTTCTAAGAAGTAAAATGGTTGCTAATGGAGTCTACATCAGCACAAATGCTGTTAATGTTAAAGCAGTATTTTATCACTGAAGAGAGGATACTAATCAATACTCTTTTTTTTTCCATTTTATTTTATTTTATTTCTTTCGGTGTTCCAGCTTTCATTGTTAATGCACCACACCCAGTGCTCCATGCAATACGTGCCCTCCATAATACCCACCACCAGGCTCACCCAACCCCCCTCTCCCTCCCCTCCAAAACCCTCAGATTGTTTCTTAGAATCCACAGTCTCTCATGGCTCATCTCCACCTCCGATTTCCCCCAACTCCCTTCTCCTGTCCATCTCCCCGTGTCCTCCGTGTTATTCCTTATGCTCCACAAGTAAGTGAAACCATATGATAATTGACTCTCTCTGCTTGACTTATTTCACTCAGCATAATCTCTTCGACTCCCATCCATGTTGCTACAAAAGTTGGGTATTCGTCCTTTCTGATGGAGGCATCATACTGCATAGTGTATATGGACCACATCTTCCTTATCCTTTCATCCATTGAAGGGCATCTCGGCTCTTCCCACAGTTTGGCAACTTGGCCATGAGGTCGCCATGAACATTGGGGTACAGATGGCCCTTCTTTTCAATACATCAGTATCTTTGGGGTAAATACCCAGTAGTGCAATTGCAGGGTCATAGGGAAGCTCTACTTTTAATTTCTTAAGAAATCTCCACACTGTTTTCTTTTTTTTTTTAATATTTTTATTTATTTATCAGAGAGAGAGAGGGGGAGAGAGCGAGCACAGGCAGACAGAATGGCAGGCAGAGGCAGAGGGAGAAGCAGGCTCCCCGCCGAGCAAGGAGCCCGATGTGGGACTCGATCCCAGGACGCTGGGATCATGACCGGAGCCGAAAACAGCTGCTTAACCCACTGAGCCACCCAGGCATCCCTCCTCACTGTTTTCTTAATGAATGCTCTTGAAAGCACGACTTGATCTGCATTATGGGTTTCCTCTTACACAATATCAAGACCAATTCAAGTTCATTTCAAAATTTTAAATGCGATCCTTCGAAACCCTGAATGTGAGGCACATAAAATGTAAAAGCACAGTATCAACCTTAGGGTAGCATGTGAAAAGTTATTAAAATACTTGAAGTAGAAAAATTTATTTAAATTAAATATTAAATGGCACCAGGCTGAGTATGAGTCAACACATGTTATTTGATATATTAAATCTGAACTAAATAAGTTTAGTGAATATAGAAATATTTCTTTTCTTTTTTTAATCTTTTTTTTAAAGATTGTATTTATTTATTTGGGAGACAGAGATCACAAGTAGGCAGAGAGGCAGGCAGAGAGAGAGAGGAGGAAGCAGGTTCCCCAGTGAGCAGAGAGCCTGATGCAGGGCTTGATCCCAGAACTCTGGGATCATGACCTGAGCTGAAGGCAGAGGCTTTAACCCAGTGAGGCACCCAGGTGCCCCATAGAAATAGTTATTTTCTTTGAATTTCATCTCCATTAAATATTTAAGCTAAAAAATATATTTATTCAGTTGCAGCTGGGGAGGCATTCGTGTCTCACATTTTGAAATGTGGAATTATGTATTGTGTCATCACTAAGTGTTCTCATTTCCCAGAATTTCCTAATAACCATTATGACACCAACATGGATCTCAGAATCTGCCTGTGCTTTTTTAAAAAAAGATTTTATTTATTTATCTGACAGAGAGAGAGAGAGAGATCACAAGTAGGCAGAGAGGCAGGCAGAGAGAGGGGGGGGGAAGCAGGCTCCCTGCTGAGCAGAGAACCCGATGTGGGGCTTGACCCAAGACCCTGAGATCATGATCTGAGCCAAAGGCAGAGGCTTAACCCACTGAGCCACCCAGGTGCCCCGACACTTTAGATTTTTAAGTCCAACAGTTTTGAAGTAATAGAATTCTTAAATGTACTAGTCTCTGTAGAAATTCCTACATTTGTTTTTCATAAATCTACCCGCTCTAGACTCAAGTAAAACAAGAAAAACTTTAGAAAATATGGGTATTCGTTTCCGAGGGCTTGCCGTATTAGAGGTACCACAACGAATGGCTTCAGCAGTGGAAATTTATTGTCTCACATTTCTGGAAGCCAGAAGCTCCAGGTCAGGGTGTTGGGAGGGTTGGTCCCTTCTGAGGCCGCACAGGAGAATCTGTTCCTCTAGCCGTGGTGTGTTGTTGCCATCTCTGGCGTCCCAGGCTTCTAGAAGCCTCACCCCCCAAAATTGCCCTCGTCTTCTCATGGTGTCCTCCCTCAATGCTTGTCTGAGCTCAGCCTTCCCTGTCTCCAGGACTCCTGTTGTATTGGATTAGGGCCATAATTTTCAAGTTTTCTTATCTCCTGTAAAAACCCTGTGTCCAAATAAACTCACATTATGAGGTACTGGGGGGTGAGACTTCACATGAATTTTCTTACATAGACTGAGGTGCCGTGCTGGGCGCTGCTAATGGGAGAAGCTACAGAACATGCCCCTGCCTCTGGGGAGTTTCCAGTCTAGTTAGAATAATCAGGCAACTTGTACACATGCGAAACATAATGATGAACAGGGACACTTACTGTGTTTGCACAGAGAAAAGGGGAGTAAACTGTGTTGTTGACCAGCATGTACCTGAGGCCTTGTACAGTGCACATCCTTGACACACGGGAAATTTTAATTACTAATGAACTGATCAGTAAAAGTGGCTCTTAATTTGGGTTTGGAAGGATAGAAGGAAGTTCTGTGGGCAACCTGGAGGCTGAAAATTAGAACGCAATGTTTAGGATACTGCCGTTAGCAAGGTGTTATATCCGGCAGGTGCAAAATCCTAATAGATTGTAGATTAAGTTCTGAAGGGTTTCCATTTGATTTGTTCAATGAATGAGACCCATGAAAGGTATTAAAGAAGAAAACATTACTGTTAGCATCTTTTAAAATAGACGTTGGTGTTTAGAGAAGTTTTAGGTTCACATCAAAATTGAGTGGGAAGCGCAGAGATTTCCTGTATCCCCCTGGTTCCCACCTAGGCACCACTATGAAGATCCCAGAGTGACCCATTTGCCACAACCAATGAACCTGAAGATCACAACTGACATCAGTTCACTCTTGGTGTTGCACATTCTGGGGGTCTGGACGAATGTATGCTCCACTATAGCGCCCACAGATTAGTCTCACCGAAAACCCTCTGCACTCCACCTGTTCATCCCCCCTCCCCCCAACTCCCGGCAACCACTGATCTTTTTCCTGTCTCAATAGATTTACCTTTTCCAGAACGTCATACAGTAGGTAGCCTTATCTGCGTGGCTTTTTTCACTTAGTAATATGCAGTTTTAAGGCTCTCTGTACATCTTGCATGACCTGATGGTTCATTTCCCTTTGGTACCGAGTGATGGTCCATTGTCCGCATGGACCACAGTCTGTTTATCCATTCACCGACTCAAGGACATCTGCATTGCTTCTAGGTTTTGGCAATGATGAACGCAGCTGCTGTACACGTAGCCAGTCATTTTCAGAACAATTTTCTGATCACTGCTTGTGCCTAGGTAGTTTGGGGCCATCGTGGTGACAAAGAAGATGATGATGGCTGCATATTTGCAAGCTAGTTTGCATAATAAGTGACATAAGTTTTTTCCGCAGCAAACTTTACAGGGCGTGCTTTCTGGAGCCTTCTGAGTTCAGTATTGTTAGTGCTGCTCCGTTTTGCATGTGTGGTGATAGCATGTCCAGGTATCAATCTGCTTTTCTTCGACTCAGTATCGTTTTGTGTTAGAATCGTCGTTCTCAACCAGGGGCTGTTTTCCTCACTGAGCGTGTTGAGAAGCGGTGGTTGCGTCACTGGCATCTGGTGGCCTGCAGTCATGCGCAGGACAGGCCCATAACGAGGAATTTGCCGGCCCCCGCTTTCCATGGTGCTGAATTTGAGAAGCCCTGGTTTAGAAATTTGGTTCATATCCAACACCTCGCCCCTCCATGCGTTTGGCTGACACTGGCCTAAATTTCTGGCAGATCATCCGACTTCACCTTTTCTTACTTCAGATGCGGTCCCCTGAAGAGCCTAAAGATGACAGTCAGCGAAGTCCTGACACCCTGTGTACCCCCGAGAGCTTTACTGATTGCAGGAGCACAGTGGTTCTTCACGCTGGATGCCCGTTAGAATTGCCTGCAGGGCTTTTTTAAACTAGAAGTAGACTCAGGGGCACTTGGGTGGCTCAGCTGCTTAAGCATCCAGCTCTTGATTTCAGCTCACATAGTGATCTCCTGGGTTGTGGGATCAAGCCCCACATCAGGCTCTGTGCTCAGCAGGGAGTCTGCTGGAAGCTTCTCTCCCTCTGCCCCTCCCGCCACTCGCTTTCTCTCCCTTTCTTTGTCTCTTAAATACATAAATAAGCATTTAAAAATACATAGTTGTAGATGCAGTCTGCATGGGCAGACCTGAGTATCGCTGTCTCTCTCACAGCTGCCAGATGCCCCCCTGTGTGGCCAGGGTTGAAAAACACTCTCAGAGGTTGTGCTCCCGACTAATGTCTACTGGTCCGCTGTTTCGTCACGGTGCATTTGGGCTCTGAGCTATTTCTGTCTGCCTGGTGACTATAGCTTATGACATGGGATTGCATATTTTAAAGTTGCTAAGAGAGTAGGTCTTAAAAGTCCTCATCGCAAGAAAAAAATGTTGTGACATGTTAGGGTGACAAGATGTTACCCAGACTTACTGATTGTGGCTATCATTTCACACTGTAGGTAAATATCGAATCACTAAAAAAAAAAAAAAAAAAAAAAAATCGAATCACTAGGTCATATACCTGAAACTAATGTACTGTTATCTGTCCATTATTCCTCAGTTAAAAAGAAAAGTAATTATTATTATTAATTACTATTATTATATATTATTTATAATAATTATGATTAAATAATTATTATTTATTATGAATGCTCAGATGACAGAATATGTATCTGTCACAGTACTAGCAATGAAAAGCTAGATATAAACATGATAATTACAAACTATTTTATTACATACCTTTTTTTGTTACCTAGGATTATGCTTGATCTTTTTTTTTTTTTTTAATATATTTGAGACAGAGAGAGCACAGGCAGGGAAGAGGGTCAGAAAGAGAAGGAGAAGCAGACTCTCTGCTGAGCAGGGAGCCTAGCTCAGGGCTGCTCCCAGGACCCCGAGATCATGATCTGAGCCAAAGGCAGATGCTTAACCGATTGAGCCACCCAGGCGCCCCTACACTTGATCACTGGGAATAATTCTTCAATTTGAGTAATCATCAGATCCCAAGATAAAACATTACATAGGAAGAGAGAATTGTATTTTTAGCTTGTTTAATTTGGATACTTTCATGACCACGAACTTCTATTCCCTGAAATGTAACAGGTTTGCGCTCAAAATTCAAAAGTAAGGTCTTTTGTGCCTTTCTTAGAACAAAACATATGAATTAGTAATCATGAAAATACTTTCTCACAGCAAAGAGTTCCTCTGTTAGCCCTGAGCTCTATTAATTGACTCGGGCACTGCAGCTTGCCGAGAAAAGCAAGTGTGAGTCCCTTGCAGTGGTTTCCAAAGTCGCGCCTTCCATCGCCCCATAAAGTAGCAGCAGTCAGAGTCCAAAGTGTTCAGTCTACTTTGAATCTAAACCTATTGAATTATAGGTCCCATTCTACAGTGAACAGCACCTTCAAAAGAAGCTTTTGAGAAATCCCCCGAGACAGAAAGAAAACCAAGATAGAGAGGATGTAGCCGAAGGCATGCTGATTGCCCTCCCAGGGACTTCCGAGTGGCTTTCAGCTGTCCAAAGCAGTGTGCTTCAAGCTGCTGTATCATGTTCGTTGTTCTCGAGACTATAAATTAGCCTTGGATCTACAATTGCAAATAATGAAAATGTTAATAAAGAGGGCTTTTTTTTTCCCCCTCCAAGGAGTTCCATTAACAAGATTTCTTCAGTTTTGGGGTGGTTTCCAAACTTTCTAGAGCCTTTCTCCTCTCGAGTGGGAGCCCGCCTTGAATAACTTTCCCAGACTCAAGAACTTCTTTTTACTTTCTCCACAAGTGAAATGAAATCTAATTCCCTTATTCTGTACAGTCCTATCATTCAGCCGAAGCATATATTTTTATAGACGTGGCGGTAATCGCAATACTGCTGTCTTGCATAAAAATAGCTAATATTTTGTCTGTGCTTCTTACTAGCCCGATTCTCTGCTAAATGACTTTTATGTGCTACTTCCTTCCAGCCTCACTAAATCACGTAAGAGCAATTTAGCAGGTATTCTCATTTTACAAAGGCAGACACAGCAGCATAACGAGCAGCCAGACTCCATCCAGCTCCAAAGCCTGGGCCTTTCATCAATGCGCTATAAATCCCCCTTTATTGCTAAATAAATGTGACATTTAGGTTAGGGACACTGTGAGTGGCATGTTGGTGCTTGATAAAGTGGTCAGTCTCTGCCCACTTACAGAATAGAGGCGAAGGCTGCGAAATGGCCAAGAATGGAAAATGACTTTCATCAGCTCCTACAGATGAGCAGTGTGAGAAGCGAGTGGGCGCTGGTACAGGGAGCATGCAGATCGATGCCTGGAGGTTTCGCAGACCGCTCTCCCCCAGGATGGGTGCGTCGGGCCATGACAACAGAGGATTACCGAGCCAGCAGCCACACTGCCCAGCGAGCTTCCTCTGTTGATTTGCTTCATTCCAATTCCAGAAAAGAGAAGAATAAAGATGTACCCAGGAAATACTTCCCTTTCTCTCTGGTCGAGTCACACAGAATGTTTACCGTCAGCAGTCAAGTGTGTTTTAAGACTAGATACTGTCTAGATTTCCACACGGAATATTTGTATTTCCTCTAATGAGAAAAACAAGGGGGATGTGTTTCTTGCTTTCTCTGACTGAAATCCTTAGACATACCTTTCCACATCTTGGGCCCTCATTAAGTATTTGTTGAGCAAGACAAAAAAAATTCTAAAAGTGATATAAACTTTGATAATTCTATTAAAAGAGTAAATGGCCATTAAAGGACATTTCCTTGGGGGAACCTGGATGGCTCAGTTGTTGGACGTCTGCCTTTGGCTCAGGTCATGATCCCAGGGTCCTGGGATTGAGCCCCGCATCGGGCTCCCTGCTCAGTGGGAGGCCTGCTTCTCCCTCTCCCACTCCCCCTGCTTGTGTTCCCTCTCTTACTATGTCTTTCTCTGTCAAATAAATAAATAAAATCTTAAAAAAAAAAAGAAAAGACATTTCCTCCAGGTCCTGCGGTGACTTAAAGAAGTTAATATTTTTTTTAAAGAAGTTAATATTTAACAGGTTTTATTTTCCTATATATTTAGACCAGGCTTTGTTTCATCTTGGACAAAAATTTGTAAATATGTCTGCCAGATCTCAGTTTAAGGACATTGCCAGGACCGATGCTGGCTCTCCAGACTCTCCAACCAGTAGTACTGAAGAGTAGAGACTAACAGGAAGTCAGATTTGGGAGGAGATGAAGCAGTGTTATTAAAAAGTGTGTGTTTAATTATATTCTGTGTATCTGAAATCCTATGACACTTGCCAGATTATAGGAGACAGGCTTGATCTCAGGTCTCATTGGCTTTATCTTGGCCATTTTCTTCTTCGTTGTATAAATTCCCCACTACCCTTACTCCTGGTAATTTTCTATATTAATCACAACACAACTTTAATAAAGATGCACAAGCTCTAACATCACATTGACAAAGTTTGCCATCTTTCCAAAGTGTGAGAATTAATGAGTTTCACATGTTGGAGATTTCATTGAAACCATAAAGTCTCTCTATAACGCATCACTAAAGGAATTAATTGAGTTGAATAAGAGATTTAGTTTAATTGAGTTGAATAAGAGATTTAGTTTCATTCCATGTATTTATTTTATTCTGTATTATCATTTTGAAAATGTGACTTGAGGTGTTCAAATTAAGCCTCAATATACTCCTGTTTCTCTTCAAAAGTCTTCTTCTAGAAGTTACCTTTGAAGCCCAGAAGGGAACTAGGTGTCTGTAGAAACTCAGCTTTTGGTGTACAAAGACTATGATTCAGACACTTTCAAAAAGAATCCTACTGCTGTATGAGCTAATAAACTAATAGCTAATTCAAAGGATTAAAAATGCAACTGCAGGGGCACCAGGGTGACTCAGTCAGTTAAGCATCCAGCTATTGGTTTCAGCTCAGGTCATGATCTTGTAGTCGTGGGATCGAACCCCACGTTGGGCTCTATGCTGACCATAGAGACTGCTTCAGATTCTCTCTCCCTCCTCCCCGGCCCCTCTGCCCACTAGCTCAGGTGTGTGCTCTCTCTCTCTCAAATAAATAAATAAATACAATTTCACCCTTATACTTATGTTCACATGTGCTGGTCATCCCATGGTCTGAGTCTGATTATATAAATAAGCACAATCAATAGGAAATATCTCAGAAGATGCCACTTTTCAAACAAGCATTACTGTAATGTGCACAAACTCAAAATATGCTATGCACAAAGATAAAGAGGGAAGGAGGAGTTATAAAATTTGGAGTGGCTCTCTCTCAGGATGCAAATTCAGATCATTGTCGGGTACCCGCAGAAAAGCCTATGCCAACAGAACTCATCTCTTTCCAGCTTCCAATTTTAATTTGCAGATACAGTTAAGAGTAGTTGGGTTGGGATAAAGGGAAGTAAAATTGTGTCCCTTTGGGGGATGTGTACAAATATAATCACGAACAATGAGGCTGAAGGTGAGAGAGTGTACCGCTACATGAGTGACCTAGGAGGGTGTCTTGCTGTAGGAGTATGAGGCCCACCAAGCGGGAGTTCCTTGCAGTCCGAAAACTGAGTTCCCCACCCGTGCAGCACCAGGCATGGAGCACGAATGAATGCACGGTGGTGACTAACCTAGTATTTGTGGATTGAAAGAATAAATCAACGTATGAATCAACCATTGAATAGTGGGCAAGAATGTAGTTCCAAAAACTCTCTCCTGGCTTTTTTCTTCTTTCATGTTTTCTGTGTTTTGCTGGAAGATGACTTGCTAATCCTGCAGGCAGGGACATGAGTGATGGCCAAGAAGGCTATAGTCTCACTCACAGATGCAGGAATCAAATGATAAGAACCAGATATTGTAGCAGAACAATTCCCACAGAAGTGATTTTCTTCTTTAGCTACTCTTCAGGGATTATCTTGATTTTGGTCTGTGATATATGAGTATGATTCATTAATGCCAAGTGACATAGGGTAAGGGAAGGAAAAATAAGATGAAAACAGAGAAGGCGACAAACCATACGAGACTCTTAACTCTAGGAAACAAACTGAGGGCTGCTAGAGGGAGGCAGGTGCAAGCATGGGGTACTAGGTAATGCCTAATGATGGGCATTAGGAAGGCACGTGTTGCAATGAGCGCTGGGTGTTGTACACACTGATGAATCACTAATTCTACCTCTGTAACTAGTAATACATTCCATATTAATTAAATTGAATTTAAATTAAAAATTACATTAAATTTAAAAATGCCATGGTACAGTGGGGTAACTCCCGTGAGGCTCTGGTTGGTGTTTACCTGCGTGGGCACTTCATATAATAAATTATTCCTATATCGTGGGAAATATGCTAATGAATCCAGTGACACATAACTTGCATCGAGAAATACAATCAACTTGTATCAACGGGGGCATTCAAGCCTGTACTTAAACCTCAGAGCATTGTGGCTACACCTGTTCTTTTTCAGTTACCTCTGAAATACAGTTGTTAATGCAAGTGTTAGCTTAGGCCATTCAAGGTGTGTATTTATGGAGACAATTTTATATGTAGATGACATGGATTAAACCGTTGATAAGGAATGCGAAGCGACATGAATACATCTGTGTCTTACCAGCTCTTCATCCATCTACCAATGCATGCATCTAAGTTTTTTTTTTTTTTTTCAGCATCTAAGTCATGCTTGAGCTAAAAATCCACTCAACCGATGCTGAAACGAAGTCTTTTATTCATTTGTATCTGGGCACATAAACAGCCTTTTACTTCATTTTATAAATACTAAAATTATTTCTGAAACAAGCAAAAAAAAAACAACCCTTTATTTTCAACCTTTAAATCACATTTAACTATGTTTCTATAGCAAAAATAAAATCAGTCTTCTTGAAAGAAGACTTCAGAGTTAAAAGTTTACAGAAATCACTGAAAAGGAGAAGTGCACACTTTTATCGTTAATACTAAGCTGACTGGAGAATTACCACACTTACAATCTTAAATGTAACCCTGACTGCGTAGCTTCCATGTTTATGGTATGAATGGTGCTCATTTAGTTGTAACATAAATTTATCGACAAAGTTTGAACTTTGCAGAATCCCCTGTAAATAGACCAGTTACTGTTTTCTAAAGTCTAAAAAAAAGAAGAAGAAGAAGAAGTGAGGTGAGATTTTTGAGACAAATACGTGAGTGAAACAGACATTACGAGGCAGATGAGTTCTTTCTTCCTTTGTTGCCGGCCATCTCTGCCACGCGGAGGGCTTCAGGCAGGTTCTTCCTGCTGGAGTAACCCATGTTAATCAGCACCTCCCAGCTTCCCACTGTACTTCCTGCAGTGTCATGATCATGTGCTGGGCACGAGGACACTTAACACTTGAAATTGGATTTTGTGATTTAGTCACAAAATACTTCCTGTCCGGTGAATGACATGTTTTCTCTCTCAACTTTTTCTCTGTTGCAGTTCATTATGCTGACGTACCTTTTCATGCTGGCCTGGCTGGGGGTCACAGCTTTCACCTCTCTGCCCGTCTACATGTATTTCAATCTGTGGACCATTTGCCGAAACACCACCTTAGTGGAGGGAGCGAATCTCTGCTTGGACCTTCGTCAGTTTGGTAGGTGGACCTCTAACTAACTAAAGCAAGGCCTCTGAAATACTGCCGGTGACCTTGGAACCATCATGACTTGATGAGAAATGGATACTTGAGAAATGTATCAGAGTTTTCACCTTTAAGACATCCTTTTTTAAATTTAAATACGTAGGAATTGAAGAATGATTGGAGGTTAGTCCCACAGCATGAATCTGTGCACGTGTGTGTTTGAACAGACTATCAGGTTGGATTTCCTGGTATCAGCAATATGAAATTGTGATGTCTGTGTCCCGACTCCTTTGCACTTGTCCAGGCTTGTTATGATGCTTGTATCTACTCTTATTCTCCCACGACAAGCTATGCAATTTGTGAAGTCTAGTGTGAAGATCACCCAAGAAGTATGTACTTCACTGACTTCCAAAATAAGGCAGAAAAACTTAGCATTTTATAATAATGGAATCCAAGAACATTAAACCAATCAATAGCCCTCTTTGGTTACTTTTGTTTAGGGCTCACTGTGGGCTTGTGATACACCAACACAATTCTACTTGTCTGTCCATGTTGACTTGTTTGATGCTTACAATGGTTCTGTATGGTGGACACTATTATTATCCTTTCTATAAGTGACACAGGGGGGTTGAATGAGTTGCAGGCAGGGACATGAGTGATGGCTAAGAAGGCTGTAGTCTTACTCACAGATGCAGGATTCTGTATGGTGGACACTATTGTTATCCTCTTTGGTGAGGATGAAGTTCTTGGTGAGAAGATGACAGGGAATATGGGCAGCTCTTCCCCCTCTGTTCCCCCTGGAGAGGTTTCGGTCCCGGAATCATAGCCCACATATGCACAGGAAGGGAAGGCGTCGGCAACAGCTGTTGGAGGTCATGAGGGAACAGCTGTTTAGAAAACATGGCTCTGACTTCAGTCCCTCCCCCTCTCCGTATCTTCCTCCTGTTCCGCTGATCTGAAAAGTGAAAGTTGGAAGAGAAGTGACTGGTCTCTCAGACACGGTTGTCAGCTAAAGTACGGGCCACCTAGTGAAGTTCCAATTTCAGATAAACAAGCACTTTTTTAGTACAGTCCCCATATTGTATGGGACACACTTAATAATAGGTGTAAATGATGACTGGGATTAAAGCCTCCCTTTGAACCTTAGCACCGTTTACAACATAGTTATCAAGATTTATTCTAATTTAATTTTTCTCCATGATGTGGACAAGAGGGCACTTTTTAGATATCATGCAACCTTTTACATCACATACTAATTTTTTCTGTTTGCCCTTAATATGAATCTACTGCCTGCATGACATTTATTTGCCTTCCAGATTATACGTTCCCAGTAAGAATCCTGGATGTACAGTCACAGTCAATTTATCGAGGGGCATGGGCGTAGAAAAGGACACTCCCCCCCAGGTCTGAATTATGATCAGTACAGACATTTACTAACATCATCAAAACAGTGATTGGGTAGAGAAGAACATGCTATAAAGTGATTTCCCTTATTTTGCAAAGTTACCTCATTACATCTAGACAGTGTCTTTGCTCTTAGGCGATCAAGGTCTTTGAACTGCATCATGGGAATTCTGGTCACATAACAGCTGGGATGTCTGCTTCTTCCCTACTTGCATGTCCCTGTTCATTCCCCTGCATGTGATAAATCGGTCCCCGTCCTACCGATCTGATGGCGAGCACAGCCGTTATGCAGCTCACACAGTTGGGGAACTTGTTGCCATATTTCAAAATTAGTCATGAAATAATCTGACTAGCAATTTTAATTTTTTAATGCTTTCGAAATTATTTCTCTTGTCCTTCAATGATGGGCACAGCAATTTAATGACATTGAATGTATGAAGGGTTTGTCTTAGTAAATTTGTGTCAGAAAATGTTAAAACTGATTCCCCCACATACACACCAATATTATCATCTAGATCCAGAATTTAAAACTGTGTTTTGTTAAAACCCAGTGATTCAGTGAAACTCCCTCAGGCCAACCGTAGGGAGAGACTGGTCCAGAGCAGGTGGACTCTGGGTGGGGCTCCTTTAGCCTTCTAACCAGCCCATTGTAACGTATCCACACATTGTAACAGGAGCAGCTTGCTTTCATCTGATTTCCATACAGCCCTTCTTGGTAAAATTTCGTTTCAACAAATACTTATTTACCTTCTGTTATGTGTCAGCACTGCTCAATTTTGAAAGACAAAAATCTCCACGTCAAAAAAGTAAAATAAATGAAACTTTGACAAACACTTAGATCATGGACCTGGCCCATCAATCTTTTTCTAGAGAAGACACTCGTGACATAGGTACATTGCATTGTTTGCACAAGATGGAACAGCGGACAGAGCTGAAGCTACCAGTCAACAGCATTTTTGACTGTAGTCTACTCTGTTCAAAAGGACAGCCTATGTTAATATAGAAACTAGATACGTATGCTATAAATAGGAAAACTTTGGTGTGTTTAGCCATGTGTCATTGCTAATCAGTGAACCATATTTACTGCTATTAAATAATTCAAGAATTTATTTGGTAAAATCTTGGCTACATTTTTCTTGTCTAGTCCATTCCCCTGCATAGGCATTCCTAGGTTGGTCTACCTGTCAAAGGGGCATTAGGTTACCAAGGGAATGAAGGTTACTAATCAACTGATCTAAAAATGGGGCAATTACCCTGGATGGTCCAGGTGGGCCACGTGTAATCACAGGGGCCCTTAAGAGTGGAAGAGGCAGAAGAGAAGAAGCCAGAGGGAGGTGACCTCAGAAGAAATGCACATTTTACTCAGAGAGATGCCTCACTTTGAGGACAGACAAAAGGGGCAAGGAGCCTAGGACTGTGGGTAGACTAGAGGAGCTAGAAAAGGGTACTTCAGGCATTCTGTCATCGTTATGATTAGAAATGTAAATGGCAAATTATTTGGAAATTCAGCATTTATATTTCCAAGTAGGGAGTTCATTTCCTAACACCCCGTAAGGGTTTGTAGTGTCATTACACTTCCTCCTCCTGCTTCCCTCCCCCTCTGGCTTGCAATTTCCTCCCTAAGGAGGGAGTGGTGCTTCGACCACCCAGAAACCTCCAAGAGGCTTTTTCTTGCCTTAACGAGGAAAGTAATAGGAACTGTGCACAGGATGCAAGTTTTTCCTAGTTCAGACACAACCAATCCTTAGAAAGCCAGAAATATAGTACTTCAGTTTAACCAGCTTCAAGGACGTTAAAAAGCAGTAACAACAAGCTATAGAGAAAGCTCGTGGCTGCACCTCTGACACATGAAATTCGTCCTGTTTGCCCTCCTTGCCGTGCATTCCTGCTACTTCCCTTGTACGATCCTAACTTGTTGCTTGTTTTTAAGAAAACAGAAATGTCCTTGTGTATATTTCATTGAAGGACTCTTCTACACGAGTGCAGTAAATATGTGTAAATATGCTCACTATTTAGAAAAATGAGTAAATCTGAAAGTTTGCTTCTTGGGGGTTGGCCCTTCCTTGACAGAGACCCGCAAATCCAAATAATCAAGGTTTTGGGTTTGCACGGCAACATAGCTTATGGACACTTTCTCATGTTCATAGTTTCCCGTGATGCAGTCATGGATTGACAGACGATAATTAACTTGCAGTATGTCTGTTTGTGGTATGTGGTATCTGTATCACCGATGTCTTATATACAGATGCATTTTATGTCGGGAGTCCTGGAGGCTGAGTGGAAGGGCTGGGTTACAGTATTTTAAAGGTGGTGGAGGAAGGCTTAACTGAAGAGCCATTATTGGATGGATATAAGGGTCATGGGAATATTCATAGTGGAGGGAAGATCCAGGTAAAGTTACCGAAGCAGCTCCATGCCTGGCATCTTCAGCAAACCCCAGAGAGGCCCTTGTGGCCAAAGCAGAATGAGAAAACAGGAGGGATGGATTGGGATGGAGTCTGAGAGTCATGGAACGCCGTGCTGAGTGCGTAGTGGGACGCCATCCATTTAGAGACTTTTATTCTGAAGGGAGTAGAGGATATTTGCAGGTTTGGGCTGAAGAGAAGCAGTATCTCCCTTCCCTTGTGGAAGAATCACTGGCTGCCATATAGAGAATGGACTGTCCCCAGAGGAGAAGGAGGGAAGTCAGTCAGCACTCTTGTTGTAGCCCGGAGGCGCCAGGGGGAGGCTCAGATGGGTTAGTGGCGAGAGAAGTGGGGAGAAGTGGTCTGGTGCTGACCGTACTTGGAAGATTGGGGCTGCAGAAGGTCTAGATGGATGGGCACGTGGGTTTGAGAGAAAAAGAGGATTGAAGGAGGACTGCAGTTGTCACCAGGACCACGGGGAACACTGACTTGCTGTCACATGAGCCGGGAAGCCTACAAGAGCTTGCTCGGGAGGGAGGCCGGCAAGGGAGACCAGAGTGCACCTTTGAAGATGTTGTAGAGACTTATTAGGAATCTAAACAGAGTTGACCGGGGTAAGAAATAGGGTATATGAGTCTTGATTTTGGGAGGGAGGCACACGGGTGGCTGAACAGATTGAGGAGCTGTTGATAATTTGTAGCGAGCTCTGAGACTCTGTGAGATCCACAGGGGACAAAGATGACAGGTGTGCACACTGGGAGCTCCCGTGAACGAGGTCCTGGAGAGAGGGGACCTGTGAGAATCAAAACCTAAAACAAGAATCTATAGGGGCGCCTGGGTGGCTCAGTGGGTTAAAGCCTCTCCCTTTGGCTCAGGTCACGATCTCAGGGTCCTGGGATCAAGTCCCACATTGGGCTCTCTGCTCAGCAGGGAGTCTGCTTCCCCCTCTCTCTCCGCCTGCCTCTCTGCCTACTGTGATCTCTGTCTGTCAAATAAATAAATAAAATCTTTAAAAAACAACAAAAAACCAAGAATCTGTAGATTTGGGGATGTAGACAAGCATGAAGGAGAGGGAGGCAGCCGCTGCCTCCAGCCCTGCCAGTCGCTCAGAAGAAGAGGGAAAATTTATCTTTGATTTTATTTATGTGGTGGTCATGGCTGATTTCCATGGAGGGTTGAGGCAGAATCTGACTGAAAAGGTGGGAAAAGTTTAAGTAGGAAGGAAAAGAAGGGAATGGCAGACAGTGTACGTAGTTAATGCTTTGAAGGAGTTTGGCTGCAGAGGTCAACAAAGACACAGGTGAGGAGCTGTGTGCACAGCCTGACCCACGATGACGTTTGTCGTGGAACAGCCTGCAGAAGCGTGGCCTTAACCGGGAAGCATTCTCAATGGTGATGGTTTAAGAGACGCATCTTAGGGGCTTCTTACCCTCCCACACTCCATGTCATCTTGGCAGAAAAGAAAGGTCCCAGAGAAGCATGTCTGCATTCGATGGACCGCAAGTAGATTACATTTTAAAACAGAAATAATCGCACAAACTACCGTTGGGGCAGAATGGCACCATCTCCATCGACAGTGGGAGCTGGCCATGTACCTCAAAGCCAGAAGATGTGAAGAGATTCACGTATTAACGTTAAATAAAGAGACGGCAGTGCCAAAAGCTTAGGGAATAGTTCATCCCGAACTTGTGGGGTTTTTTTTTTCCCCTTTATGTATGTATGTTTAATGCTTCAGTAGTTCTCAAAACGAAATTCAAGGCCCCTTCGAGGCTAACCCAGATCACTTTTCTGTAAAACGAGATCCGTGGCAGTGTAGCCTCAATGTGCTGGTTAGAGATGCAGTTCTCCTGGTAAACACTCCGGTTTCTGATTTCACAGTTCTGTGGTGGGGTCCAGAAACACACATTTTTGAACATTCCCCAGGTGATTCTGATGCTGTTGGTCTGTGAGCCAACTGGAGGAAGGGAGAATGTGAGCGAAATTACAGGGTTTTTTAACATTTTTTTCCTACTGATAACACTGTTTTCAATATTAGCAGAAAAGAATCACTCCTTTGGGTGATACGCTTTTATAGACTAACAGAAGCTTTGTACCAGCAGAATGAATTTGGATCCACACTTCGGCTTAGTCTGGGACATAGTTATTGGAGTAATTGTGATGGCTGCGCCATTGCATTAACGGACCAAACCCCGCAGCTGGCTGCGATTGAATCTGAAGGCTCTGGGGGCTGGGTCCAGTTGACTTCAGATTGAAGATGTTGTAAATTGTTTGAGGGCTAAATAGTTCTGATCTTCCACTCATAATCCCGGTTATACTTATTATCTAGCTATAAAAGCTGAGAATGTCGGTGCACCTCGGTGGCTCAGTGGGTTAAAGCCTCTGCCTTCAGCTCAGGTCATAATCTCAGGGTCCTGGGATCAAGCCCCACATTGGGCTCTCTCTCTGCCTGCCTCTCTGCCAACTTGTGATCTCTGTCTGTCAAATAAATAGTCTTTTTTTTTTTAAAGATTTTATTTATTCATTTGACAGAGAGAAATCACAAGTAGATGGAGAGGCAGGCAGAGAGAGAGAGAGAGAGGAAAGCAGGCTCCCCGCCGAGCAGAGAGCCCAATGCGGGACTCGATCCCAGGACCCTGAGATCATGACCTGAGCCGAAGGCAGCGGCTTAACCCACTGAGCCACCCAGGCGCCCCTGTCAAATAAATAGTCTTAAAAAAAAAAGAATTTATAAAAAAAAAAAAAAGCTGAGAATGTTTTCATTATACTGTAGCATAAAATGGAACCTCCTTAGTTTTTATCAGCATAAGATTCTTTTTCTCCCTCTGGGCTCTTGAAAACATTTATAAACTAAGCTATAATTTTCTACATGTAGGAATTGTGACAATTGGAGAGGAAAAGAAAATTTGCACCGTCTCTGAGAACTTCCTGAGGATGTGTGAGTCCACTGAGGTAAATGTTTTTAAAGCTGTTTCTGTTGTCCAAATTTTAGCTTCATTTTCGTAGTTGAAAAAGACATAATTAAAACTCTATTGAATTTTCCCCTTTTCACCTAAGGAGCAATTGTACTTACAGTGATGTTACGCAGGGGGACTGGAGAATAAATATGAATTTCAATAAAAATTATAACCAATATATATTTTCTAGAAACTATCATGTTCACAAAAGTTGAACATTTTACTGTTACATTTTAAAAATGTAGCCTTACTTAGTTAAAATATTACTGAAGACCATCGTTACTAATGACGCTCTCATCTTTGTAGTAAAAGTATAGTAAAATGATGCAGTTGCAAAGACTTAATTTGCAGGAGAAAAGATACTGTAATGTTTTCAGATTGAGCTAAGGATGTATCAGTCCCTTAATGTAAGTGCACTTTTCTTAAAGATGTACGAAGTTCTTATTCGTAAGGCGGCAACAGTCCGGATCTCTCTTCTGCTTGTAACTCAATGCGTGTTTTGATTCTCTGCGGTTTCCTTTGCAGCTGAACATGACCTTCCACTTGTTCATTGTGGCGCTTGCTGGGGCTGGGGCCGCAGTCATTGCTATGGTAAGACCTTGTGCTCTGGGGCTTGGTTTTTCAATTTGAAGGACAAAGTGATTTACTTGTTGAGATGAGCTTTTATCCCCAAATCTGAAGTCCATAGGAATCCTATTTATTTTAATATCAGTTTAAAAAGGTGGGGTAGGGGGAACAGGGAACAAACAGTAGGCAAATAAGTAAGTGAAAAACAAAGCTTAACCTGAAAAAGTGTTATTGTTACACTAGAGGTAGTATTTGGGAAGCAGTTTAAGGATTAGAATACTCAGTCATATTGGTAACATTAACAAAAATAAGTAAATTCATCATGTCACAGATACTAGGTCCCTATTAACATAACAGACCGTCTCTGGACCATATAGGTCTGTATCAGTGTAATATTCTAGGTAATCTAATCAGTCCCTTAACTTCCTTTTCTCCTCCTGATTTAAGGACATAAAAAAGCCATATGGAGTCACTCATGGAAAAAAGGTTGATTTATTCTTCTTAACACAGATATCAATAGTTTCCTGCTATTTCTTTGATATCTATATTTGTTCAGAAATGCTAAGAACACGTTTTTCAAGTCAGGCTTTTACTGAGTTTTGAGGACCTACAATGTTCCAGTTTGTCTCTTCCTTGGTACAGTTTGCTCCTGGACGCCCAGAGACCAACAGCGGACAAACACTCAGAGCATCAGTGATAGTTTTCACAGCCAGCGTCTGCTGGTCCTTATTTTTGCATCGTAGTGTGCAAAGTAATAATACAAAAGTGAAGTGGTAGAGAGCTCTAGAATGCTCCCTGTAACCTCACAAATATAGCCAATTCAGTATGCAAAGATGATGAATTAATTTGAATCTATTTAATTCCTTCCCTTATGGTGCCAATACACTGAGTTTTCAGATATTTTGTTAATTTAGTATCATGCTCATTGCTCAGCATTTGAGATAGAGTGTATAAGCCTCTACATAAGAATTTTATTTCCAAATGAGGAACTTAATAAGATCATGGTGGCTAATTAATTGGAGGGGTCACAATAATACAATAAGCAAGGGCTCTATAGTCTCAGCCTAAAATCAGGTGCTAAGATACGCCCTGGAGAAACAGGTCATGTTCTGGGGATGATGGTTCAAGTTCCCATGGTCCCAAGCAGCACCCAGCCCGGCCGTGAGACAAGAGGAAAACATCTCTTCATACACACATTCCCGTGCAATGGGTAATTGTTAGGGACTTGTGCTTGTTCGGGCAGCACACTCTAGTGTATAAGAGGTCTAGCAAAGCACTTTTTGTAAAGAGAGAGGTGTGTGATAAAGCATGTGTTCATATTTGCTACGTGTGTGTGTGTAAAACTGTAAAAATGCATACCATTAGGCATACATTAGTAAAAAGTACTTGTGTAAATGAATAATATACTTAAATGTCCCCAGAAATGCTTACTCTGAAATGATTCTATTATCAAAAAGATCTTAAGATAATAGAAATTCAGATGCTATGTATTTCTTAAGGAATCTGTGCCTTGCATAAACTCAGATACTAAGTTATAAATAAATTTTATTTCAAACTATAAGAGTTTAGAATATTATTCTTAAGTACTAGCATCCTTTTGACTATCTAAATAAATGCATAGCATAAATTCCTTAAGAAATAAATAACATCTGACTACTGATTGACATCGGTATTTCCCACTCATTAGCTCTGATAGTGGTTACAATTTTAGGAGACAGGAGGAATATAACAATAGTTATTGCTTCTGCTCCTGGTACTAATACTAGTTCCAATAGTACTGATGTTTGCTCGTATTTCTTTAAGCCTTGCTCTGTTGAAACCACCGCCAAATGGTTAAGCACATAAATACATTCAGCAGTCATAATATAGCCATGTCACTAACCTCATCCCCAACTCCTTCGGCACTCAAAGTACACTACCATGATTACTTCTGTTTTAGAGATGAGAAAAATGAGATGAATCCTTCTCTAGCAAAATATTTAAAACGTCATCTAAAATTTAAGGCAAACATGGTAAGAATTTGTACGAAGACTAATGTAATCTACTCCATTTGATTTTTTTAAGGCATTAGAAAGTTCTGTAGACGCTAACAGAAGGGGTCTGCTTGGCTTTGTGCCAGGTTCTGGGGACCTCTGTCCACCTGCCAAGGGACAGTCAGAGCCTGGCAGCTGGTGTCCCCTAAGGCGAGAGGAAATGTCTGAACACGACTGCAAAGTGCCTATTTCTGAACTAGAAGGACGCTGAAGCTCTTTTCAGTATTTCACTCAGACATATTTAATAATAATTTAGGGTTATATATTTTCAGGAACCTTCAGGAAGGTTTCTATACATCTCAAAATATATTCATTCGTGGGCGCCTGGGTGGCTCAGTGGGTTAAGCCGCTGCCTTTGGCTCAGGTCATGATCTCAGAGTCCTGGGATCGAGTCCCGCTCTCTGCTCTCTCGAGTCTCGGGCTCTCTGCTCAGCGGAGAGCCTGCTTCCCTCTCTCTCTCTCTGCCTGCCTCTCCATCTACTTGTGATTTCTCTCTGTCAAATAAATAAATAAAATCTTTAAAAATATATATATATATTCATTCGTATGAAACGTATTTTGAGTATCCACTACTTGCCAAACACTCTCCGCAGCACTTAATGTCTTCTGAGCAATGCGGCACGGTCCCACGTGAACTTGGTCGTGTCTGTAGCCTCTGTTCAGTCCTCATGGATGTGGTGATGAAAGCTTCACCATGGAAGTGACAGGGGACAAGAGTACAGCTCACAGCTCTTGCTTGCGTGTGGCTTACGATTTCCACTACACAAAATGCAGAATTTCAGAGGAAACAGAACATTCTGAAAATTCTTACTGGTATTCTTCTTGGTCTGCATCGTTTCCCATATTGCTGTGTCAAAATTGTCATTTTTTTTTCTTACTGCCTGTTGACTACCTTCACATATCACAGCAGTCTCCATTTAGAATGGACTTTGTGTCCGTGATGTCAATCTGTCCTTTTCTAAAACCATCCTACCTCCTGTCTTTCAGTGTACTCTTGGCTAATCAGATTGTTAGTGTTCTATTTTATTAAATTACGGACAAAAATATTGTCCACCCTTTAGAACTCAGATCAAGTAAATAATTAACAATGTAGTTTCCCTTTCATATTCACCCGTCAAAAGCCGTCATTTGGAAAACTGCTTTGTCTCTCTCTATGGACCAGGAATGAGGTAAAGGGAGGAAAAACAAACAAGTGATCTCAGCTGAGTATCTTTCAAGTCCAAACAGGAACTTCATGACTTGAGTAACTATGCTACTCGAGATAGATCAGGAGCTTCCTTTGTAAGCATGCACTCTTCGGACTATTGCGAATGCATGCAAACCTACAGAATCCATATGGCACAGTACTTGCTCTCCTGTAGTTTGCAATCTAAAGGAAACTGCAAAATTCAGCTCATGGAAAATTAACTTGACAATTAAATCTGCAGATTTATTTTGGGGTTTCCATGATCCCTCCTTTCTGTTGCACAGCAGGCAATACCATAACCGCCCATTAATTCTAAGTTGTCTAGACTCAAACAGTGTAAGAGACCATTTTCTGTTAGGGACGGGAAAGCACAGATACAGGATCATGAGAATGTATATAGTATGTTGGTGTGGGTAGGTGAGGGCAAAATGAACAGGGAACATCACATAAAGATTAAGAATCAATCTTGGCTACTCCAGACTTGAAAAAGAAGGAGAGAAAGAGGTTCTGAAAGAAAGGGAGCGGAGAAGCTGCTGTCATGTAGTCAGAGACGGGAGAAGGAATAACAGATTTTTATTGTTCCTCTTACCGCAGAAGTTCTGCTTCCGTCTTATGAGTCACACAGCCTATAAGCATATAATGTGAACGTCTCTTTCCTTAGAGCAAGGTGTAATGAAGACGCTGAACAGCCTTCCAGTGTAAATTATTTCTGTCTTTGATCAGGTTCACTACCTTATGGTTCTGTCTGCCAACTGGGCTTACGTGAAAGATGCCTGCCGGATGCAGAAATACGAGGACATCAAGTCGAAGGAGGAACAAGAGCTTCACGACATCCACTCCACCCGCTCCAAAGAGCGGCTCAATGCATACACATAAATAAGTCCTTCCTGCCCCTCCCGCCATTCAGATGCATTGGTGTTTAATGAAGGGCCATCCAACCACCCAATCTTTGGAGAACTAAAACGGAAGTGCTTCTCATCAACGATGTGTAGGGTGACTTAGGAATCACCCGAACACCATTCCTTGCTGTTTAGCACTTCATTTCCTAATCGGTTAAATTGGTGTGATCAGATCTCTTCTACAAGCTCCTATCCAGCCTTTTCCTTTTTTTAAATTTCTCAAACTCATTACTAATGCTGTCAGATTGGAGATACTAACACTGTCAAATGCAGACATTTATTTGATTTTTTTTAACTGCTTCCCATGTGTTAATACAGAACACCTTTTGCATTATTTCTTATGTTTTGGAAAGAAAAATAGCTTTTTATACTTTTTAGTTTTGATTTCAGTAACTAGTTTAACTACAGGTAACCTTCAAAGGGACCATTGTACATTATGAACAATAGACAGAGACGGTATCGTTAACAACTCTTCTCGGAATCCGGAAATCCTGTCTGGAGATGAGCGGCCACGTTAGTACGGGCCCTGGTTCATGTTTTCATCGATCTAAGGTGCAATTTCTAAATTTGTAAGAGTAGGTTAAAAAAAAAAAAAGAAGTGCTTCTTATCTTTGTTAACATTGTATTTTTTTTTTCTTGATGTACTTAAAAGGTATTTCTCTCTGATTACTCATGTTTATGTTGTGAGCACGTAGAAACAGTGATGCTTATGCACGGCTAGTAGCCTTCTTGAGATTGCGACACCAGACTTACCTTTTAAAACTTAGTATAGAGACAATGTTAATGGAAATACTGTGAACTCTTGAAGAATGATCTCTTTGTGATTTAAGCAGCGGCTGGATTGGAACTTTTAATATGCTAATGTGGAACATTAATTACCTTTACGAAGGTGGTATATTAAGAAATAAGCACAGTAAACCCTCAGAAGTTGTTTTACCTACTTTAAAAGATTTTAACGGATTGCACCTCTGTAAACTATCCCTCCAATGTGTATGATATATTTGAAAAGGCTTCCATTAATATAATAGCTTTGCTTGCAGCCTTCCAATCTATGTTGGTTTACCTGTAGTGTTTTTTAAAGTGTGGTCAGAGGCCACTCTAGAATGTATCCCTTCCAAGTGTAGTGAGATACCTGTGTTTTTATTTGAAGTAAGTCATTTTAACCAAATGTTCATTCATAATCATTTATAAGAAGTACCTATATCAAAGGAATAAAAAAAAAAAAAAAACAATCAGTATTACTGGACCAAAATTGGTGTTTGTTTTAACCTTGACTCTTCTTTTGATTCTTTCTAATGCTACAAGAATGCTGTAAAGTGTCTTTTAAAATGATGTAGCCTGACAAGACATTTTTGTCAGTGTATAAAAATTAGGTAGTATTGTGCACTGATTTGACCATTGTGAAATCTTTTCTCAGTGTAAGTGCATTTCTAATAAAATTTATGAGTGAAACAATCTTTGTACAACGACTAGTCATGCATCATCCGTAATTTTACAAGTTCTTGTAGTAGGTAGCGGGGTATTACTAGGGTTATCTGTGGCATGATTATGCATTCTGTAGTATAATTTAATTAATTTGGGGTTTTGCTTCCTTTTTTTTACATGTAGATGATCTTACTGGTTCAACCTTTTTCTGATATATGCAGTATTACAGATATTGAGCAAAAGTATTAATGGGCTTCTTTAAATTCTATATTATAGTGTTTCAGTTCTGTGTCTTAACAGTTTGTGATGATTTTTAAAACTGTCTTTTAAACTTATGTAATGATGTTGATGCTTTCGGCTTTTTTTTTTTTTTCCTGGTATTAGAGTTTGTATTTTCACAAAGAGTGCTTTGTAGCAGGCATTACAATTAATCTGTTTTGTACATAAATGTGCCAACAGCTTGATGGTGGCGTTTTTGAAATGTAGAACAAAGTGCTTGCAAAATGTAATAAATACACTTGTGTACTTTGTGTACTTATTATTAGTTTCTGCAGTGTTTTTTTGTGGTTTTTTTTTTTTTGGTTTTGTTTTGTTTATTCCTCTTTCCTATGTGTGTGCACTCTTTCCAGATGCACTAGACGCTGTCTTTTTAGGATGCTTCTTAGCTCAGTTGAGCTGCCCTCAAGCTGAACTGAGAATTCTGTGTATGACACGCAGCATAGGGAGGCCAGGGAGCTGGGGAGAGGGCAAAGGTGTGAAGGTTTGGAGGTCATTTAATTTAGCAAAATGATAACAATTCCCGACTTAATGCTATTCCCTTGCCTAATTTCTGTTGTTTTGTGTTTTCTTTAGAGCTTCCTAAACTAGTAGAGAAACAAAAAAGACTAATTCAATTCAGAAAGAAAAATGCTTTCTTGGTTCGCTTCGAAATTTCAAGGTGAGAACACTTAACGTGAAAAATACATATATTTTCCATACTCTTTGTTTGAGTTGTAATTTCTTCTGGCCAAACTAGAAGTGATGGTGGTTTAAAAATAATAAAACAGTGATCAATAAAAATCTTAATTTTCACTAGGCCTAAGTAATTGTATTAGTCTTCAATTATTTATGTATTATTTTAAGTAAGTAATATAAGTGCCTGACATTTTCAGGTTACAAATATCTACAGTAATTATAAGCAGATCTGGACAAAATATCTTATGTTTTAAGAAGTCACTTTTGAGAGAATCCCATTCTTAAATAAGAATTTAATTATTAATAGCTTAATTATTAGTAAATAATGTTATTCTTTTTAGTGTTTATGAACTCTTCACATAGCAACAAGAAAATAAAGAATTATATGTTGAAGATTATCAATGTGAACAAAAATTTCACAAGAGAATATTTTTCAAAGAAGCCGATCATTGTAAGATAATTATATTTTTAGAAAACTTAAAAGTCCATTTCTGTTTGTAAAAATACACGTTTATCTTTAAAGCAAGTAATTTCCCTTTGGGAATTTTTTCTCTCCTAGCTTTGTGGAGAAATAAATTGACACATAAGCCTTTTGGGAACTATAAAGCTAATGTGAAGACTGAGGACATTACTCACTTTGAGAAGAAATTGTGTGTCAGCCAGCTCTGATGTGGGTGTAATCAGTTTACTTCCTCATGTGAAAACGTAGAAATAGCAGATTCTGGCCTATTCACTCAAAGATCAAGTAAACTTGACTTTTGTGTTATTTTTGCCTTTTAGACAAAAGAGAAAGATATCATTTAAAAGTGTATTTCACTTAAGTCACGCTTCACTTAAGTTTACATACGCTGAGCATGGTGGGACTTGAATTAAGCTCTCGTACCTTGAGAACACTCTGGTCATTTCCTGCGAGGTTTTCAGGTATCGAATCATCTGAAGTTCCTGAAGGCAAGTCTATAAAAACATGCTAGCGAGCTCGCATGTGAACCTCTTCCTATTGGCTTACGTAAGCCGCGGACCTTGAGTTTCTTCTCGCAAAAGTAAATTTACTTCTTGGATCATTTAGATTCTTTTGCCCTTTCCCACAAAAATCCAACATTGAAAGTAATTGAAAAGAATGTAGAAAATGCGTTAAGTTGAAATAATGCAATAAATTGATAAAATTTGTAAGTTGATAAAATTAAAATGCAATAAATTGAAAAGAATGTAGAAAATGCAATACGTTGAAGTGTTAAGTTCAGTATTAAATGAATCACTGAAATACATAAAATATTCAATGAAAAAATACCAAAATGAAATAAAATTTACCTAAGCTGCTGTATTTCTAACCTGTGGAAACCCCCATAGAAGGAAACACCAAGCAAAAGAAAACAAACGATGGAGGAATACAAAATAGGAAAGAGAAGAGATCCAGGTAATCCTGCTATTAGGCTTGGAATAAAGGGGAAAAAGAAAAGTCCAGAGTTAATGGAAGATATAAATTGCAGTGGGGAGGGAGGCATTTTAAAAAAAGAAGTAAAAATTACAAAAACCAAAGATGACAGACACCAAGAAGAAACAGCCTGCAAAAAAAATTTTTTTTAAGTTTTTTAAGTGAAAAAACAGCTGAGACCACAGCTTTTCTTCAGCATTGTCTGCCCTAACTCCATGTACTTGAGCAAACACTCTGGCCTCCACGTCTTGCAAGATAGAACTCACTTTCCACCCGCAACAGCCCAGGACCCGGCACTACAGGTGCTGGTCTCATGAAGTTGCCCAACATCACTGATCGGATCAGAAAATGGGAACGATGTCTGGGTGTGTTAAAAGTGGTGTAATCTGTTGGCTTCTTTCTTGTTTCAACAATTATTTTTGTCTCCTGGGGGCCACCCTGATGGGGACGGTGGTGTCCCACGACAGATCCAACCCTGTGAGTCAACCCCTCTGACCCATTTCATGTAGATTGCAAGGGGCCATGATCCAAGAAGTGCCTGGAAGGCTGGAGCTGGGTGCATCTGTGTTTGTCACATAGGATACTACTGGGTGTAGGTAAGCCCCAGATTTCTTCTTTCCATCTGTGTTTGTCACATAGGATGCTACTGGGTGTAGGTAAGCCCCAGATTTCTTTGATGGACTTTTCTGGCATATCTAGAAAGTACTGATACTCTTTTCTCAGAAGGATTTACAAAGTTTCACAAAGAACATTCTCATTTCAACATTCCTTTGTTAGTTGATAGGGCAGAGAAGGTTAATTTACGGCATCCGGTAAAAATACACATGACTTACTTCTGGGCTTTCAATTAAGGAGCATTTAGAATTGGCAAGTTCCTTGGTTTCTTAAGATCTTTTTAAATGTTTTTATCACTGTCATTGATTAATCTCTGTAAGAAATCTGTTAATCCCTTGAAACCTTATGTATCACACCTATTACAATCTTGTCAATTAATCTGTGAAAGATATAATGGCAGCCTAGCCCTTCACCAGATAGAAGGAGAGGGTTTGCAGAAACGAGAAATGGATTTTAAGGAATTATGACATCATTTAAAGAAAGATTTAATAATCCAGCAGATTACTTTAACACAAACTGAAAGTGCTGCCCCTTCCAAACCTCCCATTCACCTTCCCATCGAACAATAGTACACCACTACCACACAGTACAGCACAAAGCTCTCCAGCCTTTGAGAGAATAAGCTACCCTCACTTTTCTCTCCGTAGACTGTATTAACAACGATTCCTGTGTTACATCATCTTCCTTAGTAGTAGTGAGTAGCATGGGGTCAGGTCTTCAAGAGACAAAGCAATGTCCTGCCTGAGAACGGAATGATAACAAGCCAGCAGTCTTCCTGAATTATGCCTTCCTGGTCTTACAATAGTTACACTTTCCAAGCCCCCTGAATCATACAGTCAGTAATACACCCAGTAGATTGGAGACAATGATGTGACAAATGCAAATGATACAAAAGTCGTGTTGTAAACATATAGAGTTTTACAGTATTTATACAAGTCAACACTATTAATTTTAAGATTTTTCCCCCCTAATTTCTTAATTTCCACTACCTAACATCCAAGATCATCAGGTAATCCCTACCTTTCCGCAGATAGAGTATCTATTGATTTATATAAAAAGTATAAACTTAGTGCTTGAAGTAACAAGTGTGCACTAAGCCAAGTGGAGACTTCAGATGTTAACGTATCACTTGACAAAGCACTTACAGGGTCGGTGCTTATTTTCTGCGTGCGCTCTGCCCCCTTCCATGCACTCTAAAACTCATAATTTTCCAATAACTGTACACCATGTATATCTTAAATTGTATGCATTCCACTTCCGGCTTCTGTTTGCTGCTTTTCCTGCTCACTCACTGCGCTGGGACCATGTATCCATTGATCTTGTTGTTCCCCTTATGTCCTCGGGCTTTCTGGTAGCTAGCTTATGTGACACGGTCCCTCCTTGCAATCACTCCCTTGGCAAGTCCTCATCCCCACTGACCATGTGTTTTCCTTAAACTCTCACAGTGAAGTGCCACGCTGGTTTAATTCACCTTTCTGTCCGCCTTTGAACCCGTGTCCCTAACATGGCTGAAGAGAACCACACCCCGCCCAATCTCACTCATGTTAAGATGCGCCCTCAGGGCTGTCAGTAAATCGACTCCATTTTCCCTAGAACAAGGGTTGGTAACTTTCGGTCAAAGATCACATAGTGAATCTTGTAGGTTTTATGGGCCATTCGGTCTTGGTTTTGTTGCAGCTTCTTATCTCTGATATTGTGGTGCGAGAACACCAATTGGAGTATGTAAGTAAGTGGTCATAGCTGTGCTGCAGAACAGCTTTGTTTCCAGAAACAGATGGTTCCCCGTAGTTAGCCCGAGGGCCAGAGTTCGCTGATCCTGCTCTCTAAGCTTTATTCTGTTTCCCCAGGTGGTTACCGTAACATAGCTTTCTCGTATCAGACTTCTCATCAAACACTTTATTTCAATCCAGACTTAGGAACTGCTTCCTGTATCAGAGGGAGACGTGAGAGATACCCAGAAGAACATACCCATAATTTCCCATCACTAGTAGATCTGCACTAATATGTATAATGTCTACTTTTTCTCTTTTTAATGTGGATGAATTACTCATTGCTCAGGCCAAACACACTTGATGTATTCAAGATCCCGTATCGTCTGCCCACTTCAGGGGAGGCATCCCTCCGGCAAATTTTCCCTCTCTTCAGCCTCCCCTGAATCACCCATTTTTCACTCTCTAACGGCTCACCCCAGTCATGAGGCAAGCAGACAACAGTAACAAAAACCAAACACCGTCTCTTGACTCTTCTTCTTCCTATATCCAGCCTATTTCTCTGTTCTCCTTTATGGCTTATCTCTATGAAAGAGATGTGCAGTCCCCTCCAATTACTCCCCTGTCGTTTTCTCTTAACCCCCTTACACGTGTCCCTTGAACTCAACACCCTGTGGAAATTAGTCTTGTCAGAGGAACACATGTCATCCGGATTGTGAAATCAATTCCAGTGCCCTGTTCGCAAGTATCCATTCACTTTCTATTGAATATTTATTGAGACCACTCTACAGCCACGGGGATGTAGCAGAGGATTAAAGGTAAAAAATCTTTGTCCTTTTGTGATTTATCCTCTGATTCAGGGAAACAGACACTAATAAAAGTAAATCATTCCGATATAAAGTATTTTTTTTAAAGATTGTATTTATTTATTTGACAGAGATCACAAGTAGGCAGAGAGGCAGGCAGAGAGAGAGGAGGAAGCAGGCTCCCCGCTGAGCAGAGATCCCGGTGCGGGACTCGATCCCAGGACCCTGAGAGCATGACCTGAGCCGAAGACAGAGGCTTACCCCACTGAGCCACCCAGGCGCCCCCCGATATAAAGTATTCTTGAGATGAGAGACGCTATGGAGAATAATAAATTAGGTAACATACTCAGGGGATGTTACAAGGTAGGGCTGGGGTGGAGAATCTTCAGAAGTTTCATTAAAAAGATAACATTTGAGGGGTGCCTGGATGGCTCAGTGGGTTAAGCCTCTGCCTTCGGCTCAAGCCATGATCTCAGGGTTCTGGGATCAAGCCCCGCTTTGGGCTTTCTGTTCTGCAGGGACCCTGCTTCCCTTCCTCTCTCTCTCTGCCTACTTGTGATCTCTGTCTGTCAAACAAATAAATGAAATCTTTAAAAAGAAAAAAAAAGATAGCATTTGAGTTAAGACACGAAAGAGTTAAGAAAGTTGTGTAGCTATCTGGGAAGGAACATTCTGAGCAAATGGAATAGTTGGGAAAACACTGTTACTGGAGGTAGAAATGAAACCAGGGAGGATGAGCAAAGGGAAAATAATTAAGTGAGGGGATGAGGGAACAAATTGCTTAGGGCCTTGCAAGACTCTGGCTACTTCTTACTGAACTTGGAAGCAGTATTTGACACAGTTGGTCATTCCCTCCAACTTGATGTGCATTCTTCAAGTGGATTTCAGGAGGCTCCTGCTCATAGTTTTCCTACCAGCTCCCTGGATCTGCCTTTTTAATGTTCTTTGTCATTCTTCCTCAGCTGTATAATCTTCTAATACTGTAATCCTGTCCCCATGTCTCAGTAAACAACCTCTAATCTCATGATGAGAAATACCTTCTAAAAACTGATGGCTTGAAATTTATCTTTTCAGTCCAGAATCTTCCTCTGAAATCCAGACTCATTCATCCTAGGGTATCGACATGTTGCCCAGGCTATCTAACAGACCCCTCAGATTTAACAGGTGCCCAGTTACAGGGCTGGTCTTGTCTCAAGAAGCTGTACCTCCTCCGCTTCAGGAAAAAAGTCCATACTTCGGTTTCCTTAGACCCAAATACTAGACTCCATTCTTGACTCTCTCTCTCTCATGCTCCCTAGGAGTTATACCTTCCAAATATATCTAGAAGAAGACCTTCCTGACTTCCACTAATCAAGAGACTGGGTTTTGTTGTTGTTGTTGTTGTTGTTGTTGTTGTTTTGCACTGATTATTCCAAGACATTACTGACTGGTACCCCTGCTTCCATCCCGTTCCTTCCCTTTCCAACCTTCTCTGCTCATCCCAGCAGTGCAAATATCCCCTTAAAAATGAAGGCAAATCAGGTCACGAACTTGCATCCATCCCTTGAAAGCTCTGGGTACCTTAGGAGACTGCCATCGATTCAGGGTTTCCGGGAGGTGGGGTCCCTTCGTGCTCCCTCCCTCTAGCTGTTCTTGGCGGGATTTGGTTCTTAGTAGGCTGTGCTCTGACACCTCACCTCTGCCCAGGAGGCTGAGGGAACTTCCAAGGTATTGGAAGCCCCTGGTCTTTGTTGGGATGGTAAGTATAGTTTGTCAAAACGCACGAACCTGTACACTCACATCCATGAGCTTCCTTTGATGTACATTGTGAATCGTGATGATACCTCAACAATCAGATTAAACGTGGGTGCCTGGGTGGCTCAGTGGGTTAAAGCCTCTGCCTTCGGCTCAGGTCATGATCTCAGGGTCCTGGGATCAAGCCCCGCATCGGGCTCTCTGCTCAATGGGGACCCTGCTTCCTCCTCTCTGTCTCTGCCTGCCTCTCTGCCTACTTGTGATCTCTCTCTCTGTCAAATAAATAAATAAAATCTTAAAAAAAAAAAAACCCAATCAGTTTAAACAAAATTAAAATCAGAAGAAGAAACAGAGAGAAAGTTAAGAGCAGCTTTCTGCGTTCAGATCTTGTTTCCATCGTTGTGATCTTGGAGAAGGTAGCAGTCTCTTTTTGTTTGTTTGCACATCTGTAAAACTGAAATTAGGATAATAAGGGTACCTACTTCATCAATTTTGCATAGTAATACATGTGAGGTCACTGGCAGATGGTGAGATCATTACATTACTCAGTGTCTCTGATAGCAAATAATGTCAACTTGATCATTGGATTTGGGGGCTGAGATGGACTTTATTGGTCATTTGTTAATTTCTTATTTATAAATAAATAGGCTCAGAGACATTGGATGACTTGCCCTAGAACATATAATAATTTATCTAGCCACCTCATACTCTATCTCAGGCTTTCTGTTAGGATTCAACTGAGTGAAGCGTAGCAGAAGTGGGAAGCACCATGCTTCATGTCCCGGATTTCTGCAGGACTTTGGGCTGAGTGTGTCACCGTGAACATGACGTCCCCGTAAAAAAATTAAAGGCACAGTATAACTAAGTATATTAAACCGATAACAGCTTGTTTCATATTATAACTATTTTCATCGACATCTGCCCAAATGACAATTTTTGCTATTTACCATTTTCCCATCGTGTTCATGAGAAAGGGGAATCTATGTTTATAATCTTATGCTAAAAAGCAAAACAGTTGGCCTTCTATCATAGGCTTTTTTGTAAAACCAGTGTTTTAAATTAGTCATAGTTAAAATGGCAAAATTTTTACCAAAAAAAATAGAATATCTGTGTTTGAATGAAAGATTTCCTTATGTGGTACTTTTAATAATAATATTCTGTGAAGGAGTTTGCTGATGATTACAGCTGGTTGTGGCTGATTAATCTATAAGTGATTACGTACCAGAGGGATATCTTTTTAACTGTTTATAAATAGTATTTCGTATTTCAGCCCTTAGATTAAAAAATATCATAAAGGCATAGGAAGAGTCTTGTGTCTTGTACCGAAACCCTTGTGTACTTAGGGATCTCATAATTTCAGATTTTTATTAATAGAGAAATAGCTTAAACCTCAAACATTTCCAGTGATGAGCATATTGAGATAAAAATATGAGTTAATGCATAATCAGATGTGAATGTAACATAATTTTAAATAGGAACGTCTTTTCTTTTTCTTTTTTTTTTTAAATAAATTACATGGTTTAGGGTCACACACTTTTTTTTCCCTAAGATTTTTTATGTATTTATTTAACAGAGATCACAAGTAGGCAGTGAGGCAGGCAGAGAGAGAGGGGGAAGCAGGCTCCCCACCAAGCAGTGAGCCCGATGTGGGGCTCCATTCCAGGATCCTGAGATCATGACCTGAGTCGAAGGGAGAGGCTTAACCCACTGAGTCACCCAGGCATGCTGGGAACTTTTTTTTTTTTTTAACCTTTTTTTATTCTTTGTACTTCAACATACCACTGAAGAGCCACTCTCAGAACGCAGAGACACAGTGGGCATGTGACTATCCTTTTTGTTGAAGTAAGCCCATGCTCTCTTCTGGTCATTTTAGTACAGTAGCTCAACCTATATGATCAGTTACACATAGGTATATGTATTTCCATACTGTCATAATATCTACAGCTTTAATAACCCTTTCAAAGGTCCTGAGACATTTTTATCACCTTTTTTGTAATTATCTTCTAGAATTTATATCCTAGGAAACTGACACTAGTGTCTTTCAATGACCTGTCTTAGGGTAACTTTGTAACTGATTTGAGAATGCAAACCTTAGGCAGCAGGTTAATACACTATTTTATTGTATTTCTATGTGTACCTCATTATTTTCAATTCAAATTTTGCTTGAAAGAAAGTTTACTGTGGCTGGTGAAGTTTCTTTGATGTACATTATAGCAGCTACTTGAAGAATGGAAAACCAACCTGAATGGTGTGCTTTTGGTATAAGCTCACCATTTGACATAAAATATTTTCCCTTAGTAACAGTAAATAAATTACCTAGGGAAGGGATTAGGTCTATGGTTCATAACACCAGAGCTATTTGGACATATGTCTTATTTGGTAGAACTTTACCTTGGCCAAGGACAATAGGTCATGAAGGAATATTTGTCTACAAGCTTTCTGAAAGTATGTTGACTTGCCTATTTGGCTTTTAAATATGTTTACTTATTTAATGAGGAGTGTGGCCCATCAAAACTGTTCAGTTTGTGTACATCTTGATTTTTGTTTTATAGCTTTAGAGAAGCCTCTCTATTTGAAGAATTCTATGACAGATTTCACCTTCAATTATATTAAAGAAAATCTCTATGAAGAGGAGAGGGTCCCCAGATACCAGAGGGTCCCCAGATGTCAATATATATGTATATATACATATATATATAAAATACAATGTTATATTATATATATGTAGTAAAGATATATCTATGGCTTTCCATTGCCTATCTAGCTTTGTAAAATGATACTGTAAAAATTCTGTCAATTTTCTCCCAACAGTTGAGTTTATTCTCAATTGTGATGAGGAAAACAGACACAGCTGTCTTTGGATGCAGTTAATCTAGCCTCTTACACTGTGAGTGTCTCTGAGAGGTTCAGGATGGGCCACCAGTCATGTTAGGTTTTGTATTGAATAGGTAAGAGATGACTGAACGTCAAAGCTCAGCTCACCAGTCTTGTTTGACCATATGAGTTGGGGTGAACAAGGGAAAAGAAACTCAAATCCTTGTCCATGTTGCTTTATCTGTAAGACAGGAGAGATAACAATACCAATCTTATAAAGTTTTAGGGAGTAACAAATTGTGCATATATGTATACACACACAAACACACACACACCTTGAGCAATCCATCAGATCCACCATCAAATGGTGCATCTATTAGAACTTGGCTTAATGTAGGCAAAATGTATTTTAGCTATGAAATTATGTATTGGCTATCATTCATCATTCACAAAATATTTATTGAATACTTTCTATGTACCAAACACTGTTTTCAGGCTTGTATATATCATTGTAGAAAAGACACTGAGATTCTAGCCTCTCTGTGGATTTTATTCTAGCAGTGGATACGGATTCTTAGGTTAATTTAGGCAAGGAATGATGATACTTCTGATCATTGCAATAGCAGTAGAAGTAATGTGAAGTGGCCAGATTTGGGAAATACTGCTAAGGTAGAGCCAGGAAGATTTCTTCAAAATAAGAGAAGTGTTTGAAAGAAAAAGAAAAAAGACAAAGTTAATCTTATATTTAAGTTTTACTCATAAGGCCAAAACTTGGAAGCAACCAAGGTAAATGTGGGAGCGAGATGTCTTTGAGTAGGTGAGTGAATGAACAGACTGTGGCCCATCCAGACAATGGGATATTTATGACTCGGCACCGAGATGAGATGAGCCGTGAAGCTTGGCGCTTGCCAGGGCCAGGGATGGGAGCATTATCTGTAAGGAGTACTTGGAGCTTTTCTGCCTTTCTTCATTCCTTTGGTCACTGTTCACAAATTTTCATAAGGGGACATGTGTCGTAGTGCCTGGTTGATGGGTCGATTGAAGAACTAGCACTTGAATTCATTTCTTAAAGCTGTTTTAACACATTGTCACTACTTCGGTGCCTTAAAACAATAGAAGTTTATTTTCTCATACTTCTGGATGCCTTAGGTCTGAAGAAGCCATTCCATGTCCTCTCCTGGCTTCCGGTGGCTGCCACCATTCTTGTGTTCACCGGCCTGTGGCTATGTCATTCTGATCTCTGTGTCCCCTTCACATCAGCTCCTCGTCTGTGTCTTACACCCTTCTTTTTTCTTTTGAGGACACTCTCCATTGGATTTGGGACCCACCCTAATCCAGAGTAATCTCCTTTTGTGATCCTGAATTACATCTGTCAAGGCCCTTTTTCCAAAGAAGATCACATTCAGAGTCTGGGTAAACCTATTTTGGTAGTATGGCCATAGATTGGGTAAACCTATTTTGGGTGCTGTATTAGCTCAGCTTGCCATGACCAAGTACCACAGACTAGAGGGCTTAACAGGAATTAGTTCTCTTGCAGTTCTGGAGGCTGGACGTTCTTGATCAGTGAACCAGCAGGGTCAGATTCTGGTGTAGGCTCTTCCTGCAAATGGCCCTAGATCCTCGTGTCTTCATGTGACACAATGCTCTGGTGCCTCCTCTTATAAACATACCAATCCTGTTGGACCAGAGCTATACTCTTTTGTCCTCACTTAGCCTTAATTATTTCCTTAAAGGCCTCATTGACAATACAGTTGTATGGGGCCCTAGGGCTAAAATATGAATGTGGAGAGGGATTCAATTTAATCCCATAGCAAGGAGCCACTGTTCAGCCTGGCACAGAACTGTTCCTTCCTTCCTCCTGTGCTGACTGAGGCAGCCGGGACGGTCCCCTGCAGGCTTCGACGACATGGATGTGATTCCCGCACTTCCCCACTCTGTGTCAACCCTACAATTTCCTTGAGACGTAACACGCTGATCACTGGGTGCAAATTATGAAGATGAAATACAGTGGTTTTGGAAACTTTGGGGTGGGGTTTGCCTATTTGCTTTATACTCTGGAAAAGCCCATCTGTGATACAACCTTACAGTCATCGTTGGTTACCCGTGGTAGGAGGGTGGGCTTACTCCTTTGAAGTGCCACGCCCTGGTTCTGTGGGGCCTTCCCAGCACCATCAAACCGGACATCCGTGAGTCAAACTGATATAGGACATGTTTTTACTTTGAGCAGAAAAGCAATTTTAAGACTTCATAGCTGTACATCTCAAAGCATTTTTTTTCCTACAATGCAGGCTATCAGTTCTTGCTATAAATATCTTTTCTTCCAATTCTCTGAGAGTATTTGAAGCAGAGATAAAATGAACAGCAGAACGGGCCCTACCACCTTCAAATGAAGCCCTGCTCAAGATGGCTGGTTATCCCTGCTCCGTAACTAACTGCTTAGTTGTCTTCAGACCAATAGCTGGTTATCTTCCCAAATATTCTCTTTTGCTTATTCTTACCAGTCTTTCATCTCTATTAATCAGCAGACAACCCCCCACACACATCATTACATTAGCACTAATGAGACTAGGCAACATCCTGTCGCTATTATGTTCAAAAATACGTACAAATAAAGAATAAAATGCATGGACAAGAGTCCATTTTTTGGGCTTTTGCATCCAAGCCCAGGGAGTCTGAACTGTTTTTCTTATGTTGCCCGAAGAGCATTCTCTGATTGGGATGGAAGCTGGTGAAGTAATTCAGTTCAGCATTCGGCTAAAGAAACCAGACATTTTTCACAAAATCACAAATACGACGTGAAGGCAGATTGAGAACTAAATGACTGCTGAATATGTTCCCTGCCCAGCTCCTCTGGGCTGTCTGCGTGCGGGGATTTTTCTCACTCCATCTGCTCCTGGCTCCGTGACAGTCCGTTGCCGCCAGCGCTGGGCGCACCAGCAAGGGGGCAAGAGCAGCTCCAGGCGCACGCGCGCACACCGCATCTCCTTCTCCCCCAGCCCTTGATACGGTTACTAAGAAGTGAATAGATTCAGAGGAAATAGCTAATGGTGGGGAGATTTTTGGTAAATAGAGATGAAGGAAAAGGAAAGGCAAATCCTACGTACTCCTCTGGGATAAGCTGAAATAAATTCTGCCCCACCCCCCACCCAGTATTTGGTGCCCAGGAGCCATCCTACAGCGTTATCGCATTAAGAGTGATGCCGAACATAGACCGACTCCAGAATTCGCCTTTTCTGTTGCATCTCTTTTTCAACAAATTGTTTTCAGTATGAGTCTACAGGAGTTACAGGACAGATTACTAGCTTGCCAGTGAGGGTGACTATGTCATCTCATCCCACTCCAGAGCCTGCAGCAAGCCATCCTATCTAAAAGTTTCAATTACTTCATGTGAAAAAGTCAGCTGGTAAGATCTGATCTATGTGTTAAATGCACTAATGAGAATTTTTTGCCTATTGTTCTATGTGAGTTTCAAGTATTCATAAATTACGGGACATTAAGACTTTTAATAGGTTGTCATTTAGTCAGCTGTTTTGTTTTAAACTCTTTGGAACAGGGACTCTTTTGACTCTATCTTTGTACCCCACGCACACCCACCCCAGAACTTAGCACAGTGCCTCCCAGAGTTCAGCTGAATCGATATGAATGAGTAGGTTTACGTTCTCAGTCTGTAGCTACAGTTTCTCAGAGGAAAGGAGGGACCTTGTTTCAAAATTGGGATTGAACCAATGACGTCACCCAGTGGACTGAAGGAAATCCCACCCAAACTGTAACCACAACAGGAAACCATTGCTAAGTAATCCTCAGGACCCTTGCGAGTGCCCAAATTCCCCAGTTCCACCTGTGCCCTTCTCCCTGAAGCGGACACCTACCCATACAAGGATTCTGTGTGACACTCCATTGTCAGCTGTAGGCGGAGGGCTCTGGAAGGTGCCACTTGAGTTGTATCCTTTATAGTTGGGATGGAGACAGAAACTCCCTCTCTCCCTGGCACTCCTCTCTCCAAAGTTAGGTGTGAAGACAAAGTAATACTCTTGGGCAACTGTAATTGCTTAGTTCTTATTTGAAGATGTCTAGTATATGCCGTCCAAGGAAATGTAATGACAAATATTCTCCACGTGCCTTCTCCAATGTATACGGCCTAGCTTAAGAGACATGATGACTTGCCTTCGAAATTATTTCCTCGCGATGAATTAATTAATCCATACATTAATTCATTCATACATGTTCGCTGATTTTATCCTGCACCTAGGATGGGCAAGAGACTCTCCTAGCCCTCAAACAAATGGTAGATCTGCAAAAGTGTTAAGAAAGCCAAACATAGCAACACAAAATACAGAAAGGGCTAAATCTACAACAGGGTAAAAACAGGAAAGAAATGATCAGCTGTTTTCATTTTTCCCATGACATAGCCCATGAAATACCACTGAAAAGAGAGGGGACATTTGTGGAGAGCTTAAGGAGGTAAGAATATACTTTAATCAATGTCTTCTCAAATCATGGCAATGTGTGTTACCTGCCTATAGTGATCGGTATATTTACACACACACATATGTATATATACACATAAAGATATTTGTATTATTATCTCCGCTTAACAGATCATAAAACCTGTGTTTGGAAGAAAAATAGTTACATTGAATGAATTGCTGAGCTTTTCTCGAATGTGACGTGATTGTTTACAATGGTGTACAGTTTCCCATTCCCTCTTTTTGGGGACAGAGAAAATGGCTGAACAGAAAGTCTGTCGCAGAGAGAATACAAGGCAGACTGAGTCTTTTTGAGAGGATTATCAGATGCTGACATCTAGTGGCTCTCGGGGCCCATCGCCCTGGAGCACTTTTAACGACACTGCACACTTCGCAAGTGCAAGTGCACGTCCTATGCCCCCAGGATAAAAGCACAGGGAGGCTCCGAGGAGATGGTTAGGTGCCTACCATGTGCTTTCTGTGTTAAGCTGCTGCTGACATCTAGACAGAATGACGAACTGATGAGAAACGGACATTTTGGGAGCAGTTTTACCCACCCCACCCCCGTCTTGCATAAATCAGGATAGAGCCTCCCCCCCATTTTTCTTGATTATGTCATTTATTGTGTAGGAGAATGTCTTTATAAATAGCTCTGCCACTTCCTGGGTTGGGCCTTTTGTAATCCGAAATAAGCCTCTCGCGGATAAAATTCTTTTGACATTTTTTTTTTAAAGATTTTATTTATTTGACAGAGAGAGATCACAGTAGGAGAGAGGAAGGGAAGAGATCACAGAGAGAGAGGAAGGGAAGCAGGCCCCCTGCTGAGCAGAGAGCCCGATGTGGGACTCGATCCCAGGACCCTGAGATCATGACCTGAGCCGAAGGCAGCGGCTTAACCCACTGAGCCACCCAGGCACCCTCTTTTGACATTTTTTTAATGCATGCCTACATTTCCCATTTCTGCCTTGCTTTACCATGGGAGTTGGTGTTACATGTGCAAAAGTCAGGCTCTGTCATAGCTGGCAGTACCTTTTTGCTTGGTGTACTCGGCATTTTCTATGCGTTCTAGAGTTTGTATTTTTAAGGATATGTGGTACGTGTAGAGCTATTCCGTCTGCAATTAACTTGATTTTTTCCCTTTCCTTTCTCCCTCCCTTCCTTCCGTCCTCTGCACCTGATACTTCTAGTTCAATACTTACTGCTAGTACATTTCACTAAGGCTTATCTAATTTGTTTTCCATTGATTAACATACATAGTAAAAACCTTATTCTAGAAAGCAGATTACAGTGAAGGCTTTCTCTGCTCCCCCACCCCCAATCTTGGCTTCTCTCCTTGATCCCTCTCCAAAAGCCATCAATTTAATGAGTTTGCAAAAAGCTCCCTAAGCATGAACCCCCTCCTTTGTGGAATTATTCATTTTTTTCGAAGAGACCGCACAGACAACAGTTGGGTGACAAGAAAATGCAAAGTAATCAGCTTGCTGTTCTTATATTCATGAGTTCTGCCGAGTCAAGCTGTCAGAAACCCAGAGATGGAGGGGCGGGGGGCGGGGTGCGGGGGGAGGAAAAAAGTACGAAGAGAGATCGCCCTTCCGGTGGAGAGTGAGGAGCCTGCCTCCTAGCTCAGCCTGTGCGGATCTGCAAGGATTGGCGCAGAGGCTCACCTGGTCAGCTGAAATGCGCTCACAGGTGCGGCAGAGATCGCATAAGGCAAGAGACGCCTAGAACCGCGCCAGGTGCGGGGTTCCTCTGCGGCCGCTGCCCCTGCCTGCCCCGCTGCCGCCTCCAGACCCGCTGCGCCCTCCACCCACCCGCCCACCACAGCGGGGCCCACCCTGGAGGCTGATCTGGGGATGCGGCCCAAAGCGAAGTGCATTCGGATTCCTGAACTGACGCTCACAGGTCAGACAACTCGGGAGCTCGAGTCAACTAGGATTCTGTTTGCTAGAATCCTCTCAAGACTGAATTTTCCTGAAATTTATCCAAGCCTTCTAGGGGACTGTTTCAACTCCGTTGTGCCTCAAGAGCCCACAGGCTCTTTGTGTCTTTCCTCAAATACCTTTGTGTCTTTTCCCAAATACCTTTACTATATTTAAACTATTTTTCAAAGAAAGTTGCTTCTGTTATGTTTCTGTGTTGTCGGTAAAACTCTTTTGGCTTTTATAGAATGTGGAATCCAGGAGAAATCAAGAGAACGTCTTCTCTGAATGCTGGCTAGGCAGAGTTCTACCCCAAAGCTGGGAACCTAGCTTTGCTGGGGACGAGACCATTGTCCTCTCTCAACAACTGATACAGCGACTTCCTGGAAACCAAAAAGTCAAGTATCATCCCTGTCAGCCACGTTTCTCTCTCTTCCTCAGCACAGGATTTCACTTTGGGGTGTCTCGCACACTGTGGCTTCCCCAGGGCCACTCATGGCCTGTCATAACGTACGGGACAGGTGTGTCATGCCAGTCCGCGAGGCCGCCTGGTCTCTTGCTTTGTCCTCCTCTACCGCTCCCTGTCCTCTTAGAGCCTGGGGCTCTGATGCCACCGGAGCCCAGGCTCCTGCGGCTCCTCTTAAGGGCCCCCATGAGTGCTCTTCTGACTCTACCAGAAGGGTGCCCGGAAAGCGGTGTGCCACCATCATTCCCACACATTCCTCAGTTTAATTTGGATGACAACTCAAATTGGGTCTTTCCTGGGAGTGACATTACTTTCCATTTTCAGAGTTAACACTTTGATTCTGTATATTGTGTTTATTTTTATGTACATTAAAATATAGAGAGAAATACAAGGAACTATATGAAAGACACATGCCCTCAGGGGCGCTGGCAGCTCAGTCCATACAGCATGGGGCGCTCCATCTCGGGATCACGAGTTCAAGCTGCACGTTGGGCCTAGAGCTTACTTATTTTTTTTTTTAAGATTTTATTTATTCGAGGGGCGCCTGGGTGGCTCAGTGGGTTAAAGCCTCTGCCTTCGGCTCAGGTCATGATCCCAGGACCCTGGGATTGAGCCCAGCATTGGGCTCTCTGCTCAGCAGGGAGCCTGCTTCCTCCTCTCTCTCTGCCTGCCTCTCTGCCTACTTGTGATCTCTATCAAATAAATAAATAAAATCTTTACAAAAAAGATTTTATTTATTTGAGAGAGAGAGGGAGGGAGTGAGCAGGGAGAGTGGCAGAGGGGAAGGAGAAGCAGACTCCCCACTGAGCAGGTAGCCCAATGCAGGCCTTGATCCTAGGACACTGGGAACAGGACTTGAGCCCAAGGCAGAGAAGCCCAGGTGCTCCCTAGCGCTTACTTTAGACCCCCACACACAGGCCCTCATCATCCAGATTTGGGAAAGCATAGTATGTCATATTTATCATTTAAAAAATAAAGTAACACACCAGTTGAGGCAATCTCTTTGTTTTTCTTAATCAGAATGAACCCCTCCCCCCTCTTTCTCTCCTCAGAATTAACTGCTACCATAAATAGAATGGCATCATTCCTATATAATTAATCTTCTAATAGATATTAAATACAATACAATTTTATTAATTTTATTATTAATTTTTAAAAATATTTTATTTATTTATTTGACAGAGATCTCAAGTAGGCAGAGAGGCAGGCAGAAAGAGAGAGGAGGAGGAAGGCTCCCCTCCAAGCAGAGAGCCCAACGTGGGGCTCGATCCCAGGACCCTGAGATCATGACCCAAGCCGAAGGCAGAGGCTTCAACCCACTGAGCCACCCAGGTGCCCCATTTTTATTATTAATTATTAATTAAATATCTAAAAGCTATTTAATACAATATGTGTATTTTTAACACAGAACATAAGTTTGTATAGGTTGCTTTTTTCTTTCAACATAGTTTTAAAGTTATAGCCATGTTAACACCTAGCTTTAAGCAATTTACCATAAATGTTACTAATCAGGTTATTGTAGAGCTTTGATTCATCCTATTAATTGGTACATAATGTATCATAGTTAGAATACTACATATAATATTATTCTAACATTTATAACATAAGACCTATATAAGTATATTATATGTTTCCATTCTCTGGTTAATAAAGGTTTAGGTTTCCATTTTTTTCTCCTATGAACAATGTTACAGTGAAAGCTAGTGTACATTTGTCCTTGAGCAGAGCCAAGAGCTGAAACTCCTGTGATTAGGTGGTGAGACTATCCCAATTTACTAGCTATTTTATTATTAAAAGTCCCAACAGCAGAAGAGAAGGATTATCTTTTCTCCACATTCTTGGGTTGTCAGAATTTTTAACGTTTGCGAAGACAGAGGTCAGACAGAGATAAGAGATCAGACAGAGATAAGATAAGGTATTTCGCTGGTGACTCTGGAGATGAGACAGTTTTCATGCGCTTACGGGCCCTTTGGGATTCTGCTTCCACGAACTTTCGGAGGGAACACCACACGGAAGTTCACCGGAGACCTGAATAGAGAAGCAGACCTGAAACCTGCTCTCTTCTATTAAGCCAGGACGCTGTCACTGACGTTACAGGCCTGGGAAGGCGGGGGTTGCACAGAGGAACCATCTGGAGCAGTAGGTCCTGACTTCTGTCGAGAGCTGCCTCATTTCATGAGTTCCAAACGGGATGCGAAAATTGTTGTTGCTCATATGAGGTTGGGCTTGTGAGACCAAGGGGAAAACAAACCAGAAAACCAGCGATCTCTCAGAGATGGTCTACCGCAATGCCCACAACCATGGCCTGCGGGACCGCTCATGTGTGTATTCTAGTAGGTATGACAGAATGAGACAAAGAAGACTTCCGTTTTACATCTGCCCCTGAAGGAATCGTACGGCCAGACTGTATCTCTGAACGCAGCGCTCTGCTGCCCTGTTCGTGCCGACGTCCTGAAGAAGCGTCAGATGGGCGTTTTGGAAATGGGTTCTTGCTCCTTTTAAATATTTATTCATTCAGACATGTCTTCTAATCTACCCTATGTCATAAGATACTATACTAGGACAGAGGGATCACTTCTTTTAGATAATTCAAGACTGGTGGTGGTGATTTGTTTTCTTCTAGAGTACTGCGGAGTGAAGAAGACACACAGCGCTGTCACCCCACGCAGCTGTGACCCGAGCAGCAACGGGAGAGACCGAGATGGGACAGAGAGAATGCAAAGAAGGCAGCATGAATTTTCACGAAATTATTGCCCCAGTTATGAGAGTTTCCCAAGATTTCCCCCAAATTCCCAAAGCACACAGGTCGAAGGACTTCGGCACACTCTTGGTAGGATAAAAACAAAGACAAGACATCCAGGCATATGACAGTCAAACTGCGGAAAACCCAAGAGGACGAAACCTTAAAGCCAAGCGGCACTGGGGTGTGGTGTCGTAGTGAAGTCAGGGGAGCAACACCGAGACCCTCAGCTGCATTTGCACAGTGGTGGGACCTGGGGAATGAGAGTTGACTGGCCTGGGACAATTGCTCAGCCTGGAATTCTCTACTCCGCAGGATGTCTTTCAAAAATAAGAGTGAAATGAAGATTATCTCTCCAGATGAACAGAAGCGGAGACTTTGTTTCTATTAGAACCCCAGTGTGTGAAATACTAACATAAACTATTTAGGTAGAAGTGAAATGATTCTAAACAGACAAAGTGCAAATTGCAGGCATGGGCGAGGACGCTGGGAAGGGAAAATAAGGGAGAAAATATGAAAAAAGTGACCACTTTAAAAAAAAAACAGTCTTCACTGGGCTTAAAAACTCTGCTTCAGGTTTTGCGAGATGTAGAGTTAAATATTCAACAATAACAAAGGAAAGGGCAGGAAAATAAAGTTAAATGTGGTAAGATTTTATGTTTTGTGGAAGGCGATAAAATTCTAACTTTAAGTAGACTCACATAAGTAAGTCATGGTGCATAATCACTAAAGTAAGAGCATATATATTATAATAAAGAGCTAATGAAGCATATTCAATGGAACAACAAAGAAAATACTTGAATCGTGTAAAAGGAAGTAAGAAAGGAGAATAAAAGTCTAAAGATGAGACAAATAGAGAACAAAGAAGATGGTAGAATTAAACCCAATTATATCAGAAATTAAACTGAACACACACAGAGTATAAACTAAATAAAAGGATAGGTTTTCAGGCTGGATTTTTTTTTTTTTTTTTTTTTGACAGAGAGAGATCACAAGCAGGCAGAGAGGCAGGCAGAGAGAGAGGAGGAAGCAGGCTCCCGACTGAGCAGAGAGCCCGATGCGGGGCTCGATCCCAGGACCCCGGGATCATAACCCGAGCCGAAGGCAGCGGCTTAACCCACTGAGCCACCCAGGCACCCCCAGGCTGGATTTTTTTAAAAAAAGAGTAGCAAGACCCAATTATATATCTTTTTTAAAGACACACTTAAACTATAAGAACACAGTTAAACTGAAAGTAAAATAATCAAGCATGATATAGCACAGAAACCTAAACAAAAGAAACCACTGTGACCATTGAAACACCAGAGTCATTTTTTTTTAAAGATTTTATTTATTTGACAGACAGAGATCACAGAGTAGGCAGAGAAGCAGGCAGAGAGAGAAGGGGAAGCAGGCTCCCTGCGGAGCAGAGAGCCTGATGCAGTGCGGGGCTTGATTCGGGGCTTGATCCCAGGACCCTGGGATCACAACCTGAGCCGAAGGCAGACGCTTTAACCCACTGAGCCACCCAAGTGCCCCCACCAGAGTCAGTTTTAGGCAAATAGTTTTATGATGGAGAAACAAGGACATTTTATAATAGTAAAAAATGAATTCAACAGCAAGGCCCATCAATCTTAAACGTACTTAATAACACAGCTTCTGTTCTCAGACTTAAAACTCTCCACTCTGACACTCAGAAAATTCCCTTTTCTTTTACCTAGAACACATATTAAGCTTAGGTCTGATTTTTTCCCATTATTTCTACATTCACATATGGAGAGGAGGGGTGTTTGCTCAGTTAGCCACGCTTTTATAGTTTTACACACAGCTGGTGTTTCAAACGGTGTTGCAGGATGCTTTGTGAGTGCCCGTATTCTAGGAGGAGAGTAGGGCGGGGTGAAACAACGGGGGAATTTTACAGCTCAGTTATGCAAAAAACAGGATACAGTTTTATGGACGTTGCTAATAATTAATTACATGCATATACAGGTAGAGATTGACAGGGAGTCTTTATGTTTTAGGAAAGCTGGGAATGAGAATGATTCAGGTAAAAGGAAGCAGGAGACAGAGTTCTTAGTGGTGGACAGGTAAAACGAGGCACCAGCCAGAGCCACCAGGAAAGCAGAGCACAACCCTGAAGGGAGGGCTGGGTCTCACGCTAGGGCACAAACTCAAAAAGGCAGCATTCTGTGGGGGCTTTATTGAATATAGCTACTGAGCTAATTAAACTACCATTAATTTACCAGTTACCTTGTGGCCGGGAAGATGCTTGGTCACCAGGCAGAGTTTCAAGGTAGATTACTTACAGAGAAACTAAGTGTCACCTTTGCCGGATGTACTAAATGGTTTGATTCAAACCGCACAGTGATCACGGCAAGTTACAGCTCAGCCCAACTACCCTCGTATGCACGTGGGCACTTTGGAGCATTTTGGAGCGCCCCCACAATACTGCTCATGCTCGGGTGGTCATCACCACCCTTGGACTAAAAATAACTCACACAATACAATATATTGATCATCATAAAATGCAGCTTTGATAAATTTTGACAAGCCTGGTTTAAAAAAAAAACTACTGAAGTATAGAAATTGTATTTTTTTTCTTCATTTTTCTTCAAAATGAAGCCAGAAAATCTGCTATACTCTTCTATATCTTCTATACCACTTAAAATGGTAGGTTTTACATCAGAAAGTAATCAGGTTACCTCTCAACTGATAAAACGTAGGCTATATCCTTACAAAATATCAACTGCTTTATTATTATCAGACCATCTCTGGCTTTAGCCAGTGTTCAAAAGCAAGATAAAAATTCCTAAAATCAGGTGCACCTGGGTGGCTCAGTTGCTTCAGCGTCTGCCTTCAGCTCAGGTCATGATCTCTGGGTCCTGGGATCAAGCCCCACGTCAGGCTCCCTGCCTAGCAGGGAGTCTGCTTCTCTCTCTCTCTCTCTCAAATAAACTCTGCCCCTCCCCACTACTCACTCTCTCTCTCTCTCAAATAAACAAAATAAAATCTTTTAAAAAAAATCCTGAAAATAGTTTCTCTGCTGTCAATGATAGATTTGGCTAGTTAAATGAGATGCCAGTAAATACTGCTTGGAAAATGTGCCCAACTTCAGTCCATAGCGTTGAGAGGGTTATTCGGTCTTACTTATTTCATTCTTTTAAATTCATGGCCAAGTTAGCTAGAGCTCAGAGCTACTGTCCTCTCTGGGTCATATTTCTAAGAGTGATAGTATTTCCTATGTAGATGTGTAATTTCTATCAGATCTAGTAAGTCATAATTGGTGTTAAGATATAAATATCTTAGGTACTTAAAAAAGAGGGGGCTTCTGGGTAGGTCAGTGAGTGGAGGGTGCAACTCTTGATCTCAGGTCTTGATCTCAGGGTTGTGAGTTCAAGCCCCATGTTGGGCATAGAGCCTACTTAAAAAATAAAGAAACATCCAAATGCTTATGTAATAAAAAGCATGTTCCTCAAACATGTAAGATAAGCAAATGTATTCTTTGGCAAATAGTATACTTCCCTGTGAAAACCCTGTCCGGTATGAATGTCACAGTTCTCCTAAGGAATCCGCAAGACCACATGGCTCATCACTAAGTAACCATTTGTGTAACATAAAGTTCGGCTTCTTCTGTTGGATTCGTCAGCCAGATAATGCATATTTCTACTTAGAAAAACAACAACAACAACAACAACAACAACACACGAACACGGTGTTACTTCTTAACTATGCTTATCATTTTTGCTACCTACAGTCTGTACTCTTATATCTGGGGTACGAAGATAGCTCACATTAATTCATAGAGCTCAGGCACAGAAACAAAGAGAAACATCTTTTCCAGAGCTTCGTTAGTGTAGTGAAAGCAAATGCCAGATTTCAAGGGAGGGGAAGATACATAGAGGCAGCCCTGGGAAAGCAGGCTTCGTTCAGTTCTTGTCTGGGCGACACAACAGTGCCTTAAAAACATCTCTGTGGCTGCTCTTGGAGTCACGGGGCAAATGCATCACTTCCGTGCTTGCATTTTGTTATCACAAAATGTCTTGAAATGCCAGTTTAAGCTTTTTATTACATCTTGAAATCTGCCTTCAGATGCCAAGGGCACTCTTTACTCGTAAAGGTCATCGATAGTGTCCTCCGCAAATGCAATGGCCAGCCCACCCTCCCGGGCTCTAGCCCGGGGGGCTCCGTCGGACTCTGCACCCCTCCCCGCTCCGCCCGCGGTGAAACCCCGGATCACCCGGTACGCGGCGCCCTCTGACCTCGTCCTTCCCGCTCGCGATGCCCGCGCACAGACGTCCACAGGATTCTTCCTCCTGTTACACACCCATGGTTTGGGACCCCCCCCCCCTCCATTATTGCATTGAAGTAGAATCCCTGACGCCATGGTCTTGGGAGGTGCGGGCTTCGGCCGGTGATTCGACCGTGAGGGGGGAGCCCGCAGGAAGAGTCGGGGCCCTTCTGAGAGGCGGGAGAGCTCGCTCCTCTCCGCCGCGGGAGGACCCCGCCCGGAGATGCCCACGAGCCCGGAGCGCGGCTCTCACCGACCGCCGGAATCCAGAATTGAGTAAGTTGTTGTGGTTTAAGACACCCAGTCTGTCTGTCTGTCTGTCTGTCTTCCTTCCCTCCTCTTTCTCCCCTTTCCTCTTTCTCTCTCTCACCTCTCTTTCTCTCTTCCTTCCTTTCCTTTCTTTCCTTCTTTCTTTTCTGAACAGGTGCTGTGGGTTTAGCAGCGACTGTTCCTGCTCAGCTGGGCCGCATGAACGCGGTTCCAGCTGGAGGGTCCCAGACGCCAGGAGCGGTCGGCGCAGCCCCGGGAGCCGCCGCGAGGTGGCGCTGCCGCGAAGCTGCTCCGAGGTGGGGGCGCTGGGCCGCTGGGGAGATCCGGGCGCCGCTGCCCTGGGCCACAGCTCGCGCCCTGCGACCTGCCCCCGCGGCCGTCAGCCCCGCGGCTCTCGGGGACCCGGCGCCCTCTCTGCAGCGGAGTCTCACTCGGGGACCCGGGTAGGTGCTGTCGGCGCTGTGGGTGCCGCGGGGCGGGGGGCAGGGCGTCGCGTCAGGTAGTCGGGTGCCCTGTGTGTCCCAGGGGTGCGGGTGCGCAGTGGGGCCTGCGTGTGCCGGGGGTCGGGGGGCGCCCTGGCCTGGCGGGGGCCGCTCTCGGGAAAGGCCCCATCCGCCGGGACCCTGTACAGCTGCCAGGAACACCTGGGGCGCCTTCCTGGCGGGGAGTCCAGGATACAGGGTGGGTGTCCGGGGGAGGCACGTGTGCGGTATCCTGGTGTCCAGCATACTTGGGCGCCTTATGTGCAGTGTTACATATATGCGCACACACCCTTATAATATATACACACCTCATACAAACATTGTGTTTATCAGTACACACATGTCCAAAACATAGTGATGTATTACGACGTAACTAGGTAATGTACACACATATAAAATTATATAATATATAAATGTGTATAAACACAATACAGAACTATCATTAAGTCATATATAAATTTATAACTTATAAAATTAGTGTATAATATACACATTACAGTGTATAATGTGTGTACTGTATTATATGTACATTAGTGTATTTTATATTTAGTATCAATCTAATTAACATCCATCACCATACACATGGATATATTTATATATGCTGTCAAAATGTTATCACATATTTCTGTACATATATACTTTGTACCTATAAATTGTATGTGTACAACGTACATTTACAATTTTTTATAAAATTTTATTTTACTGAATATATTATTTTATACAAATATATTAAAATATAAATTTGATATATTTCTACCAAATTTTATTAAATAAACTGCATATAACTATAAATATTTTATATTATTTATAAATGTTTTATAATGATAGTAACATGTCATTTTATACATATTATTTATTCATTTGAATGTTATTACACATTACACATACATCATTAGACATATTCTTCATGTATGACTTACAATTCTGTGAAGGTGTTTTAGAGAAGTAACCCATGAGTTAAAGCAGGAAGACGGACCGCCGTTGTCCGGCAGGTCTCGGATCAAGACCGGAGATCTCATGGGGTTTCTGTTCACCTTCTTCCCACTGGAAACCGTGGGGCATAGTGGGAAGGACCTGGGTCGGGCAGCCTATTGGTAAGACATCCCTGCTGTGCCCTTTCAGAGCAAGTCCACACGGGCAGCCCAGCAGCTTGGGCCTTCCTTGCTCTCAGCACCTGGGATTGTGGATTCTGCCCCCTCGTCTCTTGAAAGCAGTGACGGCTCAAGAAACTGCAGGATCCTGGGCCCAGAACCAGGTGAAACACCCCCAACATTCTGTCAGTCCGCAGACCTTACCGTGTGTCCATCCCCACGGGCTTTGTCTGGGGCTCGGTCAGAGAGTGAAGGCCGCCTATAGACTTGTCTCGTAAAATAAGATTATCTTTCCTCGCTTGTGGCATTTTACTTGCTCTTAATGGGGTCACCTCCTGAGTCCGCTAGGTGGGTGTTCACTGCCAGGCATGGGACAGCCATTGCCGGGGCTGCTCCTCCGTGCTCCGCCTCCGTCCAGTTGCTGCTCTGTGAGGAAGCGCAGGATTCGGCTGAAGTAAAACACGGTTAACCCTGTAAGCCCGAAGCTGCCCGAGCAAGCATGGCACTTTTTTAAGAGGGTTTGGGTCTGTCCTGTGTTCGAAGGCCAGATTGAACTCTTCTGTAAAATGATCCAAGAGCTGGTTCTGCCCACAAGTAACACTAGCCGAGAGCCGGTGCCTGTTGGCAGAGGCTCCGCCTCCCGTGGAAGCTGGGCGATGGCATCGGGGCTCACAGCGTCCACTCCCGCGGCTGTCCCCGGGGTGGCCGCGCTTCGTGCAGTCGTACTCGCGGCGCCTGATCTCCGCGGAGGAAGCGCCGACCGCGGGGGGCACGCGAGGGTCCGAGTGCGTTCATGGTCGTGCGCTCAGGGCGCGCCGAGACTCGCAAGGGTTCAGATCAAGATGCCCCGTTTTCCTTTAACTTCGGCAGGTGCCTCCAGGGGCTCTAACTTCGGGAAAGCGGGAGCTTTCAGACGGCTGCGGAGAAGGAGCTCCAGGAAAGGCAAGCAGCTTGTCAGGAGGAGAGGGTAACTGGGCCGGTCAAATCTCAAAGGAAAATTTTCAGGCACCAAAATTTAATTAAGGATGTGATTAAGGCTCTGTGCTTCCTGAAGCTTCTCTGATATTTGACACACTCCCTTCCTCTCTGCTTCCCTCTGTCGCTCTCAGCTGACCTTCTGCGGATGATGTAGGCATACTGTCAGGGGGCTCGTCGTTTGGAAGGGGCCCCAGGAGACCGCGCCTTCAGGCTCCTTTTAGGCTGGCGTGGAAAGGCGCACCAGGAAAGCTGGGTTGGCCTGGGCCCACAGCCTGGGTGCTCACGTGACCCAGCATGTGGGGAAGGCTTCGGGTCGAGCTCCTCCTACCTAGCTGCTCTCCCTGGAGTTCTCGCTCCGTACTCCTGCGGTCTTTGGCCAACTTACTTGCGCATGGTCAGCCGTAACGTACCAGCGCCGAGCCGTGATGAGAGAGGATGGTGCCCTCGGATGGGTTTGCAGCAGGCGGTTCCGCGCTGCCCACAGTAGTGGGGGAGATTTGTGGGGCCTGTCGTCTCCCAGAAGAAACCACAGGACAGAGTGCAGATTGCATGTGAGGGTGGTGGCAGGAGGGGGCAGGCAGGCACGGTGTTGGAACTGTTCCCCCAAGAATGGGGCTGCCCATCCGGCTCCAGCTCTGGCTCCCCTGGGGCCCCTTCTTACCAGCCTCCGTCTGGGTGGTGGCCGCCCAGTCGGAGAGGGCTGCTGGGAGGAAAGGAGGGAGGCAGGAAAGGGGAAACGAACGGAATCTTTTCCCTGAACGTAAGTTTGCTCTGGTAACTTACTTCCCAGCCTTACAGCCCTCTAGTCAGATGTAGCCTGATTTAGTGAAACGCTTCCTCAGCGCTGTTGCGGTTTTTATGCTCTCTCAAATCTTCACATTACACCAAACAATTGGTACATGTCTTTGTGAGTGTACCTTTATGTCTATTTTTATCTTTACCTTGGAATAATAACTTTATTATGAATTTCAAAACCTCTTCTAGTGTACTGTCTAGATGAAATTGAGAAAAGCATTTAAGTACCTTAAGACATAGTCTCCTCCTTTCTCAAGAGAGTTATGTCTAATTCATGGGGTTGTTTCAAGGATTAAAGGAGACAGTGTAAGTAAGACACATTGCATAGTGCCTGATGTATAGGAAGAGAGAATATTTAGCTCTTTGTAGTAGAGTATGTGTGATATCAATTATGAGTGCTCTTTTGGCAAAATGGAAGCAATTTATACTTCTAGCAGTGGTGGGTTTTTTTGTTGTTGTTTGTTGGTTTGTTTGTTTTTGCTATTTCCATTGGAAGGGACCTAATCAGAGTGCTTTATATTACATGTGTCCTTTGTCATTAAAGAAAACCATTAAGGGACATCCTCACCATGCTTCCGTGCAGATCTCATTGGCCACACTCATTGGTGACATTCCATGCCTAAACCTGTGGGACAGGGAATGGGGCCATTGTGATAACCTATTGGAGTCCCTCCTGTCTGTCTCTTCTTGTGCAGATGAGGTCTACGTTCTGGGATGTCTGTGTGGGGGGACATACAATTGCCTGGGAAGTGGTTGGAGGTGGGCGCTGCAGTGGTTGAATTTATAAGCCAGGAGGGCTGTTTTGCAGCTGTTTTGGGGGTCCAGAGGAGAAAGAAAATGAGGTAGTGCCAGCAGAGGTAGTAAGTGAAGAATCCCAAGAGCACGTGAGCATGGAGCTCACACTCGGGACGGGCCGCAAGGGAAGGAAAAGCCGAGGTCGGACATCCGGCTCCATGCGAGCGATTGTCATGGTGGTGTGCCGCGGTATGAAGGGGAAACCTTTTGGGGAGAAGGGGACTAGCTTCATTTGGGCCATATAAGACCTGAATGGTCTCTTGGATGTCCAAATAGGACAGTCACCCTGATCCTTGAGGATACTTCTCAAGACCCCCCGTGTGTGCCTGGAACGGTGGATGGAACAGAACCGTGTGTAGATACATTGTTTCGTCCTCTGTGCGCCCGCCCGTGGGAAGTGTTAGCGCGTGAGTTAGGCGCAGCGAGAGATGAACAGCCACTAGTAATAAAACAGGACAGTTCTAACAGTGCACTGTAATAAAGCCACACGGATATGTCTCCCTCCGTCACGGTATCTTACTGCCCCCCACCCCGCCTTCCTCCTGTGCTGGGGCAAGAGGATTAAACGCCTGCCTGGTGAGCCGCGTGAGAGGGGGACATGCGTGTTGTGATGCAGACTTAGGGCTACGGTGGCTCCTGACATTGTGTCAGAGGAGGATCAACTGCTTCCAGACCAGACTACAGGCCGCCCGGTACCTGAGTCTGGATGGGGAAGGGGACAGCTATATGCAGGACGAGACTGTCCGCAAAAGCCAATGGCTCAGAGGGACATCTGAGCTTTGGAAGTTGGATGTTCAATAGGCACTGGGTGCAGAAAGTAGCCGAGAGCACCAAGTGCAAGTTTAGTAAAGCATCGGCAGGGAAGGAGTTAATATGATGATATAAATTGTGGCAATACAGATAAAATGGAGAACTTTTTTTTTTTAAGAAGTCCAAACATCTTTAGAGATTTGATAGAGTAAATCGGTTAAAAATTGTGTATCCATCCCAAAATGTTCGTAATTCTACCTTTCTATAAAACACTAGGTTTTACTCTTTCTGTCATTCTGTTTTCCTGCATGGCGCTGGTCATGGTCTTGGAGCAGGGAGTGTCCTATTTCATCTCCTTTTCTGCAACTACTTTCTTTCACTCAAGTTTTCATTTGTTTTAACTAAATAATAACATACTTTGGAGCCTTCTTGTTGTTTCCAGAACATGCCAGCCTTAACCAGTCTTAGAGATTTCAAACCCGCCTCTGATTTAGACACTCGCCCTCTGGATATTTGCATGGTTAATTCTCTTCTTGCCTTCAAGTCCTTGCCCAATCAGGCCCTCTCCTGATTACTTTTTTTTTTTTTAAAGATTTTATTTATTTATTTGACAGAGAGAGATCACAAGTAGACAGAGAGGCAGGCAGAGAGAGAGAGGGAAACAGGCTCCCCGCTGAGCAGAGAGCCCGATGCGGGACTCGATCCCAGGACCCTGGGATCACGACCCGAGCCGAAGGCAGCGGCTCAACCCACTGAGCCACCCAGGCGCCCCATCCTGATTACTTTTTTATTTTTATTTTTTTTTTACAGAGAGAGAGAGATCACAAGTAGGCAGAGAGGTAGGCAGAGAGAGAGGGGGGAAGCAGGCTCCCTGATGCAGTACTCGATCCCAGGACCCCAGGATCATGACCTCAGCCGAAGGCAGAGGCTTTAACCCACTGAGCCACCCAGGCGCCCCTCCTGATTACCTTTTAAAACTGCAACCCTGTTGTGCCTGCGTGGCCCAGTTGGTTCGGTGTCCACCCCTTGATTTCGGCCCAGGTTGCCATCTCAGGGTTGTGAGATGGAGCCCAGCTTCGGGCTCCTCACTCAGGGTGGAGTCTGCTTGAGATTTTCTCTCCCCTCTCCCTCTGTCCCTTTTTTCTCTCTCTCAAAATAAAGAAATAAAATCTTAAAAACAAACAAACAAACCTGCAGCCCTGCCCATGATTTCCAAATAACTTTTACCCAACTATGGTATTTTCTTTTTCCCAAAAACATGCATCACCTTGTATCCAAGGGGCACATTTACTTCCATTATTCTTATCATTTCCAATCTCATCCTCCTACATTATGAGCTCCACGAAGGCCGGGAATTAGTCTGTTTTACTAACTTATGTGTCTCAAGGACTGTCCACCCTCTCTGACACATATCGGACACTGAATAAATAATTACCATGAATGAATTAACAAAATAGGGGCCGATGTGCCACATATCACCTAGAACCAAAGTGGCTTATAGGAAGCATTTGTCCAAAGCCCCAGAACCAAGCACTGGTGGAAATCGTTTACAAGACCGTCTGGTGGAAAGAGACTTGTGGTCTGAGAGCATGTTCGATGGTACTAAGGAATGACCATCAAGTGTTTCAGTATGATAGCAGAATTGCAGTGGTGTTTCATCAAAGAGTTCTTGGCTTTTAGAAATATATACTGAAATTTTTATCCGTAATATCATCTCCAGGATCGGCTTCGCAGTGATTACGATGGGGACAGGTCATAGGTAGAATCATTGCAGAGGCCAGCGCAGCCCACGGTGGCTCACTGGACAGTCGTCACTCAGGGATGGATACATGGGACTTCAAGGTCCTGTTCCCTCTGCCTCTGTAGCTATTGGAAGCTTTTCAAAATGAAAAAAGGTGATAAAAGACTGTAGGTATTAAAATAAATCACCTACCTTCTGGTAGGATGAATGAAAGGGATGTTCTTAAGGATGTAAAGTTTATAGTCTATTTTTGACTGTTCAGAAACTTCATACATCACCATGACCATGAACACGGCTCCTTTTTATTCTGTGTTTACAGAATGCAAATCAACAGAGTTCTCCTTGGTACGGAGCAGAGCCAGAAAACCTACACAAAACAGCAAAGGAAAACCGTACCTTATGCGAGACACGCTGATTTTTTAAATTTCACCTAGTGAATTGACCCTGGGGAGAAACCCTGTCTAAGTATTTAACTTTTGCACTTAAAATTGTTTACATAGGAAAAAAATAAATAAACACTTCATTTACATTTTGTAATGCAGTGACTTTCCACTGGATTCCGCTCCAGCCGGGATCTACGGTATACAGATGTTCAGGCTGTGGGTGTGGCGTTGCAGGACACCATTTCTTTCTTTCTTTCTTTCTTTCTTTCTTTCTTTCTTTCTTTCTTTCTTTCTTTCTTCCTTCCTTCCTTCCTTCCTTCCTTCCTTCCTTCCTTCCTTCCTTCCTTCCTTTCTTTCTTTCTTTCTTTAAATATTGTATTTAAAATATTTATTTATTTGACAGAGAAAGAGACAGCAAGAGAGGGCACACCAGCAGGGGGAGTGGGAGAGGGAGAAGCAGACTTCCGGCAGAGCAGGGAGCCCGATGCAGAGCTTGGTCCCAGGACTCTGGGATCATGACTGGAGCAGAAGGCAGACACTTAAGGACTGAGCCACCTGACGCGCCTCTACAGGACACCTGAGCAGCTTTGAGGAAGCCAGAGAAAGAGGCTTCACAAACCTTTACGTGCTGCTACCAGCCCAGCCTTGCTTTTCCCTAAAAACATCCTGCTTGCTAGAACCTAATGAGTATGTTTGCCACATTGCAATGGTTTTTCATAGGTATCTATGCACAAAATTGAGACTGGCATGTCAGCACAGATCTTTCTGTCTCAGAAAGCTGGGGAGGTATTCTTTGATTTCATTTATCAAAAACAATTAACCTCTAATTATATTATATACTTGCAATTCTTTCCTCCAAAGTTTGCAGTTTAGATAAATATTTATAATATTTAATATTAATATTTTCCAAAAGAATGACATGGCTCCTTTTGGTGGGTTCTTATATTACATTAAATATTCAAATATTTTTAGAAAACAGATAATAAAGTTACCTTGATTTATAATCAGAGGAACTTGGTCTTCCACCCCACGGAAGGGCGGAAGAAAATGAAGGCGTCACGGGGAATCCACAGTCTCCTCGTGCAGGGAGGACTGAGAACCCAACATCTCCACACAGGAAGATGGAAAGTCAGTAGATCTGGATGTTGGATCGGGTTCTTATCTGGAGTTTGTGCAATGTTCTGGCTGTGTGTTATGTGGTGTCTCGTTATGACGAACCCAGGCAAGAATCCGTGACTGTGGGGCGCCTGGGTGGCTCAGTGGTTTGGGCTGCTGCCTTTGGCTCGGGTCATGATCTCAGGGTCCTGGGATCGAGCCCCGCATCGGGCTCCCTGCTCCGCAGGAAGCCTGCTTCCCTCTCTCTCTCTCTCTGCCTGCCTCTCTGCCTACTTGTGATCTCCGTCTTTCAAATAAATAAATAAAATCTTTAAAAAAAAAAAAAAAAGAATCCGTGACTGTTACCAAGAGTATTGTCTTCATGCTGTCACAGTTTGGACCCCCATACCCCCATCCCTTAGGATTCTCTTGCTGTACAATCTGCATCGTTTCTAGTATTGTATTTCTTCACCGGCCTTAGTCCTTAGGCAGGATCTTTATCATCTTAGGGTCTTGGTTTCTTTACTATAAAGTAACATTGAGAAGCATCATGTCTTTAAGAGACTTATTTTATATGATAACACCTGAACTGCCACCATTCACTTGCTCAAAAGGAAACGATAGTAAGGATTCTAATTATACTGTGTAATGGTACTTTCTACATGGGTGATATCGTGAAACATTATACTTGCGTTGTGTTGAATGGAAGTTCTGTCTAGATTTGTATGTATTCTTTCCCAAATCTCTAACAAGGCAACAAAACTGGTTATCAGTCAAGACTTCACTGAACATAAATGGGCATTATTCATGATTGGGAACATGAGTTTTTAAAAAATAGTTTCATTACAAATGACAAGGCTACCTGAAGAATCTGTATTCAAAATCTTTTATCATGAAAAAAATACAGTTCTTGGAATGAACCCTAAGTACATTAATGGGAAGATACAACTTTCACATAAATTTACAACTATACCCCTAAATCTTATCTAGAATTGACATTCTACCTTCCTCACTTTACTCTGCTGAATGAGCAACAAATTATTGCATCCCATAAGGACGGTACTAGGAAAACAGAAGCTCACCGACTCGTAGTAGTTGGGCATGCCCCATGAGATCCTTGCTGACTTACAGTCAGATGCTCTTTTCTTGCCCGTTCACTGGCAATGCAAGAACCCATGGAAAGGACCCATGTAATTCTTTTGGAAAATATTAAACTAGTAAGTGTCCATTTATGCCTGAGTCCTGATTTCCACAAATGTGAGCTAACAGCCCACTGATTTGCTCACATTTAATGGCATAACTACACAGTCCACGGGACATCTGCTGTGGAAATGAGGTTATTTAAAGCAAGCAGAGGGAATACACGTATGCCCAGGGTCAGAGCCTGAAGATCGCTCCCTAAGGAGAGCTTGGAGAGTCACCACGGCATTTTGGCAGAGGAGAAATGACAGTTGGGTGAAATCCAAGGAGGAAGTGCCAGATGATTAGAGGATGGTCACATTTAGCAAAAATGCCCTGACCTTTATTTGCAATTCATGACATTACTACCATGTCTAGAGATGGACGCCAGGCAACCCTATTATCATAGAGAAAGACAGGCAGTGCATGATAAATGAGACCCCAGGTGTAGGGGGAGAATGCTTCAGAAGTGGGTTTCAGCATGGTTGGCAGGGAACTGTTCTGTTGAGCAGAGGTATTTCCTGGAATATCCCTGGATGTGGATTAGAGATAAGCTGCCAGATTTGGCAAATAAAAAGGACACTCGATTAAATTTGAATTTCAGATATGATGAATAATTTTTCATTAAAGTGTATGCCAAATACTGCACATTCTTTTTTTTTTAAAGATTTTATTTATTTGACACAGAAAGAGAGATGGATTACAAACAGGGGGAGGGGCAGAGGGAGAGTGAGAAGCTTAGCAGGGAGCCTGATGCAGGGCTCAATCCCAGGACCCCGAGATCATGACGTGAGCTGAAGGCAGACGCTTAACCAACTGACGCACCGAGGTGCTCCAATATTGCACATTCTTATACTAAAACTTGTTCATTGTGTATCTGAAATTTATATTTAACTAGACATCCTATATTTCATCTGCTAACCCTAATCAGAAATGGATATTCACTGAAGGGCTCGGACAAGCTGGGTTGTCACCTCAGTGTATCCGAGCTTCTCAGCTAATATTTGTGTTGGTTTTCTATTGCTCCCACAACAGTTTGCCACAAATGTAGTGGCTTACAGCAACATGAATTTATTATCTAAGAGTTCTACATGTTAGAAGTCCAACTTAAGTCCTACTGGCTCCAATCGAGTCATCAACAGGGCTGTGTTTCTTCAGGAGGCTCTGGGGAATAACCACTTCCTCACCTTTTCTACTTTCTAGAGGTCACTTTAAAACTTATTCACTCCCCTATTATACTTTTTTTATGATGTAAGTTTGGTGATAAGTTTCCTTGGCATATAATCTCCCTTAAATTACAACTTTTAATGATAATAATTATTGCAATTATTAGATACTTACTAGGAGCCACATTATGTTCTAAGCTTTATAGGTACTCAACATGCAAAACCTATTGAAATAGGTATTGTTCATATTTTATTGAAGAGGAAACAGACTTTTATGTAACTGCATGATTTCACAACCACTTGATTTAAAAGGCTTAGTCGAAATTTGAAAGGAGCCCTAAGGCCTGAATGCATTGCTCTTAATAATGACATAATATATGCCTCCAAAATGTATTACTATGCTTTATTTATGTAGTTATAATTTGCTAGTTTGCTGTTATACTGTTAATGATGATACTAATGGTTGCATTTTATTCTTTCCCACTTGGTTGCCAGGTGAAGATTTGAGAAATGTTCTTTGGCATAGAATTCCTGCCTTCTTATACCTGCTCCATGCTTCATGAATGCACAGCTGGTAAGTCCTCCTATTTTATAGTCTGACAACACCCACCACAATAGGAGATTAATGGAATGCTAATGAAGATATATTAATTAATGAGTTAGAGATCAAAGGCCTTCTTGTTAACTACACGTGTCATTAGTGCACCCAATCACCCTGGACCACCGCGTCTTTTATAAAGTGAGGGTGTAAGTCAGAGCTCTGGTGACAGGCAGAATAGTGGACCCCAAAGCTATCCCCCCAAGCCCTACTCTCTGGGAGTTGCAAATACATTAGGTTAAAAGGAAAGAAGTAGTTTCAGATGCGAGCCGAGCGCATGCGCATGTGTGGAGGAGGAAGGTGCGGTCTGAGTCCCGCGTGTGCGTGGCAGCTCATTAGATGACCATAAAGTAGGGAGATTATCCTAGGTTATCCAGATGGGGGCGATGTAATGACAAGGGTTCTTTTAAGTGGGAAATGGAATGGAAGCAGAGGAGTCAGGGAGATGTGACTATGGAGGAAAATCAGAAAGTCGCAATGTAAGAAGGACTCGATCTTCCATTGCTGGCTACAGAGCTGTAAGAAGGGAGCCACAGACCAGTGATGCTGGCGGTGTTTGAAGCTGGAAATGGCAAGGAAACAGATTGTCCCCTTGACCCTCCCGAAGCAACGTAGCCCTTGATTTTAGCCCAGTGAGACCCATGGTGGACTACTAACCTATAGAAATCTAAGGTTTAAACCGTGTTCATGGTAATGTAGTATAGCACCATGATGAAATGAATATAGCTTGTAAATCATAACCTTGAATTCTAACCATGATTACGTTCTTTGCCTTCGGAATCTGGTCACAGAGCCATACGTGCTCACCATACTTTCTGAATGGAGTTCAGGGAGACTGTGTACTTGAAGAAGCACAAACTTACTATAATACTAGATACATAACTTCAAGTGGGCCCCTTTTTTGCTGATGAGGATGTTGTTACATCTTTTTTTCTTTTTTTAAGCCTTGTTTGAAAAACATAACCAAATACGGTTAATAAAACTGAAAATTATAGGCTTTGAAAAAATTAGAGGACATCTGTTTCTATTTTGATCAATATTGTGTACTGAATAGTCTGAAAAACCTTCTTCTGAAACCCTTAGAATCCTTTTTTATTGATTATGTGATTAATTGTCTTCATTTCCTTCATGTAATTTCCGAGTTTTAATTTTGTGGTTTAACTTTCCCTTTAAGTGTAATTTATTGGACTTTGTTTTGATATAGTGTAGGTGGTTAGCTAGTTGTTTCAGTATCACCCATTGAATAATTTCTTAACTGATTTCAAAATACACCTTTAACTTAGTATACAATTTACCTATTATTTTGACCATTTTTGAATTTTTAAAATTCTATTACTTTGTTATCTCTTTATGTTCTAACACAAATTCCATGCATTCTAATTATTTTGGTTTGAAAATGTATCAAATTCGTTCTTAAATGGTACAGTTTTACTCAATTCAGTTTGAGTGAAGCAAGTAGTAATCAGCAGATCAACAGTAAAGTTGCAAAGTAAAGATACAAAATCAAAATATAAAGAAAAGGTACAACATCAAAATACAAACATCATTTGCATTTCTGCACACTAACAGTGAGCTATCTGAAAGGGAAATTGAGAAAACAATCCCATTTACGGTAGCATGGGAAAGAACGAGATACCTAGTCATAAATTTAACCAAGAAGGTGAAAAACCGTGTGCTGAGAACTAGGAGACATCAGTGAAAGAAGCTAAAGACACAAGTTAATGCGGAGATGCTCCGCGGTCCCGGACTGTTGATGTGTTCGCGCCACCGAGGACCGCTGTGGATCAGTGCAGTCTGGATCCAGATGTCAGTGGGATTTCTCGCAGAAACAGAAAAGACAACCTTAAAATTTGTGTGGAGCCGTGAAAGACTCGTGTTTCTAAGGGGCACCCGAGGGATGCTGGCGGGGCTGGTCCAGGGACCACAGCCCGGCGGCGCGTGCCGGAGGCGAGCGAGCCGAGCGCATGCGCATGTCTGGAGGAGGAAGGTGCGGCCTGAGTCCCGCGCGTGCGCGTTCGCAGCTGAGCGTCCGCGGACTCGCAGACCCGCAGACCCAGCGGCAAGAGGGACTTGTGTGTGTGTCTGGGGAGCTGAGAAGCCCTGCGGGACACCCCTCTGGGCCAGACCAAACACACAGCTAAGTTTGAATTTCGGGTAGACAATGAATAACTGTTTAGCGTAACTGTGTCCTAAACACTGTCTGCGACCCAGGTGGCCTGGCACATGCAGAGTCTCATTTTCACGCTCCGGATTCTTACTGCGCGTCTGCCGCCCCCTGCAGCGGGGCACCTGCGCTTCCCCGCGGGCTCCCATCTGTCGCCCGCCCGAGCCCAGCCGCCGCCCGGAGGTGCCACGCGGGGCGCTCGGCTTGGGCGCGGGGCACGCCAGGGGCGTCCCTGGAAACCTGATCGGTTCGCTCAGAACAGGCCCTGGACCTGTAAGGCCGGGCTGACGGATGCTGTCGCCTGCGGGCACCGTGACCCCAGCTTTCGGCTCTTCCCGGAGTACCTCAGCGACTCTGGGGAAGAAGAGCCAGGACTCGGGTGCGGGGTGGGACGGTGAGGGGCGCGGGGAAGGTCACTGAGAGCGGAAGCTGCAGACTTTGAAGGGATTGTGAAGAGGGACGGCCATGAAGGAAGACCGTGACCCCCTTCAGAGGATGACCCCGTGTCAGCCCTTGGCCATGGGACATCGTGCGTCGGTCCCCCCTAGGCCCCGTTCCCACTGGAACACGATGAAAGCCAGTTCCCCGGTTAGCACGGGTTGGTTTTCACCGCAGCTGGGTCCTGGCCCCGTCTTTCAGGACTGTTGCTCTTTATCTTAATTGCTCTAAACAAGCCCCGCTTGGTGTCAGTGCCCTGGACCTAGAGATGAGTCGTGTCGCTTTTCAGCCTTTCTAAAGTGGGATCAGAAGTGTCTGCGCCTCTGCGGGGATTTCCAGCTCACCTGTTTCCACGCTGCCCTCCAGACCACTCTGATCCCATTCACGAGATCACTGAGTCCTAGATCCTATGCCCAGCGATTTTGGAAAGCATGTTAAACCTTTTTATTTTTAGTTTAATGCTCTCCCCACCTGCCCGTAGTCCCCCACCCGACAATGCAGACGGCTCAGTTAACCCTGAATTCCTCGGGCGCCGTGGCTGTGGGATCTGCGGCTCCTTCACGGTTTGGATGGACTATATTTCGTTTTAAAAATCAAGCAATTTCAAGGGAAGTTTCTACATTTGGGGCATTCAGGGACATGCCTTGGAACAAGAAAAGAAATCCTGATATACTTAAAAAAAAAAAACAAAAAAAAAAACAACACAAAACCCTGAGATGTGGTTCTCTGTTGATCTTTCTCAGAGGTAGTGGTTTATTTAAGGGAGTGAGGCATCTGGGGAAACCAAACAGCCCATACAGGACTGTTCCCCCCCCCCCCCAGAGTTTATGGTTCCAAGTGAAATGTTGGGGCCAGTGCGATTCAGTTCTACCTCGTTCAGTTCTCTTGATGTTCCGGCAGAGGTCTTCTGGCACAAGCTGTGAGAAAAAGAGCTCATTGGGTGCCTAGAAAACTTCAGATACACACTGCTGTGTGCTCAGAAGCCTGTGGAGATCGGGAAGCCAAGAGTCGCGTCTGGGTTTTCCTTTGTGAGCCGTGGCTGCTTTCCCTGATCTTTCCTGGCCTGGGAAGCCAATGGCATTTCCCTCTGCTCCTGAGTTGGGGGGAGGGGTTACGGTCTTCAGGGAATTGGACTTGAAGGCCTGCATTGCTCCTTCGCTCTGCAGCCTAGGTGAGGAACTTACTCTGCACCTCAGTTTTCTCGTCTGTATAATGAGTGTAGTCTACACCACATATAATCTTCAGAGGGAAAAAAGAAAAAGTCAAATCATAGAAACACTTCAGTTTTTAGTTTGTTAGTTTTTATTATGTTAGTCACCATACAGTATATCATTAGTTTTTGATGTCGTGTTCCATGATTCATTGTTTGTGTATAACACCCAGTGCTCCATGCAATCCGTGTCCTCCTTAATACCCATCACTGGGCCAACACATCCCCCCACCGCCTCCCCTCTGAAAACCTCAGATTGTTTCCCAGAGTCCATAGTCTCTCATGGCTCATCTCCCCCTTTGATTCCCCCCCCCCCACATCATTTTTTCCTTCCTTCTCCTAATGTCCTCCATGCTATTCCTTATGCTCCACAAATAAGTGAAACCATATGATAATTGACTTTCTCTGCTTAACTTATATCACTTAGCATAATTCCCTCCAGTTCCAGCCATGTTGATGGAAAAGTTGGGTATTCATACTTTCTGATGGAGGCATAATTCTCCACTGTATGTATGGACCGCATATTCGTTATCCATTCATCCATTGAAGGGCTTCTCGGCTCTTTCCACAGTTTGGTGACTGTGGACATGGCTGCTATGGACATTGGGGGCACAGATGGCCCTTCTTTTCACTACATCTGTATCTTTGGGGTAAATACACGGGAGTGCAATTGCTGGGCCATGGGCAGCTCTATTTTTAATTTTTGAGGAAACTCCAGACTGTTCTCCAAAGTGACTGTACTAATTTGCATTCCCACCAACAGTGTAAGAAGGTTCCCCTTTCTCCACAATCTTTCCAACATTTGTTGTTTCTTGCCTTGTCAATTTTTGCTATTCTAGCTGATGTGAGGTGGTATCTCAATGTGGTTTTGATCTGAATTTCCCCGATGGCTAATGATGATGAACATTTTTTCATGTGTCTGTTAACCATGTATATGTCTTCATTGGAGAAGTGTCTGTTCATGTCTTCTACCCATTTTTTAACTTGAAATCTGTTTTTTGGGTGTTGAGTTTGAGAAGTCCTTTTTAGATCTTAGATATCAACCCTTTGTATGTGGTGTCATTTGCGAATATCTTCTCCCATTCTGTGGGTTGCCTCTTTGTTTTTTTCTTTTCTTTTCTTTTTAAAGATTTTATTTATTTATTTGACAGAGAGAAATCACAAGTAGACGGAGAGGCAGGCAGAGAGAGAGGAAGGGAAGCAGGCTCCCTGCTGAGCAGAGAGCCTGACGTGGGACTCAATCCCAGGATCCTGAGATCATGACCCGAGCCGAAGGCAGCGGCTTAACCCACTGAGCCACCCAGGTGCCCTGCCTCTTTGTTTTGTTGACTGTTTCTTTTGCTGTGCAGAAGATTTTGTTTGATCTTTATGAAGTCCCAAAATTTCATTTCCCTTTTATTTGCCTTGCCTTTGGAGACATGTCTTGAAAGAAGTTGCTGTGGCCGATGTTAAAGAGGTTATTGTCTATGTTCTCCTCCAGGATTTTAATGAATTCCTGTCTCACATTGAAGTCTTTCACCTACTTTGAGTTTATCTTTGTGTATGGTGTAAAAGAATGGTCAAGTTTCATTCTTCTGTATATTGCTGTCTAGTATCATTTATTGAAGAGACTCTTTTTTCCATTAGATATCTTTCCCAGATTTGCCAAAGATTATTTGATGAGAGAATTGAGGGTCCACATCTGGGCTCTCTACTCTGTTCTACTGGTCTATGTGTCTGTTTTTGTGCCAGTACCATGCTATCTTGGTGATCACAGCTTTGTGATATAGCTTGAAATCGGGCAATGAGTTTCGTTTTTCTTTTTCAACATTTCCTTAGCAATCCAGGGTCTTTTCTGGTTCCATACAAATTTTAGGATTGTTTGATCCAGCACTCTGAAAAATGCCAATGGTATTTTGATTGGGATGGTGTTGAAAGCATAGGTTACTCTGGGCAGTACAGACATTTTTATTCTGTACAGACAAACATTGTCTACAGACAATGTTTATTCTTCCGATCCATGAGTATGGGATGCTTTTCCATCTTTTTGTGTCTTCTTCCATTTCTTTCATAAGTGTTCTGTAGTTTCTAGTTATAGATCCTTTACCTCTTGGGTTAGGTTTATTCCAAGGTATCTTATGGTTTTGGTGCTATTGTAAATGGAGTCGATTCCCTAATTTCTCTTTCTTCTGTCTCAATGTTAGTGTATAGGAAAGCAACTGATTTCTGTGCATTGATTTTGTATCCTTCCACATTACTGAATTGCTATATGTCAAAGGAAGCCCTTTGAACACTGCCTTCCACTCAGTGGGTTTTCTATCATGGTTAGCTAGAATTAGTCATCTCATCCTTTGTTTATTATTTTTTTTTCTCCCTAATCTGTTTACTCCACCAATGACTATAGGTGATTTTCAGTAAATTCACAGATGTGATGGACTGAGAGACAATTTAGGTAGAAATGGGGTGAGGGGTTTTTTCCAGTTGGGGCCTGGGAAGAGCTCATGTGATTTTAACTAGAAGCATTCTCAGGAGAATGAACCTGGATCCAGTAAGCATGGGAAGAGCAGCAAGATTCTCTTCAACCCCTCAAATCCATCTGTCTGAAAAATACAATAAGTATTTTTGAAACTTCCTATTTCTTTTTGAGTATTTGATGTAAGAAAATGATGGCCTTGAATAAGCTCTAAATAATGTGTTGTGAGGTAAAATTACTTTCATCCAGGCTTCATGAGAAGCTCATGAGGTCGTGGGAGAAAAAATTTTTTTTTTATTAGAGATTTTATTTAATTGAGAGAGAGAGCGAGCAAGCGTGTGCACAAGCAGGGGGAGGGACAGACAGAGAGGGAGAAGCAGGCTCCCCGCTGAGCAGAAGCCGGATGCAGGGCTTGTCCTAGGACCTGGGATCACAACCTGAGCCGAAGGCAGATGCTTAACCACATTGAGATACCCAGGTGCCCCGTTGTTTTTGAATCTGGACCAAAGAACTATGACTTAAAGATGATTCTTTGGGCTGCTTCGCATATAGGGACATTGTGCACGTGGCTTCCAGTAACAGAATCTTGAGGCTATCGGAAGTACTGGAGATGTCAGTTACCATGTTTATTGATATTAAATGATATACATGATTGGAATTTAAAATACCCATTCCTAATTTATTTTCATTATTTTACTTTGAATGGTCAGTTTGGAATCACCTTAAATGTTAGTTTTCTGGGAAAAGGAAACTGGAACTGTCTTCATCAGTCTTCTGCTTCACTTTTCCAGTTGCATCAGCATGCCGCTGGCTCCTGTATTTTCAATATTATGATAGATTTCTGATTCTTTTCTGTAATGCTGTGCCTCCTGTGAAAGCAGCCACAACTTTTAGCTGTCTTGGAAACTCAAAATTGTTGAGAGTGGGAAAAGTGTCATAGCCACACAATGTCTTTGTTCCTTCTCGAGTGCAGGTGCTGTGACCATCTTGAGTTCCATGGAGCCTGCAGGAATAAGGAGCAGTCTGCTTTGCTGAGCTCAGCTGCGCAAACGGGCTGCTTCAATCCCATAGTCTGATCTCCCCTGTTCTGCCTCTGATACAATTTCTCAGACTGTGTGTCAACTCTGAGTGTCATAAGCATAAGAATTTTAGCGAATACACTATCTTCTGTGGCAATGGTGTCATATTTACAAGGTTTTTTAAAATTTTAGATTTTTCTTGAAAAGTTAGTAAAATGACAGAGTTTTAATTAAATTCAAAAGAACAGATTGATTTGAATTATTCAAATCGAAGAGGGCCTACATTAGCCAGATTTGTTCTTTATTGAATCCTTATTTTGTTTTGAGTGCATTTGATTTGAAGGGAAAGAAAGGGATGATAAAAACTGGGTAGAAATGAAGTATTCATTTCAAAATGCCATTTCTAGAGATGGGTCTAAGAGCCAACTTGTCTTTTCAACCTTTGACATGTCTCTCTAGTCACCCCAGCACAGAACTAGTACTCAGCATGATAGATGCGAAGTTCCTCAGGTATCAGGAGTATCTTCACAATTATGCATGGTCACGGTTTTAACAAAGCATTTACACTCATGAGAAAAACAATCCCAGAATGTTCTAGATCATTTATTATTGAAATATTAGTATCTGATAGTTTGTTATGTCAGAAAATGTCAGTGTAACTGAATTCAATCAAACTTGACTTAAACGAAAAAAGATTGGGCATTCAGTCAAAATGCCAAAACTCAACTTATCAATATCCTCGATTAACAAAGAAAATAGGACATCAATATCTAGATATATTTTATAGTTATATATAAATTATAATCCCATGGCGGACATTTTTAATCCTACATTTGCCATGCATTGGCTTTATTAAATATATACAAACCAGCTGTTCCCAAATCATATTACATGCAGAAGCGGTGTAACCGGTTGAATAGCATCTTTCCGAAATCCATATGTGCGGGTGCTTACCCCCAGTACTTCGGAACATGATTTGATTTAGAAATAGGGTCTCTGCTGCTGGACTTAGCTAACAAGCAGTCACACTGGGGTAGGGCGGTACCCTCCTCCAGTGTGACTGGATAGAGAGAGGACGTTTGGACACACACACACACACACACACACACACACACACACACGCCCACCCCATAACAGGAAGGCAGAGATGGGCTAATGCTGCCACAAACAAGAATACCAGAGATGCCAGCAAATTCTAGGAGTACGTTCTCCCTCGTGGCCCCCTTCTTGGAACCCCTTCCCTGCAGGTTCTGTGAAGTCACACCCCTATGTACATGTGTATGTGTGTATATACACATATACGTATACTTACATACAAATATGTGAACATTTATACACACGCATAAAGTAGTACTTATATTTATCTTAAAAGCTAAGTTGGTCATTAATCATCTTTCTCTCCCACAAGAATGAAAGAAAGTCCCATGTAAGTAGAAAATTGTTATTTTTTTCTGCTAGATTTTCTCAGGAGGCAAAAATCTATTTGAAACCTGGGAGCTCTAAGAATTTTTTTTTTACATTTTCAGGTGTCTATAAGTCAAACAAATGAGCAAACAAAAACCAAAGCTATACAAAGACTGTATGTGGCTGGCAAATCCTAAAATATTTACCGTTTGATCTTTAACAGAAACAATATTCCAAATGTGGCACCTACTAAGCATTCAATAATAATTATTATAATAATAACTGTATTATAAATACAACTGTATTATACATACAACTGTATTATAAATACAAAAATATATCGACAACTTTGAGAAATCCTGAACTTAATTCACTTTGAATCTTTTAATAGCCTGATTTTTTAAAACTTAAATTCAGTTAGCCAGCATATAATTAGTTTCAGATGTTGAGTTCAGTAATTCATCAGTTGCATTTCAGCACCCAGTATCACATCACGTGCCCTCCTTAATGCCCATCACCCGGTTACCACATCCCCTCACCTACCCCTCCAGTAACCCTCACTTTGTTTCCTAGAGTTAAAAGTCTCTCTTGGTTTTCTCCCTCACTGATTACTTCCCATTCAGTTTCCCCTCCCTTCCCCCATGATTCCTGGGCTGTCTCCTCTTCTTCTTTTTTTTTTTTTTTTTAAGATTTTATTTATTTATCAGAGGGGGCGGGGGAGAGAGCGAGCACAGGCAGACAGAATGGCAGGCAGAGGCAGAGGGAGAAGCAGGCTCCCTGCTGAGCAAGAAGCCCGATGTGGGACTCGATCCCAGGACGCTGGGATCATGACCTGAGCCGAAGGCAGCTGCTTAACCAACTGAGCCACCCAGACGTCCCCCCTGGGCTGTTTCTTATATCGTACATATGAGTGAAACCATATGATAATTGTCATTCTCTGATTGCTTTATTTCACTCAGCATAGTATCCTCCAGTTCCATCCACATAAATGTAAATGGTAAGATTCCATCCTTTCTGATGACTGAGTAATATTCCGTTATATGTATGTGTGTGTGTCTGTGTGTGTGTGTGTGTGTGAATATATGGCTGCACCAGCTTGCATTCCCACCAACAATGTAAGAGGGGTTCCCCTTTCTCTGCACCCTCACCAACATTTGTTGTTTCCTGACTTGTTAATTTTAGCCATTCTGAACTGGTGTGAGTTGGTATCTCACTGTGGTTTTAATTTGTATTTCCTTGATGCCAGGTGATGTGGAGCTCTTCTTCATGTGTCTGTTGGCCATCTGGATGTCTTCTTTGGAGAAATGTCTGTTCCTGTCTTCTGCCCATTTCTTGACTGGATTCTTTGGTGTTTGTTTGTTTGTTTGTTTGTTTGTTTTGGTTGTTGGTTTTAGAAGTTCTTTATAGATCCTGGATACTAGCCCTTTATCTGATGTCATTTACAGCTATGTTCTCCCATACCTTTTAGGAATGGGAGGTTGCCCTTTAGTTTTGTTGACTATTTCCTTTGTGTTGCAGAAGCTTTTTATCTTGATGAAGTCCCAATAGTTCATTTTTGCTTTCGTTACCTTACCTTTAGAGACAGTCTTGGAAGAAGTTGCTGGGGCTGTGCTCTAAGAGGTTGCTGCCTATGTTCTCCTTTAGGATTTTGATGGATTCCTATCTCACCAGTAGGTCTTTCATCCATTTGGAGTCTGTTTTCATATGTGGTGTAAGGAAATGGTCCAGTTTCATTCTTCTGCATGTTGTTGTCCAATTTTCCCAACACCATTTGTGAAGAAACTGTCTTTGTTCCATTGGACATTCTTTCCTGCTTTGTAGACGATTAGTTGACCATAGTGTTGAGGGTCCATATCTGGGCTCTCTATTCTGTTTCATTGGTCTATGTGTCTGTTTTTGTGCCAGTACCATGCTGTCTTGATGATTGCAGCTTTGAAATATAGCTTGAAGTCAGGCATTGTGGTGCCACCAGCTTTGGTTTTCTTTTTCAACATTCTTTTGGCTATTTGGGGTCTTTTCTGGTTCCATGTAAACTTTAGAATTATTTGTTCCAGCTCTGTGAGAAATGTCAGTGGTGTTTTGATAGGGATTATGTCTAAAGTGTAGATTGCTTTGGGTAACATAGACAATATTTCTTCTTCTCATCCATGAGCATGGAATGTTTTTCCATTTCTTTGTGTCTTCTTCAATTTCTTTTGTAAGTTTTCTGTAATTTTTAGAGTACAGATCCTTTACCTCTTCAGTTAGGTTTACTCCAAGGTGTCTTATGGTTTTTGGATCCCATTGTAAATGGGATCGATTCCTTAATTTCTCTTTCTTCTCATTGTTAGTGTACAGAAATGCAACTGATTCCTGTGCATTACAGCCTGCCAGAGGGCTGAATCCCTGTATGAGTTCTAGCATTTTGGGGGTGGAGTCTTTTGGGTTTTCCACATAAAGTATCATGTCATTTGTGAAGAGTGAGAGTTGGACCTTTTCTTTGTAATAGGCTGATTTTTACTGTGACTCTCCCAAGGGCAGCATTTTGGTGTCATGGGGCTCTCAGATGTGTAGAACCATAAGCTGTGTATCATGGCATGTTTATTAACATCTTCTACAACAGTAATGTTTCTCAGAAAACACCTTAGGAAATGGTGTTTAAAACATTAGTGTTGGGGCACCAGAGTGGCTCAGTTGGTTGAGCATAAGACTTTTGGTTTTGGCTCAGACTGGGATTTCAGGGTCCTGGGATCAAGCCCCTTGTTGGGCTCTACACTCAGTCGGGAGTCAGTGGAGATTCTCTCCTCCCTCTGCCCCTTCCCCCACGCAAACTCTCTTCCTCTAAAATAAATAATAATAAATGAATCTTTAAAAAATAATAAAACATTAACTAGTGTTGAGCAGTAGACTAAAAGTGATAAGCCATGAAGATAGTTCTCCAGAACTCTCCCAGCATCTAGCAAGAAACGAGTTGGTGGGGACCCCAGCCATGTCCCACTCAGCGCTCAGAGGAGAGGGACACTCTGGACAGAACATTGGTGTTGCTGGTGAAATCTTTTCTGCCACTGAGTGCACAGTACTTACAGGGTTGATGAAAGTACTCTTGTCGTCCTGGCCAAACCCGGCAGGAAGTAACTGTAAGGTCCTGTCTCCAGAGTTTGTTGTCACCTCTCTGGCCAGAGAACTGGCACTGAGAACCTCCCTCCACTGGCTTGAACCACTGACCTCACGTGTCAGTTTTCAGGCTTTTTGTTCCTCACCCAGTCAGTGACAGCCTGCTCTGGGTCACTCGTGAGATGCAAGAGGTAAGTTCTCATGAGTCATCTGCTGTAGCAGTAAAACCTGAAAATTACGGCCAGTGTCCACTCATCTCATATCAGTTATGGTTTCAGTAAGGCAAGTTGCATGTCCAGGCTGTGGATAAGACACAGCCCCTGTCCTCAAGCTGCTCATCATCTGGAACAAAGGGTAGATGTTTAAAAAAAACACCTGGATTAGTAGTTCACAGACCCCGGGACGAGGTGTCCCTGCATTCCCCAGCCAGTTCCAAGGTTATCATGAAAATATTATAAATATTCAAGGAAAGGCAGAAGCTGAGTATTCGTTAGACCCTGCAAGAAGCACTTCGCAGTGTGAGCATCAGACCCTCTGACAGTCGTGTCAGTGACGCGAGACTTTGTCCAAGTAGGTTTGTGCTGTGTGCCGCGGTGAAAAAGTAAGAGCCACACAGGAAACGGATGGGGAGCAGGAAGCGAGGACAGAGTCTCCTCTGTGCCCAAGACTTGAGGAGCTGCCCAGAGCCCCATGGGCATACACGTACATTTAGTCAGTAGGTTGCCTTTTTTTTTTTTTTTGAGATTTATGTTTTTATTTGTAAGAGAGAACGAGTGTGCACAGGCATGCGGCAGGTGGTGGTGGAGGGAGAGAAAGAAACTCCAAGCAGGCCGAGCGCGGAGTGCACAGCCTGACAGGCTTGACCTCAAGACCCTGGGATCAGGACCTGAGCTGAAACCACGAGTCGGTCACTTGATGGACTGAGCCACCCAGGTGCCCCAGTAGGTTGCTTATTTAAAAGTTATATTTGAATATTACTTTTTCTTCCAATTTGTGTGCATTGTTTTTCAGATGGTTACTATGTTGTCAGAACACAGATGCTTATTAAGTAATTTGGGGCTAATTTCTTTCTTTTTTTTTTTTTTTAAAGATTTTATGTATTTATTTGACAGAGATCACAAGTAGGCAGAGAGGCAGGCAGAGAGAGAGAGAGGGAAGCAGGCTCCCTGCTGAGCAGAGAGCCCGATTCGGGGCTCCATCCCAGGACCCTGAGATCATGACCTGAGCTGAAGGCAGAGGCTTTAACCCACTGAGCCACCCAGGCGCCCCCGGGGGCTAATTTCTTAATAGCAGAAGGTTAGGTATTTCCTTCGGTCCAGGGTGCTGTGGAAATAATGAGACATTAACGACTCTGAAAGTTGAGAAACTTCTGAACCAAATTGAAGTTGGTGAATACCTCAGTGGAGCTGTGCAGTGTGTTTAGAAGCGTAAGGAGAGAGAGTGACCGGGCTTTCAGGAAGTATTGAAGTACGCCCGGGGAAGGCTAAGCCATGGGCTGCCAGCTGGGCTATCCCTGAAGGGATGTGTGGGATTTATCAGGTGAAAAATAAGGACTGGCAAGAAAAGGCAATGCATTGCATTGTTATTGCCAGTTATTCTAGTATTTCCCCAAAGTCATACTTCGCTCTCAGCCTTGAGCTGACTTGACCAAAGCATCATTTTCCCATTGATTGCAAGTGACTCAGCCTTCCCAGACTCACCTTTTTCCCTTTATCTCAGATCCCCAAGCACCAGCACCGAGATACACAGGAGCCTTCACTCCCCTAAAGGACACCCCTCATCTGAAGTATTTTTGAGTCTTTTTTTTTTGTTTCCCCCAAATCTCTATCTTCTGAGGGGCTCAGTCACAGGTAAGCTGGGACAAAAATATCCTAAAACTGATTTATGGTGAAAGAAGGAAGATTTAAAGGCCCTTGTCTTCCCCAAGACTGCTCAGATTTTAGAACAGGAATCTGGTCAGCTCAACTGAGTTTCCAATCCATTCTCTGTGGAGAATGCCAGGCTGAGAAGAAGGGCTCATTTCAGCCGAGATTTTCTAGTTTGCTACCACATGGGATGGAGTCTGCCTTTGGGATTGTGTCCTTTTGGCCAACACAGGATCCTTTCTTTGGTCCATTCCCTTCTTGATTCAAGGAAGCTCCTGGAAGTCCCAACAGGTATGAGTCACACAGACAGCTTAGGGATACATGTCTCCAGATGATTCACCAGGGAGCTGACAAATTTGGCTTATGATTCTTTTAATTCTAAAATGTTTCCTCAGTGTATGGGAACAGATGTATCCAGTGTAACGTTAGTTGCAGAAAACCAGGTCCTAAGTTGTGAGTCCCAGTACCTTCCAGTCGAGCTCTTTGAACTCCTAAGAAAACTCATGTAATGGTTTCTGGGACAGGAAGGTTACTTCTAGGATGAAACTAGGAAGGAACTAGAACTGCTTGCCCAGGGTCTCAAATGGCCTTTCCCTTCTCTTAGCTCACCATCCAGAGAACCCTGGATGAGAGAGCATTGCCCTCAGGAAAAATGCAAAAACTTGTCTCAGGGATTTTAATATGCAGATGCATGTGTTCCTCATGACAGTTAATGAAGAAAAAGCTATGGCTGTCCTCCTGTTTCCAGAATTGGATACTGAGGAACAAAAGGGTCACCTAACCTCCACTGGGTCACACAATGGGTGGGGCTGGAGTTGGGATTTAAGTGCCGGCGGACTTCCTCCTGCTCCAGAGCCCGGGTCCTTCATCACTGGGTCACCGCACCGGCTCAGGGCTCGAAAGCTCTGCTGTGTGACACGAGTCACTAGCCAAGTGTGGCTATTTACATTAATATTAATTAAAATAAAATAAAACAGAATAAAATAATAAGTCATTCTCTCAGTCACTGGCCACATTTCAAGTGCTCTGTAACTACATGTGGCCAGTGGACAAGGCAGAAACAGAGAGTTCCCATCATTGTCAAACAGACATTGTTGCCCTAAGGTCTAGAAGGCCTCCTGATTCCAATTCACTGATATTCTTGAATATTTTACTGATGGGTCTTCAATACTGTTTCCAGCACTTCTGAAATAGTGCAGTAGCTAACCGCTAGCTTAAACTATGTGAGCATGTTAGTGAAGGATGACTTCATTATTATCACCCACTCCCAGAAAATGCATTTGAATTATAATGAGATGTTTACTATCTCACCTCTGAAATAACTAGTGGAGGTTGCAGCCTACTCTGCCTGTGTAGGCCTGTAAGTGGGACCCAGCTGCGATGTTACAGGCCTGCTCACTCGGGCAGTCGGACATTGCAACTGATGCCCCAGCTAGGTGTAACCTTGACAAAGGGCATAGGCTATTCATGTCAGTCCTTCTGAATTGAAAGAGAGGAGACACTCAGAAGTATCATTAATGTTCCAGTCAATGCATTGTTGACAACACACACTGGCTTCGATTGTGGCTTATTGCATTTTTCTACAGCTGAGACTTCCAGGTGCATTCTCTGTGTGTTTCCTATTTGAAACCAAGATTTGAAACCCCTTGCATCATTGAGTATGTGCCTAGCAGTATTCTAAGTAATGATACAAAGTTCAAAGGGAAGCTTTGATGTCTTTATGGGATCTCAAGGTCAGGAAGAACAGAGAAGAGCCAACGCTCTGGGAGAAATGATTTCTCAGAGATGCTAACCATCCACCACACCATTACTAAAATAAAATTCTAGCTTCCTTTGTCATGTCACTCCCTCCCCTTGATACTGTTACTTATTTTAATCTATTATGTCATGAGAAAGGATTATCTAATGCTACTGAAATATCAACTTTATTATCAATAAAAACTTTCTTTTAGTTTCTTTTCTAACTTGCTTATTTAACATTGGTTTTCATAGGAGTAATTGGATGCATTTATTAAACAGATACAGTTTTGGATATCAGAAGGTAATGCTAATTATAATACAAACTATAACTTTTCACAGTTACAACTTTTCACAGTGGTTTCTTCTGAAATATCAAAGAAATAGTTGTTTCCCATATAGTCTTTCAACCTTAAATATACTTTGTGGCATTGTTTTAAACTGGTAATCTATGCTTCATCTGATCATAAAATAACACGACTGTGAAGTACAATGATTTCTTTCCGCTCTAGGGTTTCAGTGACAAGAGAAAAGGGACACGCCTGTCAGCTGACTTCCCCCAGGTCTCACCTTGCCCACTCCAAGTGCTTTGTGTACTTGATCTCAATTAATCCTTACAACAAGCCCAGAGGTTAAATTGTTTATTTCGCTCATTTATTGAAGAAGAATTTTAAGGCAAAGGAAGGTTAAAGGGTTCAGAGTCAAGTGACTGGTAAGCAAGGGAACTACAGTCTTAACTTAAACATGACTGATTCCAGACCCTGTCCTCATCAACACAGGGCATCAGAAGACTGTGGTGTGGTTCTGGGCCATGCAGATGGGCAGGAAGGCAGCTTTTGTGCGCAAGACATTTATCTGGTCAAGAGATGAACAGCCTTGGGCTCCCGGGTGGCTCAGTCAGTTAAGCTTCCCGTCTCCGTTTGAGCTCAGGTCGTGCTCTCACGGTGGGACGGATGGGGCTCAGCACCGAGTCTGCCTCAGAGTCTCTCTCCCTCTCGCTCCCGCTCACTCTCTCTTCAAATAAACAAAACAGATAAAATCTTCAAAAAGAAAAGAAAAGAAAAAAAAAACAAAAGCCTTGAATTTTGTTTGTGGGATCATTGTTTCTTTCCATCTTTGTGGAACTCGTGTTGTGTAACATTCCTGACCTCTTGCCCTTGAATTTGCTTAGCCATAAAGTAGAAATGAATCCAGAATTGTAATGATGACGGTGGGAATTCTTCCAGCCAGCAGGTGGGATTATCTGATGGTGAATCCGGAAAGGACTTACCGGGCATGCTGGGTTCTCGGCTCCTCAGCCATGCAGCTCCCCTGCGCAGACAGCCTCCTTGCGGGGCACGGCTCTCCCATCCCCCTCCGGCGGGGCTGCCTGCCGAGGAGGGGTGGCCAGCCTCGGGCCTGCGTGGCTGGGCTGGTGTAGTATGCCTTGTCCCCGGGGACGGGGCCTGCAAGACCGCGTGGCTGGGAGACCTTCATCCCCGTCGCTGCGGGACGTCTCTCGTGTTTGTCCAGAGTCCGGTGGTGTGGGAGGTTGATGATCCCCTTGAGGTGGTCAGACACAATTACTGCTGCCATATCCTTCAGTTTTTACCCATTTAAAGTTTCTGTCTTTATCATTTTCCAGAAATGTTCTCTAAGTACCCTGACGGTCCGAGATTCCTCTGTCGTGTAGTTGTGTCTTGTAGCTCCTACGAGGCTTGTATGCGCATCAGGAAGAAACTCCCTGGGGACAAGTATGTGGGGATTCGGGACATTTATTTCCCAAGGGAGACACTCAAGGCGGGTTAAAAAGGGCTCTGCAAACTGTATCCAGGTGTTCTGGAGTTCAGAGGGCTTCCAGCTTGTTCCCACTAAGGATATTTTGCTCTGGGAGCCATGGTTGGGTAGGGAAGGAGCACCCACCACTTCGTACAACACTTTTTCTCATCATTGCATTCAGCAGTGGTACTGTCTGTGGTGGCGCAGCCTCCGTCCTTGGACACCCCTTTCAAAAGGACACACTGTTTCTGCCCGGAAATAACACCAGGCCTTGCTGCATGGAAAGAGAGTTGGCATCATTCAATCACCAGCAGTTTAAGTGACCGTCAGATTATCAGTCACGCACCCAGAGCAGTAAATGTATGGAAGGATGGCCTTGGGATAGAAGGGATGGTGTTTCCTGTATGAAAAGATCGGGCGTTTCAGCAAAAGGGGCGCCTTTTGTGGGGAGGAGGGCTAAGAGTGCAGGACATCTTGGAGGGGGCAGGCTGATTTCGAGAAGCTTGGAGAGAGTTGTCCTCATCCGGGGCATTTGCATTTTGTGAAATGTTGGTTCGATTTCTTGTGGCCACCAGAACTGGGGAGGCATCTTTGGTATTTAGGGGGTAAAGCACGAGGTTCCCAGATTTCCTACTTCGTGACCTGTCCTGCCCCAAATGCCGATACCTTCACTGAGAGGCACTATTTGGAAGGAAGGATCCGTCCTTCCATAGCCTTGTCTGTGCCGATCGCCCATCCATGCCGACGGCATCTCTGTCCCAGGAAACGTGTCTGGCACCTCTTACAGAGCCTTTCCCGATCCTATAGCGTCCACCTTAGCTAAGTCTCCATCACAGGACCAGGCAACCAACACACTTTCTGTGTTGTCCAATGCCACTTACCTGTCGATACAGGAAAGAATTTCTCTCAAAAGCTGAAAAGCATTTTTCCTTAAATGTAGCTGTTTTCCTAATTGATTTGGCCACTGAGAAGCATGGAACTGAGTGCGCCCCGAGGGGGTAGCTCCCTTTAGTCTTGGGGTCCTGCCACTACGTTTCAGGCATAACGAGGCTTCCTCCTTTCCCCTGTGGATCCCGGCGGATGTCACATAAGAGACACGCTCTCTTCACGTCCGTTAATAGAGGTTAGTCCCCTAACCGTCCTGTTAGCCCTCCTGCGTCTCCTGCTGTCTTGCTTCCCGTAACATACCAGGCCTGGCTTCTTTGCTGCCTGACTTGTATGTCTTAACTCCTCGTTTGACCCCCTTTGTGCCTCTGAACAGTTTATTTATTTATTTATGGGGTATATTAGATCACCAGAATTATAAGATGGAAAAGTTGGGAATTTTTAATTCTTAATTCTTAACATTTGTTCTTTATGCATTTTCTCTATTTCCACACAGTTGCTAGTGGTTTCTCAGGCTTAATTCCATGTGTTTACCTCAAAAGATGATTCTCCCAAGGTTAGAAAAGAAGGAAGCTTCTGTAAATTTCAAACCCCTTCTGCAGTGGAACCAGGAAGAGAGACTCTGAGGACAGGACAGTTGAAATGATGAAACAGAAGCCAGATGTGTTAAGGGACCTGTCAAGTTTGCAGCCTGTCAGGAATCCATAGATAAGCCTAGTTTGTGTGCAAAAATCAAGAGCCCCTGTGTGATTTAGGTACTAGTAATTTCTATTACTAGAAATTTATATATAGACTTTACATACTCATCTATCAAGTCTGAATGTCTTGCCCTCCTTGTTCTTAAAATGCCCGCCCCGCCCCCCACAGACTTAGCTTTGGTTACAGCTTCTACCTTGGCATAATTCCACGAAGTCCCTGGCACATTTTCTAGTACGAACTAGTGCTAGTTTGTGCCCAACTAGCATGGCGGCCTTCTTGCAGTTCCTGTGCTCTCTTCTCCAACAGCAGCTGGACCGGCATCTTCCTTTGCCAGCAGTGTTGACTGCTTCTCGAAAGGGATCCATCAACTAACGCTTATCTTTCTGTTTGGGTCTCAAAAGGCATGCCTCAAGAAAGTCTCTGACATTGCCAACAAGACAATGACTACATGTTAGGGGCACTCGTAGTACTCTGTTCCTGTCCATTGTGCTTATTAAACTTTATAATTATATATTAATTGCGTAATCATTTGACCAGTGTCTGTCTTTCCTTTGTTTCCCACCGTATTCCAGGTGTTTGCGAAAGACCCAGTGTGAGAACAGCAGGAGAGCTCAGTCAGTCTTTGTGGCCATTGAACGCAGTAAGGTACTCTGACCCCACACACATTCTCTCTCCTGTTTCTTCGGAAACCTCTTGGCTTCAGTCTGTTTTAGACTGTCTAGTATCCCCCACTATATTACTTTGGATGCACTATTATATTTGTTAGTATCAAGTCTTGTCATTATTGTATTAACTTCTCTAAGTGTCAGGCCCAGGTTTCCTAGGTTCCTAGGTTTCCTATTTTTACCGGAAATCGTTTCTGGCCTTTGCTTTAGGACAGCCTTTTTCTCAATGTTCTTCTCTTACTACGACAACCATTGCTGTGTCCATTTTCCCACTAGATCAGTGGGTTTGGCTAAAATCTACTTCAAGGAGATCTATTCCTTGTTAACTTTTTTAAAAAAAGACCCAGCTGGTAACGTGGGCTATGACTTGGGGGAGCAGACAGTGATTTATGTCAGGCTGACTTTAGCTCAGACGGTGGAGGGGTAGCATGAGCAAAACCTATTCTCTCATTAACTCTGCAGCCATAATTCTCTTGTGGCAGGTGCTTTCAGAATGGATAGCAGTTTATCTGATTTTAAGGAACACAGATCAGAAGAATCTAAAGATTGGATTAATAGTCCAAAAAGAATGGCAGAACATTTAGCCCGTTTGACATGGTTGCCTCAAACAGTGAAGGAAAGAATTTGAAGGTTAGTGAAATAAGATGTTTCATAGACATTGTATCTTCCAAAAGAGGAAACATAGGAATCTGCTTAGATTCCTCAGTATTTAGTTAGGAGATTTTGAGGTAAAAACTCTGAGAGAAATCAGGATTACCATTTTATGGGCATATCTACACCCGTACATTGATGGAACCAAAACTGACCCAGATTAAAGATGGTTCTAGCTGCCTTGTTGCCACACCTGTGTGTCCTCAGCAAAATCATATTCTTTATGTAGACCTGGATTCTCTTATCTGTAAAATTAAAGATTTAGCCATTAAATCACCTTCCAATTTTAAGGCATGATGATTGTATGATTTTACATTAGATGTCACTATAAGTGTGTCTCCCTGCAACTGTGTCTTCTTGTGACAGAACTGAGAATCAAATGAGAATTATGTAAACTCCTTCAGTTGGAGACAACTATATGTCAGGTAGATCCCAAGATATCCACAGATTTGGCAAAGATCAAGCAAGTGAGTATCATTGATTATATTTAAAAGAATCTTTGAGATGAACCAACAAAGCAAGAGAGTTATCCAGACCTTATCTGTGTTCAGTGACCACAGACATTATTTCGAGAGATGTGAACATCCCGTCATTAACAGTAGGGAGAGGAATTATCAGTTCTCATGCGGATCTGGTTGAAGCAGCCTGAAGATGACCACATTCCCCTTTTCCTTTGAGTCTACATTGTCATATTCAAAGTTCTGAATCATGGGTCCTAAAAATATATATAATTCATATTCTTAAAATGCTTTCTTCATATTTTTTCCTATGCTTAAACTTTTGCCACTGATGCTTTATCCCACTGTTTATGCTTTTTCCAAATTCCCCTGCTCCCTGTTGCTTAAGGGAGCAGTCCTCTCTTGTGGACTTAATGCAGTCCTTTCTTGTGGAGCTCAGTCTTAAGGACCTAACTTCTGCCCTTCACAAATACTCCTCACCAACAGAGTCTACATCACTTCTGTTCACTAGCCAAGCTTGAACCAAGAGCTGCCATTTGCATGTTCCTTTTTGGAGATTGAGAGGATTTGTTTGCTAAGCCTTAAGTCATATGTCACAGCTTCTCTACCTCTATCTTTATTTGAGCCTCACTTTCTAAGCATTGAGCTCTTGGATCTCATTTTCTGTTGATGGAAATCTTTGGTTTTGCAGTTTCGGCCTCATCAGTTCTAAGGGAGAGGATCACGATGGACTTCTGATTCCCTAAGGCTGAGCATTAGGGTCTGAGTTAAAATGGGCACAGTATCATTGAGCATCCCAGTAGACCTCCTAAGAAACCCACAGTTGTTCACTCTCTCCTAAGAAAACTACAATTATCCACCATCTTACCTTTCGGGATTATAGTCATAAAGAGGAAGAGCACAGAAAGAAGGGAATGGAGTCCCAGGGTGGAATGCCCAGTACAAAGGTGAGTGATTGGGGATAGTGGAACGCAGGCCCTTTTGTTTACTTCTGGGGAACTGAGGTTCCTTTGGTCAGTGAAGCTTAACAAGTAAGAAAATAAAACAACCTTCATTGGAATTTCCAAACCCTGGAGTCTCTAAATTTGGTGACAAATTAACCTAATTACAGGAAACTAGATGGTTAACCCTTTACTTTTCCCATGGGATCTCAAATTCCTCAGAGGCCAGTGCCCTTGGCCAGTCATCTTTTGAAGGAGGCCAAGAAGTATGGTCAGGTGAGGTAAAGTCTTTATTACCCAACGTACTCTGACTTGCAAGGGAACTCTTCCATAATATACTCTTTTCCACAATAAGGTTAAGACAATTGCCTAAGGATTATTTTAAAAATAGAAGAAGAAGTTGCATTTTCAAGTTATTCCTGAAAAAAGAGACTAGTGTCATATGTGTACGACATATGACATTTTTTTTCGTTTATTTTTTTTTAAGACTTTATGTACTTATTTGACAGAGAGATCACAAGTAGGCAGAGAGGCAGGCAGAGAGAGAAGGCTTCCTGCTGAGCAGAGAGCCCGATGCGGGGCTCAATCCCAGGACCTTGAGATCATGACCCGAGCCGAAGGCAGAGGCTTAACCCACTGAGGGACCCAGATGACCCACAGGTATGATGTTCTTAATAGTACCTGGAAGGTAAATAGGCTTAGGTCACACTGAAAAGTAACATTTTCTCATCTATTACTAATCCTTTCTTTAACTGTCCCACATGACAAGGATGGTGAGATCAGGAGAGTTAAAAGATCAAAGATCAAGAGCACTCTGTTTCTTCAGTACTTTATTGTCCAAAGATCGTATGCACACAGCCTCAGGACACTTCCCAACCTCTCACCTTGCCCCTCCATATCGAATCAGTGTATTGAAAAGTTAAGAACATGCCTTTGGCCAAGAATCAGTTCACCTAAAACCAGATCTTCTAAAGCTAATTTACCTACTGATCAATGGCTTAATGATACATTTGTCTAAATTATTTTTTCATTTATAAACTTTCATATGTGATACCAGCTTTTGGGGGGATATTTTATATACTTTTATGTCTTCTATTTTGGCTACTTTTGATCATTTTCATGTTTGTTGTTAATATGTAATTATTTAATTTCTTTTTAATAACTGACCTATAACATGCCGAGGTTGAAGATGTACAGTGAGTGATTTGATGCTGTTATGTGTGGCAGTGTGATTACCACGATAGTGTTAGTTAACATGCCTGTCAGGTCACACAGTTATTATTTCACAGGTCACACAGTTATGATTGTGGTGAAAACAGTTAATATCGAGTCTCTTTATAACTTCGAAGTTCAAAATACATTGTTACTGACTGTAACCACTATGCTCTGCATTAGATCTCCAGAACATACTTGCTAGATGTGAGTTTGTACCCTTAAATAACATCTCCTCAATTTCCCCAGCCTCCAGTCCCTGGTATCCACCATTTAGTCTGTTGTTGGGTGTTTTGTTTTGGTTCAACTATTTTAGATTGCACATGTAAGTGATATCATATAGTATTTGCCTTTCTCTGACTTAGCTCACTTGGCACAATGCCTTCAAAGTCTATCCATGTTATTGCAAATGGTAGGATTTAATTTTTTCTCATGACTGAATAATAGTTCATTGTATATTTATATACCACATTTTCTTTATTTGTTTACCATTGATGGATACTTAGGTTGCTTCTGTGAATAATACTGCCATAAACATGGGAGTGCATATATCTCTTCAAATTCCTGTTTTTAATTTCCTTTGGATAGATTCCCAGAAGTGGGACTGCTGGATCATATGGTCTTTCTGTTCTTAATCTTCTGAGCAACTCCACTCTCTCTCCATAGTGGCTAAACAATTTTGCATCCTGCTAGCAGTGCACAGGGGTTCCCTTTCCCCCATATCTTCCCAACACTAGTTATCTCTTGTCTTTTTGATGACAGACATTGTCACAGGTGTCACAGGTGTCACAAATAATCTCTCATTGTGGTTTTGATTTGCATTTCCTGATGATTAATGATGCTCAGAACTTTTCAGGTAGTTGCTGGCCATTTATATGTCTTCTTTGGAAAAATGTCTGTTCACTTTCTCTGCTCATTTTTTCATTTCAATTCGATTGCTTTTTTTTTTTTTTGAGTTGAGTGAGTTCTTTATATATTTATATGCATATGCATATTAATCCCTTATCTGATATATGGTTTGCAAATATTTTCTCCCATTCCATAAGTTGCCTTTTCATTTTCTTGATTATTTCTTTTGCTATGCAGAGCTCTGTAGTTTAATGTGGCCTTGCTTGGTGATTTTTGCTATTGCTGCTTGTTTTTGTGTCATATCCAAAAAAGTCACTGCCAAGGCAAATGTCAAGGAGCTTTTCCCTTGTGTTTTCTTTTAGAAATTTTACAGTAACTAGTCTTATTTTTTTTAAGTCCAGTCCATCCTAAGTTAATTTTTGAGTGCTGTAGGATAGGAGTTCAATTTCATTGTTCTCCATGCGCTGTCCAATTTTCCCCATACCAATTGTTGAAGAGACTGTCATTTCCCAGTTGAATATTCTTGGCTTCCTTCTCATGTACTGGTTGACTGTATTTCCAGGAGTTTATTTCTGAACTCTCTATTCTTTTCCATTGGTCTATGTGTCTGTTTTTCTGCTAAAAGTACTTTATTATTTTTTTGGTTTTGATGCTATTATAAATAGAATCATTTTCTTTTTCAGATTTTTGTTGGAGGTGCGTGGAAATACTACTGATTTTTTTTTCTTTTTTTCTTTTTTTTTCTTTTTAAATTTTTTATTTTTTATAAACATATATTTTTATCCCCAGGGGTACAGGTCTGTGAATCACCAGGTTTACACACTTCACAGCACTCACCAAAGCACATACCCTCTCCAATGTCCATAATCCCACCCCCTTCTCCCAAAACCCCTCCCCCCAGCAACCCTCAGTTTGTTTTGTGAGATTAAGAGTCACTTATGGTTTGTCTCCCTCCCAATCCCATCTTGTTTCATTGATTCTTCTCCTACCCACTTAAGCCCCCATGTTGCATCACCACTTCGTCATATCAGGGAGATCATATGATAGTTGTCTTTCTCTGCTTGACTTATTTCGCTAAGCATGATACGCTCTAGTTCCATCCATGTTGTTGCAAATGGCAAGATTTCATTTCTTTTGATGGCTGCATAGTATTCCATTGTGTATATATACCACATCTTCTTGATCCATTCATCTGTTGATGGACATCTAGGTTCTTTCCATAGTATGGCTATTGTGGACATTGCTGCTATAAATATTCGGGTGCACGTGCCCCTTTGGATCACTACGTTTGTATCTTTAGGGTAAATACCCAATAGTGCAATTGCTGGGTCATAGGGCAGTTCTATTTTCAACATTTTGAAGAACCTCCATGCTGTTTTCCAGAGTGGCTGCACCAGCTTGCATTCCCACCAACAGTATAGGAGGGCTCCCCTTTCTTTTTTTTTTTTTTTTTTTAGATTTTTTTTTTTTATTTGACAGAGAGAGATCACAAGTAGATGGAGAGGCAAGCAGAGAGAGAGAGAGGGAAGCAGGCTCCCTGCTGAGCAGAGAGCCCGATGCGGGACTCGATCCCAGGACCCTGAGATCATGATCTGAGCCGAAGGCAGCGGCTTAACCCACTGAGCCACCCAGGCGCCCCGAGGGCTCCCCTTTCTCCGCATCCTCGCCAGCATCTGTCATTTCCTGACTTACTGATTTTAGCCATTCTGACTGGTGTGAGGTGATATCTCATTGTGGTTTTGATTTGTATTTCCCTGATGCCGAGTGATATGGAGCACTTTTTCATGTGTCTGTTGGCCATCTGGATGTCTTCTTTGCAGAAATGTCTGTTCATGTCCTCTGCCCATTTCTTGATTGGATTATTTGTTCTTTGGGTGTTGAGTTTGCTAAGTTCTTTATAGATTCTGGACACTAGTCCTTTATCTGATATGTCGTTTGCAAATATCTTCTCCCATTCTGTCAGTTGTCTTTTGATTTTGTTAACTGTTTCCTTTGCTGTGCAAAAGCTTTTGATCTTGATGAAATCCCAATAGTTCATTTTTTCCTTTGCTTCTCTTGCCTTTGGCGTTGTTCCTAGGAAGATGTTGCTGCGGCAGAGGTCAAAGAGGTTGCTGCCTGTGTTCTTCCTCAAGGATTTTGATGGATGCCTTTCGCACATTGATGTCCTTTATCCATTTTGAGTCTATTTTTGTGTGTGGTGTAAGGAAATGGTCCAATTTCATTTTTTTGCATGTGGCTGTCCAATTTTCCCAGAACCATTTATTGAAGAGGCTGTCTTTTTTCCATTGGACATTCTTTCCTGCTTTGTCGAAGATTAGTTGACCATAGAGTTGAGGGTCTATTTCTGGGCTCTCTATTCTGTTCCATTGATCTATGTGTCTGTTTTTGTGCCAGTACCATGCTGTCTTGATGATGGATGATGACAGCTTTGTAATAGAGCTTGAAGTCCGGAATTGTGATGCCACCAACTTTGGCTTTCTTTTTCAATATCCCTTTGGCTATTCGAGGTCTTTTCTGGTTCCATATAAATTTTAGAATTATTTGTTCCATTTCTTTGAAAAAGATGGATGGTACTTTGATAGGAATTGCATTAAATGTGTAGATTGCTTTAGGTAGCATAGACATTTTCACAATATTTATTCTTCCAATCCAGGAGCATGGAACATTTTTCCATTTCTTTGTGTCTTCCTCAATTTCTTTCATGAGTACTTTATAGTTTTCTGAGTATAGATTCTGTGTCTCTTTGGTTAGGTTTATTCCTAGGTATCTTATGGTTTTGGATGCAATTGTAAATGGGATTGACTCCTTAATTTCTCTTTCTTCTGTCTTGCTGTTGGTGTAGAGAAATGCAACTGATTTCTGTGCATTGATTTTATATCCTGACACTTTACTGAATTCCTGTATAAGTTCTAGCAGTTTTGGAGTGGAGTCTTTTGGGTTTTCCACATATAGTATCATATCATCTGCGAAGAGTGATAATTTGACTTCTTCTTTGCCGATTTGGATGCCTTTAATTTCCTTTTGTTGTCTGATTGCTGAGGCTAGGACCTCTAGTACTATGTTGAATAGCAGTGGTGATAATGGACATCCCTGCCGTGTTCCTGACCTTAGCGGAAAAGCTTTCAGTTTTTCTCCATTGAGAATGATATTTGCGGTGGGTTTTTCATAGATGGCTTTGATGATATTGAGGTATGTGCCCTCTATCCCTACACTCTGAAGAGTTTTGATCAGGAAGGGATGCTGTACTTTGTCAAATGCTTTTTCAGCATCTATTGAGAGTATCATATGGTTCTTGTTCTTTCTTTTATTGATGTGTTGTATCACATTGACTGATTTGCGGATGTTGAACCAACCTTGCAGCCCTGGAATAAATCCCACTTGGTTGTGGTGAATAATCTTTTTAATGTACTGTTGAATCCTATTGGCTAGTATTTTGTTGAGTATTTTCACATCTGTGTTCATCAAGGATATTGGTCTATAGCTCTCTTTTTTGGTGGGATCCTTGTCTGGTTTTGGGATCAAGGTGATGCTGGCCTCATAAAACGAGTTTGGAAGTTTTCCTTCCATTTCTATTTTTTGGAACAGTTTCAGGAGAATAGGAATTAGTTCTTCTTTAAATGTTTGGTAGAATTCCCCCGGGAAGCCGTCTGGCCCTGGGCTTTTGTTTGTTTGGAGATTTTTAATGACTGTTTCAATCTCCTTACTGGTTATGGGTCTGTTCAGGCTTTCTATTTCTTCCTGGTTCAGTTGTGGTAGTTTATATGTTTCTAGGAATGCATCCATTTCTTCCAGATTGTCAAATTTATTGGCGTAGAGTTGCTCATAGTATGTTTTTATAATAGTTTGTATTTCTTTGGTGTTAGTTGTGATCTCTCCTCTTTCATTCATGATTTTATTTATTTGGGTCCTTTCTCTTTTTTTTTTTTTTTGATAAGTCGGGCCAGGGGTTTATCAATTTTATTAATTCTTTCAAAGAACCAGCTCCTAGTTTCGTTGATTTGTTCTATTGTTTTTTTGGTTTCTATTTCATTGATTTCTGCTCTGATCTTTATGCTTCTCTTCTCCTGCTGGGCTTAGGGTTTCTTTCTTGTTCTTTCTCCAGCTCCTTTAGGTGTAGGGTTAGGTTGTGTACCTGAGACCTTTCTTGTTTCTTGAGAAAGGCTTGTACCGCTATATATTTTCCTCTCAGGACTGCCTTTGTTGTGTCCCACAGATTTTGAACCGTTGTATTTTCATTATCATTTGTTTCCATGATTTTTTTCAATTCTTCTTTAATTTCCCGGTTGACCCATTCATTCTTTAGAAGGATGCTGTTTAGTCTCCATGTATTTGGGTTCTTTTCAAACTTCCTTTTGTGGTTCAGTTCTAGCTTTAGAGCATTGTGGTCTGAAAATATGCAGGGAATGATCCCAATCTTTTGATACCGGTTGAGTCCTGATTTAGGACCGAGGATGTGATCTATTCTGGAGAATGTTCCATGTGCACTAGAGAAGAATGTGTATTCTGTTGCTTTGGGATGAAATGTTCTGAATATATCTGTGATGTCCATCTGGTCCAGTGTGTCGTTTAAGGCCTTTATTTCCTTGCTGATCTTTTGCTTGGGTGATCTGTCCATTTCAGTGAGGGGAGTGTTAAAGTCCCCTACTATTGTATTATTGTTGATGTGTTTCTTTGATTTTGTTATTAATTGGTTTATATAGTTGGTTGCTCCCATGTTGGTGGCATAGATATTTAAAATTGTCAAATCTTCTTGTTGGACAGACCCTTTGAGTATGATATATTGTCCTTCCTCATCTCTTATTATAGTCTTTGGCTTAAAATCTAATTGATCTGATATAAGAATTGCCACTCCTGCTTTCTTCTGATGTCCATTAGCATGGTAAATTCTTTTCCACCCCCTCACTTTAAATCTGGAGGTGTCTTCGGGCTTAAAATGAGTTCTTGGAGGCAACATATAGATGGGTTTTGTTTTTTTATCCATTCTGATACCCTGTGTCTTTTGACAGGGGCATTTAGCCCATTAACATTCAGGGTAACTATTGAGAGATATGAATTTAGTGCCACTGTATTGCCTGTAAGGTGACTGTTACTTTATATGGTCTCTGTTCCTTTCTGATCTACCACTTGTAGGCTCTCTCTTTGCTTAGAGGACCCCTTTCAGTATTTCCTGTAGAGCTGGTTTGGTATTTGCAAATTCTTTCCGTTTTTGTTTGTCCTGGAAGCTTTTAATCTCTCCTTCTATTTTCAATGATAGCCTAGCTGGATATAGTATTCTTGGCTGCATGTTTTTCTTGTTTAGTGCTCTGAATATATCATGCCAGCTCTTTCTGGCCTGCCAGGTCTCTGTGGATAAGCTGCCAATCTAATATTCTTACCATTGTATGTTACAGACTTCTTTTCCCGGGCTGCTTTCAGGATTTTCTCTTTGTCACTGAGACTTGTAAATTTTACTATTAGGTGACGGGGTGTGGGCCTATTCTTATTGATTTTGAGGGGCATTCTCTGAACCTCCTGAATTTTGATGCTCGTTCCCTTTGCCATATTGGGGAAATTCTCCCCAATAATTCTCTCCAGTATACCTTCTGCTCCCCTCTCTCTTTCTTCTTCTTCTGGTATCCCAATTATTCTAATGTTGTTTCGTCTTATGGTGTCACTTATCTCTCGAATTCTCCCCTCGTGGTCCAGTAGCTGTTTGTCCCTCTTTTGCTCAGCTTCTTTATTCTCTGTCATTTGGTCTTCTATATCACTAATTCTTTCTTTTGCCTCATTTATCCTAGCAGTGAGAGCCTCCATTTTTGATTGCACCTCATTAATAGCTTTTTTGATTTCAACTTGGTTAGATTTTAGTTCTTTTATTTCTCCAGAAAGGGCTTTTATATCTCTCGAGAGAGTTTCTCTAATATCTTCCATGCCTTTTTCGAGCCTGGCTAGAACCTTGAGAATTGTCATTCTGAACTCTAGATCTGACATATTACCAATGTCTGTATTGATTAGGTCCCTAGCCTTCGGTACTGCCTCTTGTTCTTTTATTTGTGTTGAATTTTTCCGTCTTGTCATTTTGTCCAGATAAGTTTATATGAAGGGGCAAGTAAAATACTAAAAGGGTGGCAACAACCCCAGGAACATATGCTTTAACCAAATTAGAAGAGATCCAAAATCGTGACGGGGGAGAAAGGGGATAAAAAGAGGTTCAAAAAGGAAGAAAGAAAAAAAAAAGAAAAGAAAAGAATTAAAAAAAAGAAAACACCTAAGAAAAATATAAAATAGAAAATATATATATATTAGATAAACTAGTAAAAAATCGTTAAAAAAGAAAAAGGTAACAGTTAAATAAAAAGATTTTACCCGAAGGCGAGAAAAAAAAAATGAAAAAGAAAAAAATTAAATTAACTGCAAGACTAAAAAAAAATCACAGGGAAAAAGCCATGAGTTCCGTGCTTGGCTTTTTCCTCCTCTGGAATTCCGCTGCTCTCCTTGGTATTGAAACCGCACTCCTTGGTAGGTGAACTTGGTCTCGGCTGGATTTCTTGTTGATCTTCTGGGGGAGGGGCCTGGTGTAGTGATTCTCAGGTGTCCGCCCCAGCTGGAATTGCACCGCCCTTACCCGGGGCCGGGGTGAGTAATCCGCTCGGGTTTGCTTTCAGGAGCTTTTGTTCCCTGAGCGCTTTCCGTAGAGTTCCGGAGGACGGGAATACAAATGGCGGCCTCCTGGTCTCCGGCCCGGAGGAGCTGAGAGCCCAGGGCCGCACTCCTCAGTGCGCCCTCAGAGAACAGCGCCCAGTCACTCCCGTCTGCCTGACCTCCGGCCGCGCTCCGAGCTCACCGAGCCTGCGACCGGTTCAAGGTAACACCGAGCTGCGAGCTCGCTGTCGGCTCTGTCTCTGCAGCCGGCTTTCCCGTTCCAATACCCGCAAGGTCTGCGACACTCAGACACCCCTGATCCTTCTACTACTGATTTTTTAAATGATTTTGTACAGTTTTACTGAATTTGCTAACTAGATCTGACAGGTTTTTGGTAGAGTCCTCAGGATTTTCTGTATATAAAATTATGTTATCTGCAAATAGAAATAATTTTACTCGTTCCTTTCCAATTCTGATTGCCTTTTGTTTTTTCTTACCTGATTGCTCTGGATAGGGCTTCTAGTGTGTGTTGAATATGAATGGAGAAAGTGGGCATCCTCGTCTTGTTCCTGATCTTAGGGGGAAAGCTTACAACCTTTCATCAGGATGATGTTGTCTGTGGTTTTGTCACACATAGCCTTTATTATGTTGAGGTACTTTCTGTCTATACCTAATTTGTTAAGGGATTTTTTTTTTTCATGAACGGATATAAAATTTTGACAAATGCTCTTTCTGCGACTGTTGAGATGAGCATATGATTTTTATCTTTCATTCTACTAATTTGATATGTCATATCTGTTAATTTGCATGTCATGAATCATGCTTGCATCCCAGAGAAAATTCCCATGTGACCATGGTGAATGATCTTTTTAATGTATTGCTGAATTCAATTTGCTAGTATTTTATTGAAAATTTTTGTAGCTATCTTCATCAGGGACATTGGCCTATTGACTTCTTTTATTGTAAGGTTATTTTCTGGCTTTGGTATCAGGGTAATGCTGACCTTATCAAATGAGTTCAGGACAGTTCCTTCCTCTTTGATTTTTTGGAAGAGTTCAGAAGGATTGTCATTAATTCTTCTTTAAATATTTGTAAAAGTCCACCGGTGAAAGCATCTGGTTATGGGTTTTCTTCATTTGTTTACTGATTTGGTGTCCTTACAAGTAATTGGTTTGTTGAGATTTTTCTATTTCTTCCTAAGTTAGTCTTGGCAGGTTGCATGTTTCTAAGAATTTATCCATTTCTTCTAAGTCATCCAGTTTTTAGAGTTGTCATAGTAGACTCTTACTCTTATGATCCTCTTTATTTCTTTGTTTCCAATTGCAATGTCTCCTCTCATTTATAATCTTGCTGAAAGGTTCTCTCTCTTTTCCCCTTGTTTAATCTAGTTAAAGCTTTGTCAATTTTATCTTTTCAAAGAAGCAGCTCTCAGTTTGGGTTATCTTTTCTATTTTTCCTGTTCTCTGTTTATTTATTTATGCCCTAATCTTTATTATGTCCTTCCTTCTGCTAACTTTGGGCTCAGTTTGTTCTTCTTTTTTTAATTCTTTGAGGTATGAAGTTAGATTGTTTATTTCAGTTCTTCCTTGTGTCTTAATATAGATGTTTATTGCTACGAACTTCCTTCTTAGAACTGCTTTTGCCACATTCCAGAAGTTTTCTTTTGTTGTGTCTTCATTTTCTTTCTCTCAAAATAATTTCTAATCTCCTCTTTAATTTCTTCCTTGATGAGACTATTCAGGAGAGTGTTGTTTAGTTTTTCTGTATTCATCAGTTTTACTCCTGCTACTCATTTTGAGTTGTATACCATTGTGGTCAGAGATGATTCTTGGCACATTTTCAGACTTCTTGAAATTACTCATACTTACTTTTTTATGGGCTAACATATGGTATGTCAGTAAATGTTCCATGTGCACCTGAGAGTGTGTGTATCCTGCTGTTGTCAGATAAAATGTTCTGTGTATGTCTGTGAGATCCATGTGGTCTGTAGCATTGTTCAAATCCAGTATTTCCATGTTGATTCTCTGTGTGGATAATCTGTTGTTAAGAGTGGGGTATTAAAGCCCCAAACTTACTGTCTTATTTGTTTATTTCTCCTTTTAGTCCTGTTAATTCTTGCTATATACATTTTGGTATTCTGATGATGAGTGCTTAAATATTTATATCTTTTTGATGGACTGACCTATTTATCATTATATAATGACTTTGTCTCTTTAAACCATTTTTAGTTTAGAGACTATTATACATTAGTACCTGTTTCACTAACAAAAAAAAAAAGTGAAGAGGATTTTCACTTTTGCAAAAAAGGCCATTCCTGTACTACTATAGGTCTTTCCTAAAAAGAAAGTAGTGTAATGTGACCCTTCAAAAAGAAGGGGTTGCTCATTATGTTATGCCATTTTAGCTTATGACAGTTTTCATAGGAATATTTTATTTTTAGAGAGTGGGGGAAACCTGTAACTTATTTAAAATAGACAAATTTCTTGAAAAACCCAAAGTACCAAAGCTTACTTAAGAAGTTATAGGTAACATGAGCAATCCTGTATTTATTAAAGAAATCGAATGTGCAATTTAAAGCATTTCAGCAAAGAAAATTCAATACCAGATAGCATCATTGTTAAATGTATTCTTTCAAGCTTTTAAAGAACAAATAATACCGATTTTGCAAAAATCTTTCATAAACTAGAATATGAGAGAAGGCTTCCCAACTAATTTTAGTTTTTGTTTTGTTTTGTTTTGTTTTTTGAGGCCAATTGTATATTAATCCAAAACTGGGCAAAGTCTTTCCAAGAAAATAAAATTTAAAATAGAATACTATGTCTCATAAATGCAAGTGTCATTTATAAAATTTTAGCAAATTTAACCCATCATTGTATCCAGAGGATAATATATTATAATCAAATGGAGTATTTTCTAGGAATACAAGATTGTTAAAACATTCAAAAGTTAATATATTTCAGCCTATCAACAGACTGAGAAAAGAGAAAACATTTGATCATCTCCCACGCATACAGCACTAACAAATGACAACATCAGGGTCCATTTATGATTAAAAACCTCAGCAAACTAGTAAATAAAAAAGGATTTACTAACCTGCTCACAATATCTGTCAAAAATTTTAGGGATTCCTGGGTAACTTGGTCATCAAGCATCTGCTTTCGACTAGGTCATGATCCCAGGGTACTGGGATTGAGCTCGCATCAGGCAGGCTCCCTGCTCAGTGGGAAGTCTGGTACTTCCTTTCCCAACCCCCCTGCTATGTTCCTGTTCTCGCTGTGTATCTCTCAAATAAATAAATAAAATCTTTAGAAAAAATTTTAAGCAACAATCTTAGGTCTGGAGGTTTTATGCAGTGTAGTAAATCTGGCAAAATAAAAAAAACATTTATACAGAGCAGAAGCAAAGAAATAAACTGTCTTTATTCACAGATGATGGTGTCATTTTCTATGTAGAATCTCAAAGCGCACCAAAGAACTACTAGAATAATGAGTGGGTTTAGTAAGTTTGCAGAAAACAGTGTATAAGTATTTACCTATGCAAGCAATGGACAACTGAAAACTTAAAGAAAGAAAACAAAACCTTTGTAATTTACAATAGTTTCAAAAAACTTGAAATAATTAGGGATAAATCTAACAATATATTAGCTTCCTGGAAAATATAAAACACTAAAGTAAGGAATTGTGGAAGACCTAAATGAATGGTGGGACATAAAGTATTCACAGAATAGAAGACTGGTTATTGCCCAGATCTCAGTTCTCCCCGGATTGATCTATATATCCAATATAATGCCAACCAAAGTCCCAGCACAATTTTATTTTTTTTAAGTTGATAACCTGATTGTAAAAATTTTTACTGAAATGCAAAGGTATACAATAGCCAAAACTTGGAAAAAGAAAAAGAATATTGGAAGACTTACAGTATCTATTTTTTTTAAGATTTTATTTATTTATTCGACAGACCGAGATCACAAGTAGGCAGAGAGGCAGGCAGAGAGAGAGGGAGAAGCAGGCTCCCTGCTGAGCAGAGATTTCTGATTCGGGGCTCGATCCCAGCACCCTGAGATTGTGACCTGAGCCGAAGGCAGAGACTTTTAACCTGCTGAGCCACCCAGGTGCCCCTACAGTATCTATTTTTAAAGCTTACTATAAATGCGTAGTATCAAGACTATACTTTTGATGTAAGGATAAACATGTAGATTAATGGGATAGAACAGAGTAAAGAAATAGACCTACAGAAGTGTGACAGACTGCGATTGTCTGAATATTTGTGTTCCCACCCCCAATTCTTTTTTTTTTTTTAAAGATTTTTATTTATTTGTCAGAGACAGAGAGAGAGTGAGCGAGCACAGGCAGACAGAGAGGCAGGCAGAGGCAGAGGGAGAAGCAGGCTCCCTGCCGAGCAAGGAGCCCGATGTGGGACTCGATCCCAAGACTCTGGGATCATGACCTGAGCCGAAGACAGCTGCTTAACCAACTGAGCCACCCAGGCGTCCCTCCCACCCCCAATTCTTATGTTGAAATCCTACCCCCCCACTCCCCCACCTCGCAAGTAATGGTATTAGGACATAGGACCTTTGGGGGGTGATCAGGTCACGAGGCAGGAGCAGTTACAGGACTCGTGCCGTCCCAGAGAGCATGCTTGTGCCTTCCATCATGTCAGGATCCAGCGAGACACAGACAGGCTGCACTCCAGAGAGAGGATCACACCAGAGCTCAAACATGCTGGCCAATCCATCTTGGATTTCTGTCTCCTGAACTGTGAAAAATAAATTTCTTTTTTTTTTTTTTTTAAAGATTTTATTTATTTATTTGACAGAGAGAGATCACAAGTAGGCAGAGAGACAGGCAGAGAGAGAGAGGAGGAGGAAGCAGGCTTCCTGCTGAGCAGAGAGCCCGATGCGGGACTCGATCCCAGGACCCTGAGATCATGACCTGAGCCGAAGGCAGCGGCTTAACCCAGTGAGCCACCCAGGCGCCCCAAATTTCTGTTAGTTATAGGGCATCCAGCCAGTGGTATTTTGTCACGGCGACCCAAGCTGACTAGGACAGAAAATGGGTACCAAGACAAGGAAATGCTACTGTGACAAACACCTGGAAATAAGCAACTGGCTTTGGAACTGGTCCCAGGCTGGAGGAGTTTTGAGAAAGCCCACACTGCCCGAACAGGACCTTTAAAGGTGAGGCAGATGGAAACTCAGGGACAAAAGTGCAGGGAAAGCCTCAGTCTTCCTAGAGAACACGAGTAACCCTGAATAGATGCTACTAGAAACAGACAGCAGAGGTCGTTCTTTGAGGTCTCGGCTGGAAATGAGAAATGTGCTGGAGAAAGAAGGAAAGGCCGTCCTTGTTACAAAAGGTGGCACAGAAGGGGCAGGGTCGTGTCTGTGTCCCAGCACTCTTCGGGGGGTGGGGGGCCGGGCCGCGGATCTGGCCATCCGGCTGAGGAACTGCCTTGGCCAAGTGTTGTGGGGGCGACCTGGTTTCTCTCCGCTGCTTCTGTGAAATGCAAAAAGGGAGAAATGTCTTCAAGACAGAATTGTTGACCGGAGAGGAAGCACAACGTGAAAATTTAGAAACTCTCAGCCTACCCTGTTGAACGGAAGGAGAAATCCTGTTGAGGAGAGAACACAGAGCTTGTGGCCAAGTCAGAAAGGAGATGAGTGAGGACCGGGGCACCTCGGCAAAGCTGGGAGCTGTTTCTCAGGACAGTGGGTGATGAGTCAACATCCCCATGGAGGGCGGGGCACGCTGTCCTGTGGAAAAATGTCTCCTGAAGGCATTTCAGAGATCACAGCAGCTGTGCCTCCCACCACCAGCCCAGAGTGGAGTGATTTCAAAGGAGGCGCCATCTGCTGCTGGGGCGGCCTTGCCCTGCAGGCCCTGTCCCTGCCCTCGTGCCGCCACAGCCCCAGCTCCAGCAGGTGTCTGAGTGCTGTGTGCTCTGCCTAGCAAAGCCTGGGGGCATGGCTGCCTCCGTCTAGATTCAGAGATGCCCCGGAGAGCTGTGGGCCCCAGGCAGAGAGATATTGCCGCTCTGGAACCGACCCAGAGAGCCCCTATGAGAGCAATGCCTAGCGGAGCCGTGGGGGCACAGTGGCCCCTATGACTCCAAACCAGTAGAGGAAATAGTGTGCATTATAGCTTAGGGGGGCCCTGGGCCTGTGACACCAATGCATGGGAACCTTGGCATGGGCCGTGCCCCCCAGAGACGTAATGATAGGGACATCCCAAGAGGTTGGGGGCAGGGATGCTTGAAGCCTTGGAAGCCCAAACCCTGCTCTCGTGGGTCTGGAAGTTGGGAATGGGGGGCTGGGGGTTGCAGACTGTTGTTGAGATCCTGTGTTGGTGGCTGTGAGTCCTGCAACCTCTCTTAATTCTCATCTGCCCCCAGCCAGTGTGCAGATCCCCTCAGCATTCGGGGTGGGTTGAGACAGAAATGGGCCTCTTGGGCAGTGCCCCAAAGCAAGGGGAAGCAGTCACTTACTGCACTCTCAAGAAATCGTACGTTGAGGTCATCTCCCTCTGTGCTGAGTTCTGCCACCATGAGGCAGGGGGTGACAGGTGACAGGTAAAGTGGAGGTCTTCTTACCCTTTTCCATATGGCTGTTGTCAGATTTTGTTCAAGAGTGGCATGCTGTCATCTCTCAAAGTGACGCCAGAGCTCTTGGAAAGATCTTTTCATCTGTGGCTGGGGGTTCAATCAGTGTTTCTGTGGAAAGACAAGATCTGGGACCTCCCATTCTGTCACTTAAATGACCCCTGTAGTTTAGATGTCCCTAGTCTAGTACTTAGAGTCTGAACATCAGTGGAAACTTACAACACACACACACACACACACACACACACAGTCTCATGGAACTTAGTCACCATACTGGCTCACTAAAGGAAGTGTGGCATGTCCAACGATCAGAAAGATTTAGACAGCATGTTAAGTTCTGGTGTCATTAAATATTAGAAGAGTGTTTTGATTAAAATGGCTTAAAACTGCCAAGAGACAGAAGATTTATTACTGTACAGGACTAATTGAAAGATATTTGTAGGGAGATCCTCATGAGTAAGGAGACTATTCTATTACAGTCAGCAAGAGAGAACACAATAAAAAGTGAGCAGAGCAGCTTTCTGGAACCTACCACTGGCTCCTTCCCCTCAGGGAAGCACAGAGAGTCTGCCCATCTCTGATGGCAGTTGGGATGCAGCCAAAGCCTTTTTTTTCTTTCAAGGTTGTGTAATCTTTTCTGCGTGTTTGCAAAGGTTTTGTCTTTCTCTTTTAATCCCCCCCCCCCAAATTATGATTCCATCTCATTCCATCTTGGGTTTTTTCCTGAGTTATATGAGACATGATGATTTTAGGATAAATTAAGAATACAAGCTGTTTGGGTCATCTCTCGTGTGGCAGTTCCAAATTATAGAGAATGGATGCCATGCTATTTTAAGTGAACTGAGCCAGTTTAAAGGTCTCTTCTGAACTCTTAGGCTCAGGAACACTCACAGGAAGTTAGTGTAGTTGAGGAACAAATATTGGGCAGTCAGGTTTATGAAGTCCAGGTACGGATGAGTAATACAGGGTTGTATTGACTTGGCAGAGAGGCTTGGTTTATCCTATCAACCAAAAGAGGCACAATCTTTGTGAAATAAATGCAACTCAGGTATGGTGCTTGTCCAGTTTATCCCGGGGTAGTGGACAGAGGAGGAAAGGAAGAAGGAATGGCAAGCAGACCGTCATGATCTTTCATTGGTAGCACACCGAGTTCACGACCTGCGGTACATCTCCCATGTTTTAAGGTCAGTTTTGCCCTAAAGTAAGTTAAGGCTCTACCAGTTTAGGGACGCCTGGATGACTCCCTTGGTTAAGCATCTGCCTTTGGCTCAGGTCATGACCCTGGGGTCCTGGGATCAACTTCCACATTGGGCTGCCAGCTCAGTGGGGAGTCTGCTTCTCTCTCTGCCTCTGCACCTGCTTGTGAGCTCTCTGTCTCTCTCTTTCTCTTGCTCTCAAATAAATGAATCTTTAAAAACAAACAAACAAAACACTCTACCAAATTATTGTGAAAAACGTCCATGCTCTGAGAATTTAAAATGAAATAAAAAAGAACTCATAAATTCTGCATTATAAAAGAAAGAAGAGGAGTCCTCACTACCAAACTACATCATTTTAATCATCAAAATTCTCCGCATGAGTGAAATCTAAAACTTCTGACAATCTTCTTTGAGGTATGTTGTTGAGTTGATGTCTCCCAATACTTGGGACAGGAAAATGAGACCTCATGATGCTAGAGAGAAGAGGAACTTACAGCCAGGAGTTCTGTAGGAGTAGAAGGTCTCTTTAGAGAGGGATATTGATGGCGTGCTCTTGAAAGGCAGGACTGTATTTTTACAGTAAAATGTTTAGGTCCTATGAAAGGGAATTATTTGTCTCAAGGAGTAAAAGATTGAGAATCTCTAGCTGATCACAATGTTCCTTCATCGGAGGGAAATATGAAAATCTCTTTGTTGGTTGAGGTTTTACCTTTTAGATTATGTAATATACATTTCTGTTGTCCTTTAAACTCTCATTCTCTGTCCTTTCTTGTTCTCATCTCCTTCCAGTTATCTGCCATACAGTGAAAACCGTTATTATCATCCCAAATGATTTCCTCCTGCCCTATCCCAATTTTCTTCCTTTCCCCAACCTACAGCTCTTCCCACTTCCCCTCTATTTTGCATTTCCTTTGTACCATGTGTGTATGTTATACAAAACATAGTTTTGTCTTCATTTGCAATTTTTTTTGGCTAATCATTTGGTCTTTTTATGACAAATTAAAAAACCATTGTAGTTCCATAAATGTGCTTTCTCATTTTTAAAGAGATTGTTTGAATCTGGAGATGAGTCACAAAGAAGTGGTATCCGGATATTTGAAATCCATATTTATTTATTTTTATTGACAAGGGGTAAGGGGAACTGGCAGTGTTTGCCGTATACATTCCAGTGACTTTAGATGCAAAGAACTTTCCTTTTGATGCTCTCCCTAGTTTCATTTCAACCTGTGCTTAGGGGGTGCCTGATAATCTGAGTAGACGAGGGGGGTGGGGATTGGGATAAGGATCCACCACGCTCTGCAGCATCTCCACCGTCTTTTGCAGATTCCAATCTGGTCCTCTGTCAACTTGCAGATGTCTCTTCTGCAAATGCCAGCCAGATTTAAACAATGGCTTTCGGCAGAAGGCAGACCACTTCTTACTGTAGAAGAAAAGAGGTAGTGAAATGATTAGCTCATGAGTGGAATGTGAGACATGAGACACTCTTACGTGTGAGGCCAGGGGGTTCCTGTATGAGCACTGCCGTGTGGAGAGAAGAAGCTGGACGGAAGATCTGTTCAGTTGTTCCGTCACCTCCACTGTCCTTCTTTACCCAAGAGCCCAAGTGTGAACAGACTCCTCCCTCCTTTTCTACAGATTCCTGGCATTGCTAACCGATGCTTCAAAGCGAACTTTGGTAAATGTCGCAGTGGCTCAATGAACAAATACGTGTCCACATAAAATTGTGGGAGGGCACCATTCAGCAGGAGTGCTGGGTGGGATCAAAGAATTGTGATCTGGGGACAGAGATTGGGTAGCAGCCCGGGTAGTGTCCTGGTAGGGAGCACAAGTCAGAGGATTTTAAAGCAAAAAGGGAATGCATTGTATACGTTGTTCACAAAGAATTTTTGAGTGGTGTTGGCAGCAGAAAGCTACTTCTGGCTGAATGTGATTGTTCGCTAATGATCTCACTAAGCAAAAATCTCTCACTGTAGCAGGTTGCAGGTGTTTGGGCTGAGTCCTTGGAATACTTGCCGTTTGGCCCATGTCAAAAGTTCATGGCTCCAGGAGTGCAGATGTGCATAAGGCCCACCTCTTCAACAGCCTCCCAGCTCCGTTGTAAAACCCCTTGACATAATTTTTTTTTTAAGATTTTATTTATTTATTTGACAGAGAGAGATCACAAGTAGGCAGAGAGGCAGGCAGAGAGAGAGGAAGGGAAGCAGGCCCTCTGCTGAGCAGAGAGCCCGATGCGGGACTCGATCCCAGGACCCTGAGATCACGACCTGAGCCGAAGGCAGTGGCCCAACCCACTGAGCCACCCAGGCGCCCCCCCTTGACATAATTGACCCCATTTCATTTTCCTTTCACATCTGTGTTCTAAATATACCAGTTTCTTAATTGTTTTACTCCTTTATGTGGATCTGCAACAAGTATTTGCAGAGCATCTTCTACTCAGCAGGCATTTTCCTTTGCACTAATAATAGAACCGTGAAAATGGGGGAAATGTTCTTTATCCTCACAGGATACATCTTCAGGGAATAAATCTGACCATACAAAAACAGGTGGCTAGGATTATCTCAGAAAGTGGTGTTGGGAACAAAATAATACAGTCATCGACCAGATAGAGTCTGCAGGATGCGGCTGACGGAAGGGACAGAGAAAGGCTTCCTGAGGCTGTCGCGTTTGAACGGAGGCCTGAACGATGGGCATGGAAGAGAGGAGCAGATACCCCTTTGAGGGTACTCTAGGCACACGGAACAGCAAGAGCAAGGTCCCTTGCGTAGTTTATTGGAAGAACAGAAAGATCTGTATAGGTTGAGCGTCATGGAGAAAAGTCAGTTTGGTAAGACATGAGAGGAGGTGAGACCGAAGGAGGATCCCGTGTTCCTCGCAGGCCATGGTGAGTTTTCAGGGCCCTGGACCTGATGCTGCAGTCCTCTTGCTCCAGCTCCCTTGACAACTGACACGCTCGTTCTCCGCTACAGTGTTCAGTTTCGCAGCCCCTGGGTGGCTCAGTCGGTTAAGCGTCTGCCTCCCGCTCAGGGGGTGATCCTGGAGTTCAGGCATCGAGCCCCACATCTGGCTCCTTGCTCAGCAGGGGGTCTGCTTCTCCCTCTCCCTCTGCCTTCCCCCCGCAGGCTCTCGCTTACAAATAAATAAATTAAATAAATTAAAATGTTCAGGTTTTTTACCTTTCCTGTCTCCCGTTTCCCTCCTGTCTGTGTGCCTGAAGGGTCAGATGAAGTTTCAGGAAATATCATGTGGTACTAGTTGTGGTGCTGGTCTGTTCTATAGACACATAAGTCCCTTTTGTCACGTTTCAGGCAGCTCAGAAACAAGCAGAAGTTATTTTTTTCTCTCTGTATCTAGGTATGATCTACGTAACTCAATGTACCTTAGTCACTGAGTGTATCAGAAAAAATAATACATTTGTAGACATTCTGGACAGTCCTTTCCCAGTTGTATTGAAAAAGCTGAAAATTTGTCATCATATCCAGACCCTTATTTTCTCCAGATGACTCACCATTTAGCCAAGTTAATTTAGTAGGAAACTCTCTAATGGCAGAGCTGATGACCTGGCACTGCAATCCTCAAATCAAGTGACTGCCCAGGGGAAAAGCCACCTAAGAAAGAGGTAGAAGGAAGACAGTTAAGCGTCAGTCCGTCTCACCTCTGTATTGAGAGTTTGCATAGGGTCAAGAATTTCCCACCCGTGAGGTCCCTGAAGGTCCACTCAGTAATGGATGCGTCCCAACAAATGAGGATTGTTCAGTCATCACGTTACTTTTGTTTGTATTCGCCTGTGAGGCCATTCCTGGCTAAGAGTCGGAGACAATATTTTTAGATTAACCTTTGGTGATGATGTTCCTCTTTGCCATAGCAGAATGACATCTGCAATACACCCAGCTGGTCAAGTAATTTGAATATATATTTGGAAAGGGAGAATTAAAGAGGAAATCAGTATGATCAATGATTTCTGATAAATGTTATTTTAAAAATAGGAAGAGAAGAGTATTACCTTAACCAAATTGAAACTCATCTGAACACAAAAATCCATATAGCATTTCATAATGAAATACTAGCATTAGTCCCCTTAAAATGAGAAGGGAAAGAAGAATGTCCACTGTTGATATATATTAATATAGTTCTGAAATTTCTGGACAACACTAGGAGTCATAAGAAGAAAAGTCAGGGATGACTTGAGCCTACTGCTTTTCCTCTTCTTCTGTTCCTTCTCAAATGCCTTTCGAATTAGGTCTGTTGCATTTTGAAAGAGTCTGTGGGAGTGCCCCAAGCACAAGGTACCATCAGTACATCAAAAACAGAAATTCCTGGAAGATACAAAACAAATACGATCAGATTGAAAGATTTAGGCTTTTGGCTACCATTGCAAGTCAGATACTCTCAAGGGCCTGCCATTATAGAATGAAGGGGTCATAGAGAATATCTCTGAAATAGTGCTCTTCTTGAAAGTGGTGGGGTAGTTTCCGAGACTACTCACTCCCTAGAGGACAAGTCTGGGAACTGAAGCTTACGCAGCGAGCCCTCTAGATTGGTTGGCTGGCTGGGCTAGGATGCGGACATAAACCCCGAGGAGGTTCCACAACGGAAGCTTTAGATGGTAACTGACACCGTCTCAGTTTAGACATGTAGGAGACTGGCAGACTAAGGATAAGCCATGGCTTCACTGTGACAAATCATCAGGAAGATAAGGCACTATGAGCTAAAGCTAATGAAATAAACAACGTATTGGTACCCTCAAGGACTAAAGGTATTGGCATTGCCAATGTGACAAACAATTAAACATCTGTGTATCAAATTGTTTAAAGAAATAAAACCTATTATCACAAAGCTGCACAAACAAGGAAACAATATTGATAATAGAATTAGTGGGCAGGTTTAGACATGAAAAAATTTTTTGAAAAATTTTAATATAAGGTATTAAAGACCAATTATTAGACAAGAAAATTGTGAACAAAGAGATACATCTGAATTATTTACCCAGAACTTAGCACGAAGACACAAGTTTCACATTTATTCCAGGACAAGAGAGGAATGAGAGGAGGCAGTGCTTAAAGAGATTCTCCAGAAATGATGGAAAAAATACAGATCCACAGAGTCAAGATAAAAAAGCATTCCTTACAGATAATATAAAAGAAATTCACATTGTGATAAAACAAAACAAATGCTAAATCATAAAAACATTAACAAAGGACAATAATTTGAAATACTAATTTAAAAGTAATAAATAAAAATAAATAATAAATAATAAATCTAAAAATTTAATAATTAAGTTATGGCAGAAGAGTGAAAGCCAAAAAGAATAGCTTGTGAGAGGAAATTACTGCTGGTGTAGAATTGGGAACTCTGTAATGCCTTCTTTCCAGAAGAAGGATAACATTTACAAATGACTGAAATGATTTACCACCAAGATTTCTACAGCAAAGGAAATCCTAAAGGACGTACAGCGTGAGGAAAGAATGTAACACAGGAAGGTGGCCTGAGAATCAAAGCAGAATTCTAGTAAATACCAGTAAGTTGATGATAGCAATAATAATGCTCTCCAACGGATGAGGTGTGAAGAAGAACAGACCAAACATGACAGACACGCAGCTAACGTTGTTCTCAGTGGTGGAGTTTGAAGGCTTTCCCTCTAGGTCAGAAAAAAAGCAAGTGTTTTCCACTGTCAGCGCTCCTGTTCAACATAGGACCGGAAGTCCTAGCGAGAGCAGTCAGGCAAGGAAAAAAAAAAAAAGGTGTCTAGTTGGAAATGAAGAAGTAAAATTGCCTCTGTTTGCAGATGACATGATTAACTCAGAATGGATTAAAGACTTCAGTGTAAGACCCAGAGCTACGAGAGTCCTAGAATAGGAAAAAATTGCCTTGACATTGGTCTTGGCAATGATTATTTGAAAGACACCAAAAGCACAGGCCACAAAAGCAAAAATAGGTGAGTGGGACTTTAGCAAACTGAAAAGCTCCTGCTCCTGCACAGCTGAAGGAGTGATCAGCAAGATGAAGAGGGAGTCTACAGAATGTGAGAAAATATTTACAAACCATATATTTGTTAAGTGGTTGATGTCCAGAATACACAAGGAACCCTCACAACTCAAAAGTAAAACAAAACAAAACAAAACAGAAAAAAACTTCTAACAAGCCCATTAAAATATGGGCTTGACAAGATTCTTCTCAGAGTAGACTGCCCAATAGCCGGCAAGTACGAGAAAATGTGCCCAACATGACTCAGCATCAGGGACAGGCAAATCACAACCACAGTGAGACAGCACCTCACACCCGTCAGAACAGCTGCCACCACCAAGACAGAGAAGAAATCCTACAGGATTGTGGAGAAAGGGGCTCTCTGATGGGCTGTTGGTGGGAATGTAAACTGGAGAGTAAATATGGAAAGTCCTCAAATAATTAAAAATTAAAGCTATAATTAAAAATAGAACTGCTGTGTGACCCAGCAGTCCTGCTTTTGAGTGCATATCTGAAGGAGCTGAAGTCACTATCTCGAAGAGACACCTGCATTCTCCTGTCACTGCAGCCTGAGTCAGGATAGCCAGAAAATGGAACCATCCAAGAGTCCATCAACAGAGGACAGATGAGGAAGCTGTGACGTTTGTAACAACGGACCGTAACTCAGCCATGCAGAAAAGAAATCCCGCCGTGCGCGACCACATGGGTGGACTGCAATGGCCTTGTGCTGTGTGAAATGAGGGAAGGCAAACACTGTACGATTTCTCTTATATGTAGAGTCCACTGATATCGAACTCGTAGAAACAGAAAATGGAATGGTGCTGCGAGGGGCTTAGAGGTGGGGAAACGGGGAAATGGTGGCCCGAGTGTACAAACCAAATTACGAGATGAGTAAGTTCTGCGGAGGTGGTGTACAGCACAATGACTCCAGGTGACGATTCTGTATTGTGTCCTTGGACATGGTTAGGAGAGTAGAGATGCAGTGTTCTCACCGTAACAACAACAAAATGGTAATCATGTGGGGTAAAGGACGTATTAACCTATCTTGTTTCCTAATATATACGTGAATAATCATCACCTTGTTCGTCTTAACCCCACACAATGCTCTGTGTCAGTGGCATCTCAATAAATGTGGAAAATAAAAACAATAAAGGGCAGGAGACCCACAGGGGCCTGCCTGTGTGGACAGCACGAGGAATCAGCTGCTGCTGGAGCCAAGAGGGAAAAAGCCGACCTCAGACAAATTTTTAAGATCTGAGTGTGGGCTTTGGTAGCACAAATCCTAGTATCACTGGGTCCCAGACATGCTGGACTCACTCTTTTTTCCTGCCCTTCCACTGAAGGTTTTCAAGAGAGATTGGGTAAAGAGCAAGAAGAATCACCTGTCACCTGTTTGGGGACAGGCAGGAAGGGGCTCCTGAAGTCTGAGCCTGAGCGGGGGACTTGCGGTCTCGCCCTATCCCAGGCAGCAGCGGAGGTGCGTGGGGGCGGGGGAGCTGGGAAAGTCCACCGTGCTCCAGCCGCACGTGCACCGGCAGGAGGCCCCGTGAAGGCGGACGCAGGCCGGGGCAGGGGAGCTGGAGGAGACTCTGTAGCTACTCTGGCCTTTCACTGAGGAGAGCCGCTGCCATCTGAGGCCACACGGGCGGGCCGGAGCAATACTTCCGAAGGTCACAAGAGCCCAGAGCGGCTCCCCAGGGTGCAGGCGCGGTGCACTGTGAAGGGGGCAGCTGTGTGGGCGGAAATCAGGAGTTCGGATTTGGATATACTACCTTGAACTCAAACACCCAAACTGAGACCTCAATTGTCACTGGATGCTCATTGCAAGTCCGGAGCTGAGCAGAGGTCCGGGGAGTGTTTAAAAGGGCGCGGCTGGCCCCAAGGAGCAGGTGGAGAGAAGGAAGAGAAGTCGAGGCAACGAGCCCCAGCCCCGGGGCTCCCCAGTACGGAGAGCATTAGGGGAAGGCGGGGAGAGGGTCCAGGGAGCGCGCTGCGCTGGGAGCGGAGTGATGAAGGCACAGGAGGAGGAGGAGAGCGACCGGCTGCTGTGGGTCTGGTGCTGAGCCGGCCAAGGTCGCAGCGGTTGGCGACACTTGGATGCAGCCACGTGCAGATCCTGGGTGACTGAAGCCACAGCTTTGGTAGCTGGCAGAGGAGTCGGGAGGGTGCCTGCTCGGGACATTGTTAAGGATTCCGAGAGAAGAACCGGAGTGAAAAATACGGGGGATGATTTTGAGGAGTTTCACAGCCAGATGGAGCAAAGAAAGGGGGTAGCGCTGGAAGAAGAGCGGAAAAAAAAAAAAAAGTTTTTCCTTAAAATCAAAGAAACAGCAGCATGTCTGTAAGCTAGTGTAATAATCCAGTAGAAAGAACATGGATGATAGGATGAAGAGGGAAGAATTGTTGCTAAGAAATTCCTAGATGCGGTGTGAAAATTCCTAACACCCTCTATTTTCTCTGAGTCTCTGCAGCATCTGTTGTGATTTCAAACCTGCTCTTTCCTGAGATGGTTATTTTAAGTGTGTCTCGTTTTTTCTTGATTGTTGTCCCTGGATTATTATAAAATGTATTAATTACTATTTAAAATACCAACTTTTTCTCTTGTCTTTTATATATTTGTGTCTCTTTCATTTGTTTCTCTAAATTCTAACTTACCTCCATCTCTCAGTTTTGACATGCAGCTTATTTTAGTATGATTCATTTGCTAATTTTCATTTTGATGTTTCCTTTGATGTATGCCTACTGCAGAAGTATATTTCTGCATTTCCAAAAATTTATAATTTTGTTAATAATTTCTGACTTAAATGAATTAGGTTCAAAGACTTTTTTCTCCAATTTTGCAAAAAATTTTTTTCTGGCTTTATTGAGATAGAATTGTCATGGAACATTAAGTTTGAAGCATGCAATGTGTTGATTTAATACACTAATAATTTTGATTTTCTGAAATTTTGGTAGCTGCTTTATGATTGTGTGTGGCCATTTTTATAAATGCTTTGGCTGTACTTAGAAATTTGCATTCCGTAGTTGGATGTAGTGCATTAAGTTTCTTTCTGAGAGATCCGAGAGAAAGATCAGTTCCATCTCCTTGGTTTGTAGATGGCCGTCTTCGCACGCCTCCACACTGTGTTCCCTCCTTTTTTTTTTTTTTTTTTAAAGATTTTATTTATTCGATAGACAGATCACAAGTAGGCAGAGAGGCAGGCAGAGAGAGAGGGGGGAAGCAGGCTCCCTGCTGAGCAGAGAACCCGATGTGGGGCTCGATCCCAGGACCCTGAGATCACGACCCGAGCCGAAGGCAGCGGCTTAACCCACTGAGCCACCCAGGCGCCCCACTGTGTTCCCTCCTTATATGCCTGTGTCCAAATCTCCTCCTCTTAGAAAGACACCAGTCCTATTAGGTTAGGTCCCACCCTGATGACTCCCATTTTAACGTAGTCACCAGTGTCAAACCCCAGTGTACAAATATGGTCACTTCTGACGTACTGAATCTTGGGATTTGATATATGCATTTTTGGAACAACACAATTTAGCCCATAACACCCTCCTTTCCTTCTAACCTTTCTGAATGCTTTCATTTTAGGTGGTTTTTGGTTTGTTGTTGTTGTTGTTTAGGTTTGGTTTGGTTTTGATTTTGGGTTTTTTTTTTTTTTAATACCATACAGTTGAGTTTAGTTGTTTCTTTTTCTTAAGTGCTAATTATTCTTTTTTTTTTTTAAAGATTTTATTTATTTATTTGACAGAGAGAGATCACAAGCAGGCAGAGAGGCAGACAGAGAGAGAGGAGGAAGCAGGCTCTCCGCTGAGCAGAGAGCCCGATGCGGGGCTCGATCCCAGGACTCTGAGACCATGACCTGAGCTGAAGGCAGCGGCTTAACCCACTGAGCCACCCAGGAGCCCCAGTGCTAATTATTCTTGATTTGAAGTAGAAAATTAACCTACTTGCATTTTAATGTTGTCACTAATGTAGTTGGGCTTAATTCTGCCATCTTACTTTGCTTTCTGTTTGCCAAGTCTCTGCTTCTTTTCTCTCTCTGTTTCTCCCTTCTACTGGATTATTTTTAATCATCTCATTTTTTCCCTACTAGTTGGGAAATTAAAGCTTTGTTCCCATTCTTTTTAAAAATTTATTTATTTGACAGTGTTGAGAGAGGAAACACAAGCAGGGGGAGTGGGAATGGGAGAAGCAGGCTTCCCAATGAGCAGAGAGCCCAATGTGGGGCTCAGTCCCAGGACCCCAGGATCATGACCTGAGCCGAAGGCAGACACTAAACCAGCTGAGCCACCCAGGTGCCCCCTTTGTTCCCATTCTTGTAGTAGTTCTCATAGAATTAAAACACATGTTCTTAATGTATTAATGTAACAAAGTCTAAAATTAATCAAAATATTTATCCTTATATAATACAATGACTTTACATCTTTGTCATCATCATTTAACGCCTCTCAGTTATTTGCTTTTTTCGTCAAGTATTTTAATTTTACATCTATTTTTAATCCTTGCCACTTTCAGACGCTTGATGGGTTTCTAAATTGGTTTATCCAAGTCTGAGAAAAGTGTATTTTTACCTAGCAAAGCTGAAGATTCATATTGTAAGACTCCATTCTATCCCTAAGATGGCGCTCCAGGGAAACTCAGACATATGTGAGAGGAGTTTTATAGTAAGATTATTTATAATAGCCAGCAACCAGAAAAACATGAAACTTCCACCATCATTACAATACATTACAACAGGAATGTGTCATTCCTGTCATTCCTGTTGTATCAACTGCAAATAGGAGTAGTCAAATACTTTTCATTTCCGGTTCTTCTATATCATTCATTTTCTTGTCTTATTGACTTGCCATTCTACTTTATAATAATTCAGAACATTTTTATATATAAACAGGCCATTATTTATTTAACTGTGCTTTCATTGATGGAAATCAGGTAGGTAATCTCCAGTCTTTTTTTTTTTTAAGATTTTATTTATTTACTTGAGAGAGAGACAGTGAGAGAGAGCATGAGCGAGGAGAAGGTCAGAGGGAGAAGCAGACTCCCCATGGAGCTGGGAGTCCGATGCGGGACTCGATCCCGGGACTCCAGGATCATGACCTGAGCCGAAGGCAGTCATCCAACCAACTGAGCCACCGAGGCGCCCCGGTAATCTCCATTCTTTTATCTTTACATATACTCCAGTGATGATTAACATTATACACATGCTACTGAGCATAATGGATGAAGAAGGTCTATAAGATACATTCCCATAGGAATGAACTGGTGGGTCTAGGAATTAAAAATTTTTTTGTTGCCTGTTCATCTTTCATGATATTAAAAAAATGTTTGTTTAGATTCTAGTGCTGTTAACTTTTCATTACTCCTCTTTTTAAATGAGATGATTTTTTCCTGGACCAAAAGGCTTGTGTAGGGTATGAGCCAGGAGTTACTTTTAATAACCAATATCTTAAATTAATCATGTTAACTCTTACTTTTATTCAGACCAGTGGAGATAAGCCAGATACATGGCTATTCGCAAGATAATGTCTCTGTTCCCTTTCCAGATTCACCAGTAGATTATGTGCTGTATCTATAACTTGTTTACACCATTCTTGGTTTGGTCTGAATTATCTGTCAAGTCCACTGCTGACCCCTGGGATGTGCCCCTGAATCACCCATGAACTCTGCTCTTGTTTTGCAAAGGCATGTTTTTGAGTTTGTTTTTAGGGTGTGCCCCTTATCTTCCAGAAGTATTCTCTGCTAGAAACTCCTGAACTGTGATGTCAGGTGCCTCTGGTTTCACATTCCATCGATACGCTAGTTTACTTGAAGATGCGATTTTCAGTTCTTTTTCTCACTCGTGTTGCTTTTGGATGATTTCTAAACGAAAATGGTAGAAATGCTGAAAGTCGTCTTATAGGCTCCTTTCATTAGAATGTTTGTCTTACAGCCTCTCAAGCACCACCAAAAGGTCCTGTATTTATTCTTAGAATATAAAACTGTCATTTCCAGGCTATCTTCAGTTTCTTCTTTCGTTTTATAGATACTCTCTTTAAAGGACTGGGAAATGACAAGATGGGTCACAACTCTTGTTAGCCTCATATGGAATAACATAACACAACACAAAACAAAAACTATCCACACTCTCTTTCTTGCTACACATTATTTATTGAGCTTGTATGTTTGACCAGACACTACGTATTTCATTCCTGATTGAACTGCTAGCATGAACCACAGTTTCTTCCAAATAAGATTTCGTTTTCTCACTGATAAACTTGGCATTCAAAATCATGGTCTTGGGAGGCCTGGGTGGTTCCGTTGGTTAAGTGGCTGCCTCATGTCTCAAGTCATGATCCCAGCATCCTGGGATCGAGTCCCACATCGGGCTCCTTGCTCAGCAGGGAGCCTGCTTCCCCCTCTGCCTCTGCCTGCCTCTGCCTGCCTGTGCTCGCGCTCTCACTCTTTCTCTCTCTGACAAAGAAATAAATGAAATCTTTAAAAAAACAAAACAAAACACAAAAAAACCCAAATCATGGTCTTTGGGTTGCCCATAAGGACTCAAGAACTGTTGGCAAAGGGAAGGCGGGAGACTGATTCACTGTCACGGGTAGGGGACTGATGGCTGCGGGCAGTGAGGCCGTCCAGCTTCCACCTCGGTTTATTTCAGTGAAAACTCACGACCTCCGCATCTCCTTCATCCCCAGCTCTTGGTGACCGCTGTTTACCTCGGTGCTTACTGAGTCACATGGAAGTGAGCTCGTGCAGCATTTCCCTTTCTGTGTTGGACTTACGTCATTTCGCGTCGTCCTCAGGTTCTTCCATGTTGTTACGAATATGTATGTAAGTCAAATCTCATGTTATATACCTTAAATATACCCAATTTTGATTTGTCAATCATACCCAGTAAAGCTGGGGAAAACTTCTGAAAATAAACAATGACCTTATTTTAGTTCCAACTTTATCGAATCTTTGGGTGGCATGTGATTTCTTGAAAGTCTTACTACTGTTAGTTGACTTGGTTTGATGCTTTTCAACTCAATGTTTTGCTTAAATCACTGAGACTCCTAGCAACTTTTCTGCATTTGCTCAGTATGTGTGGCATTTTTTTCCTGGTTCTGTCGATGGTATTTTCTTCCTTTTTCTTCTCCAGTTCCCTCTTAGCCTCTCACCGCCTTACTTCCATTTTCTCTATTTTGCTTTCTCTTTTCATGCTACTGGCTTCCTGTAAGCATTCCCTGGAAGTCCTGAAGCTTTAGACACGTACTACTGAACAATGACATGGCTCCTGCACTGATTTCTTTTTTTTTTTTTTAAGATTTTGTTTATTTATTTATTTGACAGACAGAGATCACAAGTAGGCAGAGAGGCAGGCAGAGAGAGAGGAGGAAGCAGGCTTTCTGCCGAGTAGAGAGCCTGATGTGGGGCTCGATCCCAGGACTCTGGGATCATGACCTGAGCCGAAGGCAGAGGCTTTAACCCACTGAGCCACCCAGGCGCCCCCTCCTGCACTGATTTCTTATCTGAATATCGGGCCCATATTTTCAGTGCTACACACTTGCACCTGACAGATGCACAGGTCCCTAAAATTCAAGATCTTGAAACTGGCCCTGATTTTGTCCTTGTCTGAAATCTCAAAAATAAAAAAAATAAAAGACATAAAAATAAGAACAAATATTCTCCTTACTACATTTTCTTTCTGGGTTAATGCCCTTTGACTTTATTCAGGAACCTAAGCATTGCCATCCCAGTGCACTCATTTGTGCATTGACTGTAGTCAGTTACAGCTCTTCCACATGCCTTTCAGGTGTCCCTCTCTTCTCTGAGTTACTGCTTAGTCACACTCTCTTGTAGGCAAAGTCCCGTGATCATGCCCTTTCAGGCTTCCCCGTCTTCTTCGTTGCTTCAAGAGATGTTTCTAAATGCAGATGAGTTTGTCCATTCCATTTTCAGAGCCAGCCAGTACATGGCGAGCTTCTCCTCCCTCAGCATGTGCCCTCAGGATCCTCTGTGGGCTGCCTCTGAGTCTCTCTGCCAGCCCCAGGCACGAGCCCCCCACCTCAATGTGCTGCATGCTGAGCCTTTCATTCCCTATGACTGTCACAGCTTGGTGTCTTTACTCATGTCCGTTCACGTGTCTAAAGCCCCTTCCAATTCTCAGATTCACTTAGCAAATCATCCTTCATTTACAAGCGATACAATCATGATTTCTTTTATAAAATCAGTCTTAACGTGGGCTTTTTTGTACCTTGAGTAATCTCACAGAAAGAATTTGATCTCTTCCTCTATAACCCCAAGCCCCCAAGCATCCATGCTTTAACTTCACTTATTTTGATATAATCATTCAGTTCTCTGTCTCCTCCCATAAAACTTTCAAATCCTTACGCGTAGTAATATGGCTCACTTGTCTTTTAGGTCTAAAGCTCAGAAAAGTGCCTGGAAGATAATATATGTTGAATATAATATGACAGTATGTGAATCACATGGAAGGTTAACGTTGGAAGCTCCATTAAAACAGGAAATCCTTCTCTATTTTAGTCATGACCAAAGCCATAGTCAGGGCATGAGATAGTCTTTGTTGACATTACTACCCAATATGAAGTTTAGGACAGTGCCCGGCAGTTAGTATGTTCCAAACAATTCCTCTTTCGTGACGAAAGAAAGTATACAAATATAAAGATTATTTCATCTAGTAAGTGTTTTCGTAACATACGTGGTCCAGATGACCCCAGCGCTTCTTGTGTGACCACAGACTATTTAAACTCCTTCTCCATAGTTGATTACCAAATACTCAAGCAGGCCCCTTGCCCTGTGCAAAGCCTGTCACAGTGCTCGATCTTATAACCCCGAGCCCAGTTAAACTGAGAGTCAGATGCTTAACTGACTGAGCCACCAAGGTGCCCAAACCTGGTAACTCTGAAATACCATCTTAGCTCTGAGGATTCGTGATCGCAGAGCGTCTTCTTTGTTTTACTGTCCTGGTTTCCCTGCTCAACCGCTTTCTTCCTATGTGGCTCACGCACGAGTATTCCAAAGTGTGTGTGCCTCCTACTTGTTTCATTATTCAAGGCTATTTATGCTTTGGTACCTACTCTGTGTGATTGTCATTTGTCATAAGAATCCCTTCCTAGGGGCGCCTGGGTGGTTCAGTGGGTTAAAGCCTCTGCCTTTGGCTCAGGTCAGGATCCCATAGTCCTGGGATCGAGCCCCACATCGGGCTCTCTGCTCCATGGGGAGCCTGCTTCCTCCTCTCTCTCAGCCTGCCTCTCTGCCTGCGTGTGATCTCTGTCTGTCAAATAAATAAATAAAATCTTAAAAAAAAAAAAAAAGAATCCCTTCTTAGAATATGGAGCAGCCCGTGGTCTTCTCAGTAATCCTTCCCTGGGGACTGTAATGCTCTTTCTGAAACCCCCTTCTGAGTCTGTGCCATTTATATGGGGTGACCTTGTGGCCAGTTTTGCTGGGGCAGTTCTGACTTATGCCTGCTGTTGTGGTGGTTACAACAGTGCTCCATTTACCTACTTTCCTGAAGCCTCTATTTGGGAAGAAAAAACAAAAAAAGCCATATGTTCATCCTACTTTTACAACTATGGACATCCCTGTCCCGGAATGAGAGCTGTGTCACGTTACGCAGTACTGCTCTCTAAATTCCTCTGGGAGCCGAATACTTCTATGGCAGCTTCCCTAAGACATGCTCTTTGCGCTGGCTCCTGTTGGTGGGATTCCATCCGTCTCGTCCTCTGACCTGGTGAATAGGTACCATGGTGGATGCCACTGTGACCCAGTCCTTTAAGACCTGCCTGTCTGCAAGCCCATGGTCATGCTTTACCAGTGCACCCCAAGGCACAAGGTAAGGATGAAGCAGAAGAGATCGCATCAGGCAGAGGGTATAATGGCAAAGGCATGACCTCTTCCCTATTTTACCCCTTTGTGACCCCCGTGAAGCTGCTGATTTCAGGGTGAGGAATCCAGGCTCTGGTCTGACCTGCCGGGTGGGCTTCCGATGGCAGACGCTGGCAGCCAGCCAGCACCTTACCTGGTGAGAAGAGGGGCAGGCAGAGGAGCAGGAAGAGAAGTCCGCGGAGTCTCATGGCCGAACGGCCCGCGAAGACGAGGGCCATCGGCTGTGTGGAGCCTGGGGTTCCCGAGCGCGGCAGCCCCGGCCTATTTATGACGCTCCCGGGCCTGTGGTTTGCTCTTGGTTAGTGGAGCCTAGCGAGGAGGGCATAAGCCGGTCTCCCACAGGAAATGTCCGGGCCAAAGTACTCGGAGGCGGTGGTCACTCACGGATGAGGAGGCAGGAGTCCCGCCGCCTGTCCCGGGCCGTCCTCGCTGCCCGCCGCCTCTCCCCGGTGCGCGGGGACCGGGCTCGGGGCTGTGGATCTGCGGCGCGGCGGGGGCGCGGCGGACCCGGCGGTCAGGGAGCGGGATGGAGACGTGCGTGTAGGCTGCAGGCGCGTGGCGGACACAGCCCGAAGACGTGGTCGTTCCTTTCCGGCTTGTTTCTGCGAGGCGTGGGCGCGGGAAGGGTCGCCAGGGTGTCGGGGAGGCTTCACCGCAAGGATGGTGCCGAGCGCGCTGCGCAAGAGTGTGGTGCTTCCTCGTTACAGCAACACTGTTCCGGGGACAGCACCTTTTCTTTTCTTTTTTCTTTTTTTTTAGATTTTGTGGTCTTTTTAATAGATTTTTATTATTTCTTTAAATGTTGATGTTATCATTAAAACCTGGCATGTAGAAAACACTGAAAAGTATGAAAAAATTAAATTGCTTGGAATCCTGTGACTGAAATTCAATCATAGCGAAAGACTTGGGGGAACTTTTCCCAGGATAGATGTCCTTTGCCATCTCGGCAGAATAAGCTTTACGATAATTGTACTTTGTTTTAACCAAAATTGCACTCTCTGGCTGAAAGTCTCCTCTGTTGGGTGTGATCATCAGCTTCTGGGACGGTCCCAGTTGATCCCTGAGTCCTTTTGTGTTCATGCCTTTGTGCAACTCCTTTCCTTAGAAGAGACAGGACCTGTGGACAGGCGACAGCAGGTGGGGGAGATGTGACTTTCTAGAGTGGGTTATAAAAAGACCATTTTTTCCCATCTTGGGCACCTTCCAAGCCCTCTCACTGGCTTACTCAGTTACTCTGAGTAAAGCCAGCTGCCTTGTTCTGAGCTGCCTTATGGAAAGGGACCAGTGACTAGCTGTTAGCTAATGAAGACCTGAGGCCTGTCAGCAGTGACGTGGGTGAGCTCAGGTGTGCATTCCCCTCTCCACCCATAGCCCAACCTTCAGAGGAACCTCTAATCCAGACCAAAAGCTGCACAGCGACCTCCTCAGAGCCCCCAAGCCCGAGGCACTGACCTGCGCCTCACCATACAAATTGTTTAGATAGTAAATGCTCATCATTTTAGGTTGGAAAGTTTGGAGTAATATGTCCTACAACAGTAACTAGCCAGTAATACAAGTACACATCTGTCCTCTAGCAAAACTGCTTCCGTGGGGCACGAGTTCAGGTGTGAGGACACCCGCGGTGGCAGAGCTGCGTTTCGGGGCTCTTCAGGCCACGGGCTGAAGGGGTGAAGGTATACATGTATGTAAAATCACCGAACAAATGATCCTGTACCCCTTGCACACACTTACACATCTGAGTTTGTATGTGCACATGTGTGTATGAGAGAGAGATGGGATGGGGGGGAGAGAGAGAGAATAAAGAAATATCATGAAAAAAATCATTGGTTCAGCATTATTCCTAGTTATAAACAAACACTTGATGTTTCTTTTTTCAACTTTATGCTCATTGTTGAAAGAAGGAAGATCAATGAATACTTGCGGATAAAGCTGTAAGAGACACTGTAGATTCTGGGAGAAAATAATCAGTTCTCTTGGCAGTAACCATGATGAGGAAGTGAGCACAAACCATTACAAGGCTCCGTTACAAATTCCATCCCCAGTCCTCAGGAGTTATCAGATGACGGTGAAAGACACTAACAAGGGTCTACCTAGAGCTCTGCTTTGTTTCCTCTCTTTGCTTCACTCTGAGCTTCAGACGGCTCACAGTTCGTGGCCATCTGATTCCGAGCTCTGAGCGCCAGAAAGAAAAGGCTGTCCACCACGTCTGTGGATTTGAGCCCGGGGGAATCTCTCGCATTTTCTGATTCACTCCCAGTGTGGCTGTTTCTCTTTTGCTCAATTCCCCCTGCCCCAACCCATTGATGATCACTTCTCATCTCCCTCCTCCCCCACCAAACCTCACTCAATCAGCCATACCACGGCCTATTTAAAAATATCGTCTGCTTGTTTTTTGTTATTTTGCTAAATGTTAGTTTCACTCATTCTGTACCTTTACTATATCACTTTATTCTTTATTTATACCCCAACACTGCTGATTGCTGTGTAGAAGGAAACATAATTCCTGTAAGATTTTGTTGTGTACTGTTATGTATTTGGACCTACTAGTGTGTTACATGGTAAATAATGAAACTGACTTTTTAAGTGCTTTTTTTATACTAAAATACTTGGTGGATATTTAAATAGATATCTAAGAGTTTTTTAGGAATGGTCTTTTGTTAGTGGAGTAGTGTGAAACATGAAAATTGTTTCTGTGGGTACACTAGGGAACATAGTCATTGCCAGATTTATCCTTCCATTTAGTTGAATGGAATTGTACATTTTACATTATTTTTCATAATAATCCTATATACTATGTGGGAATGTTAGTTTCACTGCTAGGTAAACCAGTATAAGGAGGACCTTCATTATTAGTTCCTTTCTGGTTATTAAGGACACTTTTGAATTATTTTTTGCTTTCTTACCTTTGTTTTCATTTTGTTACTGAATTCCAGTTACATTGCGCGATCAGCAAATGTACTAGTCTCTGTTGTTTGCACTTCGGATGATTGAGGATCTTGGATCAGTTCTTCTTTGTGTCCCACAGAAAAGAGAAATTGCATTGTATCTCCCTTTATAATTCTTCAAATGGGACACAGGTCTTCCAGATTTTACTCTACAAATTGTTGTTTTAGATCCTCTAGAGTCTGAATGTGTTTTTCACCCACTTGCTCTGTCAGTTGTGAGTGACGAAGTGTGGTCTTCATTACGCCTTGTCACTGCATCCATTAGGTAACGGGGCCTGTCTGTCCCTGCAGGTTTATAGGATGATAGCGCGGTAGCCAAAGCCACGAAGGTAGAATCATGTCAGTCGGGACTCAGTAGACTAGGATGTACTAGTGCTTTGAACAAATTTAAAACCGGATTTGATACACGGGTAATGAAGGGCTCAAGGGAGTGTTGGGTTACCCAGAGATAATTGCCGGCAGCAGGTGCCACATCTCAGGAGGCAATGAAGTGGAAGAGACCAGAAGCCTGCAGAGGGGTCCCCTGGTTGTCAGGCCTCTGAGGAGGGGCACGCTGCCCAGCCGGTGTGGGTACGCCTGGAGTGCCCAGGAGAGATTCAGCGTCAACCCTCAGACCTATGCAGAAGGTCAGGAACTAGTCACCGATGTCTCTGTGAGGCTGTGATGACATTGGTCTAGTAGAGCCCTAGGAAAGGGGACGCTGCGGCTGGCTGCTGCTGTGGTGGTAACGGTGATGGGAGCAAAAGTGAGGAAGGAAGCCTCTTCTGCTCTTCTCCGAACTGCAAATTCCAGCCCAAGGTTTGTGGTGACCTAATTGGAAGCAGGTCAGCGAAGGAGTCTGGGAAGTGTAGTTTGCTCAGTCCCTGTCCCACCCAGCGTCGCCCAGAGGAGAGGGACATAGGAACAAAGTGGCCACAATGGTCTACATTTGGAACAGTCAGAATTTTCTTGGACGTGCAAACGCTTTATGTGATTGTTATAAATCTGTTTATAATTTCTTTGACAGATTTTAAGTCATTTAGGGAAACTAAGTTCCATGGCAGTATACAAAGACTCCATATGGAACTGGGAATGAATTCATCAGATTTGTTTGGAAAAATCAGACCTGGTGCTAATCGGGCCAGGAATTGGTCAGGCGTAGGAAAAGATGGAGAAACAAAAACAAGAGAGAAAGAGTCTGTAAGAATAAAAAATATCAGTAATTATGCTGAGGGTCCAAAAGTTACTTCCATGTGCTGCGTGTCCACGGATTAAAGCCACCACGTCAAGGAGAGCGGGGGTGGCAGTTGGGGGGGGGGGCTCATGCCTATGTACAGGTGCTCTGGGCTCCCTTCGGGAGGCTGCAGCATGTTCTTGAGGCAGAACATTTACCCACTTCTGCTCTTCTGGTTCCTAGCTCCGTGTCAAAGCCTAGAGCAGTCTTTTAACCAGCGCTGCCAGCATTGGCAGCAGACAGTTCTCTGTTTTCATGGTCGTTCCCGTCCACTGAAGGGTGCTGCTACCATCCCCGGCCCCCAGACATTAGACAGCGGAGGCGCATTCTAGAAGCCGGAACTAAAGCGTCTCCAGACATTGCCAGTTATGTGCCAGGGGCAAAACCTCCTCCCGTTGAGAACTCCAGGTTCTGGGTTCACCTGGGTGGCTCAGTTGGTTAAGTGTCTGCTTTCCACTCAGGTCATGATCCCAGGGTCCTGGGATCGAGTCCCGCATCGGGCTCCCTGCTCAGCAGGGAGCCTGCTTCACCCTCTGTTCCTCCCCCTGCTCTTGTGCTCTCTCACACTCCCTCTCTCTCTCAAATAAATAAAATCTTAAAAAATAACAAAAAACAAAAAAACCCTCTGGTTAATGGCATCTAAATCCTGACGCACGGTCTGCTTTCCTCTGGCTTTTTGGACCAGTTCTTAGGACTGAGGTTTAACTCTAGGATTACGAGGCTGCAGCTGACTTTGAATGAACCCAGGAAGAAATGAAGGTTCTGTGACTGTATCGGAGCAGGGCCAGATGGGATTCTGTCTCTGCCGCCCAGTATCAGCGCTCAGGGCTTTTAACGTTGGGTTGTGAGAGAGGAAGAGGTAGGTTTTCTGCGTGACTGGCCTTCCTCCAGGTTTTCATCTGCCCCTGCCGTTGTGCCGGGCCTCCAAGGTACAGGGAAGTTATGGGGGTGGAAGCTGTGGTTAGTCGGGAAGGCCATGTTCTGGTGGAGAAATACAGCAGATTCTTAATAAATGAATTCCAGCATGTCACGCTTATTTAATGAAACAAAGGCACAGTTATTAGAAGGTAGATAAAGGGAGCACCAAAACCCTAAGACAGGAACAGAGATATTATTTGTTTTGTTTTAAGTTGGAATTATTGAGATGTATCTTATATGCAGTGAAATTTTATTCATTAAAATTCCTTTCTTCCTTCCTTCCTCCCTCTCTCCAGAGGGAGAGAGAATTTAGTGTACATTTCTGTGAGTTTTGAAAAATGCATGTGTTTGGGTAGCCAACATCACAGACATGCACAGAACAGCTCCCTTACCTCCAGAAGTTTCATCACGTCCTTGTGCTCCGGCGCCCAGCCACCGACAGCCCCTTGGCCATTTAGTTTTGCCTTTTTTTATTTCTTAGGTGAATTTTGATAGTTTTCTTTGAAGGAATTTACCCTTTTTCATCAGAGTTGTTGAATATAATGACATAAAGCTGTACCTTAGAAGACCTGCTAATTGACCTGAGATCTGCAAGATCTGGTTCCTTTCTTTCATTACTGATACTGGTCGTTCGTGTTCGATTCCTCCACTGACTCTGTCTCTCATACCAGCCTGTAAGGGGTTGTACCTTTCATTCCTCTTTCCAAAGAACCAACTTTTGATCTCATCTTTCCTCCCTATTAATCTTCTGTTTAATTAATTTCTCTTATTATCTTTATTAATCTCCTGCTTTTCTTTTTTAAAAGATTTTATTTATTTGAGATAGAGAAAGCATAGAGAGAGAGTACAGGTGAGGGTCAGAGAAGCAGGCTCCCTGTTGAGCAGGGACCCTGATGTGGGGCTCGATCCCCAGACCCTGGGATCACGACCTGAGACGAAGGCAGACGCTTAACCAACTGAGCCACCCAGGAGCCCCAATCTCCTGACTCTCTTGTTTTAGATTTAATTTGCTCTTCTTTGACAATATTAGCATATAGAGACTATAAATTTATTTCAGAATGCTAATTTAGCTTTATTCCACACATTCTGATACGATGTTTTCTCTTTTTTATTCGATTCCAAATGCTCACTCACTTTTTTTTTAAAAGATTTTTATTTATTTATTTGACAGAGATCACAAGCAGGCAGAGAGGCAGGCAGAGAGAGGAGGGGAAGCAGGCTCCCTGCCGAGCAGAGGGCCCGACGCGGGGCTCGATCCCAGACCCTGAGATCATGACCTGAGCCGAAGGCAAAGGCTTAACCCACTGGGCCACTCAGGCACCCCTGCTCACACACTTTTATTCAATGTATTGTTTAATATCCAAATATATGAGAATTTTCCAAATACCAAATACTAGTTTCTACTTCTGGTAGGGTCACAGGACACACCTTGTATGATTTGGATACTTTTGTTTATCAAGCCTTGTTTTGTGGTTTATATGGGTAAATGCACACTTAAAAAGAATGTTTTTTCTGCTGTAGTCCTATGACGTTTTTAAATAATATCAATTAGATTAAGTTAGTTGTAGTATTATTCAGATCTTTTATATGCTTACTGAGTGTCCTCTTGTGTTACTAATAACTGAAAAAGACATTTTTTATTGAGATATAATGAACACATAACATCGTACTAGTTTCAGGTGTACAGCACGATGATTCATTGTATGTGTGTTGTGACGTGATGGCCGGCACCAAGTCTCAGGAACTTCCGTCACCACACAGAGTTACAAATTTTGTTTCCTCGTGATAAGAACTTTTAAGATTTACTCACATGTACTGAGTATTATTATTACAGTATAATTATTGCATAATTATTACATATACGATATATACGCACATATACAATGTAAAATATTGTGTAATTATACAGTGTTATTAACTGAAGACATGGTGCCATACATTATCCGAAGGGCTTATTTATTTCATAACTGGGAGTTTGTACCTTTTGACCCTCTTCACCCATTTCACCCCCACCCAACCACCACCCCTGCCTCCGGCAACTTCCAATCTTTCTCTGTATCAATGAGTTCAGGGTTTTTTTTTTTTTTTTTCTTATTTCACTTAATATAACATCATCAACATCCATCCATAGTGTCGTAAATGGCAGGATCCCCTTAGTTTTGTGACTGAATAATATTGGTGCACGTGTGTGTGTGTGTGTGTGTGTGTGCGCGCGCATATATCACATTTTCTTCATCCATCCATCCCTGGAACCTGTTTCCATGTCACCTCACATGGCAAAGGACATTGGGGTGGAAGGTGGAAATGAGGAGGCTAATCCACTGATCTGAAAATAGGAGAGGATCTTGACTTAACCAGCGGGGCCCAATGTAATGACAAAGCTCCGACAAGAATGGAAGAGGGCGGAGGCAGAAGGTAAGTTTTGAGGGTTAGGATGTGAGAAGGACCAAGCCTGTTGCTGGCTTTAGAGGTGGGCAAAGAAGCCTGGTTGCCCATGTCGTACGGGGCCGCCCACCGCTGCTGTCCCAGCCACGGGGAGAGGGAGCCATAGAGCTTCCAGAAGGGAGTTCAGCCCTGCAGACACCTTCATTTTGACCCGTTGAGATCCACGTCATTGGGTCTTTGGTTAACTTCAGACCTACAGAGCTGTCAGATAATGAGTTGTAGCCCCCTAAGTCTGCAGCAGTTCGTTAGGGCATGCCTCCTAAGGCAATGCTGTGCGTTACAGGATGGAAGGAAGAGCCAAGTGGTCGTGCCCAGTGAAAGGTGGCCAAATGAGAAATTCCATGGACCTTAGCCAGGAAGACCAGGACAGGCCAGAGCCCTGCCTTGGGAAAGCATGTAGAAGGATTGTCTTGGATCTGGTGGGTATTGCTCTGCCCGTGATTCAGATTTCCGCTGAGGGCTGACTGATGTGGGGGAATCCTACTGTGCAAGTTTCCTGTATGTTGCCCCTTTGTCAGGGAGGGAGACCCACTAGGCTGCATAGTATGAGGTAGCACGTTTTCCCAGTGGAAGGGGGAACAGTGTCCTCAGATGAAGTGTTGGGGGAGCTCGTCCACACCCGATAGAAAAATGGGAACCAAACAGTAATGGGCTGAAAATGAACAATATGAATTTCTATATTTTTATATATTTTAAAGGTTTTATTTAGGGGCGTCTGGGTGGCTCAGTCAGTTAAGCCTCTGCCTTCGGCTCAGGTCATGATCCCAGGGTGCTGGGATGGAGTCCTGCATTGGGCTCCCTGCTCAGCGGGACGCCTGCTTCTCCCTCTCCCACTCTCCCTGCTTGTGTTCCAGCTCTCGTTACCTCTCGCTGTCAGATAAATCAACAGAATCTTTTTTTTAAGAAGGGGGGGTTATTTATTTGTTTGATAGAAAGAGAGAGAGAGCATGACTGGGGAGTGGCAGGCAGAGGGAGAAGCAGGCTCCCCAATGGGCAGGGAGCCTAATACGGGACTCGATCCCAGGACCCTGGGATGATGCTCTGAGCTGAAGGCAGATGCTTAATGACTGACCCCCCCCCCCGGCACCTCCAATATGAATTTTTAAAATAGGTCTTATGTTTGCTAGTTTTGCTTTATTATTTATTTTGGACTCAAAATAATCCCTGGGAGAAGACAGAAATAAGAGACCTAGAGAGAGTGCACAAAATAGAGAATAAAACATCCGTAGAAACTCAGAGCTTCAAAAAGAGTTCATCATTTCTTGGGTGTGGTCGGCTCAATGACGGGCTCGTTCCCCATGGGCAGGCAGCACGACTGGCCGTTTAAACATCTCCCCGCCTGGTGTTCGGATTCAATGCAAAATTCCTGGCAGGAGCCGTTTGGACGCTCACAGACCTCCTTGAATCTGCCCCTGGCTGCACAGGAGAGAGGGTTATTGTAGCTATTTAAGTCTCCCTGAAATTTTATGGAATTACCTGCTACAAGGAGTGTCTGGAAACAATCTTGGGTGGATTGTTGTTGTTATTTCTTAAACCAGGGCTTAAAAAATCTGCTTTCACTCAAAGTTTGGATTTGGGGCATTCTTGAAAAGCAGGCGCTATTGGCTGCATCTGAGGAATGAGAACCTAGCGCTGGGCCACCCCGTCTCCTCAGAAGGTCTGTGGGGCGTGCGCGGATGCCAGTCTTTCCTTCTCCCCATCTCCCGTCACTGCTCCAAGACCGTCAGCAGAGCAGCAGTCTTGTGCCGCTGATCTTGTTAGAGGAGGATCTGTGCACGTGCATCTTTCAAAAGTAGGACCTAGAACATGGATCTGGAAGGAGCAGATACTGCAGGGAAATGTCAGTGAGGGTGTTTTCCCGGGGCGGGGGGGACAGCATGCCCAAATCCCTAGTGGTAGAGTGTGTCCCTGTGGGGTAAAAACATCGAATAGGACTGGACTTGTGTTCTCTTATTGTTGCGGGGCTGAGCCACACAGAAGGGGGCCCCTCTGAGCCATCTAGTCGTCTCCATAACAAAGGGCGCCTTTTCCAGGACAACTTCTTAAGCTCTTGGCTGACGTTAAGAGAGGCGCCCACACAGGCCACTTGTAGGTGTCTGTCCCATAAAACACAAAGGAGTCTTTGAAGAGCTCAGATCAGTAAAGGGCATTTATATACACTCAGTAAATCCCTGTGGAAGGAAATTCAAATGTATTCGGTTGAGTTTAACTCCTGAGTGTTCACAAGGCAGTGAGCTAATTAATGGATGGGAAGATCAACATTGTGTTTTTACTGAAAATGTGAACTGGGAAATAATTGTAAGAGTATGGCTTTTTTTTTTTTATTTGGGGGTTTTAAAAAAGATTTTATATTATTTATTTACTTAGAGATCACGTGTGAGTGTGAGTGTGCGCGTGAGTGGCAGGGGGGGCAGGGGCAGAGGGAGAGAGGAAATCTCTAGCAGACTCTGTACTGAGTGCAGAGCCCAGTGTGGGGCTTGAGCCCACGACCCTGAGATCATGACCTGAGCTGAAATCAAGAGTCAGACGCTCAACTGACTCAGCCACCCAGGCGCCCAGTTTTCTGTTTTAAATCTGTCATAATACTAAGTGCTGAGCACATGTAGAAACGAGCTGCAGTCTGAGCTTTTCATTCCCTAGACTGTGCCTCTCTCCCTTTTACCTATGACTCGGCTGCTGTCCGTAGACAGGCCCCATTTCCCGTGGGCTGAAACCGGCCCCTTGCCACTGGGATCGGGGAGGGGAGGGGAGGAGGATATTGCAGCAGGCCAAGCGGTGACAGGAGCTATCTCGTGAGATGAATCAGTCATTCCTGGACTTCTTCCATTCCCTGATGGGCGGTGTCCCCTGAGGAGGAGTCCTTTGGCCACAGGAATCACAGCCTGTCCCCACCTGTCCCCACCGGAACCCGGCCGAAGGCTTGGTGTCCCGTGGGTATCAGTGAGGAGGTCACGGATCAGAGCCCCTGCCCCTCCTGGAACACGCTGGCGTGGAAGCTGGTTGTTCCCATGTCTTGGTGCTACATGTGTGATCATGCTGAGGTTGACCCCTGAGCATTACATTTTTCAGTTGCAAGGAGCTTTGTAAAAGATGATGTGCTGTCACTCGTGTAAGGATCCACGTCCCATTAAGGGCATTTTTCTTACTTGTTTTACTCTTTGCTAGTGAATCGTGTATTGCACAACGTGGTATCAAGCTCTTTGCTTCAGAGACAGAAGCTAGAGTCACAGGGAACACAAGAGAGGATCTGGTCTCATGAGTTTTCTCACAGATGAGGAAATGACGCCCAGGGAAAGGGAGCAACTTGTCCAAGCTCACCTAATGCTGTGGGGGCGGGGGGTGGGATGCTGGCCAGACGTAAAACTTCTGTGGACTCAGCCCCATTGTACTCCCCCTCTTGCTCCCACTCTGAATCCCCCTCTCCTCTCCCGCTTCCAAAAGAAAAGCTTCAGTCCCTGGCAAATGACACCTGAGGGCAGCAGGAGAGACCCCCCCCATCCCGCCCCCTGCACAGACCTGTCCCGTAGCTCCTGCCTCCCAGCACGGGTGGCAGAAATGTCTTTGCCTCCGCTTTTCTCACCATCACACTACTCGCCTTTCTTTTGGTTCAGTGACAGTGAAAACAGCAGCAACCCAGAATAAATTCATTTTCAAAGTTCGAAAGACTCCGGTGAAAGCTGTGAGACTGGGTGAACGGGATTCATCTCTGGAGCAGGGACTTTCTTCCATCCGGCCGTGTGGTTGGGGAGGATGACCGCTTGGTATGCACCCATCAGACGCCTCCAGCAAAGCCACATGGACACTTACCTGAGAGTTGACGTCACCAGCTTCGTGTGCTCCTGAGTTCATGTCAAGGGATTTGGCATCACCTTTACCTTCTAGAGTCAGAGAAGGGAAGCAGCACGACGGACCCCAAGCGGGGAGATGAGGGTCGCGCCCTGACGAACAGAGGGCTCATTCCTCCAGTGAGGGGGAAACACTCGCTTTTCAGGGCCTGGATTTTTCCTCTCCAAAGCACGAGAACTAGACTAGATCATCAAGACCTTTTTGAATCTTATCAACGACCGTGAACGATTCTATAGTGTCTGTACCTGTCACAGCTTCGGTGCTCATCGTGACATGGATAAATGTTCTTTTGCTTTGTTTAAAAAAAAAAAAACACTTCTGCATCTGTTTAAAAAATACTTAGGCTTCCCTTTAAGCAAGAGAAAGCATTTTTCAGTTAATTCATCATGTGGTCCACGAGGCTCTTAGGTATTAGCTCTTCCCAGCCCCAGGGGTATAGTTCCTGACTGTTGTTCACCCAGAACTCTCATGAGGGTGGGTCAGTGGGTAGACTGCCCACATGCGCACACACACAGAATATTCCCAGAGGAAAGATCCAGATGAGGACAGACAGCCTCCGGCCCTCTCAGTACTGAATGCTTCCGTGACTTGCCTTCTGCAGCCGGCCTCCAGTCAGACATTCCTAGGCTCACAGCCTGCAGCACCAAACCTATGTTGCTTTGGGTTTTTGTCTTTCTTTTCGTCATGTCTAGTCCTCAATTGGGAAATTTCTCCTACTTCTGTGCCAGGGCACTTTTTCCGGGCTTGGTGGCCCTCCCCTGGGCAATAAGCCACCAAACTTCTCAGGAGTCAGGCACCATCTTAGCTTCCTTGTATATCTGCTTCTTAGAAGGGGCTTGACTCTGGCCCTAACAGGTATCTGATCACCTGATACTGGTTTCCCACTGGTTTCCACATCAGAAACTCTCCCCCTCCTTCCTCCAGACTAGCTCTCCTGAAGCCAAGTTGCATTTGCCTTATAAGTTGCGCCTTCCCCTCAAGCCTGGAGGATCCCAGCCCGTTAGCAGTAGGCGATCCTTTAAGACGCAGAGCTAGCTAGAAAAGTGGGGGCTCACCAGGAATAGGCATTCCTCCCATTATGTTTTCTGGCGGAAATTTTGGGGAGCATCTTTTGGTGAATGACGTAAAGCATAACCGTCAGCAGTCCCTTCAGCTGTAACAGGACAGTCCACCTCCACACACCTATGCCCGTCTTCCTGTCCCTTCCTCTTTCCTGAGGCCCGGAATTCTCAGGAACCGGGAGAGGAAGACATTCCATTCGATGTAGAGCAGGAGGTTGCTTCTTCCTCCCTGAATCTAATGCCCGAGTTCTAGGAAATGGAATGATACATTTGGGGTGTCCAGTGCCTTCCTCAGGCGAAAGTGAGGAGGGCCCCCCATTACATGTCTGTGCAGGCCCCCTGACACCTGTGCGACCCATGCCTGCAGGCTGAGTGAAGGGGGACACACTCCCCTGCTGTGTCATTTCTGATGCCTGTGGCTAAGTTCTGCAGCCGAAGACTGAACGTTAAAAAGGAGAAGAAAAACCAGGGGTTGGGGTGGAGCCTGGAGGGCCAGAGTCAAGCGCGGGAGACCAGCGGTACAGAGGAGCAAAGGGCTGGACGCCTCTTAGCCTGGAGAAGGCCGTTCAAGGAGACCCCCTTGCCCATCCCTCTGCCGGCCCCGGCTTTGTGGCTTTTATGGTTCCTGACTTTGGCTGCAAGTAAGCGGAGGGCTTTGGAAACCAAGGTTTCCTAGAAGAATGCCCCATTTGGGGGTCCTCCAGATCTAGAAGCTGCAGGTGAACCTGCCTAATTCAGATCCACTTCAGTGATGGAGCAAAGAGGGCTTCGAGGACTCGAGACCCCCTGACTTCACGTCAGCTGACTGAGAGCTGCCGGGGGCGCCAGGAGGCAGCGGGCCGCAGGTCCCGGCCGCCGGGCCCCGGATTTCCTCGGAGACCCCCGCTCGGGGGGCAGGTGGCGGCGATTTGGCTCCTACGACTGGTGGCCCCCTAAGGCTCAGGCACTGGGGTGGCAGCAAGGCTTCGGCGAAGTCCCTTTACCTGGCAGCACTCGGCTCAGGAGGAAGAGCGCGGCGACGAGGAGGGCCGCGAGCCGCCCGGCCGGCGGGAGGAGGCTCGGCCGCATTTCCGAGAGGCCGCGAGCGCTTCCGTCCGCGGCTGTCTGGGGCGACGGCGTGTGTCTGTCTGTCTGGGCGAGAAGCGCCCTTCCGCACCTCATTAGCCACACTCGTGGGCGGAGGGGCGCGGTGCACGCGCGGGGGCCTTCGTGGGAAACCGGGAATCCCTGTCTTGTCGGACGCTCCGTTCCTGAGGAGGCGGCGCCGCGTTCTGCCCGGGAGAGCTGGTCGCGTGGGAGCCGGAGCTGCAGTCGCGCTGGCCGCAGATCAAAGGGCCCGAGCAGCCCGTCCGGGGTCAGTCACCGTGAGGAGCCGGTCCGTCGGGCCCGTGACCGACTGCAACCGGAGAGCCCGGCTCCGCGGGGGTGAACTCGCTCCCGGTCCGAGCGCCCTCAGGGCTGCGCTCCGCCGCCGCTGTCAGCCCGCGAGCGCCCTGCCCAGAGCGCCCCCTACCGGCGCCGCGCGGGTGCGCTCGTCCTCCGCCGGGACCGCGCCTCGCTGCTCGAGCCGGCGCCGCGCGGGCACTTCCTGTCCAGCCCTCCCGGTGCAGGCGAACAGGCAGAGCCGTGAAATGCCACGGGCCGTGGGGGCACGAGGTCTGGGTTTAGGTGCCGCGTCTCCACACCGGCGCTGGACTCGAGGCGGGGACCCCGGCAGGAGGACGGTCGTCCTTGGATGTCACCGGCGCCTACAGCGATGCGCTCTGTGGAAGCCAGACCGGGGGCTCTCAGTCACCGTCGCGCGTGAAGCCAACGTGGGGGGGGGGGCTTGCTCGTGCCGCCGCTCAGACCCACTCCCAGCGTTTTCCGTCTGGTGGCCAAGGTCGGCTTTAACCAGTTGCCCCAGTGATTATTCTGAAACGTCTTCTGGAATTCTCACCGGCAGGTTCCGCGCAGATCGTCCCTCAGATTCTTGCTCGTTCGAGCGGCAGCGAAGCCGAAGTTCTCTCGTCTCGGTGCGCGTCTCGCGTTCGGCGCGCGTGACTGACCGCGACGTGCGTGCGCCCGCGTGTGTGCGGTGCGGCAGGGCGAAGCACACGTCTCAATCCGTGCAACACGAAATGCCGGTTTGTGACAACACTCAGAAACCGGCCTGGGGGCTGCTGGATTGGCAGGGCGGCGGCCGCAGGGGCCAGACGGGACTCCGGCCCGGGACAGCGTGAGGGGACAGCGGGGAGGCGAGCAGTGCGCGAACTTCGGCCCCCACGGTGACGTGTGTGGAGAGACGCGTGCGGGAGGCGCCGGCGTTTCCCCCCGAGCGCCCGCGTGACGGGCGACGCCGGGCAGAGCTGTGCAATAGCGAGTGGGCTGGAGGCCAGCCGCCCGCCGGGCTCTTCCCGAGCTCCCCGCCAGCCTCCGCGCCCGGTCCGCCTCCCTCCGGCCCGGGGGCGCCGGCGCGCGCCAGCAGCGGGGGCTGCCGGACCGCGGGGCCCGAGTTCTCAGGGGTCGTGAGAGGGGTCAGAGCTGCGGGCCGGAGGGACAGGGACCCTCGCCCTGGGTGGAACGAGCTTAGTTCGCCAAAGACACTGGCGTCAGCGGAGGCGCGTGCCTGGTGAGGGAGGGAGGCCGCGGGAGGGAGCGGTCGGGAGAGCAGGTCCTGCCCGCGCGGTAGGCCCGGCGCACAGCCCAGGCGCCTGGCTTTCCAGCGCGGCGCCGCGTCTCTGCGACGGGCCCGGAAGCCCAGGACACTTCCAGAGGCTCCGGCCGCTTTGTAAGCCAGCCCGGTGCATGTCGTCCTGGGGTCCTGGGGACAGAAAATTCTGGGAGGGCTCAGATGAGTGGGAAACTCTGTCCAGGCTTCTGGTCAGGAGCCCTTCCTCGGCCGCCAGGTTGACCTGGAACATACTCTCTCCACCACCAAAACTCCTGAAACTGGTTAAGTTTCCTGAAAGGTTTAAGTTTCTCTGTAGACCGGGACCTTAGAGAAAGCCTCCCTGTCCACCCTCCACCTCTGGGAACGTCTATAAGAACCTCTGAGGGCCCGGAATCACATGCTGGTCTACAGGTGAAAGCAGGTCATCTCGCCCTTTCAGAGCCAGTACAGTTCGGGGGCCGAGGAACCATCCTGATTGCACGGACGGTGTAAGCAGCATCTGGGACCCTCCTGAGACTTGGGGGACTTTTCTTTTCTTTTTCTTTTTTTTTTTTTTTAACATTTTATTCATTTATTTGACAGAGATCACAAGTAGCAGAGAGGCAGGCAGAGAGAGAAAGGAGGAGGAAGCAGACACCCTGCCAAGCAGAGAGCCCAATGTGGGACTCAATCCCAGGACACTGAGATCATGACCTGAGCTGAAGGCAGAGGCTTAACCCACTGAGCCATCCAGGCGCCCTTGGCGGACTTTTCTAAATCACCGGAGGGAGGCCAGAACCACTGGTCCCTGGTTGGAATGGGGAGGAGGGTGTTCTGAGCCCACCAGAGCTTCCTCAAAATGTTCTAGGCCAGTTTGCATTCTGGAAGCTGCCATTCCTGACGAAAGAAGCACATGAGGGCGTCCTATGATGCCGGAGTTTCTGGGAATGGTCTGTGTTTCCATAAATGTGCAACAAAGGCTTTAGCTGTTCTGAAAGGTATTGGGGTGGGAGGGACAGGCCACCAGGGCAATGAATGAATTTTCTGAATTTTCCAAGGACCATTCTTCTATACAAAGCTGTCCAATTTTCCCAGCACCATCTATTGAAGAGAATGTCTTTTTTCCACTGGATATTTTTTCCTGCTTTTTCAAAGATTATTTGACCATAGAATTGAGGGTCCATATCTGGGCTCTCTGCTCTATTCTACTGGTCTATGTGTCTGTTTTTGTGCCAGTACCATGCTGTCTTGGTGGTCACAGCTTTGTAGTAAAGCTTGAAGTCAGGCAATGTGATGCCCCCAGTTTTGTTTTTCTTTTTCAACATTTCCTTAGCAACTCTGCGTCTTTTCTGGTACCATACAAGTTTTAAGATTGTTTGTTTCAGCTCTTTGAAAAATTCCAGTGGTATTTTGATTGGGATGGTGTTGAAAGCATAGGTTGCTCTGGGTAGTACAGACATTTTAAAAATGTTTATTCTTCCGATCCATGAACGTGGGATGTTTCTTCCATCTTTTTGTGTCTTCTTCATTTCTTTCATAAGTGTTCTGTGGTTTCTAGATCCTTTACCTCTTTGGTTAGGTTATTCCAAGGTATCTTATGGTTTTTGGTGCTATTGTAAATGGAATCAATTCCCTAATTTCTCTTTCTTCTGTCTCAGTGTTAGTGTATAAGAAAGGAACTAATTTCTGTACATTGATTTTGTATCCTGCCACATTACTGAATTGCTGTGTGAGTTCTAGTAGTTTGGTGGAGTCTTTCGGATCATGCCATCTGCCGAGAGAGAGTTTGACTTCTTCTTTGCCAATAATTCTTTTATTGTCTGTTTGCTGATGCTCAGACTTCTATACTATATCCAACAGTAGGGACAAGAGTACTATGAGAAACAACAGCAAAACTAACGATGTACTGTTTGGTGACTAACATAACGTAACAATTTTAAAAAGCTGAAATTTAAACTTAAAAAAAAAATTCCAAGGTCCTGGAGGAAACACGGCTGCCCATGTCACTCCACGCCCCTGCTGGCGAGGAAACAAGAAGATCACTGCTTGGACAGACAGACCCAGGCCCTGTATGTCCTGACCACGAGGGGCCTGGAAAGAGCAGCTGGCAGAAGGGCAAGAAGGCAGAAAGGGCTGAGGTAGTGCTGGTTCTGAAAGTTCCATGAGGACAGTCTTCTGCAGGCAGTGGCGGACAGCCATGGCCCGGAGCCCTGCCTTCCTGCCAGAGGAGGTCCTGCCCAACCAGGCACTGGCCCAGTCAGGGAAAGGAGCAGTGAGTGCCCTGTGGTGGCCAGGACCAGAGTGCTTCAACCTCTTCTCGATATTCTTCTCCTTTGGACGCCCTTGCACAGGTCTCTGTGTTCCCCACGCCCCCAGGACCCCCACTCTTGTCCTCTGTGGCTAGCGTTCACAATCACAGCCTGCAGGACACAGTGCGGTCTCCGACCGCAATGCAGCATGCTGCATCAGTGCCTTGACCTTCCCTCAGAGCAGTGTGTGCACTAAGCTCCTCCCCCTTAGTTGAGTGTTACTGTAATTACAAGGATCAGGAGTATTTGTTATTTTGTTCATTAGCAGGATAGTTCTGCTGGTTATTCATCATTAATTCCTGTACTTAGCATTCTAGCCGGGGCTCCCAAACAGAAAGGAGTGACCAGACCCACACCACTCCCTCCAGGTTTCAGACCGAGCTGCAGCTCTACATCAGGTCTCACGTCCTGTCTTCCTTTCTGCCAACCAGTTTTCCCGGCTCCGTTATGTTCGCCGTGTCTCCATACCATGGTTTCACCAAAGCCTGCTGGAGGGCATTGTCCTCGGTACTTCCCTACTAGCAGGGGGGCAAAACTGGCTGGCACCTGGGGTTCCAGGGCTTCTAGAGAGGACTTAGAAGATTCAGAGTTTGCTTGGACTGGCAGAGAGCCCTCTCCGGGACTTGTAGTTGAGCTCCGGCCTTGCACACCTGAGGTACATAGGAAATTTTCAGAGGTTTATGCAGTCCTACAACATAAATGCATACAGTTGTGGTTCCTAGAGCTCAAAAATGAACTTGGAAAACTTGTGGAGTCTCTGAAAGAGGGTGAAGAATTCTGCTGCCAATCTGAGAGAAAGGAGCAGTTCCACTGCCTGAAAGACAGTCCTGCATAAAGTTCTTGTGTTGGAGGAGCATGTGGATAAAATGGAAACCAAACAAATATGCCTCAGACCAGTGGAAACTCCTCCAGACCAATACTGGCTGAAGCTTGAATCCAGCCAGGGAAAACAGAATTCCCCCTGCCTTTCAGTGCTGTCGTGATTCACTAGTCAATACACAGAATGTGCCTGTAGAACCATTCAGGCAGGGTTGTCCCCGCTCGGGCAGCAGTGCACATTGGCAAAGCCCCATGCCTGGGAGTGTCAGGGGTAACGAGGAAGAGCAAGAAGGGTCTCTTGGTGTATCCCAGTCAACAAGTGTTGACACACGAGCACGCGTGCACACACACAGTCACTCGTGGATAAAGAAACGAGGGCAGAAAGTTTGTGCACACTGGAGCCAGTAGGTAGTGGAGACAACGTTCCAGACTGAATTCGTATGTAGGAAGTATTTTGTGACATGGCGGGGTCTAGGCATGTGGGGAGACTGTCTTTCTGCATGTGTGCTTCTGTGTACACTGGGCTTTGGGATGTAGGTTTCTACTGCAAGATTTCTGGAGAGGTTTGGGTCTGTTGCAAGGTCTGAGGACTTGCCACTTGTGCTGTTTGGAAAGTCACCTGATGCTGGGCATGGGGTGTTTCCGTTTTTGCAATATGGGAGCAATATGGGAAGAACTGAGTGTGGAAGTGTTTGCATGATAAGGGGGGCGGTACGGGGGCTTGTTTTCACGTTTCCTGTGCTGGTATTAAGTGCTGTCAGTGTAAGTTCAGTCTTTGGCAGGTCGTCAAAGCAAGTTCAGTGGTGTGTTTTTAAGGGGCAGTTTGCTGGGCCATCTCCATAGCTTTTGGTGCATTTATTATACACTTTGTGGCTCACCACGGGGGGTTTTGTGTGTGCAGCTAGGACTGCAGGCATGTGTGCACATTGCCTGGCCTTGGTCAGATTTGGGATTTTGTATTTGGAAACAAGTTTATTTAATATGCATTCAGAAATGAGGGAGAATGTCATTGTGTTCTATACGGAGACGGTATTTAAATCCATAGACTTTTGTGGTTAGAAAGAGTGTAGGTAAATGGTGTATTCAAAAAATAGGAGCAAGAGACCCTTTAATAATAATGCTTTAATAATGGTTTTTATGGATATGTAAATGAGTCAGGAATAATTTTTTCCTGTGTTCTGAGCTACATAGTATTGAGATCTTATAAAGTTTTCTTAATTGCCCCTAACAAAAAAGTTACCTGCCGCCTTTCACTAAATAGCAGAGATGATTACTGAGGGTTCCCCTCTGACATACACAGCCAGCATCCCAGTCGGCACTCGTGCTGTCATCAGGCCATTAGAGTGACCATCTTCAAAGTGCCATCCTACAGGCATTATGATTATGTAGGGCTGTGTCAGCTCCTCAGAACAGGACTCATTCTTTAGTGAAGGCATTTTTATAAGGAATGCCTGGAAAATATTTTTTCATTATAATAATATAATGAAAATATAGATAGAAGTAATTATACTTCAATGCACTCGTTTTCACTCCTCAGCTTTCATGGACCTAATTCTCAGCCAGGCAGAGAGATTCAGAGATGTGGGCAGACACCCTCTTATGGGCTTGGCTTTTCATAGGGAACTTCCAAACAAGGCACATCTTGTGTGTACCCACGCCGTCACTTTGGTCAACCTCCAGCCTCCAGCAGCATTCTATGTGTAAACCAGAGCACAGATTTGATGGAGGTGTCTTGGAGGCGGGATAGTTCACATCGGCAGAACTGCATCACTTGACGTCTTTGTAGAGAGCGGGGGATGGAGGAGGACTGGGGGAGAGGATCAGGTAGTTGGATTCCCTGACCCCAAGTCATACACAGCCCTCCTTAATCTGGGTCCAGTCCCGCAGATCTGAGACCAGTGAGTGAGCTCAGGTAAGTGATCTCTGCCCTGGTGGCCTGGAGGCACCATGGGCAGGGCTCCCCGGACTCCCTCCATGAACCCCCGTGTTTACTGTTCCTCTAAGAGAATATTATCCTTCCAGAACTTAAATCCATTGAGTCTGGGTATTTAATATTTTTTTAAAAATGTAAAAGTTGGAGAAATTTGTGTTAGGTTTTGGGAAAACCAGAAAAACCAGAGTTTTTCTTTGGGAAGCGTCTCTGAGAAATTTCTGCAGCAAGAATAGCTCATATTTAGTTTTGCCACATTCCCTCTGGCATGAACCTCAGAATTTACAGTAATAGAAAAGGAGACTTTCCACTCACGTATTTCACAATTAATATTTATTAAGGGTATAAATGAGGCAACTGAAATCTGAAAATCCAGTTTTATCGTGCTTTTTTAATGTCAGAGAACAGACATTTCAATAAGATGTATATGAAAAGAGGGGCGCCTGGGTGGCTCAGTCCTTAAGCGTTTGCCTTTAGCTCGGGTCATGGCCCCAGGGTCCTGGGATGGAGCCCCGCATAGGGCTTCCACTCCCCCCCCCCCCGCTTGTGTTCCCTCTCTCGCTGTGTCTCTCCGTCAAATAAATAAAATCTTAAAAAAAAAGAAAATAATGAAAAACGAATACTTGTCCACACTTGACACAAAACATTTAGAAATAGAAAAAAGCATAGATCAAAACATCTGCTTTTTCAAAATTAAAAATGCTCTTTTGAGTAACTCCGGAATAAAGATAAAAATGTGAAATGTAGTAACTCGGACAACTTGCTGGATGTCACGCACATTTGTCAAAGGTAAGGGAACTTGACGCCTTCCCCAGACGTGGGCAGTCACGCCAGTGCCTCGGCCGGCCGTGCTCACTCTCCGTCCTGGGCTCGCCAAGTCCTGCCGCGCCGCGAGCCGGGAGGACACGTGGAAGCCTCCTCCCGCGGCTGTCACGGTGCGGGGTCACGTTCCGCACGGGCGAGCTCGGCGTTCACACCCGTCCCACCGAAAAGAAACCGACATTTACCAGGTGGAGCTGCAGACGTCCCTGCCCCGCACACCGCCTGCGTCTCCGAGCACAGAGGCCCCCGCGCCCGGGCCGCCCTCCGAGCCCGCGGCAGCCGCGGGCACGCACGGTTTACTCACGCCGGTCTCAAACCTGCTGAGAAGGAACTAGCGCCGCACTCCACGCCAGCGCCAGGCTTCCCCTGAGAGAGCCTGACTCGATCACCTGAAGCAGAGTGGGGCACCGGCCCCTCAGGATGCCCTGCACGCTCAGCGCGGAGCACGAGCGCGGCCCGTGGGCGGAAGTACGCGCCGACCGGAAACACCTTAGGGGCGGGGCGGAGGCACGCGCACGCCCCGCACCACCCGCCGTTTCCGGCCCACCCGGAAGCAGATTTCCCGGATGGCAGGGCGTCTTGGCTGGAGTGAGGTTCAGCATTGCTGGTGGCCGCTCGCACGTTGATGCCCCCCCCGGCGTTGCGTCCTTCTCACCCGGAGCCCTGGGCCTCCCGAACCTTACAGCCCCCGCCTCCGCCCGTCTCGCCCGCGGGGAGCCCCGCCCGGTCGCGGGACGCGTGCTGCTGGTCTGGATCCGCGCCTTTTCCTCCGGGTAGGCTGGCTCCCAGGCCGTCCGCGCCGCAACTTTTCTACCTCTGTTCTTTCCACTGTCTCCCCTCCGCACCCCGCGCGTGTCGGGTCCCCACTCGCGACGTGGGTTCTCGTCCTTCGCGGCACCAGGGCGCTTCGCCCTCCAGCGGCCGAATCCTATGGACCCGGTCCTGAGTTCTCACCTTCCTCGCGTCGTCCCGAGGCCGGCCCGCCTGCTGCTCGGGCCCCACCACAGTCACCACCTCGGGCCCACCCCGTGCTGGGGCGCTCACCCGCCCCGTCCTCTGACACCCCTTGTTCTCTCCCATCCGCTCCCACTGGCTGTGCCACCAGAAAGTGTGCTCTCCCTGGGCAGGGGCATCTTCATTCTGTTCCTGCGAATGTGGAGGTGGGGCACGGGGATAAGGGGGAAACAGAGCCGAGGAGAGAGACGAGAAAAAGCGGGGGTAAAATTGAGGATAGAGAAGTGGGTCCGTTGGGCTTAGACCAAGTAAGAGTGAGAGAGCGTGACCTGGGCTAGAAGCGGTGGAGTAAAAGAAGATAGTGAAAAAGGATGAGCGGAGAGGTGAGAGAGTACAGGAAGGGGGCGGGGCCTCGAGCTACAGTAGCAGTGGAGGCAAAAGAAGGGTAGATCCCAAATTCGGTAGAGCTTTGTTTTTAATTTTTAACTTCTGTGTTCTTCTAAATGTACTATGTCAGATTCCTATGGCGAGATCTCAGTGGTTTTACAGTCTGTTATACTGAAAATATTCTTTGGTGCTTAGTGATTGTACACTATTTCAGTGTGGTCTTGGTAAAAATGTTGGTAATTTTTTTATGTTAACAAACTTTAGTTTAACCAGTTAGTCTAATATTCCACATCTTCTTTCTCCCCTTAGGTAATCTTTTACTGTAGTGGGCTGTGAACTAGTTACTAGTTAAGTATGTTTGTTCCCTTTGCCCTGTTTCTGGAAATGATCAAGGCTGAGCTGAATTGTGGAACTTTGTTGAAAGAGCGCCCATCTGTTCGTAATTGAATAATTTCTCCGCTGTTTCCATTGCTGACCCCCTTTCATGTTTTCCAGGGCTACTAATTAGGTCTCCTTAATTTCATATATTTTAGTAGTTTAGTAGGATGTTTTGGAAAAGAGGAATTAAATATTTGAGATTGTGAGTAAAACCATGACAGAGGTGAGCTAATAAATTTTTAAATTTAAATTTTAGGTATTTAACCTACTGTGCTATATTGGTTTCTGGAGTAGAATTCAGTGATTCATCACTTAAGTAGAATATCCAGTGCTCATAATAACCACTGCCCTCCTTAATACCCATTACCCACTTAGCCCACCCCCCACCCACCTGCCTCCATCAACCCTGTTTGTTCTCTGTTGTTGAGTCCCACAGCTTGTTTCCCTCTGTCCTATTTTTCCTTTCTCCCCTCCCATATTTACCTTCTTAACTTCCATATAGGAGTGAGATTTTTCTTTCTTTCTCTGGCTGACTTATTTCACTTAGCTTAATACACTAGTTCCACCCACCTTGTTGCAAGTGGCAAGAGTTCATTTTTTTGATGGCTTAGTATTTATACACACTACATCTTTATCCACTCACCAGGTGATGGACATTTGGGCTCTCTCCATAGTTTGTCTATTGTTGATAATGCCGCTATAAAACATTGGGGTACATGTCCCCCTTTGAATCTGTGTTTTTGTATCCTTTGGGAAAATACCTAGTACTGCAATTGCTGGATGGTGAGGTGGTTCTATTTTTAACTCTCTGAGGAAACTCCATGCTGATCTCCAGAGTGGCTGGCTGTACCATTTGGCATTCCTGCCAGCAGTGCAAGAGGGCTCCCCTTTTGCCACATCCCTGCCAACACCTGTTGTTTCTTGTCTTAATTTTAGCTCTTCTGAACAGGAATGGGGTGGTATCTCATTGTGGTTTTGATTTGTATTTCCCTGATGGTGAGTGATGTTGAGCATCTTTTCATGTGTCTTTTAGCCATTTTGGATATCTTCTTTTGAAAAGTGTCTATTCATGTTTTCTTCCCATTTCTTAACTTGGTTATTTGTTTTTTGGGTGTTTGATACAGTCTTTGTAGATTTTGGATACTACCCCCTTATCCTCTATGTTCTTTGCAAATATCTTCTCCTATTCATAGGCTCTGTTTTAGTTTTGTTGATTGTTTCCTTCACTCTGAGAAGTTTTTTATCCCGATGAAGTCCCAATAGTTCATTTTTGCCTTTGTTTCTCTTGCCTTTGGAGACGTGTCTAGCAAGAAGCTGTGGTGGCCAAGATCAAGGAGGTTTCTGCTTGAGTTCTTCTCTAGGATTTTGATGGATCCCTATCTCACCATTAGGTCTTTCATCCATTTTGAGTTTATCTTTGTGTGTGGTGTAAGAAAATGGTCCAGTTTCATTCTTCTACATTTAATTGACCTGAGGGTTGAGGGGCCATCTCTGGGTTTTCAATTCTGTTCCACTGATCTATGTGCCTGTTTCTGTGCCAGTACTATACTGTCTTGATGATTACAGCTTTGTAATAAAGCTTGAAGTCAGGCATTGTGATGCCACCAACCTTGGTTTTCTTTTTCAACATTCATCTGGCTGTTCGGGGCCTTTTTGGTTTCCATACAAGTTTTAGGATTATTTGTTCCAGCTCTGAGAAATGTCGATGGTATTTTTTTTTTAAAGATTTTATTTATTTATTTGACAGAGATCACAAGTAGGCAGAGAGGCAGGCAGAGAGAGAGGGGGAAGCTGAGCAGAGAGCCCTGCTGAGCAGAGAGCCCTATGTAGGGCTCGATTTCAGGTCCCTGGGATCAGGACCTGAGCCAAAGGACAAGGATTAACCCACTGAGCCACCCAGGCGCCACCCCCCACCCCGCCCCGATGGTATTTTGATAGGGATTGCATTGAGTGTGTAGCATAGGCATTTTAACAAGTATTTGTTCTTCCCATCCTTGGGCCTGGAATGTTCTTCCATTTCTTTGTGTCTTCCTCAATTTCTTTCATAAGTTTTCTGTAGTTTTGGTTAGGTCTATTCCTAGTTACATTATGGTTTTCAGTGCTGTTGTAAATGGTATTGATTCTTTAATTTCTCTTTCTTTTGTCTCATTGTTAGTGTATAGAAACCCAACTGATTTCTGTGCATTGATTTTATAGCCTGCCATGGTGCTGAATTGCTGTATGAGTTCTAGCATTTTGGGGATAGAGTCTTTTGGGTTTTCCACAAAAAGTATCATTTCATCTGCGAAGACAGAGTTTGATTTCTTTGGCAATCTGAATGCCTTTTATTCCTTTTTGTTTTCTGATTGCTGAAGCTAGAACTTCTGATGCTATGTTAAACAACAGTGGGGAGAGTGATGTTCTTGACCTTGGGGGAAAAGCTCTCAGCTTTTCCCCATTGAGAATGATATTCACATTCAATGATATTCATGGTGGGCTTCTCATATATAGCTTTTATGATATTGAGGTATGTTCTCTCACAGTTCTATTAGAACTAACTTAACTGTGGACAGTTCTAATCAAGAAAGGATGCTGCACTCTGTCAGATGCCTTTTCTGTGTCTGTTGAGAGGATCATGTGGTTCTTGTCCTTTCTTATATTAATGTATTATTTCACATTGATTTGTGAATGTTGAACCCCTTGCAGCCCAGGAGTAAATCCCACTTTGGTTGTGGTGAATAATTCTTTTAATGTACTGGTTGGATCCTACTGGTTAATGTCTTGATTGATTTTTGACATCCATGTTCATCAGGGATATTGGTCTGTAAGTCTCCTTTTTAATAGGGTCTTTTCTGGTTTGGGGATCAAGGTACTGCTGGCCTTATAGAATAAGTTTGGAAGTTTTCCTTCCATTTCTGTTTTTTGAAATAGCTTCAGAAGAATAGGTATTAGTTCTTTAAATGTTTGGTAGAATTCCTGTGGGAAGACAGGTGGCCTGGACTCTTGGGAAGATTTTTGATTACTGCTCAATTTCCTTGCTTGTTACAGTTCTGTTCAGTTTTTCTGTTTCTGTTTCAGTTCTTGGTAGTTTACATGTTTCTAGGAGTGTATCCATTTCTTCCAGATTGCTTAATTTTAGCATATAGTTGCTCATAATATATTCTTATAATTGTTTTTATTTCTTTGGTGTCCGTTGTGATTTCTCCTCTTTCATTCCTGATTTTATTAATTTGGGTCCTTTCTCTTTTCTTTTTGATTCCACTATGGGTTTGTTGATCTTGTTCTTTCAGAGAACTAGCTCCTAGTTTTGTTGATATGTTCTGCTGTTCTTTTGGTCTCTATTTCATTGACTTCTGATCTAATCTTTATTAATTCTGATCTCCAGTTTGGTTTAGGCTTTATTTGCTGTTCTTTCTCCAGCTCCTTTAAGTGTAAGGTTAGCTTGTGTATTGAGACTTTTCTTTCTTGTGAAAGGTTTGTATTGCTATTCTTTTCCTCTTAGGACTGCATTTTCTGCATCCCAAAGGTTTTGAACAGTTGTGTTTTCATCATTTCCATGAATTTTTAAAATTCTTTAATATCCTGGTTGACCCATTCATTCTGTAGCAGGATGTTAACCTCCCAAGTGTTTGGCTTCCTTCCAAATTTCCTCTTGTGAGTGAGTTCAACTTTCAAAGTATTGTAATCTGAAAATATGCAGGGAATAATCCCAGTCTTTCGTACTGGTTGACACCTGATTTGTGACCCAGTATGTGCTCTATTCTGGAGAATGTTCCATGTGCACTTGAGAAGAATGTGTATTTTGTTGCTTTAGAGTGGAATGCTCTGTATATCTGAGAAGTCCATCTGGTCCATTGTGTCAAAACCCTTGTTTCCTTGTTGATCATCTGCTTAGATGATCTGTCCATTGCAGTAAATGGGGTGTTAAAGTCCCCTATGATTATCCTATTATTGTCAATGTGTTTCTTTAATTTTATTATTAATTGGTTTATATAATTGGCTGCTCTCAAGTTAGGATCATAGATATTTCTAATTGTTAGATCTCCTTGTTGGATAGACCCTTTAAGTATAATATAGTGTCCCTCTTCATCCCTTACTACAGTCTTTGGCTTAAAATCTAATTTGTCTTAATAAAAGGACTGCTACACCAGCTTTCTTTTGATACCCTTAGCATGATAAATGGTTCTCCACTGCCTTACTTTCATTCTGCAGGTGTCATTGGGTCTAAAATAAGTTTCTTGTAGGCAGCATATAGATGAGTCTTTTTATTTATTTATTTATTTTTATTTATTTATTTTTTTAAAGATTTTATTTATTTATTTGACAGAGAGAGATCACAAGTAGGCAGAGAGGCAGGCAGAGAGAGAGGAGGAAGCAGGCTCCCTGCTAAGCAGAGAGCCCGATGCAGGACTCGATCCCAGGACCCTGAGATCATGACCTGAGCCGAAGGCAGCGGCTTAACCCACTGAGCCACCCAGGCGCCCCATGTCTTTTTATTTTTTAATTCATTCTGATACTCTGTGTCTTTTGATTGATTTAGTCCATTTACACTCAGAGTGGTTATTGAGAGATATGAATTTAGAGCCATTGTGTGACCTGTAACCTGTAGAGTTGGTGTTTCTGTTGATGGTCTGTGTCCTTTCTAGTCTTTGTTGCTTTTGGTTTTTTTTCCATTCAGAGAGTCCCTCTTAAAATTTTTTGCAGGGCTGGGTTAGTGGTCACAGACTTCTTTAGTTTTTGGCTGTCTGGAAATCTCTCTCTCTTCCTATTCTGAATGACAGCCTTGCTGGGTAAAGAGTTCTTGGCTGCATATTTGTCCTGTTCAGCATGTTGAATATATCCTTCCACTCCTTTCTGGCCTTCCACAGATTGCATCCTTATAATCATTGTTTTAAATTCTGGTTCAGACATCTTACTTATATTTATGTTGATTAAATCCCTGGCTGTGAGTTCTACCTCATGTTCTTCCTTTTGGGGTTACTGTCATTTATTCCAGAAAAAAAAATGAAGAAAGAGAAAAAGAAGAAAAACACAAAGCAAATAAACCAAAAACCAAAACAAACAAACAAAAAAAAGAAAAAACAGAAAAAAACAAAAAAAGCAAAAGAAAATAACTAGCTCCTCGGTATGTTTTGTTTTGCTTGTTAAAAGAATCTAGAATCCAGAAGAAAAAAAATAAAATGAAATCAAAGTGTGCAAATATATATACACACAAATGCACACACACCCATATGGAGTATACAAATAATAATAATAAAAGGACTTGGAAAATACAAAAAAATAAAGAACAGAAGTAAAAAGGAAGCTCGATTCTATTTCTGTTAGAGCTGAAGCTTTGCAGCACTCTCTGATCAATAACTTGGTGAGACCTGGCTGTTTGTTCTAGTCCTCTGGGGGAGGCACCTGCTGCGCTGATACTCAGGCCATCTTGTTTCAGTGGAAATGCCTCTCCAGGATGCTGGGTGGGCAGGGCTGGGTGTACCAGGCTCCAGCCTCCACTGTGTGTCCTGTTTTGCTCCCTGAAGGCTTCTGGCACTGATAGGCCAGATGAAGATGGTTGCACCCTGCTGTCTAGCCTCGTAGCTAAAATTTCATGCTCTTCAGTGAACTTTTACAGAAGAGGAATCAATTGACCTATTCGTGACCCTGGTTTCCATCTGAACCCCGCACTCACCCTGCCCATGTTCAAGCCTTTTTATCTTTGGCATGAGACTGAGTTTCAAAAGTGAATTTAAAAAAAAAAAAAAAAAATCCAAATTTTAGGGACTCCTGTGCTGTGAACCTGTGCTGTTCCTGGGCAGGTTGGGTTTGAGGGGAGATGTAAAAATTATGAAAGGTTGGATTTGAAAGGTTTTTCTTTTTTTTTTTTTTTTTAAAGATTTTATTTATTTATTTGACAGACAGAGATCACAAGTAGGCAGAGAGGCAGGCAGAGAGGAAGGGAAGCAGGCTCCCTGCTGAGCAGAGAGCCCGATGCGGGACTCGATCCCAGGACCCTGAGATCATGACCTGAGCCGAAGGCAGCGGTTTAACCCACTGAGCCACCCAGGTGTCCCGAAAGGTTTTTCTATTATAGCATTAATCTGAAGGATACATTTGTTTTGGTTTTGTACTTCCTTCATATTTAAAACTTGTGCTTTGTTCCTTTGCTTTCCAATTTGTGTATTACTAGAAGGTAACCAGAGGCAAGAAAGGAGGACTCTTTTGGTTATTTTAACTTGTAAACTTTTATCTCCCTAGCACCTAGAATAGTCTGGCCCATCACTGGTGTTGGGATTCTAGGGAGCTCACTTAATAACATCATTTTTCCAGATTGCAGCTCTGGTGAATGGGTATAGATATCAGTCATTTCATTGGCGGATTTGTTGGAGAATGTGGTTTTGGTATGGAGAAAACAAAATGTTGTATTCAGAACTAAGCAGCTATGTCCAAGTAATGCGGAAAGGGTTGGGAAATCTTAATGTTTAGCAGTGCTCTAAAAATATTAAGTAGTGTGTGTCCCTTTTTTTCTCTTTGGCACAGTCTCCGTGCCACTAGTTAAATTATTGCTGATTCATCTGTGTATTATGCTTACACATCTTCTCTAAGTCCATCTCGTGAGAGTTGAGGAAGAGTTCACTTGGTTATAAGATTAAGGGTCACAGTTGGTTTCCCTAAAGATTTTGTAGGCCTTCTTCATGATCACATTTTGTTCACTGAATATCATCTCATATCTCACTTGAGTTTTTACAATGATCCTCAAATGATTCATGTTTGAATTATAGACTCTTTGGGGCACTTTTATTTTTTATTGCTTTATATGTGATTTTCCAAACTGCATTTCCACAAACTCACAAATTCTTTTTTGTATGCTTTAATACTTTTTTGTTGAATTTATGAAGTTATTTTTTGTCCTATCATTTCCTTTGTAGTCTTTACCAGTAACATAGATTTCATAGGTCGTGGGTGGGCTTGTCTTTCACAGCGTTGAATGATTTTTACTTAATCCTTTCCTCTTGCTCATTTTAAGGCAATATTAATGAGTGGTTTTGCAGCAGTGTCTCTTTTTCTTTTTTGTACCTCTCAGTGTGGTCTCTTTTAAATGGTTTTTGTTTTATTTTTGGAAGTTTGGGAGCTTTGCCAAGTCATTTTTCCTTCTTCCTTGTAATCTCTTTAATCCTTATAATTCTGCTTTGAAGTCCTATTTTTATTTATTTATTTGACATGGAGAGAGAGAGAGCGCGTGCGCATGCGTGTGCAGCAGGCAGAGGAGGAAGGAAAAGGAGACTCCCTACTGAGTAGGGAGCCTGACTCGGAGTTTGATTCCAGGATTCTGGGATCATGACCTAGCTGAAGGCAGATGTTTAATGGACTGAGCCACCCAGGCTCTCCTATTTTTAAGGTTTTTAATAATTTGTTGTTTATCCATTACTAAAATTACTGGATGATTCTTAAGTGTTTTGCGCCAAGGCAAAGGATTCTTTGAGTATTAATATTCATTTATTTTCTCACTCCTTCCTCTCCCCCCTCTTTTTTTTAAAGATTTTATTTATTTACTTGACACAGAGAGAGAGACACAGTATGCAGAGAGATGGGGGGGCGGGAACAGGCTCCCCACCGCGCAGAGAGCCTGATGGGGGGCTCGATCCTAGGACCCCGGGATCATGACCTGAGCCGAAGGCAGAGGCTTTAACCCACCGAGCCACCCAGGTGCCCCTTCCTCTTCCTTTTTAATAGTTAACTGTGTTATTTTTTTCATGCCATTTTCATTGAGTTGGACTCTCCTTAAACCCTATGAATTCATGATTGTAGTTTGCAGAGAAATACGTGTCAGGACCTCTTCCTGGCTCAAAATGATGACTGTTTAACACAGGACATTTCAAAAGTTTGTGAGATTTAGCTGGCATTTCCGATAATCTAAGAAATATCAGCTACCGAGAAGCTGCTTTTTTTTTTACGGTTTTCATCCACTCATGACCTTTGATGTGTACAACTTGGAAACATGGACAAAACACAGTGATACCTAGGTAAAGCTTTCCTTCCCACTCATAGGACTTTCCTGTTTTATGTGTATAGGGATTCCCCCTACATATCCCTGTATTTTCTTTGAAGAAAAATTCTAAATGTAAAACATAATTTTACATTTCAATCTAAATTTGCCTTGAAGGCAAAACCTAACATAATCCCCTAACCAATGTGATATTAGCTTCCCTAGATTTTCCCTCTGTCCCCTTGGATTCTCCTATATGTTCTGGATAACTCAGTTGGTAAACCATATTATATAGAGTATATTTTAGGCATTGTTGAGTGTCCTGGATGTTGGTACCTTTCCCCAGTTACCAGATCTTCGCATTAATATATGGTTTCTCTTTCAGATCTGAATCAAAGCTCTGTCTTCTCCACTGGGTGACTCAGAGGAAAATTAGAGGATCCGGTGCCCAGAATCCTGCTTTCACCTCTCCAGACATTTAAACCATTCTCCAGTTCCTCAGGCCCTTCAGCTCACCCAAGAAGTCAAAAGATTCAATTTCCTCATCACAGTACATGCATACAGCCGGCAGAGAGCAAAGTTTGCTTATCACTTTGGCACTGCTTAGCTCTGTGATGCTGAAGACATTCTCATTTCTGTGCATTACAGAAGAGATTCAGATTTCCAGGTATGGACCAGTGTCCAGGGGAGGGATGTTCTCACTGCTCCAAAGGGCAAGTACCTCAAAGCTCAGGGAAAAGGTGGGTGTCGGAGGGGTATGGAGCCATAGGGCCCAGTCCAAGTGCCCTAAAAGGAAAAATACTGGTACAGGAGCTGAGGGCACAGTTGGAACAGGGTATCCACCCGTCTTCTGGCCTTGTAGCCATGGAGGAGGACAGCAAGGGGCCGGGTGTGAGACTGTGGGTGCTCTCATCAGCTTTGGAGATGAATGTAGGTTTTCTTTCTCTGCAGAGTTTGTAAGCTTTGGAAGATGCTAGTTGAGCATTCCGCACTATGGAGACATGTACCTGACACCTTACAGGGTATGTATGTATGGACTTGTATTTGGGAAAATGCTTGAGGGTATCTGCTTTATAGGGATGGCAGTTCTTACACAGTACCCATGCTGGCCTTCTCAGAGGGTATATATATGGTGGCTCGTTTGAGCTTTGATACTGTTCAAGAGCCCTGAACATTAATCATTCCGCTCTCTGATTCAAGTTGAAGTCAGTAGATTTTAGTCCTTTGAGCTTGATAATGTTTAGTTATTGCAGGTAAGGCTTCTCTCCTGGTGATACATGGGATCAGGGTTCTTGTCACTGAGTGTGGGATGCTACTCCCAGTGTGGGAGCTGAGGCATAAATCTGAAATCATTCCAGCTTTGATTAAAGGAAGTTGGGAAGAGGTGCCCCCACCTGACTAAACAATAGTTGCATGTTGCACACTTTGAGGGAACTCCCAGTCACCAAAACTCCCCCAATTCCTGACAAATCTGGAGCTGCACAACTCTAAAACTTCAAAGTCATGGATCTTTGAGGAAAATGACCACTCTTCACTCCTCTTCCAATACAACTGTGGCTTGGAAGCTGTTCCTGCCTTCAATGACAGGTAGGTGGTGACCTTGTCCAGGCTGAAGGCTCTGTATTTCCTGAACTGGTGGACATTTCCTTAAAGATAAGGGGCTTATGATGGACCTATGCTGTGAAGTTGATAGATTCCGGAACCTAAAACTGGTGAACTCCTTCTCAGCAGATGAATTCCTACAGTCAGTAGTCCAGTATCTTCAGAAGCTTTGGAAACTCAGTATGAGAGTGAATGGTCTCACAACCCAAGTATCGTCTCAACTAGAAAGGATGGATTCACTGCAGCCATTTGAGCCAAGTACTCCAATGTTGAAGATTTCCCCTCTACCTCTCACATCTTCTCTGTTTGCCTAAGATGCCCAGACCCCAAACCCTCAAGTTCCTGGAAGTCCATACCCCATGTCAGGAGAGAGGATGCCAAGGCTCTTCTGCAGAAAGTTCTGCTCCACTCTCTGGTCCCCTTTAATCCAGTCCAAACTCATCTACTGAAGGGTGGGCGTGAAGCCACGAAATGACTCAGTCCCACTTCTCACCACCCTTACTTACACACCCTGCATCCTTCTGTATCCTTTCCCTTCCTGCCAAATCGTTTATCCTCTGGAGTTGCTATTTTTCAGAGGCATTTGAAACCATGAGAAGACATAACTCATAACCTGTGGCCAGGGAACAGATTTTTGAACCAGATAAATATGAGCCAGTTAATGATAAGCTCTCTGGGTTTTGTCAGGTCACATGAATCCTATCCAGACTGGTTTCCTGAGAGGAAAGGTGAAGACGGTAAAGGGTCTTCTGAGTAAATGGCGAGACCACAAGTGAATACCTGTCACCTAGTATGTGGTCCATGTTGATGGTGTATCGGGGCAGATGGCTTCTTCGCCTGTGAGTCATCCACAGACTTCGTACAGAGCGGGGCTGGAAGATGTGAGCGAGTTTAAGAGAACCTTTAGGCTTATAGTCTGGGAATGGACACCTCTGCTGGAATGGGAGTTCTGGGCTAGGGACCACAGTGCTAACTTTTGCAGAAATGTGAAATCCTTTTTAAAGAAATGTGTTTGTTTTAGAAATCATAAAGCATGTTATTTTTAAGGTAATGTTCTCAATTTTAAGTCAGATATACAAGATTCCGCATGATGGAGGAAATTAGCTTTCTCTCAAGATAATGCTAATGGAGGCAAGAGTCCACATTCTGTGGTTCTGTTGGAAAGGGAAACACACAGGTCAGTGGCTTCTGGCAGTCTGCAGTAGTGAACGGACTCTGAAACAGACAAAGTCTTGATTTATATCATTTGCTGATTTCCTTGTATACTGACAAAACTCAAGCTAACAAGGATGTACGATCCAGTTTACAAAACCCCTGAATATTTTATAAGCAACTCTTGGGAACCAGTGCTTGCCAAGTCAAGCATAACTACCAGAGGGACTGAAGGAACATGTTAAAAAATTAGTAACTCTCCTTTGTTGTTCCAGTATTGGAGTGTAATGGTAGAACTGAGAAAGAACTGGGATGTTCTGTCTTACCTTTTAAGGAAGCCAATTAGGGTAACTCCTCCTGCCTCTGCCTCAGTGACTTCTTGAGTGGACCCCACTTATAGTTGGGAGGAATAGAGTCTAGAAACAGGAGCCTACTGCCTTCTGAAACCAGCTGTCACAGCTGTTCCATTTGCTTGAGAAGGGATGAACTATAAGGGTCTTCTCTTCTCTGCTGCCCAAAGTAGATCTCTGTGATGGTGAATGAAGTTCCAGGATTCTGCACAATCAGGACCTGGGGGAAAATCCTGGTTGTGGATGACTTTCTTGCTGCAGTATTAGCATCATGCCTCTTTAGTTAGGTGGGTCTAGCATTGATTCATTCTTGATGGAATTCTGGGATGCTGCCACGGCAGATCTCACAGTTGAAGTGGCCCAGCCTCTTCAACCCTTCCACGTTTCTCTAAGTTATTTTCCCCCTCGGTCACTACGTATGGCTCATGTAGGCTTCTTTGGACGTATTCTATGTTCCACAGCTTAATGACTGGAAATTTCCCTGACGCATAATGAAGGTGCTTGAGAACGGGTGGACGGTAGTCCAAATCAGACTTTATTTTAAGTAAAAGTGACCACTATGGTCAGTTTAAATTCAGCAAAGGAGAAGTTACTGGATGGCTGATCTGAGGAGGAATGATGCAGCTATTTCTTTTCTTAATTACAAGTTATTTGTCTGAACAATAGGAAGAAAACATCCTAAACCCGGACAGTGCCATCACCTAGCTCAAACAAAGAAAAGGTGGACTCTAGTCCCATGCCAGTATACATTCCAGACTCCAGGACTGTGAAAAGGAGGAACTGTCAGAGGGAAATGTAATACAAGTCCCAAATACGAAAAGAGCTTACTTGGACACTTGAGCACCTCACAGCCTTTTCCAGTGCCGGCTTGGAAGCAGTGGCCTGGAAGTGGGGAACTGAATGGACAGTTGACATTTCTTGGATAGTTGGCTTCTCTCTGCCTCCTTTTACTGCATCTAGGAAGTAAGAATAAATGAAGCCCTCACTCATTTCAGTCTAAAGCTGCTGATTCTGTGGGACTCCCCCAGGAAGACATTCACCCAGGAAGACATTCACCACCCCTTTTTACTGTGACGTGCAGGACACGTGCTTTACGGAACGTGTGCCACAGTTCTTCATTATAACGGAAGTCATAACACATTACTGTTTTGTGAGGCTGACGGGGCACATTTAGAGTTCACAGAATTTTACCTGGTGTCCATTAAACCTCCAGTTAAGATTTATTGATAAGTTTCCCGAGGCATCGAATAAAGGTCAGTTGCTAGAATTTTATTTAGTAAAGTATATATAGATTGATGAGAAATACAATAATTGATCTAGCAATCCGACAGATCCAAGTGACTTGAATTACCTGGAATATGGGCAGTTGCTCTCGATCTTCTTAATACAATAGATCTTCTGGAACTGTGAAGGCATTACTGTAGCAGTAATACTGGCACAGTAACATTTATTTATTGAATTTAAGATAACAGCAAAAACAGAATTTGCATCTACCTAATTTGACCAAGGAAATTTGCTTTTCATAGAAATAACAGCCGTGGGGTGCCTGGGTGGCTCAGTCAGTTAAGCATCTGCTTTCAGCTCAGGTCATGATCCCAGGGTCCTGGGATTGAGTTCTGCATTGGGCTTCCTGCTCAGTGCCGGGCCTGCTTCTCCCTCTACTGCTGCCAGTCCCCCTGCTTGTGCTCTGTCAACTAAAATCTTTAAAAAAAAAAAAAAAGCCACAAAAGAACGTATAACATACTAATTTGTGTGTTGTTGCTTTTTAAAAAAGATTTTATTTATTATTTGACAGAGACACAGCAAGAGAGGGAACACAAGCAGGGGGAGTGGGAGAGGGAGAAGCAGGCTTCCTGCCGAGCAGGGAGCCCGGTATGGGGCTTGACTGAGCCACCCAGGCGCCCCCTAATTTGTGTTTTTAAAAACAGTTTTACTAAAACCAGATTTAAAAGTTATACTTGTATTGAGCTCTCTCTAGAGAATGTTCCAGCATTTATATTTACTTGTCTGTAGAGAATGCTTTCTGGATGATAAGTTGTCACTGTGTAATAGTAAATCCTTACTTAAATATTTCTGAATCTAAAAAAAACCAAAGCCCAAGAATTTCCATGGTAAAACATTCAGGAGAATTTGCTCATGTTGATCCAGCATTCCCTCCCAGGTGGCACTGTGTCATCATACGTACAAGGCAGCTCCACAGAATATGGGGATAGATTCTCCAGTTACACTGTAGCGTGAAGGGGACCGTCTGCGCACATGGGCCACAGAGAATTCATCCGCCTGTGCGGTCGCGAGATGCCTCCACGTCTCCCCACAACTTTTTGAGGATCACTTGATTGACAGCAGCTCTAAGACTGCTCTGTAGATCCTAAGAAGACCTCTGACCTTAAGTCCATTCAGGTATTTCCTGTACTTAAGTCAGTTTACAAACCAAACCCAATTCCATTGAATTGGACGAGGGAAAAAAACAAAACAAAAAAAACCCTCACAAATTCTCAAAAGAGGACTTGTCACTAGCTCAGAAGCAGGCTAGTCTACTAGATGGCAAGACCCTGGATCCTGAGCCTGCACTTTGGAGGCCTTCATTGTTAAACTGTTGTAGAACAGAAAGTTGTAGTATAGAAAGTAGTTGCATCACTTTGTGTTTCAGTTAGAAGATTAAAATTCGCTTCTGGTAGAAGGCTGAGCAAGAATAGTGCCACCAGAGCACTAAGGTCTGGCCCTAGATTTGATGGATCTAAAACAGAGAGGGCTTTGTTTCGATGGTAAATTATCTTACACTGCTTTTTTACATTCATCGAATCTCTGTGTCCCACACAGTTTAAAGAGACTCTGGTACAGTGCTGAGCCTGAGACAGATGTTATCCCTGCTCCCCTCAGCTCACAGGGCCCAGAGGAGGAGACAGTCAAGCTAGCTGTTGGAGTGTCCTACGTGCCCTGCTAGGAAAACGGGGAGGTTTGGCACCAACATTAGACTAAATGTTCAGGGAAGAGGATCATAGCCTTCAAAGGAGGTATGATATGTAAGCAGCTTCTTACAGAGTAAGGAAGTTAAGATTGCCACCTTGGGGGTGGGAGAGCCGCTCTAGTTAAGGGCTGTTCGCGGGTGAGACGGTGAGCTGCACGTGGTGAGGGGCACGCGGCCCATGAATGAGCAAGCCCATAAGGCAGAGAGGATTTCCGTGCAACAAGGATGAGTGAGTGACTCTGAGGAGGTGAATCTGGCCATGTCAGATTAGGGACCTGAGCCCATATTAAGAATTTCTCTGGCTGATTAGCCGCTTCCTCACACTTTTCAGGGTTCCACTGCACACTCCACAGCACCATCCCTGGTGTACTTGCCAAAATGCGGACTCCTCATGTCCATCCTGCTAGATTGAAAGGAGGGACTGCTAGGCCCTCTTCCGCATGGCCACATTCTCCAGGCGATTCTCCCCCTGTGAGGACTGTGATTGGTGTGAGTCAGGGGCCCCATAAGTCCATGTTAGGCTGTTGTCATCCTCACTGTTGCACTCTGGCTACTTTGTTTAATTGTGCCCAAAAGACTGTACCATGGAATTGTCAGCACTTTTAGTATAGAATGTAAGGTAAATTTTGTTTTGTTTTTATACTGTTTCCTGTGTGTAAACAGTTCACTGTTACTTACTGGCTTATATTTCTTTTTTTTTTTTTTAAGATTTTATTTATTTATTTGACAGAGAGATCACAAGTAGGCAGAGGCAGGCAGAGAGAGAGGAAAGCAGGCTCTCATCGGGAGAGCCCAAAGCGGGGCTTGATCCCAGAACCCTGGGATCATGACCTGAGCCAAAGACCCAACCCACTGAGCCACCAAGGCGCCCCATGGCTTATATTTCTACAGAAGATCCATCTATCCGATATCCAAAAGACGATGAAAGACAAACATACACGTAAGACAACAGGTGTAAAAACGTGAGCTGTGCAGAGCAGTTCATGGATGTTGCCTAAACTCTCTGAGCCCTTGGACTTGGCTGCAGTTTGCCTGTATTGTCTCAGACATAATTACAGCAGTGACTCGTGTGCAAACTATATTCATTAACCCATTTTCGCCTCTCAGCAGTCCTATGAAGGAGTCAGGGCCATCTCTTAATCTGTACATCACCCAGTACATAGGGGAGCCTGGCTGGGGCTCTCGCAGGCTGAGACCAGAGCCTTGGCCCTCTGGAGCATATGGCCTCAGGAGAACCTGGTTCGACATTCTTTTGGCCTCACTGCATCAGCATTTGATGATGGTGGCAGTGATAATGATGACAAGGATGCCAGGGACAACTTTTTCTAAGTCAAATGCTTATATTTAAAATGTATACTGGATGATTTCAAAAACAACTTGTTCTTTTGTATCTCTAGATCTCAGTATATGTTAAGATACATCCTAATTCTTTGAAACTTTTCAAAAACAAAGGACATCCCATTTATAGAAAAAACAGTAATGAAGCTATATAATTTATTCTAGGAAGCCCTAATATTTTGAAGCTTAGGGTATTACAGTTCTTAGGCATGGGTAAGAGAAATCTGATGGAGACCTATGCTGAATTCTTTTTCTATTTCTTGGTAGTAAAATGTCACACTCTGGATACCTGCATGTATTTTAAGTGTAAGTATTTCTGTTATTTGGAGTCACCATAGTGCTCACAGTCTGCGAGTTGTCCGATTATAAGACCTCTTAAAAATAAAGAGCAGGAGGGGCGCCTGAGTGGCTCAGTGGGTTTAAGCCTCTGCCTTGGGTTCAGGTCATGATCTCAGGGATTGAGATCCTGGGATCGAGCCCCGCATCAGGCTCTCTGCTCAGCGAGGACCCTGCTTCCTCCTCTCTCTCTCAAATAAATAAGCAGATAAATAGACAACCAGAGAGCAGGAGGGGTACCTGGATGGCTCACTCAGTTAAGCAACTGACTCTTGGTTTCAGCTCAGGTTATGAGATCAAGCCACGCCTTTGGCTCTGTGCATAGCATGGGATCCCCTTGGGACTCTCTCCCTTTGCCCCTGCCCCTTGCTCATGCATGCTCTGTCTCGAAAATAAATAAAATCTAAATAAATAAATAAAGAGCAGGATAGAGCTCTTGGCTTTAGTTTTGTTCCATTGTTTCCCAAAACTACCAAAGCTCACCAAATGGTGAGGCCTCTGGGAAAAGAGATGAAGGTTGCTTTTGAGATCTTTAGAAGGATGAAGAATTGAAGAATTAAAGGATATAATCTGTTGATGAAACAGACAGCTAGATCAATGAAACACAGTAGGGAGCCAATAAGTATACCCACACAAATACCGTAAACTGATACTTGACAAAGGGGCAAAAATAATACAATGAAAGTATTTTCAACAATGAGGGAGCAGGTAACAACTGGAAATCAATACACAAAACAAAACTGAATCTCCACACAGACCTTAATTCTCTTAAAATTTTAACTCAAAACACATAACAGATCTAAATTATCAAACCACTTGAAGAAAACACAGGAAAAAATCAAGGTGACCTTAAGTTTGGCAATGACTTTTTAACTATAACATCAAAGGCAAGATCCATGGAACTATAACATCAAAGGCAAGATTCACTGATAAGTGAACTGGATTAAAATCAAAGACTTCTGCTTTGTGAAAAAATGCTGTCAAAAAAGTGAGAAGACAAGCCACAAGCTGAGAGAAAATATTTGCAAAACACACAACTGATAAAAGACTTACTCATAATATATAAAATATTTAAAAAATCAACAAGAAAATTATCAACTCCATTAAAAAATGGGCAAAAGATCTGAACCTTACCAAAGAAGATTATAGATAGAAAACAAGCCCTGAAATATGCTCAATGTCATATGTCGTCAATGAAATGCACAAAACAAAACAAAAAACACCACTATGTGCCATTAGTATGGGGAAAATGGAAAATACTGAGACCACCAAATGCTGGTATAGATGCAGAGCACCAGGAGCTCTAATTCATTACTGGTAGGAATGCAAACTGGTGCAGCCACTTTGGAAGATAGTTGGGAAGCTTTTTATAAAATTAAACTTATTACCACATGATCCAGCAGTCATGATTCTTTCTCACTGTTTATCTAAATGAGTTGGAATACGTATGTCCACACAAAAACTTCCACATGAATGCAGCTTTATTCATAATCACCAAAACATGGAAGCAACCCAAATGTCCTTCAGTGGGTGATGAATAAATAAACATGGTATATCTAAATGCTAGAATATTATTCAGTGGTAAAAAAAAAATGAGCTATCAAGCCAGTGAAAACACATGGAGGAGCCTTAAATGCCTGTTACTAAGTAAAAGAAGCCAGTCTGAAAAGTACATACTGTGTGATCCCAACTATGACATTCTAGAAAAGTGAAACTAGAAGACGATAAAACATTCAGTGGTGGCCAGGGGTTGAGGGGGTGGGCAGGGATGACTAGGCAGAGCACAGGATTTTTAGAGCAGTGAAAATACTCTGACGATATTGTAAAGGTGCATGTATGTCATTATACATTTCAAACCACCAGAAGATAGAGCACCAAGGGTGAACAGTACTGTAAACAAGGACTTGGGGTGATAATGATGTAACTGGGTAGGTTCATCAGTTCTAACAAATGTTCCAGTCTGGAGTGGGATACGGGTAGTGGGGGAGGCTGTTCTTTTGGGGGGATAGGAGATGTATAGGAACTGTCTGTATTTTCTGCTCAGTTTGTGATGAACCTGAAACAACTCTAAAAAAATATCATTAGACAGAAAGGGTATCATCTGTTTTCCTTAATTGCATCTATAGGATTTACCTAATTAGAAAAGATTTTGTTAGAAAGGCTTGGCTCGATTAGGTTTATATTGACTGGCATACAGACTGACCAGGGTGTATCCTTTGATTTATGTCACTGATGAGGTTATCAACTGCTTATAAACATAGATCATCATCAAAAGGGTGATTTATGTAGAGAAAGAAACTCTGAGGTCCTTTGTGTGGTAGCTACACATCAAAGAGTTGGCTTCATTCGCTTTTTCATCTGTTTGGATTTGGGTAAGTACTAGATAGAATTTTTATGAGAAAAGACAGACTCCTGTATTTCAGGGAGGAATTTATAATCAGGAAGTGATGGTTTATCTGACTGCAGGCACTCGGGGGCAGGTTTCTTATCCTGTACATGGAATTTCTCTCTTTTATCATTCAGATGTAGTGGTCACAGGGAAACTTGCCTAGTTCTACCATTCATAGGTAGATTTTTCTGCATTTAGGTCTTAGAGGACAGCATAAATAAAAATAAATCTATAACAAATTCCATGCGTGACCTGGAAAAATAGTAGTTCTATTTAAGTCAAGGCAGAGGACAAGGGAAACACTTACTTTGGTTGGAATTTAATGAAAATATCTGTGTAATGGAGATTTAAACTGAAATTGGAGTGGAAAGAGTATGGGGTAGGAAGTCTGGATGGGAATGGAAACAATGATAGTAGTGCCTGGGCTAGAAAGAGAACTGGTGTATTTGTTGGTTTGGTAAAGGCATTTAAAATGTCTGTACTCAGATGCAGCCAGCCACTAAGATTCAGACAAAGGAATAATTCCTATATGTGGTGGGATAGACTTATTGTCTTGAGAAGTACTTCATTTTCGGCGTAACTATGCAAGCAGAGATTGTTATGCCCCAATAATGGGTCCGTGATTAAAGGAGTGAGACTGATATAAAGTGAAGGTCAAGCAAAGCTTTATTTCGCCAAGCATCAAGAATCAGATGAACGTTCAAGGATGCACCTCTTAAAGAGAGGGCAACACTTCTGTTTCACAGACTAGTTTTTAAGGGCAAAGGCCATGGGGTTGGGCCTGGCCACACGCACAGGTGGCCAATGGCCAATGAGATTGTAACACACACAGGAAACAGTGATGCCAGGCAACCAACTGAATTGTAATTTACCCTAGTAGACATTTGAATTAGCCTATCACACCTGGGTTAGGATTGGCGCCAAAAAGACTCCCAAAGGGCAGGGGCCCATACCCCTTGGTAGCTAGGGAGACAGTATGCAACCTCCCACTGATCCAAGGTCTCCACCTGGCCTGACCCACCCTTGTATCTGGGCTTCATTACCTGGAGCTGGTTTCCTGGAGCTGGTTTCTGGGACTTGTTTTTAAGTCAATCCCCTGGGGGAAGGGGAGCAGGGACAGTTTCAACTTTAATGAAAGCCTTTTGCTAAATAGGTCCTTACAGAGATGGTCTCTAAGAAATGGGAATCCAGATAAGAAATTGGTCACTTTCGGTTTAGAGACAACAGTAGAAAAAACGGGAACAACTGAAGCAATGTGTGAGCCTGCCAGGACATGGTATAAAAGAACAGGCACTCACGTTAAGTCTTGAGACGGTCCAGTAGGGCTGAGGAATTTTTCACAGAGGACGCAGGAGGACTAATTATAGAGGGGAAGAAGTTCTGAAAGTGAGGTCAAGGTTTAACTCCTCGCTGTTTCCAGGTAAAGATCTATTGGAGAGACAGAGACAATCAGTGATGTTAATACGTATTTATAAAATAACCAGTGGTGGCCTTTTAAGTTAAAGGGAGAGGAGGATGTGAGCAAAGGACATATCCACTGCTTGGATATGAGAATAAGGAAATCTGAGAAGTTCCATGTTTACCTACAGATGGAGATAAAAATCAGTATGTGGCATGAGTCTAGGATCTCTAAGCTTTGCAATCAGAGAGGAGTTAAATAACTCTGGATGCTGTGGGCTCATTAATAACAATACTTTTTGATGTTTTTACTCAGTTTGATTCTGAAAGGAGGACAGAAGCGCAGCAACTGGAGAGAGAGAACAGGTTCAGAGGAAATTTTTGCTTTAAGTTATGAGATAATGAACTTTAATGATGGGATTGATTGTGGAGAGATGGACAGGGTTTTGGGAAAGGAAATTTATAAACAGGAATACAGTTCTCAACAAAACAGGAGAAAAAGGAATTCATTTGGAGACATTGGACCTAGAGTTAGCACGACTTCTATTTAATGGGAAAGAAGAGTCAGCAGTGGATATGAATGTAGCAATATTTGTAGGTATTATGATGAAAAACTGAGTTAGTGTGTCACCGTAGATAATTCATCTCTCTTATAGACTGAATTTTGTGTTCCCAAAAGTCAAATGTTGAAGTCCTGACCCTCAGTGTGTTTTTGGAGATTGGGCCTTAAAACTGTCAGTTAAGGTACAATGAGGGCATTAGGGTCGGCCCTAATCTGGTTTGACTAGTGTCTTTGCAAGAAGAGGGAATTATGTCACAGACAGAAGATGGCTGGCTGTGAGCGAAGTTGGCTGAGGGTGCGGGGGTTAGAAGAAACCAATCCTGGTGACACCAGAATTGTGAGAAAATAATTTTCTATAGTTTAAGCCCTTCAGTGAGTGCTTCTCTGTTACAGCAACTTTGGCAAGCGAGCACAGTATGTGTAGTAGGGAATGATCTCCCCTTTCGAAAGGTGAGAATGTGTGGCATCAGTAGGCATGGGGAAGATCTGAAATATTTATGGGAGCATGGAAGAATGACTTAGAGTTGGCAGACACATTTGAAAACCCCTAGGAGAAGTAGTTCTGTTTTTAGACAGGGATCAACTTCTTAACCATTTGTGTCAGATACAGTCACAGGAAAGGCAAGTACTTGGAATCCTCTGCTGTCGAGATCTTGAAGGGGAAGTGTGGTTAATAGTGGTTAATAGTGCAGGGAACATAGAAAGTGCTGGTTCTGGTAGGTGCCTGTTGAAATGAGTCGGTGTGGAGTAAAGTGGGCAGGAAAAATGAAGAGGGGGAAAGCCTGATGTTTGAGAAGTGGCCAGTCCACAGAGGTTCCCATGTACAGAGAACCGAGTGTGGGGTGTAATTTCTGTGAAAAAGTAAGGAGAAAAAATTGTAATGATGGTAGGGCTACTGATTTAGGTCAGAAGTGATGCCATATTCCAGGTAAAACCTAGGTGTGGTGTGTAATCCTTAAGGAATTTTTCATAGGAGACAGAGCAAAATTAAAATAGGAGTAGGTCATTTCCTAGCTATATATAACTTTGTTACATTTTTGAAGTTTTTTGAACCTCTTCTGTTCATGTCATTTGTTAAACTGGTAAATAGAATCAGGTTTATTGTGAGGATTAAATAAACGAATACATATAAATATCGAAGTAGGTCATTTCCTAGCTATATATAACTTTGTTACATTTTTGAAGTTTTTTGAACCTCTTCTGTTCATGTCATTTGTTAAACTGGTAAATAGAATCAGGTTTATTGTGAGGATTAAATAAACGAATACATATAAATATCGAAGTGGGGTCACATTTGATACAAATTTCTTTTTTTTTTTCTTTTTCTGGACCTCAGGTACAAATGGGTGAGTTAATCCTACTTTGTTTATGACACATTATCATAACTTTCCTATGAAGTACATCTAAGTATTGGTGTCTTAGGGGAGAGTTGGCAGTTTATACATGCTTTCTCACTGTGTGTCTCACACATTTGTGTGTGTATATATGTAAATGTGTGTACATATACATACGTGTGTGTGTAATAATGAAATGCGGGCATAGTACAGCTACTGAAGATTAACACAGAACAGGATTTCAAGGACTTCAGTTACCACTTTATTAAAATAATCAGAGCAACTAGATTTTCTCCTGAACCATAGGCTTTCGGTATTATCTGGATGACCTTGAAATAAAGGATTTGGATAGTAAGTGACAGGAACATCATGACTCATCTATTCCTCCGTTCTGGTGCAGGACATTTTTAAGGACTAGACTTGCAGAATGAGTGCCACTGATCCCTCCAAATGGAAGAAGTCCTTGAATTGATGAACCCTATCATAAAATAGACTTTATAGGTTTTTTGGCATCCAAGTCCATGGGCAGCAGATCTAAAAGTTAGAGCTGAGGGACAGCAGGAAGGGAGGATGGCTCCAGAAGGCTCCTGGGGATGCTGGGGAACCACTGCTTGGATATGAGAATAAGGAAATCTGAGAAGTTCCATGTTTATCTACAGATGGAGATAAAAATCAGTATGTGGCATGAGTCTAGGATCTCTAAGCTTTGTAATCAGAGAGGAGTTATATAACTCTGGATGCTGTGGGCTCATTAATAACTCAATACTTTTTGATGTTTTTACTCATAAAATCTCTGTAATTATATTTTTGTATGTTTTTTATTAGCACCTGTAGTCCTAGTCTTTTTTTTTTTTTTTTGTCTTACTTTTGAACATGGGAGAGGAAGCAAGTCCTCTTCATTTCTGGTAGGCTGCACTGCATGTTTGTTGGTTAAGCTAGGGGTCACACCCAGGTAAGGTTTGGGGCTTCATGACAGGTGAGACTGGAAATTGGGCATAGGACTGCCATCTCATGGCTTCTTTCTCCATCCTCAGCTTTGCCTGCTTAGTGCTTGGACTGTCTGAGAGTGAAAACCCAGAGAAAGACACCTGGCAACTGAGTTACTGACAATGCAGCCACTGGTGAGTAGGGAAGCCTCTTTCTGCTGAAATAACACCCTACGGCCATCAGATGGGCGAATTTTATTGGCTTAAACGTTCACTTGCAGTTGGGAAATCCTCAGGGATCTGAGCTCCAGTGAAATTTCCCTAGGACTCTAGGATGGTTATAATGATTCAGAAACTCAATAACTGGTAACATAGTATCACACTAGTTTATCCCAGCCTCCATTAAGCTTGTGCATTTACCGAAAAGAAGAAAGAAGTTTGCTTTCTCTAACCCAGTCCATATCCTTATTGGGAAATAATCCACCCATTGGTCATAGTGTTGGCTCTAAAGATCCTTTCCTAAAGGGTTGGGGTTGAAGAGATGAGCAAGGGGGAGACACCGTGGTCCGATCGGGAGGTGCTTCCCCCGAGTCCAGTGTTTCAGGTGCTGGGTGAGGCCTGTGGACTGCTGAAGGGAGCACAAGAGAAGTTGAGGCCACAAAGGGCATGAGGAATCATTCCTATTTTTCCAATTTTAAAGTTTAAAGAGTTTAAATTTTAAAGTTTAAAGAGAATATATTTGCACTTTTGGAAACTTCTTAAAAAGATAACTAAATTTTCATTATCATTCTTGCCCCTGTTCATATATTTTACCTTTTTGTAATTAACCTTTTTCATATTTGATAACTGTACTTAGTGTATAGGGAGTATTGTGGCTGTATATGCAGGAGAAGGGCATATAGTAGAGTAAAATTTAAGATCTTGCAGAAACTTTTTTAAAAACCACATAAAGCAAAACCTTTCAAGACGCTTCAGTTCTCCTTTAGCAGAGGGACAAGACAGAGGAGACTGGTGTTGAAGGTCCAGAGAAAATTAGGAGTCCTCATAACACAGGAATGGTCAGGCCAGCACTGCCCTTCAGTACAGCTGTCTCAGAGGTTCCTGGCTTGTGCTGCTGAACCTCCTGTGGTGACCTTACACCTTATTATGAACACCTGAGCCTGCAGAGTTGAGCAAGACTACACTGTGTATACCAAGTTCTCCATGAAACGTGTTCATTTCTGAAGAATGCTAGAGATGGTTTCAAGGTTCTCGGATATTTTAATGACTAATGGCTTGTATTTAATACATGTTTACTTAGGAAGAACTTCATACATTAGTTCATTGGGTCTTTCAATACTCCTAACAGGAGATTAAAGGTTCATCTGTGGGAATTAGGTCATGATTTAAAAGTGGCAAGTCGGGCGCCTGGGTGGCTCAGTGGGTTAAACTCTCTGCCTTTGGCTCGGGTCATGATCTCAGGGTTCTGGGATCAAGTCCCGTGTCGGGCTCTCTTCTCAGCAGGGAGCCTGCTTCTCCTTCTCTCTCTGCCTACTTGTGATCTCTGTCTGTCAAATAAATAAAATCTTTAAAAAAAATAAATAAATAAAAGTGGCAAGTCATGGTTATTGTTTGCCTTATACTGAGTCTGTAAAGTTACTTGAAGTTAATCAGAAAGTGAGTTTTAGATATGAATTTTCAGGTGCCAATTTTGTAATCATGTCTGATATAATTACCAGTTTTTGTTTGTTTTAGACTTCATGTGTTTATTTTAATAAGTAGGCTGTACACCCAACCTGGGACCTGAGCTCATGACCCAGAGATCAAGAGTTGCGGGCTCTACTGAGTGATCCAGCCAGGTGCCCCCATAATTACCAGTTGCTTAAATAAAATAAAATAAAATAAAATAAATCCAGGCTATGTAATATTACACTTCATGTGATACTCCTTTACAGTCAAGTTTTATTAGTTCAGACTATATCTCTGTAATGTATCTGAAAGGCAGATGCCAGTTCTGCACCGAGAACGAACGACAGGAGCCCTAGACTTAGTTTGAGCTCTCTGCACAGCCCGCTCCTCCACCCTCTTCCTCAGTGCTGTCAGCGCAACCCTCCTGCTCTGGGCGCCGGTAGGGAATGCTCTGTCTAAAACAGAATATCCGTGATGTTTTAGGAATCAGTGACATTTGAAGATGTAGCTATAGACTTCACCAAGGAAGAGTGGGCCCTGCTGGACATATCCCAGCGAAAGCTGTTCAGGGATGTCATGCTGGAAAATATACGTCATCTCGTTTCCCTAGGTGAGTCTGCCAATGCATACCCTTAGATAGATGGGTGGGTGGGAAGGTAGTTGGTCAGTCAGCAAGAACTGGAACAGCTTCTGCATATCCGCATACCCACTCCACTCTCTACCCTGAATCTTTCATAGACCTTACTTGAAAGAAAGTTCTTTATATTTTACTACAGTTAGTGTGTCACACCACCAGAATATACTTTTGACCACAGTTTAATGTCTTTGTTACTACTCAGTCTCTAACAACCAGAGCAGAAATGGGAATTCAATATTTCTGAATGCATAAACAATTTAAACATTTTCTAAATATTCTCCCATAGTCATTATTTCAAGGGTTGAAACTAGACCAATGACAAAAATAGAACTTTGATTTCTCTTGTTGAGCTTATTTGGTGTCTGTTTGAAAGTAATATTGAACCCACTGTGGAGACATGTAATTTCTCCATTTCTGAAAAGACTGAGGATTCTGCATTCTGTCTTTAAATTTGGGCATGGACACCACCATCCAGAAGGACTTCACCATTTTCGACACATATTTGGATTTGTGTTTTTCTATCCAAGTTCTTGTGTTCTCCTTATTCTTCTTCAGTTGCCTGTCCTGGACTCAATGATGATTAGCCTTGGGGAAGGAGAGGACTTTTAGTAGTACAGAATAAAAAATCCACGTACCTTTTTTCAATGAACAGGATATCAGCATTGCAAATCAGATTTGATTTTCCAGTTGGAGCAAGGACAAGAGCTGCGGAGTGAAGGAACCGGATTTCTCCAAGGCCAGAGCCCAGGTGAGCTGCAGGGACCTGTGCTTCAGTATGAGGTGGTGCCCACTCACTGTATGTTATTGGAAATACCAACTGAAGATTTTGTCAAGTGAGTGATTTTCTAAAATGTGGAGAACAACACTGGGGCAAAATTTTTCCAATGTTGTCCTTATTCCTTGCATTTGTCGATCACAATTCATGTTTCCTCTTGCCAGTGTTTCTTTTGGCTTTGGGGAAAGCATATTCATATACTTAAATGAAGTTAAACTTTCACACAGTAACTCCTACCCTAATATTCCCCTTTGAAGGTTTCTCTTCTCTTTCCCTACCCAATCTGCCGTCATTAGAATTTTTTCATAATTCAATCCTGAAAATCTTTGTGAATTAGTATTCCTAGAGTATTCCTTCATTTGACATATTTGCCCCATCAAAGTGCCAGTTTTTGAAACATACTCACATGGGTCTTGGTGCTTTTCAACATTTTCATTACCCTACTGCCATTCTATTTGTTTTGTTTTCAATTATTTCAGGCAGGGGAAATGCCTTTAAAGAACAAGAAATGATAGCCACACAATGTATCAACAGGAAGGACACATCTGCAATCATGCCAGTGGTAAGTTTCCTGAGTAGTAACCCTGGTCATCCAAATGAAAGACCTAAAAATAGGATGTTAATAATTGAGCACAATAACCTAATTCATACTAAGTTGGGATTAAACTTTTTTTTTTTTTTGAGCAAAAAGTTTTGGCTAGTTTGAATTTAGTGAAGAAATTAATCTGAGCCCCCAAACCATAACCCAAGATCGTAAAAAAAAAAAAAAAAAAAGACAACTGCATAAACACTGATGATATACCCAGTCTTTGAAACATAATCTATAAGCTCTATAGTTGGGATGCTACAAAAGAAAAAATCTTTACGTAGACAGGGGAATAACAAACACATTGTGTGTATGCAAGTAACACTGGCAAGATTTTAACTGGAGACTATCACTGAGTGGTTAATTTAGGATTTCTGTGTAGAAAAGTGAATGTATGGATATGTAGGCCAACTTTAACAACCTTTTATCTCTTTCCCAAAAGCAGGAATCTCTTACTCCAGAGGATCCCTTTGAATATAAAGATTTGGAAGAAGATTTCACTCATGGCTTCATGTTGAGTCAACATTTGTTAACTCACACAGAAAAGACACCTTGTATCAGTAAACAGTGTCCAAAATCCCTTAGTGACCAGTCATACCTTAATCAACATAAGCAAATTCACACCAGAGGTAAATCATGCGAGTGCCATCTGTGTGGAAAAGCCTTCAGTAATTGCTCAAGCCTTAGGAGACATGAGATGACTCACACTGGAGAGAAACCATATGAATGCCATATCTGTGGGAATGCCTTTATTCAAAGCTCAGACCTTAGAAAACACAGTCTAACTCATACTGGAGAGAAACCGTATGAATGTCATCTATGTGGGAAAGCCTTCAGTCAGTCCTCCAACCTCAGACAGCATGAGAGAACACATACTGGAGAGCAGCCATATGAGTGTCACCTGTGTGGGAAAGCCTTCAGTAAATGTTCTGCCCTCAGACGACATGAAAGAACTCACACTGGAGAAAAACCGTATGAATGTCATCTTTGTGGGAAATCCTTCAGTCAGTGTTCTGCTCTTAGACGACACGAGGGAACCCACAATGGAGAGAAAATTATGAATGCCTTCAGTAAATATTCTGACCTTAGATAACATCATATTATAAATGTAGTGAACGTGGGTGAGACTTCAACCATAGCGTTAACATTTAAACACACCTCTAAGGGACTTGCCCATTGAAGAAACTAATCAACGTAGAAGATTCCTCAGTCATGCTTCCTCATGTGACATACACCAGCTTAAATGGAAGAAATCCCCGGGTGTGACAACTGTGCAGCAAAACCATGAAGGATGAAAGAGGACTCACTCTGTCTCAACCTGAAACACACTATGGGTCTGCACAGGGAGCACCCCTTGCTCTGAGCACTGGGGACGGCGCGCAGCCAGGTACCAGGTGTGGCGCCCACAAGAAAACTCAGTGAAGTCTGAATAAACACTAACACAAGATGTAAGAGGATGAATGCGCTTGAGAAATAACAAATCATTCATATTGCAGTGAGAAAGGAGAGACCCTTTGTTCATAGAAAGGCATTTGGGGCACGTGTGAAGATTCGGACTGTATACAGCACTCAGTGTCAGTGATCACTTATTTCTCAGCCAACATTAAGCTTCTTACCTGAGGAGATGGCAGTCAGGAAACCACAGTGGCAGGAACTTCAGGCAGATTTCGTAGCAGGAAACTAAGTCTAGGGAAAAACCTCTAAAATTAGAGCCTTTAACATACAATGTAACCAGTAATTCAGGATTTTGAGAAAAATAACTATTCATGGGGAAAATGTGGCATATAAATACAAAAAGGTAAAATTGATCTAAGCATATCAAATACAGAATTTTCTAAAAGGTAAAACTTTTTCAATACATTATTTCCTGTAAATATTTAATTAATAAACTCTGTTGCTGAAAAATCTGTTGTTGAGGTTCTGGTTTTCTCTATGCAGCTGTGAACACATGGGTTTGAGCCTACACTCCTTGGTATGTAGAAACTCAACAAGACAGTGTCCTTTTCCTTTAACAGAGATCAGCTCCACTGTTCCAACTTCCCACCATCAGCTAGCATCACCCCAACTGACAGCTCACTCATTTTGCTATGAGCCTGGAGGTAGAATCACACCTTCTAGTAGAACCACAAGCACAGTATCCCAGATACTAGTGTAAACCATGAGGCTGCTCCAGCCCTCCTATGCCCCGGGGAAACTCGGTCTTTCCAGACCAAGAACATTCCTTAGAGTTTTTCCATGAAGCTTCTTTGAGGGCAGGAGTTCATCCAATGACCACATCTTAGATCTTACTCAAGTGAGTCCTGAATTATGTGCCTTCCTGTTCCCTGAACAGAGCCACTGCTATGTACCCCCACAACAGTCCTGCAAAGAAAACTCCAGAATGATAAAACCCCCTATCAGACATCACATTAAGCCCTTATAATTAACTTAATCTATTCTTCTCCAAACAAAATAAAAATTCTCACAAAGGCAGTTTCCCTGGCTTTGGTCCCAGGGCTTGGAAATGGATTCCCCTTCAACAAACCCCAATACTGGACCTAAATCACAGAGGGAGTTGTTCTTTAGTGACAACCCAGCTGATCTGTTCTCTTCCCAAGCTGACACAGTCCATAATCTTAGCCTGAGACCAATTAAATGAGCACATCTCTGGATAGAACTGATACATCATTAAAAAAAATATATCCACAAGTGATTCTGCTGTGTAGCCAGGGTGAGTCAAGTCATAGGTGAGGACAACGAACAGTCAATATCCAGCATCTTGGCACCTTCGCTGGAGAGGCAGGGTCCATGATCAGGTGGGGACACGGAGGTGTGAGCAAGGGTTGAAGGGAACAAAAGAGGGATCAGAAGTTCAGACTCGGGGGTGGGGGGTGGCACCTGGGTGGCTCAGTGGGTTAAGCCTCTGCCTTCGGTTTAGGTCATGATCTCAGGGTCCTGGGATTGAGCCCCGGATCAGGCTCTCTGCTCAGCGGGGAGCCTGCTTCCCCCACCTCTCTACCTGCTGCTCTGCCTACTTGTGATCTCTCTCTCTCTCAGTCAAATAAATAAATAAAATCTTAAAAAAAATAATAAATTCAGACGCTGGAGACAAACATGGGTTGTAATTCCCACCATTACAGCCAATTAGATCTCGCTACTGAAACTTTCTAACTCATTTCCTCAATTCTAAAACGTAAATACGCTTAGTCCCTACATCTTAAGAGTTGCTGTGAAAACTTAAAAAAAAAAAAGTATTGTGAAAACTAATGAGTTGGTACTGCATACACATAACAGGTGCTTTGTTTTTGTAAATATTTTACAAATTAACTTGAAATGTGAATCTACCACTCTCTATTATTATATCTGATCTGCTTACAACAATATGTAACTTATCTCTATGCTATAGTTGTTTTTAAGTGGAATCCTGGGGCTCAACTAAATTTTGAGAACTATCTGGTGGCTCAGCCAGGACTCACACACCCTTTGCCCCAGTATGTCTCCCAACAAGGGAAGAACTGACCTGGGGCCTGCTGGGGGTGGGGCCTGTGCTAGTGTTGGGACCCCTAAGATCGATGCACACACACCCTTCTCAGAGGAGGCCATGTCGTAGCGGGTTTTATCTTCCCTGACTTAGGGCTGTAAGTGCACTGAGCAGTTGTACTAAGATCAAGGGACTTCATGGCAGATAAAAGAAAATTTAGAGGACTATGAGGTGACAGACCCACACAACCAGCTTTGTTTGAGTGACACTGACAGCTTGCTGTAAAGGGAAGTCCCACACAAGTTCACTCCTTCCAGAGGCAACAGTGTGGGACCCCATCCAGAAGGGGAGAATGGAAAGGGAGTTCATGGGGGAAAGGGGTCTTCACCGTCCAGATGGAAGCGTTAGTCACAGATGGGGAGTCTGTGGTGGCTAGCAGCAGCTTAGAGACTTGCACAGTCCACAGTTTACCTTTATGGCTAGCAGATCATGGGTACGATGCCACAGTATGCACAAAATGTAAGCTCTGTATGGATAAAAATCTGCTAATTTCAGCTGTTTAAAACAATTCAGTGTAAAAATGTGAGTTTGGCACTGGTGGACTTAAAGCTCATGGGCCTGGTCTGCTGTGAAGATGTAAAATCTTTGGATCATTTATAAAGTACTTGATAATTTCAATAGATTTTTCTTCCTACTCACCAGTTATTTCTTTTGCCTGCTCAAATCCAATGTTGCAACCTTTTATTTATTTTTTTTTTATTTTGGTTGTACTTTTCAGCTCCAGAATTTCTATTTGATTCCATTTTATAATTTCTATCTCTTTACTGAAGCAATCCATTTAGTGAAACATTGTTTTCTTCAGTTCTTTGAGCATCACTGAACTGCTAAGTTTAAAGCCTTTGTCTAAATAGGAAGTCCAAGGTCAGTGATTCTCAGAGACCATGACTGTTCAATTTTCTTTCCCCGTGAGTGGGGTGTGAAGAAGTGTTTCTTCTTTCTTTATATGGCTCAATTTTTTGTTGTTGTTGAGTACTGGAGATCTTAAATATTAGAATGTATCTCTGGAAATCAGATGCTCCTGCCTTCCCCACATCTATGCTGCTATGTTATGAGGGTTGTACATGTTTAATGACTTTTCTCAACTTTTTATAACAACTCTTTGTTGCATGTGGCCCTGAAGTCTGTTCTTTTAGCTTAGTGATCCCCTTGTGATTTTTTTTTTTTTAAAGATTTTATTTATTTATTTGACAGAGATCACGGTAGGCAGAGAGGCAGGCAGAGAGAGGGGAAGGGAAGGAAGCAGGCTCCCTGCTGAGCAGAGAGCCCGATGCGGGACTCGATCCCAGGACCCTGAGATCATGACCTGAGCCGAAGGCAGCGGCCTAACCCACTGAGCCACCCAGGCGCCCCAATCCCCTTGTGATTTGAGAGAGAGCTCCTGCAGTGCCTGGAGCCAGAGCAATCCCCTGTGAGTCACTGCAGACTGGCCCCTGCTGGCACTCTGCTCCAAGGCTTCCCTTCACTGGCTGTTGCTCTAGCGCTGAAGGCGAACTCACATGGTGCTCTCCAGTGTTTTCATGTCCAGCTGTGGGCATCAGCATGGCCTTCTGGCTGCCCAGCGCACAGCAGATTTTCAGTGCCCTTTGTCCCTCAGTTATGTATCAGCATCTTCCTTCTCAGGCTTTGTGGTCTGCCTGCCTGACTCTGGCTCCTCTGGTTGATCCCTTCTCCAGACAGAAGCTACTAGTTTATTTCACTGAAATGCTCTTGACGGTGCTACCCAGGGGGCCCTTCAGCCCCTAGAAGTTCTGAGAAAGTTGAAACAAAGGAAAACGTCCATCTGTCTGTCTTAGAGTCCCCAAAGAGGTCAGAACACACAACCACAATTCTCTGAGAACCTTTGTGTTACCCTGCACCAGGAACGTGGGCCCACAGAGCTGGGCAGTGTGGCATGGTAGGTGGGTAAGCTAAAACACCACAATGCTATTTATTGAAATTAAGTAAAACTTTTTTCTTCATTAAGTATTCCCCCAATTATCTAAACTATCAATAGCTCATTCTCCAACTTACTTTTGATATTTTTGTTTTCCTAGTTCAGTGGTTTCTCCTGTCATTTCAAGATTTTGACTTACTTATGCGCTCTAAAAGATCTTACTAAAAATAGGTAAATATGTTGTTGCATCCAAACAAATTCTGGACAATTTTACCTGAAACATTCATTTTCATTTTATTACTACCTGAATTTGTTTTTTGAAACAATTCCCATTATCATGTATAGCATTTTAAAATGCCCCTACCTTTATGTTCTAGACAAACTACAATGTAGAAAGAATTAGCATGCATTTCTCTGGGATAAACTTTAATCTATGGTCTGTAAGAATGAGAAATACTCTGCTGCTGGGGTTTTGGTTTTTGATTTGTTTTTGCTTTACCAGGACAAAAATTTAGTATGACCCTAAACCTAGTCTATATTTTAGTTACCTTCATTTCCAGAACTAGAATACAAACTCCCAGAGGGACTTTCCAGTTTTCTCCTCTCTGTCATATTTCACTAACACCCAGCAACAGAACTCAATTCGAGACTTGGAGCTTTGGCAAAGCTGTTTTCTATACCACAAATATTCTTGTGGTTAATAGGTTTCAAACACTGTTCACATGTCACTCCTTCATAAAACCTGTCTTAATTCTTTCAGCCCAAGGTCCTGTCTAAGACCTTTTACAATACTTGGTTTTCATATCTCTGTTACAGGTTTAATTTCACCACATCACTTCTCTAGAGAATCCTGGTTGAATTTTCATTTTTTCAATTAAGACTCTGTACATGAGGGGCACCTGGGTGGCTCAGTGGGTTAAAGCCTCTGCCTTCAGCTCAGGTCATGATCCCAGGTTCTGGAATCGAGCCCCGCATTGGGCTCTCTGCTCAGCGGGGAGCCTGCTTCCTCCTCTCTCTCTGCCTGCCTCTCTGCCTACTTGTGATCTCTGTCAAATAAATAAATAAAATCTTAAAAAAAAAAAAACAACAAAAACACTCCTCTGTACATGAAATGTACCAGGCATTGGTCTCAGAGCTCAGGATGCAGTGATAAACAGAATTGCCCTTGACCGCAGAGTCTGGTGGGTGCTGCATCTAGATCTTATCTTGAGAAGCAGCAGCACAAAGCAGTAGTTATAGGAGCACACTCTGAAACTAGACTGCACTGTCTGAAGACTATCCCTCTACCACTGAGGAAATGTGTGACTTTGAGCAACTCATTTTTACCATTTGTTAATTGTGGGTAATATTTCATAGGTTTTTTTGTGAGAATGAATTAAATCATGTACTGCATTTACAAACGAGGCTGGTATATAAGAACTCAATATTTGATATTTAAAAAAAATCAAGATATTTCCTTGGAAAGTTTTATTAAATATTTCCACAGTGCTCAAAATACCATACTACAGTGATTAGTTGCAAAGAAATTTATAGTACCATCATGTGTTGCTTTATTACCTATGTAACTTATGATACATTTTTATATATGTATTAAAACATGCATTTGATAAATGCCATTTGACTGATATCATTAATTCACGTGGGAAGTGCTGTGAATGCATTAGAATTGATGCCCAATGGGTATTCTCATATGTTTATAAGTCTTTAGAAAAGACATAAGAATATGCATCTGCTCACTGATTTGACACACAAAAAATGTATACCTGTCACCTCTGCAATATTTAAGACGACTATCCAACTTAAACACAGAAAAATTTTGCACACAAATTATGACTTGAGCAAAGCACAGATCTTCCATAATCATGGGGGCAGGAGGTAGACAAGGTAGATAATAGCTTCTACCCTTTTATACATCTGACAGAATTGTTCCATGGTCATGGCTCGGCCAGATACACTTTTATATCAAAACCATCTATCAACAATTTATTAATAGTATCTTAAGCTAGATCATATCCAGTTTCATCTTCCGTATAAGTCAACAAATAATTCTTCTATTTTATGATCGTTCATATTTTATGATTGTTTATACGAACATAACTTATAATCTGACATTTGTTCATAAGCAGTGACTTCTACTGTACAATGGAAAAAGCATGCATTCATATATTCTTAATAGTATTTAGGTCTAATATGATTTCCTAATCATAAATCTCATTTAAATTTTGCTACACATAACATGCAAATCTTTTGTGATCACTAACTCTATTAGCTATATCGATATTATAACTTGTAAGGCCAACTATATTCATAAGTATTCCTAGAGTTGGGCCTCCAATAATGCTGTGAGGTATACTTTTTTTCCCAGAAAATAGCAACATCTGATAGCTCTTACAAAACAGTCTGGGATTTTCATGGCTTTATGAAAAGGCATCAAATCTTCATGGTGCTAAGTTCTGTTTACATTCTTACAAACTCTTGCAATTTTCTCTTAGTTCAATGTATTTGTGCTAAAACTGTATGGAAACAAATACAAATAAAAACACTCCAAAGACTCTTTGAGGAAGCCGAAACGAGTTTTTGAAAATGTTGAGCCAAGATTTGACAGAGAAATTTAAAGTCTGAATACTGCCCCTCATCAGAAAAGCTATTTTTATTTAAAAAAATGTTTTAAAGATTTTATTTATTTATTTGACAGAGAGAGATCACAAGTAGGCAGAGAGGCAAGCAGAGTGAGGGGGGGGGGGAAGCAGGCTTGCCACTGAGCAGAGAGCCCCATGCAGGGCTCGATCCCAGGACCCTGAGATCATGACCTGAGCCGAAGGCAGAGGCTTAACCCACTGAGCCATCCAGGAGCCCACTCATTTTTTTTTTTTTTAATTTGATAGAGAGAGAGATCACAAGTAGGTAGAAAGGCCAGGAGAGCAGGAGGGGGAAGCAGGTTCCCCACAGAGCAGAAAGCCCGATGTGGGACTTGATCCCAGGACACTTGAGATCTGAGCTGAAGGCAGAGGCTTAACCCACTGAGCCACTGAGGCACCCCAGAAAAGCTATTTTTAGAGGGCAGACATATAAACTCGACCATACAAGAACCAAATATATATATCATATGTAATACACATTTACATATCAGTCTGTATTACTCATCTGTGTCAAAATGCTTCTAAATAAAAAAGAGTATGACTAGTACACAGTCAATTATGAGTAGTTAATAGTAGAAGTAATCAAACATGTATGTGTTACAAAATTATAATGGTGTTTTTAATAAACTTTTAATTTGGAACAGATTTTATTCAGACTAAATTTAAAGAAAATTTGGGAAAATACACAGATATTTGCCATATACCTGAGGCCCAGTATCCCCTCTTATTTCATCTTGCCATATTTGATGTAATTTATAAATTAATATGTCATTAACTAATTCCATACTTTGGTCAGATTTCTGTGATTTTACTGTCACTGTTCAGATTCCCATCCAGTATACCACATTTATTCATGTCTCCTTAGGCTCCTCTTTGGCTATGACATTTTCTCAGATTTTCTTGTTTTGATGATTTTGATGATTATGATTCTTTAGAATTACCATAAAGGTATATTTGACTTTTTCCCCCATGATTAAAATGACTATGGTCTTTTGGTTTTGAGAGGAAGATAACAGAGATAAATTGCCATTTTCATGACTTTATAGCAAGGCTACATGCTCTCAAGATGACTTAGTAGTGTTTGTCACATTTCTCCGCTGACTTTACTTGTGTACCACTCTCTGTACTGCTCATTCTCTTTGAAAGAACATCACAGCCCACATTTAAGAAGTGCAAAATTATGTTCCACCTTAAGATGATGAGTATCTAAATCAATTATCTGGGGTGTTTTCCATATAAGTAATATCTATGCATTCACATCAATATCAATCCGTATATATTTATTTTATACCTTGAATTAGAATTCAACTCTACTTTATTTTGTTGTTTTCCAACTGTGGCATGAGGAGATCTTTTATTTGGCTTGTGTTTTCCTTTGACATAATCCCATCCATATTTTATGTTTTGTTTTATTTTGTAACTTCCTTTTTGGAAACTCAACATTCTCCATGGTTGTCAAATAATTCCTGCCCTGTCCTAGTATCAGCCATTTCTGCAAGGAGTCCTGGTTCATCTTATTGGAGAACAGGATTAAAAACCCAGGTTCTAGAGCTAAATGTGCTCACTGCTACTGGGGTTTGCTTCTTGACCATGCTGACACTGTAAGGAAGTATTAGTGTGTGTGCTTATTCCAATCTTTGTATATGCACCTAACTATAGATACTGCTTATGAAAACAGTATCTATACTAAGCTAAACACTAGTTCATAGTGATGTATCCAACATGGATTATTTTAACTTTCTTTCCTTGCTTATCTCTAATTTCCCACTCTAACAGCAAGATACCTGGCTCCTGCTATCTGCCATCCTTTTTTTTATTATTATTAATTGTTAAATTCCAATTCACATGTATAATGGTTTCAGAATTGCTAACTAGTACCTCCCTAGAGAAGAACCTTATCAAATAGAATACACTGTTTATCTAACAGTTCCTTTTGGTTTTGGTCTTATAATCCCAGTTATTCCAGGATACTTAGGTCATCCCCTTTTTTCCTCCACCTATAGTTTTTCTTTGTTTCATACTTTTAAATACTATTCTATAACATTATTTCATCTTGGGATTCATCTACCTCCCAAGTGATTATTTTCAAATTTAATTCATTAATATTTACTATTTTTGCTGTAAAAACTGTACAGTGGAGGAGAAGCAAGGTGGCAGAGGTAGGAGACCCTATTTCAATCAGTCCCCCGAACTGAGCTAAATATCTACCAGGGTACTCTGAACACCCATGAAATCAGCCTGAGATGTACAATTATACATTCTGGATCTCTTCAGGGGCAGAGGATCATCAGTGGAGAGGTAAAGAAGAGATGGGAGTGTGCAGATTGATACTGGAGGATAAACAGAAGGAGGAAGGAGCCACCAGAAGTGACCCACTGGAAAATAATATCCCAATGTGAAAGTGCCTTGTGCTTGGGGACCAACATTGGTTTGGAGACTGATCAACAGCACTCAAAAAGAACAAAGGGATTTAAGGGACAATCGCTGGGAGTGGGCACGGACCTAAGCCCATGGTCCCAGGATGGCCACAGCTAGTGCCCACTCGCACAGAGACAATTTATACAAACAGGACTTCACAGGGAACATGATGACAATAAAAACTTATATTTCAATAATCCCTTTCAATGTGAACAGCCTAAATGTCACTATAAAACAGTACAAGGTTGCAGACTGGATAAAAAGACAGGACCCATCCATATGCTACAAGAGATGAATTTTGAACCTAATGATACATCTAGACTGAAAATGAAGAGATGGAGAACCATCTTTCATGCCAACAGGGCTCAAAAGAAAGCTGGGATAGTGATTCTCACATCAGATAAATTAGATTTTAAGCTAAAGACTGTAGTCAAAGATACAGATGGACACCACATCATTCTTAAAAGGTCTATCCAACAAGAAGATCTAACAATTGTAAATATTTATGCACCCAACATGGGAGCACCAACTACATAAGCCAACTGTTAATTGAAATAGAGTCATAATGATAAGAATACATTAACTGTAGGGGATCTTAACATGGCACTCTCAGCAACAGACAGATCATCTAAACAGAAAATCAACAAAGAAACAAGAGCTTTGAATGACACACCAGACCAGCTGGACCTCATAGATATATACAGAACATTCCACCCTAAAACAGCAGAATACTCATTCTTCTTGAATGCACATGGAAATTTCTCCAGAACAGACCACATACTGGGCCACAAATCAGGGCTCAACCAATACCAAAAGATTAATATTATTCCCTGCATATTCTCACACCACAATGCTTTGAAACTAGAACTCAATCACAAGAAAGAGTTTGGAAGGAATTCAAACACTTGGAAGCTAAAGACCATCCTGCTCAAGAATGTTTGGATCAACCAGGAAATCAAAGAAGAACTTAAACAATTCATGGAAAACAATGAGAATAAAAAAACATCAGTCTAAAACCTATAGGATATGGCAAAGGCAGTCCTAAGGGGGAAATACAAGCCTCACTCAAAAAAAAAAAAAGAAAAATCCCAAACACACAAACTTTCTTTACACTTTAAAGAACAGGAGAATCAACAACAAATTAAGCCAACCTCATGCACAAGAAGGGAAATAATTAAGATTAGAGCAGAGAGGACGCCTGGGTGGCTCAGTGGGTTAAGCCGCTGCCTTTGGCTCAGGTCGTGATCCCGGGGACCTGGGATTGAGTCCCACATCAGGCTCTCTGTTTTGGCTGGGAGCCTGCTTCCCCTCCCCCCCCCCCACCTCTGCCTGCCTCTCTGCCTACTGGTGCTGTCTGTCAAATAAATTTTTTTTTAAAAAATCTTAAAAAAAAAAAAAAAGATTAGAGCAGAGATCAATGAGTTAGAAACCAGAGATACAGTAGAACAATACCAACAAAACTAGAAGATGGTTCTTTGCAAGAATTAATAAGGGTGGCTCAGTGGGTTAAAGCCTCTGCCTTCAGCTCAGGTCATGATCCCAGGGTCCTGGGATCGAACCCCGCATTGGGCTCTCTGCTCAGCGGGGAGCCTGCTTCCCTTCCTCTTTCTCTGCCTGCCTCTCTGCCTACCTGTGATCTCTGTCTGTCAAATAAATAAGTAGAATCTTAAAAAAAAATAGAAATCTTAAAAAAAATTAATTCCTTTAAAAAAAAAAAGAATTAAGATCGATAAACCACTGGCCAGACTTATCCAAAAGCAATGAGAAAGGACCCCAATCAATAACATTATGAATGACAGGGACAGATCAAAACTAACACCAATGAAATAGAAACAATCATCAGAAATTATTATCAACAGTTATATGCCAATAAGTTAAGCACCCTAGAAGAAATGGATGCATTCCTGGAAACCCATAAACTTCCAAAGACTGAAACAAGAAGAAATTGACAAACTGAACAGACCAATAACCAGTAATGAGATTAAAGCAGTGATCAAAAGCATCCCAAAAAACAGGAGTCCAAGACCTAATGGATTCCCTGGGGGAATTCTACCAAACATTCAAAGAAGAAATAATACTTATTCTCCCGAAGCAGTTTCAAAAAATAGAGACAGAAGAAAGGTTCCAGACTCTATGAAGCAAACATTACTTTGATCCCCAAACCAGGCAAAGACCCCATCAAAAAGGAGAATTTCAGACCAATATCCCTGATGAATACTGATGCCACAATTCTCAATAGGATCCTAGCCAACAGGATCCAACAGTACACTAAAAAGATGATCTACCATGACCAGGTGGGATTTATCCCCATTATGCAAGGGTGGTTTAACATTCACAAATCAGTCAATGTGATAGAACAAATCAGTAAGAGAAGAGAGAAGAACCATATGGTCCTCTCAATTGATGGAGGAAAAGCATTTGACAAAATATAGCATCCTTTCCTGATTAAAGCTCTTCAAAGTATATGCATAGAGGGAACATTCTTCAACTTCATAAAATTCATCTATGAAAAACCCACAGTGCATATCATTCTCAATGGAGAAAAGTTGAGAGCCTTCCCACTGAGATAAGGGACACAACAAGGATGCCCTCTCTTGCCACTGTTGTTCAACATAGTACTAGAAGTCTTAGCAACAGCAATCAGACAACAACAAGAAAAACAAAAGAGGTATTCAAATTGGCAAATAAGAAGTCAAACTCATTCTCTCCACAGATGACATGACACTTTATGTGCAAAACCCAAAAGACTCCACCCCCAAATTACTAGAATTCATACAGCAATTCAGAAATGTGGCAGGATAAAAATCAATGCACAGAAATCTCTTGCTCTCTTGTACTCTAATAATGAAACTGTAGAAAGAACAATTAGAGAATCAATTCCATTTATAATAGCACCAAAACCCATAGGATAACTTGGAATAAACCTAACCAAAGAGATAAACTACAGAACTACAGAATACTCATGAAAGAAACTGAAGAAGACACAAAATGATGGAAAAATATTCATACTCATGGACTGGAAGAATAAACATTGTTAAAATGTCTATGCTGTCCAGAACAATCTATACTTTCAATGTCATCCTGATCAAAATATCAGTGGCGTATTTCAAAGTGTTGGAACAAAGAATCCTAAAATTTGTATGGAACCAGAAAAGATCCTGAATCACCAAGGAAATGCTGAAAAAGAAAAACAAAACTGGGGGCATCATGTTGCTTGATTTCAAACTTTATTATAAAGCTGTGATCACCAAGACAGTGTGGTACTGGCACAAAAACAGACACATAGACCAATAGAACAGAGTAGAGAGTCCAGATATGGACCCTCAACTCTATGGTCAAAAATCTTCGACAGGGGCGCCTGGGTGGCTCAGTGGGTTAAGCCTCTGCCTTTGGCTCAGGTCATGGTCTCAGGGTCCTGGGACTGAGCCCCGCATCAGGGTCTCTGCCCAGTGGGGAGCCTGCTTCTCCCTCTCTCTCTGCCTGCCTCTCTGCCTACTTGTGATCTCTCTCTGTCAAATCAATAAATAAATCTTAAAAAAAAAAAAAAATCTTCGACAAAGCAGGAAAAAATATCCAGTGGAAAAAAGTCTCCTCAATAAATGGTGCTGGGAGAATTAGACAGCTATGTATGAAAGAATGAAACTCGCCATTCTCTTACACAAAAATAAACTCAAAATAGATGAAAGACCTCAATGTGAGACAGGAATCCATCAAAATCCTGGAGGAGAACATAAGCAATAATGTCTTTGACTTTGGCCACAGCAACATCTTTCAAGACAAGGCTCCAAAGGCAAGGCAAATAAAAGTGAAAATGAACTTTTGGGACTTCATCAAGATCAAAATCTTCTGTACAGCAAAGGAAACAGTCAACAAAACAAAGAGGCAACCCACGGAATGTGAGAAGATATTTGCAAATGACATAACAGATAAAGGGCTGGTATCCAAGATCTATAAAGGACTTCTCAAACTCAACACCCAAAAAACAAATAATCAAGTCAAAAAATGGGTAGAAAACACAAACAGACACTTCTCCAAAGAAGACATACATATAGCTAACAGACACATGAAAAAAATGTTCAGCATCATTAGCCATCAGGGAAATTCAGATCAAAACCACACTGAGATACCACCTTATACCAGTTAGAATCGTCAAAATTGACAAGGCAAGAAAGGACAAATGTTGGAGAGATTGTGGAGAAAGGGGAAACCCTCTCACACTGTTGGTGGGAACTCAACGTTGGTACAGCCACTTTGGAAAACAGATACAGATGTAGTGAAAAGAAAGGGCCACATGCACCCCAGTGTTCATAGCGGCAATGTCCCCACAACATTTTCCAAACTGTGGAAAGAGCCACTCTTTATCCAGCAGGCAACTGGATAAAGAAGATGTGGTCCATATATACGATGGAATATCACTCAGCCACTAGAAAGGATGAATACCCAGCTTCTGCATCAACCTGGATGGGACTGGAGGAGATTATGCTGAGTGAAATAAGTCAAGCAGAGAAAGTCAATTATCATATAGTTTCACTTACTTGTGGAGCATAAGGAATAACATGGATGACATTAGGAGAAGGAAAGAAAAAGTGAATTGGGGGAAATTGGAGGGGAAGACAAACCATGAGACTGTGGACTCAGAAACAAACTGAGGATTTTAGAGGGGATGGGTTTGGGAGGATGGGTGAGCCTGGTGGTGGGTATTAAGGAGGTTATGTATTGCATGGACCACTGGGTATTCTACATAAACAACGAATCTTGGAACACTACATCAAAATGATGTACTTTATGGTGACTAACATAACACAATAAAAAAACCTGTATGGCATTTGAAAATGTATTGTGGCATGTATCCACCATTAAAGTATCACACAGAATGTTTCACTTATTCGATATCCTCCTTTCACAGACCCCTGGTAACTATTGATCTATTAAACATTGCTATAATTTTGTATTTTCTCCTAGATCACACATAAAGAAATCAAATATTATGTATCATTTTCAGACTGGCTTCTTCTCAGAAATGTGTGTGTAATATTCATCCATGTCTAAATAGTTCACTGTTTTTCACTGCTGAACCAAATTCCATTTCATGGTTATAAACTTTGGTTTTGGTTATATATTCACCTACCGAAGAACATCTTGGTTCCTTCCAGTTTGGGGCCATCATGATAAAGTTGCTATAAATATTTGTGTGCTGCTTTTGGTGTGGGCATAAGTTTTTGGTCCAGATGGGTAATATCCAGAAGTACGATTATTATGGGTACAATGAGACTATGTTTGCATTGTAAGACTGCCAGACTGCCTTCTAGAGTGTCTGTGCCATATTCATCCCTATTAGAGGTCCTTGTGGTTCTCCATGCTAATTAGCAAAATGTTTTGCCAATTTTTCTAAATTTTAGCCCCATCCTAATGGGTAGTATTAAGTGGTGTCTCGTGTAATTTGCTTTTCCTTAATAGCAAGTGATGCTGAGGATCTTTTTGTATGTTAATCTGCTATCTTTTGTGTCTCTCTTCAGATCGTTTACATTTTTACATTTTTTTAAAACTTTGTTAGGTTTTATAAGTCCTTACCATATTTTCTTAAAAAAAAAAAAAAGATTTATTTATTCGTTTGACAGACATAGATCCCAAGTAGGCAGAGAAGCAGGCAGAGAGAGAGGAGGAAGCAGGCTCCCCTGCTGAGCTCAATCCCAGGACCCTGGGATCATGACCCAAGCTGAAGGCAGAGGCTTTAATCCACTGAGCCCCCAGGCGCCCCTTTACCATATTTTCCACACAGATCTTTTCTCTGATATATCTTCTGCAAAGATGCCCATCTGCAGAAGTCTTTTTATTTTCTTAGCAGTATCTTCTGCAGAGTCACATTTTAACTGCGATGGAATTCATCAAATTAATTTTTCTCTTTCATAAATCTTGCTCTTGGTCATATATACAAAACTTATCTCTACACCCAAATTCAAGAAGATACTTACTTTTTTTTTTCTACAGTTTTTAATGTTTTGATGGGGGCAAGATGGCGGAGTAGGGGACCCTATTTAAACCGGTCCCCTGAGATGAGCTGCCTATCATCCAGACCACTCCAACACCCACAAAATTAGCCCGAGTTGTAAGAAGATATATCCAGATCTCTACAAAAAAATTTTTTTTTTTAATTTTGCATTTTACTTTTGAGTTTATGAAAATAAGTTTTGGTGTGCGGTGAATTCTGTTGTTTTCCACGCGGTCAAACAGTCGTTGCGCGCCGCTGCACTGCCTCTGCTCCAACGGCAAAATTCAGCTATTTGAGTGGGTCTATTTTTCAGACCCTTAATTCTGCCCCATTTACCTCTGTCTAATCTATCGCCAAGGTCCTGCTCTAATCAGGACAGACTTTAGGTTAGTTTCTGGAATTCGGAAAAGGCTGGAGGATCTTGGACTGGTTCTTCCTAACTGTGCGGGCTATTCGAACTTTAGCAACAGCTTAAAAAGTCTACAACAAAGCTCGCTGGGGCTGTTGGTTCGGACGCACGGAGTCTACCGGTTCGCAGCGAAGACGCGGCATCTTAGCGACAGCGTAACAGGCTCTTTCCTCGGCGGAACGGAAGCAGCACGCGCCGAAGACGGTTTCCTGCCCTCCTCGCCAGAGCCCAGAGAGCCGGCGAACCCCGCGCGGGACGCCGTCACTACCGAGCGCGCCGCCGCCTCTCCCAGGACCTCGGGGCGTCACGCCGCCCCTCCAAACGCCAGCGGCCCGTGGACTGGCGCCTTCTACGAAGCTCACGAGCGCCCGGAGCGCAGCACGCGCAGGCAGACCCGGCGTGGCGTGGCCGCGGATCGAGACGGACCCCGGCCAGGCGCCCCTCGGGCTACGCCCGTCATAGCCTTCACCTCCGGGGGTCTCGGCGACCCACGCGCTCTCACAGTCCTAACACTTCACGTAACGCCGCGGCTCGACACGCACCGACCCGGCGGCTTCGCGGCAGGTGTCCCCTCTGCGGGGCCGCGCCAGGGCACGCGGGCGGCCAGAACGCGAAGAACCACGCGCGCACCCGGCAGCCCGCCCCGTACCCCCCGCCCCGCCCCGCAGGTGTCCCTCCCGCTGCCTGCCTCAGGGCTCCCCCGGAAACACTCCCCAACCCGGGACCGTGACCACCCCAGGCCGCACCGTCGCCCCGAAGCCCCTCCGGGCGCGGGCGCGGGTAAAACACGTCCCGCTAAAACACCACACGGGAAAGGGTCAGGCACTCGGGCAGGGCGGAGAACGAGCTCCTTCCTCACCGTTCGTGAAAAACCATCCCGCAGCGGCCGGGCGAAGCCCCCTCCCAGCAGTCCGGGCCGCGCGGGGCTGTCACTCACCGAAGACGCGGGCCCTCGTCGTCCGCACCGTCGCCGCCGCCGTCTGTCACGAGGGAACGTCGCTCCGGCTCTCGAGCACACGCGGCGTCTGGGGCAAACGGTCGCGACGCGCATGCGTTCCACGCCGGTCTAAGGCGCAGCATAAGAAAAGACGGGTTGGCGCGCCCCCTGCCGGCCACTAGGGCACAGCGCAGCGCAGGAACCTTTGTGCTCATTTAAGGGACCGGGAAACCCCTGTGGTAGATTCTCCTAAATCACAGAAATTCAGTATCCAGGGTGAAGGGTATTAATGACCGCACGTGTTGTAATGAGCACTGGGTGTTATACGTAACTAATGAATCATGGAACACTACATCAGAAACTAATGATGTAGGGGCACCTGGGTGGATTAGTGAGCCTCTGCCTTTGGCTCAGGTCATGATCTTAGAGTCCTGGGATCGAGCCCCGCATCGGGATTTTGCTCAACAAGGAGCCGACTTCTTTCTCTCTCTCTCTCTCTCTCCCTCTCTCTCTCTCTCTCTCTCTCTCTCTCTCTCTCTCTCTCTCGTCCTCTCTGTCTGCTTGCGATCTCTGTCTGTCAAATAAATAAATAAAGTCTTAAAAAAAAAAACAACTAATAATGTACTATACAGTGGCTAACTGAATAAAAGAAAAAGGAACTTAAAGCCCGAGTACCAAAAAAAGAGAGAGAGAGAATGTAAAATATTTCATTAATAATTTTTACTTTTTTAAAAAAGATTTTATTTATTTATTGACAGAGAGAGAGAGATCACAAGCAGGCAGAGGGGTGGGCAGAGCCAAAGGCATAGGCTTAACTCACAGCCACCCAGGCGCCCAATAATTTTTACTTTAATCACATGTTGGCATATATTTTATTTTATATATTTGGGGGGTTAAATAAAATGTATTTTAAATTAAAAGAAATAAAATATGCTTAAAGAAAACATTTAAAAAAAAGAAATTCAGTATCCAGATTAATCAGTTCCACAATTTTAGAAATTCTAAGGGTAGGACTTACTTAAATCTGGAAATTCTAACTGAAATAGAGCCGACTCTCCCATATATTGATGCAAAAGCATGGAGATTATATATGAAGCAAAATATAATGTAACTATACAAAATCAACTGCTTACATATATAAAAGCAGTGAATGATTGGAATTTAAAGTAATAAAAATGTTATTTACAGTAGCACCAAAGAAGTGAAATCCTTAAATATTCAAAATAACAAAACATGTAGAAATATGCATGCAGAAAAATATGAAACCCTGGAAAGATATCAAACAGAATCTTAATAAATGTAGAGACAGTCCATGTTCATAACAGGCAAATTCAATATCATTAATATTGATATGTTGTTGGATGTTGAGGTGGAAATAAGCGATGAAACTCATGTTCAATGTAGAGGTAAAAACATTGGTTGCTTGGGTTTGTGTGGTTCTAGTCCCTGGGTATTTGGTGGAGATATTATCTAAGATTGGAGACTGGAGGAAAAGGAAATTTTATTTGAGGGAGAAGTCAATGGCTTCCGTGTGGGATATATTTCATTTCAGGTGCCCATACCACATGCAAGTAGAAATTACACCTCACAAAGGAAATCTACACAGGAGCTTTTGGACATTGCAGATGTAACAATAGAAGAAATCAAAGAAATGCATGAGATTGCTAAAACAGTATATAGTGAAAAGGGAGAACAAAGCCTAGTTTTGAGATGCACCTCCTGATGATTAGAGGAGGGCCTTGTGAGAGACACTGGGAAGGAGTGACCATGGCAGTATGAGGACAGTCAGGAGCCCGAAGGGTCAGAGAAGCCTAGGAAAATGAATAATCCCTAAAGAGGTCCTAGTCTAATTTTCTTTGATGCCATGTAAGATGAGACCTAGAAATGATAGGTTTAATTATGGGTAACCATGATCTTATTAAGGTTTATTAATAGGGAAACCATCATTAATATGGAGAGCTCTCTTATTGAGGAAACCACTGGTGATCTTAATTATTAGGATAAGGGTGATGTCAGGAAACTATTCCTTTCAGTTTTGTTGTGAAGGCAAAGGAGATGAGGCTGAACAGAAGAAAAGATGGGCAGAAGCGATTGCCTTTCAAGATGAAAGATACGTAATGCGTTTAAGTGAGAAGACAGATGGAGCAGTGGCGGGGAAATTAATAATGGAGATTTAATTTATTATCGGTAACATGAAGTCTGAGAAAGTTAAAGAGAAAAAGAAACACATTGTAAAAAATCAGACTTAGCTATGGTAAATATGACCATTCCGTTTAAGTGAAAGGCATAAACCATAAGATTGAATGGAGGCATGTTTGTAGATTTTATGGCAGTGAGCAAATATATTTTTTCAAATTACCCATTTCATCTGTGTGACAAAACATAAGGGGACCCTGAGAACTATGATATTCAAAATGCCTAGAAGTTCAAAATATTCATGGAGCATAGCAAAACGATTTTTCTTGTTGATATATTTGGCATGCCAGATATATTTTAAAGTGAATTAGAGATTTGTGTCTCTATAATGAGGCCAGAACTGAGATCATAGTCCTGGACTGTGTCAGACGGAGCCATGGGGTCCACAGCATTAGAGGCACAGGGATGTGGGAATCGATCAGGAGACGCAGGGAAAGGTCAGAGGCGAGCGATCACACTGGTCTCGGTAATATAGGTCAAATGAGCAACTGTGGGGCACCCGAGGGGCTCAGTTGGATGAGCATCTGCCTTCAGCTCAGGTCCTGGGATCGAGCCCCAAGTTGGGCTCCCTGCTGGGCAGGGAGTCTTCTTCTTCCTTTCCCTCGGCCCCTCCTCCCTGCTCGTGTTCTCTCTCTCTCTCTCTCTCAAATAAATAAAGTATTTAAAAAAAAAAAAAGAAAGAAAAGACTTTAGATTAAACTGGGCATCGACTATGAGGAGAGGTAGGTGCTGATAACTCTCGCAGAGGGAGTCCCTGCCCTGGGAGTTCCCTGCGGGTAACGTTACAGACATGCAGAGGGCTTGTGTTCAATGAGCTGAAAGGAGCTCACCTCAGGGCCAGGTGCCCGGAAAACGGATCTGAGAAGTTGCATCCAGGTAGAACTTAGATCTACTAGATGCCCCTGAAGACAAACATGTTTTATTCTATTTTCTGTGCATAACATGAAATAAAATATTGTTTTGCGAATCTTGTGTCTACTGAAAAGGACAGGTCTTGTGTTTTGATTGAACCTCTATGTTGCAAGAAAACCTCAACTTGTTTTAGAAACATTGGTCGAATCATGTTCTGCATCCCAATTTTCACTGGAAAAATAATCCCAGTGTGCTTAGGACCACAGCCACCTGCCCCAGCCACGTGTCCTTCCATCTCTAAAGAGGTAATATGTGTTTACACAGAGACATGGTTGAAAAACCTCATTATTGTTGTAGTAATGACATATGGAAAGAGCTACGGAAATCATAATCATATTTTAAGGCAGCAACGAATATTAACAAAATACATATCCATTTAATTTACATACTATGAGCATGTAAAACAAATAGACAAAAAGAATAAATACCTATGAGCATAAGAGTAAATACATTTTCCAAGTCTAAGAGTAATTTTGCATTAGACTATCCACCATCGAGAAATTAATTAATTAAATTCCGCTTCAGAGATGGGGAGGGAGTGTGGGGCTGCCCACCTCCTGGCCCGAAGGGGCACACAGCCATGGCTTTTCAGAGCTGGGGCTGCAGCTTTGGCTCTGGCTCCCCGCGGGGTCTGCTGAGGGGTCCCCAGGAGCCCCCCTCTCTGCAGGGACAGCTCTGGGTGAGTGGGTGCCAGCAGGCGGGACCCCTGGAAATCCCGGCTGGGACCTGGAAGCCACATTTGAGTGCTCAGGTTGGGCGGCCGGTGGCAGCCCGGACACCAGGGGCTCTGCATGGCGGGGTGGGGTGGGGGTGAAGACAGGGTGGGGATGGGGTCTGTGGCTTCTAACGTCCTCCCCGAAGAGCTCCTCACCCGCCCGGAGTGCCTCTGCCGAATGGAGATGGGGTTTGAAGACGGTGGGCGCAGACGACAGAGGCGGGGGCCAGTGTGCCCGCGGAGGGGACAGGGACTCCAGACAGGGTGCACAGGGCGCCGCTGCCCGCGCCTCTACCTGGAAGGCACCTGAGCCTGCAGGGGGCACCTCCGCAGCCCTGCCCGGCTCCACCTCGCTGGGAGCCCAGGCATGCCTAGGAACAAACCACTGGTGGACCCTGTTTAATGACAGTTAATCCTAGTTTCCAACTCATCACATCCAAAGTCAACTCTTGGCAGGCATTTAGTTTCATATGTAGTTTTGTTTTTTCTTAAGATTTTATTTGATGGAGAGAGAGCACAAGCAAGGGGAGGGGCGAGGGGAGAGGTTGAAGCCCACTCCCCGCTGGACAGGGAACGGGGTGGGGGGGACCCCAGGACGCTGGGATCATGACCTGAGCAGAAGGCAGATGCTTAAGGAAGGAGCCACCCAGGTGTAAGGCATAATCAATTTTTAAGTTATTCAATGATGAATATTTAAATCAACACTTAAACTCACAGCCATGAATTTAATTATAACATTAACACCTAAAAACCTCAGAATTATTTCATTTGTCATACTATTCTCTTGCACGATATTTTGTGAAAAGGATAGCATTGAGAGTTTTCCTGCTATTATCTCTGAATTGGTTCATAAATAATAACAACAATAGCAAAGCCAAATCCCCCCCGAATGCATTGGCCCCTGTCTTCATTTTCCAAGGAGAACTTCTAGAGTATGAGGGAATCTTTGCCATTGGAAGACTCCTCCAAAGGTCTCAGCCACATGCGTCCGCACAAGGAGGACCAGACAGTCATTAGAATTAAACACAACCCCCTGACAGCCCTTTTATTGCTCACTAGGTGTTTGTTTTACAAAGATATTTTTCTTTTAACCAAAAAGCACCTAATTGGAAACAAACAAACAAACAAACAAACAAAAAAAACCCATGGCTAGGTCTTCTTTTTTTTTTTTTTTAAAGATTTTATTTATTTGACAGAGATCACAAGTAGGCAGAGAGGCAGGCAGAGAGAGAGAGAGAGGAGGAAGCAGGCTCCCCGCTGAGTAGAGAGCCCAATGCGGGGCCCGATCCCAGGACCCTGGGATCACCACCCGAGCTGAAGGCAGAGACTTCAACCCACTGAGCCACCCAGGCGCCCCCATGGTTAGGTCTTCTAAACTTGCATAATGTCTTCCTTCAGAGAAAAGACCAGCGTTTATCTCGCATGACACTGTCTCTCTCCACCCGTGTACCTCCTCACAGAACTGAGGAAGGCGCAGGACACACTGAGAGGCAACTGAATCTGGAATATACACACTAACTTAAAGAGTCCTGCCAGTAAAGACCAAATATCTCTTGACTTCATATATTGATATTATATCTGTTTGTGTATTACTTTAACATACACACTATATAAGTACATGACACATTCTTTTTCAGTCTCTCTGCTTTATCACTGACAATGCAATGGTGTAGACTTTAATTGAGTCTGTATAATTTATTATAAATCCTTTCCCCACTCCTACTCCTCTTGGTAAATATTCCTGTTCCCCCAGCCCAAGACAGCACGGACAGGCCATTCCACTGGAAAGATTCACGCCCCTTCTCTGCCTTTCCTCACTCAACGTCACCTCACCAGAGTGAGAAGCCCAGATCATTGGGTCCCTGAAAGGGACCAGCACCACCCCTGTCCTCTGTGGGGTCCTCATTCATCCCAGACCCAGGTGCCATGTCAAGGAGCAGATCAGAGGAGCTGTCAAGACACAGAGCGCAGGGGCACCTGGGTGGCTCAGTGGGTTAAGCCGCTGCCTTCCGCTCAGGTCATGACCCCAGGGTCCTGGGATCGAGCCCCACATCCGGCTCTTTGCTCAGCAGGGAGCCTGCTTTCTCCTCTCTCTGCTCTCTGCCTGCCTCTCTGCCTACTTGTGATCTCTGTCAAATAAATAAAATAAAAAATATTAAAAAAAAAAAAAAAGACACACAGCGCAGACCCCAAGCCCTACCTTCTGCCCATGGGGATGGACCAGGTGCGAATGCTTCAGCGTCCTCCCATGGTCATGGCGGGGGTCAACTTCCTTAGAGGAAAAAGAGAGAGAGAGAGCAGAGTAAAAACTCGCCAGGAGGATAATATCAAAGGTCCAAAGCAGACTTCAGCTAATAGGGACGGTGCAGGTGACCCGGTACATTCATTCTTGTGGCTCAAAAAATCATGAGCCAAACATGCACTTTTCCCCCAGGTTGACGTGAGGAAGCCAGAGGCCAGTTCCTTGTCATTTATAAATAAGCAGATATTATAAACAATCACCGAGAGAAATGTGGTGCCTCCTTCCGGAGTCCCGGGGAGGGGCCAGCGGTTCCCTTGGGCTCTGCGGGGTCCTAGTTCCTCCCAGGACACCAGGTTCTAGGCTCTGACACACCAGCGCTCAGCGCCCGGGGGCGGAAAACAAAGGGTTTTGGCGCCGCCTGCTGGCCACGCGGTACGCAACCGGCGGGAAGGTTCGGAGTTCCTCATAATGATAATAATGAAGGTGGTATTAGTAAAGCCGGTTAAAAGGCACAGCAAATAGAGAACAGTGTTGAAAACCAGGAGCAGCCAAATCCACTTAGTCGAGAATGAATAACTGAATGTAGCTAATGATTAACGTGATCGTGACATTGTTATATCTTGTTTCTCCCTATGAAATTCATAAGGAAAACAAACTTTTCTCCAAGTTGACATGTGGCAACGAGTAACTAGCTCCTGATATTTATAAAAATATAGTATTATACTCTATCACGAGTAATAAGAAACAGCCAATGTCTTCCCACTATACAATATGCTTTAAAACAATAAACGCCTGTGCCTCATGCTTTGATCGAGAGCTCTAGGGTAAATTTTAAGTTTGTGCACAATAAACTCTTACTCATTACTCTCAGTGATTCACTGGGTTTCGTTCTATTATTCCTTCATTGTTCACACAGCTATATTTTATTGTATACATTGTTATATTAAAAGCATATAACGTAAAACATTTTTATTACTCTCCCCTGTCTCCTGCTAAGATGCATTTATATTAGCAATTATTTTTACAGAGTCTCTGTATTTTAATCTATTTTAATCTCCTCTGTGTTTATATTTATTACGCTAACCTTTAGCCCATGAGCTCATGTGATGCTATTTTACTCCAAAGCATGGTAGGTAATTTTGTCACTTACTTCCCTCAACTTCAGCCTCCCTACCCCCCAATGTGATGACTCCTTCAGTAAATCCCTGGGAGAGGACAGCATGTCCCCTGTGCCCTGGAGAGTCCTGGTTCCTCCTAGACCCTCAGGATCCTGACTCTGATCAGCTCCCTGGAGCCAGAACGGAGGCGTCTTCCTGCCACCTGCTGGCCATCGGGTCTTCAACAGGTGTGAATGCTTCTGTGTCTCCTAATCTTAATCATGGTAGGAGTAGTCTGTTCAAGTCAAAATCAGAGACCGGTGTTGAAAATTCCTGAGCAACAGCACCAGTTTAGTTAAATGAGCAAAGCTTATTTACCACATTTTCTAATGCCAGCTGATCTTTTTCCGGTTCTGAAAATTGTAAGGAAAACTTTAAGTGTTTTTCAAGGTTCATATGAAGGAACCAGTCACCAACTCCATATCACTGAAGAAAGTTCTTATAACCGGTCACAGTGAAGAATAAACCGTCATTCTTCTCCCAGTGCACAAACTGGTTTATAACAATACATCCCTGAACTCATCCCATGGGCAAAGTAAATTTTTATTATTTCTTAGTGATTCATTGGCTGTCCTTCTGTTATAGCTTAATTTTCACATATATTATTTTTACTGTGTACTCTATTAAAGCTACATAACATGGATTCTTTTTTTACTTACTCCTTTGTTACTTGCTCAGCTGCACTGGTATATGGCATTATTTTTACAGTCTTTGAGGTGATGATCAATCTTTTCCCACATTCTCCTTGTCCGGACTTTTAGTCCTTCATGACTAGTCCATGAGCACATGGAAATGCTATTCGATTCCAGAAAATCAGGCTTCTTGTGCGCCGTTTGTATTCATACTCTTCCCCCACTCCCAGAATGCGACTCAGGGAGTCCATGGGAAGGGCCAGCAACTCCCTGTCCTCTGTAGAGTCCTGGTTCCTCCCAGACCCTCAAGATCCTTATTCTGATCGGCAACCTGGAGCCAAAATCAAGGATTGTTATCGCTGCCTGGTGGCCACGGGCGGTACATCAGGTGTGAAAGCATTTGCGTTTTTCTTCAGTTGATCATAATGACAGCAATATTAAAGTCTGTTAAAATCCAAAAGAATTGCAAGCCAGCTTTGAAACTTCTCTGAGCAGGAAAAACCAATTTCATGAAAGAATCAAATCTTAATTTTGGTTATTTCCGAGACTTACTGGTCCTGTGTCATATTTTCTGTATGCCTCGGTAAGTCGTAAGCAAACCTTGAGCTGTTTCCCAAGGTTGACACAGGCAACACAGAACCGATCCTTTATCATCAGAGACTTCTGATATGATTACCAATCACTGTGAAGAATAAACTCTCATTGCTCTCCCAATATATAAGCTGCTTTATAACAATACAGTCCTGAATCTCATCCCGGATTTGATTTGAGCCTTCCTGGGTCATGCTCTGTGTTCTTAGGGGGTGCACAATAAAGCTTTGCTGAGTACTATTCGGTTTTGCATCGGCTTTACTTCTGTTTTGCTGAATTTTTGCCATCTTTACATATTTTATATTCTATTAAAGGTACATAACATGATTTTTAAAAGTAACTTTCTCTCATTTGTCACCTGCTATGATTTATTTTATACGTTATTTTATAGAACCTTTGCAGTTTATGATAGGTCCTCCCCCCACCCCGTCCTGATTTTTATTCTCCCACTAGCCCATAAGCCTGTGAAAATGCTATTCCACTCCAAAGAATCATGCTCCTCCTGTGCTTTTCCTCACTCAGTCTCCCCTCCTCAGAATGTGCTGACTCCTTCGCTAAGTCCTTGTGAGGGGTCAGCAGCCCCTGTTATATTGTGGGGTCCAGTTCCTTCCAGACCTTGGGGTACCCGTGTCTGACCCCTGCTCTGAGCGCTCGGCTCCTCGGAGCCCAAACCACGAGGCTATAGCGCCACCTGCTGGCCTCAGGGGCGCATCGGCTGGGAATGCTTCCTTGCCCCCTTGTCCATTTGTTCCTTCTTTTATTATAATAATTATGGTAGTACTAAAGCCTGTTAAAGTCAGAACAAATGGAGACCAGCCTTAAAATTTCCCTGAGCAGATACAGTTCAGCGGAATAAGCAAAACATCATTTAGTTTAGTTTGTAAGACAATTTGAACTGAGTCATTTCTTTTTTGTGTTCCTGAAAATCAAGAACAAACTACGACTGTTTCCCACAGTTGGTGTGAGATGACCAGTAAGAAATTCCCTACCACGTAAGAAAACTCTCATAGCATAACTAATCACCGCGAAGAATAAGCAGTCACTGCCCTCTCACTATCTAACCTGGTTTACAATAGTATACGCCCAAGCTTCAATCCCTATCTGGTTTCTGAGCTCCTCGGTCGCAGTGTCTTTTTGGTGTGTGTAGAATGAACTGTTTTTCATTACTTCTTCGCTGATCCATTTACTTTCCTTTTCCTTCCCTTCTTGCTAACGTCTGATATAGTAATATTTTAAAAGTATTTTATTTAAGGTACCTAAAAATGGCTTCTTCTTATCTTCTATGGTTTTTCACCTTAGAAACATAGTTATAGGCTATTCTTTATTTTTTTTTTAAGATTTTTATTTGAGAGAGGAAGAGGGAGAGAGCAGAAAGCAGGAGGAGCAGGGGGAAGGCAGAGGAGAGGAAGAAGCAGATTCCCTGCTGAACGTGGAGCCAACATGGGACTCCATCCCAGGACCCTGGGTCATGACCTGAGCCGAGGGCAGATGCTTAACAAACTGAGCCACCCAGGTGCCCCTGAAATTTTATTTTAATAACCCCTCATCATATTTTTATTTAATAATAAAAAATTAAAATTTTAAAAAATTCTCGTGATTCCTAGTTTGGTCACAGAAGGGAAGTAGAATAAAACTAAGAACACTTTCCATGAAGTCTTCAGTTGATTACGATAGTTTCCATGTCATTTTTTTCCTCACCCATGACAGCTGAGTATTTCATTATTAGTGTCTGATCATACTATGAGCTTGGCATACACCTCAGCAGAAGTTTTATTTGGAGGGTTTCTGTGGAAGGAGGTGATCAGTCTGGAGGAGGAAGAGATGAGGAACCTCTTTAAATGTTCACAGTGCTGAAGTCTCCTGATGGGGAATGGCATCTGGTCATTAGGAAGCCCTGTCCCAGCCACCCAGGGGAAGAAAATCAAGATCTGATCACTGAGGATTGTAGGGCAATCCCTCGAGTCCCATCTCTGGGCCTCCATGGTCCCCTGGGCACTCCCACCCACTCCCGCCCACAGTCCCTACCTCGGGTTTGTGAGAGTTGCCTTGGCTTGGATGAAGAAGGGGCCGTGAGGTTCCTACTCAACATTTCCTCCCTGCCCAGAAGTGGACCTGTAGGTTGGGGGTGAGAGCAACAACCACAGGTACTAGCACAGTGAGTTGCTGCTGGGACACGAGGCATTTGGGAAACTGCACCACTCAAGCGTCTGAGGACATGATTCACTGCACCGATTCATCAAAAGACCATCAGGCTCAACTCAGTAGAGGCACAGCTGAAGGCAGATGGTTCCCCGGCTGAGCAGAGAGGAGCCTTGTCTACATCAGGATCAATTGAGGACTTGTCTCAGTGTTCAGTCCTCCTGGAGACAGGGGGGTCATGTCCCCAAATTTGAAGCTGGGTGGGGACCGGGACTGCTGAGAAGAGGAAGAAAGACTCATATGTTTGTTTCCATCCCAGTACTTAGGACACTGGTGTCTTCCACTTCCTTCTCTTGGAACATTCTTTTTGGGATCCCTGGGCCACCTATAAAAAGTCTGAGCACTCTGAGACTAGCACCAGGGAGAAACTGTGTGCAGGAGTCAGGAGAGTGGCAGGTCACTGAAGTCTAGCCTCTCAGTCATCCCTCCCAAGCACCAAGGACAAATGAGTGATGACATCCAGGACTCCTGAAAGCAGCCCAGGCGTCACCAGGGCACTACCCGACTCTCCCCAGTTCAGACCACACAGAGCACAGTCAACCAGAACCTTTCTGTTCTTAGAAGTATTCTTGGTAAGATGCCCTACTGAACATGGCCAACGTTCATAAAATACAACACATAGACAGGTGTGCAAATTACATCAGATAATTTGTGTCAAGCATTTGCTCCACTAACACTTTAACATTAAATATAAATCACATTAAAAGATATGGAAGATGACCTAATACCAAGCTCCTAGCGAAATTTATATTCACGTAGACAGACGTGTGTATGTGTGTCTGTATAGATAATCTAGTTAGGACATTTCCATAAATTGTCAGGACTATTGTTTGTCAATGATCATATCTTAGCAGTTAGAATGACAGGTCAGGTGGCATGAGGATTTTAATTTTGGCATTACAATCGTTTCACTGAATGTTCCTGAAAAGAGAGCATCTTTGTTCTACTCACCACCTGGAGCAGGAATTAGGGAAGATCCACAGAGGAAATGAGGCCCCTGCAGGTGCATCTTCCCCCGGAAGGTGGCTCCCGGACCGCTGACCATGCTCTGTCAGAGAATCAGATGACCACCAAGGGCCCTTGCATGAAGGAAGACCCCAGAACCCCTGACCGCTTCCCGACTTGACAGGACTATCTCACATTAACCAAGGGACTAAATACATGACATAAGGCACAACTTGCACCAATATTTCCTACATTGTGATAAAACCTCAGGACTGGTACCCTCACCTCTTATGTTTCTGATTATAGCTTAACAGCCAGAAATCTGAGCCTCCATGGTCACTCATGGACATGCAGACTCAACTCCACAAAGATACGTGGCCCTAATCTGACCGAACTCTTATTTCTGCTGCCTCCCAGCTTCCTCTTTGCCTTGTCTCCTCCTATGAGCAATTACTGAGGGTTTCTGTGTTAGAGGTGTGACAGTTACTGTCATTTCTCTTTAAAGTACTAGCAGAACTGTATAATCTCAAGGATTTCCCATCTCCACTGCAGTAGTCAGCAAATTATAATCTGTTGAATGGATCCATGAAATAAAATGAAACTGATCAACTAAACTTTGACTAGAAAAGTTTAATTGGCCAAACTAGAATTTAAATAAAAGCTTGAAACAAAAAAAAATAACATCTGATTATAAATTGACTTAAAATTCATTTGCAATTGCCAAAAAGTATGTTTGATGTCAGTGATATTGATGGATGTGGCAGTCTTTTATATTTGGGATACTGAATTGTGGCAAATTTACTGAGGTTTCTTGCTTATAGACAATGTATCGGGTTCAGTAGTTATAATAGTGGTGGTGTTCTAGAATCTGAGTAAATGCAACACACCTAGTTCTGTAGAATCAAGATGTTATGGGGAACTTCATTTATTCTTACCATGAAATTCCAATGTGCAGAGACTAGAAACAATAACACAAAGCTATCAGTGTATGTGATTTCACTGGCCTAAAGGACCCTATTTCCTAACACCTTTGGAAATCAAGGAAGCTTGTTTTATTTGGTTGCATTAAGTTCTACTTCAGCATCATTTAGTGGTACTTTTTTTCTGGTACCAATTTCTCCCAGAAGACTGGTTTCCATCATGTTCCCATCATGTTAGTATCTGTTATCAGTACAGGAAGACTCAGCTCTAGGCCCTGGTTGCACTGTATTTCGTGCTTGGATCTGGGAATACAAACGAATGCGTGAGTCAAGAAATGCATTTTCTTGTGGAGCACTGCACAGACCTGACACAGGGGAAGGATTTCTTGGCTGAAGACATGATGATGGGGGTGAGAGAAAAGTCAAGTGTGGAAACTAGAAGCAGAACAGGGAGACCCCGGATTTCTCTCCCAGCAGCGTGGCAGGCTCTCCAGTTACCGAGAGACTACAGTTTCACTGAGAAATTACTGAAAAAATTCAGACAAGATCCTTACACTTCAGGAAACCTAAATAAAACCAACAAAACAGAAAATATTAACCTTTTAAACATCAAAACCTTTAGAAATTGCTAAAATAATTTGATAATATTCTCAAATCACTTAAAACTGCCTTTTACCAGGGTGGACTTTTATTCAACAAGAACAATTCCACAGCTCCCGAGTAGAAGAGGAGGCAGTCAGGAAAAGGAGCTTGGCTCACCTCTGGAGGCCCGTGTAGGGGAGAAAAGTCATGGGTGAGTCTGCTTCAGTGCTTGCCTATTTGTTCCAATAGGTATGAATCTGGAGCCACTGCGGCCTGATCTGCGGGTCTTCCTGCTGCTCTGACACTCGTTAGTCACCACAATGATCATCTGGTTAGATCTGGTTTATGCCCAGAGACTCTATAGCCCTGTCTCCACCACATGCCACAACTGAATTCTGTAGAGCATTCTGAAAACTTGTTTCCATTTTTTCAAAAATTTTTACTGAAATTGAAACACTTGATGTATTTTCACAACCCAAATCCCTTGCAACTGGCAACCAGGACCAACACCTGCCACTCAACCCCTGTGCACCCTGTCGGTCTCTGTCACCCCAAAGGTAGCCCCTTCCCACCACTTCTGACAGCATGGATTCACCTTGTCCTTTAAATTTGGAATTTACAGATCACGTGCCCTTTTGCGTCTGGCTTCACAGTTTGTTCTAATTGGTTGATTTGAGTATCATGAATTCATACTGTTGTTGAATTCTCCCTTTGGTGACTATTCAACACTTGCATACCCGCATTTTGTTGACGGGCACGATGTGAGTATTGTAGTGAGCGTTCTTGGGCATGTCTTTTGGAGACTATATGGGAGAATTTTTGTTGGAACTGAACCAGAACTGAACTGAATTAGGTTCAGGAACTGAACACACAGTTCAGTGTGTGTTCACAGAACACACTTACGTGTACCTTTAAACTTCCACACCACTTGCCCACACTTGCCCACACTGACCCATGGCACACGGTCTCTGATGAGAGTTCCAACACTTATGCCAAACACTGTGTTACCGAATTTAACTATGTCAAACTATGTTACTGGAGTTAACAGGATACACAACATCTCCCAGTTGTGTGGAGATGGACATAAACCATGACTTCTTTGCTGGGCTGTGAGTCAGGGCTGCAGTAGTAGAGTCTCTGACATTTACCCTGGGAAGCACATCTCACACTTTCTCAGGGGGCCCCACCCCTTTGTCCTTCACAAATAATAGGCATCCTCCAACCATTTATCCTTCAGTTTGTAGATCAGTCTTTTCTCTCTCTTTTTTTAAATAGCTGTGGTAAAATATGTATAACAGAACTTACCATTTTAATCATTTTTAATTGTCTAATTCAGTGGCATTAAGTACATTCACACTGTTGGGCAACCATCACAGCTGTGCAATTCCAGATCTTTTTCTTCATCCAAGACCCCCCACGGCTCCCTTTCCCCAGCCCCTAGTAACCTCTGTTCTACTTTGTGTCTATGAATTTGACTACTACAGGTCCCTCATGCAATCATACGGTATTTGTCCTGTGGTTGGTTGATTTTACTTAGTAAAATATTTTCAAGGTTTACCCATGTTGTAACATATGTCAGAATTTCATTTCTTTTTAGGGCTGCATACTATTCCACTGCATGTATACGCCACGTTTTGTTTCTCCATTCATGTGTTGTTGATGGACATTTGGATAGTTGCTACTTTTTGACTGCAAATAATGTTGCTATGAATGTTGCTGGGTAAGTATCTGACTCCCTGCTTTCAATTATTTGGGGCATATACCTAGAAGTGGAATTGTTGGCTTATATGACAATTCTACATTTAACTTTTCAAGGACCTGCTAAACTGTTTTCCACTGGAGAAATTTTATACCATTCACATCCCTATGGCCAATACACAAGGATTCTGTTTTCCCCATATCCTTACCAACATTTATTATTTTTTAAATAGTACCAAGTGGTGGGTATTATAGAGGGCACAGATTGCATGGAGCACTGGGTGTGGTGCAAAAATAATGAATACTGTTATGCTGAAAATAAAAAATAAATTTAAAAAACATAAAAAAAAAAAGCCATCCTAACAGGTGTCAAGTGCTCAAGTGTATCTCATGGTCGTTTTAATTTGCATGTCCCTCATGAAGTGACTTTCTACACTTTTTCATGTTATTGGCTGTTTGTAGATCTTCTTTGGAGAAATGCCTGTTCAAGTCCTTTGTCCAATTTTTAACTGGGTCATTTGTTTCCATCAGTTACTTTTTAATATCTGAGAAATACACCACAGTGACTTTCACGCAGAAAATAAAAAAATACATCTCTAATGGTGTTTTTTCTCTGTGTCTGTACCTCACACTGCCTCTGGGGTAAAGTCCACGCTACCCAAGCAGGGGCTCAGCAGGGGTGGCAGGGGCCCTCTGCAGCCTCCTACCTGGCCACCTGCCTCACACTTGATACCACAGCCCCTCCTCACAGACACCGTGCCTGTGTCCAAGCTCCAACTTTTGCAGAGATCTTCTTCCCCTCTTCCCTTCCTTCTCACTGCTCACCTTCGACTAAATTCTAATCATGCTTAGAGATTCCGCTCAGGACCATTTTCTCAAGTCATCCTTCCAAACCCTTCAAGCCGAGCTCTGGTCACACTCCTGCCTTTACCACATGTGGCGGGGGTCTCTGCCACCCGCCTCCTGATGCTCGTTACCGGTGTCTGTCTCCCACGCAGGGCGTGCTCACTCACTGTAAGCACGGGCCTCTGTCACCTGCATACAGCAGAACCTCGCACAGGGAAGCTCAGTATTTGCATAACAGAATTGAACTCTTGATTTACAGGAACTGCTAACAGAAAGGCTTTCTATTTTGTCTATCCGTAATGCATGGCAGTACCTGCTTCAGTGTGCCCTCGACTGCGCTGGCAATGACAGTATTTGTGGCCAGGCCTGGGGGCAGGTGTGAGGGCAGAGGTAGCAGGGTAAAGGGCAGCGATCGTCCTTGGGAATTCAGGTGGGGAACGGAGCAGAGAAGGATGCTTCGCTGTCGGTGGGGCTCAGAGCAGTGGCAGCTCCACTACTGAGCACGGTGAGTCACATCCCGGTTCTCGGGGAACAACCGGGGCTCCCATGGGCAGGTCTCAAGGCCTTGGAGTCAGCTGTGAAGGAGACCGTGGGAGAGTTCAGTAGCCAAGGCTGCAAGTGGTAGCCCCACTACCCAGGGGTAAGGCTTGTTCTCCTTCCCTTTTCCACGTGGGGTGGAACTCCTCTGGCGGACCTCCTCTTGCTGCCAGAGCTGCTCTGGACTGGGGAAAAGGGCTACACGGCTAGAATGCTTCCTGAACTTTTCATCCTTGGGTTTTGAGCTCTGCAAGGTTTTTGCTGCTTCTCTGTCATAGGCCACAGCTTTCTCAGAGCTACTTTTGCCAGTTTGTAGTTGTCTATTTGTTGTTTTTGTGGGAGAAATGGGCACTGGGACCTCCTAGCCTTCCATCTTGTAGATGTCGCCACTCAGGGGTTTTCTTTCTAGAGTTATTTTTTGTCACATTCAGAGAAGGGCACGGTCACACAAAAAGTTAAATCTAGTCATTTCACCTCCAGAAAAAAAAAATAAATAAAAGAATTTCAAAGGAAAACATTTTCCCAATTTGCCATATACCATATTAAAAGTTTTAGAGGCAGTTGCTTATGTAACAGCAATAAAACAGTCTCTCTCTTCCCAGAGACTATCACACAATGAACTTGTATGAGGCGCCTGGTTTCTAGGTTTCTGCTTGTTACTGGGGAGCTGTCCACAGGAAATGGAAACCATCCTTAAGAGTTGTTGCTGCTTTAAACATCTCTGTAAAATGTGATAAGTTTACTAAAAAAAGGTCCAAGCAGATTGACTAGTTTCAGGGTTGCGGCCACCTGCGGAACCCTCCTGAGAGGTGCTCGTCCCCTCTTCCCAGCAGCCCGGCCAATTTTCCCTTAGCCTCTCTGCTAAGGCTGTGGGAGGACAGGCAGGGAGGCTCCCTCGAAGGCACTAACTGGTCTGGGAACTCAGCAATGATGGGTTAAGAATACTTACCTCACAGACTGTCTGTATTCTTATTGTAATTTCATTAGTGTGCATCTGTGACATCTCTGTCACTAGCTCTGTGATGATGACACACAAGAACCAACTTTCTTTTACTATCCTATTACCTCACACTATATAGTTGCACAGACAAAACCTCCACAGTAAGAATACAGGTCCTCAGATCCTTTGAGAATCTCCTCTGCAAGACATGTGTAAGACCTGGAGATTTTTAAAATTTAAATGTGTAAGAGGCTGACTGACATGCAGGGTTGTCTCCAAAACTGGTTCTGCTGTTACTGACTCAGAAAAAAGCCATTCGAGTACATGAGTTTCCCTCACCCACCGCTCAGTGGCCCTCCTCATCACTGTACTCAGCCCGGTCCTAGTTTAGTATTTCAGCTTGAACTACGGCAAGGAGCAAAATCACCTAGTTTCTAGTCTTTTCCATGGAGGAAAGCAATCTCTGGGTGATCTGTGTCAGCACTACATTTAAAATGCAAATGCATCCCTTACTCAGTCTGTTAGTTCCTGAAGATCATTTGCACAGCTGTTCCTTCGGGAAAATGACAGCCCAGAGAAAGGCCACCATTTGGTTGTTTGTGACTACATGTGTATGGGAGAGTTCTGAAAATCATCTCTGGATTAAACAAGACCTGTAGTCAATCCATAGCAATTTGCACTGCATTTAGGACAAGAATATTCTTAGGGATTTTCACATTTAAAAAACTTTTAATTAAAATATTAGAAATCAAATATGACTGAGGTAAAACAAAGTTACATTTCTTCCTGCAGCAACCAGGCAGTGGGAAACCTCAGATTTCAGAACAGCAGGATTCAATGACAGGCTGACCACTATCATGTCTGAAATTCAAAAGAAAGACCAATGAGAAGATTCTGATAGAATTAAACTATAACAACATTTAATATTAAAATGGAAGGGTGAATTGGAATAATAAATATAATCACAGCAATATTAATGATCTAGCAATTACTAAAAATATTATAATGAAATTTCTAATGGTAAACATATCTATTTCAGTAACACTATATAATCTGTGCTTATACAATTTCTACTGAATTATTCAGCAATTACTAAAAATAATTGTACTCCATTAATGTAAAATTAAGTACTATTAATATATTCTACATTACTAATTTATGTTAGTGTAATATAACACACAATGCCAATAAAACTTTAACAGAATGTTTTCTAAGTTTCTCAGAAATATTTATATAGAAGTTACGTGAGGTATTGTTTGGCCAACAAAGAAAGTCATGTTTTTTAAAGTGTTGGCATTTTCTGGTTCACTTTTTTTTAAGTATTTGTTTAGAGCAGTTTCAGGTTTACAACAGAATTGCTGGGAAACAGAGATCTCCCATCTCCTGCCTGCCTGTGCACATGCGCACCCTCCCCCACTATTAGCATCTCTCACCAGAGGAGCAGGTGCACCTGCACTGACATGTCATTACCTCCCACAGCCCACAGCTTACCTCAAGGTTCACTCTTGCTGTTGTACGTTCTGTGGGTCTGGACAAATATTTAATGACATAAATCCATCATTACAACACATCATTCAGATTATTTTAAGTGCCCTAAAAATCCTCTGTGCTGATTAACTTTTTTAAAAACTCTGTATTTTCAAAAAAAATGGAATTATCTGGAAGTTATAATGTCCTTTCATTTTCCACATAATAAGATCATTATTATTCACTTTATATTTATGAAGAATTCCTAATACTGGTTAATGTTGTCATTTGAAATGTTAAGTGGTCCCCATTTTGGCATACTGTAAGTATATCATTTTCTGGTAAAGAGTACTTTATTTGAATATTCAAGTTACTATCCACTAGACTATTTTAATCAACATCTGGCCTATGCTGTAAAAATATATATGTGTTTATACTACTGATTTCAAGTTTCATAATAATTGCAATTATTCAACTTTAATTGTTTTGGAAAAGTTTCCCTAAACATTCACAGTTCTGTAGTGAAATGCGGCCAGTAACAGACCCTAAGATAGTGTTTAAAATAGGTATTATTCTTTACGCTTGAAACATAAGAGTCCACATCTTATCACATGAATCAACAATAAACAACACACATAAATTGGGAGAGATTTATATTTTTCCACTACCCTAGTTCTCTAAAAAACAAGATTTAACAGATTTCTAAAATCAACCTTAAACATATATCTAAAAATACAATAATTCCTACTTAATAGTGACAATAACAAAATACCATCATGTTCCTGTATTATGCTATAAGAATCATTCAATAGAATTTAATAATTATTTGTATCTTTCTTGTTATTCTTCTGAATCAAAAAGCTAGAGAAGTCTAGGAAACACAAAGAAGGTTTGTCTTAAGAAGAAGATTACCATTGACACCCCTCCGAGCAGGGGAAAAAGTAGCTTCATGAAGACAAATGTAGACTCTCGAGACAACTTTTCTCTAGGAGACTCAGCCCACTTAGCTCAGAGAAGAGCGACCCCTGAGTCAGCTTAGCACATCAAGTATGTTTCGTGAATGTGCTCCCAAACACACTTGCTCATGGGCCCTCCCCAGTTGGGGCCAAGGTGCAGTGTCATTTAATTATGCCACATTGTGTAGTTTACACATTGATTTTCAGAATCAAAGCCAAGGTTTTTAGTTTTTATTTCAACTACTTTTCACTGTCATGAATGTTCCATACAAAATTATTTTCATGAAAGAAATCTTTATTTTTTATCAATTCACTTATTATTTGGCATATTCTCAAATGTGACATAGAGGAGCCACTGTGACACTTAAGTGTGGATCACTGCTCAGTCTTTGGACTTCTCACCCTCTCCAAGTTGGTATCTGGCAGTGAGGAGTCTCAACACTTCCCAGCCTTAAATCCTACAGGGCTGGCATTTTAAGCAGTTTCTGGGACGGAGCTGTGTGCAAAGAGAGTAGGTAGAGTAGAGCTAGAAGTTAGGGAACAAGCTGACACCTGTTCTTGATGCAAGAGAAGGTGAGGGACCAACTTTAGGAGACACTAGGGAAGGGTCATCCACTGGCTGCCTGGACACCAGCTTGTCCCTCTGCGTAAGGTGCTGCAACCCCAAGCCTAGCTCCCTTCCTCCTACAATCAGGTGCAGACAGCTCCATTATTTTCTGTCAGGTTTTCTTCCACTTCTGTTTTTATAGACCTGGAGTCCAGAACAAGTACGCTGAATGCTCCAGCTCACCTCTGCCCCTATATCTCTTCCTTCTATGAGGAAGAAAAAAGCAAACTATGTCATCCATAAAAATCTGGCCTGGTATAGTCTGCTAGGTCTTGGTGTGCTCCTGGTGAACATAAGCAATTGCAAAGAACATTGACATTATTTAAGGCTGTTACAGGACCATCATCATCAGGAGAAACACAAATCCACCCAGTTATGATGTCTGGACACAGACAAAATATGAACATCACCCAAGCCTCAAAATACCAACCACATCCCTCTCCCAGCCTATATAAGACTGTTTCTTCACCAATTACAGCTGCGGTCTTATTCTATTCATTCCTCCACAAAGAGATTTCATTAGATACCAATTAAACAATTATCTCTGCTTTCTTTCTTTTTTTTTTTTTTTTTAAGTCAACATATCAGGATTTTTTTTTTAAGGCCACATTTTATTTTTCAAAGATTTTACTTATTTATTTGACAGAGATCACAAGTAGGCAGAGAGGCAGGCAGGGGCGGGGGGAAGCAGGCTCCCCATGGAGCAGAGAGCCCAATGCGGGGCTCGATCCCAGGACCCTGGGACCATGACCTGAGCCGAAGGCAGAGGCTTTAACCCACTGAGCCACGCAGGCACCCCCAATTATCTCTGATTTCTGACAGCAAGTAATCTAGATCAAATCACTGCTTCTTTTAACTCGCTCCCCAAATCAACTAACACAAGTGAATAATGAAATATTCCAAAGTTCCATTTTGAAACTTGTCTCTAGATTAAAGGAATAATGAATCCAATTTCTATTCAATTGCAGGCATGTTCCCGATAGTCTTTAGTGGGAGATCACTCATAGTATGAACATACACATGTATATAGAGGCACGGATATTTTTACAAACCTGAACCTAAGGTTTTTTTTTTTTTTTTCATCTAGTCATAGGTTTATTTCAGAGTTTTGCAAACTTACCACCACTTTGTAAGGCAGCATCTTCCTAAACAAACTTGTACCCTGTGGAAACACCCACCCCTGTTTGGGCATCTCTCTGTAGGCCGTTAAATCAGTAACTACTTCTTTTTTTTCCTCTCGCTTTTTAAAATTTTTAAATTTTTTCTCAGTTAAGTTTAAACGCAATTTCACAGTCCACAATGGGCTGAGCTGGAAGTCCAAGTGAGGACTGGTACATCGGCTGCCAGCTGCTGTGGAGTCAAGTTACACTGCTGGCTGTGGACGTGTGTGTGAGTAGCAGCACAAACACATGGAACAAGGAAGAGAATCTGCCATGACTAGTTGGAGCCCTGGAGTGCCAGGAGCAAAGAAAAGGTATTTGTGGTTGGGTCTGGCACTCAGATCCCCATCCACTGAGGCATACAAGGGCACCAGTGTCGGCAAAGAGGAAACTGGGCTCTTCTGGGGCTGTGGCTCCTCTCACGGGTCTTCACTCCCCATCCTCAGTCCTCTGTTACATTTCCTGCCTAATCTCAAGTCAGGGGCAATTCCAAATGCACTCATGGAGTCTGGGATGGGGTTCTCAGAGAGCCAAACAAAGGAACCACGAAGCAGCTGCCCACGGTGGAGGTGACAGATGGACCAGTGAGTCACATTTCTGTTGCACTGTTAGACTCTGCTTGCATCCATATTATATTTCTGCAGAATTTAACGTGCACCTTCCAAAAGAAAGCAGCCAAAAGGTGTGTCTGTCATGACTGCTTCTATATTTTGTAGCAAATCACATAAAAGATGCCACTGTTTTAAACATTTTCCACCCAAATGCCACACATCATGGTATTACGACCTTCCTGCTCTGTTCCCCTTCTGGCCAACAATTAAAGGAAACAGGACAAGGAGAGTTGTTCAGGATCGCCACCTATTTTACTCATTTCTCTCATTTGTGAAGAGGAGCATCTAGAGGAAAGTCAGAAATAAAGATTTCAAGAATGAGAGAAATAACTCTTCAGGGAACCCCTGAAATAAACTCCTAAAAGTAGGAGGACCAGGATGGATGCAGAAGGGCCAACATTGCTGCCTTGATGTTCCTGGGCCCCAAATCCATGGGCAAGCTGAGGGCTCCACTGCTTTTGTCTGCAGCCACGGGAACATTCTGTATCATGCGGAGCTCTCCCAGCTCCAAGTTCATTTCTCCTTTGATCACAGGGCACACGTCACACCAGGAGTCTGGTTTTTTAGCTGGTGTCATCTTTTTCAATTGAGATACAATTCACATTCCATAAAATTCACCCTTTAAACTGTGACTTTTTTTTTTTTTTTAGTATATTCACAAGGCTCTGTTAGCACCATCACTAATTACAGAACATTTTTATCATCTGCCAAGAAACCCTGTGCACATTCACAGTCATTCACTACTCCCCCCCTCCTCCCAGTCCCTGGCAGCCACTCCATCTCCATGGACCTATGTAGACATTTCGTATGAACTGAACTACATGATACGCATGTTTTGTGTCTGGCCTCTTTCACTTAATACAACGCTTTCAATCTTTATCAGTATAGGAACACATACTCAGCATTTCATATTTTTTAAAATATTACTTGGGAGTGAGAGAGCACAAGCAGGGGTGCAGTAGTCAGAGGGAGAGAGCGAAGCAGGCTCCCACAGAGCAGGGAGCCTGACCCAGGGCTTGATCCCAGGACCCTGAGATCATGACCTGAGCTAAAGGCAGACGCTTAACCAATTAAGCCACCCAGGTGCCCCTCAACATTTCATTCTTGTTTTAATGACTGAGGAACATTCTGTTGTACGAACATGGCACATTTTGCTTATTCATTCATCAATTTATAGACATTTAGGTTGTTTCCACTTTTTGGCTCTATTAACCTACTAAGAACACTTACATATATATTTTTGTGTGAATGTATTCTCAATTATGGATATGTCAGTAGAAAATGAATTGCTGAGTATATAGTAATTTTTATCTTTTTGAGGGACTTCCAGGCTGCTTTCCAAATCAGCTGCACCATTTTATATTCCTACCTGGAGTGCGTTAGAGCTCCAGTTTTTCCACGTCCTCTCATTCGCCTACCATCTGTCTTGTATCAGCCATCCCAGTGGCAGCGTGAAGGTATCTCACTGCAGTTCTGATTTGCATTTCCCTAATGAATATCGATTCTGAGCATCTTTTTTGTATTCTTACTGGTCACTTTTACATTGGAAAATGATCCATGCAAGTTTTTTGCCTGTTTTTAATTTTGGATTATTCCAACAATTTTTGAGTTGTAAGAATTCTTTATGCATTCCAGATACTATGCTCTCTTCAGATCTTTAATTTGCAATTATTTTCTTCCATTATGTATATGTGCTGCCGAAGCGAGCACTATTTTCTTCCATTATGTAGAAAGTCTTTCAACCTTGTTAGTGTCCTTTGAAGCACAAACATTTCACTGTAATGAACCCAATTTATTAATTTTTTTCTTTGGTTGCATGTGCTTATGGCATTGCCAAATCCAAGAACAAACAAATCTATCTATCTATCTATCTATCTATCTTTAAATTAATCTCTACATCCAATATGAAACTTGAACTCATGACACCAAGATTAAGTCACACTCCATTCTGACAGAGCCAGCCAGGCACCCTCAAGAATACAAATATTTGTGTCTTTGTTTTCTTCTAAGAGTTTTGTGATGTTAGCTTTTATATTTAGCTATTTTACCCATTTGAGGGTTTTTAAAATATGTTACATAGGGGTACAATTTTTTTTCTTTGTATGTGGATGCCCAGTTGCTCCAGGACCATTTGTTAAAATAACTACTTTATCTCCTACTGAACATTCTTGGCACCCTTACCAAAATTAAATGGACTTTGAGGATTTATTTCTGAACTCTCAATTCTAGTTCACTTACCCAGAAAATCTATTCTTATTCCAGTACCTCAGTCATGATTGATGTACTTTATGGTAAGATCTGAAAGTGAGAAGTGAGTACTCAATTTAATTATTCCTTTAAAGATTGTTTTGTTTATTCTGGGTCCTTGCACTTCCACATACATTTTATGGTCAGCTGGATTTGTGATACAGATTACACCGAATCTGCAGGTCACACTGGGATTACTGCCATCTAATATTAAGTTTTCAAATCCATAATCACTTTCATTCCACAAGTACTTTTTTATGGTATATTTCTTTCAAAATATTTTGTCGTTTTCAGAGTACAGATCTACCCATGTTTAAATGTATTTTCAGTATTTTATTCTTTTTGATGCTATTAATTTTTCACTCTCTAGGATCCTATTCTGGATCATACATTGCTTTTAGCTGTCTTATTTTGATACTTTTTTGGGTTCTAGAACATGTTTCAGTTTTGTCTTCCATGAAATTGCCATTTTTGTAGAGTTTGAGTCAGTTGTTTACCACAATTACCCAAAATGGTATTTCCTTCTGTGTTCTTATTGTGAGATTTAGTTCATGTATTAACATCATTCTTTTTTTTTCCCTCCACTTCCATTTTTTAGGAACACTACATAGTGATGTTTGGTCTTTCTCAGTAATTTACACCAGGAGCTGCAGGATGTCAATATTTTTTCTTTATGATGTTGATTTCTTCATGGAGGGCAAAACTTCAATTAAATGCTTAAAGCATTTACCTAACATAAACCTTTCACTATGGTGGTTTCAAGTGGTGATGTTTATCCTACCATTCCCTCTGCTTTTAGTTGATTTCTACTATAAAGAGTGTTTCATTTCTCTCCACATAAAGAGGTATGTATGTTTATGAATATGCCAATCTTTTTATCCTTTTTTATTTTATGTTAGTTACCATACAGTACATCATCAGTTTTTGTTTTTTTATTTTTAAGATTTTATTTATTTATTTGACAGACAGAGATCACAAGTAGGCAGAGAGGCAGGCAGAGAGAGAGGGGGGGAAGCAGGCTCCCCGCTGAGCAGAGAGCCTGTCTCAGAGCTCCATCCCAAGACCCTGGGATCATGACCTGAGCTGAAGGCAGAGGTTAACCCACTGAGCCACCCAGGTGCCCCACATCATCAGTTTTTGATGTAGCATTCCATGATTCATTTTTGGGGTATAACATCCAATGTTCCATGCAATAGGTGTCCTCCTTAATACCCATCACCAGGCTAACACATCCCCCCACACCACTGAAAAATCCTCAATTTGTTTCTCAGTATTTCAGTATTTCATGGTTAATCTCCCCCTCCAGTTTCCCTCCCTTCATTTTTCACTTCCTTCTCCTGATGTCCTCCATGCTATTCCTTATGTTCCACAAATAAGTGAAACCATATGATAATTGAATCTCTCTGCTTGACTTACTTCACTTAGCATAATCTCCTCCAGTCCCATCCATTTTGATGCAGAAGCTGGGTATTCATCTTTTCTGATAGCTGAGTGATATTCTATTGTATTTATGGACCACGTCTTCTTTATCCAGTTGTCTGCTAAAGGGCATTTCAGCTCTTTCCATAGTTTGGCTGTTGTGGGGACACTGCTGCAATGAACACTGGGGTGCATGTGGCCCTTCTTTTCACTACATCTGTATGTTTTCCAAAGTGACTGTACCAACTTGAGCTCTCACCAACAGTGTAAGAGGGTTGGTTCCCCTTTCTCCACAGCCTAACATTTGTTGTTTCTTATGTTGTCAATTTTGGCCATTCTAGCTGCTGTAGGGTGGTATCTCAATGTGTTTTTTTGTTTGTTTTCTAATTTTTAATAAACATATAATGTATTATTAGCCCCAGGGGTATAGGTCTGTCAATCGCCAGGTTTACACACTTCACAGCACTCACCATAGCACATTCTCAATGTGGTTCTGCTTTGAATTTCCCTGATGGCTAATGATGATAGACATTTTTTCATGTGTTTGCTAGCCATTTGTATGTCATCTTTGGAGAAGTGTCTGTTCATGTCTTCTGCCCATTTTTTGACTTGTTTTTGGGTGTTGAGTTTGAGAAGTCCTTTATAGATCTTGGATATCAGCCCTTTGTCTGTAGTTTCATTTGCAAATATCTTCTCCCATTCCGTGGGCTGCCACTTAATTTTGTTGACTGTTTCTTTTGCTGTGCAGAAGCTTTTTATTTTGATGATGCCCCAAAAGTTCATTTTCGCTTTTGTTTCCCTTGCTTTTGGAGACATGTCTTGAAAGAAGTTGCTGTGGCCAATGTTGAAGAGGTTACTGCCTACATTCTCCTCTAGGATTTTGATGGGATTCTTGTCCACATTGAAGTCTTTCATCCATTTTGAGTTTATCTTTGTGTATGATGTAATAGAACGGTCAAGCTTCATTCTTCTATACATAGCTGTCCAATTTTCCCAACACCATTTATTGAAGAGACTGTCTTTTTTACATTGGATATTTTTTCCTGCTTTGTTGAAGATTATTTGACCATAGAGTTGAGGGTCCATATCTAGGCTCTCTAGTTTGTTCTGGTCCATGTGTCTGTTTTTGTGTCAGTACTATTCTGTCTTGTCGATCACAGCTTTGCGAGATAGCTTGACATGAGGCAACGTTATGTCCCCAGCTTTGTTTTTTTCAACATTTCCTTGGTGATTCAGGGTCTTTTCTGGTTCCATACAAATTTTAGGATTGTTTTCTCCCAACTTTGAAAAATGTCATCCAGTCTCAGCGAGGGAGGCTTTTGCACTCTGGTGTTTCAGGATCCTGGAAGCTACCCCCCCTCCTGTTTATCTTCCAATATCTGTCTGCAGAATCACGGCTCCCTGTTTCATACCTTGAAACCAACTGCCAGAGATATTCTGTTGGTATAGATCTGGATATATCTTCTTATATCATAGGCTGATTTCGTGGGTGTTCAGAGTGGCCTGGCAGATATCCAGCTTAATTCAGGGGACAGGTTGAATACTCCTCTGCCATCTTGCCCCACCATTATTTTTATTCTTTATTTTGATAATATGGTTGTCCCAAATGGGCCATAAGGGTCCATTTTGATCTGCCCCATTTTTTTTTCTTTTTAAAGATTTATTTATTTGACAGACAGAGATCACAAGTAGGCAGAGAGGCAGGCAGAGACAGAGGAAGGGAAGCAGGCTCCCCGCTGAGCAGAGCCAGGACCCTGGGATCATGACCTGAGCTGAAGGCAGAGGCTTTAACACACTGAGCCACCCAGGCGCCCTGCCCCATTTTCTTTTCACCTGTCAACCTTTCCTTTTGTGAATACTTCCTTACTTTCTAGCAAAAGATACCTTAGATACTTACCCTAGCCAATACCAATCTTGTATTTTCCTGCCTCAATCAACCTTTCCTCCAAGGAAGCCTAGTTCCTATCATTGAGAATGAAATTTAGAATCCATTTGAGTGATATTTGTCATTGCAGTGAGGTGTCCTTGCTTCTAGGCCCTTTCAGAGGACAGGACCAGGAAGCACAAGAACACACATCATTAATTCATATTAATTAAGTCTATTTCTAATTCAACAAGACTTATCTTCTCCTTCTTCCAGTATTTGTGTCTCCATATTCCATTACCAGGTAAAATTTTGGCTGAACAACCTAAATGTATTTAATCACATACTCAGTCAAACAATATACAAAAAAACTTCAAAAACTGCTACATTCACACCAACGCAAAAAAAAAAAAAATCAAGTAGGCATAGGATAATTTACAAGTATTTTTATATTTCACTTAAGTGTATATAGTAAAAACAGTGTTGAGAATTACTAGAATTTATTTTATGGTTATGGTAGTTATTTGATATAAAGTGAGGCTCATTTGTTTTTCAATTTTTTCTCACTCACCTTTGTTGGCTTTAATTTTATTGTGGAGTGCACCAAGTGTTCCCAAACCAAAACCATACAAAGGGTAGTCTCAGAAAGCCTCCTCCTCCTATCACATCCTCAATAATGTGCTCCACCCTCTGGAGATTACATTTATTGCTTATCCTCCCTTTGCTTTTTCAAGGCCAGCAGCAGACGGACTCTGGCTTCACCTATCTCTCACATTCTCTGTTTCTGAACTACAGATCCTCTTAGGATATGCTTATTCTGGAAAAACTTCCCTGTGATTATCTTATAATTAACCAATTAGATACCTTAATGACATCTGCAAACCCCATTCCTTATTGACATATAATGAAGTATAATGAAGAGAATGATATTCCATCACATCCAAAGGTCCAAAACAGAAGCAAAGAGAGGAAATTATACAGGTGTAACCCCAAGGGACATAATTGTGGGGGCAAACATAGAATATTGCCTAGCGAAATTACCCAGTCTGAGGTTCCAATTTATATGGAATAACTTTTTGGAGGTTTAAAAAAGTGTTGGAAAGAAGAAAAAGACTTATTCTACCCACACCCTCTACCATTGTCCCAACCCCTTGCCTCAAGCTGGACTCTTATGTCCCCTCAGTGTACCCATATTCCCCTATCCTGTCCTTTAACTTACATTAAACCTCCCTACCAGGACCCTCTTCTTGAGGCCTGTGCACATCCTGGATCACCAGTACCTGTTCCAAAGCCCTGTTCTTCCTTTGCTCAAGTTGCTTCCAGTAGTGTGGCCTCTCTATGATCTTGAGCCCACCTCCACATACCTCCTTCTACATCCTCATTAAGTAACTTGTTTCCTATTCCTTTCCCTCCTTTCTGCTTTTGTCAGTCCCTAAGGTCATCAAATGCTCCCTTCAGTCTATCCCTGCTCCAACTACCTGGTGCCTCAGATGAGCCATGTACTTGCCTCCTCCCCCACTTGCACTCACTTCACCCTCTGCCCCATATTTTTCATACTCCAATGGGGCCCTGGTCTCCTGGATTTCCATCCCCCCTCTTTTCCTCTCACCTGTTTAGATAGGAATGACTGTGGCTACGCAAATAAGAAAATGTAGACAGGCTGGACATTTTAAAAAGAGTATTATTTTAACATTGGACTTTATTTATAAACCAAATGTTTATTCTTCCATGTTTGTATTAATTTATAGAACAGATTTATATGTTTTAATACTGATATAATATTTAAATCACATTATTTTAAATTATGGCCTTCCACTTTATTTAGGTTATTCTGTGACTGAATTCAAGTCTCTGCAATTATGGTTAAAGGTGCATAAAAATATAAACTGAACAACATTATTAGACTTTTGAGGAACAACCTGTACTGATTTCAAGTACTAATCTATTGAAATAATTTAATGTTTTAGCAATTGTCACAAATTCTTCACTAAATATTCTTGGATCACAGTACAAATTTACAAATCTTTATTTTCATCTTACATTATTTATAATAGGTCATTTGGCAAAGTCCTGAAGACTCTGAAGTGTGAATTTCAGGAGTCTCAATAGAGTTTGTAATCTTTGCTGTAGAGTCTGCTCATGGTCCTTAAAGGGTTAATTATAAATGATGGCACTCTATGAAAGCATGGGACTGTACACATACAATTTCTTCCCATGTGAGCCCTTCGGTGTCTATTAGAGCAGATCATGAAGACCACAGGGGTCCCTTTGGCCCCTTTCTTCCTTACATTTATAATACAAGTTCTTTCATGCGAACTAAGGTTAGAGACTGATAAAGGCTTTTCCATTCTATGTGATTATTTTAAAAAGGGTATTCTGGACCCATTCATTTCATATACAGGGCTCCTCTCTGGTGTAAAATTTCTCACACTTTTTAAAGCTGGAGTTTTGACTAAAGAATTCCTATGGTTTCTCTTCAGTGTCACTTCTTTTATGTTGACTACAAGATGATAGAAACCTTTTCCATGTTTATCACAGATGTAGGATTTCTCTGCCTTGTGACTTCTTTTGTGTGAATGGCAGCTAGCATTTTGGCTGAAGTACCTCCCACATTCATTGCACTTACAAGGTGTCTCTCGGGTGCATGTTCTTTGGTGCATATACAAGCTGAGTGCTCTGAGGGAATCCCTCCCCACAATCATTACATCCACAGGGTTTCTCTGCTGTGAAACCAACTTTGCACACCAAAGTTCTTTGGTGTGAATTTAAGCTAGTGCTTTGTCTGAAGTGTTTCCCACATTCATTACATGTATAAGGTTTCTCTCCAGTGTGAGTTCTCTGGTGTATATAAAGCGGAGTGCTCTAAAGGAATCCTTTCCCACAGTCCTTATATTTATAAGGTTTCTCTCCTGTGTGCAATCTTTGGTGTGAGTAAAAAATATCCCTCTGGATGAAGCATTTCCCACATTCACATTTGTAGGGTTTTTCTCCAGTGTGTGTCCTTTTGTGTATAGGAAGCTTAGTGCTCTGGCAGAACTCCTTCCCACCTTCCTTACTTTTACAGGGTTTGCCCCATGTGAGTTAGCACCTGTTGAATCACTGTGGATCTGTAAGTGAAAACCACCCCATATTCATTATAGTCACAGGCATCTTTTCCCATGTGAGATCTCAGCTGTTTGAAGGAGATGAAGAGGCTGTTAAATAATTTCACATATACATTAATTCATTTCTCTACATGACTCAGACTTTGATAATGCACTGGACATCTCCTGTTAACATCTTCCCTGTTATTTACATATGCCGTGCATGTGATTTTCTACAACACAAAGAGATTTCCTTTTTCACATCATCTCAACTGCAGAACTACCTGATTTACTTGAAAGATTTCAATAGTTTCAAAGATTAGATGCATGAGCCGTGTTTATGTGGCTGTCCTTTTATAAGAAAGCAGGTGATGGTTTTGAGCAACATCTTGATTTTCTCCCTAAATTCAAACTACCCAAAGCTTTCTGCTGAGACAGCATTTATGCCCAAGTGAAATCACAGTCCTGTGCTGTGTTCTAAAATTTGTTGGCTCACATGATTTTACTGTTGAGGAAGGGTTCACCCCCCTGAAACTTACCGTTGACATGCAGTTAGACGGGTCCTTTTTGCAGATGTCTTCTTGTCTCTTAAGGCCACTTTTCCTGTCTAAAATAATGTAAACAAAATGAACTGCTAGTGTGCATGAGAGGATGAAAACTGTTGAAAACATACAAAACCTGTGTACGTTCAAATACTGATCTTTACAGAGGAGAAAATGTGAGAAGAAGGAATATATAAGTGAGTTGAAATGTTTTTCAAGAAAGTGAAAATTACGAAGTGTTTTCAGGATTGAAATAAGATATCTGCTGTTGACATTCCCCTGGTCCTGCTCTCCCCATAACAGGATCTTCCTGGTGCTGTGCACACAAAACCTGGAGCTCACCTGGATTCAGGCCCTGGAGAAATCCTCTACCCTCCCTCCACAGCTCCACTCCTTGTTCCAACTGGGAAATCACATCTGATTTGCAGAGATGATATCCTGTTTGCGGGAGTAAAAGTTATATCGATTTTGGATTCTGGGCAGAGAAACATGAAAAATCTTTAATTCTAAGGCATAATACCAAGAAAGAACAAGGTGAGTAGTGGAGGAGAGCCCAGGGAAGAATACCTTGAACACTGAAAATACCAAAGTCCTTCCCCAAAGCAGAAAGAGCATCCTGACACTATGCCAACACAGGTAGATTTTCTTATTGTTGATGTGCAGGACCAAGGACAAAGAGTGAACAATCTTTAATGCTTTCAACAGAGGAGAAGTTATATGTTCCCACAGTAGGGTGATACTAATTTTTAAAAATATTAAGTACACAGAAACTGCACCAGAACACTTAATTTCTCTTTGGAAATACATAATAGGTAAAATTTTCACAAATGGATATTAAATTACTGGTTGAGTATAGACAGCAGAGTAGTTATTTAGTAATATTTAGTGCTTTCATTCATATAAAATATTCACTGAATTCCCAGCACAGTCCTGGGCACGGGAGGTACAGAAGCAAGAAAGACATGAGAGAGGGGTCAGGAAAACTATATATTCTTTTGGGGTGACAAAATATGTGTAAGTAAGTAAATACATAAATTGAATTCAAGTAGTTTTAAGAACCTTGAAAGAACTTGAATGAGGGATGAGAGGAGAGGGGGAATATGTGAAAGCTGGATACTTGCTGAATAAATACATTAATTTTGACAGACTCACCAACAGAGACCAGATGACTGATGTTCTCCAGCATCACATCTCTGTACAGCTTTCTCTGGGATGTGTCCAGCAAGGCCCACTCTTCTTGGGTGAAATCTATAGCTATATCCTTGAAGGTCACTAATTCCTAAAACATCACAGATATTTTGATGCAGCCAGGCTCCTCCCTACCAAGAGTCATGGGAGTATACTGGACATGATGGTGCTGAGGATGGGTTGCTGTATACACAGAAAGCTTAAATCCCATCTGGGGTCCCAGTCAAATGTTTCTCTATGCTGCCTTGCCATGTGTCTTTCACACAGACTCACAGAAATAAACAGACTTTGTAAACATAACTTCATTATAGATGATTATTTCTTGAGCTGTGATAGAAATACCCAAGACACAGCACTGCCCAACTTCCTGCAGGACTGAATGGGGCTCCTACGCAGCTTGGATAAGCAAGTGTGGCTTTGCCCATCTCTACACAACACACAAGTTCATGATAAGACTTAAGACATATAGTCCAGAAGCAAAACCCCAAGGGCCCTAAGTACATAAGGAATGTCCTAGCCTGCCCCTCCATTTCAATTTTCTTGAGCACCTCTGAGCATTGCTTATCACTATCCCTCCTATAACATCAGCCTCTCAAATGAACTTGATCTTTTCAGTCCTGCAAAATATGCTACAGAACCCTAGGTTTTATTCCATTATAATCCTCTCAATGCACAGCTCATGTTAGGAAAGTAATACTTACCAGACATTTCTTAGTTTCCAAATTTGAACAAAGTTTAATTATAAAGAGGTAAATTGGGTTGTTGGGAATAGGAGTGGTAAGGAGAATTTTTCTTTAAGTTAAAATTAAAATGTTCAAGCATATTGTATAAAAATTTTAGTAAGTTTAAAACTGGGAAAAATAAAGAAATTATTCCTTACTGCTCTCTTGCTCCCTACCTCCAGTCTCAATGCTGCTCTGCAGCATCTGAAACACTGGATGGACTGAACTCACTTGAAGGAAACTCTACCTCACTACAGGACTGTAAGCTTCTGCTTGTTCCCATTTCTATTACCTGTGCTCACCACAGGCCTAAGCCCACTGCAGACACTAACCTGGTTAATGAGTGAGTCACTTAGTGGGGCCATGGAATGGATTAGAAGAAATAACTATTCTGCGAGGATACCCTTAAGGGGATGGGGGAATGGAACAGAGTAATACTGGATATCAGATTATTTCTCGATCAAACCCTGAACTCCCACAAGCCTCCCTGAGTACTGGTGAAGTGTGACTGACACTCATATTTCATGGGGACACAAAGAAGATCCAGGCCATGAAGATAAATCTGCTCCTGCTCTAGAAAAACAGGTATGCATGAGAAAGAGCAAGTCCTACTCACCTGTGCTTGCATTGTCCAGATCTCAGCTACCCCTTTCTTCCTGTGTATTCTCACCAAGGGACAGTCTAATAACTAAGCAGACAAGGCTGAGGAAAGAGAAAGAACCCACTGAGATGCATCTTTTCCAATATTCCTAGATACGCCTATCTTGAATCTGCAAATCTTTATATGGTAGTGACTCCCTGCCGTAGTCCAACTCACATGTACTGGCAGAGTAAACAAGGACAAACAGGTAGGGGGGCTCCCCTCTCCCAGGATCAACAATAAGAAGTCTTTGGCTATTATGCTCATAAAGAAGATATTAATGTCCCTATTAAAGAGATAGCAAAAGCACAGAGGTGTCATTTAATTAGAACTGGTATTCAGAGTTCCTACTTATTTACATCCCTGGCACCAAAATCTTAGGAGTACCTGACTCCTGTCACATGGATATTCTTATACAATAACTCAGGACACCATTTTGGAATTTCATATTTTATCACTCTTGGGTGAAGTCTGCTAGCATTGTTTCCCAACACCCATCTCAGTTCATGAATGCCCCATGCTCTCCCTCAAGCAACACCTGCCCTCAGTCACACTGGCTCCTCCATATGTGGCATTCAGGCAGTGTTACTGCCTCAACCCAACTGTATACCTCATGGACAAGCAACTATGGAATCTCTTTAAAGTTGGGTTGAACATTTCGAAGACCCAACCCTTGCTCAAATGTTCAGTGGCTTTCATCATGTAAGTCTAGTACATACAATCCCTTGCACAGTACATATGTTATAATGCTACACATTAATGACTGCTAAACAATCCCCACAGAGTGGTCAGGCTCATGAAATATAGAGCAAAGAGCTTCAGTTTTTAAGATAATTTATTGGTTTCTTGAAGTATGGAGTTCTAGTTATTTTAACCAACAAGATTATATCTGCATTTCATATTTTAAGCATATAAAAGAATTTGTTATCTCTATAGCACTATCTCAAACAGTGTTTACAAATAAATATACTGCAACATACACTGATAATGTGTCTAGAACAAGATATGATTAAAACCCATTAATTTTGAGGACCTGGAAAGAGGAAAAAAACTACTAGTATTAATTGAGACTCTGTGAGTGGATTTACATACATGTGGACACACACACTGTACTTTATACTGAACAATAATCCTGCCTTTGTGTTTTACTTACATATTTGAATGATGTTAACTAGGTTCAGAAAACTATAGGACAAAATTACACGGCTAAAAATTGACAGCTAGAATTTGAAATTAGCTCTGCCTGTCTCTAAATGTCAAATAACTAATGAATTTCATCTTGAAGGACATTAGACACCAGAACCACTTTTACCTGCATATCTCCAGTCAGATCCATGACCAGAGACTCCTCCCTCAAAACCTCCTCCTTTCAGACTGTTCACACAATTTCTCCCCATGTTCAGGATCTCCAGCTACATAGGAACCTATAGTTCAGTGACCTCAATTTCCCAATTCAGCTCCCACATCTAATTTCTACTGGTCAGTATAACATACACTTAACTCATTCCAAAACATACACACCAAGACCAACAATTCTGATGTCCCTTAGTCCTAACATCTGCTAATCAAAACTCCAAAACTAGACGATGCCAGTATCTCATTTTCCCATTGGCTGCATCTGTCACAGCTCAGAATGAAGTATTGAACTGGTCTAATTACAGCACCACAAATCTCCCAAAAGCTTTTGCTAAATATCTGGCATCTCACTATGACTTAACAATCACTCTGCTATGCTTAATTAATATGTTAATATTCCCTGTGCCTTTCTAATTTTCTAATCTCACAGATTCTCACCTTTCCCCTTAGTTTTCTTTTTTTAAAAGATTTTACTTATTTATTCCCTTAGTTTTCAAAAATAGTTTCACTTTTTACTGCAGAGATGGATCTGATGATTTAAAGAAATATTTCAGGTCACTAGCAAGAAAACTACAATTACTCCCGATTTCCAGTCCATCAGAGTATCTGCTCTTGTAAATACTGAAAAGTAATCTCTATTCCTAATTAAATATTAAATTAAATCTGCTCTTGTAAACACTGAAAAGTAATCCCTATTCTTAATTAAATCCAACTTCTCCAATTGTGTCTGTTTCTTTCCTCCTCCCTCAAATGTTTGTTACTGATTATAAACCAAACTGCTTTTTACTAGTAACTCCTTCATCATTTCCCCCTTCACCTCCTTAAACTCATTTAGTCTCTCCATTCCTCTAAGAAAAACCTCCTCTAAGCCAATTTATATCTAGCTGTTGACACATGACCTTTTCCCTTCAAAATGAACCTGAAAAGCAGTACATACCTAGTTTCTTCACATTCCCTCACTTTGACTTAGAAAAATCACTTATGATTTCCACGTTAATAAATCTTGTTAAGATCAGTTATTCCCCCATAATTAAATCCACTGAGAGTTTCTCAGCCTTTTACTTGGAACCAAAGCAGCACTGGCACATCATCTCCATTTGGGAACTCTCTTTCTTCTAGGCTTTTCTGACAGTTCAGGTTCCTAACTGCCTTTCAAACTCTCTAGGCACTCCCCAGTCCTCTGCAAGGTCCTCCTCAACTAAACAGTGTCTCAAGGTTCAATTGTACCCCCTTTCTCTCCTCTTATAATAAACTACCCTGGAAATCTCAGTACACTCCCTTGCTTCCATTTCTTCCACTGGTATCTCTAAATCATAAAAATTCACCTGGATTACATTTCTATGTTGTAATCTCCACCTTTGTATATTATAGGCACATAAAAGGAAATAGATTTCAAAACCAAGTCATTAACTCTTCCACAACAAAAAGTTCTTCTCTTCTAGTCTTTGAAGTCAGATAATGGTTCCACCAGATATCCAAGGATTAATCATGGACAGTACTTTTCACAACCACACAAATAAGGACTGCTGTTATCTCTCCACTGAGCATTATTATATTTCACTTCCACCTTAGTGTCTACATATATATGGCACTTCATACTCATTAGGTGTCAGTCTGAGATTAAATGCCATTTTTTAGAGATCCCTCCTCTGAACTACTAAGTTTTTCCTTCTCATCTCACTATCTTGAGTAGAACCTTACTTTTTTCTTAAGATTACTCTTCTAATTTCACTAAGCATTTATATCTTTGCTCCCTTCTTTACTGACAAGACTGGTGGAGAAAGACCACCTGCAGGATCTTAAGGCAAGGTTCTCTCTCTGATTTATGAATTATGGATTAACAGAAATTACACATCCCCATCACCTAATCTACCCTAAGATGTGGTATTACAAATGGCCCCCATCATATTAAACAGTCATTTTAATAGTTAAAGTTCACTGGCAAAATAAAGGAGATTGGATCTGACTGGGGAAATTTGTTTTCAGCACTCCCTGGAACCTAAGTAGATGGAAAACCTGTGAAACTTTGTGGTTATTGGGTGTGTCATCACCACAGTTCTGAAATCAGAAGTTCATTTATTTTAAGAATAGACATATATTTGTTTTTGGACTCACTTTGACATAGTTAATAACTTCATCAGATTTACAATGCAATAGACAGACCCTATTTACATTGGATTCAGTCAAGATAAACATATACAAGGAAGAACTAGTTAAACAAAAAAATTTTCCCCTTTAATTAATTAAATAATTTTAAAACAACTATGAAAAACAAGAGTAATTCCCAAATCCTGTTGGGTGTTCTAAAAGCATTCAAAGGCTTCAATACTTTGTGGGTTTGGGCCTGTTCTGGAAAGCACTGCAGGGAATTTAAAGCAAGTAAATTCAAGTGGGTTTAGTCTACAAGGCTGCAGTTTTTCAATGTGGCAATTCTACTTCTGAATAACTTATGCAAAGAAAACAGAAACACTAACTCAAGAAGATATATACACACTCATGTTCACTACAGTGTTTTTTTAAAAAAGATTTTATTTATTCATTTGAGAGACACAAAGAGAGCACAAACAGGGGGAAAGGCAGAGGGAGAGGGAGAAGAAGAACCCCGCTGAGCTGGGAGCCCAAAATGGGGCTCAATCCCAGGATCTGGAGATTATGACCTGAGCCAAAGGTAGATGCTTAACCATCTGAGCCACCCCTATGGCATTATTTACATGAGCCAAACCATACAGGCAAACTTAATGTCCATTGACGGATGCATGGATAAAGAAAATGTGGTATGTATGCACACAATGGAATACTATTCAGCCATAAAAATAAGGAAATCTTGTCTTCTGTGATGATGCAGATGAACCTTATGGACATTATACTAAGGGAAGCTAGTCAGACAAAAATACTCTATGACTTCACTTTTACATAGAAGCTAGAAACAAAACAAAACACATACCCATACATACAGAGAACAGACTGGTGGTTGCTAGGGAGGTGTAGGGGAGAGCAAAATGGGTGAAGGTTACCAAAGGCACAAACTTCCAGTTATAAAATAAATCTGGGGGATGAAATATACAGCATGATGGCTATAGTTAACAATATTGTATCATATACTTGGAAGTTACTAAGAGTACATCTTAGAAGTTCTTACAAGTGCCTGGGTAGCTCGATTGAGTGCCCAACTCTTAATTTTGGCTCAGGTCATGATCTCAGGTTGTGAGATTGAGCCTAGCATTGTCCTCTGCACTGGGGAGGTGGAGCCTGTTAAGATATTCTCGCTCCCTCTGTCCCTCTCCACTAAAAAGTTCTCATTATAGAAAAAAATTTGTAACTATGTAATCATTTTGCAATACAGACAAATATTAAATTATGATGTATACCTGGAATTAATATATTGTTACTCTACTAAATAAAAAAGATCTGAGAGGAAGGCAAAAAATGAGCTCTGGTTTTGGCTCAACTCAAACTACTTCTTTGTCTTTGGTTAAGCTCCTAAACTCAGAGTGAATCCTTGTTTTCCACTTACTAGTCAGAACAGGCTATTTTTGCAAGTCCCCTTTTCATCTCAAAAGCTATTCTGCAGACCTTTCTTGGCTGTCACTGGCACCTGGGGGACAGTTCTTCCTCATTCCCTGGGCTCAGCCTATCCATTCACTGTTGTGAGAAGCCTATCATTCACTAATTCAGGAAGCTGCTTTTGACTAATACCTTCCTAGGAACGCCACCCCACATGAGGTGAAACAAGGTAAGATATACTTTTGAAAGGAAAGCAAAAATTTCTGTCTTTATAGAGCACCTTTGAGCTTTTAGCTGGTCTCTTGTTGCCTGATTTGAAGTTTTTTTTTTTTTTTTAAACTGAGATAGAAATACACTGGTGACATGTCCGATATTAAAATGGAGCTGGGTATGAAAGAAGAAATGTTTCTTTTCATACCTATGTATATCAAAGGTCCACCTGGGAGCAAGATGTGGAGAAGCTGGAGGCTAAGGGTTTACATGGAAGCTGCCTGGCCCGAGGGGCAGAGGGTGTGACAAGGGTCCCCATGGCTGGGGTGGGGTTCTGACTGCACCCCTCCAACTTCGAGGACTGATCCTCTCTGCCCACATCCTCCCTGGCTGCCCTCTGAGACACTCTCAGTGTCCAAATGGCAGGAGAGACCCCCCTCCCCACCATGCTCTCCCAGGTTTGCTCTCACCTGGCCAGCTCAGAGCCCACCTCTTCTACCCACCAGGTGACTCCCCCAGGTCATGAAGCCCCAGTTTCTCAACTGAAAAGTGGGGCCCACGTCAAGAAGCAGAACACACTGAGGGTTCTGTGCTGTGTATGTTTTAATACAAAAGAAGAGAAAGCCAAACCATATTGCGTCTGTCCAAGGACATTCAGTTATGTCCTAAGGGCTATAAATCAAGAAATTTTTTTTAAAGATTTTATTTATTTATTTGACAGAGAGAGAGATCACAAGTAGGCAGGCAGAGAGAGAGAGGGAAGCAGGCTCCCTGCTGAGCAGACAGCCCGATGCGGGACTCGATCCCAGGACCCTGAGATCATGACCTAGCCGAATGCAGCGGCTTAACCCACTGAGCCATGAAGGCACCCATAAATCAAGAAATTTAAAAATATTAGGACCTCTTGGGCTCCTGGTGGCTCAGTTGGTTAAGTGTAGGACCCTTGGTTTCCGCCCAACTGCTAATGTTGGGATCGTGAGATCCGGCTCTCCCCTCAGCATGGGGTCTGCTTGTCCCTCTCCTTCCGCTCCCCTCCCCAAATAAAAATCTTAAAAATAATAAATCTCTTCAAAAAATTATTTAAAAAATTAGGACCTCTCAAGATAATTTAGGCACAATTAAGAAGTGATTTGAGCATAAGAATATGTTTTAACTGATTTTTTAAAAAGTAAAATTTAAAATTTAGACGTCTCAGGTATTTCTGCAGTAAAGTAGAATAAATGATTCTGAAGAAATGGGTTTTCATTTTGAGCACAACCGTTCCTTCTGCCATCTGCAGAAGGTCTTTTCACGAACATTCTAGAAATTCGGAACTGTTCTAGATTGGAGAACCCCTGTCACCGGGCGGTCCTACGCAAGTCCTCCTCTCAGGGACCTGACCTTTACAATCACCCACGGCTGTCACCGCGTCACGAGACGAACGCTCGTCCTGCGAATACTTTGGTCTGAAGAGCAGACGCGCTGAGGGGCATCATTTTAACAGACAGAGACACGACCACTGCCTTAAAAGCCAGGGAAGTGAAATTTAAGACATTCCGATCTGGATGTGGACGAAACAGGGCCGTGAGCTGTAACGCACCCACCTTCCTACTCCTCGGCGCGTCCCGGGCCGCCTTCCCTTTCTGGGACAAACCACCCACCGCCACGAAGACCAGCGGGCGCCGCAGTGGGGCGCGCACGGCTCCTTCCGCCCGGGGCCGGATGTGTCCTCCCGGGCCCTTCCCGCGCCCCGGCTTCGCCTCAGCACCCCGACATTTCAGTCCATGCCTGCCTCCCCGCCCACGCGGTTCTCTCACAGCGAGGCTGCAATGGATTCTCCACCCCCCAACAAAAAACACTCCCCAACCCGGGACCGTGACCACCCCAGGCCGCACCGTCGCCCCGAAGCCCCTCCGGGCGCGGGCGCGGGTAAAACACGTCCCGCTAAAACACCACACGGGAAAGGGTCAGGCACTCGGGCAGGGCGGAGAACGAGCTCCTTCCTCACCGTTCATGAAAAACCATCCCGCAGCGGCCGGGCGAAGCCCCCTCCCAGCAGTCCGGGCCGCGCGGGGCTGTCACTCACCGAAGACGCGGGCCCTCGTCGTCCGCACCGTCGCCGCCTCCGTCTGTCACGAGGGAACGTCGCTCCGGCTCTCGTGCACACGCGGCGTCAAGGGCAAGGGGCGAGACGCGCATGCGTTCCACGAGGGCCTAAGGCGCAGCGTCAGAAAAGATGGGTCGGTGCGCCCCCTGCCGGCGGCTAGGGTGCCTCGCAGGACCCTGACTTGTGCCCTCACAGGTGGAGTGGGAGGCAAGAGCCAAGTGAGGAGATGGCTAAGGTGCCCACGTGTGATGGGTCACAGATGGCAGCACTGGTATGAACTGTTAAGCTATGTTTCCCTTAATATGAGGACCATTCCTTCCCAAAATGCATCTCTGTTTGTGTGTATTGATGAGCAGATGGGTAGACGCTATGCACGTGTATGTACACAGGTTAGGATACACATAGATTTCTTCATGCTGTTAGCAGAAAGGTCAAGAAACAAGCCTCCCCTGCAGCAGTGAGTACATGCACATCTACGGGGGTGTTTTGTCATGTTCATCAATAAAAAAGAAACCATGTTCCCCCTAGACACACACAACATCCTCGACCATCCCTGACCTTTTCTCTCAACCTAGGCTGTTCAACCAGCGCTGGGGGTCAACAGGAGCAGGAATCTGATTCCAGGGGATCGCTGTCAACTTTGTCATACTCCCTGAGGACTATGAACCGCATGGGATCCCCTCTCCCAAAGAACCCCAAACCAAAGTCCTAGATCTGGCATCCCAAACCTCCCTTCTTCTCTCTTCAGCCTCTTTACACCCTTGTGTATTTATAGAAGACATAAGAGAAGTTTTCTTTCCCTCATCCAGTGCATGGCCTTCTAAAAAAAAAAAATGTACTCATTAACCAACTCTTTGGATGCAATGGGTATAGGATGGTGGTGACTGCAAGTGCTACAGATGAGTGAGGGGAATATTATAGTCCAGTAGGGAAGATGTTTCAGCACGTGAGTATAATTAATCTAGTGTTACAAGACCTGGTGTGAGCATTGCTCAGTGTTGAGAGGAACAGGAGAAAGGTTTAGAAGGAAAGAAGAATCATTTTATGTTTTTCTCAATTTTAAACCACATACAGTTATTAGAATTTTCACTTAGGAAAATTTCTAAAAAATATAACTGAAATTATCACTTGTCTCTATGCTTGTCTCTAATCACATATATTACCTCTTAGTAATAAACCTTTAGTTCATACTCAATAACTGGAAGTAATGCATAGGGAGTAGTATTTGCTTAATTGCACTATACATAAAGGAAAAAGTATGGCAGAAAGAATATAAGTAGGTTCCCATGTAAATTTTTAGGAAAACTAGACAGATTCAAAACCAGTCTTGAGATCACCTTTATCCTTTCACATGGAGACAAAGATACAAGAGAAAATGATAACTGGTGTCCGAGGTCCTGGAGAATATTGAATAGGAGTCCTCACAACACAGGAATGGTCAGGCTAGGACTGTCCTTTAGTACAGCCATCTCAGAGGTCCCTGGGTTGTGCTGCTGAGCCATCTGACCTTATAGTTTGTTATGAACACCTGAGTCCTATAGCATTAAGAGAGATGTCTATGAATCTTGTTCAGTTCTGAGCAATGCTGGCAATTCAAGGTTCTCTGACATTTTAATGATAATGTCTTATATTTAAAATGTCTTTGCTAGACAGGAAACACTCCCTACATCAAGGCCTTGGATCTTTTGACCTTCACAACACATTATTAAACTAGTTCATAGATGAGGAACCAGAAGTTCATCTAAGGAATAATTTAAACCAATGATTATGATTTAAAAGCACTACACCATGGTTATTATTTGTCTCATGATGAATCTGTAGAATTTCTTGAAACTAATGGGGAAGAGAGAGTTTTAGTTATAAATTTTCAAACAAATATTTTATAATCACTTGTCTGGAAAGTTCTAATCACCAGGTTACTGAAACACATCTAGGTTGTTTTATGCCATACTTCATGTGAAGTAATGCTTTATAATAACTTTATAATAACATATTATAACTGCTTTATAATAACGTATTATGAAGTCAGAGTATGTAGATCTCTGTAGATGTATCCAAAGGCAGATATCTATTCAGCACTGACAATGTATTGACCGGAATCTCCGAACACATATTGATCTTTCTACAACCCATCTCTCCTCTGCCCCCGTCCTCAGTGCTGTCATCTCAATGCTCCTACCTCTGGATGCTCTCTCTAAACCAGGATATCCATGATGTTTCAGGACATTTAGTCTTTCCTATTTTGAAAAGACTGAGGATTCTGAATTCTTTCTCTGAACTTGTGAAAAGGCATCAGCATCTAGCAGTCTTCTTCTCTGTTTTGGCCTCCCGGCTGCATTTCCTCCTGGTCTGCTGAAGGACCATCAATGTGTTCTCTGTTGATGGTGCTCTTACATGGGCTGACCTTCAGATCATCTCTTTATTCATCCTTGGCAAAGCCCACCCTGGACTTTGTGATAGCAAAGGTTAATTTGCAGAGAACTCTAAGTCTGTACACTCTTTTTCCTCCACAAACAGGTAATAAAATTTGCAAAAGATCCTTCCAGTTGGAGCAAGGAAAAGAGCTGTGGAGAGAAGGAACTGGATTTCTCCAAGGCCAGAGTTCAGGTAAGCAGCCAAGTAGAACAAGGAGGTTCCTAGGCTGAGTAAGTATGTCCTTAGAAATAGCAACTGAAGATTTTGTCAGGTTAGTGATATTTTCTAAAACGTAAGTGAGGACATTGGGGCAAAATTCCTCGTGCTGTTATCATACCTTGCATAAATCAATCACAACTCATGGGTCCTCCTGCTACTTTCTCTCCCTTTGGGAAAAAGGGGATTTGTGTACTTACCACTGTTAAATGTTGACATTTAAGTGACAGATAAGTGATTCTTATCCTGATCCTCCTATTTAAAGATTTTCCAACTATTTTCTGACCCAACATCTTTCCACCATTTTGCATCTTTCATATTTCAACCCTGAATTTTTTTCTAATTGACAAAGAATTTTAAAATGTTTCTACTATCTGGAGTATTTGCTTATTTGACACACTTTCCCAGCTAAGCACCAGTTTCTGAGACATACTCACATGGACCTAAGTCCTCTTCTATGCTTTCATTCCCCTAGTGCCATAATTCTTTTTTAAGTTTTCCAAATTTTATTTACTTATAATAAATGTTATATTGTAATATACATTATATCCTAATTCAACTTGTAAGCTGATTTTGAAATTCAGTTTTCAGTTAGCTTGAATTATTAGTTGAAAATGAGCAATTAACAGTTATGTTTTGAAGATTTACTAACCCTCACCAATTTTATTTTTATTTGAATGCTTTAGTTACCTTGGGCATATTTAACAATTCTTATAGAGGCTCTGGAAAATCTAATAAGGCTCTTTCCCTCTGCTGCTGGCCTTGCTCACTTAACCTCACCTCAATCTTCTTGAGCTTGAGAAGTAGGACTTTCTATTTTACATACAAGAAAAGATGATACTTTAAAATAAAAGGCACCATTTAAAAAAATTATTTTTGTACCAAAAGAAATGGAACAGATTATCTTGCCTTTTCATGGAGGTGTGGGTAGCATCATAAGTTACCCATAATTATGATTTAAAACAATGCATTTGCATAAATATTTTATTGGCTGTCTTAATGCCCTTTGAATTTTAACTGACTACTATAATCATACTTTGGAATATGACTTTAGGCAACACAAATGATAATTTTAAAAATATGTCTTAAGAAGGCTGAATGATATCACATTTAGTTTCAAACCATGCTGGCTAGGAAACAATCTTAGTGCTTCCACATATATATCTCTCTTGTTGAATAAGTAACCTGAATTTTCTAAATCTCAGTTTTTCACTGTAAAGTGAGGATGAAATTTATCTTGCAAGGTTTTTTGAAAGAATCAGATAAGATAATGGATGTAAATCATTATAATGCCTGAGCCATTACATATTAAAATGCTATTCACCTTCTCTTCTGGCAGCTAAAATCTAAATAGCTATGTTTTTTATGCATCATATTGAATTAGTAATTAGAAATTAAACAAAACTATATGTATTGATTTCGACAAATCAAGTGTGTGTGTGTATATATATATATATATATATGTATATATATACATATATATATAATATATTTTAATGTCCAGTTAGAAGCATATAGCACCATCATTAGTTTTTGATGTAGTGTTCAATGATTCATTAGTTGTGCATAACACCCAGTACTTATTATCACATGTGTCTTCCTTAATACCCATCCTCCAGTTACTCCATCGCCCCATCCCCCTCCCTTCTGTAACCTTCACTGTGTTCCCCGGAGTGCAGAGTCTCTCATAGTTTGTCTCCCCCTCTGATTTCTTCCTGTTCAGTATTCCTTCCCTTCCCCTGCAGTCCTCCACACTGTTCTTTATTTTCCACATATGAGTGAAACCATATGACAATCGTTCTTCTCTGCTTGACTTATTTCACTCAGTATAATCCATTCCAGTTCCATCTGTAAAGTATATATCATCTTTTGCAAAAGGGAAAAAGCTAGCATCTTGATGTGAATATTCTAAAAGTCAACAGATCTCACTCAGATGATGCCTTGTTGGCTGTGTAATTACACCTAGTCTACTCCTGGGGTTCATTCTTTTTTTTATTAATTTAAATTCAATTAGCCAACATATATACATCATTAGTTTTAGATGTAGTGTTCAATAATTCATCAGTTGCATGTAACACCCAATGTTCAGCACAGCACATGTTCTCTTTATTTCCCATCACCCATAATCCTAACCCAAACCCCACCCTCTCTCCTCCAGTATCCCCCAATTTGTTTCCTATAGTTAAGAGTCTCTCATGGTTTTTCCTTCCCTAATGCCATTCTAACAATTTATATTTTTTCAATTATTTTAGCCATGGAAAGTCCCCATAAAATTAAGAAATGACATTAACACAACATATCAGAAAGAAGGGTATAGCCCTAACTGTGCCAGTGGTAATTTTCATGGGTATCAACCCTAGTCATCCAAACTAATGATCTAAATGCAATGAGATATGCTGATAGTTGAGTATAATTGCCTGAATGTAATTAAATTAGGATTAAGTTCTTTGTAGACAAAAAGTTTTGGTTAGTTTTAAATCAGTGAAGAAATTAACATGAGCTCAAATCAATAACCTGAGATCTAAAAAAAGAGAGAGAGAGAGAGAAAGAGAGAGAGAGCAGAGGGTGGGGGAGAATCAGTTGCATAAACATGGCTTATCACCTAGTCTTTGAAACATACTAAAGTTTTCAAAATTAATCTGATAACTCTGAGGTTGGAATACTACAAAAGAGAAAATATTGATGCCTGCAGGATTAACAACATGTATATGCAACTATAGAATATTACTAACTTCTACTTTAGAATTTATATGTACAGAAGTAAATGTATGGATGTATGTGGGCAAACAATTAGCAACCTTTCATCTTCTTCCCCAAAGCATAAATCTCACGTTCCAGAAGATCCTATTGAAAACACTGACTTGGGTGATGAGTTTACTCATAGATCTGCATGGACTCAACATTCCTTCTCAGGAAGAAACGTTATTTCAGCAAACAGTGTAGAAAATCAACTAGTGAACAATCATCCCTTATTCAGCATAACAAAATCCACAATAGGGGTAAATTACATAAATGTCATCTATGTGGAAAAGGCTTTAGTAATTCCTTTAGACTTGGATGACATAAGATGACTCACATTGGAAAGAAGACATTTGAATGTCATCTGTGTAGGAATGGCTTTCTGCATAGCTCTGCCCTTAGAAACCACAATCAAGCACACAATGGAGAGAAACCATATAAATGCCATCTGTGTGGGAAAGTCTTCAGTCAGAATTCTTACCTTAGACAATATGAGAAAAGTCACATAAGAAAGAAACTATATGAATGCCATCTATATAAGAAGACTTTCATTCACAGTTCCTACCTTAGAAAACATGAGAGAATTCATTCTGGAGAGAAATGCTATAGATGTCATCAATGTAAGAAAACTTTTAGTCAGAGCTCTGACCTTAGCCAACATAAGTTAACCCACACTAGAGAGAAACCACATGTATGTCTCTTATGTGAAAAAGCTGTTAGTCGATGTGCTGAACTTAGATGACATAACAAAAACATACAGGAGAGAAACCACATGTATGTCACCAGTGTGGGAAAGTCTTCAGTCAATATTTTGATCTTAGATGACATGAGAGAACACATGCCAGAGAGCAACCATGTGAATGTTGACTATGTGGGAAATTCTTCAGTCAATATTCTTCCCTTAGATGATGTGAGGGAACCCAACATTGGAAAGGAAATCAAGAGTGCCTTCATAAGTATTCTGACCTGAGATGACATGGTATTACAGATGCAATGAATGTGGAAGAAATATCAGTAAGAGCTTTAACATTCAAAGTCACCAAAGGATGCACATGTTGAAGAAACAGCCAGTAATCAGCATGGGAGACACTTCTGTCCTCATACTCCTCAGGCAAGATATGCATTTACATATGGAAGTGAATCCAATGTATGTCGTCTATGTGGCAAAGCTTTCGGTCATGGTCTAATCTCAGATGATGTGGCAGAACTCATATAAAAAATATAATAATATAGATGTTTTCAGCAGCAGCTCTCAACTTAAAGACACTATAGCACTTGTGCAGAGGATAACTGTTCTTTATGAAAAATGTGGCATAAAATATAGGAGTATGAAATGATCTGGCAATATTAAATATACACTTTTTAAGAAGTTAAACTTTTACTATATTTCAACACTTGCAAATATTTGAACAATAAAACCTGTTGCTAAAGAAGCTAAATGTTGGTGTTCTAGTTTTTTCCTTGTAGATTCAATTCTGTACTACTCAGCCTTGTACTACTGTACTACTCAGCACTGTACTACTCAGTGGGTTAGAAACTCAGCAAGACTCTGTGAGTCCCCCTTTCTCCAAGTCCCTTCCACACAGCTCAGCTCCACTCATTCCAACTTTCCACCAACACCGTCTGTCTCCCTTCATCCTGTGGTGGTGACACAACTGTGATCTTCAGCCCCATTTTCCAGGTTTCTCAGAGGTCATGACCCTGTGAGGCAACGTCACAGAGGCACTATCACAAATATCTATTCTAAAATTTTTGGTCGCCCTTGAGCTTATGTCTCTGCTACTGGAAGCAATGTGGTGCTAGAGAGGGAGGCAGCTCTGCCCTCCCGACCCCCAGAAAGGTCCTTCGCTTTTGTCCCCAAACATCTGAATTGAGCTAAATAGGAGCAAGAGTTAATTCTGTGATCACAATCTTTATTTTATTAAGGCAATTCCTGACTTAGGTATCCTTCAGTCACCTTAGAAACTTGATTGGTAAAAGTGCATCTTTCCTGCTTTCATTTTTTTCTAAGAGGGGGATGGGGAGAGTGAGAGGGAGAGAATCTTAAGCAGGCTCCATGTCCAGCACACAGCCTGATGTGGGGCTCAATCTCACAACCCTGAGATCATGACGTGAGCTGAAATCAAGAGTTGAACACCTAACCAACTCAGTCATCCAGCCTCCCCTCCTAGTTTCAACTTTCAAGCATCATTGAAAGAGTTCTTTTAAAGCCACTTCCTTAGGACAGTGTCTTCAGTTTCTTACCCACCCCCACCCCACTGAATGAACGGTATTTTATTTCTTTGCATAATTCATGTTTTTGTTGTTGAATACTGGATATTTTGAGCATCACAATGTGTTAATTTTGCAAACGACAGTTTTCTGCCTTACCAGTGTTTTGTTTGCTTGTTTACAGCTTGTATGGATTGTGTTGTTTGTTTAGTGATTTTCTCAAGTTTTTGTTAAGGGCCTTTGTCATGAGTGCCCACAGCTGGATGGGTGCTTAGAAGACACCTGAGAGCATCATGTGAGTTCACCTTCAGCACTGGAGCGACTGCAAGTGAAGGGAGGGTGGGAGCTAATTTCCTGGTAAGCCTCGGAGCAGAGTGCCAGCAGGCTTACCCAAATGCCCGTCCAGCTGTGGGCATCTGTGTGGCCTTGATACTGCCCAGTGCACAGCAGATTTTCAATGCTCGTCATCCCTCAGGTATGTCCCAGCATCTTCCCTCCTAGGTTTTTCAGTCTGCCTGCCTCAGGTGGATCTTTGCCCAGACAGGTGCTGCTAGTGCATTTCATTGAAATGCTCTTGAGAATGACTAAAAAGTTCTGAGCTCCTAAAAAAGTTCTGAGGCAGTTGAAACAAAGGAAAGCCCCTGAGCTTGTCCCTCTTGGAGTCCCCAAAGAGGTTAGAACACACAACCACAATTCTTTGAGAACAATCAGTCTTGCTGGCATGAGAACACTCTGTGATATTCCTAACCCATTGTATGAGGCCAGCAGTACCCTGATACCAAACTCATCAGATTTCAGGTGTTGGCCAGCTTCTAGGACAGCTTTCATCCTGTGAGGTTCATCTTATCCCCATGCTAGGTGCTGTAAGAGAAGATACCACACACGTGGTAAGATACACCTTAGTGCTGCTAAGATATATCCCAGCTTCATGGTAATCAACCACATTAAAAGGCATGGAGCATAGAAACTTTAATTCAACAGTAAAATGATTATAACTGCACATTTTAATGTGCAAAGAAACCCAACCCAGTGGCAGTAAGGTTAAATAAATCGCATTATCAAGCTATCACCAGATGGGGGCAATCAGAAGGTTTAAATACAGTCTTTTTTTTTTTAATTTATTTTTTATTTATTTTCAGCACAACAATATTCATTATTTTTGCCCCACCCCCTGTGCTCCATGCAATCTGTGCCCTCGATAATACCCACCACCTGGTACCCCAACCTCTTACCCCCTGCCCCTTCAAAACCCTCAGATTATTTTTCAGAGTCCATAGTCTCTCATGGTTCACCTACCCTCCCCTACAGTCTTTTAGTTAAGTTAGAAGAAGCAACTTCATTCTCTTTTCATTTCTCTTTTCCTTACTTTATTTTTCTTTTATTTTCCTTTCTTTTCTTTCCTTTTCTCTCCTTTCTTTTTTTCTTTCTTCTGTTTAAGTTTAATTTTATTATATGCATGTTAATTTCAAAGTTTTGATAAGTATAATCTAGTTACGTAAGATGTTAACACTGGAGAAAACTGAGTGACAGGTTTGCAACTCTAAATGCAAAACGACTATACCAGGCGTCTGGGTGGCTCGGTGGGTTAAATCCAAAACGACTACAAAATAAAAGTTAGAAAATAGTCTTTATACAAAACATACATCTGACAATATGGACAGTTATGAATTATGGGCTATTCTCTTGCTGAGGGATGTTTTCTTTTTTTTTTTTATAATTATGTTCAGTTAGCCAGTACATCCGACTTTTCAATATCAGTATAGATGATATTTCAATATCAGTACATCCGACTTTTCAATATCAGTATAGATGATATTATTCCCAGAATTGTGAAACAGGACCCAGTGAGAACACTTGACTCTCATGAAGACCCTTTTGAGAAAAGAGGGAGGAGAGTCTGAAATGCACTTGAAGGAGTGGGGGAAGAACAATGTACAGCCCAACCATCCTTAGGGATTCATGGACCAAATCATTAAATATTCAATTAAAATAAAACAGCAGTGGCTTTAAGACTACATCACGAACATCATGTATCTGTAATGCAAGAATGCGTTTCCCCCTTATACCTTTATTTAACATTTTTGCAAAATTAAAGGAAATAGGTTTCCAGCTTTGCTGAGATTATAACTGTTAAATCAAATGTATCCAATGTGATAATTTGATAGATGTATACGTTGGGAAGTGATCACCACACTCAAATGCATGAACACATCCATCACCTTACATCGCCTAAAGCACCTCTGTGTGTGTGTGCCCGCACATGCACTGAGAAATCTTCACAAATTATACCTTAAAAGATGAAAAAACAATGGAACTATTAATAATTTTAAAAGGTCCAAAATTAGTATATGCAAATTTTAATTATAAAGAGAGTGAAAGGTATGTTATCCTCTGCCAAGCCCCATGCCGGTATATAGTTTATTATAATTGGAGTGTGGCCCTGAGGCACTGGTGCCACTGTGGCCAAATAGAACAAAGGGCCAAGGTGTTGTTTGAGGCCAGGTGGGGAATAAGAGAATTGGGATAGGATGGGAATATGGGTGGGGCTGGGTCATGCTGATGGTCATGGGCTGGGGCTATGGCAAGGCCCCCATGAGAATGGGTGAGGCCAGGTGGAGGTTTGAAGGAGACTAATCAAGAAGAAAAGAGAAAAAAACCCAAATAAATAAAATCATGAATGAAAGGGGAGAGATCACAACCAACACCAAAGGAATACAAACAATTCTAAGAACATATTATGAGCAACTCTACGCCAACAAAGTTGACAATCTGGAAGAAATGGATGCATTCCTAGAGACATAGAAACTACCACACATGAACCAGGAAGAAATACAAAATCTGAACAGGCCCATGACCAGTAAGGAGATTAAAATAATCTCCTCAGTAATCTCCAAACAAACAAAAGCCCAGGCCCAAATTTTCCCAGGGAAATTCTACCAAACATTTAAAGAAGAATTAATTCCTATTCTCCTGAAACTGTTCCAAAAAATAGGAATGGAAGGAAGACTTCCAAACTCATTTTATGAGGCCAGCATCACTTTGATCCCCAAACAAGACAAGGATCCCATCAAAAAAGAGAATTACAAACCAATATCCCTGATGAACACAGATGTGAAATTCTCACCAAAATACTAGCCAATAGGATCCAACAGTCCATTAAAAGGATTATTCACCAGCACCATCTTCCTAGGAACATCACCAAAGGCAAGGGAAGCAAGGGCAAAAATGAACTATTGGGATTTCATCAAGATCAAAAGCTTTTGCACAGCAAAGGAAACAGTGAACAAAATCAAAAGACAACTGACAGAATGGGAGAAGATATTTGCAAACGACATATGAGATAAAGGACTAGTGTCCAAAATCTATAAAGAACTTAGCAAACTCAACACCCAAAGAACAAATAATCCAATCAAGAAATGGGCAGAGGGGGCACCTGGGTGGCTCAGTGAGTTAAAGCCTCTGCCTTCAGCTCAGGTCATGATCCCAGGGTCCTGGGATCGAGCCCTGCATCGGGATCTCTGCTCAGAGGGGAGCCTGCTTTCTCCTCTCTCTGTCTCTGCCTGCCTCTCTGCCTACTTTTCTGTCAAATAAGTAAATAAAATCTTAAAAAAAAAAAAAAGAAATGGGGAGGACATGAATAGACATTTCTATAAAGAAGCCATCCAGGTGGCTAACAGACACATGAAAAAGTGCTCCACATCTCTTGACATCAGGGAAGTACAACTTGAAACCACGATGAGATACCAAATCACACCCCTCAGAATGGCTAATTTTAAGCAGTCAGGAAATGACAGATGCTGGCAAGGGTTCGGAGAAAGGGGAACCCTCCTACACTGTTGGTGGGAATGCGAGCTGGTGCAACCACTCTGGAAAACAGCATGGAGATTCCTCAAAAGTTGAAAATAGAGCTACCCTATGACCCAGCAATTGCACTACTGGGTATTTACCCTAAAGATACAAACACAGTGATCTGAAGGGGCACATGCACCCAAATGTTTATAGCAGCAATGTCCACAATAGCCAAACTATGGAAAGAACCTAGATGTCCATCAACAGATGAATGGAGAAAGAAGAGGTGGTATATTTATACAATGGAATACTATGCAGTCATCAATAGAAATAAAATCTTGCCATTTGCGACGATGTGGTTGGAACTAGAGGGTATTGTGCTTAGCGAAATAAGTCAATCGGAGAAAGACAACTATCATATGATCTCCCTGATATGAGGAAGTGGAGATGCTACGTGGGGGGTTTGGAGGGTAGGAAGAGAATAAATGAAACGAGATGGGATTGGGAGGGAAGCAAACCATGAGAGACTTTTAATCTCACAAAACAAACTGAGGGTTCCTGGGGGGAGGGGGGTCGGGAGAGGGTGGTGGGGTTATGGACATTGGGGAGGGTATGTGCTATGGTGAGTGCTGTGAAGTGTGTAAACCTGGCGATTCACAGACCTGTATCCCTGGGGCTAATAATACACTATATATTTATTAAAAAATTTAAAAAATTAAAAAAAGAATCAAAAAGGAGGAGATAAAAAGACTTAGAGCTACACGGGTCCACATGGGGACTGGTCAGCACCCACGAATTAGGTCCCAACACAAAAGTCCAAAGAAGCCAGTTCCAGAAAGACATGGAGCAAAGGATGGCATTGCTCTGAATATCCAAGCACAGGCAAAATCCCAAGGACAGAAAGGAGAACTGGGAGGGCAACAGGTACAGTGAAGGGACCCTGGAAATATGTCCTGGATCCAGAGTTTCAGTTGGGAAAGTGAGGCGCTTGGACATGGAGGACACTGATGGGTCCACAACAGCGTGAATGTACTTGATGCCAGGAGAAAAGATGCCTCATAGGATCCGAACAGGAAATTCTAGCTGAGGAGAGGAATAGGTATCCATGGGTACTGGACTCTTGATTTCAGCTCAGGACATGATCAGGCCCTGATCTGGAGCTACACTGGACCTGGAGCCTATCTAAGATTTTCTCTCTGCCTCTGTCCCTCCTCCCCCAACCCGTGCTTTCATTCTTTCTCTCTCTCTCTTTTTCTCTCTCTCTCTGGCTCTATAAAAAAGAAAAGAAAAGAAAAAAAAAAAAAGAAAAGAATAGAAAAAGATGGGGTCCCTGATCAAAGGAATGAGACTGATACAAAGCGAAGGTTAAGCAAAGCTTTATTTTTACACCTGGCATCAGAAATCAGATTGACTGGTCAGGGCTGCCTCGGAAGAGAGCGACCCCGCCCTGATCTTACAAGCTAGTTGTAGAGGGCATAACCGCAGACCTCAAGGTATGTGGCTTCTATTGTTAGGGGTTTATTCCCAGAATCGATTGCCAGAATCAATACGGAACCCATATCAGGAACTGCTGGGCTGTTTATTCCCCAAATGAAGTCCGTGGATGTAAACAACAATATGGCTACCTAGGCAATATGGAGTCGCTCTGGCTAAGCAGGCCCTAATAGTTAAACAGGTTGTAATATTAAATCGGCCCTAAGAGAGAAAAAAAGAAACAGGCAGACATTCAAAGCTTTGTTATTTGTACAAAATGTATGTATTCTGAAAAGCATATGCACACATACATATGGACTATAATGCATGAAAATGCTGGACAAGAAGGGATACTTCCCTGGGTCCCGCCTACTGACAGGAAAGAGGATTGGATTGGTGGGTGTCAAGTGCCTGAAAGGTCACGTGACTTTGGGCCAGTAGAAAAGTCAGGGAGGGAGGGAAGTGGCCATTTCTGACCATTCCTCGGGCACGCTGGACACAGAGGCTCCTCCAGCAGAGTCCCTCTGCAAACTTTTAAGCCTCTACTGGGAGACAGGAGGAGCACCGCTGCATTTCAGGTGGGTTTTGGGACAACTGGGTCCTCAGTTCAGCTGTCAGAGAAATGAGACAGGGAGGAAATTATGGAGGGATGTAGCTTACTTCATTGGGTTAAGCACACTTTCATTGGAAAGCATTTTCTGAGAGGAGAGACTGGTCAAAAGCAGTCCTCATGATTCCCTGAGGTTGTAATTCTAAGGGAAATTTGCCCCACAGTCTGAGGGGTGCCGGATCGTGGAAGTGCTGGGACAAAATCCTGTTCCATTTGGCTGTGGGCACTGAAAGCCTAAAGAAGGAACTTGTTCCCAAGATGTGGAAAGATCCTCATTTCCAATGGATTAGAAGTTAGTTAAGAAAGGGGCTCTTAGAAGAGAATATTAAAAAAGAGATTACAGGGGTGCCTGGGGGCTCAGTGGTTAAGCTTCTGCCCTCGGCTCAGGTCATGATCCCAGGGCTCTGGGATCGAGCCTTGCATCAGGCTGTCTTCTTCTCCCTCTCTCTCTGCTTGTGTTCCCTCTCTCGCTGTGTCTCTCAAGAAGAGATTACAGAAACCCAGATGGGCAGCTTCCAATCTAGTAGAGGAGAAAGTAGGCTTTGTAAAATGACTTTGTAGTTGAAAATGGCTTCCTGGTGCGTCAAATGCGAAATACAGATTTTGAGAGGAAAGCATAGGTTCTTTCCCATTTTCAACTCTGTGTACCCCATGTTGTATTGCCATAGCATGGATTCTTGTGTGTTCATTGGGGCAGTGGCTGGTGCCACTGGATATGAGTTGAGGCCAGTTGGAGCATGAGAGGAAATGGAAGGCATGGGAGTCTGGGTGGGGCAGGGTAAGGATGAAGAAGAGCATACAGGTGGGGCAGTGGCAGGGGTCCCATGAGACTGGGTGTGGCCAGGAGGAGGCTGGAGGAAGCTCTGGTAAGACTGAAAGTTGCCAGGCTGGGACTGGACCATGGCCTTAGAAAGGTCCATTCAAAATCCATTCTCTGTGCAAGACAAACCAATCTTAGAGATGGGATCCGTGATCAAAGGAGCAAGACTGATACACAGTGAAGGTTAAGCAGAATTTTATTTTGCACCAAGTATTGAGAATTAAACCGACCGGTCAGGGCCGTCTCTTATGGAGACAGCGACCTCTTCCCAGCTTCACCGACTAACTTTTATAGAGCACAGGTGGCCAAGGAGATCGTAACCCACACAGAAAGTTGCGTAGTCGGGTTAGGCCACACACAGTTGGCCAATTGAATTACAATTTACCCTATAGCAGCTCTTTGAACTGGTCTAGCATTCTGGTCAGAACTGGCGCTCAAGTTTGGTGACCAAAGGGCAGGGTTTACATTCTTTGTTAGTTAGGGAGGTTGAGTTTAGTTGAGTGCCCCTTATTGATGTTCCGGGAACTCTGAGTCATTAATTTTTTTTTGGTAAACAACAAAATGGCCGCTCAACCAATATGGAGTCTCTTAGACCAAGCGGGCCCGAACACTTGGAGTGGGAAACTGCCCAGAGGGCCAAAATGGAGGCCCTCCCCTTGGGCTAGTGGTGGTGGTACTTGTTGGACTGTTTTGGAAGAAAGATGCTCTCTTGCATTCCAGTCAGGAAGGCCCAGGTGATAGGAATCCAGCCTTCTATCCTCCACTCTCTTTAAAGAATCCCTAGGACAGGGGCACCTACGTGGCTCGTTTTCTTAAGTGGCTGACACTTCATTTCAGATCACTTCTTGATCTCGGGGTTCTGGGATCTGGCCCCACACTGGGCTCCAGGCTCAGGCTCAGAGATTCTATCTCTCCCTCTCCCTCTGCTCTCTCTCTCTCTCTCTCATTCAAAACAAAACAAAACAAAATGAAGCAGTCGTAGCCTCCAGTGTGTAATTTTCTTAGAGTAAAGAAGTATTCTGAAAAGATGATATGTGTATGACATGATATTACCATGCCTGAAAATGCTCTGCAAGAAGGCATTGTTGATTGGGTCTGCCCTATTAACAAGAAAGACGACCTTGGGGCTATAGAAAAGTCAGGGAGGGAAGGAAGTGGCCCTTTCTGACCATTCCTTTGGCATGTTAGACACGCAGTCTCCTCCAGTGGAGTCTGTCTAGTACCTTCCTGAGCCTCTAATGAGAGACAGGAGGAGCACCATTGCATTTCTGGTGGGTTTTTGGACAGCTGCATCCTTATCTTAGGAGCTAGAGAAATAGGACAGTGAGGAAATTATGGGGTGATGTGCCTTTTCTCAATGCGCTAAAGACTGGTTCCATATTCTGGAATATTCAGAATATGAAACCATATTCTGAGAAGAGAGACTGATCAAAGGCATGACTGCCAATGCTCTTGACTCCCTGAGGTTCCACTTCCAAAGGAACTGACCCCAATAGTCTGATTGGAGTGGGCTCATGGAGGTGTTGTGACAGAATCTTGGTCCGTTTCTCTGTGGGACTGGGAGCCTAAAGAAGTCACAGGTTCAGGGCACCTGGCTGGCTGAGTTGGTTGTCTGACTTTGTCTCAGGTCATGATTCCAGGGTCCTATAATGGAGCCCCTCATTTGGCTCCCTGCTCAGCAGGTAGTCTGCTTATCCTTCTGCCCTTACCCTACCTCGAGCTTTCTCTCTCTGTCTGTCTTAATAAAAAAAATATTAAAAATGAAAAAGAAGTCCCAGGTTCACATGAAGTTAAAAGCTATTCATTTCCCAAGGATTAGAAGAGAGTTAAGAATGGGGCACTAAAAGAAAACATGATATCAAAGAGTTGAGACCCTTAGATGGGCCACTTCCCTCATTCCATCAAGAGAAGTGATGTTTTTCCAAGGGATCTTATAGTTGAAAATGGCTTCCTCCGGTGTCAGTGGGGAAATGGAGAGTTTGGAGAGGAAAGGACACCTGCTTTTCCATTTTCAACTCTGAGTGTCCCATGGAGTATTGTCATAGCGTTGATTCTTGTGTAAATCAGGGGCAGTCCTGTCCCTGGTTTTGCTTCCAGAGTGCATTGTGAGAGAATTCACAAGCACCTCTCTGGTAAGTCATTCAAGGCAACTTCACCTGCGTTTCCTAAGGGCACCATCCTGGGGGTGGGTAGGCAGGAGAGTGTGGAGGACAGGAAGGGAGGAGAGGTCACAGGGTGACAACTGTGTTTGATCTGGTGGTCCTGAGGCCCCCTCATACCTACTTGGAGAAGAAGGGACAGGAAAGAGGGTTGCATCTCTGTGAATACGACTGTCCTTTTTTTTTTTTTTTTTGACTCAGGAATTCCAGACACCCATCCCCGAGGCAGGCCGGCCAACTGCCATGTCCCTTAAGGAAGTAGGACAGATGGCGGGCAGACAGACCCAGCTTGAGCCCTACAGACCCTTGAAAGCCCAGAAAGGGAAGAGGCCACCGAGGGCATCCTTAGCACCCAGGGCTCCTGGGCCAGAGGAGGAGGATCCCAGGGTAAGCAGAGGCCGGCATGTGCTGTGAGGAGGGGGTCTGCCCTGACTGTGGAGACAGGCTTGGCACATGGAGAGTTCTGTGTCCATAACTCAGTTGTCCTTTCCTGAGCCAGGACCACCTGCCCTGGAGTCTCGTCACCAGACATAGTGGAGCATTCAGACACAGCGAGGGTCTACCTCAGGAGTGTACGGGCTCCGGTCCAGGCTGGTGTTTGTCCACGTCTCTCCTGAGGGCTCCTTCAGTTCAGCCTGACTCTTGCAATCCGTCCTCCATGTCCCTCCTGGAGAGGCTGGGGAAGCATCCCACGGTGTTCGGAAGGCTGGCACCTCACAAGCCGAGGTGATGCCCCCTGTCCAAAACCACTGATCCTTCTTTCTTCGTCCCCAGGTGAAGTGCAGGGACTGTGGATCTTTTGGGCACAAGGCATCCAGCAGCAGGTGCCCCATGAAGCACTGGGGCAGGGCCCTCGACCTCCAGGCCTTGGGCTCCAGGAAGCTGAAGGAGAACATAGAACCACGCAGTCAGCAGGACCAGCAGAACCCCGGGCCCTTGAAGGAGGCTGAGAGGCAGAAGGGAGAGGGACCAAGGTGAGGAACGTGGCTTGCTCCTGTCCCCAATCCCAGGGCTGATGTCTAAGGACACTGTGTCTCTGCCCCTGGACACTGTGTGCTGTGCTGTCCTCACGCACAGACAGGGCTGGGGAGGCCGACAAAGGAGCTGTCCATCCTCCAGGGTCCACACTTAGGCTACTGAGCTGCCCTTGCTGAATCGGCGAGAGTAGTGTGAGTGGTGGGGTGGGTGTCCCCTTCCCAGGGGACATATGGGAACCTGGCTAATGCCAAGCAGACTTGCCAGAGCCCCCAAATGCTAGTAGCTCCTAGGCAAACCTGGAGGGCTCCCTGGAGGGCTTTCGGGAGTAGGGGGAAGAATGGCAGGGGAGGGAAAGGACGCTGCTGTCTGAGGCCTCAGGCTTGTGTCCCAGTTTGAAGACGTGAAACTGAGTTTCTTCCACTTCCCACGCTTTGTTGTGCAGGCCAGCCCGCCAGAGGGAGGCCCTGCTGCAGAGATTCCCCAGGCGACCCCAAGGCGGGCAGAAGCAAACCTGGAAGGATTGCACAGAATCCTGCAGCTACGTGAGGGTGAGTGTCCCCTGCGTCCTGGCTCCTGTTCTGTCTGGTGGACCCTGATGGGCTTCGTTGCCTTCCTGGGTGAGGACTGACCCCACTTCCGTTCTGAGCCGTGTGAGCTCAGGGGGGCATCCTCCTCCCCCATTTCCCTTGCTGTCCAACATGGTGCCTTATTCCAGGGATGTGTGTGCACAGTGGGTGTGTGGGAGGGAAAGCACTGCTGGACACTCTTCTCACACGTAGAACCCTCGATGGAAGAGCAGGGAACTTTGCTTTGCGACACATTCTCCCACATCGTCCATCAAATCTCAGGAGCCTCTGCAGTGGCTCCACAGCGGCAGGATTCCTGTGCTCTCCGGAGCCCAGTAGATGGTCCGCTGGACGAACCGTAGACGTTTTTGCAGAAGCTTTCTCGGTTCGTCCCCGATAGAAAAAGGGTGTCCAGGAGATCCTGTCGAGGATTTATTCCTGACCACCCCTGAGCTGTGGTCCCACCTCCTGTGTACACAGAACCTTTCCTGTCATCCACTGCTGAACTGAACATACTAAGGTCTTGGGGTTTTGTGAGTTTCTTGGTTTTCCTTCGTGGCGATGTTGTCTTGGTGGTGAGGGAAAACTAATGCGCATTTCCGTGTGTTCCTTTTCCCACAGCGTCCACACACACCGATGCCCGTCTATACCACCAAGAGAGCGTCTGTCCTGGAGCCTCCCCTCCCATGGGAGCCGTCTACCCAAACCGCTGACATGAGAGTCGGGTACCACTCAGCTGCTCTCCTCAGAAGCCCTTCAGGGAGCGTCTTCCCCCCTGGTGCACGACATGAGGCACAGAGAGTGGTGACGCCTGACAGACCCCTGGCATGCCAACCCTATGCCAAGGAGGGTGGCCCGGTTGTCCATCTGTCAGGAAAGAGGCCCCGAGGAGAATCCCCTGAAGTTCCCCAGGCTGTGTCCAAGGTAGATGGCGTGCACCATGTCCAGGCACCAGCCAAGGTTCCTGAGGAGAATGCACGTCCTAACGCAAGCCACGGTATGGTTCAGAATTTCCAAAACTACCTCAAGACAGCAGGCAAGAGAGGTGTCCAGATCTCTCTAGAGACGGGCCTGAACCCCCGAAAGAAAGCACGCTGGAGCCCCTTCCAGCACCACCACAAGAGCATACAGGAAAGCCATCTGGGGGCTTCGGAGAGTCTGTGTCCTCCTGCAAAGAGAAGTGCATGTGGACCCCCTGCGGCACCCCTACTGACCGGGAAGACACCTGCCCCAGTGCAAGTCATCGACCTGCAGCCTGCACACCCCCGACCTCTCCTGGAAACGGTCCAGGCATGCATCGAAACCCCACGTCCACATTCCAAGCCCGCCCCTGGCACGCCTCTGAGAATGGTCTTCACGAGATTGGACAAAGCCTGCTGGAGCTCCAGGTTCCTAACACCTCCCTTGCTCCATCCCGCTGAGAAGTCAGCTCCTCCGGGTCAGGGCCCTCCTGTCATTCAGAAATCCCAGGGTTTCTTTGGTCACGTCCCTGTGAGTGTCCTCCATGAGGACCTGCAGGTGTCCTCGTCCTCGGAAGACAGTGATAGAGAGTGAGACAGCGCATGGCCTCAGAGACTTGTCCTCCAGCCCAGGGGATCCCGAGGAGGTGTCTGTTGAATGGAGGACAAGTCATAGTCCTGGGCTGATGTGTGGAATCAGCACTTCCTCAGCTGCAGTGGATAGAAATGGAGGAGTCTTCATCATGTTGGGTATCCTGCTTTTGGGGAGCGTGCACATGCAAACCGAACACACACACACACACACACACACACACACACACACTCATCATGTAAATAGATGTGACCTTTCACAAGGTGCTTACCCACTGGGATGTCAAGCTTGCTTTACTTAAAGACATTCTCTATGAAATTGAGTGAAATGATGCTGATAAATGGTAAATACAAATGTAAATTTAACCTAGGACCTAAACCTGTATTTGGTTTACAAATATCTGAATTGGGAGCTTCTGGGAGAAGGCCCCACCTGCAAAGGGTGCTCTGCAAAGAGTGACACAGTGTTTTCTCCGGAGATGAGATTTTCTTGACTCTGTGATGTGATTTTTTTAGAAATTGTCCTGGGGAATATTTGACCTGGTCTGCTTCTTTTCATGATCAAATGTTATTCCAAAATTGTGTGTAGCTGATGTACCCTTAATAAATTTTCCCCAGCTATAACTTAGTGTGCATGTTTTTTTTTTTTCCCCTTAGCATTTCAGATCCTTTCTGTAACGCTTTTAATTCCTCAAAGCTTGATTACCTAAGAGGAAAGAGGACGTTGGTAGGATCTAGGGCTTCTTAGACACTGAGGATCGCAGGCACACCCTGCTCTCCTGCATGAATGGATGCCTAGAGCACATAGCTCCCCTTGCTTCCTGTGCATGTGCCACATGCACTGCAAGAGGCCTCAGTCCCACTTTAGTGTCTCATGGGATCAGGCGGTCAGTTTTCCTGTATTCATATTCTGGCATCCCCCTTGCGGTAATGGAGACTATTGCCGCCTTTCTGAAGCCTGGACATTGGGATTTACTGCCCTCCAGATGATTTCCCAAGGCAAGAACATTTGACACTCGGGTAGGTGGTGGTCCAAATATCACCAGTCCCAGGCTCTGTTTCCTCTCTCCCTCAGGAGAATCTCTGATGAGGAACAAGGGAAAAACCCCACAGATCTGTAGAGAGATTTCTTTCTTGGGAAGAGCCACGGAGTGCTCCTGCGTCCCTACAGAGCACCTGCTTGGGGAATGCTGCCCCCTCTCTCTGCAGATCTCTGCAGTTGGAATGCAGGGGAACTACTGGTTGAGCACACAAGGTCACTGAGCCTCAGAGGGAAGTACAGAAGCCATAGTGTGGGACACCCCAAACCCTCCACACCTGTCATCCATGTTAGGTAGTCTTTGTGTAACCCGGCCAGAATCTGGTTGCTTTAGCCTGAGGCTCCTGTCTCATGCCCTGTCTCATGGACTCTGAAGAAAACATAGCATCATGGCTCTTGATCTAGCAATTCAAGGAGTATAGAACAAACCAAATCATTTTCTACTCTGGAAGTAAAGATCTGTGATCTGTGGGGATCACAGGCGTCAAAGATTAGAAGGGCCTGTGATAGATGGGGCTCTGGGACTGGAACTATGCAGGTAGACTACATGTTCTTGGCTCTGCCAAGGCAGGGCATAGGGGTGAGAAGGTAGACAGCCTGGACCCAGGGGCATGGATGCGGGGTTCTCTAGCTGGACAATGATGCCATTGGCAGTGATGCAAAAGCTCAGTTGAACAAGTCTGGCTGAGGGCTGTCCTCTTCCCTCTAATAGCCTCTGGTGACTTTCTGCTTTCCTTGTGTCAACCAACCAGACAAAACCCATCTTCTCAAATGTCAATCAAGTCTAGTCCAGATATACAACTAAGAAACAGTTAAATGTTCGACACACTGGTATGGGATTTGGAAATACCAACAGGGTGCCCTCACATGGAGTTGTCCTGGAGTCATTTTGGTGGCAGGGATAGTAGGATTGTTATTAATGCAATTGAAAGGCAGTGTATCCTTTTTTTGACATTTAATAGAATTTTTGCCTATACGACATCATGTGCATGGGTTTTATGTCTCAACATTGAAGATGCTTTAAATATTTATTTTATTTCCTTACAGATTAATTATCTCAGAGGAGAATGATAGGATCTAGTAGTTCTTTGACATTCAGAATCTCAGGCATTATTGGCTCTCGTGCCTAAATACATAATAAATTGCATATTAAAATGCATATTAAAAATATTCCCATGAACACCCTGTATGTCTCACTGTGTAAGACATGCAGCTTGCATTTCACTTTGGCCCATATTGGGATTAGTTATCGAGTTTTAATATATCTGTATGCTGGACTTCTACTTGAAGAAATGGACATTTTGTTGTCTTTCTGAGACATGAGCATTTGGATGTACTGCCCTGCAGGTGACTTTGTAAAGCAAAAATGTTTGACAGTCTGGACAAGTGGTGGTCAAAATTCGACCTTAGTCCCAAGTTATGGTTCTTTTCTCACCCAGGTAATACCCAAAGCTCACAGAGGGAATTTCGTAAGAAGAACAAATGAGTGCTCCTTGCTCCCTGCAGAGCATCTGTTTGGGAATGCTTCCTTCTCTCTCTGGAGCTCCCTGTAGTTGGAGTGCCGGGGGTACTGGTTGAGCACACAAAGTCATTAAAAGTAAGAGAGAAGAACAGAAGCCATGCGGTGGGACTCCCCCACACCCTCTGTAACTCCCATCCATGCATTCTTTGTATGGGAGGCTGCTCCCTTCTCCCCTAGGTTCCTGAACGGTGTCTTGCCCACTGCCCCATTAGTGTCTTATGCCTTCTGACAAAAACACAGTAAGAGTTCTTTATGTAATATTGATTTTATATGTCATCTTGTCACTGTTTATTTTTTATTTTATTTTTCTTGTTTTATGCCTATGTTTTACAAAGTTAACCTCACTGACATTTTATAATGTACTTATTCTGTATTTATAATGTATTGATTATTAACCATAATCAATTTTGTAAGTTTCCTCAAAGGGATTGATATATACACAATGCCTAATATCTTCTGTAAGACACTATGAAAGATCAACCATTATGACAAAGATATTTTGAGTTTACGATGCTCATAGAAGCTGTTAGACAATATTAATATCTTATTTAATATCATACACTAGACAAGGAAACATTCAGGGGAGCAAGAAATCTCATGGCACTCCTAATTTCTGTCCAACTCGGGGAGTCATATTTGGAATGATGAAACTGAATGTAGAAAACTTTTCTTGCTTGAATTTTTTGAAGACAAAATGATGCATTATATGATAACTGAAACTTTTGTTTTTTGAAAAAAGGATGTTCTAGCATAGCCGATCATTTTGTTATCCTGAGTAATCCACACACGTTAAAGAAACTAATCTCACATCAAAAACCTATGAAGTACTGAGACACCTGGGTTGCTCAGTGGGTTAAAACCTCTGCCTTCAGCTCAGGTCATGATTCCAGGGTCCTGGGATCGAGCCCAGCATCGGGCTCTCTGCTAAGCAGAGAGTTTGCTTCCCCCGACACCCCCTCGCCCCAGCCTGCCTCTCTGCCTGCTTGTGATCTCTGTCTGTCAAATAAATAAATAAAATCAAAAAAACAAAAACAAAAAACCTTACGAAGTACTATATGCTGACTAACTGAATATATTTTATTTTATTTTTTTTAATTTTTAAAAAATTTTTAATTTCTTTTCAGCATGACAGTATTCATTGTTTTTGCACCACACCCAGTGCTCCATGCAATCCGTGCCCTCTCTAATATCCTCCACCTGGTTCACCCAGCCCCCAACCCCCCACCCCTTCAAAACACTCAGATTGTTTTTCAGAGTCCATAGTCTCTCATGGTTCACCTCCCCTCCCAATTTCCCTCAACTCCCTTCTCCTCTCCATCTCCCTACGTCATCCATGCTATATGTTATGTTCCACAAATAAGTGAAACCATATGATAAATGACTCTCTCTGCTTGACTTATTTCACTCAGCATCATCTCTTCCAGTCCCATCCATGTTGCTACAAAAGTTGGGTATTCATCCTTTCTGATGGAGGCATCATACTGCATAGTGTATATGGACCACATCTTCCTTATCCATTCGTCCGTTGAAGGGCATCTTAGTTCTTTCCACAGTTTGACGACCGTGGCCATTGCTGCTATAAACATTGGGGTACAGATGGCCCTTCTTTTCACGACATCTGTATCTTTGGGGTAAATACCCAGGAGTGCAATGGCAGGCTCATAGGGATGCTCTATTTTTAATTTCTTGAGGAATCTCCACACTGTTTTCCAAAGTGGGTGCACCAACTTGCATTCCCACCAACAGTGGAAGAGGGTTCCCCTTTCTCCACATCCTCTTCAACACATGTTGTTTCCTGTCTTGCTAATGTTGGCCATTCTAACTGGGGTAAGGTGGAATCTCAATGTGGTTTTAATTTGAATGTCCCTGATGGCTAGTGATGATGAATATTTTTTCATGTGTCTGATAGCCATTTGTATGTCTTCATTGGCAAAGTGTCTGTTCATATCTTCTGCCCATTTTTTTATATGGTTGTCTGTTCTGTGTGTGTTGAGTTTCAGGAGTTCCTTATAGATCCTGGATATCATATTAAAAAAAAAAGAAATTAACCTCTTGTCCTTTTCTTTAAATGTAAATAAAATATATATTATTGGCTACAAAATTGATGGAGTAGGAAAAGATTCTGGAAAACCATTTGTCTTTTTTTTTTTTAAGATTTTAAAGATTTTTTTAAAAAGATTTAAAGGCCTGGACAGTCAGCAGATGAATTCTCTGGTGCGGTGGGTGGAGGTCAATGCCCAGTCTCTGACCAGGGATCCTCTGGGCACTTGTTCTGTTTGTCATGAGGACAGACTGAAGACTTTGTGTAACCTTCCAGAACAGAGCCCTGAGGGTTTTCCTGGGAGTCTGACTACGCCAACCCAGGATGGAGTTCTATGCAGACCTCATTAATGGTGACAGGATACAGAATTAGTATTCCGGGCTCTATTATATATGGCAGGATGTGAGCTTGGCATTGATTTCGCAATAGGGTACTTGGCTTGAACCTCGGGGCTGGCGCCAGCACCAAGGCAAGATCCCATGGTGGCACCTGGAGGTTTATCCTGTGATGCACCTGTGATCAGATCTGTGGTCAGATCCTGTGATCAGATTTGTGGTGAGCTTTACAATGAGCATACATCCTTGCCACAGTCCGTGAACATAGGCTGAGGGATTCCCCGACTTCCCTTCCCTGGCTTGTGTTTTGTCCGACAGGTGAAAACAAGGTCAGTACTCTTCAGAGGGAACAGTCCAGGGCACGTGTATCTCATGGCAGTTTGGAACCCAGGCAGAAGAGTTGTGGACTCTGAAAAACAATCTGAGGGTTTTGAAGGGGTGGGGGGGTTGGAGGTTGGGGGAACCAGGTGGAGGGTATTAGAGAGGGCACGGATTGCATGGAGCACTGGGTGTGGTGCAAAAACAATGAATACTGTTATGCTGAAAAGAAATTAAAAAATTTTTAAAAAATAATAAAATAAAATAAAATAAAATATATTCAGTTAGTCAGCATATAGTACTTCGTAAGGTTTTAGCCAGCCATGCCGTACTGGCTACCCGCAGACCTCGTCCATGCCGTAGGGCTCCACTGCTGGGAAGTGTATGCAAGTTCCTTAGTTCACGCATGGCCTGACCTTATTGGCTCGGCTTTCTAGATCATAGGCTGCCTGTTTTGGCCTATGGGGTAGTTTTCTCAGTAAAAACCTAGGGCTCAGAGTCTGAGATACTGAGGAAGATGGTCCTGGTACCTTGTCATTTGACAAGGAATTTGAGGACTCTGTACCTGAATCTCCCACCTCCTTAGGTTTGTCGTAGTCATAGTGACAGTCCTAAGAGTTTTAATAGCATTCAAGTTGTTGTGATCATCCTCTGGTCATTACATTGCTGTTGATTATTACTTTGATTGTTATGTTTCTTATATGGATTGTTCACAGGTAGTTGTTACAAACCATTGAGTACAGGTCCCATTCATGAGGGGTGTCTGGATTTTGGAGACCATTTCTGATGGTTAGGAAAGACCCTCACACACTGAGGCTACAGTTCTCCTGCTCCACTGCTTGATCTCCTCTCATGTTCCTCTTGACATGTTCATGTCCACTTCCTGGAGCACATACACACCCATGCTGGCAGGGAAGCCATGTGGATAATGTCCCCAGGTTGGCCGAGCCTGGAAACATATACATGTTCCCTGCAGATATCAGACCCATATCCTGTACAGCTGGAAGAAGCAGGCAGGCCTCCTTGGCTCACTAGAGCTAGGACAATCTTTCTAATGCCACTTGGGTGCCCTGGAACGGCTCTTGCCATCCTACAATCCTGGAAAACATATTACCGATTGCCTGAGCAACCTCAAAATTCTCTCTTAGCTCAGAGCTCAGGGTCCAGGAGTACTAACATTAGAGTCACAGGGAGGGTATCCTAGGTCCCAGGACCTTCTGTGATTATTCATTGTCCCCCTTAGGGCCCTAGGAAATGCCTGGGCTGCAGCTGCAAGGCATGGCAATGCAGACCAGCCAGCCTGAGCACCTGCACAATGTCAAGTCTCATTGGGAGCCTAGGAAAAGCTTCTATTGACCAGCGTGGCCCCCTGTTGATTGGAGAACGCCATGCAGGACTCCCTCTTCTGACCTCCCCTGTGGATTGCAAAGCCAGGTGTGTGGACTTCCTCAGGTGGGTGTGGACCACACAGCAGAAAGTCATCCAGGAGGTGTTTACCGCTGTCTTGTAGGGAACTGAATGGATGCTTCTGGGTGCTTTCACAATATCCATTTCAAACTGTGTATGTGTGTGTGCCAATGTATCTATGTCTGTTAGTGTGTGTGTATCTGTGTGAATGCTTATGTAAATCCAGAGAGAGAAGGTTGAATACCAAGATTCCTTCAGGCTGAGCTATATTTATTGATTTTCCTGTGGCTTTTTCCCTTATGTAATTCCCAGAGGTAAAGCATAATAGTTCGTAAAATGAGCACTGGAGATTTGATAGGTACTCATATAGGGATGGAGCTTAAGGGGGGAAAAAAAAGCACGTTTTCCAAAGAAGCATGAAGCCAGCCACAGGATCTATCCTTACACTTTCTGGGCCACCTCTAGACAGACTAACACATTTATAAAGGTCTCCATGATCCCTGAATGCGTGAATCATATTAGAGAGTGTGATGGAATTTAGAGGCAAAACATCTGCCAGTAAACATTCTAAAAACAGGATGATTCTACATATATTCTGGCTGGTGGGGAGGACTGTCTTCCTGTGCAATCCCTGAGCTCCTTTGGGAAAATGATGCTCCCTATCTTAGAAAACTAATGTCTCACACTTCTCAGCCCACTTGATATTACTGGGAAAGCGAAGTACGTATTCATAAAGGGTTTCCTCTGAACTCGGAAACTCTCAAGAAAATCTGCCCAGAAGGCTGTGATGGAAGGTAGGGAGGTAGAGAAAGGGCTGAAACGTGTGTCTGTCCTTTGCGGGAGGGAGGGGAAAGAGGTGGGCTGGCCTGATGCATTTCTCTCTGCCTAAGGAGAGTGACCACACCCTAAATCCCTTATTCCAGCCAAGTGATTGGATAATCCTGTGCCTAATCTAATCATGTGGGTGGAGAGAGACTTAAAAAGCTGAGAAGAGGGCCATACTTGTCATTGGGAGAGTGGCTCAGTGAGAGAAGCATCCTTCTGCACCAGAGGCTCCACACGGGGGGGAATCTCGTGAACACTGTTTCTGGGGACATGGAAGCTGCTGCTCTCCACCGCCAAGAAGACTCTCAGTTCAAGTTCTTTCCAAAACTCAAATCGTGCCGGTCAAATGTAGGTGGTGCTGAAGTCCAGGGGGGACCCCTTCTGCCTGAGAAGCCATCACCATCATCTCACAGACTCTGCTACCTGACTAATGGGTTGGCTCCCACAAAGAAACTCGTCAGTTGGAAGGGACCTTCTGTGGTCGGGGCTGGGCTTCAGAACCTGGGGAACACCTGCTATGTGAACGCGGTCCTGCAGTGTCTCACATACACACCGCCCCTTGCCAGCTCTGTGTTGTCCCAGCAGCACAAGAAAACCTGTGGGAAGCGGACATTCTGCATGCTGTGTGCTCTGCAGACTCATGTGACGCGGGCCCTTGGCCATCCTGGAGATGTGATCCGTCCCCTGCCAGCACTGTTCGCTGCCTTCCACACACACAAGCAGGAAGACGCCCATGAATTTCTGATGTTCACTCTGGGTGCAATGCAGCAAGCATGCTTGCCTGAGGACAAGTCTTCAGACCGTCACTCTGAGGACACCACCCTCATCCGTCAAATCTTTGGGGGGTACTGGAGGTCTCAAATCCAGTGTCTTCACTGCCAAGGCATCTCAAGCACTTTGGACCCTTACCTGGACATTAGCCTGGACATTGTGGCCGCTCAGACTGTGAGCCAAGCTTTGGAGCAGTTGGTGAAACCCGAAAAGTTGGAGGGTGAAAATGCCTATCATTGCAGTACTTGTCTAGGGAAGGTGCCTGCTTCCAAGACATTGACTTTGCACACTCCCTCGAAGGTCCTTATCCTGGTGTTGAAACGATTCTCACATTTCACAGGCACCAAAATGGCTAAGGAAGTACCGTATCCTGAGTGCCTTGACTTGCAACCCTACCTGTGTGAGCAGAGGGCAGGACCGCTGGTTTACGTCCTCTATGCCGTGCTGGTTCATGCTGGGTGGAGTTGTCACAGTGGACATTACTTCTGTTTCATAAAAACTGGAAATGGCCAGTGGTATAAAATGGACGATGCTAAGGTCACCGCCTGTGATGTGACTTGTGCACTGAGCCAACATGCGTATGTCCTCTTTTACATCCGGAAGACTGACCTGGAAAGAGGACTTGTGAGGGAGTCACTAGGGGAGGGAGCCACGTCCCCTGAGGCTGACCCCACAGGCTTGGTTGGGTTCCAAAGGGAGCCGGAAGCAGACTCCAGCATCAAAGCTCCTGAATTAGAGGATCATGTGGAAGAGACACCAGTGCCACAAATCACATTAGACCAGTGGAGAGTCCTCCAAGAGCGCAGCCGACCTAAGGCTGAATTCAATGTCAGGAAAGTAGAATTTGCTCTTCCCGAGCACGCAGTCATAATTCACCAGTCCAAATACGAGATGATAAAGAATGATCCTGAACAAAACATCAACCCACTCAATACTTTAGCTAAGAACATCGCTCATCAGGGGGCAGGGGACATGGGCAAAGTCCCTTGTCTGGCAGGGAGAGCTAGGGCTTCTAAGAAGAAGAGCAGGAAGGGGCGGAGGTGTAGGGAAGAAGTCCAGGAGTCTCAATACTAACTTGGAAACACATGGCCCCTTCCCCCACACACACACTTACACACACTCATTTACTCAGTCACCTACCTTGAACTATTCCTGTACAGAAAGTATGCTGTGTGGTGTAGGTGTGTGTGTTCTGCACATGTGGAGAGACCATATCTGGGTGTATTCATGGGATATGGCATTCAGCTTGAACGGGAGGATACTGAGCCTTAAACCTAGCTTGTTATGAGGATATCATTGGAGAGGTTTGGGTTTATTACTGTGTCTGGTTGAACCCTCTGCTCCATTAGCCTTGGGGGGACATGGGAGCACCTCGAAGACTGAAGTGTGAGCAGTCAGGGATGATGGTGGAAAAAGTGCCGAGAGCCTGGACTTGGTGTGACCATGCTTGTCTGTCATGGCCCCATCATCCCATTGCTTATTTTCTTTTTATATTGAGAGAATGTATGCCCACACATTTGCATGGGTGGAGGCTAGGTACATATGTGTGTGGAAATATATGAAATGCAACACGCAACTCTAGTACATCTGCACAAAGAAATGACAAATGACCGTGAAATGGATGACTACAGCTACACATGGCAGCAGACAGACTTCAGGAAGTTATTGTTGTTGCAAGGTAATGAGCAGAATGAAAACAATAATTGATTAACGTGCAGAGACTTTAGATGCGCAAAATACATACTGTGAAAAGTCAACACATATGTACATGAACATTTGGTGGTTGGTTGGAAATGGTAAAAGGCAATTAAACGCTTATTTTTCAGGAGATAACTGCATCCGGCTTGATTGGATCATGTTGATTAAATTAGGTTCCCATCAGATTGAGACAGGAAAGATGGCTGGCAAGGACCCTTCTCCCATGGGGAATTGCTTAGCATCCTGGTCCAGAATACTTTGCTACGATCACCTTATGTGACAATCTCCTGACCTGGAGTTGGAGGATGAACTCATATGACACACGGGGTCACCCAAACATCGTCCCCACAGCCTAAAACACAATAACACTGGGCTCCAAGAATGTAATCCATGTAGATGTGGGAACACTGGTGTCTTTCAGTGAACAAGTTTTGAGACTTATTTATGTATTTGAGAGAGAGAGCGCACACATGGGAGTGGGGGAGAAGGACAGGGGAACAGGGAGAGGATCTCAAGCAGACCCCATGGTGAGTGAGGGTCAAACACAGGGCCCCACCCCACAACCCTGAGATCAACATGTTTTTGGTTGGTTTTCTTTACTTTTATGCCGTCAAGAAGAACAGCACAGCGAGGCTGTCATCTGGACACGATCTGGGACACTCCAAGTGAGAGAGCAGCAACATTGGAAGGAACTAGCAGAATCTGGTTCCTCTCTGAGGGTGAGTCTTTTCCTCATCCACTGCTCTTTCTCTCCTCTTTCTTAACCCTGAGTGTCTTCACTCCTGTGCCCTTATGGTGTGAGGAATTTCTTAAAATTCCACTCTGTCCATGAGCTTCCTGCCTTTATGTGTACCCTTCAGGAACCACTTTTCCTTCAGTTCTTTGCTTGTGTATGATCACTGGAGTCTGAGCCAAAAGATGCTAGAAGGACCAGATGGAAGTGATTTACTTAGATGTCTCCAAAAGGGAGATGCCATCATGCAACAGTATCTATTATTTCACAAAGATGCCTTTCACAAAGTGTGCATCTCACACACTAACCATAAAACTATCTGAGGACAGCATTAGCTCTGTCCACTCCCAGAAAAGAGAATGAAGTTGCTTCATCTAACTTAACTAAAAGACTGTAGGGGAGGGTAGGTGAACCATGAGAGACTATGGACTCTGAAAAATAATCTGAGGGTTTTGTAGGGGCAGGGGGTAAGAGGTTGGGGTACCAGGTGGTGGGTATTATCGAGGGCACAGATTGCATGGAGCACAGGGGGTGGGGCAAAAATAATGAATATTGTTGTGCTGAAAATAAATAAAAAATAAATTAAAAAAAAAAAAGACTGTATTTAAACCTTCTGATTGCCCCCATCTGGTGATAGCTTGATAATGCGATTTATTTAACCTTACTACCACTGGTTTGGGTTTCTTTGCACATTAAAATGAGCAGTTATAATCATTTTACTGTTGAATTAAAGTTTCTATGCTCCATGCCTTTTAATGTGGTTGATTACCATGAAGCTGGGATATATCTTAGCAGCACTAAGGTGTATCTTACCACGTGTGTGGTATCTTCTCTTACAGCACCTAGCATGGGGATAAGATGAACCTCACAGGATGAAAGCTGTCCTAGAAGCTGGCCAACACCTGAAATCTGATGAGTACGGCATAGTCTCTCATGGTTCACCTCCCCTCCCAATTTCCCTCAACTCCCTTCTCCTCTCCATCTCACTACGTCCTCCATGCTATTTGTTATGCTCCACAAATAAGTGAAACCATATGATAACTGACTCTCTCTGCTTGACTTATTTCACTCAGCATCATCTCTTCCAGTCCCATCCATGTTGCTACAAAAGTTGGGTATTCATCCTTTCTGATGGAGGCATCATACTGCATAGTGTATATGGACCACATCTTCCTTATCCATTCGTCCGTTGAAGGGCATCTTAGTTCTTTCCACAGTTTGACGACCGTGGCCATTGCTGCTATAAACATTGGGGTACAGATGGCCCTTCTTTTCACGACATCTGTATCTTTGGAATAAATACCCAGGAGTGCAATGGCAGGCTCATAGGGATGCTCTATTTTTAATTTCTTGAGGAATCTCCACACTGTTTTCCAAAGTGGCTGCACCAACTTGCATTCCCACCAACAGTGGAAGAGGGTTCCCCTTTCTCCACATCCTCTTCAACACATGTTGTTTCCTGTCTTGCTAATTTTGGCACTGAGGTCCAGGGCACGTGTATCTCATGGCAGTTTGGAACCCAGGCAGAAGAGTTGTGGAAACAGCTTCTAGGACAACTTTCATCCTGTGACGTTCATCTTATCCCCATGCTAGGTGCTGTAAGAGAAGATACCACACATGGAATATACCTTAGTGCTGCTAAGATATATCCCAGCTTCATGGTAATCAACCACATTAAAAGGCATGGAGCATAGAAACTTTAATTCAACAGTAAAATGATTATAACTGCTCATTTTAATGTCAAAGAAACCCAACCCAGTGGCAGTAAGGTTAAATAAATCGCATTATCAAGCTATCACCAGATGGGGGCAATCAGAAGGTTTAAATACAGTCTTTTTTTTTTAAATTTATTTTTTATTTATTTTCAGCACAACAATATTCATTATTTTTGCCCCACCCCCTGTGCTCCATGCAATCTGTGCCCTCGATAATACCCACCACCTGGTACCCCAACCTCTTACCCCCTGCACCTTCAAAACCCTCAGATTATTTTTCAGAGTCCATAGTCTCTCATGGTTCACCTACCCTCCCCTACATTCTTTTAGTTAAGTTAGAAGAAGCAACTTCATTCTCTTTTCATTTCTCTTTCCCTTACTTTATTTTTCTTTTATTTTCCTTTCTTTTCTTTCCTTTCTTTTTTCTTTCTTCTGTTTAAGGTTAATTTTATTATATGCATGTTAATTTCAGAGTTTTGATAAGTATAGTCTAGTTACGTAAGATGTTAACACTGGAGAAAACTGAGTGACAGGTTTGCAATTCTAAATGCAAAACGACTATACCAGGCGTCTGGGTGGCTCGGTGGGTTAAATCCAAAACGACTACAAAATAAAAATTAGAAAATAGTCTTTATACAAAACATACATCTGACAATATGGACAGTTATGAATTATGGGCTATTCTCTTGCTGAGGGATGTTTTCTTTTTTTTTTTTTTAATTATGTTCAGTTAGCCAGTACATCCGACTTTTCAATATCAGTACATCCGACTTTTCAATATCAGTATAGATGATATTATTCCCAGAATTGTGAAATAGGACCCAGTGAGAACACTTGACTCTCATGAAGACCCTTTTGAGAAAAGAGGGAAATAGGTTTCCAGCTTTGCTGAGATTATAACTGTTAAATCAAATGTATCCAATGTGATAATTTGATAGATGTATACGTTGGGAAGTGATCACCACACTCAAATGCATGAACACATCCATCACCTTACATCGCCTAACACACCTCTGTGTGTGTGTGCCCGCACATGCACTGAGAAATCTTCACAAATTATACCTTAAAAGATGAAAAAACAATGGAACTATTAATAATTTTAAAAGGTCCAAAATTAGTATATGCAAATTTTAATTATAAAGAGAGTGAAAGGTATGTTATCCTCTGCCAAGCCCCATGCCGGTATATAGTTTATTATAATTGGAGTGTGGCCCTGAGGCACTGGTGCCACTGTGGCCAAATAGAAACAAAAGGCCAAGGTGTTGTTTGAGGCCAGGTGGGGAATAAGAGAATTGGGATAGGATGGGAATATGGGTGGGGCTGGGATCATGCTGATGGTCATGGGCTGGGGCTATGGCAAGGCCCCCATGAGAATGGGTGAGGCCAGGTGGAGGTTTGAAGGAGACTAATCAAGAAGAAAAGAGAAAAAAACCCAAATAAATAAAATCATGAATGAAAGGGGAGAGATCACAACCAACACCAAAGGAATACAAACAATTCTAAGAACATATTATGAGCAACTCTACGCCAACAAAGTTGACAATCTGGAAGAAATGGATGCATTCCTAGAGACATAGAAACTACCACACATGAACCAGGAAGAAATACAAAATCTGAACAGGCCCATGACCAGTAAGGAGATTAAAATAATCTCCTCAGTAATCTCCAAACAAACAAAAGCCCAGGCCCAAATTTTCCCAGGGAAATTCTACCAAACATTTAAAGAAGAATTAATTCCTATTCTCCTGAAACTGTTCCAAAAAATAGGAATGGAAGGAAGACTTCCAAACTCATTTTATGAGGCCAGCATCACTTTGATCCCAAAACAAGACAAGGATCCCATCAAAAAAGAGAATTACAAACCAATATCCCTGATGAACACAGATGTGAAATTCTCACCAAAATACTAGCCAATAGGATCCAACAGTCCATTAAAAGGATTATTCACCAGCACCATCTTCCTAGGAACATCACCAAAGGCAAGGGAAGCAAGGGCAAAAATGAACTATTGGGATTTCATCAAGATCAAAAGCATCTGCACAGCAAAGGAAACAGTGAACAAAATCAAAAGACAACTGACAGAATGGGAGAAGATATTTGCAAACGACATATGAGATAAAGGACTAGTGTCCAAAATCTATAAAGAACTTAGCAAACTCAACACCCAAAGAACAAATAATCCAATCAAGAAATGGGCAGAGGGGGCACCTGGGTGGCTCAGTGAGTTAAAGCCTCTGCCTTCAGCTCAGGTCATGATCCCAGGGTCCTGGGATCGAGCCCTGCATCGGGATCTCTGCTCAGAGGGGAGCCTGCTTTCTCCTCTCTCTGCCTCTGCCTGCCTCTCTGCCTACTTGTCTGTCAAATAAGTAAATAAAATCTTAAAAAAAAAAAAAAAGAAATGGGGAGGACATGAATAGACATTTCTATAAAGAAGCCTTCCAGGTGGCCAACAGACACATGAAAAAGTGCTCCACATCTCTTGGCATCAGGGAAGTACAACTTGAAAGCCCGATGAGATACCAAATCACACCCCTCAGAATGGCTAATTTTAACCAGTCAGGAAATGACAGATGCTGGCGAGGGTTCGGAGAAAGGGGAACCCTCCTACACTGTTGGTGGGAATGCGAGCTGGTGCAACCACTCTGGAAAACAGCATGGAGATTCCTCAAAAAGTTGAAAATAGAGCTACCCTATGACCCAGCAATTGCACTACTGGGTATTTACCCTAAAGATACAAACACAGTGATCCGAAGGGGCACGTGCACCCAAATGTTCATAGCAGCAATGTCCACAATAGCCAAACTATGGAAAGAACCTAGATGTCCATCAACAGATGAATGGATAAAGAAGAGGTGGTATATTTATACAATGGAATACTATGCAGTCATCAATAGAAATAAAATCTTGCCATTTGCGACGATGTGGTTGGAACTAGAGGGTATTGTGCTTAGCGAAATAAGTCAATCGGAGAAAGACAACTATCATATGATCTCCCTGATATGAGGAAGTGGAGATGCTACGTGGGGGGTTTGGAGGGTAGGAAGAGAATAAATGAAACGAGATGGGATTGGGAGGGAAGCAAACCATGAGAGACTTTTAATCTCACAAAACAAACTGAGGGTTCCTGGGGGGAGGGGGGTCGGGAGAGGGTGGTGGGGTTATGGACATTGGGGAGGGTATGTGCTATGGTGAGTGCTGTGAAGTGTGTAAACCTGGCGATTCACAGACCTGTACCCCTGGGGCTAATAATACACTATATATTTATAAAAAAAATTTAAAAATTAAAAAAAGAATCAAAAAGGAGGAGATAAAAAGACTTAGAGCTACACGGGTCCACATGGGGACTGGTCAGCACCCACGAATTAGGTCCCAACACAAAAGTCCAAAGAAGCCAGTTCCAGAAAGACATGGAGCAAAGGATGGCATTGCTCTGAATATCCAAGCACAGGCAAAATCCCAAGGACAGAAAGGAGAACTGGGAGGGCAACAGGTACAGTGAAGGGACCCTGGAAATATGTCCTGGATCCAGAGTTTCAGTTGGGAAAGTGAGGCGCTTGGACATGGAGGACACTGATGGGTCCACAACAGCGTTAATGTACTTGATGCCAGGAGAAAAGATGCCTCATAGGATCCGAACAGGAAAGTCTAGCTGAGGAGAGGAATAGGTATCCATGGGTACTGGACTCTTGATTTCAGCTCAGGACATGATCAGGCCCTGATCTGGAGCTGCACTGGACCTGGAGCCTATCTAAGATTTTCTCTCTGCCTCTGTCCCTCCTCCCCCAACCCATGCTTTCATTCTTTCTCTCTCTCTCTTTTTCTCTCTCTCTCTGGCTCTATAAAAAAGAAAAGAAAAGAAAAGAATAGAAAAAGATGGGGTCCCTGATCAAAGGAATGAGACTGATACAAAGCGAAGGTTAAGCAAAGCTTTATTTTTACACCTGGCATCAGAAATCAGATTGACTGGTCAGGGCTGCCTCGGAAGAGAGCGACCCCGCCCTGATCTTACAAGCTAGTTGTAGAGGGCATAACCGCAGACCTCAAGGTATGTGGCTTCTATTGTTAGGGGTTTATTCCCAGAATCGATTGCCAGAATCAATACGGAACCCATATCAGGAACTGCTGGGCTGTTTATTCCCCAAATGAAGTCCGTGGATGTAAACAACAATATGGCTACCTAGGCAATATGGAGTCGCTCTGGCTAAGCAGGCCCTAATAGTTAAACAGGTTGTAATATTAAATCGGCCCTAAGAGAGAAAAAAAGAAACAGGCAGACATTCAAAGCTTTGTTATTTGTACAAAATGTATGTATTCTGAAAAGCATATGCACACATACATATGGACTATAATGCATGAAAATGCTGGACAAGAAGGGATACTTCACTGGGTCCCGCCTACTGACAGGAAAGAGGATTGGATTGGTGGGTGTCAAGTGCCTGAAAGGTCACGTGATGTTGGGCCAGTAGAAAAGTCAGGGAGGGGAGGGAAGTGGCCATTTCTGACCATTCCTCGGGCACGCTGGACACAGAGGCTCCTCCAGCAGAGTCCCTCTGCAACCTTTTAAGCCTCTACTGGGAGACAGGAGGAGCACCGCTGCATTTCAGGTGGGTTTTGGGACAACTGGGTCCTCAGTTCAGCTGTCAGAGAAATGAGACAGGGAGGAAATTATGGAGGGATGTAGCTTACTTCATTGGGTTAAGCGCACTTTCATTGGAAAGCATTTTCTGAGAGGAGAGACTGGTCAAAAGCAGTCCTCGTGATTCCCTGAGGTTGTAATTCTAAGGGAAATTTGCCCCACAGTCTGAGGGGTGCGGGATCGTGGAAGTGCTGGGACAAAATCCTGTTCCATTTGGCTGTGGGCACTGAAAGCCTAAAGAAGGAACTTGTTCCCAAGATGTGGAAACATCCTCATTCCCAATGGATTAGAAGTTAGTTAAGAAAGGGACTCTGAGAAGAGAATATTAAAAAAGAGGTTACAGGGGTGCCTGGGGGCTCAGTGGTTAAGCTTCTGCCCTCGGCTCAGGTCATGATCCCAGGGCTCTGGGATCGAGCCTTGCATCAGGCTGTCTTCTTCTCCCTCTCTCTCTGCTTGTGTTCCCTCTCTCGCTGTGTCTCTCAAGAAGAGATTACAGAAACCCAGATGGGCAGCTTCCAATCTAGTAGAGGAGAAAGTAGGCTTTGTAAAATGACTTTGTAGTTGAAAATGGCTTCCTGGTGCGTCAAATGCGAAATACAGATTTTGAGAGGAAAGCATAGGTTCTTTCCCATTTTCAACTCTGTGTACCCCATGTTGTATTGCCATAGCATGGATTCTTGTGTGTTCATTGGGGCAGTGGCTGGTGCCACTGGATATGAGTTGAGGCCAGTTGGAGCATGAGAGGAAATGGAAGGCATGGGAGTCTGGGTGGGGCAGGGTAAGGATGAAGAAGAGCATACAGGTGGGGCAGTGGCAGGGGTCCCATGATACTGGGTGTGGCCAGGAGGAGGCTGGAGGAAGCTCTGGTAAGACTGAAAGTTGCCAGGCTGGGACTGGACCATGGCCTTAGAAAGGTCCATTCAAAATCCATTCTCTGTGCAAGACACACCAATCTTAGAGATGGGATCCGTGATCAAAGGAGCAAGACTGATACACAGTGAAGGTTAAGCAGAATTTTATTTTGCACCAAGTATTGAGAATTAAACCGACCGGTCAGGGCCGTCTCTTATGGAGACAGCGACCTCTTCCCAGCTTCACCGACTAACTTTTATAGAGCACAGGTGGCCAAGGAGATCGTAACCCACACAGAAAGTTGCGTAGTCGGGTTAGGCCACACACAGTTGGCCAATTGAATTACAATTTACCCTATAGCAGCTCTTTGAACTGGTCTAGCATTCTGGTCAGAACTGGCGCTCAAGTTTGGTGACCAAAGGGCAGGGTTTACATTCTTTGTTAGTTAGGGAGGTTGAGTTTCAGTTGAGTGCCCCTTATTGATGTTCCGGGAACTCTGAGTCATTAATTTTTTTTTGGTAAACAACAAAATGGCCGCTCGACCAATATGGAGTCTCTTCGGCCAATGGGGCCCCAACACTTGGAGTGGGAAACTGCCCAGAGGGCCAAAATGGAGGCCCTCCCCTTGGGCTAGTGGTGGTGGTACTTGTTGGACTGTTTTGGAAGAAAGATGCTCTCTTGCATTCCAGTCAGGAAGGCCCAGGTGATAGGAATCCAGCCTTCTATCCTCCACTCTCTTTAAAGAATCCCTAGGACAGGGGCACCTACGTGGCTCGTTTTCTTAAGTGGCTGACACTTCATTTCAGATCACTTCTTGATCTCGGGGTTCTGGGATCTGGCCCCACACTGGGCTCCAGGCTCAGGCTCAGAGATTCTATCTCTCCCTCTCCCTCTGCTCTCTCTCTCTCTCTCATTCAAAACAAAACAAAACAAAATGAAGCAGTCGTAGCCTCCAGTGTGTAATTTTCTTAGAGTAAAGAAGTATTCTGAAAAGATGATATGTGTATGACATGATATTACCATGCCTGAAAATGCTCTGCAAGAAGGCATTGTTGATTGGGTCTGCCCTATTAACAAGAAAGACGACCTTGGGGCTATAGAAAAGTCAGGGAGGGAAGGAAGTTGCCCTTTCTGACCATTCCTTTGGCATGTTAGACACGCAGTCTCCTCCAGTGGAATCTGTCTAGTACCTTCCTGAGCCTCTAATGAGAGACAGGAGGAGCACCATTGCATTTCTGGTGGGTTTTTGGACAGCTGCATCCTTATCTTAGGAGCTAGAGAAATAGGACAGTGAGGAAATTATGGGGTGATGTGCCTTTTCTCAATGCGCTAAAGACTGGTTCCATATTCTGGAATATTCAGAATATGAAACCATATTCTGAGAAGAGAGACTGATCAAAGGCATGACTGCCAATGCTCTTGACTCCCTGAGGTTCCACTTCCAAAGGAACTGACCCCAATAGTCTGATTGGAGTGGGCTCATGGAGGTGTTGTGACAGAATCTTGGTCCGTTTCTCTGTGGGACTGGGAGCCTAAAGAAGTCACAGGTTCAGGGCACCTGGCTGGCTGAGTTGGTTGTCTGACTTTGTCTCAGGTCATGATTCCAGGGTCCTATAATGGAGCCCCTCATTTGGCTCCCTGCTCAGCAGGTAGTCTGCTTGTCCTTCTGCCCTTACCCTACCTCGAGCTTTCTCTCTCTGTCTGTCTTAATAAAAAAAATATTAAAAATGAAAAAGAAGTCCCAGGTTCACATGAAGTTAAAAGCTATTCATTTCCCAAGGATTAGAAGAGAGTTAAGAATGGGGCACTAAAAGAAAACATGATATCAAAGAGTTGAGACCCTTAGATGGGCCACTTCCCTCATTCCATCAAGAGAAGTGATGTTTTTCCAAGGGATCTTATAGTTGAAAATGGCTTCCTCCGGTGTCAGTGGGGAAATGGAGAGTTTGGAGAGGAAAGGACACCTGCTTTTCCATTTTCAACTCTGAGTGTCCCATGGAGTATTGTCATAGCGTTGATTCTTGTGTAAATCAGGGGCAGTCCTGTCCCTGGTTTTGCTTCCAGAGTGCATTGTGAGAGAATTCACAAGCACCTCTCTGGTAAGTCATTCAAGGCAACTTCACCTGCGTTTCCTAAGGGCACCATCCTGGGGGTGGGTAGGCAGGAGAGTGTGGAGGACAGGAAGGGAGGAGAGGTCACAGGGTGACAACTGTGTTTGATCTGGTGGTCCTGAGGCCCCCTCATACCTACTTGGAGAAGAAGGGACAGGAAAGAGGGTTGCATCTCTGTGAATACGACTGTCCTTTTTTTTTTTTTTTTGACTCAGGAATTCCAGACACCCATCCCCGAGGCAGGCCGGCCAACTGCCATGTCCCTTAAGGAAGTAGGACAGATGGCGGGCAGACAGACCCAGCTTGAGCCCTACAGACCCTTGAAAGCCCAGAAAGGGAAGAGGCCACCGAGGGCATCCTTAGCACCCAGGGCTCCTGGGCCAGAGGAGGAGGATCCCAGGGTAAGCAGAGGCCGGCATGTGCTGTGAGGAGGGGGTCTGCCCTGACTGTGGAGACAGGCTTGGCACATGGAGAGTTCTGTGTCCATAACTCAGTTGTCCTTTCCTGGGCCAGGACCACCTGCCCTGGAGTCTCGTCACCAGACATAGTGGAGCATTCAGACACAGCGAGGGTCTACCTCAGGAGTGTACGGGCTCCGGTCCAGGCTGGTGTTTGTCCACGTCTCTCCAGAGGGCTCCTTCAGTTCAGCCTGACTCTTGCAATCCCTCCTCCATGTCCCTCCTGGAGAGGCTGGGGAAGCATCCCACGGTCTTCGGAAGGCTGGCACCTCACAAGCCGAGGTGATGCCCCCTGTCCAAAACCACTGATCCTTCTTTCTTCGTCCCCAGGTGAAGTGCAGGGACTGTGGATCTTTTGGGCACAAGGCATCCAGCAGCAGGTGCCCCATGAAGCACTGGGGCAGGGCCCTCGACCTCCAGGCCTTGGGCTCCAGGAAGCTGAAGGAGAACATAGAACCACGCAGTCAGCAGGACCAGCAGAACCCCGGGCCCTTGAAGGAGGCTGAGAGGGAGAAGGGAGAGGGACCAAGGTGAGGAACGTGGCTTGCTCCTGTCCCCAATCCCAGGGCTGATGTCTAAGGACACTGTGTCTCTGCCCCTGGACACTGTGTGCTGTGCTGTCCTCACGCACAGACAGGGCTGGGGAGGCCGACAAAGGAGCTGTCCATCCTCCAGGGTCCACACTTAGGCTACTGAGCTGCCCTTGCTGAATCGGCGAGAGTGTGTGAGTGGTGGGGTGGGTGTCCCCTTCCCAGGGGACATATGGGAACCTGGCTAATGCCAAGCAGACTTGCCAGAGCCCCCAAATGCTAGTAGCTCCTAGGCAAACCTGGAGGGCTCCCTGGAGGGCTTTCGGGAGTAGGGGGAAGAATGGCAGGGGAGGGAAAGGACGCTGCTGTCTGAGGCCTCAGGCTTGTGTCCCAGTTTGAAGACGTGAAACTGAGTTTCTTCCACTTCCCACGCTTTGTTGTGCAGGCCAGCCCGCCAGAGGGAGGCCCTGCTGCAGAGATTCCCCAGGCGACCCCAAGGCGGGCAGAAGCAAACCTGGAAGGATTGCACAGAATCCTGCAGCTACGTGAGGGTGAGTGTCCCCTGCGTCCTGGCTCCTGTTCTGTCTGGTGGACCCTGATGGGCTTCGTTACCTTCCTGGGTGAGGACCGTAGCCAGGTTCCCATATGTCCCCTGGTAAGGGGACACCCACCCCACTTCCGTTCTGAGCCGTGTGAGCTCAGGGGGGCATCCTCCTCCCCCATTTCCCTTGCTGTCCAACATGGTGCCTTATTCCAGGGATGTGTGTGCACAGTGGGTGTGTGGGAGGGAAAGCACTGGAGGACACTCTTCTCACACATAGAACCCTCGATGGAAGAGCAGGGAACTTTGCTTTGGGACACATTCTCCCACATCGTCCATCAAATCTCAGTAGCCTCTGCAGTGGCTCCACAGCGGCAGGATTCCTGTGCTCTCCGGAGCCCAGTAGATGGTCCGCTGGAGGAACCGTAGATGTTTTTGCGGAAGCGTTCTCGGTTCATTCCGGATAGAAAAATCGTGTCCAGGAGATCCTGTCGAGTATTTATTCCTGACCACCCCTGAGCTGTGGTCCCACCTCCTGTGTACACAGAACCTTTCCTGTCATCCACTGCTGAACTGAACATACTAAGGTCTTGGGGTTTTGTGAGTTTCTTGGTTTTCCTTCGTGGCGATGTTGTCTTGGTGGTGAGGGAAAACTAATGCGCATTTCCGTGTGTTCCTTTTCCCACAGCGTCCACACACACCGATGACGGTCTATACCACCAAGAGAGCGTCTGTCCTGGAGCCTCCCCTCCCATGGGAGCCGTCTACCCAAACCGCTGACATGAGAGTCGGGTACCACTCAGCTGCTCTCCTCAGAAGCCCTTCAGGGAGCGTCTTCCCCCCTGGTGCACGACATGAGGCACAGAGAGTGGTGACGCCTGACAGACCCCTGGCATGCCAACCCTATGCCAAGGAGGGTGGCCCGGTTGTCCATCTGTCAGGAAAGAGGCCCCGAGGAGAATCCCCTGAAGTTCCCCAGGCTGTGTCCAAGGTAGATGGCGTGCACCATGTCCAGGCACCAGCCAAGGTTCCTGAGGAGAATGCACGTCCTAACGCAAGCCACGGTATGGTTCAGAATTTCCAAAACTACCTCAAGACAGCAGGCAAGAGAGGCGTCCAGATCTCTCTAGAGACGGGCCTGAACCCCCGAAAGAAAGCACGCTGGAGCCCCTTCCAGCACCACCACAAGAGCATACAGGAAAGCCATCTGGGGGCTTCGGAGAGTCTGTGTCCTCCTGCAAAGAGAAGTGCATGTGGACCCCCTGCGGCACCCCTACTGACCGGGAAGACACCTGCCCCAGTGCAAGTCATCGACCTGCAGCCTGCACACCCCCGACCTCTCCTGGAAACGGTCCAGGCATGCATCGAAACCCCACGTCCACATTCCAAGCCCGCCCCTGGCACGCCTCTGAGAATGGTCTTCACGAGATTGGACAAAGCCTGCTGGAGCTCCAGGTTCCTAACACCTCCCTTGCTCCATCCCGCTGAGAAGTCAGCCCCTTCGGGTCAGGGCCCTGCTGTCATTCAGAAATCCCAGGGATCCTTTGGTCACGTCCCTGTGAGTGTCCTCCATGAGGACCTGCAGGTGTCCTCGTCCTCGGAAGACAGTGATAGAGAGTGAGACAGCGCATGGCCTCAGAGACTTGTCCTCCAGCCCAGGGGATCCCGAGGAGGTGTCTGTTGAATGGAGGACAAGTCATAGTCCTGGGCTGATGTGTGGAATCAGCACTTCCTCAGCTGCAGTGGATAGAAATGGAGGAGTCTTCATCATGTTGGGTATCCTGCTTTTGGGGAGCGTGCACATGCAAACCGAACACACACACACACACACACACACACACTCATCATGTAAATAGATGTGACCTTTCACAAGGTGCTTACCCACTGGGATGTCAAGCTTGCTTTACTTAAAGACATTCTCTATGAAATTGAGTGAAATGATGCTGATAAATGGTAAATACAAATGTAAATTTAACCTAGGACCTAAACCTGTATTTGGTTTACAAATATCTGAATTGGGAGATTCTGGGTGAAGGCCCCACCTGCAAAGGGTGCTCTGCAAAGAGTGACACAGTGTTTTCTCCGGAGATGAGATTTTCTTGACTCTGTGATGTGATTATTGTGGAAATTGTCCTGGGGAATATTTGACCTGGTCTGCTTCTTTTCATGATCAAATATTATTCCAAAATTGTGTGTAGCTGATGTACCCTTAATAAATTTTCCCCAGCTATGACTTAGTGTGCATGTTTTTTTTTTCCCTTTAGCATTTCAGATCCTTTCTGTAACGCTTTTAATTCCTCAAAGCTTGATTACCTAAGAGGAAAGAGGATGTTGGTAGGATCTAGGGCTTCTTAGACACTGAGGATCGCAGGCACACCCTGCTCTCCTGCATGAATGGATGCCTAGAGCACATAGCTCCCCTTGCTTCCTGTGCATGTGCCACATGCACTGCATGAGGCCTCAGTCCCACTTTAGTGTCTCATGGGATCAGGCGGTCAGTTTTCCTGTATTCATATTCTGGCTTCACCCTTGCGGTAATGGAGACTATTGCCGCCTTTCTGAAGCCTGGACATTGGGATTTACTGCCCTTCAGATGATTTCCCAAGGCAAGAACATTTGACACTCGGGTAGGTGGTGGTCCAAATATCACCAGTCCCAGGCTCTGTTTCCTCTCTCCCTCAGGAGAATCTCTGATGAGGAACAAGGGAAAAACCCCACAGATCTGTAGAGAGATTTCTTTCTTGGGAAGAGCCACTGAGTGCTCCTGCGTCCCTACAGAGCACCTGTTTGGGGAATGCTGCCCCCTCTCTCTGCAGATCTCTGCAGTTGGAATGCAGGGGAACTACTGGTTGAGCACACAATGTTTGACACACTGGTATGGGATTTGGAAATACCAGCAGGGTGCCCTCACGCGAAGTCGTCCTGGAGTCATTTTGGTGGCAGGGATAGTAGGATTGTCATTAATGCAATTGAAAGGCAGTGTATCCTTTTTTTGACATTTAATAGATTTTTTGCCTATACGACATCATGTGCATGGGTTTTATTTCCTAGCATTGAAGATGCTTTAGATATTTATTTTATTTCCTTACAGATTAATTATCTCAGAGGAGAATGATAGGATCTAGCCGTTCTTAGACATTCAGAATCTCAGGCATTATCGGCTCTCGTGCCTAAATACATAATAAATTGCATATTAAATTGCATATTAAAAATATTCCCATGAACACCCTGTATGTCTCACTGTGTAAGGCATGCAGCTTGCATTTCACTTTGGCCCATATTGGGATTAGTTATCGAGTTTTAATATATCTGTATGCTGGACTTCTACTTGAAGAAATGGACATGTTGTTGTCTTTCTGAGACATGAGCATTTGGATGTACTGTCCTGCAGGTGACTTTGTAAAGCAAAAATGTTTGACAGTCTGGACAAGTGGTGGTCAAAATTCGACCTTAGTCCCAAGTTATGGTTCTTTTCTCACCCAGGTAATACCCAAAGCTCACAGAGGGAATTTCGTAAGAAGAACAAATGAGTGCTCCTTCCTCCCTGCAGAGCATCTGTTTGGGAATGCTTCCTTCTCTCTCTGGAGCTCCCTGTAGTTGGAGTGCCGGGGGTACTGGTTGAGCACACAAAGTCATTAAAAGTAAGAGAGAAGAACAGAAGCCATGCGGTGGGACTCCCCCACACCCTCTGTAACTCCCATCCATGCATTCTTTGTATGGGAGGCTGCTCCCTTCTCCCCTAGGTTCCTGAACGGTGTCTTGCCCACTGCCCCATTAGTGTCTTATGCCTTCTGACAAAAACACAGTAAAAGAGTTCTTTATGTAATATTGATTTTGTATGTCATCTTGTCACTGTTTATTTTTTATTTTATTTTTCTTGTTTTATGCCTATGTTTTACAAAGTTAACCTCACTGACATTTTATAATGTACTTATTCTGTATTTATAATGTATTGATTATTAACCATAATCAATTTTGTAAGTTTCCTCAAAGGGATTGATATATACACAATGCCTAATATCTTCTGTAAGACACTATGAAAGATCAACCATTATGACAAAGATATTTTGAGTTTACGATGCTCATAGAAGCTGTTAGACAATATTAATATCTTATTTAATATCATACACTAGACAAGGAAACATTCAGGGGAGCAAGAAATCTCATGGCACTCCTAATTTCTGTCCAACTCGGGGAGTCATATTTGGAATGATGAAACTGAATGTAGAAAACTTTTCTTGCTTGAATTTTTTGAAGACAAAATGATGCATTATATGATAACTGAAACTTTTGTTTTTTGAAAAAAGGATGTTCTAGCATAGCCGATCATTTTGTTATCCTGAGTAATCCACACACGTTAAAGAAACTAATCTCACATCAAAAACCTATGAAGTACTGAGACACCTGGGTGGCTCAGTGGGTTAAAACCTCTGCCTTCAGCTCAGGTCATGATTCCAGGGTCCTGGGATCGAGCCCAGCATCGGGCTCTCTGCTAAGCAGAGAGTTTGCTTCCCCCGACACCCCCTCGCCCCAGCCTGCCTCTCTGCCTGCTTGTGATCTCTGTCTGTCAAATAAATAAATAAAATCAAAAAAACAAAAACAAAAAACCTTACGAAGTACTATATGCTGACTAACTGAATATATTTTATTTTATTAATTTTTAAAAATTTTTAAATTTCTTTTCAGCATAACAGTATTCATTGTTTTTGCACCACACCCAGTGCTCCATGCAATCCGTGCCCTCTCTAATACCCTCCACCTGGTTCCCCCAACCTCCAACCCCCCACCCCTTCAAAACACTCAGATTGTTTTTCAGAGTCCATAGTCTCTCATGGTTCACCTCCCCTCCCAATTTCCCTCAACTCCCTTCTCCTCTCCATCTCCCTACGTCATCCATGCTATATGTTATGTTCCACAACTAAGTGAAACCATATGATAAATGACTCTCTCTGCTTGACTTATTTCACTCAGCATCATCTCTTCCAGTCCCATCCATGTTGCTACAAAAGTTGGGTATTCATCCTTTCTGATGGAGGCATCATACTGCATAGTGTATATGGACCACATCTTCCTTATCCATTCGTCCGTTGAAGGGCATCTTAGTTCTTTCCACAGTTTGACGACCGTGGCCATTGCTGCTATAAGCATTGGGGTACAGATGGCTCTTCTTTTCACGACATCTGTATCTTTGGGGTAAATACCCAGGAGTGCAATGGCAGGCTCATAGGGATGCTCTATTTTTAATTTCTTGAGGAATCTCCACACTGTTTTCTAAAGTGGCTGCACCAACTTGCATTCCCACCAACAGTGGAAGAGGGTTCCCCTTTCTCCACATCCTCTTCAACACATGTTGTTTCCTGTCTTGCTAATTTTGGCCATTCTAACTGGGGTAAGGTGGAATCTCAATGTGGTTTTAATTTGAATCTCCCTGATGGCTAGTGATGATGAATATTTTTTCATGTGTCTGATAGCCATTTGTATGTCTTCATTGGTGAAGTGTCTGTTCATATCTTCTGCCCATTTTTTTATATGGTTGTCTGTTCTGTGTGTGTTGAGTTTCAGGAGTTCCTTATAGATCCTGGATATCATATTAAAAAAAAAAGAAATTAACCTCTTGTCCTTTTCTTTAAATGTAAATAAAATATATATTATTGGCTACAAAATTGAAGGAGTAGGAAAAAATTCTGGAAAACCATTTGTCTTTTTTTTTTTTTTAAATTTTAAAGATTTTTTTAAAAAGATTTAAAGGCCTGGACAGTCAGCAGATGAATTCTCTGGTGGGGTGTGTGGAGGTCAATGCCCAGTCTCTGACCAGGGATCCTCTGGGCACTTGTTCTGTTTGTCATGAGGACAGACTGAAGACTTTGTGTAACCTCCCAGAACAGAGCCCTGAGGGTTTTCCTGGGAGTCTGACTACGCCAACCCAGGATGGAGTTCTATGCAGACCTCATTAATGGTGACAGGATACAGAATTAGGATTCCGGGCTCTATTATATATGGCAGGATGTGAGCTTGGCATTGATTTCGCAATAGGGTACTTGGCTTGAACCTCGGGGCTGGCGCCAGCACCAAGGCAAGATCCCATGGTGGCACCTGGAGGTTTATCCTGTGATGCACCTGTGATCAGATCTGTGGTCAGATCCTGCGATCAGATTTGTGGTGAGCTTTACAATGAGCATACATCCTTGCCACAGTCCGTGAACATAGGCTGAGGGATTCCCCGACTTCCCTTCCCTGGCTTGTGTTTTGTCCGACAGGTGAAAACAAGGTCAGTACTCTTCAGAGGGAACAGTCCAGGGCACGTGTATCTCATGGCAGTTTGGAACCCAGGCAGAAGAGTTGTGGACTCTGAAAAACAATCTGAGGGTTTTGAAGGGGTGGGGGGGTTGGAGGTTGGGGGAACCAGGTGGAGGGTATTAGAGAGGGCACGGATTGCATGGAGCACTGGGTGTGGTGCAAAAACAATGAATACTGTTATGCTGAAAAGAAATTAAAAAATTTTTAAAAATTAAAAAAAAAAATAAAATAAAATATATTCAGTTAGTCAGCATATAGTACTTCGTAAGGTTTTAGCCAGCCATGCCGTACTGGCTACCCGCAGACCTCGTCCATGCCGTAGGGCTCCACTGCTGGGAAGTGTATGCAAGTTCCTTAGTTCACGCATGGCCTGACCTTATTGGCTCGGCTTTCTAGATCATAGGCTGCCTGTTTTGGCCTATGGGGTAGTTTTCTCAGTAAAAACCTAGGGCTCAGAGTCTGAGATACTGAGGAAGATGGTCCTGGTACCTTGTCATTTGACAAGGAATTTGAGGACTCTGTACCTGAATCTCCCACCTCCTTAGGTTTGTCGTAGTCATAGTGACAGTCCTAAGAGTTTTAATAGCATTCAAGTTGTTGTGATCATCCTCTGGTCATTACATTGCTGTTGATTATTACTTTGATTGTTATGTTTCTTATATGGATTGTTCACAGGTAGTTGTTACAAACCATTGAGTACAGGTCCCATTCATGAGGGGTGTCTGGATTTTGGAGACCATTTCTGATGGTTAGGAAAGACCCTCACACACTGAGGCTACAGTTCTCCTGCTCCACTGCTTGATCTCCTCTCATGTTCCTCTTGACATGTTCATGTCCACTTCCTGGAGCACATACACACCCATGCTGGCAGGGAAGCCATGTGGATAATGTCCCCAGGTTGGCCGAGCCTGGAAACATATACATGTTCCCTGCAGATATCAGACCCATATCCTGTACAGCTGGAAGAAGCAGGCAGGCCTCCTTGGCTCACTAGAGCTAGGACAATCTTTCTAATGCCACTTGGGTGCCCTGGAACGGCTCTTGCCATCCTACAATCCTGGAAAACATATTACCGATTGCCTGAGCAACCTCAAAATTCTCTCTTAGCTCAGAGCTCAGGGTCCAGGAGTACTAACATTAGAGTCACAGGGAGGGTATCCTAGGTCCCAGGACCTTCTGTGATTATTCATTGTCCCCCTTAGGGCCCTAGGAAATGCCTGGGCTGCAGCTGCAAGGCATGGCAATGCAGACCAGCCAGCCTGAGCACCTGCACAATGTCAAGTCTCATTGGGAGCCTAGGAAAAGCTTCTATTGACCAGCGTGGCCCCCTGTTGATTGGAGAACGCCATGCAGGACTCCCTCTTCTGACCTCCCCTGTGGATTGCAAAGCCAGGTGTGTGGACTTCCTCAGGTGGGTGTGGACCACACAGCAGAAAGTCATCCAGGAGGTGTTTACCGCTGTCTTGTAGGGAACTGAATGGATGCTTCTGGGTGCTTTCACAATATCCATTTCAAACTGTGTATGTGTGTGTGCCAATGTATCTATGTCTGTTAGTGTGTGTGTATCTGTGTGAATGCTTATGTAAATCCAGAGAGAGAAGGTTGAATACCAAGATTCCTTCAGGCTGAGCTATATTTATTGATTTTCCTGTGGCTTTTTCCCTTATGTAATTCCCAGAGGTAAAGCATAATAGTTCGTAAAATGAGCACTGGAGATTTGATAGGTACTCATATAGGGATGGAGCTTAAGGGGGAAAAAAAGCGCGTTTTCCAAAGAAGCACGAAGCCAGCCACAGGATCTATCGTTACACTTTCTGGGCCACCTCTAGACAGACTAACACATTTATAAAGGTCTCCATGATCCCTGAATGCGTGAATCATATTAGAGAGTGTGATGGAATTTAGAGGCAAAACATCTGCCAGTAAACATTCTAAAAACAGGATGATTCTACATATATTCTGGCTGGTGGGGAGGACTGTCTTCCTGTGCAATCCCTGAGCTCCTTTGGGAAAATGATGCTCCCTATCTTAGAAAACTAATGTCTCACACTTCTCAGCCCACTTGATATTACTGGGAAAGCGAAGTATGTATTCATAAAGGGTTTCCTCTGAACTCGGAAACTCTCAAGAAAATCTGCCCAGAAGGCTGTGATGGAAGGTAGGGAGGTAGAGAAAGGGCTGAAATGTGTGTCTGTCCTTTGCAGGAGGGAGGGGAAAGAGGTGGGCTGGCCTGATGCATTTCTCTCTGCCTAAGGAGAGTGACCACACCCTAAATCCCTTATTCCAGCCAAGTGATTGGATAATCTTGTGCCTAATCTAATCATGTGGGTGGAGAGAGACTTAAAAAGCTGAGAAGAGGGCCATACTTGTCATTGGGAGAGTGGCTCAGTGAGAGAAGCATCCTTCTGCACCAGAGGCTCCACACTGGGAATCTCCTGAACACTGTTTCTGGGGACATGGAAGCTGCTGCTCTCCACCGCCAAGAAGACTCTCAGTTCAAGTTCTTTCCAAAACTCAAATCGTGCCGGTCAAATGTAGGTGGTGCTGAAGTCCAGGGGGGCCCCCTTCTGCCTGAGAAGCCATCACCATCATCTCACAGACTCTGCTACCTGACTAATGGGTTGGCTCCCACAAAGAAACTCGTCACTTGGAAGGGACCTTCTGTGGTCGGGGCTGGGCTTCAGAACCTGGGGAACACCTGCTATGTGAACGCGGTCCTGCAGTGTCTCACATACACACCGCCCCTTGCCAGCTCTGTGTTGTCCCAGCAGCACAAGAAAACCTGTGGGAAGCGGACATTCTGCATGCTGTGTGCTCTGCAGACTCATGTGACGCGGGCCCTTGGCCATCCTGGAGATGTGATCCGTCCCCTGCCAGCACTGTTCGCTGCCTTCCACACACACAAGCAGGAAGACGCCCATGAATTTCTGATGTTCACTCTGGGTGCAATGCAGCAAGCATGCTTGCCTGAGGACAAGTCTTCAGACCGTCACTCTGAGGACACCACCCTCATCCGTCAAATCTTTGGGGGGTACTGGAGGTCTCAAATCCAGTGTCTTCACTGCCAAGGCATCTCAAGCACTTTGGACCCTTACCTGGACATTAGCCTGGACATTGTGGCCGCTCAGACTGTGAGCCAAGCTTTGGAGCAGTTGGTGAAACCCGAAAAGTTGGAGGGTGAAAATGCCTATCATTGCAGTACTTGTCTAGGGAAGGTGCCTGCTTCCAAGACATTGGCTTTGCACACTCCCTCGAAGGTCCTTATCCTGGTGTTGAAACGATTCTCACATTTCACAGGCACCAAAATGGCTAAGGAAGTACCGTATCCTGAGTGCCTTGACTTGCAACCCTACCTGTGTGAGCAGAGGGCAGGACCGCTGGTTTACGTCCTCTATGCCGTGCTGGTTCATGCTGGGTGGAGTTGTCACAGTGGACATTACTTCTGTTTCATAAAAACTGGAAATGGCCAGTGGTATAAAATGGACGATGCTAAGGTCACCGCCTGTGATGTGACTTGTGCACTGAGCCAACATGCCTATGTCCTCTTTTACATCCGGAAGACTGACCTGGAAAGAGAACTTGTGAGGGAGTCACTAGGGGAGGGAGCCACGTCCCCTGAGGCTGACCCCACAGGCTTGGTTGGGTTCCAAAGGGAGCCGGAAGCAGACTCCAGCATCAAAGCTCCTGAATTAGAGGATCATGTGGAAGAGACACCAGTGCCACAAATCACATTAGACCAGTGGAGAGTCCTCCAAGAGCGCAGCCGACCTAAGGCTGAATTCAATGTCAGGAAAGTAGAATTTGCTCTTCCCGAGCACGCAGTCATAATTCACCAGTCCAAATACGAGATGATAAAGAATGATCCTGAACAAAACATCAACCCACTCTATACTTTAGCTAAGAACATCGCTCATCAGGGGGCAGGGGACATGGGCAAAGTCCCTTGTCTGGCAGGGAGAGCTAGGGCTTCTAAGAAGAAGAGCAGGAAGGGGCGGAGGTGTAGGGAAGAAGTCCAGAAGTCTCAATACTAACTTGGAAACACATGGCCCCTTCCCCCCCACACACACTTACACACACTCATTTACTCAGTCACCTACCTTGAACTATTCCTGTACAGAAAGTATGCTGTGTGGTGTAGGTGTGTGTGTTCTGCACATGTGGAGAGACCATATCTGGGTGTATTCATGGGATATGGCATTCAGCTTGAACGGGAGGATACTGAGCCTTAAACCTAGCTTGTTATGAGGATATCATTGGAGAGGTTTGGGTTTATTACTGTGTCTGGTTGAACCCTCTGCTCCATCAGCCTTGGGGAGACATGGGAGCACCTCGAAGACTGAAGTGTGAGCAGTCACGGATGATGGTGGAAAAAGTGCCGAGAGCCTGGACTTGGTGTGACCATGCTTGTCTGTCATGGCCCCATCATCCCATTGCTTATTTTCTTTTTATATTGAGAGAATGTATGCCCACACATTTGCATGGGTGGAGGCTAGGTACATATGTGTGTGGAAATATATGAAATGCAACACGCAACCCTAGTACATCTGCACAAAGAAATGACAAATGACCGTGAAATGGATGACTACAGCTACACATGGCAGCAGACAGACTTCAGGAAGTTATTGTTGTTGCAAGGTAATGAGCAGAATGAAAACAATAATTGATTAACGTGCAGAGACTTTAGATGCGCAAAATACATACTGTGAAAAGTCAACACATATGTACATGAACATTTGGTGGTTGGTTGGAAATGGTAAAAGGCAATTAAACGCTTATTTTTCAGGAGATAACTGCATCCAGCTTGATTGGATCATGTTGATTAAATTAGGTTCCCATCAGATTGAGACAGGAAAGATGGCTGGCAAGGACCCTTCTCCCATGGGGAATTGCTTAGCATCCTGGTCCAGAATACTTTGCTACGATCACCTTATGTGACAATCTCCTGACCTGGAGTTGGAGGATGAACTCGTATGACAGACGGGGTCACCCAAACAAAGTCCATAGGACTTGAATACTCCCCACAACCTAAAACACAATAACACTGGGCTCCAAGAATTGTAATCCATGTAGATGTGGGAACACTGGTGTCTTTCAGTGAACAAGTTTTAAGACTTATTTATGTATTTGAGAGAGAGAGCGCACACATGGGAGTGGGGGAGAAGGACAGGGGAACAGGGAGAGGATCTCAAGCAGACCCCATGGTGAGTGAGGGTCAAACACAGGGCCCCACCCCACAACCCTGAGATCAACGTGTTTTTGGTTGGTTTTCTTTACTTTTATGCCGTCAAGAAGAACAGCACAGCGAGGCTATCATCTGGACACGATCTGGGACACTCCAAGTGAGAGAGCAGCAACATTGGAAGGAACTAGCAGAATCTGGTTCCTCTCTGAGGGTGAGTCTTTTCCTCATCCACTGCTCTTTCTCTCCTCTTTCTTAGCCTGAGTGTCTTCACTCCTGTGCCCTTATGGTGTGAGGAATTTCTTAAAATTCCATTCTGTCCATGAGCTTCCTGCCTTTATGTGTACCCTTCAGGAACCACTTTTCCTTCAGTTCTTTGCTTGTGTATGATCACTGGAGTCTGAAACAAAAGATGCTAGAAGGACCACATGGAAGTGATTTACTTAGATGTCTCCAAAAGGGAGATGCCATCATGCAACAATATCTATTATATCACAAAGATGCCTTTCACAAAGTGTGCATCTCACACACTAACCATAAAACTATCTGAGGACAGCATTAGCTCTGTCCACTCCCAGAGAAGAGAATGAAGTTGCATCTTCTAACTTAACTAAAAGACTGTAGGGGAGGGTAGGTGAACCATGAGAGACTATGGACTCTGAAAAATAATCTGTGGGTTTTGTAGGGGCAGGGGGTAAGAGGTTGGGGTACTAGGTGGTGGGTATTATCGAGGGCACAGACTGCATGGAGCACAGGGGTTGGGGCAAAAATAATGAATATTGTTGTGCTGAAAATAAATAAAAAATATATTAAAAAAAAAAAAAGACTGTATTTAAACCTTCTGATTGCCCCCATCTGGTGATAGCATGATAATGCGATTTATTTAACATTACTGCCACTGGGTTGGGTTTCTTTGCACATTAAAATGAGCAGTTATAATCATTTTACTGTTGAATTAAAGTTTCTATGCTCCATGCCTTTTACTGAGGTTGATTACCATGAAGCTGGGATATATCTTAGCAGCACTGAGGTATATTCCATGTGTGGTATCTTCTCTTACAGCACCTAGCATGGGGATAAGATGAACCTCACAGGATGAAAGCTGTCCTAGAAGCTGTTTCCACAACTCTTCTGCCTGGGTTCCAAACTGCCATGAGATACACGTGCCCTGGACTGTTCCCTCTGAAGAGTACTGACCTTGTTTTCACCTGTCAGACAAAACACAAGCCAGGGAAGGGAAGTCGGGGAATCCTTCAGCCTATGTTCACGGACTGTGGCAAGGATGTATGCTCATTGTAAAGCTCACCACAAATCTGATCGCAGGATCTGACCACAGATCTGATCACAGGTGCATCACAGGATAAACCTCCAGGTGCCACCATGGGATCTTGCCTTGGTGCAGGCCCCAGCCCCGAGGTTCAAGCCAAGTACCCTATTGCGAAATCAATGCCAAGCTCACATCCTGCCATATATAATAGAGCCCGGAATCCTAATTCTGTATCCTGTCACCAGAAATGAGGTCTGCATAGATCTCCATCCTGGGTTGGCGTAGTCAGACTCCCAGGAAAACTTTCAGGGCTCTGTTCTGGAAGGTTACACAAAGTCTTCAGTCTGTCCTCATGACAAACAGACCAAGTGCCCAGAGGATCCCTGGTCAGAGACTGGGCATTGATCTCCACCCACCCCACCAGAGAATACATCTGCTGACTGTCCAGGCCTTTAAGTCTTTTAAAAAAAATCTTTAAAATTTAAAAAAAAAAAAAGACAAAGGTTTTCCAGAATGTTTTCCTACTCCATCAATTTTGTAGCCAATAATATATATTTCATTTACATTTAAAGAAAAGGACAAGAGGTTAATTTCTTTTTTTTTTAAAATATGATATCCAGGATCTATAAAGAACTCCTGAAACTCAACACACACAGAACAGACAATCATATAAAAACATGGGCAGAAGATATGAACAGACACTTCGCCAATGAAGACATACAAATGGCTATCAGACACAAGAAAAAATATTCATCATCACTAGCCATCAGGGACATTCAAATTAAAACCACATTGAGATTCCACCTTACACCAGTTAGAATGGCCAAAATTAGCAAGACAGGAAACAACATGTGTGGAAGAGGATGTGGAGAAAGGGGAACCCTCTTCCACTGTTGGTGGGAATGCAAGTTGGTGCAGCCACTTTGGAAAACAGTGTGGAGATTCCTCAAGAAATTAAAAATAGAGCATCCCTATGAGCCTGCCATTGCACTCCTGGGTATTTACCCCAAAGATACAGATGTCGTGAAAAGAAGGGCCATCTGTACCCCAATGATTATAGCATCAATGGCCACGGTGGCCAAACTGTGGAAAGAACCAAGATGCCCTTCAACGGACGAATGGATAAGGAAGATGTGGTCCATATATACTATGGAGTATGATACCTCCATCAGAAAGGATGAATACCCAACTTTTGTAGCAACATGGATGGGACTGGAATGAATGATGCTGAGTGAAATAAGTCAAGCAGAGGAGTCAGTTATCATATGCTTTCACTTATTTGTGGAGCATAACAAATAGCATGGAGGACTTAGGGAGATGGAGAGGAGAAGGGAGTTGAGGGAAATTGGGAGGGGAGGTGAATCATGAGAGACTATGGACTCTGAAAAACAATCTGAGGGGTTTTGAAGGGGTGGGGGGTTGGAGGTTGGGGGAACCAGGTGGAGGGTATTAGAGAGGGCACGGATTGCATGGAGCACTGGGTGTGGTGCAAAAACAATGAATACTGTTATGCTGAAAAGAAATAAAAAATTTTTAAAAATTAAAAAAAAAATAAAATATATTCAGTTAGTCAGCATATAGTACTTCGTAAGGTTTTTTGTTTTTTTTTTGGTTATTTTTAGATTTTATTTATTTATTTGACAGACAGAGATCACAAGCAGGCAGAGAGGCAGGCTGGGGGCGAGGGGGTGGTGGGGGAAGCAAACTCTCCGCTGAGCAGAGAGCCCGATGCAGGGCTCGATCCCAGGACCCTGGAATCATGACCTGAGCTGAAGGCAGAGGTTTTATCCCACTGAGCCACCCAGGTGTCTCAGTACTTCATAGGTTTTTGATGTGAGATTAGTTTCTTTAACGTGTGTGGATTACTCAGGATAACAAAATGATCGGCTATGCTAGAACATCCTTGTTTCAAAAAACAAAAGTTTCAGTTATCATATAATGCATCATTTTGTCTTCAAAAAATTCAAGCAAGAAAAGTTTTCTACATTCAGTTTCATCATTCCAAATATGACTCCCCGAGTTGGACAGAAATTAGGAGTGCCATGAGATTTCTTGTTCCCCTTAGTGTTTCCTTGTCTAGTGTATGATATTAAATAAGATATTAATATTGTCTAACAGCTTCTATGAGCATCGTAAACTCAAAATATCTTTGTCATAATGGTTGATCTTTCATAGTGTCTTACAGAAGATATTAGGCATTGTGTATATATCAATCCCTTTGAGGAAACTTACAAAATTGATTATGGTTAATAATCAATACATTCTAAATACAGAGTAAGTACATTATAAAATGTCAGTGAGGTTAACTTTGTAAAACATAGGCATAAAACAAGAACAATAAAATAAAAAATAAACAGTGACAAGATGACATATAAAATCAATATTACATAAAGAACTCTTTTACTGTGTTTTTGTCAGAAGGCATAAGACACTAATGGGGCAGTGGGCAAGACACCGTTCAGGAACCTAGGGGAGAAGGGAGCAGCCTCCCATACAAAGAATGCATGGATGGGAGTTACAGAGGGTGTGGGGGAGTCCCACCGCATGGCTTCTGTTCTTCTCTCTTACTTTTAATGACTTTGTGTGCTCAACCAGTACCCCCGGCACTCCAACTACAGGGAGCTCCAGAGAGAGAAGGAAGCATTCCCAAACAGATGCTCTGCAGGGAGGAAGGAGCACTCATTTGTTCTTCTTACGAAATTCCCTCTGTGAGCTTTGGGTATTACCTGGGTGAGAAAAGAACCATAACTTGGGACTAAGGTCGTATTTTGACCACCACTTGTCCAGACTGTCAAACATTTTTGCTTTACAAAGTCACCTGCAGGACTGTACATCGAAATGCTCATGTCTCAGAAAGACAACAACATGTCCATTTCTTCAAGTAGAAGTCCAGCATACAGATATATTAAAACTCGATAACTAATCCCAATATGGGCCAAAGTGAAATGCAAGCTGCATGCCTTACACAGTGAGACATACAGGGTGTTCATGGGAATATTTTTAATATGCATTTTAATATGCAATTTATTATGTATTTAGGTACGAGAGCTATAATGCCTGAGATTCTGAATGTCAAAGAACTGCTAGATCCTATCATTCTCCTCTGAGATAATTAATCTGTAAGGAAATAAAATAAATATCTAAAGCATCTTCAATGCTAGGAAATAAAACCCATGCACATGATGTCGTAAAGGCAAAAATTCTATTAAATGTCAAAAAAAGGATACACTGCCTTTCAATTGCATTAATGACAATCCTACTATCCCTGCCACCAAAATGACTCCAGGACGACTCCGCGTGAGGGCACCGTGCTGGTATTTCCAAATCCCATACCAGTGTGTCGAACATTGTGTGCTCAACCAGTAGTTGCCCTGCATTCCAACTGCAGAGATCTGCAGAGAGAGGGGGCAGCATTCCCCAAACAGGTGCTCTGTAGGGACGCAGGAGCACTCCGTGGCTCTTCCCAAGAAAGAAATCTCTCTACAGATCTGTGGGGTTTTTCCCTTGTTCCTCATCAGAGATTCTCCTGAGGGAGAGAGGAAACGGAGCCTGGGACTGGTGATATTTGGACCAACACCTACCTGAGTGTCAAATGTTCTTGCCTTGGGAAATCATCTGGAGGGCAGTAAATCCCAATGTCCAGGCTTCAGAAAGGGGGCAATAGTCTCCATTACCGCAAGGGGGATGCCAGAATATAAATACAGGAAAACTGACCGCCTGATCCCATGAGACACTAAAGTGGGACTGAGGCCTCATGCAGTGCATGTGGCACTGCACAGGGAGTAAGGGGAGCTATGTGCTCTAGGCATCCATTCATGCAGGAGAGCAGGGTGTGCCTGCGATCCTCAGTGTCTAAGAAGCCCTAGATCCTACCAACGTCCTCTTTCCTCTTAGGTAATCAAGCTTTGAGGAATTAAAAGCGTTACAGAAAGGATCTGAAATGCTAAGGGGAAAAAAAAAACATGCACACTAAGTCATAGCTGGGGAAAATTTATTAAGGGTACATCAGCTACACACAATTTTGGGATAACATTTGATCATGAAAAGAAGCAGACCAGGTCAAATATTCCCCAGGATAATTTCCACAAAAATCACATCATAGAGTCAAGAAAATCTCATCTCCGGAGAAAACACTGTGTCACTCTTTGCAGAGCACCCTTTGCAGGTGGGGCCTTCTCCCAGAAGCCCCCAATTCAGATATTTGTAAACCAAATACAGGTTTAGGTCCTAGGTTAAATTTACATTTGTATTTACCATTTATCAGCATCATTTCACTCAATTTCATAGAGAATGTCTTTAAGTAAAGCAAGCTTGACATCCCAGTGGGTAAGTACCTTTTGAAAGGTCACATCTATTTACATGATGAGTGTGTGTGTGTGTGTGTGTGTGTGTGTGTGTTCGGTTTGCATGTGCACGCTCCCCAAAAGCAGGATACCCAACATGATGAAGACTCCTCCATTTCTATCCACTGAAGCTGAGGAAGTGCTGATTCCACACATCAGCCCAGGACTATGACTTGTCCTCCATTCAACAGACACCTCCTCGGGATCCCCTGGGCTGGAGGACAAGTCTCTGAGGCCATGCGCTGTCTCACTCTCTATCACTGTCTTCCGAGGACGAGGACACCTGCAGGTCCTCATGGAGGACACTCACAGGGACGTGACCAAAGAATCCCTGGGATTTCTGAATGACAGGAGGGCCCTGACCCGGAGGGGCTGACTTCTCAGCGGGATGGAGCAAGGGAGGTGTTAGGAACCTGGAGCTCCAGCAGGCTTTGTCCAATCTCGTGAAGACCATTCTCAGAGGCGTGCCAGGGGCGGGCTTGGAATGTGGACGTGGGGTTTCGATGCATGCCTGGACCGTTTCCAGGAGAGGTCGGGGGTGTGCAGGCTGCAGGTCGATGACTTGCACTGGGGCAGGTGTCTTCCCGGTCAGTAGGGGTGCCGCAGGGGGTCCACATGCACTTCTCTTTGCAGGAGGACACAGACTCTCCGAAGCCCCCAGATGGCTTTCCTGTATGCTCTTGTGGTGGTGCTGGAAGGGGCTCCAGCGTGCTTTCTTTCGGGGGTTCAGGCCCATCTCTAGAGAGATCTGGACGCCTCTCTTGCCTGCTGTCTTGAGATAGTTTTGGAAATTCTGAACCATACCGTGGCTTGCGTTAGGACGTGCATTCTCCTCAGGAACCTTGGCTGGTGCCCGGACATGGTGCACGCCATCTACCTTGGACACAGCCTGGGGAACTTCAGGGGAGTCTCCTCGGGGCCTCTTTCCTGACAGATGGACAACCGGGCCACCCTCCTTGGCAAAGGGTTGGCATGCCAGGGGTCTGTCAGGCGTCACCACTCTCTGTGCCTCATGTTGTGCACCAGGGGGGAGGACGCTCCCTGAAGGGCTTCTGAGGAGAGCAGCTGAGTGGTACCCGACTCTCATGTCAGCGGTTTGGGTCGGCGGCTCCCATGGGAGGGGAGGCTCCAGGACAGACGCTCTCTTGGTGGTATAGACGGGCATCGGTGTGTGTGGACGCTGTGGGAAAAGGAACACACGGAAATGCGCATTAGTTTTCCCTCACCACCAAGACAACATCGCCACGAAGGAAAACCAAGAAACTCACAAAACCCCAACACCTTAGTATGTTCAGTTCAGCAGTGGATGACAGGAAAGGTTCTGTGTACACAGGAGGTGGGACCACAGCTCAGGGGTGGTCAGGAATAAATACTCGACAGGATCTCCTGGACACCCTTTTTCTATCGGGGACGAACCGAGAAAGCTTCTGCAAAAACATCTACGGTTCGTCCAGCGGACCATCTACTGGGCTCCGGAGAGCACAGGAATCCTGCCGCTGTGGAGCCACTGCAGAGGCTACTGAGATTTGATGGACGATGTGGGAGAATGTGTCCCAAAGCAAAGTTCCCTGCTCTTCCATCGAGGGTTCTATGTGTGAGAAGAGTGTCCAGCAGTGCTTTCCCTCCCACGCACCCACTGTGCACACACATCCCTGGAATAAGGCACCATGTTGGGCAGCAAGGGAAATGGGGGAGGAGGATGCCCCCCTGAGCTCACACGGCTCAGAACGGAAGTGGGGTCAGTCCTCACCCAGGAAGGCAACGAAGCCCATCAGGGTCCACCAGACAGAACAGGAGCCAGGAAGCAGGGGACACTCACCCTCACGTAGCTGCAGGATTCTGTGCAATCCTTCCAGGTTTGCTTCTGCCCGCCTTGGAGTCGCCTGGGGAATCTCTGGAGCAGGGCCTCCCTCTGGCGGGCTTGCCTGCACAACAAAGCGTGGGAAGTGGAAGAAACTCAGTTTCACGTCTTCAAACTGGGACACAAGCCTGAGGCCTCAGACAGCAGCGTCCTTTCCCTCCCCTGCCATTCTTCCCCCTACTCCCGAAAGCCCTCCAGGGAGCCCTCCAGGTTTGCCTAGGAGCTACTAGCATTTGGGGGCTCTGGCAAGTCTGCTTGGCATTAGCCAGGTTCCCATATGTCCCCTAGTAAGGGGACACCCACCCCACCACTCACACACTCTCGCCGATTCAGCAAGGGCAGCTCAGTAGCCTAAGTGTGGACCCTGGAGGATGGACAGCTCCTTTGTCGGCCTCCCCAGCCCTGTCTGTGCGTGAGGACAGCACAGCACACAGTGTCCAGGGGCAGAGACACAGTGCCCTTAGACGTCAGCCCTGGGATTGGGGACAGGAGCAAGCCACGTTCCTCACCTTGGTCCCTCTCCCTTCTCCCTCTCAGCCTGCTTCAGGGGCCCGGGGTTCTGCTGGTCCTGCTGACTGCGTGGTTCTATGTTCTCCTTCAGCTTCCTGGAGCCCAAGGCCTGGAGGTCGAGGGCCCTGCCCCAGTGCTTCATGGGGCACCTGCTGCTGGATGCCTTGTGCCCAAAAGATCCACAGTCCCTGCACTTCACCTGGGGACGAAGAAAGAAGGATCAGTGGTTTTGGACAGGGGGCATCACCTCGGCTTGTGAGGTGCCAGCCTTCCGAAGACCGTGGGATGCTTCCCCAGCCTCTCCAGGAGGGACATGGAGGAGGGATTGCAAGAGTCAGGCTGAACTGAAGGAGCCCTCTGGAGAGACGTGGACAAACACCAGCCTGGACCGGAGCCCGTACACTCCTGAGGTAGACCCTCGCTGTGTCTGAATGCTCCACTATGTCTGGTGACGAGACTCCAGGGCAGGTGGTCCTGGCCCAGGAAAGGACAACTGAGTTATGGACACAGAACTCTCCATGTGCCAAGCCTGTCTCCACAGTCAGGGCAGACCCCCTCCTCACAGCACATGCCGGCCTCTGCTTACCCTGGGATCCTCCTCCTCTGGCCCAGGAGCCCTGGGTGCTAAGGATGCCCTCGGTGGCCTCTTCCCTTTCTGGGCTTTCAAGGGTCTGTAGGGCTCAAGCTGGGTCTGTCTGCCCGCCATGTGTCCTACTTCCTTAAGGGACATGGCAGTTGGCCGGCCTGCCTCGGGGATGGGTGTCTGGAATTCCTGAGTCAAAAAAAAAAAAAGGACAGTTGTATTCACAGAGATGCAACCCTCTTTCCTGTCCCTTCTTCTCCAAGTAGGTATGAGGGGGCCTCAGGACCACCAGATCAAACACAGTTGTCACCCTGTGACCTCTCCTCCCTTCCTGTCCTCCACACTCTCCTGCCTACCCACCCCCAGGATGGTGCCCTTAGAAAGCGCAGGTGAAGTTGCCTTGAATGACTTACCAGAGAGGTGCTTGTGAATTCTCTCACAATGCACTCTGGAAGCAAAACCAGGGACAGGACTGCCCCTGATTTACACAAGAATCAACGCTATGACAATACTCCATGGGACACTCAGAGTTGAAAATGGAAAAGCAGGTATCCTTTTCTCTCCAAACTCTCCATTTCCCCACTGACACCGGAGGAAGCCATTTTAGACTATAAGATCCCTTGGAAAAACATCACTTCTCTTGATGGAATGAGGGAAGTGGCCCATCTAAGGGTCTCAACTCTTTGATATCATGTTTTCTTTTCAGTGCCCCATTCTTAACTCTCTTCTAATCCTTGGGAAATGACTAGCTTTTAACTTCATGTGAACCTGGGACTTCTTTTTCATTTTTAATATTTTTTTTATTAAGACAGACAGAGAGAGAAAGCTCGAGGTAGGGTAAGGGCAGAAGGACAAGCAGACTACCTGCTGAGCAGGGAGCCAAATGAGGGGCTCCATTATAGGACCCTGGAATCATGACCTGAGACAAAGTCAGACAACCAACTCAGCCAGCCAGGTGCCCTGAACCTGTGACTTCTTTAGGCTCCCAGTCCCACAGAGAAACGGACCAAGATTCTGTCACAACACCTCCATGAGCCCACTCCAATCAGACTATTGGGGTCAGTTCCTTTGGAAGTGGAACCTCAGGGAGTCAAGAGCATTGGCAGTCATGCCTTTGATTAGTCTCTCTTCTCAGAATATGGTTTCATATTCTGAATATTCCAGAATATGGAACCAGTCTTTCGCGCATTGAGAAAAGGCACATCACCCCATAATTTCCTCACTGTCCTATTTCTCTAGCTCCTAAGATAAGGATGCAGCTGTCCAAAAACCCACCAGAAATGCAATGGTGCTCCTCCTGTCTCTCATTAGAGGCTCAGGAAGGTACTAGACAGACTCCACTGGAGGAGACTGCGTGTCTAACATGCCAAAGGAATGGTCAGAAAGGGCCACTTCCTTCCCTCCCTGACTTTCCTATAACCCCGAGGTCGTCTTTCTTGTTAATAGGGCAGACCCAATCAACAATGCCTTCTTGCGGAGCATTTTCAGGCATGGTAATATCATGTCACACACATATCATCTTTTCAGAATACTTCTTTTCTCTAAGAAAATAACAAACTGGAAGCTACGACTGCTTCATTTTGTTTTGTTTTGTTTTGAATGAGAGAGAGAGAGAGAGCAGAGGGAGAGGGAGCGATAGAATCTCTGAGCCTGAGCCTGGAGCCCAGTGTGGGGCCAGATCCCAGAACCCCGAGATCAAGAAGTGATCTGAAATGAAGTGTCAGACACTTAAGAAAATGAGCCACGTAGGTGCCCCTGTCCTAGGGATTCTTTAAAGAGAATGGAGGATAGAAGGCTGGATTCCTATCACCTGGGCCTTCCTGACTGGAATGCAAGAGAGCATCTTTCTTCCAAAACAGGCCAACAAGTACCACCAACACTAGCCCAAGGGGCCTCCATTTCCAATCCTTTTGGCCCTCTGGGCAGTTTCCCACTCCAAGTGTTGGGGCCCCCTTGGTCTAAGAGACTCCATATTGGTTGAGCGGCCATTTTGTTGTTTACCAAAAAAAAATTAGTGACTCAGAGTTCCCGGAACATCAATAAGGGGCACTCAACTGAAACTCAACCTCCCTAACTAACAAAGAATGTAAACCCTGCCCTTTGGTCACCAAACTTGAGCGCCAGTTCTGACCAGAATGCTAGACCCGTTCAAAGAGCTGCTATAGGGTAAATTGTAATTCAATTGGCCACCTGTGTGTGGCCTAACCTGACTACGCAACTTTCTGTGTGGGTTACGATCTCCTTGGCCACCTGTGCTCTATAAAAGTTAGTCTGTGAAGCTGGGAAGAGGTCGCTGTCTCCATAAGAGACGGCCCTGACCGTTCGGTTTAATTCCCCATACTTGGTGCAAAATAAAATTCTGCTTAACCTTCACTTTGTATCAGTCTTGCTCCTTTGATCATGGATCCCATCTCTAAGATTGGTGTGTCTTGCACAGAGAATGGATTTTGAATGGACCTTTAAAGGCCATGGTTCAGTCCCAGACTGGCAACTTTCAGTCTTACCAGAGCTTCCTAGCAGCCTCCTCCTGGCCACACCCAGTCTCATGGGACCCCTGCCACTGCCCCACCTGTATGCTCTTCTTCATCCTTACCCTGCCCCACCCAGACTCCCATGCCTTCCATTTCCTCTCATGCTCCAACTGGCCTCAACTCATATCTAGTAGCACCAGCCACTGCCCCAATGAACACACAAGAATCCATGCTATGGCAATACAACATGGGGTACACAGAGTTGAAAATGGGAAAGAACCTATGCTTTCCTCTCAAAATCTGTATTTCACATTTGACGCACCAGGAAGCCATTTTCAACTACAAAGTCATTTTACAAAGCCTACTTTCTCCTCTACTAGATTGGAAGCTGCCCATCTGGGTTTCTGTAATCTCTTCTTGAGAGACACAGCGAGAGAGGGAACACAAGCAGAGAGAGAGGGAGAAGAAGACAGCCTGATGCAAGGCTCGATCCCAGAGCCCTGGGATCATGACCTGAGCCGAGGGCAGAGGCTTAACAACTGAGCCCCCAGGCACCCCTGTAACCTCTTTTTTAATATTCTCTTCTCAGAGTCCCTTTCTTAACTAACTTCTAATCCATTGGAAATGAGGATCTTTCCACATCTTGGGAACAAGTTCCTTCTTTAGGCTTTCAGTGCCCACAGCCAAATGGAACAGGATTTTGTCCCAGCACTTCCACGATCCCGCACCCCTCAGACTGTGGGGCAAATTTCCCTTAGAATTACAACCTCAGGGAATCACGAGGACTGCTTTTGACCAGTCTCTCCTCTCAGAAAATGCTTTCCAATGAAAGTGTGCTTAACCCAATGAAGTAAGCTACATCCCTCCATAATTTCCTCCCTGTCTCATTTCTCTGACAGCTGAACTGAGGACCCAGTTGTCCCAAAACCCACCTGAAATGCAGCGGTGCTCCTCCTGTCTCCCAGTAGAGGCTTAAAAGGTTGCAGAGGGACTCTGCTGGAGGAGCCTCTGTGTCCAGCGTGCCCGAGGAATGGTCAGAAATGGCCACTTCCCTCCCCTCCCTGACTTTTCTACTGGCCCAACGTCACGTGACCTTTCAGGCACTTGACACCCACCAATCCAATCCTCTTTCCTGTCAGTAGGCGGGACCCAGTGAAGTATCCCTTCTTGTCCAGCATTTTCATGCATTATAGTCCATATGTATGTGTGCATATGCTTTTCAGAATACATACATTTTGTACAAATAACAAAGCTTTGAATGTCTGCCTGTTTCTTTTTTTCTCTCTTAGGGCAGATTTAATATTACAACCTGTTTAACTATTAGGGCCTGCTTAGCCAGAGTGACTCCATATTGCCTAGGTAGCCATATTGTTGTTTACATCCACGGACTTCATTTGGGGAATAAACAGCCCAGCAGTTCCTGATATGGGTTCCGTATTGATTCTGGCAATCGATTCTGGGAATAAACCCCTAACAATAGAAGCCACATACCTTGAGGTCTGCGGTTATGCCCTCTACAACTAGCTTGTAAGATCAGGGCGGGGTCGCTCTCTTCTGAGGCAGCCCTGACCAGTCAATCTGATTTCTGATGCCAGGTGTAAAAATAAAGCTTTGCTTAACCTTCGCTTTGTATCAGTCTCATTCCTTTGATCAGGGACCCCATCTTTTTCTATTCTTTTCTTTTCTTTTCTTTTTTATAGAGCCAGAGAGAGAGAAAAAAAGAGAGAGAGAGAAAGAATGAAAGCACGGGTTGGGGGAGGAGGGACAGAGGCAGAGAGAAAATCTTAGATAGGCTCCAGGTCCAGTGCAGCTCCAGATCAGGGCCTGATCATGTCCTGAGTTGAAATCAAGAGTCCAGTACCCATGGATACCTATTCCTCTCCTCAGCTAGAATTTCCTGTTCGGATCCTATGAGGCATCTTTTCTCCTGGCATCAAGTACATTAACGCTGTTGTGGACCCATCAGTGTCCTCCATGTCCAAGCGCCTCACTTTCCCAACTGAAACTCTGGATCCAGGACATATTTCCAGGGTCCCTTCACTGTACCTGTTGCCCTCCCAGTTCTCCTTTCTGTCCTTGGGATTTTGCCTGTGCTTGGATATTCAGAGTAATGCCATCCTTTGCTTTATGTCTTTCTGGAACTGGCTTCTTTGGACTTTTGTGTTGGGACCTAATTCGTGGGTGCTGACCAGTCCCCATGTGGACCCGTGTAGCTCTAAGTCTTTTTATCTCCTCCTTTTTGATTCCTTTTTTAATTTTTAATTTTTTTTATAAATATATAGTGTATTATTAGCCCCAGGGGTACAGGTCTGTGAATCGCCAGGTTTACACACTTCACAGCACTCACCATAGCACATACCCTCCCCAATGTCCATAACCCCACCACCCTCTCCCGACCCCCCTCCCCCCAGGAACCCTCAGTTTGTTTTGTGAGATTAAAAGTCTTTCATGGTTTGCTTCCCTCCCAATCCCATCTTGTTTCATTTATTCTCTTCCTACCCTCCAAACCCCCCACGTAGCATCTCCACTTCCTCATATCAGGGAGATCATATGATAGTTGTCTTTCTCCGATTGACTTATTTCGCTAAGCACAATACCCTCTAGTTCCAACCACATCGTCGCAAATGGCATGATTTTATTTCTATTGATGACTGCATAGTATTCCATTGTATAAATATACCACCTCTTCTTTCTCCATTCATCTGTTGATGGACATCTAGGTTCTTTCCATAGTTTGGCTATCGTGGACATTGCTGCTATAAACATTTGGGTGCACGTGCCCCTTCGGATCACTGTGTTTGTATCTTTAGGGTAAATACCCAGTAGTGCAATTGCTGGGTCATAGGGTAGCTCTATTTTCAACTTTTTGAGGAACCTCCATGCTGTTTTCCAGAGTGGTTGCACCAGCTCGCATTCCCACCAACAGTGTAGGAGGGTTCCCCTTTCTCCGAACCCTCGCCAGCATTTGTCATTTCCTGACTGGTTAAAATTAGCCATTATGAGGGGTGTCATTTGGTATCTCATTGTGGTTGCAAGTTGTACTTCCCTCATGCCGAGTGATGTGGAGCACTTTTTCATGTGTCTGTGGGCCACCTGGATGGCTTCTTTGCAGAAATGTCTATTCATGTCCTCCCCGTTTCTTTTTTTTTTTTTAAGATTTTATATACTTATTTGACAGACAAGTAGGCAGAGAGGCAGGCAGAGACAGAGAGAGGAGAAAGCAGGCTCCCCTCTGAGCAGAGATCCCGATGCAGGGCTCGATCCCAGGACCCTGGGATCATGACCTGAGCTGAAGGCAGAAGCTTTAACTCACTGAGCCACCCAGGTGCCCCCTCTGCCCATTTCTTGATTGGATTATTTGTTCTTTGGGTGTTGAGTTTGCTAAGTTCTTTATAGATTTTGGACACTAGTCCTTTATCTCATATGTCGTTTGCAAATATCTTCTCCCATTCTGTCAGTTGTCTTTTGATTTTGTTCACTGTTTCCTTTGCTGTGCAGAAGCTTTTGATCTTGATGAAATCCCAATAGTTCATTTTTGCCCTTGCTTCCCTTGCCTTTGGTGATGTTCCTAGGAAGATGGTGCTGGTGAATAATACTTTTAATGGACTGTTGGATCCTATTGGCTAGTATTTTGGTGAGAATTTCACATCTGTGTTCATCAGGGATATTGGTTTGTAATTCTCTTTTTTGATGGGATCCTTGTCTTGTTTTGGGATCAAAGTGATGCTGGCCTCATAAAATGAGTTTGGAAGTCTTCCTTCCATTCCTATTTTTTGGAACAGTTTCAGGAGAATAGGAATTAATTCTTCTTTAAATGTTTGGTAGAATTTCCCTGGGAAAATTTGGGCCTGGGCTTTTGTTTGTTTGGAGATTACTGGGGAGATTATTTTAATCTCCTTACTGGTCATGGGCCTGTTCAGATTTTGTATTTATTCCTGGTTCATGTGTGGTAGTTTCTATGTCTCTAGGAATGCATCCATTTCTTCCAGATTGTCAACTTTGTTGGCGTAGAGTTGCTCATAATATGTTCTTAGAATTGTTTGTATTCCTTTGGTGTTGGTTGTGATCTCTCCCCTTTCATTCATGATTTTATTTATTTGGGTTTTTTTCTCTTTTCTTCTTGATTAGTCTCCTTCAAACCTCCACCTGGCCTCACCCATTCTCATGGGGGCCTTGCCATAGCCCCAGCCCATGACCATCAGCATGATCCCAGCCCCACCCATATTCCCATCCTATCCCAATTCTCTTATTCCCCACCTGGCCTCAAACAACACCTTGGCCCTTTGTTTGTTCTATTTGGCCACAGTGGCACCAGTGCCTCAGGGCCACACTCCAATTATAATAAACTATATACCGGCATGGGGCTTGGCAGAGGATAACATACCTTTCACTCTCTTTATAATTAAAATTTGCATATACTAATTTTGGACCTTTTAAAATTATTAATATTTCCATTGATTTTTCATCTTTTAAGGTATAATTTGTGAAGATTTCTCAGTGCATGTGCGGGCACACACACACAGAGGTGCGTTAGGCAATGTAAGGTGATGGATGTGTTCATTCATTTGAGTGTGGTGATCACTTCCCAACATATACATCTATCAAATTATCACATTGGATACATTTGATTTATCAGTTATAATCTCAGCAAAGCTGGAAACCTATTTCCTTTAATTTTGCAAAAATGTTAAATAAAGGTATAAGGGGGAAACGCATTCTTGCATTATAGATACATGATGTTCGTGATGTAGTCTTAAATCCACTGCTGTTTTATTTTAATTGAATATTTAATGATTTGGTCCATGAATCCCTAAGGATGGTTGGGCTTTACATTGTTCTTCCCCCATTCCTTCAAGTGCATTTCAGACTCTCCTCCCTCTTTTCTCAAAGGGTCTTCATGTGAGTCAAGTGTTCTCACTGGGTCCTGTTTCACAATTCTGGGAATAATATCATCTATACTGATATTGAAAAGTCGGATGTACTGATATTAAAAAATAGAATGTACTGGCTAACTGAACATAATTAAAAAAAAAAAAAAAGAAAACATCCCTCAGCAAGAGAATAGCCCATAATTCATAACTGTCCATATTGTCAGATGTATGATTTGTATAAAGACTATTTTCTAACTTTTATTTTGTAGTTTTTGGATTTAACCCACCGAGCCACCCAGACGCCTGGTATAGTCGTTTTGCATTTAGAGTTGCAAACCTGTCACTCAGTTTTCTCCCGTGTTAACATCTTACGTAACTAGATTATACTTATCAAAACTTTGAAATTAACATGCATATAATAAAATTAAACTTAAACAGAAGAAAGAAAAAAAGAAAGGAAAGAAAAGAAAGGAAAATAAAAGAAAAATAAAGTAAGGAAAAGAGAAATGAAAAGAGAATGAAGTTGCTTCTTCTAACTTAACTAAAAGACTGTAGGGGAGGGTAGGTGAACCATGAGAGACTATGGACTCTGAAAATAATCTGAGGGTTTTGAAGGGGCAGGGGGTAAGAGGTTGGGGTACCAGGTGGTGGGTATTATCGAGGGCACAGATTGCATGGAGCACAGGGGGTGGGGCAAAAATAATGAATATTGTTGTGCTGAAAATAAATAAAAAATAAATAAATTTAAAAAAAAAGACTGTATTTAAACCTTCTGATTGCCCCCATCTGGTGATAGCTTGATAATGCGATTTATTTAACCTTACTGCCACTGGTTTGGGTTTCTTTGCAAATTAAAATGAGCAGTTATAATCATTTTACTGTTGAATTAAAGTTTCTATGCTCCATGCCTTTTAATGTGGTTGATTACCATGAAGCTGGGATATATCTTAGCAGCACTGAGGTATATGCCATGTGTGGTATCTTCTCTTACAGCACCTAGCATGGGGATAAGATGAACCTCACAGGATGAAAGCTGTCCTAGAAGCTGTTTCCACAACTCTTCTGCCTGGGTTCCAAACTGTCATGAGATACACGTGCCCTGGACTGTTCCCTCTGAAGAGTACTGACCTTGTTTTCACCTGTCGGACAAAACACAAGCCAGGGAAGGGAAGTCGGGGAATCCCTCAGCCTATGTTCACGGACTGTGGCAAGGACGTATGCTCATTGTAAAGCTCACCACAAATCTGATCGCAGGATCTGACCACAGATCTGATCACAAGTGCATCACAGGATAAACCTCCAGGTGCCACCATGGGATCTTGCCTTGGTGCTGGCGCCAGCCCCGAGGTTCAAGCCAAGTACCCTATTGCGAAATCAATGCCAAGCTCACATCCTGCCATATATAATAGAGCCCAGAATCCTAATTCTGTATCCTGTCACCATTAATGAGGTCTGCATAGAACTCCATCCTGGGTTGGCGTAGTCAGACTCCCAGGAAAACCCTCAGGGCTCTGTTCTGGGAGGTTACACAAAGTCTTCAGTCTGTCCTCATGACAAACAGAACAAGTGCCCAGAGGATCCCTGGTCAGAGACTGGGCATTGACCTCCACACACCCCACCAGAGAATTCATCTGCTGACTGTCCAGGCCTTTAAATCTTTTTTAAAAAATCTTTAAAATTAAAAAAAAAAAAAAAAGACAAATGGTTTTCCAGAATTTTTTCCTACTCCATCAATTTTGTAGCCAATAATATATATTTTATTTACATTTAAAGAAAAGGACAAGAGGTTAATTTCTTTTTTTTTTTAATATGATATCCAGGATCTATAAGGAACTCCTGAAACTCAACACACACAGAACAGACAATCATATAAAAAAATGGGCAGAAGATATGAACAGACACTTCGCCAATGAAGACATACAAATGGCTATCAGACACAAGAAAAAATATTCATCATCACTAGCCATCAGGGACATTCAAATTAAAACCACATTGAGATTCCACCTACCCCAGTTAGAATGGCCAAAATTAGCAAGACAGGAAACAACATGTGTTGAAGAGGATGTGGAGAAAGGGGAACCCTCTTCCACTGTTGGTGGGAATGCAAGTTGGTGCAGCCACTTTAGAAAACAGTGTGGAGATTCCTCAAGAAATTAAAAATAGAGCATCCCTATGAGCCTGCCATTGCACTCCTGGGTATTTACTCCAAAGATACAGATGTCGTGAAAAGAAGGGCCATCTGTACCCCAATGTTTATAGCAGCAATGGCCACGGTCGTCAAACTGTGGAAAGAACTAAGATGCCCTTCAACGGACGAATGGATAAGGAAGATGTGGTCCATATACACTATGGAGTATGATGCCTCCATCAGAAAGATTGAATACCCAACTTTTGTAGCAACATGGATGGGACTGGAAGAGATGATGCTGAGTGAAATAAGTCAAGCAGAGAGAGTCAGTTATCATATGGTTTCACTTATTTGTGGAACATAACATATAGCATGGATGACGTAGGGAGATGGAGAGGAGAAGGGAGTTGAGGGAAATTGGGAGGGGAGGTGAACCATGAGAGTCTATGGACTCTGAAAAACAATCTGATTGTTTTGAAGGGGTGGGGGGTTGGGCGCTGGGTGAACCAGGTGGAGGATATTAGAGAGGGCACGGATTGCATGGAGCACTGGGTGTGGTTCAAAAACAATGAATACTGTTATGCTGAAAAGAAATGAAAAAATTTTAAAAAATTAAAAAAAATAAAATAAAATATATTCAGTTAGTCAGCATATAGTACTTCGTAAGGTTTTTTTTTTTGTTTTTGTTTTTTAGATTTTATTTATTTATTTGACAGACAGAGATCACAAGCAGGCAGAGAGGCAGGCTGGGGCGAGGGGGTGGCGGGGGAAGCAAACTCTCCGCTTAGCAGAGAGCCCGATGCTGGGCTCGATCCCAGGACCCTGGAATCATGACCTGAGCTGAAGGCAGAGGTTTTAACCCACTGAGCCACCCAGGTGTCTCAGTACTTCATAGGTTTTTGATGTGAGATTAGTTTCTTTAACGTGTGTGGATTACTCAGGATAACAAAATGATCGGCTATGCTAGAACATCCTTGTTTCAAAAAACAAAAGTTTCAGTTATCATATAATGCATCATTTTGTCTTCAAAAAATTCAAGCAAGAAAAGTTTTCTACATTCAGTTTCATCATTCCAAATATGACTCCCCGAGTTGGACAGAAATTAGGAGTGCCATGAGATTTCTTGCTCCCCTGAATGTTTCCTTGTCTAGTGTATGATATTAAATAAGATATTAATATTGTCTAACAGCTTCTATGAGCATCGTAAACTCAAAATATCTTTGTCATAATGGTTGATCTTTCATAGTGTCTTACAGAAGATATTAGGCATTGTGTATATATCAATCCCTTTGAGGAAACTTACAAAATTGATTATGGTTAATAATCAATACATTATAAATACAGAATAAGTACATTATAAAATGTCAGTGAGGTTAACTTTGTAAAACATAGGCATAAAACAAGAAAAATAAAATAAAAAATAAACAGTGACAAGATGACATATAAAATCAATATTACATAAAGAACTCTTTTACTGTGTTTTTGTCAGAAGGCATAAGACACTAATGGGGCAGTGGGCAAGACACCGTTCAGGAACCTAGGGGAGAAGGGAGCAGCCTCCCATACAAAGAATGCATGGATGGGAGTTACAGAGGGTGTGGGGGAGTCCCACCGCATGGCTTCTGTTCTTCTCTCTTACTTTTAATGACTTTGTGTGCTCAACCAGTACCTCCGGCACTCCAACTACAGGGAGCTCCAGAGAGAGAAGGAAGCATTCCCAAACAGATGCTCTGCAGGGAGGAAGGAGCACTCATTTGTTCTTCTTACGAAATTCCCTCTGTGAGCTTTGGGTATTACCTGGGTGAGAAAAGAACCATAACTTGGGACTAAGGTCGAATTTTGACCACCACTTGTCCAGACTGTCAAACATTTTTGCTTTACAAAGTCACCTGCAGGGCAGTACATCCAAATGCTCATGTCTCAGAAAGACAACAACATGTCCATTTCTTCAAGTAGAAGTCCAGCATACAGATATATTAAAACTCGATAACTAATCCCAATATGGGCCAAAGTGAAATGCAAGCTGCATGCCTTACACAGTGAGACATACAAGGTGTTCATGGGAATATTTTTAATATGCAATTTAATATGCAATTTATTATGTATTTAGGCACGAGAGCTGATAATGCCTGAGATTCTGAATGTCAAAGAACTGCTAGATCCCATCATTCTCCTCTGAGATAATTAATCTGTAAGGAAATAAAATAAATATCTAAAGCATCTTCAATGCTAGGAAATAAAACCCATGCACATGATGTCGTATAGGCAAAAATCTATTAAATGTCAAAAAAAGGATACACTGCCTTTCAATTGCATTAATGACAATCCTACTATCCCTGCCACCAAAATGACTCCAGGACGACTCCGCGTGAGGGCACCCTGCTGGTATTTCCAAATCCCATACCAGCGTGTCGAACATTGTGTGCTCAACCAGTAGTTTCCCTGCATTCCAACTGCAGAGATCTGCAGAGAGAGGGGGCAGCATTCCCCAAACAGGTGCTCTGTAGGGACGCAGGAGCACTCAGTGGCTCTTCCCAAGAAAGAAATCTCTCTACAGATCTGTGGGGTTTTTCCCTTGTTCCTCATCAGAGATTCTCCTGAGGGAGAGAGGAAACAGAGCCTGGGACTGGTGATATTTGGACCACCACCTACCCGAGTGTCAAATGTTCTTGCCTTGGGAAATCATCTGGAGGGCAGTAAATCCCAATGTCCAGGCTTCAGAAAGGGGGCAATAGTATCCATTACCGCAAGGGGGATGCCAGAATATGAATACAGGAAAACTGACCGCCTGATCCCATGAGACACTAAAGTGGGACTGAGGCCTCATGCAGTGCATGTGGCACATGCACAGGAAGCAAGGGGAGCTATGTGCTCTAGGCATCCATTCATGCAGGAGAGCAGGGTGTGCCTGGGATCCTCAGTGTCTAAGAAGCCCTAGATCCTACCAACGTCCTCTTTCCTCTTAGGTAATCAAGCTTTGAGGAATTAAAAGCGTTACAGAAAGGATCTGAAATGCTAAAGGGGAAAAAAAAACATGCACACTAAGTCATAGCTGGGGAAAATTTATTAAGGGTACATCAGCTACACACAATTTTGGAATAACATTTGATCATGAAAAGAAGCAGACCAGGTCAAATATTCCCCAGGACAATTTCTAAAAAAATCACATCACAGAGTCAAGAAAATCTCATCTCCGGAGAAAACACTGTGTCACTCTTTGCAGAGCACCCTTTGCAGGTGGGGCCTTCTTCCAGAAGCTCCCAATTCAGATATTTGTAAACCAAATACAGGTTTAGGTCCTAGGTTAAATTTACATTTGTATTTACCATTTATCAGCATCATTTCACTCAATTTCATAGAGAATGTCTTTAAGTAAAGCGAGCTTGACATCCCAGTGGGTAAGCACCTTGTGAAAGGTCACATCTATTTACATGATGATTGTGTGTGTGTGTGTGTGTGTGTGTGTGTGTGTGTTCGGTTTGCATGTGCACGCTCCCCAAAAGCAGGATACCCAACATGATGAAGACTCCTCCATTTCTATCCACTGCAGCTGAGGAAGTGCTGATTCCACATATCAGCCCAGGACTATGACTTGTCCTCCATTCCACAGACACCTCCTCTGGATCCCCTGGGCTGGAGGACAAGTCTCTGAGGCCATGCGCTGTCTCACTCTCTATCACTGTCTTCCGAGGACGAGGACACCTGCAGGTCCTCATGGAGGACACTCACAGGGACGTGACCAAAGAAACCCTGGGATTTCTGAATGACAGGAGGGCCCTGACCCGGAGGGGCTGACTTCTCAGCGGGATGGAGCAAGGGAGGTGTTAGGAACCTGGAGCTCCAGCAGGCTTTGTCCAATCTCGTGAAGACCATTCTCAGAGGCGTGCCAGGGGCGGGCTTGGAATGTGGACGTGGGGTTTCGATGCATGCCTGGACCGTTTCCAGGAGAGGTCGGGGGTGTGCAGGCTGCAGGTCGATGACTTGCACTGGGGCAGGTGTCTTCCCGGTCAGTAGGGGTGCCGCAGGGGGTCCACATGCACTTCTCTTTGCAGGAGGACACAGACTCTCCGAAGCCCCCAGATGGCTTTCCTGTATGCTCTTGTGGTGGTGCTGGAAGGGGCTCCAGCGTGCTTTCTTTCGGGGGTTCAGGCCCGTCTCTAGAGAGATCTGGACGCCTCTCTTGCCTGCTGTCTTGAGGTAGTTTTGGAAATTCTGAACCATACCGTGGCTTGCGTTAGGACGTGCATTCTCCTCAGGAACCTTGGCTGGTGCCTGGACATGGTGCACGCCATCTACCTTGGACACAGCCTGGGGAACTTCAGGGGAGTCTCCTCGGGGCCTCTTTCCTGACAGATGGACAACCGGGCCAGCCTCCTTGGCATAGGGTTGGCATGCCAGGGGTCTGTCAGGCGTCACCACTCTCTGTGCCTCATGTCGTGCACCAGGGGGGAAGACGCTCCCTGAAGGGCTTCTGAGGAGAGCAGCTGAGTGGTACCCGACTCTCATGTCAGCGGTTTGGGTCGGTGGCTCCCATGGGAGGGGAGGCTCCAGGACAGACGCTCTCTTGGTGGTATAGACGGGCATCGGTGTGTGTGGACGCTGTGGGAAAAGGAACACACGGAAATGCGCATTAGTTTTCCCTCACCACCAAGACAACATTGCCACGAAGGAAAACCAAGAAACTCACAAAACCCCAAGACCTTAGTATGTTCAGTTCAGCAGTGGATGACAGGAAAGGTTCTGTGTACACAGGAGGTGGGACCACAGCTCAGGGGTGGTCAGGAATAAATACTTGACAGGATCCCCTGGACACGATTTTTCTATCCGGAATGAACCGAGAACGCTTCTGCAAAAACGTCTACGGTTCCTCCAGCGGACCATCTACTGGGCTCCGGAGAGCACAGGAATCCTGCCGCTGTGGAGCCACTGCAGAGGCTACTGAGATTTGATGGACGATGTGGGAGAATGTGTCGCAAAGCAAAGTTCCCTGCTCTTCCATCGAGGGTTCTATGTGTGAGAAGAGTGTCCAGCAGTGCTTTCCCTCCCACACACCCACTGTGCACACACACCCTGGAATAAGGCACCATGTTGGACAGCAAGGGAAATGGGGGAGGAGGATGCCCCCCTGAGCTCACACGGCTCAGAACGGAAGTGGGGTGGGTGTCCCCTTACCAGGGGACATATGGGAACCTGGCTACGGTCCTCACCCAGGAAGGCAACGAAGCCCATCAGGGTCCACCAGACAGAACAGGAGCCAGGAAGCAGGGGACACTCACCCTCACGTAGCTGCAGGATTCTGTGCAATCCTTCCAGGTTTGCTTCTGCCCGCCTTGGGGTCGCCTGGGGAATCTCTGCAGCAGGGCCTCCCTCTGGCGGGCTGGCCTGCACAACAAAGCGTGGGAAGTGGAAGAAACTCAGTTTCATGTCTTCAAACTGGGACACAAGCCTGAGGCCTCAGACAGCAGCGTCCTTTCCCTCCCCTGCCATTCTTCCCCCTACTCCCGAAAGCCCTCCAGGGAGCCCTCCAGGTTTGCCTGGGAGCTACTAGCATTTGGAGGCTCTGGCAAGTCTGCTTGGCATTGGCCAGGTTCCCATATGTCCCCTGGGAAGGGGACACCCACCCCACCACTCACACACTCTCGCCGATTCAGCAAGGGCAGCTCAGTAGCCTAAGTGTGGACCCTGGAGGATGGACAGCTCCTTTGTCGGCCTCCCCAGCCCTGTCTGTGCGTGAGGACAGCACAGCACACAGTGTCCAGGGGCAGCGACACAGTGTCCTTCGACGTCAGCCCTGGGATTGGGGACAGGAGCACGCCACGTTCCTCACCTTGGTCCCTCTCCCTTCTGCCTCTCAGCCTGCTTCAGGGGCCCGGGGTTCTGCTGGTCCTGCTGACTGCGTGGTTCTATGTTCTCCTTCAGCTTCCTGGAGCCCAAGGCCTGGAGGTCGAGGGCCCTGCCCCAGTGCTTCATGGGGCACCTGCTGCTGGATGCCTTGTGCCCAAAAGATCCACAGTCCCTGCACTTCACCTGGGGACGAAGAAAGAAGGATCAGTGGTTTTGGACAGGGGGCATCACCTCGGCTTGTGAGGTGCCAGCCTTCCGAAGACCGTGGGATGCTTCCCCAGCCTCTCCAGGAGGGACATGGAGGAGGGATTGCAAGAGTCAGGCTGAACTGAAGGAGCCCTCTGGAGAGACGTGGACAAACACCAGCCTGGACCGGAGCCCGTACACTCCTGAGGTAGACCCTCGCTGTGTCTGAATGCTCCACTATGTCTGGTGACGAGACTCCAGGGCAGGTGGTCCTGGCCCAGGAAAGGACAACTGAGTTATGGACACAGAACTCTCCATGTGCCAAGCCTGTCTCCACAGTCAGGTCAGACCCCCACCTCACAGCACATGCCGGCCTCTGCTTACCCTGGGATCCTCCTCCTCTGGCCCAGGAGCCCTGGGTGCTAAGGATGCCCTCGGTGGCCTCTTCCCTTTCTGGGCTTTCAAGGGTCTGTAGGGCTCAAGCTGGGTCTGTCTGCCCGCCATCTGTCCTACTTCCTTAAGGGACATGGCAGTTGGCCGGCCTGCCTCGGGGATGGGTGTCTGGATTTCCTGAGTCAAAAGAAAAAAAAAGGACAGTCGTATTCACAGATGCAAGCCTCTTTCCTGTCCCTTCTTCTCCAAGTAGGTATGAGGGGGCCTCAGGACCACCAGATCAAACACAGTTGTCACCCTGTGACCTCTCCTCCTTTCCTGTCCTCCACACTCTCCTGCCTACCCACCCCCAGGATGGTGCCCTTAGGAAACGCAGGTGAAGTTGCCTTGAATGACTTACCAGAGAGGTGCTTGTGAATTCTCTCACAATGCACTCTGGAAGCAAAACCAGGGACAGGACTGCCCCTGATTTACACAAGAATCAACGCTATGACAATACTCCATGGGACACTCAGAGTTGAAAATGGAAAAGCAGGTATCCTTTCCTCTCCAAACTCTCCATTTCCCCGCTGACACCGGAGGAAGCCATTTTCAACTATAAGATCCCTTGGAAAAACATCACTTCTCTTGATGGAATGAGGGAAGTGGCCCATCTAAGGGTCTCAACTCTTTGATATCATGTTTTCTTTTCAGTGCCCCATTCTTAACTCTCTTCTAATCCTTGGGAAATGACTAGCTTTTAACTTCATGTGAACCTGGGACTTCTTTTTCATTTTTAATATTTTTTTTATTAAGACAGACAGAGAGAGAAAGCTCGAGGTAGGGTAAGGGCAGAAGGATAAGCAGACTACCTGCTGAGCAGGGAGCCAAATGAGGGGCTCCATTATAGGACCCTGGAATCATGACCTGAGACAAAGACAGACAACCAACTCAGCCAGCCAGGTGCCCTGAACCTGTGACTTCTTTAGGCTCCCAGTCCCACAGAGAAACGGACCAAGATTCTGTCACAACACCTCCATGAGCCCACTCCAATCAGACTATTGGGGTCAGTTCCTTTGGAAGTGGAACCTCAGGGAGTCAAGAGCATTGGCAGTCATGCCTTTGATTAGTCTCTCTTCTCAGAATATGGTTTCATATTCTGAATATTCCAGAATATGGAACCAGTCTTTAGCGCATTGAGAAAAGGCACATCACCCCATAATTTCCTCACTGTCCTATTTCTCTAGCTCCTAAGATAAGGATGCAGCTGTCCAAAAACCCACCAGAAATGCAATGGTGCTCCTCCTGTCTCTCATTAGAGGCTCAGGAAGGTACTAGACAGACTCCACTGGAGGAGACTGCGTGTCTAACATGCCAAAGGAATGGTCAGAAAGGGCCACTTCCTTCCCTCCCTGACTTTCCTATAACCCCGAGGTCGTCTTTCTTGTTAATAGGGCAGACCCAATCAACAATGCCTTCTTGCGGAGCATTTTCAGGCATGGTAATATCATGTCACACACATATCATCTTTTCAGAATACTTCTTTTCTCTAAGAAAATAACACACTGGAGGCTACGACTGCTTCCTTTTGTTTTGTTTTGTTTTGAATGAGAGAGAGAGAGAGAGCAGAGGGAGAGGGAGAGATAGAATCTCTGAGCCTGAGCCTGGAGCCCAGTGTGGGGCCAGATCCCAGAACCCCGAGATCAAGAAGTGATCTGAAATGAAGTGTCAGACACTTAAGAAAATGAGCCACGTAGGTGCCCCTGTCCTAGGGATTCTTTAAAGAGAATGGAGGATAGAAGGCTGGATTCCTATCACCTGGGCCTTCCTGACTGGAATGCAAGAGAGCATCTTTCTTCCAAAACAGGGCAACAAGTACCACCAACACTAGCCCAAGGGGCCTCCATTTCCAATCCTTTTGGCCCTCTGGGCAGTTTCCCACTCCAAGTGTTGGGGCCCCCTTGGTCTAAGAGACTCCATATTGGTTGAGCGGCCATTTTGTTGTTTACCAAAAAAAAAAATTAATGACTCAGAGTTCCCGGAACATCAATAAGGGGCACTCAACTGAAACTCAATCTCCCTAACTAACAAAGAAAGTAAACCCTGCCCTTTGGTCACCAAACTTGAGCGCCAGTTCTGACCAGAATGCTAGACCCGTTCAAAGAGCTGCTATAGGGTAAATTGTAATTCAATTGGCCACCTGTGTGTGGCCTAACCTGACTACGCAACTTTCTGTGTGTGTTACGATCTCCTTGGCCACCTGTGCTCTATAAAAGTTAGTCTGTGAAGCTGGGAAGAGGTCGCTGTCTCCATAAGAGACGGCCCTGACCCGTCGGTTTAATTCTCCATACTTGGTGCAAAATAAAATTCTGCTTAACCTTCACTTTGTATCAGTCTTGCTCCTTTGATCATGGATCCCATCTCTAAGATTGGTGTGTCTTGCACAGAGAATGGATTTTGAATGGACCTTTAAAGGCCATGGTTCAGTCCCAGACTGGCAACTTTCAGTCTTACCAGAGCTTCCTAGCAGCCTCCTCCTGGCCACACCCAGTCTCATGGGACCCCTGCCACTGCCCCACCTGTATGCTCTTCTTCATCCTTACCCTGCCCCACCCAAACTCCCATGCCTTCCATTTCCTCTCATGCTCCAACTGGCCTCAACTCATATCTAGTGGCACCAGCCACTGCCCCAATGAACACACAAGAAACCATGCTATGGCAATACAACATGGGGTACACAGAGTTGAAAATGGGAAAGAACCTATGCTTTCCTCTCAAAATCTGTATTTCGCATTTGACGCACCAGGAAGCCATTTTCAACTACAAAGTCATTTTACAAAGCCTACTTTCTCCTCTACTAGATTGGAAGCTGCCCATCTGGGTTTCTGTAATCTCTTCTTGAGAGACACAGCGAGAGAGGGAACACAAGCAGAGAGAGAGGGAGAAGAAGAAAGCCTGATGCAAGGCTCGATCCCAGAGCCCTGGGATCATGACCTGAGCCGAGGGCAGAGGCTTAACAACTGAGCCCCCAGGCACCCCTGTAATCTCTTTTTTAATATTCTCTTCTCAGAGTCCCTTTCTTAACTAACTTCTAATCCATTGGAAATGAGGATCTTTCCACATCTTGGGAACAAGTTCCTTCTTTAGGCTTTCAGTGCCCACAGCCAAATGGAACAGGATTTTGTCCCAGCACTTCCACGATCCCGCACCCCTCAGACTGTGGGGCAAATTTCCCTTAGAATTACAACCTCAGGGAATCACGAGGACTGCTTTTGACCAGTCTCTCCTCTCAGAAAATGCTTTCCAATGAAAGTGTGCTTAACCCAATGAAGTAAGCTACATCCCTCCATAATTTCCTCCCTGTCTCATTTCTCTGACAGCTGAACTGAGGACCCAGTTGTCCCAAAACCCACCTGAAATGCAGCGGTGCTCCTCCTGTCTCCCAGTAGAGGCTTAAAAGGTTGCAGAGGGACTCTGCTGGAGGAGCCTCTGTGTCCAGCGTGCCCGAGGAATGGTCAGAAATGGCCACACCCTCCCTCCCTGACTTTTCTACTGGCCCAACGTCACGTGACCTTTCAGGCACTTGACACCCACCAATCCAATCCTCTTTCCTGTCAGTAGGCGGGACCCAGTGAAGTATCCCTTCTTGTCCAGCATTTTCATGCATTATAGTCCATATGTATGTGTGCATATGCTTTTCAGAATACATACATTTTGTACAAATAACAAAGCTTTGAATGTCTGCCTGTTTCTTTTTTTCTCTCTTAGGGCCGATTTAATATTACAACCTGTTTAACTATTAGGGCCTGCTTAGCCAGAGTGACTCCATATTGCCTAGGTAGCCATATTGTTGTTTACATCCACGGACTTCATTCGGGGAATAAACAGTTCAGCAGTTCCTGACATGGGTTCCGAATTGATTCTGGGAATCGATTCTGGGAATAAACCACTAACAATAGAAGCCACATACCTTGAGGTCTGCGGTTATGCCCTCTAAAACTAGCTTGTAAGATGAGGGCGGGGTCGCTCTCTTCCGAGGCAGCCCTGACCAGTCAATCTGATTTCTGATGCCAGGTGTAAAAATAAAGCTTTGCTTAACCTTCGCTTTGTATCAGTCTCATTCCTTTGATCAGGGACCCCATCCTTTTCTATTCTTTTCTTTTCTTTTCTTTTCTTTTCTTTTCTTTTCTTTTCTTTTCTTTTCTTTTCTCTTTTTTAGAGCCAGAGAGAGAGAGAAAAAGAGAGAGAGAGAAAGAATGAAAGCACGGGTTGGGGGAGGAGGGACAGAGGCAGAGAGAAAATCTTAGATAGGCTCCAGGTCCAGTGCAGCTCCAGATTAGGGCCTGATCATGTCCTGAGCTGAAATCAAGAGTCCAGTACCCATGGATACCTATTCCTCTCCTCAGCTAGAATTTCCTGTTCGGATCCTATGAGGCATCTTTTCTCCTGGCATCAAGTACATTAACGCTGTTGTGGACCCATCAGTGTCCTCCATGTCCAAGCGCCTCACTTTCCCAACTGAAACTCTGGATCCAGGACATATTTCCAGGGTCCCTTCACTGTACCTGTTGCCCTCCCAGTTCTCCTTTCTGTCCTTGGGATTTTGCCTGTGCTTGGATATTCAGAGTAATGCCATCCTTTGCTCCATGTATTTCTGAAACTGGCTTCTTTGGACTTTTGTGTTGGGACCTAATTCGTGGGTGCTGACCAGTCCCCATGTGGACCCGTGTAGCTCTAAGTCTTTTTATCTCCTCCTTTTTGATTCTTTTTTTAATTTTTTAAATTTTTTTATAAATATATAGTGTATTATTAGCCCCAGGGATACAGGTCTGTGAATCGCCAGGTTTACACACTTCACAGCACTCACCATAGCACATACCCTCCCCAATGTTCATAACTTCACCACCCTCTCCCTCCCCCCCTCCCCCCAGGAACCCTCAGTTTATTTTGTGAGATTAAAAGTCTCTCATGGTTTGCTTCCCTCCCAATCCCATCTCGTTTCATTTATTCTCTTCCTACCCTCCAAACCCCCCACGTAGCATCTCCACTTCCTCATATCAGGGAGATCATATGATAGTTGTCTTTCTCCGATTGACTTATTTCGCTAAGCACAATACCCTCTAGTTCCAACCATATCGTCGCAAATGGCAAGATGTTATTTCTATTGATGACTGCATAGTATTCCATTGTATAAATATACCACCTCTTCTTTCTCCATTCATCTGTTGATGGACATCTAGGTTCTTTCCATAGTTTGGCTATTGTGGACATTGCTGCTATAAACATTTGGGTGCATGTGCCCCTTCGGATCACTGTGTTTGTATCTTTAGGGTAAATACCCAGTAGTGCAATTGCTGGGTCATAGGGTAGCTCTATTTTCAACTTTTTGAGGAATCTCCATGCTGTTTTCCTGAGTGGTTGCACCAGCTCGCATTCCCACCAACAGTGTAGGAGGGTTCCCCTTTCTCCGAACCCTCGCCAGCATCTGTCATTTCCTGACTGGTTAAAATTAGCCATTCTGAGGGGTGTGATTTGGTATCTCATCGTGGTTTCAAGTTGTACTTCCCTGATGCCAAGAGATGTGGAGCACTTTTTCATGTGTCTGTTGGCCACCTGGATGGCTTCTTTGCAGAAATGTCTATTCATGTCCTCCCCATTTCTTTTTTTTTTTTGTTTAAGATTTTATTTACTTATTTGACAGACAAGTAGGCAGAGAGGCAGGCAGAGACAGAGAGAGGAGAAAGCAGGCTCCCCTCTGAGCAGAGATCCCGATGCAGGGCTCGATCCCAGGACCCTGGGATCATGACCTCAGCTGAAGGCAGAGGCTTTAACTCACTGAGCCACCCAGGTGCCCCCTCTGCCCATTTCTTGATTGGATTATTTGTTCTTTGGGTGTTGAGTTTGCTAAGTTCTTTATAGATTTTGGACACTAGTCCTTTATCTGATATGTCGTTTGCAAATATCTTCTCCCATTCTGTCAGTTGTCTTTTGATTTTGTTCACTGTTTCCTTTGCTGTGCAAAAGCTTTTGATCTTGATGAAATCCCAATAGTTCATTTTTGCCCTTGCTTCCCTTGCCTTTGGTGATGTTCCTAGGAAGATGGTGCTGGTGAATAATCCTTTTAATGGACTGTTGGATCCTATTGGCTAGTATTTTGGTGAGAATTTCACATCTGTGTTCATCAGGGATATTGGTTTGTAATTCTCTTTTTTGATGGGATCCTTGTCTTGTTTTGGGATCAAAGTGATGCTGGCCTCATAAAATGAGTTTGGAAGTCTTCCTTCCATTCCTATTTTTTGGAACAGTTTCAGGAGAATAGGAATTAATTCTTCTTTAAATGTTTGGTAGAATTTCCCTGGGAAAATTTGGGCCTGGGCTTTTGTTTGTTTGGAGATTACTGAGGAGATTATTTTAATCTCCTTACTGGTCATGGGCCTGTTCAGATTTTGTATTTCTTCCTGGTTCATGTGTGGTAGTTTCTATGTCTCTAGGAATGCATCCATTTCTTCCAGATTGTCAAATTTGTTGGCGTAGAGTTGCTCATAATATGTTCTTAGAATTGTTTGTATTCCTTTGGTGTTGGTTGTGATCTCTCCCCTTTCATTCATGATTTTATTTATTTGGGTTTTTTTCTCTTTTCTTCTTGATTAGTCTCCTTCAAACCTCCACCTGGCCTCACCCATTCTCATGGGGGCCTTGCCATAGCCCCAGCCCATGACCATCAGCATGATCCCAGCCCCACCCATATTCCCATCCTATCCCAATTCTCTTATTCCCCACCTGGCCTCAAACAACACCTTGGCCCTTTGTTCTATTTGGCCACAGTGGCACCAGTGCCTCAGGGCCACACTCCAATTATAATAAACTATATACCGGCATGGGGCTTGGCAGAGGATAACATACCTTTCACTCTCTTTATAATTAAAATTTGCATATACTAATTTTGGACCTTTTAAAATTATTAATAGTTCCATTGTTTTTTCATCTTTTAAGGTATAATTTGTGAAGATTTCTCAGTGCATGTGCGGGCACACACACACAGAGGTGCGTTAGGCAATGTAAGGTGATGGATGTGTTCATGCATTTGAGTGTGGTGATCACTTCCCAACGTATACATCTATCAAATTATCACATTGGATACATTTGATTTATCAGTTATAATCTCAGCAAAGCTGGAAACCTATTTCCTTTAATTTTGCAAAAATGTTAAATAAAGGTATAAGGGGGAAACGCATTCTTGCATTACAGATACATGATGTTCGTGATGTAGTCTTAAAGCCACTGCTGTTTTATTTTAATTGAATATTTAATGATTTGGTCCATGAATCCCTAAGGATGGTTGGGCTGTACATTGTTCTTCCCCCACTCCTTCAAGTGCATTTCAGACTCTCCTCCCTCTTTTCTCAAAAGGGTCTTCATGTGTGTCAAGTGTTCTCACTGGGTCCTGTTTCACAATTCTGGGAATAATATTATCTATACTGATATTGAAAAGTCGGATGTACTATTATTGAAAAGTCGGATGTACTGGCTAACTGAACATAATTAAAAAAAAAAAAGAAAGAAAACATCCCTCAGCAAGAGAATAGCCCATAATTCATAACTGTCCATATTGTCAGATGTATGTTTTGTATAAAGACTATTTTCTAACTTTTATTTTGTAGTCGTTTTGGATTTAACCCACCGAGCCACCCAGACGTCTGGTGTAGTCGTTTTGCATTTAGAGTTCCAAACCTGTCACTCAGTTTTCTCCAGTGTTAACATCTTACGTAACTAGATTATACTTATCAAAACTCTGAAATTAACATGCATATAACAAAATTAACCTTAAACAGAAGAAAGAAAAAAAGAAAGGAGAGAAAAGGAAAGAAAAGAAAGGAAAATAAAAGAAAAATAAAGTAAGGAAAAGAGAAATGAAAAGAGAATGAAGTTGCTTCTTCTAACTTAACTAAAAGACTGTAGGGGAGGGTAGGTGAACCATGAGAGACTATGGACTCTGAAAAATAATCTGAGGGTTTTGAAGGGGCAGGGGTTACGAGGTTGGGGTACCAGGTGATGGGTATTATCGAGGGCACAGATTGCATGGAGCACAGGGGATGGTGCAAAAATAATGAATATTGTTGTGCTGAAAATAAATAAAAAATAAATAAATAAATAAAAGACTGTATTTAAACCTTCTGATTGCCCCCATCTGGTGATAGCTTGATAATGCGATTTATTTAACCTTACTGCCACTGGGTTGGGTTTCTTTGCACATTAAAATGAGCAGTTATAATCATTTTACTGTTGAATTAAGGTTTCTATGCTCCATGCCTTTTAATGTGGTTGATTATCATGAAGCTGGGATATATCTTAGCAGCACTGAGGTATATTCCATGTGTGGTATCTTCTCTTACAGCACCTAGCATGGGGATAAGATGAACCTCACAGGATGAAAGCTGTCCTAGAAGCTGTTTCCACAACTCTTCTGCCTGGGTTCCAAACTGCCATGAGATACACGTGCCCTGGACTGTTCCCTCTGAAGAGTACTGACCTTGTTCTCACCTGTCGGACAAAACACAAGCCAGGGAAGGGAAGTCGGGGAATCCCTCAGCCTATGTTCACGGACTGTGGCAAGGATGTATGCTCATTGTAAAGCTCACCACAAATCTGATCGCAGGATCTGACCACAGATCTGATCACAGGTGCATCACAGGATAAACCTCCAGGTGCCACCATGGGATCTTGCCTTGGTGCTGGCCCCAGCCCCGAGGTTCAAGCCAAGTACCCTATTGCGAAATCAATGCCAAGCTCACATCCTGCCATATATAATAGAGCCCGGAATCCTAATTCTGTATCCTGTCACCATTAATGAGGTCTGCATAGAACTCCATCCTGTGTTGGCGTAGTCAGACTCCCAGGAAAACCCTCAGGGCTCTGTTCTGGGAGGTTACACAAAGTCTTCAGTCTGTCCTCATGACAAACAGACCAAGTGCCCAGAGGATCCCTGGTCAGAGACTGGGCATTGACCTCCACCCACCCCACCAGAGAATTCATCTGCTGACTGTCCAGGCCTTTAAGTCTTTTACAAAAAATCTTTAAAATCTTAAAAAAAAAAAAAGACAAATGGTTTTCCAGAATGTTTTCCTACTCCATCAATTTTGTAGCCAATAATATATATTTCATTTACATTTAAAGAAAAGGACAAGAGGTTAATTTCTTTTTTTTTAAATATGATATCCAGGATCTATAAAGCACTCCTGAAACTCAACACACACAGAACAGACAATCATATAAAAAAAATAGGCAGAAGATATGAACAGACACTTCTCCAATGAAGACATACAAATGGCTATCAGACACAAGAAAAAGTGTTCATCATCACTAGCCATCAGAGAGATTCAAATTAAAACCACATTGAGATTCCACCTTACACCAGTTAGAATGGCCAAAATTAGCAAGACAGGAAACAACATGTGTTGAAGAGGATGTGGAGAAAGGGGAACCCTCTTCCACTGTTGGTGGGAATGCAAGTTGGTGCAGCCACTTTGGAAAACAGTGTGGAGATTCCTCAAGAAATTAAAAATAGAGCATCCCTATGAGCCTGCCATTGCACTCCTGGGTATTTACCCCAAAGATACAGATGTCCTGAAAAGAAGGGCCATCTGTACCCCAATGTTTATAGCAGCAATGTCCATGGTGGCCAAACTGTGGAAAGAACTAAGATGCCCTTCAACGGACGAATGGATAAGGAAGATGTGGTCCATATACACTATGCAGTATGATACCTCCATCAGAAAGGATGAATACCCAACTTTTGTAGCAACATGGATGGGACTGGAAGAGATGATGCTGAGTGAAGTAAGTCAAGCAGAGAGAGTCAGTTATCATATGGTTTCACTAATTTGTGGAGCATAACAAATAGCATGGAGGACATGGGGCGATGGAGAGGAGAAGGGAGTTGAGGGAAATTGGGAGGGGAGGTGAACCATGAGAGACTATGGATTCTGAAAAACAATCTGAGGGGTTTTGAAGGGGTGGGGGGTTGGAGGTTGGGGGAACCAGGTGGAGGGTATTAGAGAGGGCACGGATTGCATGGAGCACTGGGTGTGGTGCAAAAACAATGAATACTGTTATGCTGAAAAGAAATAAAAAAATTTTAAAAATTAAAAAAAAATAAAATAAAATATATTCAGTTAGTCAGCATATAGTACTTCGTAAGGTTTTTTGTCTTTTTGTTTTTTTTTAGATTTTATTTATTTATTTGACAGACAGAGATCACAAGCAGGCAGAAAGGCAGGCTGGGGGCGGGGGCGTGGCGGGGGAAGCAAACTCTCCGCTGAGCAGAGAGCCCGATGCAGGGCTCGATCCCAGGACCCTGGAATCATGACCTGAGCTGAAGGCAGAGGTTTTATCCCACTGAGCCACCCAGGTGTCTCTCAGTACTTCATAGGTTTTTGATGTGAGATTAGTCTCTTTAACGTGTGTGGATTACTCAGGATAACAAAATGATCGGCTATGCTAGAACATCCTTGTTTCAAAAAACGAAAGTTTCAGTTATCATATAATGCATCATTTTGTCTTCAAAAAATTCAAGCAAGAAATTTTTCTACATTCAGTTTCATCATTCCAAATATGACTCCCCGAGTTGGACAGAAATTAGGAGTGCCATGAGATTTCTTGTTCCCCTTAATGTTTCCTTGTCTAGTGTATGATATTAAATAAGATATTAATATTGTCTAACAGCTTCTATGAGCATCGTAAACTCAAAATATCTTTGTCATAATGGTTGATCTTTCATAGTGTCTTACAGAAGATATTAGGCATTGTGTATATATCAATCCCTTTGAGGAAACTTACAAAATTGATTATGGTTAATAATCAATACATTATAAATACAGAATAAGTACATTATAAAATGTCAGTGAGGTTAACTTTGTAAAACATAGGCATAAAACAAGAAAAATAAAATAAAAAATAAACAGTGACAAGATGACATATAAAATCAATAGTACATAAAGAACTCTTTTACTGTGTTTTTGTCAGAAGGCATAAGACACTAATGGGGCAGTGGGCAAGACACCGTTCAGGAACCTAGGGGAGAAGGGAGCAGCCTCCCATACAAAGAATGCATGGATGGGAGTTACAGAGGGTGTGGGGGAGTCCCACCGCATGGCTTCTGTTCTTCTCTCTTACTTTTAATGACTTTGTGTGCTCAACCAGTACCTCCGGCACTCCAACTACAGGGAGCTCCAGAGAGAGAAGGAAGCATTCCCAAACAGATGCTCTGCAGGGAGGAAGGAGCACTCATTTGTTCTTCTTAAGAAATTCCCTCTGTGAGCTTTGGGTATTACCTGGGTGAGAAAAGAACCATAACTTGGGACTAAGGTCGAATTTTGACCACCACTTGTCCAGACTGTCAAACATTTTTGCTTTACAAAATCACCTGCAGGGCAGTACATCCAAATGCTCATGTCTCAGAAAGACAACAAAATGTCCATTTCTTCAAGTAGAAGTCCAGCATACAGATATATTAAAACTCGATAACTAATCCCAATATGGGCCAAAGTGAAATGCAAGCTGCATGCCTTACACAGTGAGACATACAGGGTGTTCATGGGAATATTTTTAATATGCATTTTAATATGCAATTTATTATGTATTTAGGTACGAGAGCCAATAATGCCTGAGATTCTGAATGTCAAAGAACTGCTAGATCCTATCATTCTCCTCTGAGATAATTAATCTGTAAGGAAATAAAATAAATATCTAAAGCATCTTCAATGCTAGGAAATAAAACCCATGCACATGATGTCGTATAGGCAAATATTCTATTAAATGTCAAAAAAAGGATACACTGCCTTTCAATTGCATTAATGACAATCCTACTATCCCTGCCACCAAAATGACTCCAGGACGACTCCGCGTGAGGGCACCCTGCTGGTATTTCCAAATCCCATACCAGCGTGTCGAACATTGTGTGCTCAACCAGTAGTTTCCCTGCATTCCAACTGCAGAGATCTGCAGAGAGAGGGGGCAGCATTCCCCAAACAGGTGCTCTGTAGGGACGCAGGAGCACTCCGTGGCTCTTCCCAAGAAAGAAATCTCTCTACAGATCTGTGAGGTTTTTCCCTTGTTCCTCATCAGAGATTCTCCTGAGGGAGAGAGGAAACGGAGCCTGGGACTGGTGATATTTGGACCACCACCTACCCGAGTGTCAAATGTTCTTGCCTTGGGAAATCATCTGGAGGGCAGTAAATCCCAATGTCCAGGCTTCAGAAAGGGGGCAATAGTCTCCATTACCGCAAGGGTGATGCCAGAATATGAATACAGGAAAACTGACCGCCTGATCCCATGAGACACTAAAGTGGGACTGAGGCCTCATGCAGTGCATGTGGCACATGCACAGGGAGCAAGGGGAGCTATGTGCTCTAGGCATCCATTCATGCAGGAGAGCAGGGTGTGCCTGCGATCCTCAGTGTCTAAGAAGCCCTAGATCCTACCAACGTCCTCTTTCTTCTTAGGTAATCAAGCTTTGAGGAATTAAAAGCGTTACAGAAAGGATCTGAAATGCTAAGGGAAAAAAAAAAACATGCACACTAAGTCATAGCTGGGGAAAATTTATTAAGGGTACATCAGCTACACACAATTTTGGAATAACATTTGATCATGAAAAGAAGCAGACCAGGTCAAATATTCCCCAGGACAATTTCCACAAAAATCACATCACAGAGTCAAGAAAATCTCATCTCCCGAGAAAACACTGTGTCACTCTTTGCAGAGCACCCTTTGCAGGTGGGGCCTTCTCCCAGAAGCTCCCAATTCAGATATTTGTAAACCAAATACAGGTTTAGGTCCTAGGTTAAATTTACATTTGTATTTACCATTTATCAGCATCATTTCACTCAATTTCATAGAGAATGTCTTTAAGTAAAGCAAGCTTGACATCCCAGTGGGTAAGTACCTTTTGAAAGGTCACATCTATTTACATGATGAGTGTGTGTGTGTGTGTGTGTGTGTGTGTTCGGTTTGCATGTGCACACTCCCCAAAAGCAGGATACCCAACATGATGAAGACTCCTCCATTTCTATCCACTGCAGCTGAGGAAGTGCTGATTCCACACATCAGCCTAGGACTATGACTTGTCCTCCATTCAACAGACACCTCCTCGGGATCCCCTGGGCTGGAGGACAAGTCTCTGAGGCCATGCGCTGTCTCACTCTCTATCACTGTCTTCAGAGGACGAGGACACCTGCAGGTCCTCATGGAGGACACTCACAGGGACGTGACCAAAGAATCCCTGGGATTTCTGAATGACAGGAGGGCCCTGACCCGGAGGGGCTGACTTCTCAGCGGGATGGAGCAAGGGAGGTGTTAGGAACCTGGAGCTCCAGCAGGCTTTGTCCAATCTCGTGAAGACCATTCTCAGAGGCGTGCCAGGGGCGGGCTTGGAATGTGGACGTGGGGTTTCGATGCATGCCTGGACCGTTTCCAGGAAAGGTCGGGGGTGTGCAGGCTGCAGGTCGATGACTTGCACTGGGGCACGTGTCTTCCCGGTCAGTAGGCGTACCGCAGGGGGTCCACATGCACTTCTCTTTGCAGGAGGACACAGACTCTCCGAAGCCCCCAGATGGCTTTCCTGTATGCTCTTGTGGTGGTGCTGGAAGGGGCTCCAGCATGCTTTCTTTCGGGGGTTCAGGCCCGTCTCTAGAGAGATCTGGACACCTCTCTTGCCTGCTGTCTTGAGGTAGTTTTGTAAAGTCTGAAACATACCGTGGCTTGCGTTAGGACGTGCATTCTCCTCAGGAACCTTGGCTGGTGCCTGGACATGGTGCACGCCATCTACCTTGGACACAGCCTGGGGAACTTCAAGGGAGTCTCCTCGGGGCCTCTTTCCTGACAGATGGACAACCGGGCCACCCTCCTTGGCATAGGGTTGGTATGCCAGGGGTCTGTCAGGCGTCACCACTCTCCGTGCCTCATGTCGTGCACCAGGGGGGAAGACGCTCCCTGAAGGGCTTCTGAGGAGAGCAGCTGAGTGGTACCCGACTCTCATGTCAGCGGTTTGGGTCAGTGGCTCCCATGGGAGGGGAGGCTCCAGGACAGACGCTCTCTTGGTGGTATAGACGGGCATCGGTGTGTGTGGACGCTGTGGGAAAAGGAACACACGGAAATGCGCATTAGTTTTTCCTCACCGCCAAGAAAACATTGCCACGAAGGAAAACCAAGAAACTCACAAAACCCCAAGACCTTAGTATGTTCAGTTCAGCAGTGGATGACAGGAAAGGTTCTGTGTACACAGGAGGTGGGATCACAGCTCAGGGGTGGTCAGGAATAAATACTCGACAGGATCTCCTGGACACCCTTTTTCTATCGGGGACGAACCGAGAACGCTTCTGCAAAAACATCTACGGTTCCTCCAGCGGACCATCTACTGGGCTCCGGAGAGCACAGGAATCCTGCCGCTGTGGAGCCACTGCAGAGGCTACTGAGATTTGATGGACGATGTGGGAGAATGTGTCGCAAAGCAAAGTTCCCTGCTCTTCCATCGAGGGTTCTATGTGTGAGAAGAGTGTCCAGCAGTGCTTTCCCTCCCACACACCCACTGTGCACACACATCCCTGGAATAAGGCACCATGTTGGACAGCAAGGGAAATGGGGGAGGAGGATGCCCCCCTGAGCTCACACGGCTCAGAACGGAAGTGGGGTGGGTGTCCCCTTACCAGGGGACATATGGGAACCTGGCTACGGTCCTCACCCAGGAAGGCAACGAAGCCCATCAGGGTCCCCAGACAGAACAGGAGCCAGGAAGCAGGGGACACTCACCCTCACGTAGCTGCAGGATTCTGTGCAATCCTTCCAGGTTTGCTTCTGCCCGCCTTGGGGTCGCCTGGGGAATCTCTGCAGCAGGGCCTCCCTCTGGCGGGCTGGCCTGCACAACAAAGCGTGGGAAGTGGAAGAAACTCAGTTTCATGTCTTCAAACTGGGACACAAGCCTGAGGCCTCAGACAGCAGCGTCCTTTCCCTCCCCTGCCATTCTTCCCCCTACTCCCGAAAGCCCTCCAGGGAGCCCTCCAGGTTTGCCTAGGAGCTACTAGCATTTGGGGGCTCTGGCAAGTCTGCTTGGCATTAGCCAGGTTCCCATATGTCCCCTGGGAAGGGGACACCCACCCCACCACTCACACACTCTCGCCGATTCAGCAAGGGCAGCTCAGTAGCCTAAGTGTGGACCCTGGAGGATGGACAGCTCCTTTGTCGGCCTCCCCAGCCCTGTCTGTGCGTGAGGACAGGAGCAGCGACACAGTGTCCTTCGACGTCAGCCCTGGGATTGGGGACAGGAGCACGCCACGTTCCTCACCTTGGTCCCTCTCCCTTCTGCCTCTCAGCCTGCTTCAAGGGCCCGGGGTTCTGCTGGTCCTGCTGACTGCGTGGTTCTATGTTCTCCTTCAGCTTCCTGGAGCCCAAGGCCTGGAGGTCGAGGGCCCTGCCCCAGTGCTTCATGGGGCACCTGCTGCTGGATGCCTTGTGCCCAAAAGATCCACAGTCCCTGCACTTCACCTGGGGACGAAGAAAGAAGGATCAGTGGTTTTGGACAGGGGGCATCACCTCGGCTTGTGAGGTGCCAGCCTTCCGAAGACCGTGGGATGCTTCCCCAGCCTCTCCAGGAGGGCCATGGAGGAGGGATTGCAAGAGTCAGGCTGAACTGAAGGAGCCCTCAGGAGAGACGTGGACAAACACCAGCCTGGACCGGAGCCCGTACACTCCTGAGGTAGACCCTCGCTGTGTCTGAATGCTCCACTATGTCTGGTGACGAGACTCCAGGGCAGGTGGTCCTGGCCCAGGAAAGGACAACTGAGTTATGGACACAGAACTCTCCATGTGCCAAGCCTGTCTCCACAGTCAGGGCAGACCCCCTCCTCACAGCACATGCCGGCCTCTGCTTACCCTGGGATCCTCCTCCTCTGGCCCAGGAGCCCTGGGTGCTAAGGATGCCCTCGGTGGCCTCTTCCCTTTCTGGGCTTTCAAGGGTCTGTAGGGCTCAAGCTGGGTCTGTCTGCCCGCCATCTGTCCTACTTCCTTAAGGGACATGGCAGTTGGCCGGCCTGCCTCGGGGATGGGTGTCTGGAATTCCTGAGTCAAAAAAAAAAAAAAGGACAGTCGTATTCACAGATGCAAGCCTCTTTCCTGTCCCTTCTTCTCCAAGTAGGTATGAGGGGGCCTCAGGACCACCAGATCAAACACAGTTGTCACCCTGTGACCTCTCCTCCCTTCCTGTCCTCCACACTCTCCTGCCTATCCACCCCCAGGATGGTGCCCTTAGAAAGCGCAGGTGAAGTTGCCTTGAATGACTTACCAGAGAGGTGCTTGTGAATTCTCTCACAATGCACTCTGGAAGCAAAACCAGGGACAGGACTGCCCCTGATTTACACAAGAATCAACGCTATGACAATACTCCATGGGACACTCAGAGTTCAAAATGGAAAAGCAGGTATCCTTTCCTCTCCAAACTCTCCATTTCCCCACTGACACCGGAGGAAGCCATTTTAGACTATAAGATCCCTTGGAAAAACATCACTTCTCTTGATGGAATGAGGGAAGTGGCCCATCTAAGGGTCTCAACTCTTTGATATCATGTTTTCTTTTCAGTGCCCCATTCTTAACTCTCTTCTAATCCTTGGGAAATGACTAGCTTTTAACTTCATGTGAACCTGGGACTTCTTTTTCATTTTTAATATTTTTTTTATTAAGACAGACAGAGAGAGAAAGCTCGAGGTAGGGTAAGGGCAGAAGGACAAGCAGACTACCTGCTGAGCAGGGAGCCAAATGAGGGGCTCCATTATAGGACCCTGGAATCATGACCTGAGACAAAGTCAGACAACCAACTCAGCCAGCCAGGTGCCCTGAACCTGTGACTTCTTTAGGCTCCCAGTCCCACAGAGAAACGGACCAAGATTCTGTCACAACACCTCCATGAGCCCACTCCAATCAGACTATTGGGGTCAGTTCCTTTGGAAGTGGAACCTCAGGGAGTCAAGAGCATTGGCAGTCATGCCTTTGATTAGTCTCTCTTCTCAGAATATGGTTTCATATTCTGAATATTCCAGAATATGGAACCAGTCTTTAGCGCATTGAGAAAAGGCACATCACCCCATAATTTCCTCACTGTCCTATTTCTCTAGCTCCTAAGATAAGGATGCAGCTGTCCAAAAACCCACCAGAAATGCAATGGTGCTCCTCCTGTCTCTCATTAGAGGCTCAGGAAGGTACTAGACAGACTCCACTGGAGGAGACTGCATGTCTAACATGCCAAAGGAATGGTCAGAAAGGGCCACTTCCTTCCCTCCCTGACTTTCTTATAACCCCGAGGTCGTCTTTCTTGTTAATAGGGCAGACCCAATCAACAATGCCTTCTTGCGGAGCATTTTCAGGCATGGTAATATCATGTCACACACATATCATCTTTTCAGAATACTTCTTTTCTCTAAGAAAATTACACACTGGAGGCTACGACTGCTTCATTTTGTTTTGTTTTGTTTTGTTTTGAATGAGAGAGAGAGAGAGAGCAGAGGGAGAGGGAGAGATAGAATCTCTGAGCCTGAGCCTGGAGCCCAGTGTGGGGCCAGATCCCTGAACCCCGAGATCAAGAAGTGATCTGAAATGAAGTGTCAGACACTTAAGAAAATGAGCCACGTAGGTGCCCCTGTCCTAGGGATTCTTTAAAGAGAATGGAGGATAGAAGGCTGGATTCCTATCACCTGGGCCTTCCTGACTGGAATGCAAGAGAGCATCTTTCTTCCAAAACAGGCCAACAAGTACCACCAACACTAGCCCAAGGGGCCTCCATTTCCAATCCTTTTGGCCCTCTGGGAAGTTTCCCACTCCAAGTGTTGGGGCCCCCTTGGTCTAAGAGACTCCATATTGGTTGAGCGGCCATTTTGTTGTTTACCAAAAAAAAATTAGTGACTCAGAGTTCCCGGAACATCAAAAAGGGGCACTCAACTGAAACTCAACCTCCCTAACTAACAAAGAATGTAAACCCTGCCCTTTGGTCACCAAACTTGAGCGCCAGTTCTGACCAGAATGCTAGACCCGTTCAAAGAGCTGCTATAGGGTAAATTGTAATTCAATTGGCCACCTGTGTGTGGCCTAACCTGACTACGCAACTTTCTGTGTGTGTTAGGATCTCCTTGGCCACCTGTGCTCTATAAAAGTTAGTCTGTGAAGCTGGGAAGAGGTCGCTGTCTCCATAAGAGACGGCCCTGACCGGTCGGTTTAATTCTTGATACTTGGTGCAAAATAAAATTCTGCTTAACCTTCACTTTGTATCAGTCTTGCTCCTTTGATCATGGATCCCATCTCTAAGATTGGTGTGTCTTGCACAGAGAATGGATTTTGAATGGACCTTTAAAGGCCATGGTTCAGTCCCAGCCTGGCAACTTTCAGTCTTACCAGAGCTTCCTCCAGCCTCCTCCTGGCCACACCCAGTCTCATGGGACCCCTGCCACTGCCCCACCTGTATGCTCTTCTTCATCCTTACCCTGCCCCACCCAGACTCCCATGCCTTCCATTTCCTCTCATGCTCCAACTGGCCTCAACTCATATCTAGTAGCACCAGCCACTGCCCCAATGAACACACAAGAATCCATGCTATGGCAATACAACATGGGGTACACAGAGTTGAAAATGGGAAAGAACCTATGCTTTCCTCTCAAAATCTGTATTTCGCATTTGACGCACCAGGAAGCCATTTTCAACTACAAAGTCATTTTACAAAGCCTACTTTCTCCTCTACTAGATTGGAAGCTGCCCATCTGGGTTTCTGTAATCTCTTCTTGAGAGACACAGCGAGAGAGGGAACACAAGCAGAGAGAGAGGGAGAAGAAGACAGCCTGATGCAAGGCTCGATCCCAGAGCCCTGGGATCATGACCTGAGCCGAGGGCAGAGGCTTAACAACTGAGCCCCCAGGCACCCCTGTAACCTCTTTTTTAATATTCTCTTCTCAGAGTCCCTTTCTTAACTATCTTCTAATCCATTGGAAATGAGGATCTTTCCACATCTTGGGAACAAGTTCCTTCTTTAGGCTTTCAGTGCCCACAGCCAAATGGAACAGGATTTTGTCCCAGCACTTCCACGATCCCGCACCCCTCAGACTGTGGGGCAAATTTCCCTTAGAATTACAACCTCAGGGAATCACGAGGACTGCTTTTGACCAGTCTCTCCTCTCAGAAAATGCTTTCCAATGAAAGTGCGCTTAACCCAATGAAGTAAGCTACATCCCTCCATAATTTCCTCCCTGTCTCATTTCTCTGACAGCTGAACTGAGGACCCAGTTGTCCCAAAACCCACCTGAAATGCAGCGGTGCTCCTCCTGTCTCCCAGTAGAGGCTTAAAAGGTTGCAGAGGGACTCTGCTGGAGGAGCCTCTGTGTCCAGCGTGCCCGAGGAATGGTCAGAAATGGCCACTTCCCTCCCCTCCCTGACTTTTCTACTGGCCCAACATCACGTGACCTTTCAGGCACTTGACACCCACCAATCCAATCCTCTTTCCTGTCAGTAGGCGGGACCCAGTGAAGTATCCCTTCTTGTCCAGCATTTTCATGCATTATAGTCCATATGTATGTGTGGATATGCTTTTCAGAATACATACATTTTGTACAAATAACAAAGCTTTGAATGTCTGCCTGTTTCTTTTTTTCTCTCTTAGGGCCGATTTAATATTACAACCTGTTTAACTATTAGGGCCTGCTTAGCCAGAGCGACTCCATATTGCCTAGGTAGCCATATTGTTGTTTACATCCACGGACTTCATTCGGGGAATAAACAGCCCAGCAGTTCCTGATATGGGTTCCGTATTGATTCTGGCAATCGATTCTGGGAATAAACCCCTAACAATAGAAGCCACATACCTTGAGGTCTGCGGTTATGCCCTCTACAACTAGCTTGTAAGATCAGGGCGGGGTCGCTCTCTTCCGAGGCAGCCCTGACCAGTCAATCTGATTTCTGATGCCAGGTGTAAAAATAAAGCTTTGCTTAACCTTCGCTTTGTATCAGTCTCATTCCTTTGATCAGGGACCCCATCTTTTTCTATTCTTTTCTTTTCTTTTCTTTTTTATAGAGCCAGAGAGAGAGAGAAAAAGAGAGAGAGAGAAAGAATGAAAGCACGGGTTGGGGGAGGAGGGACAGAGGCAGAGAGAAAATCTTAGATAGGCTCCAGGTCCAGTGCAGCTCCAGATCAGGGCCTGATCATGTCCTGAGCTGAAATCAAGAGTCCAGTACCCATGGATACCTATTCCTCTCCTCAGCTAGAATTTCCTGTTCGGATCCTATGAGGCATCTTTTCTCCTGGCATCAAGTACATTAACGCTGTTGTGGACCCATCAGTGTCCTCCATGTCCAAGCGCCTCACTTTCCCAACTGAAACTCTGGATCCAGGACATATTTCCAGGGTCCCTTCACTGTACCTGTTGCCCTCCCAGTTCTCCTTTCTGTCCTTGGGATTTTGCCTGTGCTTGGATATTCAGAGCAATGCCATCCTTTGCTCCATGTCTTTCTGGAACTGGCTTCTTTGGACTTTTGTGTTGGGACCTAATTCGTGGGTGCTGACCAGTCCCCATGTGGACCCGTGTAGCTCTAAGTCTTTTTATCTCCTCCTTTTTGATTCTTTTTTTAATTTTTAAATTTTTTTTTATAAATATATAGTGTATTATTAGCCCCAGGGGTACAGGTCTGTGAATCGCCAGGTTTACACACTTCACAGCACTCACCATAGCACATACCCTCCCCAATGTCCATAACCCCACCACCCTCTCCCGACCCCCCTCCCCCCAGGAACCCTCAGTTTGTTTTGTGAGATTAAAAGTCTCTCATGGTTTGCTTCCCTCCCAATCCCATCTCGTTTCATTTATTCTCTTCCTACCCTCCAAACCCCCCACATAGCATCTCCACTTCCTCATATCAGGGAGATCATATGATAGTTGTCTTTCTCCGATTGACTTATTTCGCTAAGCACAATACCCTGTAGTTCCAACCATATCGTCGCAAATGGCAAGATGTTATTTCTATTGATGACTGCATAGTATTCCATTGTATAAATATACCACCTCTTCTTTCTCCATTCATCTGTTGATGGACATCTAGGTTCTTTCCATAGTTTGGCTATTGTGGACATTGCTGCTATAAACATTTGGGTGCATGTGCCCCTTCGGATCACTGTGTTTGTATCTTTAGGGTAAATACCCAGTAGTGCAATTGCTGGGTCATAGGGTAGCTCTATTTTCAACTTTTTGAGGAATCTCCATGCTGTTTTCCTGAGTGGTTGCACCAGCTCGCATTCCCACCAACAGTGTAGGAGGGTTCCCCTTTCTCCGAACCCTCACCAGCATCTGTCATTTCCTGACTGGTTAAAATTAGCCATTCTGAGTGGTGTGATTTGGTATCTCATCGTGGTTTCAAGTTGTACTTCCCTGATGCCGAGTGATGTGGAGCACTTTTTCATGTGTCTGTTGGCCACCTGGATGGCTTCTTTGCAGAAATGTCTATTCATGTCCTCCCCATTTCTTTTTTTTTTGTTTAAGATTTTATTTACTTATTTGACAGACAAGTAGGCAGAGAGGCAGGCAGAGGCAGAGAGAGGAGAAAGCAGGCTCCCCTCTGAGCAGAGATCCCGATGCAGGGCTGGATCCCAGGACCCTGGGATCATGACCTGAGCTGAAGGCAGAGGCTTTAACTCACTGAGCCACCCAGGTGCCCTCTCTACCCATTTCTTGATTGGATTATTTGTTCTTTGGGTGTTGAGTTTGCTAAGTTCTTTATAGATTTTGGACACTAGTCCTTTATCTCATATGTCGTTTGCAAATATCTTCTCCCATTCTGTCAGTTGTCTTTTGATTTTGTTCACTGTTTCCTTTGCTGTGCAAAAGCTTTTGATCTTGATGAAATCCCAATAGTTTATTTTTGCCCTTGCTTCCCTTGCCTTTGGTGATGTTCCTAGGAAGATGGTGCTGGTGAATAATCCTTTTAATGGACTGTTGGATCCTATTGGCTAGTATTTTGGTGAGAATTTCACATCTGTGTTCATCAGGGATATTGGTTTGTAATTCTCTTTTTTGATGGGATCCTTGTCTTGTTTGGGGATCAAAGTGATGCTGGCCTCATAAAATGAGTTTGGAAGTCTTCCTTCCATTCCTATTTTTTGGAACAGTTTCAGGAGAATAGGAATTAATTCTTCTTTAAATGTTTGGTAGAATTTCCCTGGGAAAATTTGGGCCTGGGCTTTTGTTTGTTTGGAGATTACTGAGGAGATTATTTTAATCTCCTTACTGGTCATGGGCCTGTTCAGATTTTGTATTTCTTCCTGGTTCATGTGTGGTAGTTTCTATGTCTCTAGGAATGCATCCATTTCTTCCAGATTGTCAACTTTGTTGGCGTAGAGTTGCTCATAATATGTTCTTAGAATTGTTTGTATTTTTTTGGTGTTGGTTGTGATCTCTCCCCTTTCATTCATGATTTTATTTATTTGGGTTTTTTTCTCTTTTCTTCTTGATTAGTCTCCTTCAAACCTCCACCTGGCCTCACCCATTCTCATGGGGGCCTTGCCATAGCCCCAGCCCATGACCATCAGCATGATCCCAGCCCCACCCATATTCCCATCCTATCCCAATTCTCTTATTCCCCACCTGGCCTCAAACAACACCTTGGCCCTTTGTTCTATTTGGCCACAGTGGCACCAGTGCCTCAGGGCCACACTCCAATTATAATAAACTATATACTAGCATGGGGCTTGGCAGAGGATAACATAACTTTCACTCTCTTTATAATTAAAATTTGCATATACTAATTTTGGACCTTTTAAAATTATTAATATTTCCATTGATTTTTCATCTTTTAAGGTATAATTTGTGAAGATTTCTCAGTGCATGTGCGGGCACACACACACAGAGGTGCTTTAGGCGATGTAAGGTGATGGATGTGTTCATGCATTTGAGTGTGGTGATCACTTCCCAACGTATACATCTATCAAATTATCACATTGGATACATTTGATTTATCAGTTATAATCTCAGCAAAGCTGGAAACCTATTTCCTTTAATTTTGCAAAAATGTTAAATAAAGGTATAAGGGGGAAACGCATTCTTGCATTACAGATACATGATGTTCGTGATGTAGTCTTAAATCCACTGCTGTTTTATTTTAATTGAATATTTAATGATTTGGTCCATGAATCCCTAAGGATGGTTGGGCTGTACATTGTTCTTCCCCCACTCCTTCAAGTGCATTTCAGACTCTCCTCCCTCTTTTCTCAAAGGGTCTTCATGTGAGTCAAGTGTTCTCACTGGGTCCTGTTTCACAATTCTGGGAATAATATCATCTATACTGATATTGAAAAGTCGGATGTACTGATATTGAAAAGTCGGATGTACTGGCTAACTGAACATAATTAAAAAAAAAAAAAGAAAACATCCCTCAGCAAGAGAATAGCCCATAATTCATAACTGTCCATATTGTCAGATGTATGTTTTGTATAAAGACTATTTTCTAACTTTTATTTTGTAGTCGTTTTGGATTTAACCCACCGAGCCACCCAGACGTCTGGTGTAGTCGTTTTGCATTTAGAGTTCCAAACCTGTCACTCAGTTTTCTCCAGTGTTAACATCTTACGTAACTAGATTATACTTATCAAAACTTTGAAATTAACATGCATATAATAAAATTAAACTTAAACAGAAGAAAGAAAACAAGAAAGGAGAGAAAAGGAAAGAAAAGAAAGGAAAATAAAAGAAAAATAAAGTAAGGAAAAGAGAAATGAAAAGAGAATGAAGTTGCTTCTTCTAACTTACTAAAAGACTGTAGGGGAGGGTAGGTGAACCATGAGAGACTATGGACTCTGAAAAATAATCTGAGGGTTTTGAAGGGGCAGGGGGTAAGAGGTTGGGGTACCAGGTGGTGGGTATTATCGAGGGCACAGATTGCATGGAGCACAGGGGGTGGGGCAAAAATAATGAATATTGTTGTGCTGAAAATAAATAAAAAATAAATAAATTTTAAAAATAAGACTGTATTTAAACCTTCTGATTGCCCCCATCTGGTGATAGCTTGATAATGCGATTTATTTAACCTTACTGCCACTGGGTTGGGTTTCTTTGCAAATTAAAATGAGCAGTTATAATCATTTTACTGTTGAATTAAAGTTTCTATGCTCCATGCCTTTTAATGTGGTTGATTACCATGAAGCTGGGATATATCTTAGCAGCACTGAGGTATATGCCATGTGTGGTATCTTTTCTTACAGCACGTAGCATGGGGATAAGATGAACCTCACAGGATGAAAGCTGTCCTAGAAGCTGTTTCCACAACTCTTCTGCCTGGGTTCCAAACTGCCATGAGATACACTTGCCCTGGACTGTTCCCTCTGAAGAGTACTGACCTTGTTCTCACCTGTCGGACAAAACACAAGCCAGGGAAGGGAAGTCGGGGAATCCCTCAGCCTATGTTCACGGACTGTGGCAAGGATGTATGCTCATTGTAAAGCTCACCACAAATCTGATCGCAGGATCTGACCACAGATCTGATCACAGGTGCATCACAGGATAAACCTCCAGGTGCCACCATGGGATCTTGCCTTGGTGCTGGCCCCAGCCCCGAGGTTCAAGCCAAGTACCCTATTGCGAAATCAATGCCAAGCTCACATCCTGCCATATATAATAGAGCCCGGAATCCTAATTCTGTATCCTGTCACCAGAAATGAGGTCTGCATAGAACTCCATCCTGGGTTGGCTTAGTCAGACTCCCAGGAAAACCCTCAGGGCTCTGTTCTGGGAGGTTACACAAAGTCTTCAGTCTGTCCTCATGACAAACAGACCAAGTGCCCAGAGGATCCCTGGTCAGAGACTGGGCATTGACCTCCACCCACCCCACCAGAGAATTCATCTGCTGACTGTCCAGGCCTTTAAATCATTTTTAAAAAATCTTTAAAATCTTAAAAAAAAAAAAAGACAAATGGTTTTCCAGAATGTTTTCCTACTCCATCAATTTTGTAGCCAATAATATATATTTCATTTACATTTAAAGAAAAGGAAAAGAGGTTAATTTCTTTTTTTTTAATATGATATCCAGGATCTATAAAGAACTCCTGAAACTCAACACACACAGAACAGACAATCATATAAAAACATGGGCAGAAGATATGATCAGACACTTCTCCAATGAAGACATACAAATGGCTATCAGACACAAGAAAAAATATTCATCATCACTAGCCATCAGGGAGATTCAAATTAAAACCACATTGAGATTCCACCTTACCCCAGTTAGAATGGCCAAAATTAGCAAGACAGGAAACAACATGTGTTGAAGAGGATGTGGAGAAAGGGGAACCCTCTTCCACTATTGGTGGGAATGCAAGTTGGTGCAGCCACTTTGGAAAACAGTGTGGAGATTCCTCAAGAAATTAAAAATAGAGCATCCCTATGAGCCTGCCATTGCACTCCTGGGTATTTACCCCAAAGATACAGATGTCGTGAAAAGAAGGGCCATCTGTACCCCAATGCTTATAGCAGCAATGGCCACGATCATCAAACTGTGGAAAGAACTAAGATGCCCTTCAACGGACGAATGGATAAGGAAGATGTGGTCCATATACACTATGGAGTATGATGCCTCCATCAGAAAGGATGAATACCCAACTTTTGTAGCAACATGGATGGGACTGGAAGAGATGATGCTGAGTGAAATAAGTCAAGCAGAGAGAATCAGTTATCATATGGTTTCACTTATTTGTGGAGCATAACAAATAGCATGGAGGACGTAGGGAGATGGAGAGGAGAAGGGAGTTGAGGGAAATTGGGAGGGAAGGTGAACCATGAGAGACTATGCTGTACTCATCAGATTTCAGGTGTTGGCCAGCTTCTAGGACAGCTTTCATCCTGTGAGGTTCATCTTATCCCCATGCTAGGTGCTGTAAGAGAAGACACCACACACGTGGTAAGATACACCTTAGTGCTGCTAAGATATATCCCAGCTTCATGGTAATCAACCACATTAAAAGGCATGGAGCATAGAAACTTTAATTCAACAGTAAAATGATTATAACTGCTCATTTTAATGTGCAAAGAAACCCAACCCAGTGGTAGTAAGGTTAAATAAATCGCATTATCAAGCTATCACCAGATGGGGGCAATCAGAACGTTTAAATACAGTCTTTTTTTTTTAAATTTATTTTTATTTATATTCAGCATAACAATATTCATTATTTTTGCCCCACACCCAGTGCTCCATGCAATCTGTGCCCTCGATAATACCCACCACCTGGTACCCCAACCTCTTACCCCCTGCCCCTACAAAACCCTCAGATTATTTTTCAGAGTCCATAGTCTCTCATGGTTCACCTACCCTCCCCTACAGTCTTTTAGTTAAGTTAGAAGAAGCTACTTCATTCTCTTTTCTGGGAGTGGACAGAGCTAATGCTGTCCTCAGATATTTTTATGGTTAGTGTGTGAGATGCACACTTTGTGAAAGGCATCTTTGTGAAATAATAGATATTGATGCATGATGGCATTTCCCTTTTGGAGTCATCTAAGTAAATCACTTCCATGTGGTCCTTCTAGCATCTTTTGGCTCAGACTCCAGTGATCATACACAAGCAAAGAACTGAAGGAAAAGTGGTTCCTGAAGGGTACACATAAAGGCAGGAAGCTCATGGACAGAATGGAATTTTAAGAAATTCCTCACACCATAAGGGCACAGGAGTGAAGACACTCAGGCTAAGAAAGAGGAGAGAAAGAGCAGTGGATGAGGAAAAGACTCACCCTCAGAGAGGAACCAGATTCTGCTAGTTCCTTCCAATGTTGCTGCTCTCTCACTTGGAGTGTCCCAGATCGTGTCCAGATGACAGCCTCGCTGTGCTGTTCTTCTTGACGGCATAAAAGTAAAGAAAACCAACCAAAAACATGTTGATCTCAGGGTTGTGGGGTGGGGCCCTGTGTTTGACCCTCACTCACCATGGGGTCTGCTTGAGATCCTCTCCCTGTTCCCCTGTCCTTCTCCCCCACTCCCATGTGTGCGCTCTCTCTCTCAAATACATAAATAAGTCTTAAAACTTGTTCACTGAAAGACACCAGTGTTCCCACATCTACATGGATTACAATTCTTGGAGCCCAGTGTTATTGTGTTTTAGGTTGTGTGGAGTATTCAAGTCCTATGGACTTTGTTTGTGTCATACGAGTTCATCCTCCAACTCCAGGTCAGGAGATTGTCACATAAGGTGATCGTAGCAAAGTATTCTGGACCAGGATGCTAAGCAATTCCCCATGGGAGAAGGGTCCTTGCCAGCCATCTTTCCTGTCTCAATCTGATGGGAACCTAATTTAATCAACATGATCCAATCAAGCTGGATGCAGTTATCTCCTGAAAAATAAGCGTTTAATTGCCTTTTACCATTTCCAACCAACCACCAAATGTTCATGTACATATGTGTTGACTTTTCACAGTATGTATTTTGCGCATCTAAAGTCTCTGCACGTTAATCAATTATTGTTTTCATTCTGCTCATTACCTTGCAACAACAATAACTTCCTGAAGTCTGTCTGCTGCCATGTGTAGCTGTAGTCATCCATTTCACGGTCATTTGTCATTTCTTTGTGCAGATGTACTAGGGTTGCGTGTTGCATTTCATATATTTCCACACACATATGTACCTAGCCTCCACCCATGCAAATGTGTGGGCATACATTCTCTCAATATAAAAAGAAAATAAGCAATGGGATGATGGGGCCATGACAGACAAGCATGGTCACACCAAGTCCAGGCTCTCGGCACTTTTTCCACCATCATCCGTGACTGCTCACACTTCAGTCTTCGAGGTGCTCCCATGTCTCCCCAAGGCTGATGGAGCAGAGGGTTCAACCAGACACAGTAATAAACCCAAACCTCTCCAATGATATCCTCATAACAAGCTAGGTTTAAGGCTCAGTATCCTCCCGTTCAAGCTGAATGCCATATCCCATGAATACACCCAGATATGGTCTCTCCACATGTGCAGAACACACACACCTACACCACACAGCATACTTTCTGTACAGGAATAGTTCAAGGTAGGTGACTGAGTAAATGAGTGTGTGTAAGTGTGTGTGGGGGGGAAGGGGCCATGTGTTTCCAAGTTAGTATTGAGACTTCTGGACTTCTTCCCTACACCTCCGCCCCTTCCTGCTCTTCTTCTTAGAAGCCCTAGCTCTCCCTGCCAGACAAGGGACTTTGCCCATGTCCCCTGCCCCCTGATGAGCGATGTTCTTAGCTAAAGTATAGAGTGGGTTGATGTTTTGTTCAGGATCATTCTTTATCATCTCGTATTTGGACTGGTGAATTATGACTGCGTGCTCGGGAAGAGCAAATTCTACTTTCCTGACATTGAATTCAGCCTTAGGTCGGCTGCGCTCTTGGAGGACTCTCCACTGGTCTAATGTGATTTGTGGCACTGGTGTCTCTTCCACATGATCCTCTAATTCAGGAGCTTTGATGCTGGAGTCTGCTTCCGGCTCCCTTTGGAACCCAACCAAGCCTGTGGGGTCAGCCTCAGGGGACGTGGCTCCCTCCCCTAGTGACTCCCTCACAAGTTCTCTTTCCAGGTCAGTCTTCCGGATGTAAAAGAGGACATAGGCATGTTGGCTCAGTGCACAAGTCACATCACAGGCGGTGACCTTAGCATCGTCCATTTTATACCACTGGCCATTTCCAGTTTTTATGAAACAGAAGTAATGTCCACTGTGACAACTCCACCCAGCATGAACCAGCACGGCATAGAGGACGTAAACCAGCGGTCCTGCCCTCTGCTCACACAGGTAGGGTTGCAAGTCAAGGCACTCAGGATACGGTACTTCCTTAGCCATTTTGGTGCCTGTGAAATGTGAGAATCGTTTCAACACCAGGATAAGGACCTTCGAGGGAGTGTGCAAAGCCAATGTCTTGGAAGCAGGCACCTTCCCTAGACAAGTACTGCAATGATAGGCATTTTCACCCTCCAACTTTTCGGGTTTCACCAACTGCTCCAAAGCTTGGCTCACAGTCTGAGTGGCCACAATGTCCAGGCTAATGTCCAGGTAAGGGTCCAAAGTGCTTGAGATGCCTTGGCAGTGAAGACACTGGATTTGAGACCTCCAGTACCCCCCAAAGATTTGACGGATGAGGGTGGTGTCCTCAGAGTGACGGTCTGAAGACTTGTCCTCAGGCAAGCATGCTTGCTGCATTGCACCCAGAGTGAACATCAGAAATTCATGGGCGTCTTCCTGCTTGTGTGTGTGGAAGGCAGCGAACAGTGCTGGCAGGGGACGGATCACATCTCCAGGATGGCCAAGGGCCCGCGTCACATGAGTCTGCAGAGCACACAGCATGCAGAATGTCCGCTTCCCACAGGTTTTCTTGTGCTGCTGGGACAACACAGAGCTGGCAAGGGGCGGTGTGTATGTGAGACACTGCAGGACCGCGTTCACATAGCAGGTGTTCCCCAGGTTCTGAAGCCCAGCCCCGACCACAGAAGGTCCCTTCCAACTGACGAGTTTCTTTGTGGGAGCCAAACCATTAGTCAGGTAGCAGAGTCTGTGAGATGATGGTGATGGCTTCTCAGGCAGAAGGGGTCCCCCCTGGACTTCAGCACCACCTACATTTGACCGGCACGATTTGAGTTTTGGAAAGAACTTGAACTGAGAGTCTTCTTGGCGGTGGAGAGCAGCAGCTTCCATGTCCCCAGAAACAGTGTTCACGAGATTCCCCCGTGTGGAGCCTCTGGTGCAGAAGGATGCTTCTCTCACTGAGCCACTCTCCCAATGACAAGTATGGCCCTCTTCTCAGCTTTTTAAGTCTCTCTCCACCCACATGATTAGATTAGGCACAAGATTATCCAATCACTTGGCTGGAATAAGGGATTTAGGGTGTGGTCACTCTCCTTAGGCAGAGAGAAATGCATCAGGCCAGCCCACCTCTTTCCCCTCCCTCCCCCAAAGGACAGACACGCGTTTCAGCCCTTTCTCTACCTCCCTACCTTCCATCACAGCCTTCTGGGCAGATTTTCTTGAGAGTTTCCAAGTTCAGAGGAAACCCTTTATGAATACATACTTCGCTTTCCCAGTAATATCAAGTGGGCTGAGAAGTGTGAGACATTAGTTTTCTAAGATAGGGAGCATCATTTTCCCAAAGGAGCTCAGGGATTGCACAGGAAGACAGTCCTCCCCACCAGCCAGAATATATGTAGAATCATCCTGTTTTTAGAATGTTTACTGGTAGATGTTTTGCCTCTAAATTCCATCACACTCTCTAATATGATTCACGCATTCAGGGATCATGGAGACCTTTATAAATGTGTTAGTCTGTCTAGAGGTGGCCCAGAAAGTGTAATGATAGATCCTGTGGCTGGCTTCATGCTTCTTTGGAAAACGCGCTTTTTTTTCCCCCTTAAGCTCCATCCCTATATGAGTACCTATCAAATATCCAGTGCTCATTTTACGAACTATTATGCTTTACCTCTGGGAATTACATAAGGGATAAAGCCACAGGAAAATCAATAAATATAGCTCAGCCTGAAGGAATCTTGGTATTCAACCTTCTCTCTCTGGATTTACATAAGCATTCACACAGATACACACACTCTAACAGACATAGATACATTTGCACACACACATACACAGTTTGAAATGGATATTGTGAAAGCACCCAGAAGCATCCATTCAGTTCCCTACAAGACAGCGGTAAACACCTCCTGGATGACTTTCTGCTGTGTGGTCCACACCCACCTGAGGAAGTCCACACACCTGGCTTTGCAATCCACAGGGGAGGTCAGAAGAGGGAGTCCTGCATGGCGTTCTCCAATCAACAGGGGGCCACGCTGGTCAATAGAAGCTTTTCCTAGGCTCCCAATGAGACTTGACATTGTGCAGGTGCTCAGGCTGGCTGGTCTGCATTGCCATGCCTTGCAGCTGCAGCCCAGGCATTTCCTAGGGCCCTAAGGGGGACAATGAATAATCACAGAAGGTCCTGGGACCTAGGATACCCTCCCTGTGACTCTAATGTTAGTACTCCTGGACCCTGAGCTCTGAGCTAAGAGAGAATTTTGAGGTTGCTCAGGCAATCGGTAATATGTTTTCCAGGATTGTAGGATGGCAAGAGCCGTTCCAGGGCACCCAAGTGGCATTAGAAAGATTGTCCTAGGCGCCTGGGTGGCTCAGTGGGTTAAGCCGCTGCCTTCGGCTCAGGTCATGGTCTCAGGGTCCTGGGATCGAGTCCCACATCGGGCTCTCTGCTCAGCGGAGAGCCTCCTTCCCTCTCTCTCTCTCTGCCTGCCTCTCCATCTACTTGTGATTTCTCTCTGTCAAATAAATAAATAAAATCTTTAAAAAAAAAAAAAAAAAAAAAAAAAAAAAGAAAGATTGTCCTAGCTCTAGTGAGCCAAGGAGGCCTGCCTGCTTCTTCCAGCTGTACAGGATATGGGTCTGATATCTGCAGGGAACATGTATATGTTTCCAGGCTCGGCCAACCTGGGGACATTATCCACATGGCTTCCCTGCCAGCATGGGTGTGTATGTGCTCCAGGAAGTGGACATGAACATGTCAAGAGGAACATGAGAGGAGATCAAGCAGTGGAGCAGGAGAACTGTAGCCTCAGTGTGTGAGGGTCTTTCCTAACCATCAGAAATGGTCTCCAAAATCCAGACACCCCTCATGAATGGGACCTGTACTCAATGGTTTGTAACAACTACCTGTGAACAATCCATATAAGAAACATAACAATCAAAGTAATAATCAACAGCAATGTAATGACCAGAGGATGATCACAACAACTTGAATGCTATTAAAACTCTTAGGACTGTCACTATGACTACGACAAACCTAAGGAGGTGGGAGATTCAGGTACAGAGTCCTCAAATTCCTTGTCAAATGACAAGGTACCAGGACCATCTTCCTCAGTATCTCAGACTCTGAGCCCTAGGTTTTTACTGAGAAAACTACCCCATAGGCCAAAACAGGCAGCCTATGATCTAGAAAGCCGAGCCAATAAGGTCAGGCCATGCGTGAACTAAGGAACTTGCATACACTTCCCAGCAGTGGAGCCCTACGGCATGGACGTGGTCTGCGGGTAGCCAGCCATGCCGTACTCATCAGATTTCAGGTGTTGGCCAGCCCAGGTGCCATGCGAAGAAGGCAGGAGCCAGACCCACAACTGGCATCTACAAACCATGCCTGGGACTCCCACTAAACCCCAAGTATTTTCTTAGCCTTAGCATCCCCATTACCCTTCTGCCACCTCTTCCCTCAGACCCCTGGGGGCAAGGTAGCCAAATGTGCATGTGGAGGCTCTGGGCTGTTGGAGTGTGAGATTGTCAACGAGACCAGCAGGGGGTGACAAAGGCCAGCATGGGAGCCTTACACTGCTTTTGGGAGGACCAGGAGAGTGCTCAAGTTGTTGGAGTAGGTGGGCCATCACCATCCTGTGCCTTCCAGAGCAATACCAGCCTTGTTTTGGAACAAGGAGGGAACTTTATCTTCTTTTATGATGTTCAGTTAGCCAGCATGTAGTAGATCATAACTTTTTGTCATAGTGTTCAACAATTCATTATTTGTGTGTAACACCCAGTGCTCATCCTAACACGTGCCCTCCTTCATGCCCATCATCCATTACTCCATGCCTCCACCGCCCTCCCCTCTGAAAACCTCACTTTGTTTTCTGGAGTCCAGAATCTCTCATGGTTTGTCTCCGTCCCTGATTTCTTCCCAGCTTTTCTTCCCTTCCCGTGTGGTCCTCCGTGCTATTCCTAATGTTCCACATAGGCATGGAACCATATAATTGACTCTCTCTGCTTGACTTATTTCACTCAGCCTAATCCACTCCAATTCCATCCACATTGAAGCAAATGGTGGATAATCATCCTTTCTGATGGCTGAGTAATGAGGGGTCTTTAAACATTTCTAGGGACTGTCCATCTGTCTGCAATGTGTGGTACTCAGAAACACCAGCACCACCTTCAGCATTCTTCTCCCTCCCATTTTGACTTACTGCCACTAATAATATGACACTATTGTTACCCCTAGGTCTACTTACTGCATTTCAGCAAACCCTAAGGCTTTTGTTCCTCAAGACAAATGAATAAATATCCTGCTTCAAGTGTAATAATATTGCTTATGCCTCCTTGAATATACTTGGCCAGGAGTTTTAGAGACTGCTGTTCTCTTTAATACTTTCAGTCATTTCCTTGGTCAAATGTGGGGAGTCTGGTGCAGGCTGTGGTTGGGCATGTCTGGGCAGGATGGTTAAGACCATTAGTCCCTGTTTCTATCCTGAGTGGAGAAGGGCATGTTTGATTCTGGAGTCAGCTGGGATCTCAGGAGGAATCCATCTGAGGAGACGAGGGTTGAAAGGGAACCGAGAGGGAGAGCCAAGGGTGGAATAAAGCCATACAGACAGAGTCAAGCCCCAAAGATCAGCTGTATGGAGCCAGTTCACTTGGACTCAGTTACCCTTACCAGTAGGACCTTATCATCTCCCTCTTCCTGGGTCTGAGAGCCTTATTATGGCTCTATTGTGCCATTATCTGAGAGTCACTGACTCTTGGAAAACATAAGCAGAGGGGGTTTGGAGACAAAAAAAATTTGAGAAAAATGCCCCCCATTTCTGTTACTCAGATCCTGTTCAGCTCCAGTGACCTGGAAAGACTCTGACTGCACTCTATCTAAGTCTGTCTTTACCAGTCGTAGGATGTGGGGCACATTCAGGGGTCAGGACATTACGGTTCTCTCAAACTTTGACTTTCCCACGCAGCCCCTTCTCACTGTGTCGGCAGTGGGGATTTTGTCTTGTGTGTATGATTCTCTCAAGAGCTCAGATTCTCAAACTGACCAAGTCTTAAATAAATTTGTTTTGTTACCCAGGGAGACTTGGTTTGAAAAGAATAGAATGACAAAGGAAGATGACAGTGGTTCTCATGGGTGAAGTGTCCATACAGACAGGTGGAAAATGGATTCATTTCAGTCCGCAGCTCACCAGGACCAGTGGGATGGCTCTGTTTGTATAAAGAGGATATTTCAATACCTCCTGAGGGTATCTAGGGACAGAGGTATCCCATGAGACCAGAATGGTCTTCAAGGGAGGACAGAGAGTCCTTGTTATTTTTGGAGGCTCCTAGAAGTGGGCAGTTTTGAGTGGAAAGAATCGTCAAATGGGAACATAAGCTACCTACATATTGATAATAGAATGGAACAACAATCTTTCTGTTCAGTTAAAGTGATTTAGACTAGGAACAAAGTATTTTGTCTATGAACTTGTTCCAGACTCCACTAACTGCAGTTATACTCAGTCATCTTGTTTTGAGCTCCCATAGGCCTCCCATCAGGCTGTGGAACCTGCCACATTGTATGTTAGCTGGCTGGACATATATCTGTCTTCCTGCTAGAGTCTGAGCTTCTAGAGCACCTGGATGACTCAGTGGGTTTAGCATCTGCCTTCAGCTCAGGTCATGATCCCGGGGTCCTGGGATGGAGCCCCCTGTGAGGCTCACTGCTCGTCAGGGAGTCTGCTTTTCCTTTCCTCTCTCTCGCTCCTCCCAACTCATACATGCTCTCTCTCCTGCTCTCTCTCTTAAATCAATCAATCAGTCTTTAAAATCTGCGCTTCTGCTCCCTGAGTTGAGCAAGAAGATGAGCCATTTGTTCCTCTCAGTATCTTCTTTTCAAAAAGTACAGGGCAGTGAAATACCACAGAGCCTAAAGGCAGGACTTCAGGACTTGAGTTCTGAAGCTCCAACCTGTCTTCTAACTGGAGCTTTGGGACATAGGACCTGGTCACATATGAATCTCAGATGCTCTGGTCAATGATCTGTAGCTTCCAAACAGCACTATGGAGGAGATTTGGTTGGAAAAGTGGTTTTAAAAACTCAGATTCTTAATGAAGTGTTCCCAATATGAAAGTGTTAGAGTAGGAGACAGACTGCTGACTTTCAAAAATATTCTTGGTGACTAGAATCAATTTGGTTCTGGAAACATTGACTTTTATTATTTTTTAAAGATTTTATTTATTTGAGAGAGAGAGCATATGAGTGGAGTAAGGGGCAGAGGGAGAAGCAGACTCCCCGCTGAGCAGGAGTCCGATGCAGAGCTTCCTCCCAGGACCCTGGGATCATGACCTGAGCTGAAGGCAGATGCTTAACCAACTGAGTCACCCAGGTGACCTGACTTAAATTATTTTTAAGCCCATTTCTAATTTTAATGTTCTAAAAACATCTGTAAATCTGAGTGTGACACTTCTGCTTCGTTTTTAGGGTTGAACAACACACATGGTGTGTGTATGTGTGTGGATGTGAAATTTGGAACAAAGCCCAACCCCAATTCCAGGTAAATGGGAACAATGTTAGTGAGGAGAAAGAAGGGAAGAAAAGTTATAGCACAATTTTCACGTACTAGTGAGTAGTCTATGTGGATTTATGCAATGAGGGAATTGTGTGATTTGTGAGGGAGAGTAAGGCTGAGCAAACCATTATTAACTTGAGTGTCTAAGTAAAAGGGAGAAATATCTACTAAGATCTGGAATAGTAAATGAAGGTCAGTTTTGGAAAGAAAGGAATAAATTACAGTAAACACAAGTCACTTTTAGGTGTCTATCAGAAGTCCAGTTAGGAAGACCAATGCCTTATAAAACTTTAGCAAGAAGTTAAAGTTGGAAATACAGTGTAGGATTTTTATCAGACAGGGCCCACGTAGGTCAACAGAAATTATACTGGGTATTTAGAAAGAAGGCATGGTGATCAAGACATGCCAAGAGGTCACTGGTCTCCTTGTAAAGAGAAATTCCAGCAGCAAAAAGGTGGCAAAGGATGATGTTTCTGTAAGTTGAGAAGAAAAGAGATACATTATACATACTCCAGTTCATTTGGCCAAAAAAGAAGGAAAGAATAAAGGGAGGAAAAACGGGAAGAGACCTAATTACATTTAGATTCTCAAAGGCAGTTATTTTATCTGAGACTGTGGGTAAGAAACTTCTTGGGAAAGCCTAGGACCTGAGACCCTTGCAATAGCTAGCATCATCTGCTTGCTTCACTCTTATATGGTTTTCAGAATAAAAAATTTGGCCCATTAACCATAAAGATAAATAATAGCACCAGAACACTTTTTTGAAACACATTTTTATTTCTTATTGTACAGGCTTTTACAAATTGTCTTATCCTAGGAAATTGTGTTTTATTTTGTTCTCTCTTATTTACACCTCTACAGGAAGTGGGCTTAATTGAATAGGTAATGAAATTCTCCAGAGCAGACCAAAGGGACTGTGTTTCTTCTGTTCTGGAAGGGTGTGCTGTAAATCGAAGATGAAAATGGCCTGTGAAATATATCTTGCTCTACCTCAAAACTGGGCCTCTGAATTTTGGCAAGTCAGGGCAGAGGCAAACCTATGTGTCCTTACCTGAAAAGCAAGGATTGCAAGGTCACAGGAGGGATTTTGGAAAGTATGTAATTTTCCTGCAGCTGGTTTCCACTTCTTTCTCCACCCAACTGTTTACTGGAGCTGCTAAGAAGTGTTCCATCTTCAGACTTCAGCCCTTGGCCAGCACACCATTCTGTGGACATGCTAACAACATAAGACCCAAAAACCAGAAGTCTGAACATGGTTGCGACTAAGCCAGCAACAGTGAGATCTTCTTGGGCCTATATCTCCTTCTCTGTAATGAAGGTGTGGAGTTAAACTTATCTCTAGGGACCTTGTGCTTGGAAAGTCCATGAATGACACATTCTCATTGCAAGTGGCCAGAATGAAGATGCTCTCAATCTTGGGCCACCTTAAACTTTGACGCGGGCCAGCTTCATTGTGACACTTGATGTCCGGGATTGGACAAGGATTGGGGGTCATTCTAATTGTCTGTGAAGGAGCTGGAGAAGTCCATGCTGACAGTATGGCTAAGGCAGTGATGATTCGTGTCCAGCATATGGGCCATTTACTATGTGGTTGACTATCCTCTTACTTCAGACACCAGAGTCTGAACAGCAGAAAGGCCCAGGGTCACACTTCTGTCTGAAGCCAGGACTTTAGAACTTCTTTCAAGCACAGTCCCACCTTTCCATTGTACCTGTTTAATCTGTTCACTTGCTCACTCACTATGCCAGCAAGTGGGGATAGCCAAGGTAAACCCCACACAGTTTGTTTCCTTGGGGATCTCCTGGATTAGAGAAGACATTTCTCTTTAGCGTCAGAAGCTGGACTGACAGCTTCATTCAAATAATGTCAAGTTTGAAGGTCAAGAGAGAAAATCCAGACGGGTTTGCTGCATGGAGCTCACAGCCAGAGGATCTTTGCCTCTTACTTTTTGTAGCTGCTGCTTGGCTTTTACTTGTTTCCCTTTTTTTTGCAGCAAAGTGGTGTCAGTTCAGCTCGACAGCCCCCAATCTTAACTTCGAAGGAGAGGCACTCGACTTCACAGCGCCCATTCATTTTCTTACACTGTACCTGTCTGTATATTCCTCCGTGGGCTAAGTGAAGAAAGCAGGGCTTCAGTTACCCAGTCACTGGTGACCAGAAAGCGACACAACATCACCCAGGCCAAACTCACAGCTCCTCATTACCAAATCTCCTGCAGACACAGAGTACACACCTAGAGATCAGAAAAAGCACATGCCACCTGAATAGTGGTGTGGGAGCTCAGATTCTCTGCTCCCACCAGATTCTCTGATGCAGTGTTCTTACTTGGTATTCAATTTCTTCTACCACAGTCATTTCTAGAATATATAGAAGTAGAGAACTTTTTCTTGGGATGGAGGAAGTGTACTTTTTAATTCCAATAAACAGTCCTTTCCAATTTGTGATTTTTTTCACATCTCCAAATTAATAGTCTCAGATATATAACAAAAGGTAAAGACAATACTATTGACACGGTAGGCAGGTCAATGATAGCCTACATGGACTGCGGTGTGGTTGTTGAGTTTCACAAATTTAAGTGTGAAGATAAAAGAAATGTGGTACTGGTCCACTTTGTAAACATATCAATGGGATAGGCAACAGGTTTTCCTTCAGAACAAGGACTAAGCTGAAAAGATCAAAAATTTTTTTAGAAGAATGATTGAAAAAAAGTTTTTGGCAATATGTGTTCTCGGGACAAATAATAGAAAAAAAAGGAATCAGTTCTCAAAAGGAAGTGATTACTCTCAAAAGGAAATTATTCTCGGAAAGTACAGCTTTGGGGTGGGGGAGAAGAATACATATGATTGTCATATATCTGAGAAACTGCTGTGCTGAAGAGACACTGTTCATGCCCCAGTTAGGACTCAGACCAATGGAAAGGAATCACATAACTTTAGATTTCTGCTCAAATTAAGGGGAATTTTTTAATAGCCCAAAGTTGAACTTGGGTCACTGAATAGGTCACTGAGCTTCATCAGGCAACTGGGCAATCAATTGATGTGTAATACCTATAAAGTGTTTAAATATTGGGGCAGATACCAAGAATGGGAGTGATGATAAAAAACAATGACAAGCAAACAAAAGTAACAGCAAACTTTCTCAGGATGTGCCTGGCTTTGTTTAAGCAGTACATAAGCAGAGGGATTGTTAAAATTTCCCCAATCAGTAATTTTCTTTTCAGATAATGGATAACACATGGAGACTCAGGAAAATGTATCACTCCCTGGTCCTGTGTCTCTGCACGGCCCCATGGATAAGTTTGGATGAATGGAACAGGAATGGAATGATATAGCTACTTCTATGCAATCTTTTTAATCGTGCCCTTTAATTACTTTTCAGCCCTTTCTTTTAGAGCATCTTTAGAATCAGATAAAACAGTCACATGTTTAGGATGCAAAGTTAACCTTCCTCCCTAGTCTCAACATGACTTGATGGAGAAGGACATTCTTTCTACCCACAATAGTCAACTTACTTGTCTTTGGACTTTTCCTTAAGAGAAAAATAAATTGTGTTTTTTTTCATTGACTCTCTTTTTAAGTGTCTTTGTTAAAATAAGTTTGACTTTACTCTAATTAATGCAACAAGTGTCTTCATCTTTCAAACGATTTTATTATTATTACCATTTATAGAAAGGAAATTGAAGCACAAGAGTTGACAGAACTTAAAAGGATGGCAACTGAGATCCAACCTCACATGTTTTGGCATAATAGTCAGTGTTCATTACCTCTTGTATTGATCATTAAACTCACTTCCAGCTCTGAGATTTTCTGTGGTTATTGTGATCATGGTGGTCCTAATCTGAGCCCACACTGTGCTTATTATTAGGACTCAAATGTGCCTGAGTGAGTTTGGGAACAGGAGTCCTTAGCAAATCAGAGACCTGATGAATGGGGATGGAGAAGACGGCTTAAAATGTGTTTCTCCACTGGAATCCATTGTCTGACCTCTGAGAAAAGAGACTGGGGCAGAAGCTAAGAAACTGATTTGATAAATGAGCCTTTGAAACACAAGGACTTTTGTTTGTGTCTGCTTTCAAAAGTGCAATATGAATGCCACCTCTCAGAAAGCCCCGCCTGATCCCACAGTTGGAACCAAGCTTCGATCTCCATGGCTTCTCTTTATACTCTGCATCTTTTATGGTGTTTATGGGAACTGTTCTGTGCATCTTCCCATCTCTTCCATTCACTTATATACACATTTGAAATGTATCAAATGCATATTTACTATTCTGGGCAACCTATTTTTTTTAACCAATACAGAAATAATAAAATCATAAACTTCAAGCAAATTAAGGGTAAAGACCATGCTCTGATTATATTTTTGACCTTCCACTTTACCTACTTTTGCTATCATGCCCAAACAATTTCTCATTAAGTGGTAGGAACACACTTCATATCTATTGGCTTGGTAGGCCTACTGAAGCCTGATTGTATAGAAATAAGTGTAGAAATTCAGGAACCATGAAGAAGTAAAGTGCTTCATGATACATGGGGAACCCCCATTAGAAACAGCTTCATAACAGAAAGAATGAAGCATAGTTGAGAAGGGATGAATATAAAAGTTTCTTAGGGGGACACCTGGATGTTTCCATTGGTTGGATATCTGACTCTAGATTTTGGTTTAGGTCATGATCTCAGGTTCACAGGATGAAGCCCCACATTGGGCTCTGTGCTCTTTGGGGAGTCTGCTTAAGATTCTCTTTCTCTCTCCTTCTGCCCCTCCCCCAGCTCTTTCTCTCTAAAATAAATAAATAAATCTTTTTAAAAATTTTCTTAGGGATAAAGTGTTGGCTGTACTGAGCAAAAAGAGAACATTTCAAAGCCCTCAAAGATCGAAAAGCAAACTAACTAAGTCCCTAGTTGTTTAAATGATAAAATTTTCCGTAAGTATGGGAGAACTAGAAAGAAATTCTGAATAATCAAAGATTAGGAGATTTGGACCAACTAGTAAGACATACCAAAATAGACCAAGAACCTCTTATCATGAGTTTAGTCTCATTCAGGCTACAAAAGCTATAATTCTCTAAATTAACAAGTGTGTTTGGAATTTGCCTCTGAAACATTCTCTCATTTTGAGCAATCACTTTGGCATATGCTGAAGCTGTGTTGAAGAATACAGAAGGAAAGAGATCTGAATGCAAAGAGAAGTCTAAACCCTAGGTAGAACATTTAGGGAAATTAACCAGATACTCTTCTGGGTGGAGCTACTCTGGCTCCGTGTGGTCCCATTGTTTTGGGTCTCAGCTCCAGAAAAGATTTCCAGTAACTGCCCCGTCCTGGGACCATTTTAGAACACAGGGATGAGTCATGCACTTTTCTAAAACCTGAGATTTCTTCTCAAAAGACAAATTGTCATCCTTACATCTATTAGGATTTCCCTCTTACCTGAGAAAATGTGAACAAGGAGAATGAGAGCAGCAGAAATTAAGGAAAAGATTCTCATGGCTCCAGACATCAGTGGAGAAAGGGTACAGTTGCTGGAATCTAGCACTCTTATAAAGGGAAGTTGATTAAAACAAGTTCTATGGCTCTGAAAGGGCTGGAAGTCAACTTGGGGTTTAGTGTTCATTAAGAAGAAACTATTATTCATCCTCCACTGAGTAATGTGTGGGTTGCTGGATCAGATATTATCCCAATGATGTTTACGGGGGAGTAGGGCAGACAGCTTGTTCTCCTGATTGTATTCCTCGATTCTATGTCTCTGCCTCCATGTCTGTTTTTCTCTGAAGCCCCATTTTGGGTACCTCCACTTCCAGAAGGTCTATAACTCCCATTCCTCTTCTTCTCTAAGATGATATGTGCAAGCTGGTCTCTTCTAAGACTCACTTGGCAGTTGTTAATGGGTGCCTGGTATAATGGCTTTTCAAAAATTAGAGTATATGAACATTTTTTACCTGTCCAATGTGACTGCAAACAAGCTCCACAGAAGAAAATGACTCTCCTTCTTCCTTTTCCTTCCATTGATTACTTGTGATACTGCTTTGCAGTAGTAGATGTTCAAAATACACGGGTTCTTTGACTTATTAATTGATAATTGCCTAGTTAGAGGAACTTAGGAAACAATTGATATGGAAATTGTTATTAAATGCTCAAAGTTTTTATATTTGAAGGATATTAATATTAAGGATAATGGCATTATGACTAAAAGTGACCATATCTCATATGTTACGGGAATAGCTTTCATTCAAATATGGGTTGGGGAACTGTTTATGTTTATTTATGTTACTAAGAAATTTGAATTTTATTCTAAAATCAAAGTGAAGCTATTGAAGGATTTTAAGTAGGGGGTTATTTGAAAGATTAAAACTCAAACAAGGAGTTCCATTTCAAATAAAGCAAAGCAAAGTGAGCTCCTAACAGGTGGACCCTCCCACTGGTAACGAGTAAAACTTTGGGGGAAGAAATTACCTGAAGAATATGAAAGCTGAAACAAATAAGAGAATATTTTATTTTTCAAAGATTTTATTTATTTATTTAACAGAGATCACAAGTAGGCAGAGAGGTGGGCAGAGAAAGAGGGGGAAGCAGGCTCCCAGGTGAGCAGAGAGCCCGATGTAGGGCTTGGTCCCAGGACCCTGAGATCATGACCTGAGCTGAAAGCAGAGGCTTAACCCACTGAGCCACCCAGGCGCCCCACAAGAATATTTTAGAAAAAAGTCAAAATGGAAAAATAAAACAGCACAGAGTATGTTCTCTCTGGTTGCAATGTGGCATGGAAACCTTAACTCAAAACAAACAAACAAAAATAGCTATCCTCTTTCTAAACTAAGAACATAAGGTCAGAGCCAAGGGAGACTGCACCTGTTGAAAATGAAGACCCAGAGAAGGGAGCTTAGGTTCTATGTGTAAACTCTGCCCATGACTTTAGCTAACCCTTGAGCCATGCTTGAACCTAGTTAAGGTAAAACAAAATGACAAACACACAAACACCACTGAGATTTGAACTGCTACACTACAGACAAGGTAATATTTGCAAATTGAGTTTAATAAAGTCGCTTTCCTGTTAGAACAAAAACATCAGGGCACCTGGGTGGCTCAGTCAGTTAAACATCTGCCTTCAGCTCAGGTCATGATCCTGAGGCCTTCGGATCAAGTCTCACATGGGGCTCCCTGCTCAGCAGGGAGTCTGCTTCTCTGACTCCCTCTGCTCCTTCCCTCTGCTTGTTCTCTCTCTCCCTCTCTCTCTCTTTCAAACAAATAAATAAATCTCTCTTTTTCAAAATTTTATTTATTTATTTGCCAGAGAGAGAGAGAGAGAGAGCACAGGCAGACAGAGTGGCAGAGGGATAAGCAGGCCCCCTGTGGAGCAAGGAGCCTGATGCGGGACTTGATCCCAGGATACTGGGATCATGACCTGAGCCGAAGGCAGCTGCTTAACTAACTGAGCCACCCAGGCGTCCCTAAATAAAATCTCTTTTTAAAAAATCTTTAAAAAATTTTTTTTAAAAAAGAGAGATTTTATTTATTTATTTGACAGAGAGAAACACAGAGAGAAAGGGAACACAGCAGAGAGAGTGGGAGAGGGAGAAGCAGGCTTCCCGCTGAGCAGGGAGCCCAATGCGGGGCTCCATCCCAGGACCCTGGGATCATGACCTGAGCCAAAGGCAGATGCTTAATGACTGAGCCACCCAGACACCCCTAAAATCTTTTTTAAAAAAACAACTTTTACAACATCAACATTCTTCTGAGGATGCAGCAACATCACATTTCCTCTTCAACATTCAGAGTGGCCAGGACATCAATGATGTTGAAGTAATCAGACAAGGACTTTAATATACCTATTTCAATCAATTTTAAACATGAAAGATCTCATTAAAGAACAGAAAATATAAAGATACTTTGATACTAGAAAATACAATATCTGAAAAAAATTAACTGAATAGATTTGATAACATAGACAATGTGACAGGATCATGAGTCACTGAATCACTAAAAATTATGAGATCTGTAGAGAGAAAAAAGATTGAGAAATACAGGCCTTTGAGGGCCCGATGGATAATATCAAATACAGGTAATTGAAGTCTCAGAATAAGGAGAGAAACATAATGGGGTAAAAGTAGTTCAAGGAAATAAAGGCTGAAAACTCCTAAATTTGGTGAAAGACAAATTGACCAAACCAGGAAGTCTGCAAATTGCAAAGGATATAAATACCATGCTTAGGCACATTATGGTCAAACTTCTGAAACCCAGAAAAGGGAAAAAATCGTGAAAGCATCCAGAGAAGAATAACAGGGAAACAATGATTGAGTTATCATTGGCTTCTGCTCAGAAACAAAAGAGGTCAGGAGACTGTTGATGCATCTTGCAGCGCAGAAGGAAAACAGGCACAACGCTGTGGGCTCCAAACTCCATCTGCAGGAAAAAGTCCTTTATAAAAGAGTAACAGGTGATTGGCATTAAGGAGGGCAGGTGTGGTGACGCGTACTGGGTGTTAATATGCAACTAATGAATCGGTGAACACTCCATCAAAAACCAATGATGTACTAGTACATATAGGCTGGTTGAACATAATAAAAGAAGAAAAAGGGAAGATAGACTAAACATTTTTTCAGGGCAAAGAAAATGAAAAGAATTTTTTCTCTAGCAGAGATTCCCTATAGGAATACTGTAAAAGGAAATTCTGTAAAAAACAAAAACAAAGGGAAATGCTGAAAGAAAATTTGATTTTCAAGAAGAATGAAACACATCAGAAATGATAAATACCAGAGTGAGTATTTAAAAAGGACCTTGTGGGGTGCCTGGGTGGCTCAGTGGTTTGGGCTGCTGCCTTTGGCTCGGGTCATGATCTCAGGGTCCTGGGATCGAGCCCCGCATCGGGCTCCCTGCTCCGCAGGAAGCCTGCTTCCCTCTCTCTCTCTCTCTCTGCCTGCCTCTCTGCCTACTTGTGATCTCCGTCTTTCAAATAAATAAATAAAATCTTTTAAAAAAAATAAAATAAAAATAAAAAGGACCTTGTCTTTTAATGTATTTGAAATGTATGTGATGTCTTTTTTTTTTTTTAAAGATTTTATTATTTGTTTGACACAAAGAGATCACAAGTAAGCAGAGAGAGAGAGAGAGAGAGAGAGGGGAGGAAGCAGGCTCCCTCCTGAGCAGAGAGCCTGATGCAGGACTCAATCCCAGGACCCTGAGATCATGACCTGAGCTGAAGGCAGCGGCTTAACCCACTGAGCCATCCAGGCGCCCCGTATGTGATGTCTTAATGCAAAAACTGTAACATTGCCTTGTGGGTAATAATGTATGTGGTTGTGATACATACAGAAAATACAGTAAAAAGGACTATTATGAGAATGGGGAGAAATACATCTACCTATACAATTATAAGGCTTCCAAACTTTAAATAAGGTAGATTAATATCAACTCTAATTAGATAAAAAAAAGTTAAGGATGTCTATTGATATCCCCATTAAAGGCACTAATCATAATAAACACATTACAATGGTAGTTTTGACACAAATATCCCAATAATCTGAAGAAGACAAGAGATAGAGAACAAAGGAAAAACTCAGGGAGAACAAACACACCAGAAATAGTGAATTGATAGACCAACATCTAACTAATCTATCATTATTTATGTAAAAATATCAAGGGACTGAACATTCTCCTTAAAAGGTAGAGATAATCAGATAAATTAAGCAGGAAGACAAAAACATGTGTTATCTATAAAGGAACTAACTCTGCAAGCATTTTTTTTTCTTTTGAAGTAATTATAGACTCATAATAAGTTGCAACAATGGAACAGAGAGGTCTTGTGAACCCATTACCTAGCCTACTCCAAGGGGAACATTGCCCATTATTGTGAATTGTCAAAGCTAGGAAATAAATTGGCCGAGTAAAATCAGACCACAGATTATAAGGAAAGCACTGTAAATATAAAGAAGCACAGAAAGATTGAAAGTAAATGAATGGAAAAACATAAACTATGAAAATATCAAAAGTAAGGAGGCTGGAGTAGCAATATTCATTGCAGATAAAAAAAGTATATTATCAAATAGAAAGTGGGATGTTGGGTAACATGTTTACACATTAACTGATTGAATTAAAGGACAAAACAGGTCTATACTCAAAGTACAAGATTTTTTTTAAAAAAGTTTTATTTTATTTTTTTGACAGAGAGAGAGATCACAAGTAGGCAGTAGGCAGGCAGAGAGAGAGGAGGAAGCAGGCTTCCCGCTGAGCAGAGAGCCCGATGCGGGGCTCGATCCCAGAACCCTGGGATCATGACCTGAGCCGAAGGCAGAGGCTTAACCCACTGAGCCACCCAGGCGCCCCCTCAAAGTAGAAGATTTTGATTTCACTCTTCTCAGCAAAGGGTAGAACCAAAAGTAGTAAACACGTTTGACTTACTTAAACACGTTGACTGACTTGATATTTACAGTCAACATAGCATAAAGCAACAGCAAAATACACATACACATTTTTCCAGTACATACAATACATTCATCCAAATGGATCACACGCTAGGCCATAAAACATTTATATTTTTGTGGAATTTTTGATTTCTCCCTTCAGTGTTTCAGGTCTCTCTTTTCATGTATTTTGTGGTTCTGGTGAGGTTTATACACACTTAACACGGTCACGTCTCCTTGAGGGGTTGATGCGCCCATCACTGTACAATGTTCTCTTGTCTCTAGCTCTGTGTTCTCTCATTCTGCTTTTGACCTCTTCATTTCCTGGAATCTAAAGTGTGTCTCTGGCACACAGCATATAGTTGGAGCTTTTTTAAAAAAGAACTCCAGTCTGCGAGGCTCTCATGGGAGTGTTAAATCCATTTGTGCTTAATGCCATAATTGATGAGGTAGGATTTACATCTGCCATTTGCTATTTGTTTTCTTATTTATTTATCTAGAAAGACAGAGTTTGGGGTGGGGAGAGAGGCAGAGAGGGAGAGAGAGAATCCCAAGCAAGCTCCACATCAAGCGTGGAGCCCGATGTGGGGCTCGATCTCATGACCCTGAGATCATGACCGGAGCTGAAATCAAGAGTCAGATGCTGAACCGTCTAAACCACCTAGCTGCCCCCCTGCTGTTTGTTTTCTAAATGTTATTTCTTTCCCTCCCACTCCTGCCTTACTGTCTTCTTTTGTGTTAAATAGATGTTTTTTTGAGGAACCATTTGAATTCCTTTGTCATTTATGGTGCTATGTATGTTTGAGTTCTATTATAAATGACTTGGGGGGTTGCAGTCCGTTTTAAACAATCTAGTTTGGATTAATACTAACTCCATTCCAATGGTGAACAAAACGTCACACCGTATAGCTTGGTTTTTCTCCTCTTTCTTTTCTGCTGTTAGGAAGAAGTTAGAGTTTTGAAGTACAAGAGACATTCTGGCTGGCCTTGAAGGAGAAAGCTGCCGGTTTATGGAAAGAGCCACAGGGCAGGGAATGCAGGGCAGCCCTGGACAGCCCCCAGCTCCCAGCCTGCAGGGACACAGCTGCCCACCACAGGCCTACAATGGCAAGTGACAGAACTTTTCTGACAGCCCTGGGGGGGGGTGTGGGGGGGTTGGAACAAGGGGATCTCTTGCCTCAGATTAGATCAAAGTCCCCGATGACCCCATGCCGCTAGTCCCAGGGTAGGGGAAACCCTGAGTTGGGGTCCAGCTCCACCATGCCTAGACTTGGGACCGACAGAAGTGTGAGAGAATGTATGGCGTTTTAAGCAGTTAATTTTGTGGTACTTTGTGACACAGTGACAGAAACAAGTGCAAGAGTATTCCAAGGTAGAGCTCCCTTTGGGGAACACAGTGGTATGTTCTTTTGAGACTCCTGTGTGGTCCACAGCATTGCACAATTTCCTAAATGGTTGATGTTCTTTCCGGACCGTCTTAGAACTCTCCCTCTGCCTCTCACCTCCCAGGGCTGTATCCTAAAACCACTTACGGCTGAGTCCCTTTGTTTCAGCAGGCCACAGTATTTGGAAATTTTCCCTGTAGGATGGTTTCAGCCCAGTGACCTTGTGTAGCATTCTCTTGGTCTGTGGGAGTCATGCCTCTTTTGCTCTGCCTAATACGGTAAGCAGAGCCACTCCGAGGCTGGCCTTTCCGTCCTGCCACTGTGAAAGGCTGCAACCACAAGCTCTTCGCCGCCATATATTTTCAGGTGTGAGCACCACAGGGCAGTGTGTTTGGTTTCCCAAGTACCTCTTGAAATGAAGCCCATTTCATAAGGATTGATGTGAAAGGGTTATTTTCCTCACCTGTCCCCCTTGAGAGCCAGGGTCAGGTCCCAATCACAGCACACCAAGCCGTTCTCCAAAGAAATCTGTCCCCTGCCTTCTCTTGCTTTCTCTTATTTTCTCAAGGCACAGGAACAAGACTAAGTGTTTCAGAGCACATCCTGTGGTCAAACGTCTTTGCTGTTCCTGCCTCTGGGGTCCAGTACTTCAGTGGGGAATGTGGGAGAAAATGATACTCAAGGTTTTGTCCTCTGCCATTTGGTACTTCAGCCCAAATGGATCGGTCTTGCTCTACAGGTTCTGCCGTTCCCTTTCAGTTATGGGGAGGGAGTTCTGAAACAGAACCGCAGATGAAGAAGGGATAATACACAGTTAACATAGTCAGACCAGAGCCACAGTTTCAAAATGATGGAGGACAAGTCATGCTACACAGGAGCAGTTATGTAGACTAGAGCGGAGATACTTCAGGGAAAAACCAGCCGTATCAGTCTCCTTTCCTTCTGACCATTTCCCTCTGACCCTTCCACCATGTAGAAGAGTTTCCCTTCAGAACACCCAGTGGACTGATATCAGAGATCTCCATGAGTTACTGTGGAAATAAACAAACCGTTCATCTGAAGAGACCATGGGCAGCCACTTGCACCCTGAAAGTGCTGAATTAATAAGAAATTTGTATGAGTTTAGACTTTATTATTTTATAGGGAGGATTGAGGGTCTCGGGAAGAAGGGGTGTGGATGAAAATTTCCTAAAAAGAAGCCAACTGAAGAAGAGAGGAGAGAGCAAGAGAATGAGAGGAAGGGTAATTCGTGAGTCGGCGATCATCTATGGGATTCTGTACAAGGTTATGAGGAAGGGAATATCAGGGTGTAGCCACTGGTCCACCTCTCTGCATGACTCTGAGACATGCACTTGAATCCTTCCATAAAGGAGACATCAGTTGGATTCCAGGGTGTTTTCAATTTGGGAAATCACAGAATGGGGTGTTTGGAATGAGCAGTAAGTATTTGGTCTCATGGTCCTCTGTAAACCCTCAACAGCACTCTCACTGTGGAGAACTGAGCAGGAGTACCGCCCCCCGCAGGTGATAACTGCAGATTCTTTTGTTGTTCCACTGCCCACTTCTCTGAGTTAATCCCTGTGAAAATGAGGGAAACACTCTCCGGTTGGCAAAGGGGATGACTCAGATCCCTTTTGGAGGATAACTGATCCCATCTAAATCAGTCTGACAGTAGAGCCGATGGAGAAGCCCAATCAGTCAGGCTCCAGGCATGAAAACAGCTCCCACACAGGGTGGTTTGATAGAGATGATTTAACATGGAGAGGACGTGATAAAGTGTTGGAAGAGCTGGGCATGCAAAGGGGAGCAATGGGGCAGCCCCAGGGTTAGCCCTAGCTGGAAGCCCCCACTGCCCAGTGGCTGGGGGGAAAGCGGGAGACCATGGTGTGACCCAGAAGCTAGGACTGGCCACAGGGGCTGTGTCTGCAGCAGCAGGACAGAGGGAGAAGCCAGGACCCAGAAGCAGGGACTTTGTTATTGGAGATGGAGCTACTGCCGGAGCAGAGGGTAGGGGAGAGAACCTGGGGCTCTACCTTCCTCCCATCTATCCTCCCACCACGCGCTGACATTGATAGAAGCCAGCTGGCCGCCACCAGGCGCGGAGAATGTAGTTTGCAGAGAGTAGTGCCAGTGACACAGAGCAGAGCAGGGAAGGACAGGGAGTGTGTCTGAGCGTGAAACAAGAAATGGTACAACGCTAACTCAGATGTGAAGCTAAATAACGCCAACCTGCCATGTGAAAACTGAGTGATCAGATTTGAGGAGCTGCTCATAGGATGAATAATGTTGACCTTTATTGTGTGAAGCTACAAATTTTATTTCATAAGGTAGAAGTTATACAGTCAACCATGTTGAGCATTTTAAATTAATCTCTGACATTTTCACTTACTGGCAAGAAGAGAAGTACAAAGTTGGTGCCATGGACATTAACTGAGTAGGTACAAGTTGCTTAAAAAATACACCATAAGTACTAGAATCAATGACTGACAGTGTGTTGGATAGTATATGGATAATTTCTTGTATGCTATAGAACTGTAATTCTATTAACACAGATGCAGATCCCATTTCTGTTTATCTTTTTGGTTAAAATTATTACATATAGATGGAAACAAAAGAACACGATAGGGGTGATCACACCTTTTCTTGGCTCGCAGGCTATGACCTTGAAGAAATGAAAGTTTCTCTGACTCTCAAATACAAATGGAAATAATATTCTTCAAATACAAATGGAGATAGTAAAATCATAAGGTGACCTTGAGCCATATGAAGGAAGTGTAGGGGAAAGATTTGAAAGCCATAAGGGAGTCTACCATTACCTAGTTGTCGTAACTGATTAGGCTACTAGCTACACACTCAGATCTTGATTTTTTAAGGATTATCTTAAAATACAAGCAAAGAAACAAAACAAAGGGAGAGAGACATGAGAATGATTCTGAGGCTCACTCACAGTGTGATGTGGGTAAGGCTCACAACTTCTCTTGTCTTCCCTTGAATACCAAGTCCCCCTTGGAAGGCCAGAAGAGTGCTGACCTGCTTCAGTTGATCTTCGGTCGGCAACAGAAGAAGTTCATCCTGCATTGTCCAATAACCTTCTCGTCCTCGGTACACATCCTCCTGCATGTTCCCCGGCCCAGCCAGCACCGCTCACAAGGAGCAAACTCACCTAGGCTGACAAAGGACAGCTGAGACATCTTTCCAGGGACTCCCCAGAGGTGGGGAGGAAGTCAGAAGCCATCAAAAAAAGGTGAGGGTTTGTATGACTTTAAAGAGTATTTCTAAAGAACCAGCCCTGATTTTTCAAAGAGCTCTGCTTTATTTGGGTTGGAGGGGGGCAAGAGTTAACGTTGAAGCAAGAGATAGGCACCATCTCTGTTCTCCATGCCTTGCATGGGTCAAAAGTACTGTAGAACAATAAAAATACATTCCTGATACTTCTGCGAAGATTACAGGTTGAAGGTGGAAAGGCCACCTTGTGGTTTAGAAAGGTCCTCAAAGGTAGAGGTAAAGTTAGATAAAGTTAGAGGTAAAATCAGTGCTGGTTTGAGTCTGGTAATGGTGGTATGTCCTCAGTAAACTGCCTGGTCTTAACTTTCTCATTTGTCATATCAACATTCTAGAAACACTTGTCTACACTGTAAATTTCTCTAGTGGTCAAATGAAGTAGTTTATGTGAGAACATTCTGCCAAACACTATGTCTTCCATTAGCTACTTTTGTTGTTGTTAACTTTAAACAGAAGGTTTTTTATAGGACTGACCACAAAAAATTTTCCAGGATAAATTTCATGGACCAGGTAGGTAGGGCCTTTGCCAGCCAAGAATCTATTTGCTGATCTGGTTCTCCAGGGGCAACATTTGTGTTGTGACCCCTTATTCTCTTTCTGATTAACCACCCTCTTCTCAAGAGTCTCAGAACTACGTGGAAGCTTACAGGTTGGTCTCCTCCTGCAACCATTCACTGAGCTCCTTGACAGCCCATTTGCCCATCCCCAGTGACTATTTCAGCCCTTATGCTCCCTGTCTCACCATCTGCTCCTCCCTCTCACATCATTGCTCAGTAATGAGCCCAGAGTTGGTCCCTTCCTTGGATGCATTCCATACCCCTGATGCTGGATCTCCTGAAGTTGCCCACCTAACTTCTGAACACTAACCCGGACATCTTTGTGTTCATGCTGATTGCTGTTTGCATTGTGCGGAAGCTTGCTGGGGCAGTGGGGGCAGCCGTGGCTGCCAGTTGCTTCTGTGAAGTCACCATTAGAGGTAGTCTTTGCTCTGGTAAGCCCAGGTCCTCATCACCTGCCTCTTGTGCTTGATGTCATGCACTCATCACATGTTGTGTTAAGAGTCATGATCCTGAAACAAAGTCCCTGATGACTTGTATTCCAACCTGCTTTGATGAGAGGTGAGGACAGATGCAAGATAACATTCTACTGAAGATGCCTTTCTGCTAGCAGCATTTTATACCAAACTGCCTGATAACATTTATAAAGAAGAACCAATGCTTACTACCCACCCATGCCCCATGACAGTCTAGCCCTACAGTACAATTCAGTGGCTCTGAGGCATTTCTGATCAATCAGCATATGCAGCCTTGGAACCAGATAGGATATGAATTATGTTGTAATTCTAATCTGACCTACTCTTGTGCATGCCAGGGATTATCTCTAGATGCCCATTTGCTGCTGAATTAGAACATGCATTCTCCCACCCATCACCCTGAGGACCCTCCCTCTCTGGATGCGATTTTATTCAGGGTTTCTATGCAATGGACAGGGTGATTCTTTGTGATGGAATCTGCTCTTTGCAGGCCGTGGACGGTCTGATAGTTCAGTGCTACAGTTTCGTTGAGAATTTTGTATGCCACCTCTGCTTAAAGGTACTGGTGGGGGATGCCTGGGTGGCTCAGTCATTGGGTGTCTGCCTTCGGCTTGGATCATGATCTGTTTGCAATTACCCAGGGGTATTTCTTTCAGTTCTGTTTATAATATGCTTTCTTCCTGCAGGACATGAGTGTACAAACAGAGGTTGGGGGTTCTCCACTCTTCACAGCTCTTCTGTGATGGTGACGAGATTTCACTTTATTTGATCCTTCCTAGATTAGTACCATAGTTTGGAACACACTTTGCTGGGTTTGGGAGCAGAGCCTATAAGAGACAGATGAGGATGTTCTCTAAGTAGTCAGTGCTCATTGGCTGGTACAAGCATATCTTCTAATCTTGCTTTTATGAACACCATGAGCTAACGACACTAGCCACCAGGTCCAAATCCTTATGGCCAAAATTCCATTGCAGTAACAGATATTTCTCTGTGAGATGAAAATCCAAGTAAGAGAAGACAGACACAGACATCTGGGATTTCAGGCAACTCTATTCTCACTATCATTTCCATCACTCCTTGTCGCCGGAAGTCAGAGGGAGCTGACAGCCAAAGGACCTAAAAGTAGAAATTATGCACAAGGGATTCAACTTACCTCCTGGAAGTGGCTCAGAATACTCCAGTCCTGCCTGGCACCCTAAATTCAAAGCAACACATTTTGGATATTAAAATCAGTGCAGGAAATAATGTTGTATAAAACAGTATTTCCAGCTCCACCCATCTGCTGTCAAAGGACAGCATTTTACAGAGACCGTATCTTTGCGCTACTTCTGAAGATCAGCCCTCCCAGTAACTAGTAAGAAGTTTTAAAAAGGCGGGGGAGGGTAGTGGTTTGCTTAGAAAATGCTGCTGCAGAGTCAAGAAGATCCCATGAGATGCTCAGAGGGGAGCCGACCATTCCTCTCAATTTTATGATGGTCTATGGAAGAGCCTTAGGCTTTATGATCTGCGCCCTTCACCATCCCAGCCTTTTGCCATTACCTGATAGAAACTGAACCAAAATGAAAAAGGCAAAGACAAAAGAAGACATCTCTCTCCTTAGGGTAATCTCTGAGGGATGGCTCTTCAGAGCAGAGGTTTGGGGCCTCTCTGAGAAGACAGGAGGCTCACTTATATTTGCAAGTAATGGGGAATGCTCTTGGTCAGTGAAGTGAATCAATAAAGAAAGCACATTTATATGCTCCATTTCCCAGGATCAAGGACGGATCTGATGGACAATAACCCTTGGTCTTCATAAAGACTTGTATTCTGGGAGCTCCAGACAGGGTAGTGCAAGGAACTCGAGGTCAGGGGCTGGAAAACCAGGGGCCACCTCAATCCTCCTGCCCCAGCAAGTAGGAGCCTGCTACTCCCTTTCTCTCGCAGAATTTACCCTTCTCTTCCATTGAATAAGGAACCACTACAGTTGCTGAGACACAACGAGTTCTTCAGCCAGCCTCTCAGGATTGGCGTCAAGCTCTGGTGATTATGGGGATGTGTTTGGAACACAGGGAAGGCCTGGAAGGAGGCCTGGTGCCCTCTAAGAGCCCAAGAAGCAGGCTCTGTTCCTTCCCAGGATCTCATTTGTACTACCTGTCAATGTCCCCAGTAGCAAGGGGATGGGTGTCATTTCGCCAAGTGAGCTTTGAATCCCTGATCCTGTAACAATGTCGCCTAGCAGCCAAAGGCATAATTACTATATCCTTTTCACTCATCAAGAACATGGGCATCAAAATCAACACTTATATCACCAAATAAGTTCTGTCCTATTGCTTGTGCTTACGGAAGGCTCTGTTCTTCACTTTGGGAAGGCAATAGGAACACTGAACCAGGCAGACTACAGTCAGGTCGGTTTAGCATGTACGTGACCCGGGCAGGTTGCTTACTTGGTTAAACCTGTTTCTAAGTCTTAATATGGAGATGTAATAAAGATACATCATAGGATATTTAAATGGACTCACTGAACTGAGCATCAAGGGGCTATCAGATCCCAGGCTTGGACTGAGTCCAGATGTACCTAGCAATGGGATGGAGGTGTCTCAGGGCTAACAGTGCCATGGTGTAGGCAGGGAATCTTGGCAGGAGGAGGCCTCTCCCCAGCCCCGAATTCAATATCAATTGCCTCCGGGCACAGACACTGAGATATCCTTGGAGAGCTGGTCACCATGGGTGACCATGGGTAGGAGTGGAAAACTCATGGAGGAAACACACCTGGCTTGACTCTCTCTTCAGTAAGGCATGGAGGTCCTGCAGCAGGTGCCTTGGGAGGGCAACCCAGCAGACGCTGGACCATACAGAGATATGCAGTGTCAATGAGCAGATCCCCGGGCACCAGTGAGGGTCTGTAAGTGTCCTGCAAGTACCCTTGTGCCTGAGGAACTGTGATATTAAATAGCAAAGAAAAATATCTATGACAATAAAGAATATGTGGTATATATATATATATATATATATATATATATTGGAATACTATGCAGCCATCAAAAGAAATGATGTCTTGCCATTTGTGATGACATGGATAGAACTAGAGCGTATTATGCTTAGCAAAATAAGTCAATCAGAGAAAGATAACTATCATATGATCTCCCTGATATGAGGAAGTGGAGATGCAACATGGGTGGTTTGGTGGGTAGGAAAAGAATAAATGAAACAAGATGGTATTAGGAGGGAAACAAACCATAAGAGACTCTTAATCTTACAAAACAAACTGAGGATTGCTGTGGGGAGGAGGGTCGGAAGAGGGTGGTGGGGTTATGGACATTGGGGAGGGTATGTGCTGTGAGAAAGGTGCTATGGTGAGTGCTGTGAAGTGTGTAAACCTGGCGATTCACAGACCTGTACCCCTGAGGCTAATAATATATTATATGTTCACAAAAAATATATATAAAAGGAAAAAAAATCATAAGAGAAAAAAAATCTATGACAGAGAAACTAAGTGCTCTAATGGCACCTTTTTCCTGTTTCCTGAACATGGCGTCTTGTATTTTTATGATGTGCTTGGGCCAGCATGTTATATAGCTGGTCCTGACCTGAAGTGAATGTCTAAATAAGAAGATTCTTGCAGTTCTCAAATTAGAGGGTTGGTCCTTGTCATAGGGATCTCAAGACCTCTTTGCTACATCAGTGGGCCAGTGAGGTGGTCCCTTTGTATAGTGGTCCCTATGGTGATCACGTCTATAGCTCAAAGCGCCCTGCTCCAAGCTCAAATTCTTCCATACCTGAGTGCTTCAAGTATGGTGCAACTAAACATTTGCTTAGCCATTTAAAGCCCTCCTGCTTTGTGTGCCCTCCCCCCAAAGTGCCCAACACCTGCTAACATAGACAAGACAAAGGCCATAGCATTAAGACTCCAAATTTTCAGTGCCCCCCTGAGAGCTGTGATCCCAAGACTCCCCACCTTGCTGCTGAGACGTATCATCTAGACATGTGAGCCTTTCTCTGGTGCCCCTCCCCTCTGGGAGTTCCCTTCCCCTTTCAGGGGATGCATCGTGCTGCCATCCCTGGCAGGGCGTTCCCCCATGCAACCCTGTCCAGGTGCCACCTGATGCCACCTCTCTTCCTTGAGCAGCCCCCACACCCTGGAACTCATCACACTCCAGACCTTAGAATTCACCCACTCCGAGATGTCTGTCCTCTCCACAGTGAGGTGTGAGCAGGCTGGCTCTTAGCCCTTAGGAGAGGGCGTTGGCTCTTCGGAGTGCTCAGACAAGATTGCATATGCCATGGCTGAACAGCTGTGTCCTCCTGACATTCATGTGGAAACCTTATCCCTGCAGGGATGGGATTTGGAGGTGAGCCTTTGGAATGTGATTAGGTTAAGAGCCCTCATGAATGGGATTATTGCCTAATAAAAGGAATGCCAGAGAGCTCCCTGTCCCCATCCTCCAAGGGAGGACACAGCGAGAAGTCATCTGTAGCTCAGAAGAGGGTCCTCACCAGCACCTGATCATGCTGGCGCTCAGTCTTATATCTCCAGCCTCCAGAACTATGAGAAATGAATATTTGTTGTTTATAAACCACTGCATCTGTGGTATTTTGTGATGGCAGCTCAAAGGGACTGAGACATCATCTGAGTTTAGAGGACAAGCCATGTGAAATCCTACCACCACATGGAGTTCTCATCACCTTAGTAACGTTCGATTGTGTCAAAGGGTCCAACTAGGATTCCCTTAAGTTTGGAACCTTCACTTCCTGATGAAACAGACCAGCCTTAAGAAGCAGAGATAAATGACCTAATGGGGTAATAAAGAAGACCGATGAGGCTGTGGGTGTCACTTTAAGATGTTTGGAAGTTTGTCTTTTCTTATGGATTTGAATTATTTTAATCGAAAAAATAAAATAATTTTAATTGTGGATTGGAAGGGAATAGAGAAAAGCTAAAAATGTGTCCTTTTCCTCAGAGTTATTTATGTATTTGATCATTTGCTGAGATCAGTGCGGCACAAGGCAGGACATGGACGGTTTGTCCAGATCTCACACAAAAACCGTGTTTTCAATAACACAACAAGCATCTGTTGCTTTTCTAGAGTTTATGATTATTTTAACAAATGCTTCTGAGGTATTTCAACTTTGAGTAGCAATAATAATGCAGAATGATCATGAGGGAGGCTCGTCTCCCCAGTGTTGCATTAAAGAGAGGTATTCCACCAGAGGGAAGAATTAAAGTGGATAATTCAGGATGTTCTCTCCACCTACTTAGTTGATTTACTGCAGATTAGGAAAAAAAAGAGGTAATAAAATTAGTGGGAGTCTGTGACATTCAGAGTATATAGCTATTTGATATATATATATACACACACATATATAGTCATAATCAAATATCGCATAAGCTCAGAACTGTCTGGGGAGCTGTTTGAGGATAAAATAAGATAATGTGTGAAACACTAAGTGTGTAGCACTTATTTTTAAGATTTATTTATTTATCTGAGAGAGAATGAGGGAGAGAGAGATGGGGGGTAGAGGGAGAGGAAAGAGAAAGAATCATACGCAGGCTCCCCACTGAGCGCAGGGCCTGACACGGGGCTGGAGCCCGGGACCCTGAGATCATGGCCTGAGCCAAAATCAAGAACCACTCACCCAGCTCAACTAAAAAATAATAATAATAATAAAAACACAACCTTCAGTAGAACAACTTGCCAAATGTACACAGCTCCTGCATATCAGAGCTGGAATTCAGACCCCACTGACTGCGTTATGATGTTATAGACTTACTCTCCTTTTACATATGAGTGAACCGAAGCTATGAAGGAGCATAGGCAGGACTAGAAACCCAAACTGCCAGGTAGCAGACCATTGGTTCCCACTTGGTGCCTCTATCTATCTGTCCTTGGTCACCAATGCACCCTCTGCTCTGTTTTTGCTTCTTCCCCATTGTCCTTCTTGGGAACTTTCCAGAATCAGAAAAACAATGAGCTGCAGACTGCCACCCACTGAGATGTGTGGGCTCTCCTCAGGGGAGCATGGACAGGCCCTCGTTTCTGACATGCCTCGTCGATCAAGATGTTTTTTGGTTTAGAGAAACATATAAATGTGGGTGTTTTGCTGTTTTCAAAATTTTTATCATGGACCCTGTGCTGATCTTTCAAGCTCCTGCGAGTCATGAGGACATTCCTCTTTGTCTTTGCTCTTCTCTTCCTTCTGGTCCCAGGTAAAATCAATGTCTTTGCAGGAAAGGTTATAGAGGTGGTGGCCTAGAGACAGGGTCTGCTCAGTGAGCACCTGGTGTGCTCAGCCCGGTGAACCTGCCAGGGAACGTTTGCTACAGGAGGTGCTCTCCCCTAACGCCTTTTCTGTAAATCTCTTTCGTTTTTCATCATTGTCTAGGATGGGCTATCACAGGGTTGAAGAAAGAAAGATATGCCAGGAAAGATGCCCTTTGGTCCCTAGGGCCAAGCTCATTAACAAAAACAAAAACTGGGGGAAAAATATAAAAACAAGTATAGGTGTCAGTGGATCTTAAAAAAAAAAAAAAATTGTGGGGCACCTGGGTGGCTCAGTGGGTTAAAGTCTCTGCTTTCAGCTCAGGTCAGCAAGGAGCCTGCTTCCCCCTCTCTCTCTGCCTGCCTCTCTGCCTACTTGTGATCTCTGTCTGTCAAATAAGTAAATAAAACCTTTAAAAAAAATAATTGTGATAGAGATGGGACAGGTAAGGAAAAGAGCCAGAAAAAGGAGTACTGGACAAGGAAAGGGATGGAGGTCCGTCCGACACTGCGGTCGGTCGTGCCAGGCATGGCCCAGGTCAGACAGTACCCTGAAACTGTCACCCCTTCGCCACACTCCATGAGACTGGGTCCTGTGAAAGCTGCCTCAGACCAAAGTGCAAGGACTTTTCCAATGCCAAGTCCTTTAAGGAAACTCTGTTCTATTTTTTTTTTTTTTTTAAGTAGGCCAATGCTGGGCTTGAACTCAGGACCCTGAGATCCAGACCTGAGGTGAGATCAAGAGTCAATTGCTTGACTGACTGAACCACTAGGCACCCCAGCTCTGTCCTTCTTCTAATGTAGTGATGTTCAGAGCAACTCCTTCAGCCTGGAAGGCCTGTTTTACATATATTTTTCAGATATATAGGCCGCCTCACGGAGTCCTACAGATAAGCGGGAATGAAGTCAGGACCTGAGAGTCCGCATCAGGTCTCTCATCACACTCTTCTGCTCCTAGGAGCCATCAATGGCTCCCGTCAGATTAAAGTCCAAGACCAGACTCATCCCAGTTTCCAGATAGCCAAAGAAAGGGCTTTTTTAGAACCTACAATGAGTCCAAGTTGGTGCCAGATGCCACTGATGTCCCGTTAGGAGGCTCGGAATCCTCACACCTGCTGCATATGCGGCTGGTCTTTTTTGCAATAAGATTGTGTGAGTAGATTCTGTGCCAGAACAGGGATCCAAGACCTACGGTGATCTGTTCACTCCACTAGCCTCGAGGTACACATTGGACAGTGACCAAGACCCTCTTTTCAGACCAGTCAGACTTCTTATATACTTAGTCAACATAATATGGGAACATGTAATATGAAATTATCTAATAAAATCAAATGGAGCTGACCTCTTACTGTGTCAAATGCGCACACACACAGAGTTCCCCTGACCTCTAGATGGGTACCCGTGATGATCCATTGGAAGACTTGTACACACAGGTGCTCCCTCCCTTCCTGGAGGCTTTCTGGTTTTGGACCCATGCTGTCAATTGGATGTAGTACAAGAGTGAGGTTCAGCACCTACAGCCTGGGATGACCTTACAACAGTAGGAGGGCAGCTAGGGGCCCCTGCAGTGGGAGACACAGTTCCCTGAGCTTTGAAACATTGGAGTACGTGTACTTACGAATTCAGTGCTGATGCTGGAAATGATTAAGCACATGCTGGTACCACTCCACCCGGTTTTAGTTTTACACATACAGGGATCAGCCACCTCTGTATGTTGGCCTCAGTTTCAATTTGCGGACATCTGACGCTGTCCTTACATATCATTATGCATGTATGTACGTACATACCTTAGGTTAAACTCTAAAGTATTATTTCTGATAAGATGCGCGTCTCTCTTTCACCTGAAGTGGGCTTGTCTTATGATTGCTGCTGCTAGAGTGCTACGGCCAGCGCTGGTATTCTGTGCAGGATAGACACGAGGAGTCTTGGAGAGCAGCTCCCAGCATCCGCCCTTGCCTGCTCTTGAATACATTTTGCAAACTGTGGAAAAGAAATTGGATTGAGCCATTCTAAGCAATCTTTTTCCTGCCACCCACAACAGTGAATGTTTCCATTTCTTTACATTTATCCTTGTTAACTCTGGTCTTGCACCATCTCCGCAGCCTCAGACCTGCCCTGCTCTCACCAGGGAGCACTTTGACAGTGAGCTGGGGAGCTACTTACCCTGGAGGGGTTTACAGGAACAAGGTGATCATGACCCCAATAGTTTCTGGTAAAAGAACAAAAGCTTCTGCTTCTCAAAGCCCCCATACAGCCTAACCCCAAATGCCAGAACACGAATCTGTTCTTCCTGGTCTTTAATCCACCTATGACAAAAAAAAAAAACAGAAAAATCAAAGAGAAAATAGTTCCCTACTATCTCATCTACTGGCAATGGGAGACACTATGTCAGCTTGTAAAGAAGTCTTTACTAACTGGTTACTTGACCATACCTGGTAACTGGACATATCTGAGAAGAGAATTAATCCAGGTGGCCCTTTCCTTTATATAGCCAGGAATTCATTTTTTGATGAGAAATGCTTCAAGTTTCGTGGGAGATGTGTGAATTCTTGTCTGAAAAATGAAGAACTTGTCGCTCTCTGCCAGAAGTCTCTGAAATGCTGCCTGACACGCCAGCCATGCTTGAAGAGTAAAGATGATTGAACCTGAACACTCTGGCTTTCCAGAGCCACAAAAATGACCTAGTTTTGTCTTCTCTTCAGTGAGGGGACATCTCAATAAAAATAAATGATCATCTTCTATCAACCTGTCAATTGTTTCACTTAGAACAGGGAACTGTGACTAGTTAACTTTGGTGGTGCCTGCCTACCAGCTTCTTTTCCTATAATTTTTTGGTAAAGGGATTTTCCCCAAACCATCTGATATTTCTTTTTAAAGGGGTCTGGTAAAAACTCTAAGTCAACAAACCTCTAGCTTTCCCTACGGTGTCAGCGCCAACCACTTGTTGAGATAGATGACAGATAAGTGGATGGTAGAGAAAGGGACATATATTAGTATGGGTATTTATATTAATGACAGGTAGATAGCAGATAGATTTACTTATTGAGGACTCTCATGTGTCATACACACATCTAAATTAATGGTCTTGACCCCATGGCTTTAATTGGAGACAGTTAAATACTCCCTATAGATTCATCCCCTATCCGTAAGTCTGGAATCAAATTTACTGATGGGCAGAGGGACTGTAGGTAGCTATAGTAGTTCTGATGACCCGGGTCCTGGTCCCAGATTGATTGTCTATGATTTATCAAATTACTCCCTGACTCTAAGCATTCATATTACCTGCTTCAATTAAGAATTCCTGGTCATGTTCCCAAGGCCTAAGATCCAGCCCTGGTTCCCTGCTGGATCAGAAATCTTGCCTTATTTCCCTTTTGATTCTTCAAGGTCAATGTATTTAATCCTGTTGGAATCAACAATCTTTTTAAAAATTGTTTATTGTGTTATGTTAATCACCATAGAGTATGTTATTAGGTTTCAATGTAGTGTTCCAAGATTCATTGTTAACAATCCTTTTAAATGACCCTTTTCTGTTTTGAAGTATTTATAGAGTCATGTACAGGTGTAAAACTTAATATAGATACATCTCTACCTTTTAATGCGGTTTTCCCAATAGCACAACCAGAGAATAATATGACCACCACATACTCACATGATACAAAGCAAATGCATCACCACAAAGACCCCCGCCATGTTGTCCATTCAGAGCCACACCCTCTTCCCTCCGGCCTCCACCTCCACCTTAACTCCTGGTAGGGCTGATCTGTCTCCCACTTTACAACTTGTCCCTTCAGGAATGGAATCCCTTCAAATAAATGGAATCATGCAGAGGTAGCTTCTGGGGACTGGCTTTTTTACTCGCTGTAGTTCTCTGGAGATTCTGCAAGGTTGTGTATCTTAGGGCGTCTTCCTCTTTGTGGTTGTGGGGTGGCCACAGTATGGGGGTAGCACAGTTTAACGATTCGCCTGTCGGAGGACAGCTGGCTCTTTCCCAGGTTGGTGCTATTACACGTAAAGTTGCTGTCAACATTTATGTCTTTTAGTTTTTAAAAAAACTTTATTTATTTATTAGAGAGAGAGAGCGAGAGAGCAAACAAGGGAACGAGCACAGGGAGAGGCAGAGGCAGAGACAGAAGCAGACTCTCTGCTCAATCAGAGCCTAAGGCACATGTTTAACTCACTGAGCCACCCAGGTGCCCCAACATTAACGTCTGTAGGTTCTTCTTCCTTTCTCTGAGATACGTGTCCTGACATGCACTGCCCGGTCCTATGGTTGCGAGTTTCGTTTTTAGGAGAGAACTCCAACAGGCTTCTTGAGCAGCTGCACTCTTTGAAGCTCCCACCAGGAATGTAAGCGCGGCCTGGCTTGTTCTCACTGTGGCCGACATCCACTGCACAGAATTGTCACTTATTTATTTATTTATTTTTTAATTTTTGCCATTCAGGTAAGTGTGTGTGATTTTAATGTGAATTTCTCTAAAATCTAATGATGTCTCCCACCATAAACTGTGCTAGGCTTTGTACCTGTAGCAGCTGAAACCAAATTCCCAAACCTCTGCAAAGCCCCCACCCCGGTGCAGCCTGGACCCCTGTCCCCAGAGTTCTCTTGAGACCCCGCCCTGAACCTGAACCTGCACCTGCTGAGTGCAGGAGGCACCTGTCTGTAGAACCATCTCAAACACAGCTCTCGGCAGGGGGGCTCTTTGGATCCCCCTCTGGTCTCCCTCCACCAGGACCATGTGTCCAGCATCTCCTGGTCTTGCTGTGAAATGCTGCCTGCTGGGCTGGTGAGGAGGCTGTAGCTCTGACGGCTACTGTGAGCTGCAGAGATCACTCCCCTGGACTGTGAGTCTCTAAACTCGTATCTCCCACTTACTGCTCTAGGCCAGGGGCCAAGAGGGCAGGGGTGTATCTCTTCTCCTCCATTCCATTCTGCTCTCCCCTGCTCTTGTTGCGTCTGCTTCATTCTCATTCACTCTGTCTAACCATGCACTCAACAGGCATTGGTTATTCAGCACAGGTCGGGCCCTGGGTCCTGGGTGAGCCTGTACTGGTGAGTGGAACCTAACACTATCTTCGACCTGAGGAGCTTAGAATTCAGTCGGGAAGACCAAGTTATTAAAAACGTATGAAACTACAACTTGGGAAAAATGTGATGAAAGAACAACAACAACAAAATTGTGTAGTGCGGACAACAGTTCCGGATGCTTCCAGGGAGGGATTGCCCGGCGTCGTGACACTGAGCTCAGGGAGGTCATTCCTGGACAGAGTAGAGGAGTGTTTTAGGGCAAGTGAAGGCATCCAGAGCCAAGCACTGGGCCCTGCAGGGAGGCCCTGCCTCCTGGGTGGGCTGAGGCCCGGGGTCCTGCCCCAGGTAGAAGGGGCCCCGGGGTCAGGGCACAGCAGCTTTGTAGCCCATGGTAAGGGGTTGACTTGGATTCAACCAAAAAGTATTAACAAACTGTTGAAGGGATTTTGAGAGGTGGTGTGATGAACGCCAACTAACTTTTTTTGGGTTTTTGCTTTGTTATGTTTTGTTTTCTCTTGTTTTGTTTTAGTTGTGCTGGAAGAGAATCAGACGGTGGAGTCCACCAGTGAAGAACACAGAGGGAGGGGGTGGTTGGGAAAACCACCCGCGGGGGCCTGTTTCCCCAGGTGCCCCCCACCCCCCGGCATTCTCTTTCGCTGTTTCAGCCACTCTCCCTCAAAACCACTGCTAAAGTCCTGCCTCCCCGTCCTTGGGGCACAATTAATCACACTGACTTGTTCTGTTATTTAGTGAGAAGTGAGTTTGACATCTACAAGATCTGCGGTTACGGGACGGCCCGCTGCCGGAGCAGGTGTAAAGCCGAGGAATTCCAAATCGGAGCGTGCCCCAGTGCCCATCCATGCTGTTTGAAAAAGCGAACCCTCTGAGTCCGTGGCGCCCTGAAGCCCAGTGCTGCCTGGTCCCCAGAGCCGCTGATGGAGGGACCTGGAAGCCTTCCCATCCCGAGGCCTCACAGCTAGAATCCGCCCAGCGGCAGCCACTAGCCCGATTACCGAGACTTCGCTGAGCGCCGTGGCTCAGTGCAGAGCCCATGTAGGAGCCCCGAGAGGACGTTCTGTGGTGGGGAGAAGGGAGGACAGCTATGTGGGTTACGTGAGAGTCTCGACGCCTTCACAGCCGGACCAAAAATACGTCTCACCGGCCACAAGCCTAAGGGAACATCTTTTTATGTTTTTGGCCTGAATGGTATCAATTAATCTTGATAGCATTAGTTTTCTGATCAGAAATTTTGCTCTGCAGTCATATATATCTTTTGTTCATCAAAATAGGGCAATAAATCAATATTGAGTGCATTTCCTTTGGCATACGCTGTAATTCAAAGCCCAGATTTCCTCGGAGCAAAACAAAAGAGATGCCATGCGACGACCCACGTGGCTCCGTAGAGGGTCACCTCCCGCAGACGGTGCGCAGATCAGCTCGGTGCGCAGATCAGCTCGGTGCGTAGATCAGCTCGGTGTGCAGATCAGCTCGGTGCAGACTCAGGTCCTGAGATCTGGTGAAGAAAGCGGAGTCATACAGCCTTGGACCTGCTGTTCCTGTCCAAACTTTCTTTCGGGGTGACCCAATGATTTATGGGGAAAAGCTTCTCTCTCTATAAAAGTAGCCCAGCTAATAAATGACAAAAAATGATAAAGTAAGGAGAATATCACTATTTTCTAAACCCTCAGACATAATGATCAAGCCCATGAGCGTCAACAGCCCCACTCAAACAAACAAGGACAACCCCCTGAGGTCACGGCCTGCCTCCGGGTGGACGGACACAAAGTCACCCGGGAGCTGTTACGCTGTGGCCTTTTTACTCAAACGGTAAACTGGACCTTCACATAACTGTCACCCAGCCTCAACGTATGGCTAATCTCGTTTCACTTCTTGATGAACTCCCCTTCCCGGATTATTTCCGAGAAGATTCAACGTGCCTTGTCGCCTCTCTGAAAATACTTTGGAATATATAATTCAGAGCAAATAACTCTTAAAAAGTATGCACACACACACACACACACACACACACATATTTGTGTATATATAAAACCACAGTGCTAGGACCATACTTAGAAAAAAAATCAAAACAAATCCCTTACTATAATCAAATAGTCGATCAGTGTTCAAATGATCCTGGTTGTTTCATAAATGTTTTTTTCAAAACTGGTTTCTCAGACTCAGGATCCCAGAAGTCCACCCATGTGCCGTGTTTGATGGCCGGCCTCCGAGGCCTCTTCTGTGGGTGGCATCCTATACCTGCCGTCTCCCCTGTAAACTATTGCATTGAAAATCCAGTGCAGATGTGAGCCTTTGATTTCAGCTGTGACCAGGGGAGGGGGGAGCCTGGGCAGCAGCCCCCCGAGGAGGCAGCAGCCCAGATACCAGGATACTGAACATGTTTTAGGACAACCTAACGTCGATTTTAAGTTGTCCTACGTTGGTGTCGCCCTTTGGGATTCTCACATTGTGTATTTTACAAGGTGCTTCCATGTGCCTAATCTGTTTTGATCCCCACAACATGCTTGTGAGACAAGAGGCGTCACCCTGACCTTTTTTAGGTGTGGAAACAAAGGTGCAGAGAGGCGAGTGCCTTTCCCAGTAGGTCAGGATACTAGGCAGGACCAGACATCTTCCCCACACCTCGGGTTCAAATCTGAGACAGCCAGCCATGGTGAGCTCGAATCCCAGCCCCTCGGGATGGTTTCTACCTTGATCCCAATCCTTAGAAATAAATACAAGCACAATCATGAGCCCAGCTTTGGGGCTGGAATATGAAAGTAACATGGCTTACAGGTGAAGGTATAAGAACATCTTTCTTTGAAGTTAGGCTCTCAGCAACTTCCCACGCCCTGCTTGACCGTGTCATTTCTTCCAGCCTCCAGCTGTCAGCCTCTGGAGGCTTCTGTGATTAGCAACCCTTATCAGGGACCCACCGACCCCCACCTCTACCAGGATCCCAAAGGCCCTCTTTGAACTGAAGATTTCCGAAAGCCTAAAAATCAAGAATGTGAATGATCTTGTGCTAGCACCTCTGTGCTCCACAATATTGAATTTTCCTCCGGACCTGGAGGAGAGGCTGCAGCACGATGACCCCGGGACCCTGGGCACACGTTAGTAGCTCCAAACCTCTACTTCACCGTTGCTTCCCAGATGCCCAAGGCCCTGCTGGGGCCACTGCTGCCTTCTTCGTCTGTTTCCAGCTCCCTCCAGGTAGAATATAATTATTTTCACTTACACAAGTGATCTTAGACATTTTCTTTGGACCAAAATGTGCCTACAAATGAGACACATGTGACAAGGACCACCTTTTCCAAACACCACGGAGGCCATATTGAATTTTTGGTGGTTATAACACTCTTGAACCAAAGCCCACATTTCTCTGGTTGCGTCCAAGACAGACTGCCTGGGGTACGTGTGCCCGAGATAATGCAGCTACATAAAGCTCATCCCTGCTAAGAAGAAGAAGATGAGGGGCTCCTGGGTGGCTCAAGGTCTGCCTTCGGCTCAGGTCCTGATCCTGGGGTCCTGGGATTGAGTCCCGTGGCAGGTTTCCTGCTCACCAGGGAATCTGATTCTCCTTCTCCCTGTGCCTGCCACTCTGCCTACTTGTGCGTTCTCGCTCTCTGTCAAATAAATAAATAAAATCTTTAAAAAGAAAAAGAAGAAGACGGGGAAGTGGAGGGAAGAGAAGAAGAAGAGCCGTTTGCTCGTTTAGTACCAAAAGAGAAGACTCGGCCTCAATAATAGATATTTTTTAGGCATAACTGAATTGGACCCGATGGCAGCAATACCCGGGCGTCCGAGGAAAAGACAGAAGGGAAAGGAGGGAGAAACATGAAGCAGAGTCAGATGAATTAAGTTCACAAGAGATGAAAGAGAAGTGGGGGGATGGGGAGGACGTGCCGAGAAACGGGGGAGAGACGGGTCGGGCAGAGAGAGCAGAAAGGAAACCTGGAGTGACTTGGAAACTCCGGGAAGTGACAGTTGTGCGAGCCAGGTCATCCCTGACGTGTCCGATGTCTTCCTGCATGATATTTTACCCCAAAATAAATGCGTCCAGAAGACAGGACTGAAGCCTTATAGGGGACAAACATGTGTTATCACAGCAGCGGGGGGTCGGACAGTTGTGGAGGGAATTGGTGCTTTTTTTGGTTAATGGCGTTGAAGTCGGCCCCTCTCTTTCTCTCTTTCCTCTTCCTACTCCTCTTCTCTGGCTCAGACATTGCTTACTCACCAAACCCACCCAGGGCTTTCAGTCACGAGATTTACGTCCTGGGGAAGGTGGCTCAGATGTTTGTTCCGCTAGCTAGTAGTGGGAGAATAATGTGTCCACGTGGGTCCTCTGTGACCCAGAGATTATTCCGGAATGCCTCTCTGGCCCTGCGGCAGGCCCCTCCCTGCAGCGTGGGGCTATAAAGGGAGCCCAGCTCTCTGCCCACCAGCACCTTCCCAGTGGGCAGCCTCCTCGGTGACATGAAGCCATTTTTCTCTGCGTTCGTCAGCCTTCTCCTTGTGGCCCTGATGTTTCCAGGTAAACCAGAAACGTGACCCGGTCCTGGAGCCAGGGTGTCTCCACAATGGCCCGTGTCCAGGCTGGGCATCTGGGCTGGGCAGTGAGGTACTAAGCCCCATGAGTGCATTTCCTGGCGGGGTTTTGGGGCAGGGGTCTCTGGGCTGGGTGTGTAAGGGACACTTTGAATATGCTGATGGCCCTGGCTCCCCAGGAGACAGGTCCCAACCCCGACTACACTTTCTTATCCTGTTAATATTCACCCACTCCTTGTAAAGAGGGACAGCCTGTATCACAAAGCACTTTGGATGTCAGGGAGTCTCAGCTTCCAGGAAGCACTCAGGCTCCACTGCCCACCCTTCTTGGTCAGCACTCACCTCCCTCTGTCTTTCCTTCCCTCCCTTCCTCCTCTCTCTCTCTCTCTCTCTGTCACACACACACACACACACACACACACACACACTCAACACACAAATAACACTTGCCCTCCTTCCAACCCACCCCACGCCATTCTCCAGTTCCTCTTTTTCTTTACAGCTGCATGGAGGTATAATTATTACATAAGAAATGGTCGTATTTAATGTGTACAGTTTGACGAGTTTGGACGTTTGCAAACAACCATGGTCCCGTGGCCACAGCCAAGGGCATAGGCACATGCAACACCTCCCAACGTTTCCTCGTGTCGCTTTGTGGTGGTGTTCTGTGTGTGGGTGGTAGGAACACTTAGCAAAAGAACTAGCCTCTTCCCAAACCTTGACGTGCACGCCGCCGCACAGTTACGGGCAGACACCGTGCTTGAGAGCACGTCTCTAGAATGCAGCGGGTTGCAGCTCCGAGACTTTATACCCACTGAGCAGCCACCTCTGTAACCTCCGCTCCCCCTCCACGTTCACTCGCCCCCTGCAGGGATGCCCCCCAGCCTCAGGGGTCTGCTCAAGAGAGAGCTCTAAAAATACCCTGCTGTGGATTTACTGTGAGACAGGACGGTCCAGAGCCGGAAGTGTTCACCACCCAGACGCCGAGGGCCTGAGAGCACTGAGGGAATCCGGGGAAGAGTCTCCTGGACAAGAGAAGATCGGGTCTCCCTTGCCACACCACCAAGAAAAACGCTATCTCTTACCACGCACTCCCCCTTTTCCGGGTAAGTGGGGGGGAAAAAAAAGTGTGACCAGTGCCTCCACTCTGGAAGTGTTTAGTGAAAACAGATGGGGGAGGTGTCTGCACAGGTGGGGGAGGGCTGAGCAGCGGTTGCGTTAAGGACGGGCTGTGTTTATGAAGACAGCAGGTAGACGGCTGGAGCTGCCCGCCTGTCAGAAGGGTCACGGGGGCTGACATCCCCCGCCGACAGACAACTGAGGGTCCTGTGAGACCCAGGAGTGTGAGGGACAAAGAGGCAGAAGTATTGAAGGACTTCTGCAACCCCTGACTTCAAGCCCGCCCCGGAGAGAGAGAGAAGATGATACCGAACAAGACGGCCTCCTCCTGCCATGTTGGAGTCCCGCTCCTTGGGCCTCCAAGAATTTGCTGAATACTTGCTATGTGTTGGGTGAGCAATGGGCGCCCTGGAATGCCCCAGAGAAAGGTGCAGAAGATGGGCCACAGGGATGAGAAAGCCAAGGAGACCTCAGCCGCGTCTCAGGTTAGTCCTGAACACCCATGTGGAGCCAGCTGCCAGTCCGTAAGAACCTACGGGAGACAGTCATTTCCAAGACGTTTTCTTAATCCCAAACTCATTCCTGACCTTGAAAAAGGGAACAAGAGGCTGGTCGCTCAGTGGGCAAGAGCAGGGAACACACACGAGGGCGTTGGCAAAGGGAAGCCCCTAATTCAGATCCTGCCATGTTATCCATCCCATGTCCTCTCCTCACTCCGATCCCTTTGGAGGTGACCCATTCAGACTCGCTACTCTGCTTCTCCTCCCAAGGAAAGGGAAAAAGAAAACACCATGATCACAACAGTATAAACAATACAGGGCATGTGTCAATTATTCTAACAGCAAATCTATGAGACGGCATTATCCTTCCCATTTGATTCACGAGGGAGCTGAGATTTAAAATTAGTCCTTCGATTCAGGACACACACTGAGGGTTACAGAAAGGGGGTGGGGAGGACGGGGTCACCGGGCGATGGGCATGAAGGAGGGTACGTGATGTGATGAACACTGGGTGTTGTACGCAAGTAATGAATTATTGAACACTACATCTGAAACTAATGATGTACTATATGTTCGCTAATTGAACATGGTGATTTAAAAATAAATACAATATAATAAAGTGCAATAACTTGTCCGAGATTGTGCAACTGGTGAATGCTAGTCAAGAGTGGAGCCTTCAAGAACGTAAGTCAAACTTCCAATGTTATCCTCCGATAAATGTCCCAGTGTACTTCTTTTTTTAAAAAAGATTTTATTTATTTATTTATTTGACAGAGATCACAAGTAGGCAGAGAGGCAGGCAGACAGAGAGGAGGAAGCAGGTTCCCTACTGAGCAGAGAGCCCGATGTGGGGCTCGATCCCAGGACCCTGAGATCATGACCTGAGCTGAAGGCAGAGGCTTAAACCACTGAGCCACCCAGGCACTCCCCAGTGTACTTCTTTTAAAAACATATCCATTTCCCTCTTCTCTCCAATACCCTGTAATCATTTCCTGCCTCAGTTTCTCAGAGTGCATCCCTCACTCCTGAATTTTTACTTGCCTTCCCACTTGTGAGGCTGGGTGTGCAGCCTCCTTGTGTGTCCTCAAGCCCAGTGCCACACCCAGAATGCAATACTGACCCCCTCCACCTCATTCCCCAACTCAGAGAAGAAGCAATTAAAGAGAGAGAATGTCCTACAAAATGACTATTTCTGCAAAACAAATTTTTTTAAAGATTTAATTAATATATTTGACAGACAGAGATCACAAGTAGGCAGAGAGGCAGGCAGAGAGATGTGGGGGGGAGCAGGCACTCCGCTGAGCAGAGAGCCCGATGCGGGACCTGATCCCAGGACCCTGGGATCATGACCTGAGCCGAAGGCAGAGGCTTTGACCCACTGAACCACTCAGGCGCCCTGCAATACAATTTTCTTAAACATTTTTATTTTTATACTGGTTTTCTACTTCCTACTTGATTTGAGTGTACTGGAAAAGTATTTATTATGAAGAGAATTCTCTCTCTTAATTGTTCCTTCTCCTGAATTGAGGAAAAAGTCTAATTACCTCCTCTACTGGCAAAATACTTTGATCTGTGTTTAGAAACACAGTATCCCAAAAGAATACATCCTAAAATACTTAGCCAGCTGTAAAAGACTATGTCAATCTGGCATCAAGCTGTGCTATCCACATTTCTCACCGTTACCTGTCATTGCTGCGGCTTACCTGGAGAACTTACTGTGTGTCTCCTGCTGTATGGGGCTACAGCGGAGTTCGTCTTCTCTGTCTCCCAAACCTACAGGTGGGAGTTGCTCTGGTGAGCTCCATGACCTGCGGTGCAGAGAGGAGATGGGTCCTTCTTTGCTTGGTATAGGGTCTCAGTTATGCTAGATGAATAAATTCTTGAAATCCACTCTACAAATGCGTACCTATGGTTGACATTTTGGGTTGTGTATTCAAAAATATGTTTAGAAGTTAGATCTTGTGTTAAGTGCTCTTACCACAAGGAAAACAAAAATAAAACAATAGAAACAAAGGGACATAAGGAAATTTTGTAGGTGATAAATAAGTTTACTACCCTGACGGTGGTGATGGTATCATGGGGCTATGAGATTGTCCAAACTCATCAAGCTATTCTCAGTCAATCTGTGCAGGCTTTGTATATCTACGTGTATATATAGGGAAGGATGACTACTAGCTAAAAATGAAGTGGTAAGAAAATAATTTTAATTAATCAGTAGATTCATCGATCTAGGCAGATTTGCGATGCACACCCGTGAAACAGATTAGGGCAGGAAGAGGATACCATTTCTTCACATTTAATCCGGCTGAAGGTCACATCTCAGGTCGGTGATGGAGATTACGATGACCAAAGCAGCCTCAGCTTGAGTCGATCAGAAGGCTTCCCCAGCCTTGGTCCTTCCGTGTTTTATCAACTGTCTTCATAATATATAATTTAAGATAAGAATTCTTGATTAATAATCTCAGTGCTTGAATTGTGGAGTGAGGTACCAATGTCACACTGCTCAGATAAACTGACACGTCTTTGAGGCATCAAATAACCTTCCAGGTGCTCCCTTAGAATGAGGGGAAAAAAGAAATTTTTTGACTCTTTACAATATGTCCTCAGCTCCCTGTCATCTCCCTTACAGGGATGGCTCAGCCCCAGCCCTCCTGGGAGGACCATCCCACTCACGCCAGTGTTAGGTCGTGCTGTGTCATCCCCTCACAGAGCCCGGATGGGTCCCCTTACACAGCATCCCAAACTGGCTTATGAGGAACTTTAATATTTTAGCACATCTATTACTGTTTCTTTTCCCAACTGCCTCAGAATTGGCAGCTGGTTTTTGGGGGGGAGAATAAAGGTGACTTTTAAGCTAGAGTCAAGGATCTTATTTTTCTGCTATCAGGATGGCCGCAGGGAAATGTGAATGCTCACTTATAACCTCCTCCACCATATCCCTTTGGGCTAAAATAACCCCCCTCCGATTCTTGAGATGGTCTCAAGACGCTAATGTCGGATATTTCTTTATACAGAACCTGAACCGAATTTCAAAGTTGTCGACTGCAAGAAAAGTGAAGGCTATTGTCAAGAATTTTGTAACTATATGGAAACACAAGTTGGCTACTGCTTTACAAAGAAATATGCCTGCTGTTTGCATCAGAACTGAGGTTGTCGACACAGAAGCCAAATCTTGGCCCACCTGCCTAATCTCTAGGGACCATAGCACCGACCCAGACACAGGTGTCTTTGGAGAAGAGGCTGAGCATGAATTTGCAGGGTGCTATCATTTGATCAGGACAGTCTAGACATCTTGTAGTAGCAAAACAACAGAAAACCAGCTCTGTCTGGCTATAGAGAAAATGACTTAGCCTGAGACAGATTAAAGCTTCAAAAATCACATAGCCTTTAATGTAATAAACTTTCACAGGAAAACATTCAAGTGTTTCCTTCTGTGTTTGAAAAATATTTTGAGTACCTATTTCCTTCCCTAGGCACTGAGAAATGTAACAAATTGAAAACATAAATATGTAGTGGGGGGGGGGGGCGAATACCCAGGGAAATAAAAACAATAAAATGCCACACATTTTATAACACACATATATCCAAGGCAGTAAGTGGAACAGAGGAATACAAGAGATGTAAGAAAGGATTCCTGGGGAAATGTGAGCAGGGTTTTGGAGGATGAATAGGAGTGTGTGCATTGAAAGAAAGAGATGAGATTTGTAGGCAAAGGATACGATTTGCAGAAAGGCACGGAGGAGACGTGAAAGAATGGGTTTTCCGAGCAAATGGTGAGTTCCATGTCCCTGCAAAAGTGGGAGATTAACTCCAAGTGTCCAATGAGGAGGATGTAGGAAAATGGTGTGAAGTTGTGAAGAAAACACATATTGTGCTAAAGGGTTCAGGCTGCTAAGCAAAAGGAGCTTATCAGGTACTCCAGGGGAGTGACATCGTCATATTTTCAATGTAAAATGTTCCTTCTAATGACACGACTAGGGATGGATTGGAAATGGGTGAGACCAGAGGCAGAAACACAGGTAAGAGCCAACAGTAATGGGGCAAGTCCAGGGATAGCCATTGGGTGACTAAGGTGGAGATCATAGGGATAATAGGGGAGAAGCACTGGGGTGGGGGGACAGCAAAGACGAGGAGGTCACAGTTTTGGTGATGAAGAAGAAGGAAGGACATGGGGCAGAAAAGAACTGTGTTAACTGATGCAACACACACGTGGCGAGGACAAGCGGAAGGGACCAGATTGGTTCTGGACACACCGCACTGGAAGGGCTGGGGTATTCACGGTGTCCAGTGGGGACTTGAAGGGACTGACGAGGACTCCAGGAGAGATGGGGAGACAAGAAATCAGAGTGGAAAACTTGCAACCTCTAGTGTCCAGGCAGCTTTCAGGGCCACAGAGGGACCACGCTGGGCGATGCTGATGGTTCGGGGAGGCACAGAACACGGGGAGCCACTGCGGGACGCCGTAGGGTTCTGCGAAGGCATGTGAAGAGCATGAAGCAGCATCCACCCAGGAGATGAGCAGGGCAGGGGTGGTGGAATGGAGGGAGGGTAGTCCAGGAAGGGAAGGTAGTCCAGGAAGGGTCGAGGAGGGGATAAGGCAGAAGCAGAAAACTCGTTTGAAGGGCTCTTGCAGCAATCCAGGTGAGAGAGGAGAGTGGCCGGGCCATAGAGGTGATAAGTCATCACATTCTGCATAAGGTGAGGTAGGAGCCAACGCCAGATTTGGGGCATGAAAGCAAGAGGGGAGGCAGGGGCGACAGCTGCTCCTAGCAGAAAGCCCCAGATCCATAGCATGGCCTCCTAAGTCCAGTGTACTCCGGTGATCCCTCTCCTCTGACGCTGAGTCCTGGGCACGGTGGCTTTTCATTTCTCAAGTGCCACATGATCTCCCCCGCCACCCTTTGAATCCTCCTGCACGGCCACGGTCCCTTCATCTGATCTACTGAACTTCCGAGGGAGGTTAAAGCACTAGACTCTGGAGTAGCCCCCCAAGACCGGGTAGACCCCACCATTGCCCTCGCTGTCCTTATCAGGACCACAGGGAGGTAATGGCAGGACTGTCACGTGTCTAATGCCCAGACGGTGAACGGCTTACCATAAGCAGAGAGAGCCCAACAGACCCTTCACTGCCATGCTGCCATGCTCGGCACGTCTCATACGTCATACCTGCTCGAAATTGTTGTGAGTGAGTGTAAGAATGAAGACGGAGAGTCACTGGGGCAGAGGGCACTCGGGGAGAGGTCTCAGGCCCTGTGCTGTCCTGCAGTCTTCACGGGAGTCTGCTGTGTCTCACAGTCCTCGTGAGTGGTCCTGGCTTGGCTCATCGGACAAGGAACTGTTTTCCATCCAGAGACGTTAGATGCCATATTTACACATCCTACCACTTCCAAGTCTCCGTGCCAGGCTTTGTCTTCGTGTTTCTAATCAGGTGCTGGGGAGGACTGCAGTAGGGATGCATTTTCCGTGACTAGAATGGAAATCTTGCAGCACTGCAGGAACTGTCCTGAGGATGGTAGGAGCAAATACCCCAGACAGAGTCACTCTTTGTAATAAGGGCCAACTAGGTAGGCCTTCCTGCCACCATCTACCCAAGAGCTAATAATCCAAGAAATTTCTGATTTTACTCAGATCTTGAAGGACAAAGAGGATATCCAGCAACATTTGTTTTTCTAAAAGTAACCCACCAACAAAAGTCAATCAGGATAAGCAGGCCCCAGGCCCTCCTGTGATTTTCAATATTGTAGGCTGGAGGACAACAGGAGACAGGCCTCCACACACAAGAACACTTGTGGGAAACAGAAATGAGGATAGAGAATACTTGACTCCTCGTCAGTAAGACAGCAGCGCTGAAGGAGGTGGGCGCTGGGGGTCGGGACCATGGTGGCTCTGCCGGGGGAGAGGACCCGTAGAGCAGGGTGCCCACCCTCCTGCAGCTGTGGGAAGAGGGGCTCACTGGGCTCTTGTTGGAGTGGAGCTTCTTCACTGGACAGAACAGGAAATGGAGCCCCAGACAGTGAGACTGCCCTCTGGTCTGCCCCTTTTCTCAAAAGAGGGATCATCCAATGGTCCGTCCTAACCAGCCGGCTTCCCAAACCTCCTGAGCCATGAGAACTAAGACAGGGGAGGCGTCGTAGAGCAAGACAGGTGGGGGGACATCATCCATTTCCTTCCCTGCTTCATGTGTCTGTTTCAGAATCTCCCTTCTATTAACCAAACTCGACCACGTTTCACTTCATTACACGTATTCCAAGGACCAAAGAACAATTTAGGGAAACTCTGCTCAGCAGTCACCAGGAAAATGGCATGTTAACTGTAACTTTCACTTTTGACTTAAAACAACATCAATGAGGGGCCCTGGGTGGCTTAATCAATGAAGGCTCCAACTCTTGATTTGGGCTCAGGTCATGATCCTGGGGTTCCAGGATCGAGTCCAGCATGGGGCTCCCCATTCAGGAGGGACTATGCTTCTTTCCCTTTACCCTACCTATTCAAGTTCACACGTGCCCTTTCCCTCTCTCTGCAATAAATAAACCTTTTTTAAAAAAATGACATCTATGAGATCCCTATACAAAAGTGTATGTCATTTCATCTTTTGATTTTACTGGGTGTATAATATTCCATTGTATGGAGGCACCATACTTACTAGACTCTTCGTTCTGACATTACACACAACAATGTTACAAGCATCTCAGCCCAGTTGTCTTTAAGAGATTGTGTTCCGTACTGAGAACTGGCAGGGTTAGTTTGGAGAGTGTTTGTGTTTAAAATCTTCGTATGTAGGGGCGCCTGGGTGGCTCAGTGGTTTGGGCTGCTGCCTTTGGCTCGGGTCATGATCTCAGGGTCCTGGGATCGAGCCACGCATCGGGCTCCCTGCTCCGCAGGAAGCCTGCTTCCCTCTCTCTCTCTCTCTGCCTGCCTCTCTGCCTACTTGTGATCTCCGTCTTTCAAATAAATAAATAAAATCTTAAAAAAAAAAAAATCTTCGTATGTACAAATAGCCCTTTAAGGAATGAATATCTATTCATATTCCCATTAGCAATGTATTAAAATACCTGTTTTTCCACACTCTTTGATATTATTTTGATATTATCAAAAGTTAACTAATTCTTTTCACTCTGATGGGTGAAAAACAAGAGACTCAGTTCTGGAATCAGGCGAACTCTGATTACTGTGTAGTTGTACATTTTTTCATTTGTTTATTGGTCATGTTTTCTTTTTTGTATGTGTTAATAATTTTGCTGGGTTAGAACTTCATTCTTAACTACCAATACATGCTCTTCTCGTAGGTGAGATACTTAACCATACATATTCTTTGCTTCCTTACTTTGCTTCTCTCTTTCTGGAATACCAACGGCTTAAACCCTGGTTCACCTGGGACCATCTTCCCCACCTACCATCTTTTGCCCATAATTTCCATGCCTGCCCATTTTTGCTCTCAACTTCCAATTTGTAGTAATTATTATTATTATTATTTTAGATCACCAATCTCTCCTTTGGTAGTGCCTTCCATTTTTCACCATATAGGGATTTTTCATGTTCGGATATTAGATTTTCATTTATTTTTAAATACTCATGTTTTTGCAAGTAATCCTGTCTCTCAAATTATGCCTTTCTCATAGGATCCTGTTGTCATCTTCTTGATCAAACTGTATCTTCTCAAATCTCAGCAAGAATACATACATATTAACTCTAAAAAAAAAAAAAAATCCTCTGCATTTTCTCCATCAAAATGGCACCAATTCCAGTCCCGTTTAGTCTCTCCTACTTTGTTAAAATGCTCCTTCTTCTTAAACTGAGTCATTTCCCACCATCTGCTAACCCCTACTCTCCCAACAGACCAGCAATAGAGGGCTCCTTGGTGAAGTAAGAAGGGTGGGATGTTCCACGGACAGAACCCTCTGCTGTTTATCTTAGAATTTTGTGTTAAGCAGCCCTAATCAAAAGCAGCTTCAGGGATATCTTTATAGATCCATAGTAAAGAAATAGTTTCACTATTCTTAAAAATATTACTGTTTTTAAATTAAAAAAATTTAAATTTAAAAAATTTAAAAATACTTTACTATTCTTAAAAAGAGTTTTACTATTACTATACTCAATAATTTACTATGAGACATGCGTATGTGGTGATTATTTTTAGACTCAAGGTAACTATTCATAAACTGTTCATAACTCATGTTACAAACTTTTGAGCCCATCATTCTCTCTACATCTTTCTTTAGCTTTCATGAGTTGCAAATTCTCTCTACTCATCACACGGAAAAACATTTTTTTCCTTTCCTTTCTTTTTTTGGTATCTATATGAGATGGTGGATATTAACTGAACCTGTGGTAATCATTTTGTGATAGATTCATGCAGGTCAAATCATTACACTGTTCGCCTTAAACTTATACTGTGCTGTATGTCAATTATATCCCAATAAAACTGGAAAAAAAGAGAAAAAAAATCATCATTTCTGATGTTAATTATATATCAAAAAATCAAAAAAATAAAGGAGATGCTATGTTCTAAAAAAAATAAATCTTCTGTGCTTTTGTTACGTATGGGTATCTATCTAGGTTATTATCAAGCTTCTTCAGCTCATAAAGAAAAAAACTAGGTGCATAGATAGACCTCTCTCCAGAATTCTGCCTTTCCAGGCTCCTTTCTGGATGAATGTGTTCCATATTTAATCCACACACAGACATACTCATGCAAGGGTGATACTTAAGGGGTAGTGAAGTCATGGTGAAAACCAGTACTTACATATAAAACCAGGAGCATCGCCAATTTACATAACTTCTCTGATAAGTAGGGTATTTTTTATTACGTATGCAAGAGAGGAAATACTTGTGCTCATTAGCTATTATTCTCCTCAGAAATGATGGATCTTTAGTGGGTACAAAGTTACGGTTATGCAAGATGAGTAAGTTCTAGTGATACAACATTGTGTCTATGGTTGAAATACTGTGTAATCACACACTTATTACACAGGGTAAATCTCATATTAAGGGTTCTTACCTCACTTTTAAAAAAAGGATGGGTAATTGTCCGCATGAGATAACAAAAATATTTGGAGAAACTTTTTGAAATAAATATAAATGTTCAAACTAGAATAATCAGCAAACTATGGTATATCTACTTAAAGGGATATTATATATCCCTTAGGTATAATAAACAGAAAAACAAATAAAAACCACAAAAATGCATAAGATAAAGATTTCAAGATAACTTTTTCTTACAAAGTACAAGATACAAATTTTCATATTTCTGATGTAAAATTAAAAGTATGTCCAAGAGCAAAAAAAAAATAAAATGGATTTTGCACTCCAATGTTTAGATTATTGACAATTTTAAGTTATTTTATCTTTGAAAATACCCTGTCAAGTTATTGCATAACTCTCGGGATGCCTGGGTGGCTCAGTCAGTTAAGCATCTGTCTTTGGCTCAGATCATGATCCCAGGGTCCTGGAATCTAGTCTGGCATTGGTCTCGTTGCTCAGTGGGGAGCCTACTTCTCTCTTTGCTGCTCCCCATGCTTGTGGTCTCTCTCTCTCTCTGTGTGACAAATAAATAAGTAAAGTCTTTTAAAAACATCATTGCGTGACTTTTAAATTTTAAATATACATTTAGAAAGATAAAATAAATGTGCTTAAGTATATATATGTATGTATGTATATATAAACAAAGATGTGCTTTGATTGTAGGCAGACTTTGCACCAGGAAAGTCCTAAATCTAGCATAAGAAAGAACTTCTGGGTATTAAGACTATGAAACATTAAAGCACATTCCGCAGAGAGATTCTGGAACCAACTTTGGGATGCATAAGAATCAGATAACAACTGATGTTTTTCTACCACCTACGGTCCTGCTTAGAGACAAGAGAATGAACACTGTGGGCTCTCCAGGCAAGTTCCAAGTCAGCAGCTCTGTTGATTACACTCGTGTTGTTCTTTTCATAGAAGCCTGCCTCGTGCAGGACCCTGAGGAAGGCAAGGCTTTATGGACACCTGCTGTACCCCTGGTAGGAATTGCTAGCCCTTGAGCTAGCAATTGCTTAGGTCATTACAGCCGCGCCTGGCTGCCCCCATCTGCGCTCTCCACGCCCACCTTGCACACACAGTGTCCTGCCTCCCACTGCACCCCAGACCTTCTGTGAGCTTTGATCCCTGTGACCCATCCATCCCCCGGAGCACCCCTTCATCAGGGAATCTATTTTCTCCTCAAAGCCCTAGTTCTGCTGGGGTGGGCGCTGGGTGGGCAGGCTCCGTCAACCAAATCCAATGACTTGGCATCCTATGACTTTAATAACAGTCATGCTGAGTTTTTTCTACCTGTCCACACATGTGGTGGTCACCATAGCCTGCAGGCTTGGACTGACTCAGATTACCTCTTGGGTCAGAGGAAATTACCTTACTGGACCCAGGGAGTCCCCTCGTCATTAAGAACAAAAATTAAAATTAGTATGTCCAAATAAAGGGAAACTGAGACCATTAACACAGTGCTTGCCTCTTTCCTGATAGACCCAAAAAATTCCCAAGTGTCAGATGACTAGCATTAGCTTTGTCCATGTGGACAGCGGGGATCAAGATCAACCCTGGTTGCAGGGAAAGGACGTCGAGCCCAGTTAGGAGGCAGAGGGATCTGATTAACTGTCTCTGTGGGTCTAAGTGCATCAGTGGATGCTGTGGTTAAGCATGGGCTTTTGGGAGAGCAGGAAAGCATCAGTCTGTTCTCTCCTGCCTACTTCCTACGGATCCCTTCTGTGATTTGCCTCCACTCTGCTCAGAGCATTCCTTGCTACCCCCTACCTCTCTATCCAAGGCCCTTACAATGGGCCAGTTGTTGTTCCTGTTTCACTGTAGACAAATTAAGGGCAGAGATCTAAGTGATCCAACCCAAATCAGATAGGGTATCAGATGACATAACCAGGACACTAACCCAACTCAATTCAAGGCAGAAAAGTCCGAGTATGGGCTTTTTCATCCTACACGACTCTGATGTTTCTGAGAAACACATATATGTTTCTCAGAATATTTCCTGGCCACAACCTCAGAGAGATGGACCCTGGCCAGGACGGGGGCTCAACCTCCTGGGGAAGGCACTGTCCCTGCAGGAGGGCATGTGACTCTGTGAGTTCCAGATGCCACTAGATGTGGGTGTGTGAGCAGAGGAATCAGCCCTCACCAGGAATGCTGATGCGTGGTCCTGGCCCCGACTCTAGCAATAACTGTGTTGTGGCTTTTTGTGACTCCTTGTGAGCACAGTAGGAAAACATGTCCTTCTCAACCTAAGCTCTTCATGACAATCAGTGAGTCGTATTTGTAAGAACAAAAATGAAAATTAGTCTGTCCAAAATGAAGGGAAACTGAGAGCTATTCATGTAAGTGTCCCAAGCACAGCCCTCAGTGGACTAAGGTGTGCCCACTGGAGCTTGGCGCTCTCTCCTGTGATGACTTACACTGAGCCTTTACTTTGTACTTTTTTTTCCTTATGCTTTGTGTTGATTTGAATTCAATCTTTTCTGGAAAACATACAAATTCATTCAACCGCTATCCATTGAGCTCCTATCGTGTGACAAGCACTATTCTAGGTCCTAAAGATAAAGAGCCAACCACAGAAACCTCTGCCTGAATGGAGCTTACATTCTCATGGGGCAAATAAGTAAGAGGAAAGAGTAAATACCTTCACTCACCATTTATTTGAGAGCAGTGGAGCCTTATCTCAGCCTTATCACCTGGTTGGCAGATGGGTGGGATTCTCGGCCAAATGCTAACCATCTGGTACTCATTTAGTGAAATGGTGAGACTAAAATTGGAAATAAAAACTTCTTGGGTCATGGGGCAGCAACACCACTCGGCTTTGTTGTTGTTGTTGTTGTTGTTATTATTATTATTTCTAATGGACTTCCTTGTGCCTGGGAAATGGTGTCTCTGTGATTCGAATTGCATTTTCCTGATGACTACTGATGTTGAACACCTTCTGTGTGTCTTTTGGCTATTTGCATTTCTTCCGTGGAGAAATGTTTATTCAAGTCCTCTGCCCATTTTTAAATTAGGCTGTTTATCTAATTATTGGTGAATTATATCAAAGTTTTTAAAAAAAATATAAAAATCTTTTGCCACTCTAAAATATTTTCAAACCCAGGGACATCTCTCATCTCTCCTTATGCCATCTTTCTTTGTATGACTATAATGCACACCAGAATAATTATCTTCCATGTTGGGACAAACAGAGCTTAAGTTCCTTTCAACCCTGTAATTATAAGAACCAATGACTGCATGACTAGATTAATGAGGTTGTTCAATGAGCTCAGTTTCCTAGTTTGTCTTCTGTTGGGATGTCATGTCTAATTCAACACTATTCACAAAATTCTTCCCTAGCAGTTATATCGGAGTCTGTGACTTGGAAATAGTAGATCTGTGGGTAAAGAAAGAAGTGGGTGATAAATTCTAATATGGCTCATGTATTTTTCTCCTAGGTGACCTACCTTCCCAACATAGCTCATAAAATTTCCAAACTATACAGAAAACAATTTCTAAACTCTAATCTCACAACTACTTGTATGCTGGATGGACTACTAGAAAAAAAAAAATACCATGCACATTTACCTTAAATCTTTTCCAAATCAGGTTAGTCTAGCTGGCAAGAAAGAATACCAGATATGAAACGTGCTTCTTCTGGTTTCACCTACCAAGGCGACTTTTAACAAACGACCCATACATCTGGGTATATACATGCTAGAATTTGTACTGGACAGTAATTCTTGCATCTCCTAGCTATACATTCTCCATCCATGTGGGTGGATTCAGAATTATAATCATTCTTTGGAAGTCATGAGCCTAGGATGTATTCTTGACATGGAAGGCAGTTTTCTCAAGGATCGAATCGGGATTCTTATGCTTTTTTCACAATGGGAACATCTGGAGATCTTTTCCAGAGAAAAAAAATTTCAAATTTTAACAGAGTTCTTATATATTGTTTGACCCCCACACATACACATCTTGATATCTTTTTTATGATTGCTTCGTTCATAGTTACTGATAGGGTGACCTTTTTTTGGCAAAGAGAGAAAAGCAGCATTTAGTTTCCAAACAGTTTTTCCTTAACCCCTATTTTCACATTTTTAAAAAGATTCTTTTAAATTAATTAATTTGTGTATTTATTTTGAAAGGGAGAGAGTGAGTGAGTGCCAGGGTTGGGGCAGAAGGGGAGGGAGAAGAAGAAGGGGAGAATCCTAAGCAGACTCCGCACTGAATGAGGAGCCTGATCCGGGGCTCAATCCCATGACCCTGAGATCATGACCTGAGCCAAAAACAAGATCAAACGCTTAACTGACTGAGCCACCCAGGGGCTCTCTGAACTCCTATTTTCATAGATATTTTTACAAGATACAGAAAGTCCAGTGAATCAGGCTATCCTTCATTAGGACCCACTGTCTTTGCTTCATCTTTTAGCCCTGGAATGTCCAAAGTGAATTTCAGGCCCTCATCTCTTCTGGCCACCTGCATTGATCACCTAGGTCTTTGCTCACCTCCAGAAGTCTGAGGCCACCACTTGACTTCTCATTGAAATCCCTTGTCTGTGTAAGATGCATGGTCAGATATGGTTGTGGATGGAGTGAATCAGGTAGAAGACCACCTAAAAGAACTCATATGCAGCTGTTATAAAAAATGAAGATACTCTCCATGCACCAGTTAATACGTCTCCAAGATACATCATGAAAAAAAGGCAAGTCCAGAGTAAGAAGTATAGTCTGTCACCATGTATACAGAAAGGGGCATAGAGATTCAACTCTGTGTATGCAGAGATGGAAAACGTCTGGAAGGATGGATGAGAAACCAGCAACAGGTGTCAAAGAAGGCCTGGAGAACGAGATGGAAGACGGCGTGTGGCCAGTACGGCAGAATGAGCAGCCGTAGCAACTGGGCATTTTCGCATTATCTGTTACATACAGCTGTGTGGCAAGCTGTCCTTCCAGACCCAGGTCTAATGCCCTCCTCCTTACAAGGGTGTCCCCTGAGGCGGGCTCCATCCTGCAGCCCAGCACCCTGTAGAGCCTTCCCCTTGTCTCCCCTATGCTGCCCCCTCTTTCACTCAAGACAATTTTGTTGAATGAGAGAAGACTCTACCTTCTTCCACCAAAGTAGACAACTTCCTGATTTTTAATACATAAATTAGATTTGCCACATTTAAAAATATAATGCAGTGTGTTGTGTCTGGCTTTTTCCCATGCAGGATGTCTGTGCGGCATATCTGTGCTGTAACCATCTGTGGTGATGGCTGTTTGATGTTTGCTGCTGTGGGGGGATGCCTTATTGGTTTTATTACTGGGTGGAATGTGCTACGTGGTTTGTGGTCTGCTGATGGCCATCATGAAGGAGGCTATAACAACATTCTTGGGCATGTCTCTTAGTGCACAGGGGCCTATGTCCATTGGGTATACACCTGGAAGTGTATTTCTGTGACCAATTCATGTGTTCCTACAGTCCAACCAACTGAGCCACCCAGGTGTCCCTGTTCCTACAGTCCAAACAAAAGCTTCCTGAGGGCCCATGGCTCTCTCCCAGTACAGCACCTATTGTAAGGAGCCCCTCACAGCTGTTGGTTCTCTTTCTGGGGCAACCTTGGTGTACCCAGCTGTCGGTGAAGCCCTGCTTCTCCCAATACCAAGAAGTCTGTCTATTTTTAGGCAGAAAGGAAGAGTATCTAGTACCTTCTGCCCACAGTCTTACTCAGTAGACCAGATAAATGTGCTCATTCCTGATCAGTGTTCCCAAAAACCTATAAATGTCCCATTTTTGTGTCTTGGCTACTCCACTCCACTGTTTTGTTGGCTTGGTTTTTCTGCACAGGAGGGCTGGGAGAGCCGGAGGGAACCTTGAACCATGAAGGGCCTCTTACTTTTCAGTGTCCTCTTCTGTCTGGTCCAAGTGAACTCAGGTAAATATCTCCTGGCTGGTGCAGAAACCTACTGGAGGTGACCAGAGCAGGTAGGGCAGGAACCCCAGGGACGATGCCCGCGTGGAGGGCTGGGGTGTCTGTCTACTGGTAATGGTGCTGGTGGACCCCTCTGCAGCTCAGCTCAGGACTATTTGGATCTTCTTGGGAAGAGTTTTTTAGAAAGTGAAATATGAGTTATTGGGGTCATCTAACACAGACAAAGGCTCTGATACACATAGGAAACACTCACTACAGTCTGAGAAAAGTTCCCAGGAGGAAATGACAGTCCCATGAATGTCAGCGCTGGAAGGGATGATGGGTCATCCATGGCGGCCCTGTGCTGTACCGGGAGAGGACACTGAGCTCCTGGAGAGCAACAGCAGTGAGTGACTTCTATCTAGGACAGCATTCCTCCAGCGCCCCCCACCCCAGGGGGTTAGTTCTACAGGAGAACGCTGAGGCATCACAGGTTAAACAAACTCTCCAAGGAGAGAGAATTAGCTCCTGGAGGAGGTAAGACTAGAGTGCAGATCCCCAGGTCCCTAGGCTTGTGGTACTTCTACCTTCATTGCTGTGGGGCCCGTGTCTTCATGTGGCTGTCTCCCCCACAAGCCACAGCAGAGGCAATACAGGATCCCAGGGTAGGCCCCAGCTGTTGCGAGATCTTGCACAGGGTTGTTTTTTAAATTGTGCAAGTCCAAGGCTCCTGAGTGGCTCAGTCGGTAAAGCGTCTGCTTTCGGCTCAGGTCATGATCTCAGGGTCCTGAAATCAGGCTCTGTGTTGGGCTCCCTGTTTGCAGGCAACCTGCTTCTACCTCTCCCTCTGCCTCTCCCCCTGCTGTGGTCTCTCTTTCTCTCTACCAAACAAATAAATAGAGCCTTTAAAAATAAAATAAAATAAATCGTGCAAGACCAACACTGTGGACATTTTGTGGTTTTTGTTGGTTTTCGTGGTCATTGTAGGTGACATTTGCGGACCTGACATCAGAACTGTCATTCAACCATCTCATTCCCAAATAGGGAGTGCTTTTTTTTTTTTTTTAAGATAGAATTGACAAAGGACTTTATACTAGATTCAGATAAACAGCATAGTGATCCTGTATTCATATGTATTGTGAAATGACCACCACAAGACACCTAGTCAACGTTTGTCACCATACATAATTACACTTTTTTTTCCTTGTGACAAATGGAAAACACTTTCCATATTGGGGGGTTGTCCTTGACCTCCAAGTTCACAAGTCATGGTGAAGAAAAAGGTTTTCTTTTCCTCTTTTCATTGTAAGACATGAAACTAAAAATGGGACCGCCAGCTGAGAATCAGAACTATTTCGTTTTTTTAGAGACGGAGACCACCTCTCCCTCATTCCTCTCTGTTCTCTGAAACGTCTTGGCTTTCCTCTAATTCACTAACTCCTGTCTGTCACCAGGAAGCTTGAGAATCCTGATGTAATAATTTAGGATGAAATCTATACCCTTCTGGAAACAATTTTTATTTTTTTGGAGAAATCTCACTTACACTCTTTTTAAAAAAATTTATTCTGTTATTTTAGTCACCATACAGTACATCATTATTTTTTGATGGAGTGTTCCATGACTTATTGTTGGTGTAGAACATTTGAGGTGTAGGTTATTGTTCCTGTTTTAAAGCTAAGAAACCAAACCTCAGTTAAACTGGACTTAGTCCAAAGACATGGAACTTTGGAGGAATATAGTAAATATTCAGAGCTGTGGGCCAGGGTCATCTTTTTCTCTCTCTACCATTTGAACTCAATAGCAACTCTATTATATTGTATCAACAGGGGATATTCCACCTGGAATCAGAGATGTTATCTGCCTTACGGAACATGGAACCTGCAGACTTTTCTTCTGCCATTTTGGTGAGAAAAAGGCGGAAATATGCTCCAACCCCTGGAATAGGTGCTGCCTGCCAGCTACTGAGGCAGAAAGAAAAAACAAACCAGAGACGTACAGCAAAAACTAAGGCAAAACGGATAAAGCTGAGACCTAACATGTAAGCTTCTGGAAGGCAGGAGGGCTCTGAAGCATCCCAAGGACGTGGAAGGACGTGTGGCTCATCGTAGGTGTTCAATAAACGTTTGTTGAATGAATCCAGCAGCAAGGGTGAAGGTCTGATGAAAAAATTTTCCTAAAAGCTTGCTTACTTGACCTCTTCTGTTTTTGTTTTTGTTTTTGTTTTTCTTAAAGAGTCTCAGAAATGTGTAATAGCCTACCTCCTTTGCCTTTGCCTGTTCCTGAGAGTGTGTCTCACTGACCCACAGACAGGGGTGGCCTAGACACCAAGCAACCAGAATGATCTCATCTACAGAGGGACAGAAATGCAGTCAGTCAGTCTTCTGGCCCCTTTCCCACCAACGTATGAAACCATCACTAGTTTCTGATGTAAGGTTCAGTGATTCATTAGTTACGTATAACACGCAGTGCTCACCACATCACGCACCCTCCTTCATGCCCAGCTGAACCCCCCCCCGCCCCCACTCTGTAACCCTCGGTTTGTTTCCCCGCATCCAGAGTCTCTCCGGTTTGTCGCCCTCTGATTTCTAGTGGAAGCCAGGTCTGGTCTGGGGTGCCTGCTCAGTGAGGTAAGCAGCTGACTCTTGATTTCAGCTCAGGTCATGCATGATCTTCGGGTCTTGAGATCAAACCCCACATCGGCTCCTCGCTCAGCATGGAGTCTACTTGTCTACTTGTCCCTCTCCCTCCCCCTCTGCACATGCATTTTCTCTCTCTCTCTCTCTCTCAACTAAATAAATAAATAAATATTTTTTGAAAAGAGGGGCACCTGGGTGGCTCAGTCGTTGAAGCATCTGCCTTGGGCTTAGATCATGATCCCGGGGTCCTGGGATCGAGCCCCACATATGGCTCCCTGTCAGCGGGGAGCCTGCTTCTCTCCGTCTCTGTGCTCGCACCGTCTCTCTCTCTCTCAGGTAAATAAATAAAATCTTAAAGAAAGAAATAGAGAAAAAGAAATCAGGCCTGGTGTGGCTTTCAATGGGGGAAATGTTATCTTTCTTGAATGGGCAATGTGGATGTGAGGAGGAAAACCTACAGCATTGCCCGGCACAAAGCTGGCCCCTGGGGTGTTCGCTGGGGCTCAGAGGGACAGACTTGAGGTGAAGGTAAGGAGGACCAGGAAGAGGGTCGGGTGTCCAGGATGTCCGCAGTGACCTCCTTTCGCTTTCCTCTCTCCTGGGAAGGAACCAGATGGGACCCTGCCCAGATGTCTAGATGCGCCCAGGGACCTGGATTCGGGTTCTTGCTTGCCTCTCTGAAATACTGAACAAATTACTTCATATCCGTGATAATTTTTGAAATTATCCCGTTGTACATGGTCTTACAAAGCCCTAGTATGTTTCTAAGTTGAAGTAAAAACTCCAATTGTTACTTCCCAAAGCCAGAGCCTACCTTGGCGGGCCCACAGCGGGTCGGTACCAGAACCTACCTCGAGAGGGCGCGTTGCTGCCTTCGGAGCGCGCAAACCTGATCTTCCAACGCGGCGTGGAGAGAGAGGCTCAGGTTTGCTGAATGAAGCCGCTGGCGGAGTCAGTTCTGGGCTGAGAACAAAGGGAGCCTGAATTAGCAACCCTTCCAGCCTGCATTTCTTGGCGTTAGATAAATTATAGTGTCTTATTCATTTCTGCCCCACGATAGGTTTGTGGGAATTAACTGAATGGATCAGGATAGGTACGAAGGTGTCAACCGCGCAGCTCTTCTTTGGTGGGGGGAGGCAGGTGGCAGCAGAACGATGAATAATGACAGCAGAGCCTGCTGGCTTCCTGCTGTAGCTGGTCTGCTGGCGTTTTGACCCCCAGCAGTGACCAGCGCTGAGCAGCCTCTGCTGTCAGGAAGCAGCAGAAAGGTGGGGGGGGGGGGCGGCTCAGAAGAGCCTCCCCAGGTTCTAACCTCAGTCTGCCACTGAGCTGTGCTCCCTGACTGCCTCCCCCAGGGATTTACAGGCGAGACTCGGGTAGGATTATAAATCTCATAAAAATGGTTGAGGGCACTGCCTCCTGCCTTTGGGTCCCAGATCTGTCTCAACCTGGGGACTTACGAGGACAACCTCATCCTTGTTCTCAGACATGTGCATCACACAGTTAGGGGCAGCTGGGAGGAGGTGTGGGCAGACGTGCAGCAGTGGCAAGCCTTTTCTCTTGGTGGAACCGGAGTTGGGAGCAAGAACCCTCCACTGATCCAAGGAGGGGCTGAGTTTCCTGATGGCTGGGGGCCCCAGGCAGCCAGCTGGAGGCAGAGGGGCCAGGCTGTGGCCGACAGGATCCAGTGTTGTATACCTGGCAAGTCTGTACATCTTCCCCATAGCTCCTTTTTCTAAGACAAGTATCATCTTCCCCACTGAACCTCTCCAAGACTCAGCCGCCTCTTTGAGATGACTTAGTACATAACTAGGGATGACAGAATGTTCCTTCCCTGCAATCATATGGGTTGGAATGTCCCCTCCAGTGGAACCTTCCCTGACCCCCTGCCCTGAATTTCTGTAGGCAGAATCAATGGCTGCACCCCTCATGCCTTCCTCTTCGGGGCTCTGCCTCTGTGATGCAGTTATCCAGCCATTATCCATTGCCATGCCTACCTCTCCTGCTAAACTAGGTGATCCTTCACTCAGTTCTGGGCCTCACGCCTATTTAAACGATTAGTGACCAGCCAAGCTCAATGTGAAAAGGGTGAAGAAATGAATCAGTTAATCCACGTCTCAAGCACAGGTCTTCAGTCCACTGGCACCGTCGTTACTGATCTTCACATAGAACACGGGGATGCCAGGGAACCCGGACACCCCCTGAAGCCTGCAGCCCTGTCTCTTTCGTCACTGCTGGTCAGGGAGTGGGACAGAGTCCTTGCTAGCCCTGCCCTGTTATACAGCCTCACAACTGAGCTCAGAGCCGGCTCCTTTTCAGGGGGGTTAGTGGCTCCCCTGTGGGCAGTAGGGGGCGCAGAACATGGGCTGGAGATGCCGTAGGGAGTCCTCCGGGATCCTGAGTCCCCAGAAGGAGCATTTGCCTGCTGTCCCCTGCCTCTCGGCCATAGAATCTTAGACAAAAAAGGGAGCTGAGAGACCATTTGATAAAAACCATGTCCTCCGAAAGACAGCAGGCCGTCACAGGAAGACTCTGGAAGAAGCAATCAAAACGGCCGAGCTGGGTTTAGCTTGCAGTTCAAGACGGCCATGTAAGAAGCCTCTGAATGCACTTCCTCCGGGGAACACCCCAAATTAGTGTCGGGACCAGAACAGATCTCTCTGCCTGGGGCACAGGGGAAAAGCCACGGTTTAAAAGAGCCACCAGCATGTGAAAGAGCACAAGAGCTCAGCCAAGCAGTGTGGATACGCTGCGGAGAAAGGTGAGAAGCCTGTCCTCTCGCTGCCTCTGAAGGTGAGATGTCACCACCAGATCCTGCGCCCGGACAGCCTCGGGCAGGGGCAGACAAGCACGCTAATGTCACTGCCATGTCTCTCGGGCCAAACCCTGCATCCTCACGCCGGGCAGAGTCGGGCTCCCACAGACTGACTGTCTACCATCTAAATAGCACCTGTCTGCTGAGGCAGCGCACCAGTACAGGGACGGAATGGGTTTATTACAAACCAAACAAGAACACCCTTCAAAAGAGTCCTTTTGGAAAGCCACAGGCCATCCACATAAACAATAATGCTGCAATCGCTCGACATATTAAAATTCCTCCTTCGGAACTGTCTTGGCAATCCTCTTCCATAAAAACTCAGAAAGAATCTAGTTCAGCACCACTGTAAACTTCACCAGCCAAAGAAACCAAAAGCCCCAGGAGGTCAGAAATCCGCCCATGGTCGGGGGGCGACCTCCCTCACTCGGGGGAGAAGGAAGCCTCAGCCAGACGCAGGAACCGTGAAGAGCGGCCACGTCTGCAATGCAGGGTGTCCTCATCGTGGCTGGATGCCAGATGGACCTGCGCTTTGCAACCGTCCCCCTCGCTGGAAGGCAGGCCGGTGGTGCCCCACTGACGGGTTATTCCCCAGGTGACTCCACGGGAGACAGGCATGTCTCCTCTGCAGAGAAGCACCTGTCTGCCAAAGTCTGAGAACTCAGGCGGGGAGGGGCCTGGCTGGGAGCAGCTGATGCCCACGGTCACCCAGAGGGAGGCCCCAGGGAGGGTTCAGAGAGCATCAGCTTGGGGCCCAGGGATGTATGACTCTGGCTGGGTCTGCTTGCGTCCAGGTCCAGAAGAATTCACATGCTAAATGCCAAGGGACACAGGTGGTTTTCGGGGTATCCCTGCCGGCGTCACCTGTCAGCTCCTTGGCAAGAGCTCCAGGGTGAGGGGCCTCATGAGCTCCTGTCTCGGTTCATCTCAGGAGCAGGTCTGAGTGTGCTCATAACACAGGTGCAACGTGTAAGGCTCAGAGCAGGGAAGCAGCTTACCCGGAGCCACACAGCGCTCAGGGGGGGCAGGCCTGTCTGGATCTGCCAGGAAGCCAGCACAATGGAGTATATTATTTTGAGGTTTCAGAGGCTGGGCTGAGGTCATGTAGGCAGGTGATATTTAGATGGTAGACATTGACGACAAGTCCACGGTGGGCCCTCTCCCCTCCACCTCGTTCCCGCCTCCTACCAAATCTAGAGGAAGCAGCGTCCACACCGCGTCCCGTCCAGCTCTCTCTAACTTCACGAGTACTGACGTGAGGATCGGCGTGATCTTGGCAGTGATCGTAAAAGAGCATGAGCTGCGAGTGGCCTTTTCTACCACACCCACGATCCGCACTGAGGTGTGTGTCACTGTCCGGATTTGAGGAGGGGTGAACTAACACTCGCAGAGCAAAGAGACCTGCCCGAGACCACACAGCTAGTGAAGCAGCAGGAAGGGGTGTGTATTCCACACAGCTAACGAGCTGCAGAAGAGAGCCTGGGCTCTCCTCTCTTGCCATTTGGGTGTCTGTGCGGAAGGTGTCTGGGGTTCTGCCGAGGCTCCTGGAACCCCAGACATGGGCAGGGTAGGAAGCGAGTTCTGGGCTTTCTACTCCCTGTCCCGGTTCCCGCGAACAGGCTTCTTCCTTCCACCCGAGCACCCAAGGACACTTGGAATCTGTTTGCATTTCTCCACTTGGAAGCCTGAAAAGAACAAGAGACGTGGAGACTCTGGCTGGAGGCTGTTGTAGAAGCCCACTGCGGCCTTCCCTTACCCCCGGAGCTGTCTGCGGTGTAGACGTCGCCTCTGCAGCTCGGGCAGTGGAGGGGGAGGGGTGGTTGCGAACATAAGAACCACCCGCCAGGGTGTCCGAGGCAGGGCTGAGCTCTCCGGCCATGGCCACGGCCATGGGGTGGGTCGGCGCGGCAGGTGCATAGAGGGCAAAGAAGGAAGATGCTCACATGGTGGAGCCGGGTGAGCTGGCTCCGGGCCCCGGGGAGAATGGGGCCTCCTACAGGGTGGAGGTCGGCTCCCAAACCACAGGGAACACGGTGACAGGAAATGACGAGTACAGGAGTGAGTGTCCAGGGAGCACGGGGAGGAAGGGAAGCGGAAGAAACGAAGGAAGGAAGTCAGTGAATCCTCCTCATGGTGTCTGCAAGGGTGATCAGACCCGCTCTTACTAGAATGTAGGGAGGCTCAGAAACTGTCCCCACTCCCGCATCCCGCTGGCCCCACCCCTGCAGCCCAGGTGGGTCAGCAGCTACCAATGAGACCATCAGACTCTCCCCGGCGTGGCCCAGGGTGGGCGCTCGCACCTAGAGGCAGGAATGTGGCCGGAGCTGAAGTCCCCTGCAAGGAAGGCTTCTCAGCCTGGCCGTGCCTCTGCATCCTTCTCGCTGTGTGAGGAGCTCTCTCTCTACACAAGCCCCTCTGCGGGAGCAAAGCCAGCCGAGGCCAGAACGACTGGGAGGAAAGGCAGGAGGGCAACTGAGGCACGGTGGAGGCGCTCACACCCACGGGGTGAGGGAGCGGAGGCCCAGCCCTTTCCCAGCAGACCCGGCCGTGCGGGAGGCAGCCCAGTGCTCCCTGGGATTCTTGCCTGCCTGCCCCACGGAGAGCAGAGTCACAGTGACTCACAGAACTGGGTGTTCAGGGTGATGCCCGATGCTGGGTGTGGCACCTGCCACAGGTGTGCATGACCGAAGGAACTGGAAAAGCTGCACTTTTCACTTGATCGTTGTCACTGTCTTGCCACAGGGAGGAACCCGGAGGAGCACAGACGGTGAGGTCTGTCCCTAAGCCAGGGGAGTGTCCTCGCTCTTTAGAAATCATCTTCCTCTAGAGCTGTGGTTCATGATGCCTCATGCCTCTCATGCCTCGTTGGCAGCTTTTCACACTTCCTCATTATGCCCCAGGCACCACCTGTAGGGATCTGATGGGCTCCTTGGTTGTTTCTGGGAAGGTACCAAGGGAAGCTATTGTGCGTTCCAAGCTGAGAACCATGGCCGAGTCCTCCCAGCTGTGGCCCCCGCTGCCCGACCTCCACGCAGCAGATGATGTCCCCTTCCCCAACGGTCCTGCAAACTCCCTATCACTCTTGAAAGGGACCTTGCAGGGACAGAATATTTTACTGATGTTTCTGGACACCTTATCAAAAGAAGGGTAAAAACCTAAAGTCTGGCAAATTAATGTATTCCCCACGTTCTAGAAGGAAATTCCCTTCGCTTAGATCCTTTAGAAAGCTGTGTCCTGGAGTGTTCTTCCCATTCCAGCCTTAGTCTCCTGCGCCCGGATTGCCCTTCTTCAGTCCAGCCCCATGCTCTCCCCCAGCCCCGCTATGGTGAGGGGTGTTCCTCTTCCCTCCCCCGCCTCTTTCCATTCACTCGAACAAGCTGGAGTGGCCCTTTGGGCGGCAGCGGGACAACCAGGGGTGTCTGGGGACACTCACGGCCCGGGGGAACGTTAAGCTGGGAGCGGCTGGGCTTTCTAAGGATGGTGTGGGTGGTCCCACGCCTCCGGCTGGCCTCGTGAGTGACTGTAAGGGGCGCGCGCCCAGCTCTCTCTCCAGCTCCTGACCGTGTTCGAGCGGCGCCTCCCCAGGACAGGCACTGGGTTTTGAAGACAACAGGCTTCACTCAGAGGGAGGAAGGGAACAGTTCCCTGATTGCTAAGATGTTTCTCACTTCCGGGAGAGGCAGGACACCATTGTTCAACGAAGTAACATTTGGTTTCTGTCCTGCTGCTCCTTGAAGCTCCCTGCTTGTTAAGGAGCGCCTCCCCCCCTTCACATCCCAGCGGAGGGGCTGGACTCTTCCAGTTAGGATCCAATCAAATGACCACGTCCTCCTGGAGAAGGTGAGGACGGTGGGGTGGACGGTGGGCTGGGGAAGTTGGGACCTTCGAAGAAGAACAAATAAGAGTGGAGGTAGGAAAACGAACAGCCACCTCGTTTATTTGCCCATGTAGAAGTAAAAATAGAAATTGATGTCGCACACTAGAGAAAGGGGCTTTTCTCTTTGTAGGAGACTGTCTCCAAAGGATGAAAAATACCTGTAACCTTCTCTGAGCTCAGGCTTGTGTGGAAGGAAGGATAGAGCTTGAGGGATTTAAAAAAAAAAAAAAAAATGAAGGTTGGTTCATATCTCTGTTACCTTATTCCCCATGACCTTCAACAGATGTCACTACAGAGCTCTGTGGCTGGGCTTGCTGACGGAAAAGGCTGTGTCTGTCCTGGCCCTGCTTTCCCGAGTGAGCCTTGGAGGCACCTGGTGGCCAGAAGAGGCTGCCTGAAAATCCCCCCCGGCTGGCTACGGAGGGTGGTCCCAGGGGCTGGAACACTGCAGCCAGTCAGGAAGAGACCTCTGGTGTGGAAAGACTCCGAGACTGGACACCGCTGCACCATCCTCAAAGGCGGAGGTAGAGAGACCCCCAGGCAGTGTGCGTGTGCATGGGCACACGTGCACACACGCTCATGCACATGCACACACTCACACACACACACACACACATGGTGATGAAAAACAGAGAACACCGTAAGAGACAGATAAGGACAGACGCAGGAACACAGACAGTGATGACATGAGGCAGAGAGAAAGCAAGAGCAGGGCAGAGAAGGATGGAGCTCAGCCCACAGCAGCGACGCCGAGAGACCAGGAAAAGATACAGATATTTGGGGATGGTTCCAGGGAAAGACAGGCCATTCCAGTTAGACTGAAATATTTGGGTACACATAATAGTTCTTGCTTATTGAGAAAGTGGGCGTAGCTTTGTAGTGGGTCTGCAGGTGGATACTTGGAGCTTCCGCATCTCTCCAAGGAAGAGGTAAATACTCAAAGTCAGTAAAGTGGGACATCTAATAGACACTTCAGGGACCTGAACAAGGCAGCCTGTGACACTGAGCACCCAGTCTCTTGAAGAAAATCTAGTTCCCAAGAGGCTACAGGGAACCAGCTGTACAGAAGCAAATCTCGCCCCTTTGGAATGTAGCACCCCACCCCTTTCATCCTGTCCTGTGAACAAGAGTCTCTTTTGTTCACAGCACTATGAACACAATGGGCGGGTCGTCCCCAATGGTCAGTCTCCAGGAGAATTAAAATCCAGGCCATGATCAAAATTATTTTTCTAAAATATGTACCACTTGTGACAACATGTAGATATTGATGATATTTTTGTTAATCCCACCTAACCCCCAGGTTTTATAGGTTGTCCTCAGCTGGACATGTTCCATGCTGGGTATGCAGGTATGAGCAGGTGTTGTGAACTATGCACGTGTGTACCTAAGTAGCGTGCTAAAGCCAGGATTTGGCCCGAGGCTGAAGAGCTTCCTAAAACAGACATCTTGTGAAATGCTTATAACGAAACACAAGTATGCCCTCAACACAAGATACATTTTGAGTCATGGTAGTTTAAATCGGCATTGCATATATCCCTATCTTAGATAGATTGTGTTTTTCGTGAGCTGATAATGCCTAGCACCCGAAAGAATGAGACTCTAAATGCAGGCAACACAGAAAAAGAGAAACGATGAGTGCAGGGACTGTAGAGGCTGGAGAGGAAGGAGGCGGATGGAGCAATGGAAGGCGGAGCCACAGGGGCTGTGTCCGGGACAGGGTCCATCAGGTGAGGGGCAGGGGCTGTGTCCGGGACAGGGTCCATCAGGTGAGGAGCAGCGAGGACCTGCACCTGGTGGGAAAAGGGAAAGGGTCCGAGCCCTGACAGGTCAGGAGCAGAGAGAATACACGGAAGTGTAGCTTCTCTCTGATCTACGTGAATTCTGTAATTGGGTGTGGGCGAGTGTGCGGGTGTATGTGTGCACAGGTGAGTGCTGAAGTGTGTTTTTCTGTAAAGGTTGTGGGAGGAAGGAGAGGTCTTCCAGATGTGTGGCAGAGAGAAGGAAGAATGCAGGTGTTGTTACAAACCACGTACACCTCCTGTCCAGGCTCGGAGCTGGGGCTTTCCCGACATCCATGCAGCAGAATGTGTGGGTACAGTTCATACGACACAGACAGCATTTCACAAAGGGTCTGGGGAGCCAAAATGGGCCAATTTCCTAGACTGGAACACCTTTGCTCTGTTATAGGAAAGATCCCAAAGCAAGATCAGGCATAACTTAAATGACCCCTGAAAGCCCATCAGAGCCAGGCATTTTGAAGAAGTGAGACAAGCCTGTGAAAGATAGTGAATGGGGTTCTGAGTGGGGGTTTGTATTCTATGTAAAGGGGCAGAGATCTTTGGCTATACCTTGCAATTCCCATGTATGAGTGTGGGCCCTAGTGGTTAAATCGTTACACTTTTCTGAAGAAACCAAAGTTATGGACTTTTATACAGAATCTTTTCTCCTTTAAATGTTGGCAACTGACCGCAAAATAAGTTGGGAGGCTCAGTTTCACCCATGGATTTCCAATTCTTTAGGTGTCGCTGTGACTCCATTCAATGAACTATGAGGATTTAGATTTGTAAGAACCTCAGAAATGCATGACCCCCCTCCCTTGGCAGGCAGAGGGGAAATGGAAGGTCCAGATGGGTAAGCAGCTAACCTACATCCACGTGAACCCTGGCTCCAGAAGACAGGCCTCCAGATGTCTTGTGTTTTACGCTATACCTCACTGTGGTGGTTACCCATGGCCCAACAACAAATGCGGAGTGTCTGTGGGTTTCTGTGGGTTATGGGAACCATGCACAGCTTGGCTGGGTGCTTCTGGATCAAGGCACTCATGATGTTCCGGTCAAGCTGTTAGCCAGGGCTGCAGTTCAACCGAAAGCTCAGCAGAGAACGATGTGCTTTGTGAAGCTCACTCATGCGGTCCTTGGCAGAAGTAGATTCCTTGAAAGCTGTTAGATTAAGGTTCACTTATGTTCCTCACTGGGTTGACCAGAAGTTTCCCTTAGTTCCTTGCCAAATGGGCCTCTCCATAGGGCAGCCGTAAATATGGCATCTGGCTTCCCTTAAAGTCAGCAAGTCAGAGTAGAGGGACACCCCAAATGGAATCCATGGTCTTTTATAACCTAATCCCAGAAGTGGGATTCTATGTGTCGGAAATGTGTCAATGAGGTGAGCCCACAAGGAAAAGGAAGGGATGACACAAGGGCCTGAGCACTAGAATGTGAGGCTCATCAGAAGCCTTTTAGAGGCTGCCTCCTCTCTCCTAGTCTCACAAATGCAAGCCAGGGGTCAGCAAGCCGGGAGGCACTGGCTACAGCCAGCTGTTACCTATTTTTACAAATAAAGGGTTTTTTTTTTTAAGATTTTATTTATTTATTTGACAGACAGAGATCACAAGTAGACAGAGAAGCAGCCAGAGAGAGAGAGAGGAGGAAGCAGGCTCCCCGCTGAGCAGAGAGCCCGGTGCGGGGCTTGATCCCAGGACCCTGGAACCATGACCTGAGCCAAAGGCAGAGGCTTTAACCCACTGAGCCACCCAGGCGCCCCGCAAATAAAGTTTTATTGAAAAAAAGCCACGGCCGTTTGTTGCATTTTGCTTAGGGCCACTTTGGCACACACACACAGAGCTGAGTAGTTGCAACTGTAACTGTATGATCAGCAAAACCTCATTTTCTTTTTACTGTACAGTCCTTCACAGAAAAAAAGTTTCCTGCTTCCTGACGTACGCAACCCAAAAAACTTCTTTTTTTTGAAATGTGGAAGAGGAGGTTGACATAGAGATACAAAATTCATCGTTTGCTTGCATATTTCTTGATGCTCTGGTGTCCTATGTGCCATGGTGGCCCCTTCCATGAGGCACTTATCTGAGAGTTCCCAAAACAGAAACAGCTCTGAGGTCCGGGTTGAGTGGGTGAGATATGGCTTCATGTACCACAGTCCTGTTGCTTTCTTTCCCACCACATGACATCATATACCTTCCCACTGGAAACCCCACTTAGGAAACCGTTGGCCAAAAAATGGGTATGAAGCATAGTTATGTGTAAATGTTGGATCACTAAATTGTGCACCTGAAATTAATATTATCCTGTATGTTAACTAACTGGAATTTAAATAAAAACTAAAACAAACAAATAAAACAATTATCATGACTTGAGGTGGTAAAGTGGCCTAATCCTAATTCAGTGTAACCTGTGAACCTGTCTGGGCTCCAAACTTGAATTTTACCAAGTCACTTCATTCCTCTTAGCCTCAATTTCCTTGTCCTTAAAGCCTAGATTATAATAGTGACCTCACTCCTTTTTGTCACAAAAGTGCACTAAAGTGCCAACTACATGTACGTGTGCTCAGTAGATACTAGCAGTTCCGTAGATGCCAGTCATTGTGTGGGAAGCATCCGAGGCTTTCCCACTGCCCTAGTGCAACAGTAGCTGATAGATTTATTTCAAGTTTCAGTTCTGATTGCGTAAGAGTGGCACATGTCCTGTGTTTTGGGGTACCATGTCTTGCCTTTGGGTACATTCTTCCTCTACCCTAGCCCCCAGCCCACTGATGAGTTCTAAGAGCCACCTACACTCTAAACATCCATCCCAAGGAAGCAGCCAGCAGGCTGTGTAGGCTGTTGGCAGGTGTTGCTGTAGGATGAGTTTTCACTGAGGCTGAGCATGAAATGCAGTTAAAGAATCTGATTAGAGCAAAAATATAAACAGAAAGTAATGCATCATACACATACCATTCCATTTGGAAAGAAAATATTGCTGTGAGATGGGTAGGAGGCTGGTAAGGTAGCCTTACGTATGAACTTTTACGAACTACATCCCTTCTTGATTTTGCCCTCAGGAGTCGGGAGATTCATCTTCTCCTGTGTTCGGTGTGATTTTAGTTTCTGGGAAAGGCACGCAGCATCACATCATTGCTAAGGTTTCAAATTCCTGAACGAGTTTTAGCCTGCTAGAAGGGGACCCATCGTCAGCCTGACTCTGTCTCCAGAGCAGGTCTCCATTCCGTGCCCGGTGGTGTCAGAGCCTTCATTCTCTCTGCTCAGTACTCGGGTAAATGCTGGCACCAGTCACACTTCATTCCATCTGAAAGGGATTTCTTGAGACAGATGCCAGGAAGCAATCAACTGGGGAGCAAGGGGTTGAGAGCATCAGAGGTCACGTGAGCCCAGACCAATCTTTTGAGAAATTTGGTAAAGAATGAAAGAAAAGGGTGATGTCATGGTTTCAGGAGGAAAAAAAAGGGTCAAGTGCAGGTTCATTTTAAATAAAAAATTGAGCATGAATGTGGACTACAGTGAAGGACCCAGTGGGAAAAGGGAGTAGGAGAGGGGTTATGTAATGGTATGTGGCTAAAAAGGCAGAGTTCAAAGAGCATAGAGGAGAGAGGCACAGAAGGAGAAAAACCTCCTCCTGAACAAGAAGAAGAAGCCAGAATAGGTGCAAATAACAAAAATTCGAGGGAGAGTCTGGAACACGGTGACCCACTGGGGAGAGGGTTGGAAACTGTTCCCTTCCAGCCCCATAAGCCGGAGCACTTGGTGAGAAAAGGAATTCATTTTTAGAGCCCTTGTCTAGGTCTTGTACATCTGTCACTCAGATCGTACCCTCTGAACCATCTGGGTATTTTCTTACGCAGAAAGGCCATCATCACGCTATCTCAGCTGCAAAGAGACATACGAGGAAGAGCCGCCCCTCGCCCACCCTCCTTCCTCCCCTGGAAAAGCTGCATTCATCCAGGCGGAGCTCCCCGCAGACAGCTGGCGCAGAACCTGGAGGTGGAATCGCTTTCTTTTATCCTCCGTTGCCTAGTGCTGCGAGACCCACGAGTCCAATCCTGAAGGACTGCCCCCGGCCACAGGCCGCGGTGGGGAGTCCCGGAGTCCGGCTGGATTAGAGCGCCCTGTTTGGGAAGAGTGGGGAACAGCTGTGTGAAGGTAAAACCGGTGGAGAACTTAGAAAACGGACACCATCCCTTCAAAGTGATTTATTCTGCATACAAGGAAACGTGCACATACGGCGGTGAAGGGTGATCTCAGTATGTCCCTACGTGAGACCACAGAAACGGTGACAAGCTCAGTTGCCCTCCCCGCTGTCTCGGAGTCAGAGTTTTGGCACAGCTGACAGGGAGATGTTGGGGTTCGGAGCTGACGACCAAGACAGAATTCTTGGTGCAAAAGCATGGGGCTTTATCAAAGCATGGGGACAGAACCCGTGGGCAGAGAGAGCTCCTGCACGTTGCACGGGGGTTGTGAGGGGTGATGGGTGACAGACTTGGGGGTCGGGGGAGGTAAAGACAAGGAAGTTCCCAGCAGAATTTTCATATGTTGAAAGATTCACAGATCCCGGAGGCCTAGCTATTATTAAGCTATGGTTGTTTTTCCCTCTTGCAAGGTTGTTGAGACAGTTGGGAGCTCCTGACGGGCGCCTGGGTGACTCCATCAGTTAAATGTCTGACTTCAGCTCAGGACATGATCTCAGCATCCTGGGATCAAGTCCCGCATCAGGCTCCTTGCTCAGCGGGGAGTCTGCTTCTCCCTCTCCCCCTCCTCCTGCTCGTGCTCTCTCTGTCTCTCTCTCAAATAAATAAATAAATCTTTAAAAAAAAAGAAAAAGACGGTTGGGGGTTCCTGAGGAATGTCATACTCTGCCAACTTCAAGGATATGTCAGTGGGCTTCAGGTTATAAGGAAGTTTAATTTTATCTCCATTCCCTTCTGCCTTGTTCCTCACATCACAGCCCCAGGCAGAGAAAACAGGCCACGCCTCTCCTGAGAACTTCTTCCTCTGGACTGTGTCTGGCTACTCGAGAATCACACTGCTCTTGATGGGTAGAGGAGCCGGGGGCCCGGTGCAGGGCCCTGCCATGAGTACTCGCCTCACAGTGGCTCGGCTCCCAGAGCCGTCGCTGGCACCACCTGCAGGAGGATGACATAAATGTCTTTAAAACACAAGGATCTGGGAAAGAGTTACCCAAGTGTATGCACAGCATTCTCAAATCTTCCCTTCAGTGTTTCTTCTTCTTCTTTTTTTTTTTTTAATTTTATATATTTATTTGTCAGGGAGAGAGAGAAAGGGAGAAAGAGAGCAGCAGACAGAGGGAGAAGCAGGCTCCTTGCTGAGCAGGGAGCCCGACACAGGACTCGATCCCAGGACTCTGGGATCATGACCTGAGCTGAAACAGACTCTTAACTGATTGAGCCACCCAGGCGTCCCCCTCCTCAGCGTTTCTGGAAGGAGCTGTCAGCGGGTGGTTATCCTGTTAGAGAATTTAAATCTTAGATCTAGTTTCTCATGAATCCATGGCCTGCCTACCAAATTAAATGCAAACCTGCCCAACATGCTCGTCCACTTGACTTTGGCCAACTAGACGACTCACTGCTCCCTAACCTGGCTCTATGCCTCACCACCTCTGTGGTGGCTCCTAGGAAGAAGAGTGGTGTCTGACTCTCTGTGGCACCCCGTTAACCCAACGGCGTCCTGTGACTCCTGGTAGGTCCCCCAGACGCAAGCCTTATCCCTTCCTTGCATACCTCCCTTGCCTTTCCATAGATATATCCCTCCTTTTTTGTACAGTGCATAGAGCATGACAGCAAATCAAGTGTTGACAATACAGGGGTATTTGCAGGAAGCTGAAGGGACAACAGCCTTTGTTCATGCTTGCAAGATACAAAACTGCCAAGAAAGCTTGCTAGCTGAGGGTGATACAGGGCATGGTTCCATGAAGACAAACAACTCAGTTGACCTGTGTGCAATGAAACCTCTGCTTCTTGTAGCCCACCTCCTGACCTTGAGAAGTAGCTGGCTGACTTGGGTTTGGAGGGAAGACAGTATCTTTTAGGGCAGGGGAAGGCCTAGCTCAGATGCTCTCAGGGGAAGGCCTAGCTCAGATGCTTTCAGGAGCTCAGCAAACATATCAAGGCACAAAGCAGGGCAGATGGGACAGCCTGCTCAGCTATGGGCCGACCTGCTCAGCTGGGCATTAAAACCTCCCTGGGGGCCTAATTCCCTGGAAAAACAAAGTATCCCCATGAATGGTTCCAGCTAGAAGCCTACAGTTTGTTACCTTTCTGGAAGAAAAGGTAATCTATGGTTACAAAGTTGGAGGAAGGTTTTCTTTTTCCTGTTTCCTTGCTTACATTATTTTGTGGAAAAGTAATTTAAAATTATTTAAATTATTATTGAATTATTAAAATTAATTAAATTATTATTTAAATTATTTAAATTTATCACTGCTAAAATAGCAGTGATTAAATCAGAAGGCTAGAAACCACCTCACATACACCTGCAGTGGAAGCAGGTAACAAGAGGCCATGTGAAGCTGGCATTGACTTTCAACCCCCAACCACTGCCTCCAAGATCCCACTTCCTGCTAAATCTCGAGATGCCGATGGGACATTCAGGAGGGCCGCGTAGAGCAAAGCATTATTCTAGCTGGTGACAATGCAGTGACATCTCAAGGAGAGGAAGGGACAGAACTACGATACTGTGATGGTTTAGAGCATGGACTTTGAAAGTCCAACCAGAGACACTGAAAGAAATTTAAGAACGTCAATGGGGAGAACTTAATCTCGACGGTTATCGAAGAGAGCTGACAAGCCAAATGTAGGGTGAGTCACCTCAGAATTGGCAGCAGCCGAAAGACAATCCTGTCCCTAAGGCCAGAGGGACCGAAGGAGGAAGGAGGTAATATTTCCGAAGCCTAAGATATGGAGCTCCTAACAGGTCATGGTGGACCTGCCTGGTGGAAGCCAGGACCATGAATGAAGTGGGTTTCTGGTAGGAATTGGAGGCCCAGAGGAGGTGCCTTCTGAGGAACAGCAGAAGAATACCTTGGCTTCTCGCCACCTCCTGCCTCCCTCCTTCTGTGAAGGCACCCCTGTGGCCCGTCTATATGACGCATGGAGAGCAGGAGCTCCTGAAAAATGTACACAATCCCCTGTAGTTCACAGTGCGGCCATTGACAGTCTGGGTGACCGAGGAGGGCAAGTCACTCAGCCTACGCCTCAGTGTCCTCCCCTGTAAGACTGGGATCAGGCCTGTGTAACTCATCTAGCAGTGGGCAGGACAAGGCCAAAACAGCCATAAAGGAGAGTGGCTGGGCCACCTTCGGATGGTGATAAGATAAAGAAAGGAACACATATCCCAGATTCCTGTGCTGGGAGCCAAGGCCATCATCTTTAAGCTTCCTGAGGATCACCATCTCCCCCTTGGTTGGGCTTCCTGAGGGCCCTACGGGTGATACTCAGATCATGTGGTAATTTACAGTTGTCAGTGTGTCTCACGGCATTCGCTCTGAAGGCCTCTCCTGTAAGCGTACTGCTGAGGGCTCAGATGCTCAGGGATCTAAGGAACTTCCTGCAGGAAACTCAAATAATAGGTGTCAGGGCTGAGAGTTCAATGGCTAACTTGGGTTCCTAACCCAGTGTCCTAGTGGTTCTGCCCTCCACATAGGGCTGTTCCGGACCCAAAACTTGTATCAATCAAATCTCTGTTCCATATTTGCAAAATGAATTTAAACAAACAAACAAACAAACAACCAAAAAACATGAGCAGAAAGTCTAACAAAAAAGTTAAATAACTGACATCTCTCCCCAACTGTCTTAGCATAGGGAAAGCGCTTTCGAGCTGAAAGAGAAATGGACGCCAGGGCATAGGGGTGTGGGGTCTGTGGCTCCAAGCTCGGTCTGCAGGTCCAGGCTCCAGGACTCAAGAGCCAGGGCTAGGGAGTGGGGCCAGGTCTTCCCAGTACATCCAATACCGTGGTGGCATCTTCATTCTCAGCTGGAGGTTGTGTGACTACTAGGACTGAAGAGGCTTGAAGTATTCCTGATATTAAAAAAAAAAAAAAAAAAAAAAAAGGTATCATAAGCCAAGAAGGCAAGCCCCAGTTACCAGGGCTTCCCCCAGGTAGAGGAAAAATGAAGAATATTATTTGAATTTTTACCACAACATCCCTAATATATATAAACCTTCTCAAAGTGTTCCTCAAAATTCATTTTGGAAGGAGGAGGGTGCCACTGACAGAGCCCAGTCCCCGAGCACCAGCTTCCAAATTAGCTGTTGAGGAAAATAGCTTTCATTCCTTCTTACAAAATAGTGGCATTGCCTTGGAAATGCCTTCCAGGCTTTGAAAGAACGAGTCACACCAAGAGGTCACCGGGGGTCTGTCTTCCATGTGGAAGATAAATCATCCCCCTAAGACCAGCCCCATACCTGGGCTGAGAGCGAGCTGTACGTTCCTGCAACGCCCACCCGCTCCTCTCTCCTAGCCTGCGTAAGACTGAGCAAGGCTGCCTGTGCGGCTAACAGCCGTCCCGGCCCACACGCACTTCCTTCCCCACTTAAAAATACCTGCTTCGGGGCATCTGGGTGGCTCACTGGTTGAGCATCCGGACTCTTGATTTCGGCTCAGGTCATGATCTCAGGGTCGTGATATCGAGCCCCTAAGCAGGATTCTTTCTCTCCCTCTCCCTCTGCCCCTCCTCACGCCTCTAAATAAATAAATAAATAAATAAATAAATAAATAAATAAAATAATACCTGCTTTGTCTTAAATCCTGAACTTCTGAGAAAATTTTGATTTAAAAAAGGGAAGTGCCTACCACTTGAAACCCTTCTTAAATCATCTAAACCTGCCTTCCGCTGTGAGTTACATTTCTTCTCCATTTCTATAGCCTTGTGCTAGAACCCGTACTGTGGCACTTGTCGAAATGCCCCCCTCGGTGGCTTTGACTGCACGCATGTCTGCCTTTACCTACACAGATGCTCTCTGAGAGAAAGAACTTGAACTGGTCACTCTGTGCCCCCCCCCTTCCATCCCTTTGACCCCGAGCATATGGCACTTGTCTCTCTATGGGAGGTGTTCAGAGATGGCTTACAGAATCTGATGGGTGCGCCAGGATCCCAAACACGCACTCCTAGAACTAATATACCTGGACCTTGGTGGATCCGTTGTAACTGCGTTCACGTAACACAACAGCCAGACAGTCATGGTGACTTCAGCTCCCAATTAAATAGCCTATCGACAAATATAAACCACCAATGGATTCCTTAACATTTAAGTCCAATATATTTTTTTAAAGCTGGTTCTTAAAACATTGAATCTATCTCCAGTGGAGATCACCTGATCTCTGGACTTCCTTGAATGCTCCCAAAACATGAGTAACCAAAAGTCTTAAATGCACCTTCCTAAGCCCCTTATTTGTATAGGGAGTGTCATCAAGAAGGAAGAGGTGCTGGCCCACCAAATACATCATCTCAGCATTCTCTTTCTCTGATGAAGGAGGGTGAGACACCTTGACTCATGAATCTGACAGTTTTCAGACAATGATGAACTGTAAACCCTGTTTCACCCAAGTTACAGCCCATATTGCACGCCAAAGAGCATAGAGTAAGGGACTCGGGAAAGTAGCCCATTTATCCTCCCTTTCTTATTATCAAGAAGCTGATCCCATTTTATCTCAATTTCAGGCATACCCGTGCAGGCTCGAGGTGTGACCCAGCCTGAACTTGCACCTAGATTCTGAATATGTCCAAAGTTGGACTGCTACGGTCCCAGGTGAGCTCCAGAATCTTCTAGGACTTTAGGAAGATAGCTTAGAAGTACCCCAGTGGGGGCACAGGCAGCTCCCAACTATATGCCCTGGGAATGCCCCCAAGAGGAGAGGGTCTTTGCCACCTATACCTGTGGCTAGCTCCTGGCCAGACCCTGAGGCGCTCCTGGAGCCTAGAGGGCATCAGAATAGCTGTGTGCTCACATCAGGCTTGCTTCACCCTTTAGGTTTGCAATTAACTCGGGGTGAGTGGGCGTGGTCTGTGGGGTAAGAGACACTGGCATGAAGCATCAGGAAACACGTCATATTGTCATCATTGTACTATTACAGGAATTGCAGCTGCTGCTTACCTGTCCCTATGGCTGCGTGGCGTGTCCTGTAATCCTTATAAAGCAGGCAAGCACACCTTCCCACCCAGTCTCAGCGCGCCGAGAAGCCGGTCGGCCATGAGGATCTATTACCTTCTTCTCCTGTTGCCCTTTCTGTTCTTGATGCCTGCTCCAGGTGAGATGGGTTGGGAGGTGAGAGGGTTGAGGGAACTGCAAGTGTGTCATTCAGAGTCGGTCCGTTCCCGTTCCTCGGGAACTTCAGACCAGGTAGATTTGTGGTATGGGAACAGACATCACCAGTTTCTTTTTTCTGCTGAGACTCATCAAGGATCTTGAAGCCATTTCCCTGACCTTTTCAGAGACTAAATAGCTCACAAAGACCAGCCCGTCATGGACAGGGACGAGCCTTACCTGCTCCAGAGACATAAAGAAAGTGATACAAAAACTTTAACCCCAGCAGGAAAGATGGATTTAAACAGACTCCTACTTACTAGCTTTAGGGGTTGTAAGTGGAGTTTTTGGGGGGGCTGTGAACCTCAGGGGGCCCCTGCAGCCCCAGCCCCCACGAGCCCAGCCGCATCCCTCCCCCACGGCCACCTTGGTCCCCGGCTGAGCTGTGACCCACAGAAGCACAGGTCAGTTGGTTGCTTAATCCTTCCTCTACTTTACTTCTCATTTTCTAAAAAGAGGAAAAGGTGATTTAAAAAGAAAGAAAACACTCTAAAATAAAAGAAAAACAAACAATTCCCTGGGATAGAGATCAGAAAAATATTTTATTTATAAAGGAAATTACAAATTGGTATCTACCAAATTCAAACCAGTATCTTTCCAATGTGTATTTTCTCGTTTCTTGATTTAAAGCAATGTCTGTATGTGTTCAACCCTATGAGGCATTCAACGGGGTCTATAACTGAATTCACTTTCCAATTCAGGAAAGGAGACCGGGAAAAAGAAAAGAAAGGCAACAGATGGGTTATTTGGGGAATTCCAAAAGACTTGTACTTGGACTAAAGCCTTCCCCTGTGTTCTACTTTGTCCTTGCAGGAAACGGAGGAATTGTAAATACCCTGCAGAGGTATTATTGCCGAATAAGGAGCGGGCGGTGTGCTGTGCTTAGCTGTCTGCCAAAGGAGGAGCAGATAGGCCGCTGTTCTTCCTCGGGCCGAAAATGCTGCCGAAGAAAGAAATAAAATCCGGAAACACTGATTGGGAACATTGTAAAGTGTGAAAATGTCTCCTGGAAGTTTACAGAAGAAAAATCAAATTTAATTTTTTTTTTTTTTTTTTCAAAAGAAAGAGAAGCTTGATTGTCCTTTTTAAATTCTGGTTATTGTGGTAGTTGTTACCAAACTGGTAAGTTAGAAAGCCTTCACAGACTCACCTTTGGAGGAATCCTCAAAAAGGAATCCTCAAAAAAGGCTAAACTTATTTTCCAAGCCTTATCAGATTTGACTCCTCTTTTGCAAATTATGCTCCCCAAAGAGATTGGCCTCCCTGTTCCTCCTAAAAAATTCCCTTAGCTTTCCTATCACCCATTTCTCTGTTCCAGCGGACCTCCCACCAGGTATACAATCACCTTCCCAGCTTCATCTCTAAACTTTAGCACATCCTCCAGGGGCCATCACAAATGCGACGACCTCCTTACAGAGAGAGCTGCTTTCCCAAAAGAATATGAGCTTTCCTCTAGCACACTGCAGGGTTCGGACTGAAAACCTCTTCTCTAATTCTGTTTGATTTCTGCATTGTACCATTTGCTTATTTCCAATCTCCATGTCTGGTTGCATCATTTTTAAGGGCAAAGACTTTGTCTTAATCATTTCTGGATGGCCTAGAAGAGTGCCTTGAGCACAAAAGCTGCTGAGAAACTGTTTCATCCCGGTGGTCTGAGGCCCTGCAGGTTAACTAGTCAGTGTCCTCTCAATGTTGATATGGAAGGATTCCAGGAGCTGCGGTGGGAGACCCATTTTCCTCACACCAGCCCTACGGAAAAGCAAGAGAACCAGCTCTCAGAAGATGGAAACAGATTCCCAAAGAGAAGAGCCTTGATCCCACTTTCCATCAAAAAAGCATGAACTGATTCCATACAAATTTTAGGATTATTTGCTCCAGCTCTTTGAAAAATACCAGTGGAATTTTGATCGGAATGGCATTAAAAGTATAGATTGCTCTAGGCAGTATAGACATTTTAACAATGTTTATTCTTCTGATCCAAGAGCATGGAATGGTCTTCCATATTTTGTGTCTTCTTCAATTTCTTTCATGAGTGTTCTGTAGTTCCTAGACTACAGATCCTTTACCTCTTTGGTTAGGTTTATTCCCAGGTATCTTATGGTTCTTGGTGCTATAGTAAATGCAATTCTCTGATTTCCCTTTCTGTATTTTCATTGTTAGTGTATAAGAAAGCCACTGATTTCTGTACATTGACTTTATATCCTGCCACATTACTTAATTGCTGTATGAGTTCTAGTAGTTTGGGGGTGGAGTCTTTTGGGTTTTCCATATAAAGAATCATGTCATCCGTGAAGAGAGAGAGTTTGACTTCTTCATTGCCAATTTGGACCCCTTTTATTTCCCTTTGTTGTCTGATTGCTGTTGCTAGGACTTCTAATACTATGTTGAACAAGAGCGGTGAGAGTGGGCATCCTTGTCGTGTTCCTGATCTCAACGGGAAGGCTGCAAGCTTTTTCCAATTGAGGATGATATTTGCTGTGGGTCTTTCATAGATAGATTTAATGAAGGTCAGGTATGTTCCCTCTATCCCTATACTTTGAAGCGTTTTAATCAGGAACGGATGCTGGATTTTGTCAAATGCTTTTTCTGCATTGATTGAGAGGACCATGTAGTTCTTCTCTCTTTTCATATTAATTTGTTGTATCACATCGATTGATTTGCTAATGTTGAGCCATCCTTGTAGCCCAGGGATGAATCCCACCTGGTCATGGTGGATAATCTTTTTAATGTGCTGTTGGATCCTGTTTGCTAGGATCTTGTTGAGAATCTTAGCATCCATATTCATCAGTGATATTGGTCTGAAATTCTCCTTTCTGGTAGGGTCTTTGCCTGGTTTGGGGATCAGAGTAATGCTGGCTTCATAGAAAGAGTCTGGAAGTTTTCCTTCTGCTTCAATTTTTTGAAACAGCTTCAGGAGAATAGGTGTTATTTCTTCTTTGAAAGTTTGATAGAATTCCCCAGGGAATCCATCAGGTCCTGGGCTCTTGTTTTTTGGGAGGTTTTTGATCATTGCTTCAATCTTGTTACTAGATATTGGTCTATTCAGGTTGTCAATTTCTTCCTGGTTCAATTTTGGGAGTTTATAGTTTTCCAGGAATGCATCCATTTCATCTAGGTTGCTTAGCTTATTGGCATATAACTGTTGATAATAACTTCTGATGATTGTTTCTACTTCCTTGGTGTTAGTTGTGATCTCTCCCTTTTCATTCATAATTTTATTAATTTGGGCTTTCTCTCTTTTGTTTTGGATTAGTATGGCCAATGGTTTATCGATCTTATTGTTTCTTTCGAAAAACCAGCTTCTAGTTTCATTGATACGTTCTACGGTATCTCTGGTTTCTACCTCATTGATCTCTGCTCTAATCTTGATGATTTCTCTTCTTATGTGTGGAGTTTGTTTGATTTGTTGTTGATTCTCCAGTTCTTTAAGGTGTAGAGACTTGCACTACTGGGTATTTACCCCAAAGATACAGATGTAGTGAAAAGAAGGGCCATCTGCACCCCAATGTTTATAGCAGCAATGGCCATGGTCGCCAAACTGTGGAAAGAACTAAGATGCCCTTCAACGGATGAATGGATAAGGAAGATGTGGTCCATATACACTATGGAGTATTATGCCTCCATCAGAAAGGATGAATACCCAACTTCTGTAGAAACATGGACAGGACTGGAAGAGATTATGCTGAGTGAAATAAGTCAAGCAGAGAGAATCAATTATCATATGGTTTCACTTATTTGTGGAGCATAACAAATAGCTTGGAGGACATGGGGAGATAGAGAGGAGAAGGGAGTTGGGGGAAATTGGAAGGGGAGTGAACCATGAGAGACTATGGACTCTGAAAAACAATCTGAGGGTTCTGAAGGGGCGGGGGGTGGGAGGTTGGGGGTACCAGGTGGTGGGTATTGGAGAGGGCACGGATTGCATGGAGCACTGGGTGTGGTGCAAAAACAATGAATGCTGTTACACTGAAAAAATTTTAAAAAATTTAAAAAAATGTTAGAAAAAGAAAACAAAAGAAATTAAATAAAATTTAAATTAAAAAAAAAAAAAAAAGCATGAACTGCTGTGGGACTTGCCCTCAGACGGGATGCGACTAGGGAAGCAGACAGAGATGGGAGACACTGCCAGACACTGCACAGCCAGCATGGGGGGCTGTGGCTGCAGGACGGGTGGGGGCGCGGCATGAGGGAGACCCCCTGTCTTGGGAAGCAGACCCCAGACCAAAGCGCAGGGGAGAACCCAGGCCGACCAGCAATCCTTCTGAGTTCAGGCCCCACAAGACCCCCGTGCTCCGCGCGGAATGCCAGAAGAGGACATCTGGATGGGGGTGGAGCTCCACGGGCAGCAGAGGGCTCCCTGGAATCTTGGTCTGGTGCTGGTCTGAGCACGCCTGGGGTGAAACTTGGCAAGCCCAGAGCAAAACAAAAACACGCCGAAGGGACTAGATGGACAATTCCAGGAACGCATACCAGGCCGGAGCATGTACCTTCCCACAGCAGCGCGGAGAGAGTCCTCAGGAAGGGATAACATGTGTTGCTGGGCTGTGGAGCTCCAGTGAACTGTTCTGGAACTACTCTGGGTGATCATGGTGCATCGTGCAGGTGCATTAGCTGTAACATAGCCGCTGGGAGGCTGTGGACCCTCTGGGAGGCTGTAGAACCTGAGGGAGGCCGTGCCTGTGTAAAGACATGTGGGAAATCTCTGCACCTTCTGCTCAGTGTGGTTGTGTACCCAAAATGGCTCTAAAAAGTCTATTTAAAAAAAGGGGGGAGGAGTTTTTTTAAAGATTTATTATTATTATTTATTTATTTGAGAGAGAGACAGTGAGAGAGAACATGAATGAGGAAAAAGTCAGAGAGAAGCAGACTCCCCGTGGAGCTGGGAGCCTGATGTGGGACTCGATCCTGGTACTCCGGGATCATGACCTGAGCCAAAGGCAGTCGTCCAACCAACTGAGCCACCCAGGCGTCCCAAGAGGGAAAATTTTTTTAAAACCACAACAACAAAAAGCTAAGAAAATTCCTTCATTCCTTCCCAGAAAACCTACACTAATTTAAAAAAAAAAAAAAAAAAAAAAGGTCCTGTCAGAAGAAAAATAATGCCAGATGGAAATCTGGCTCTGCAGGCTGGAGTAAAATGTAAGTGGAGGCCAAGAAAAACAAGGCTGTACCCACCTCGAGTCTAGCCCTGACATATAAGTACAGCCACCTTGACAAAGCAAAAGCTGGCACCTTGAACCCACTCTCCACGGGCTCCCCTCCCCTCGGTAGTATATGTGACATTCCTCAGCCACCCCTGGCTGCCCTAAAAGAAAAACAAACAGTTAACCTGCAGAGATCACAGTCCTGCTAGACAGGAGTCTCCCTCCCTCTACAAATGTCCTAGAGATTTACAACAAAGAAGCTATCTTGTCAATAGCCCAATTTCCAGAGGCGAATAACTCAGTTCCTCAAGCCCTAATGTCGCCCTCCCCTCCATAAAACTGAAGGAGGCTGAAGCGGAAGAAAATGGAAATAAAGTTAAATTTCTTCTAAATCTAAATCTCACTAACAAGGACACTTGATAGGAGAAATGTGAAACTTTATCCCTAAATCTCCAAGATAGTGTCAGCAATCATTCCCAAGCATATGACCCACTGATATACATCTAAAGGGTCTCACGAGAAGATTTTTTATTGCTAGTAATAAATAACCTTTCTCCCAACAACAGCTAGCCCCTCAAGGTCCTGGAGACCTTGCTTCCAAAATTCCTTAGAGACTTAAATCATCTCTAATCCCCTTTGTCCTCACCCACCACCGAGTCCACCCCTACTCTGCCTTTAAAAACTCTGACTGTAATCTGGTTGGGGGTCCAAGTCCCTACTCCGCTGTGTCGGGTATACTTGGGCCTAAGCTTAAGCTTGTTAAATAAACCCTCATGTGATTGCATCGGTGTTGGCTCCTTGGTGGTCCCTCATGAAAACTCGGGTACAAAATGTACAGCTAAGATTATATCTCAAAGGGAGAGATTGTCAGCTTCTTAAAAAATAAGATACACGCGGTCTATACGAAACCCACTTGGGGTATCAAATGGAAAGGCAAAGATAGATTAAAAATAAAAGACTGAAAACAGATGAGCTAAAGAAAATACGAATGGCCATGCTGGCTAATTGCCTATAAATCAGAGTATATTTTAGGAGTATTATGAGAGATAAAAAGGGATATCTTCCCCAGGTATAAAGTGGTTCATTCACCAAGAACATATGTTCATATTAAATTAGAATGCTTTTAATAACAAAGTCCCTAAAGTCTTAAAGGAAAACTGGTAGAAATGAGAAGAGAAACCGATACGTAAGTAATTACAATTAGATATTACCACACTTCACTCATAACAAAAAGCAAAAGCAGACAAGCATCAGGAATAATATGGAAGACGTGAACAATGGTGTCATCGGTGTGTGACCTAATGAAACTTATAGGACACTCTACCCAATAATCACAGAATCCATTAAAATGTTATGCAAGATAGCTCTATCGGGCTATAAAACAAGTCTCAAAAAATGAAGAAAAATTGAAATTATTCACTGTGTATCATACCCAGATATACACTGTGTCTGTCCACAATGGAATTTTCAAAGCTTTGAATTACAGAAAGATATCTGGAAAAATCCCCAAATATGTGGAAATTAATCAACATGCTTCTAATGGGTATGAGAAGAAATCACATGAGAAGTTAGCAAATATTTTAAACTTCTCAAAAATGAAAATAGCATGCCAAAATTTGTGGGAATGCAACTTAAGCAGTGCTTAGAGAGAAATATATAACATCGAATGCTTTTAAGATTGACGGGGTAAAGCTCACAAGTCAACAATGTAAATTTCTACCCTAAGGAACTAGAATAAAGGGAAGTGAACCCAAAGTAGAAAGGATAAAAGTGAATAAAAAGAAAATGGTCTTGTAGTCATCTTTGAGAGGATCATAACATTGCTAGAGCTCTAATTAGGTTCACGAGAGGGGAAAAAGAAAAAAAAAAGAAATCATAAGATACCTCAGATATACCCACACCCTTTTGGCAGTCAGGAAAATGAGAACATTTATACATCTTAGGGTGATTTAGACAAAGAGCCTCCATAAGGTGACTGTAATTCACACACTCGTCATTATCTCCTGCAAGGTCAGGCCATGCCTTCCCACTTTTTTTTCTCTTAAGTTTAAGATGTGCTACCAAAAGCAACTACACATTCAATGCAATCAGTATTAGAATTTCAACCACTCTTCATACACCTTCTTCTTTGGAGACTTTCTATTCAGGTCCTTTGTCCATTTTTAAATCAAGTTGTATATTGTTTTACTATGGAGTTGTATGTTTTCCCCACATATTTTGTATATTAGCCCCTTATCAGATACATAGTTTGTGAACATTTTCTCCCAATCTATAGGTTGCTTTTGCATTTTGTTTTTTCCTTGGCTTGGTGTGGTCAACAGACACATGAAAAGATGCTCAGCATCACTCATCATCAGGAAATGCAAGTCAAAACCTCAATGAGGTACCACCTCACACCTGCTGGGATGATTAGCATAAAAAAAAATAAAACAGATGTTGATAAGATGTTGAGAAAAGGGAACTCTGATACATTATTAAAAGGATTGTAGTACAGCGTCCGTGGTCCCGAAAGATGGCGGGGCGAAGTGTTGGTCCTCGGAGACGGAGCGTTTCAGGCGCTCCGCTCCCGCCGCGCGTTCAGCAACCTGCAGCGTCTGGACGGGACCTCCTAGCCAGGGAGGAAGAATATAAGCGCTTGAATGCAGAATTAGAGGCAAAAACAGCTGATCTGGTTCGACAAGCTGAGGAAGTAATAAGAGATCACCAAGAAGTACAATCAAGGCCGGTTTCAACACAAATTAAATCCTATGAAAAGGAAGAGAATTGCAGTTTAAGAGATCTGTTGTCTGAAGAGATAGTTCATCTGCATTCAGAAACTAAGCCAAAGACCAAAAATGTTGATGCAGTAAACAAGGTTCCAAACAAACTGTGCTCTGCAAATAAAGGAAGAAAAACAAATTCAAGTATAAAGTTGAAATACTCTGATGTACAGACTGCCAATGATGTTGCTATTCCAGAGGATATCTCAGACTTTTCTCTTGCAAAAACAATTAGCAAAATTGAAGGGCAACTCAAGGAAGAAGGTTTGCCTGATTGTATAGATGATGATATTTTTTGTGGTGTTAGTAACGACATTGGAATAGAAGCCCAGAACAGATTTCTAAAGGCCAAACTCCGTGTTATGCAGGAAGAATTGGATAATGTTGTATATGAATGCAATAAAAAGGAAAATGAAATTCAGGATTTAAAGTCTCAAATAAAAAACTTTGAAGAAGATCGTGTGAGACAGCAACGAACAATTAATTTGCAACAGTCTCAAACAGAAAAATATAAAACTCTTTTTGAAGAGCTGAATAAAAAATGTGATGGATTACAGCAACAGCTGTCTTCAGTAGAAAAGGAATTAGAGAGTAAAAGAAGACAACAAAAACAGGCTGCCAGTAACCAAAGTGCTACAGAAGTTCGGTTGAACAGAGCTCTAGAAGAGGCAGAAAAGTATAAATTGGAGTTAAGTAAATCAAGGCAAAATAATAAGATGCATATTGAAGCTGCCAAGATGTTGTCTTTCACCGAAGAGGAATTTATGAAAGCACTTGAATGGGGAAATTCATAAATTATCTACTTTATATAGACTTTGTATGTCTGTCTAACTGTATGACCCATATATATTTTATTTTAAGTTTTAATGCACTATTTTTACTCTAAGTAATGAAGACATTTGGTAATGAAATCAAAGTAATTCCAGTGAATTCCCTGTTCAGATTTAAGGGATACAAAATTGATATGTAAAATAATAGGAATTTAACTTTTGTTTCTTTCTTGTGACCCACTTGCCATTTAATATAAAGTACTTTATATTAAAGTACTGGAGATTCAGCTCTAGTTTATAAATGGTAAGTTTATGTTATAGAAATTCTGTTTTTAAGTTTTCATTGACAATAAAGCACTTTGAAATTCCTCAAAAAAAAAAAAAAAAAAAAAAAGGATTGTAAATAGATATGTCCGCTATGGAAAACAGTACGTGGATTTCTCAAAAAAAAAAAAAAAAGAAAAAGAAAGACGAGGTGATTTGGCAATCCCACTTCTGAGTATATACTCAGGGAAACGAAACCAGAATCCCAAAGAGCTGTCTGCACCCCCATGCTCACTGTAGCATTATTCACAATAGCCAAGATATGGAAACAACCTACGTTCCATCAGTGGACGGACAGATAAAGAAGTATGCTATACGCATGATGAACTATTAGTCAGCTATTAGAAGGAAGGAAATCCTGTCATTTGCAGCAACATGGACAGCACTGAGGGCATTATGCTAAGTAGAATAAGACAGACACAGAGGGAAGAATAAAGGACTACATGCTGTCACTGATATGTGGAATCTACAAGGCTTGAACATGAAAAGCAGAGAGTCGGATGCTGGTTACCAGGGGCAGGTTGCTGAGGGAAATGGGGAGACGCTGGTCAAAGGGTACAAAGTGGTAGTTAGGTGAGATGAGGAAGCCTAGCGATCTCGTGTCCAGCGTATGACTATAGTTAGGAATATGGTATCAAACCTTAGAATTTGCTAGTAGAGTAGATTTCAGATGCTCTCACCACACACACAAGGGATGGTAGTTATGTGGGGAGATATGTTAATTATCTTCACTACAGTAATCATGTCACTATGTGTACACATCAAATAATTTTGTATATCTTAAATATATACAATTTTTTTTAAAAAAATTATACTTATTTAAGAGAGCACATTAGAGAAAGAGTGAGAGTGTGCAAGCACCAGCAGGGGGGATGAGCAGAGGGAGAGGGAGAAGCAGACACCCCACTGAGCAGGGAGCCCAAAGATGCGCTAAATCCAGGAGCTCTGGGATTATGGCAGATGCTTAACCGACTGAACCACTCAGGCACAAAACCATTTCTAAGCCAAGGGGAAGGGAAGAAGCTAAGTAGCTTGCTTTTCCCCTCTGCTCAGGCTGTTGCTTAACAGCAAGCTGCTGCTAGATGACTTTTCTTTTTTAATGGAAGCAAGAAATTTGACTTTATCCAAGGACAGAGGTGCAGAATGCTACTTTCTAAATCTTGATGTGTAAAGGATGAGCCTCTGGGTCATATTTGAAATGGCTGTGTCTTTGCAGGTCCAGGGGCCTGGAGGACACCAACCCCCGACCCCTGCCAACGGCGCTGCTCTGGGTCCCTGCCGGGAGGCAGCCCATCAAAAGCAGTGTTTCTAACTGGATGCCTAACTTCTGTTATATCCTTGATGTTATGAACACAGAATTAAAGGGATGAAGGAAGGAAGGAGAGAAAATAGGAAGTTGAGCCCAGAGCAGACTGGTTACCTACAAGAAATTATTTTTTTTTTAAAGATTTTACTTATTTATTTGACAGACAGAGATCACAAGTAGGCAGAGAGGCAGGCAGAGAGAGAGGAAGGGAAGCAGGCTCCCTGCCGAGCAGAGAGCTAGATGCGGGGCTCGATCCCAGGACGCTGGGATCATGACCTGAGCCAAAGGCAGAGGCTTTAACCCACTGAGCCACCCAAGAACCCCCCTACAGGCAGCGGGGGAGGAAGGCGAGGCAAGAGAGAGCAAAGGAAGGAAAGACTCCATGAAAGACAGGGTAGAGAAAGCGTGAGACCCACACCCCACCTGAGATCACTCGGACACTAGAAACATTATCACAACAGGTTGCTTTTCTTTTTTAATTAATTAATTAATTAATTAATTGTTGATATGTTCAGCTAGCTGACCTATAGTACACCAGCTAGCTGACATATAGTACACTACATGTACACATACAGTACATATAGTACATATGTACACCGTTTAGTACATATAGTACACCATAGTTTTCGGTGTGGTGTTCAGCAATTCCTTAGAACACCCAGGGCTCATCCCACAACAGGTTTGTTAACCAAAGTCGTTTTCCATGATCAGTTACTTACCTATTAGGTTCTTGCTAAACCATTCCTATACTTTTAGCTGCATCTTTTTCTCCCATCTCAGCCTCAAACCTCATCAACTGAATTTTCTGGAAAACAAAATCATACAAATAACCACCTGCTGGCTGTTTCTGATTCTGAAACCACTGGTCCCTGGTGGAGACTGACTTAGCAGAGCTTCGGGGGAATTTTCTCTCTCTCAGAAGAGCTGACCTGCTACGAAGTCCTCACCAAACCCTGTCCCAGCTGTGGATCAGAACCTTGACTGGGTGCTTCTACAACAGGAACGACCCTTCAGCAGCACCAGTCTGAAAATTCTCTCCTAATAATTATAGAGTTAGGACTTACTGACATGAACGCAGCCTTGGAAAAAGAAACTCTTGCAGGTTTACTCAAGGGGGCACTGACACACGTTTTCTTTCTGACACAGTGTTTGAATTTCTGATGTCTTTTGCCTTTTTTAATCTTATTTTTAGGCTTCACTAAAAATACAAGGGATGCTATCATTTGATTTAAGAATAGGAGTTTATGTGTGGCTGTGCTCACGTGCTATTAAAAAAAAAATGAATCAATAGGGATGCCTGGGTGGATCAGCTGGTTAAGTGACTGCCTTCCACTCAGGTCATGATCCTGGAGTTCCGGGATTGAGGCCAGCATCGGGCTCCCAGCTCCATGGGGGGGAGTCTGCGTCTCCCTCTGACCTTCTCCTCTCTCATGCTCTCTCCCTCTCTCTTTCTCTCAAATAAATAAATAGAAGCTTAAAAAATGAAATAATAGTTTAAAATCTGGACTTGAGCATAAAATTAACCACACAAAAGATCCAAAACCGCACTGTTTAGTGGAGAAAAAAAAATGACAAAAACTCAACATTTTTCTTTATGTATCTTTTTTCCTAAAAATATGTATGGTTCATATGTCAAATATCCTTCCCTTGGTAGAGGCCCTGGGCTCACTGTTACAAAAAGGACCTGTTTCAGACTTACAGTGTGGATTTAGTTGGAAAATGTGCTGCCTTGGGCAGAGGGGGAGGGCATGCTGTCTGTGTCCTGTGATTTCACATTTCCAAGAAGATCCCCCCACCGCCAAAAAAAAACACACAACATTCCTCAGTAGAAGTGACAAGGAATAAATCTACACTACTGAAGCTTTATTCTTACAATTGGAGGTTTAATTATTAATTCATCACATACCCCCAAAGGGCTACTCTAAGAAAAACAAACTGCTGTTTCACAAAACACTGTGTTGCCTCCACACCTTCTAACCTGAGATTAGGACATGGGATCTGGGATCAGGACATGACTGATCAGACTCCAGGAATAACCTGAGGTCACAAAGGCACATTCCCAGAATCCTCATTTGCATAGAAAGTGTCATAGACTAGAAGAAGTTCACAATCCAGTTACTTTGGTCCAACAGTCTCTTTTTCTGAAGAAGAGAAATAAGATGTTACCTTAACTCAACGTCTCTATGATAGTTAGTGGTGAATTAAGAGGCTATTCACATGAAATTAACAGCATAAGAAAATTCAGGAGTCGCGGGGTCCTTTACCTGTTGAAGGTAACCTACTTTTCCTCCCTTCTCTCAGCTCTAAATGTTAACCGATTTTGTCCTGCTCAAACTCCCAAGAGTACGCGTAGAGATCCTTGGTCTGACCAAGTCCTGATTCATGGGCAGGGTTGAATATGCCCCATGTATACTGAATTGAAAACCATTCTGTCTCCTGTCCCTTGGGGAAGAGAATGGAAAATTGGGAGCCTAAAAGAACCACAGTGAGAACAGATTAAACCCAGGCTTTGTGTCCTAGGATTGCTACTAAATAGAGATAGACCCAGCCTAGCTCCACACCACCCAGATTCACTGCCAGAAAGAATCCGTTTATGGATATACTTTCTTATGGAAGTGGGACAGCAATTTCTGAGGCATATGGCCCTATGCCTTTTGCATCTGGCTCAGCGGACATGTTCTATGTTCTAAGAGCGAGACACGAGAGCCAGAAGGAAAGATGCTGCCCTTTCATCATTGTGTAATTTTGCTAGAATTGCAAACACCATTTCTGCCAATAACCATGTTCCCTTAATCTTTATAAAGATTGAAAGAAAATCACCTTGCCCTTCATCCTTGGCTGGCCCTTGAGTTTGTCAACCATGAAGATCCATTGTCTTGTCTTCATATTGCCAATTTTATTCTCATCGCCCACACCAGGTAACATAGACCCAAGAATTAAGAGGCTTGGAGAGGTTGTGGAGAAAGGGGAACCCTCTTACACTGTTGGTGGAAATGCAAGTTGGTGCAGCCATTTTGGAAAACAGTGTGGAGATTCCTCAAGAAATTAAAAATAGAGCTTCCCTATGACCCTGCCATTGCACTACTGGGTATTTACCCCAAAGATACAGATGTAGTGAAAAGAAGGGCCATCTGTACCCCAATGTTTATAGCAGCAATGGCCATGGTCACCAAACTGTGGAAAGAACCAAGATGCCCTTCAACAGATGAATGGATAAGAAGATGTGGTCCATATACTCTATGGAGTATTATGCCTCCATCAGAAAGGATGAATACCCAACTTTCGTAGCAACATGGACGGGACTGGAAGAGATTATGCTGAGTGAAATAAGTCAAGCAGAGAGAGTCAACTTCATATGGTTTCTCTTATTTGTGGAGCATAACAAATAGCATGGAGGACAAGGGAGGTGGAGAGGAGAAGGGAGTTGAGGGAAATTGGAAGGGGAAGTGAACCATGAGAGACTATGGACTCTGAAAAACAATCTGAGGGTTTTGAAGGGGGAACCAGATGGTGGGTATTAGAGAGGGCATGGATTGCATGGAGCACTGGGTGCAGTGCAAAAACAATGAATACTGTTACGCTGAAAAGAAATAAAAAATTAAAAAAAAAAAACAGAGGCTTGAAATAATTTGAGGGTAGACTGAAATTTCTTACCAATTTTTCTCCAGGCTAAATAGATTATTTGAACCAACCGTTCAAAATAAACCCTCTCCTTTTACCATGAAACGTGCAGAAGACCTTCTGGGAGTTCTCAGAGATTTATTTGGTCTCAACCCAGCCTAACAGACAAAATCACTGGGTAACGTCCCACTGCTCTTTCATAGCAAGATTGACGAGCCTGTGCTTAAAGCCCAAGGACTGTGCCTTCCTAAATAGAAAGAGAACTCATTTTATTCTAAGGATAGAAATCCAGGCTATCCTTTATATCCTTAGATATAAGAGTGTACATCTTAGGTTGGCTGTCTGGAGAAACTCATAACAGGACTAGGACTCCCGTCATCCACTTAGAAAACCTTCACCGTGTGTGTCCCCAGATACTTTCTCCCATAGGAAATCCTCTGGAATTTATTGTTCTCCATCATATCCTTTTGAGCAAAGGGGAACGTCAGCATCATTCACTTGGTTGCTCCCCTTTCCTTGACTCTGTCCTGACATTTCTAGTCATCAAAGTTTAAAAAAAAAAAAATGGGAGGGAACTGAAAAAGATAAAGAACAGGATGGAGGGAAGGGAGGGAAGAAAAGAAGGGAGAGGAAGGAGGAAGGAAGAGAGGGAGGAAGAAGAGAGAAAGAAGGAATTTGAGAAAAAGCAATAATTACACTTTCATTGCATCTCGCTTCTCAGCTAAGCCCAAAGACTCAATGAACCAGATTATTTAGGAAAAAGAAAGGCAAACAAGTGGCCCCTGGCTTGCTTTCTCTGTGTTTGGTAACTACTGAATTTCAGTGTGTGTAATTCAATGGTGTGTCTCCACCCCAAGAAAAAAATCCCCGACAAACCTCCACCTGAAAACATCCAGTGGCCCAAGTCACTGTCACAAATCAATGTCCAGCAATCTGGTTCTTCAAGAACAAGCATCCATGACCAAGCAGAGCCAGTCCCTTCATCAGGAAATTATCTACAAGAAGTCACACCCATGTCAAAAATCATTGTGGCCATAGAGCCTTGTTCTTGAGAAAGAAGCTCTTCCCCCAAGGATTTTTTTTTTAAAGATTTATTTATCTTAGAGAGAGTGCACAAGCTGGGGAAGGGGTAGAGGGAGAGGGGAAGCAGACACCTGAGTGGGGAGTCCAACAAGGGGCTTGATCTCAGCACCCCAAAATCATGACCTGAGGCAAAACCAAGAGACGCTCAACTGACTGAGCCACCCAGGTGCCCCTTCAAGGATTTATGAAGGGTTGATGACTCATGCTTGAAGTCTTCCTGAAATGGTGTGTGAACAAGTTTTAATCCTCCCCTTTCCTTTCAGGTTTCTCTGGAAGAGTGCTGCTTCCTTTTTCTTGTCTCATGAGTAGGGGCTTCTGTTTTCCACTCAGATGCCTTCATAACTGGGAAGAGATTGGCAGGTGTTTATTCCCTACACAAAAGTGCTGCAGAAGACAGAAGCAGAACTAAAGAAAACCAACTGCTAAGACCATGGTGGAGAGAGATGCTGTTGCCCTAAGATATGTTTATGAAATGTAAACCCCATTAGATCACTGGTCAGAATCAGGAAACCAGTTTCCTCTATTTCTGGTTGTATGGTGTTCCTGAGAGTTTTATGAACTTAGATTAAGATTAGACTCTAATATTTATTCCCCCACATGTATTATGGAAAAATAATTGCTCTATAATGGGTTAAAAGGGGGAAAATGTTGATTTTTAGCAATTTCACTCACTCCTGGGTAACAGGTAAATGATTGGGTTTTACTGGAGAAAATCTGTCTGTTGTTTAAGCAAACACCATAGACATTTTGGTTTCGAAAGCAAAACTTTTGGAGATGTACATAATACGGAGGTGAAGGAAAACAAGTGCGAAGTGGATCAATGTTTTGAAAGTAAGAGTTTAGTTTTTCATGAGGAGACTCAGGGACTCCACCACCAGGGACTCAGACACATGAGGGGTTTAGAGGAAGAAAGACCTTTTTCTCTTACCTTCCTAGGTTCCTGGAAATTAAACTGATAAAAGAGAGACTGACGTGAGAAAAATGGAACTTACTAACATGTTCCGTGCACATACATGCGGGGGAAATCCAGTGATGAGTAACTCTGAGGGGAGGTTAGAACTTGGGGCTTATAGAGCATCATAGCATGGAGGAGTAAATGCAGAGAAGTCACAAGACAAAGGAAAAGGAGTTGGGCCTTTAGGGGCAGCAACCTGTGGGAAGATAACTAGAAGGGGAGACTGATGGAGCAAGCATTATGTTACCAAGGTTTGTTATGGAGATTCCTCTCCTGATGTCTCGGGGCTGGTAAGCGTCTAGAGTCCTCAGTGATGAAGAGTCTAGGTTTGCTTTTGGGAAGATGGTAAGGGAGAGCAGAGAGGTGTTCTGTGTTTTGTTTTGTTTGTTTTTTGTTTTGGCTCCTATTTCTCAATTGTCTTCAGCTCAAAATAATCTGTATGTCTAAGGGGCATATTTGGGGTGGCATATGTGATGCCCTACAGGGCACAACAGGAGAAAGGATGCCAGAGGGAGAGTCTGGAGGAGTTGGTGGCAGTGGACGGCTGTCCTGTCTATTGCTAGTTCATTTTCTTTTCTGTGCAGTGACTCACACACCCTGCCCATCCTTCCATTGTTTCCAATACCCACAAAACCTTGTCTCATATAATAGCTTTTTGGGTGTGGGATCTCAGCCTAGGAGCAAGGGACTGCATCACACAGTGTGAGAAGCAGGAGGAAGCTGTGGCAGGAGCACAGAATTGGAACCCAGGGGTGGCCAGAGACGTGGGCAGCTGTGGTGTGGGTATGATGTCAGCTGAGCACAAGTGCACCTGGAGATGCTAAGAAATATCAGAAAGGGACTTACCTACCTGCACATAGGAGGGACGGAACTACAGGTGTGTGATTTGGATATAGATAGAAAGGTTGATTCCCAGGAGGTTGGTGGGTCTGCTTTTAAGCCAGTTCACAGACTTGCTGGGATGTTGTTTGGGAAAGGCTAAGCACTGTTCTGGGCATTGAGAAAGGGATCAGTGAATTGTAGCTATTGTATTATTATCACGATGACAACTTTGGTCAGATAAAGGAGTAAAACAATGAATGACCGATTTAAAACCTTTAAAGCTCTCTTTCCTCATCTTTTAAGAGGATAAAACTATAAATAGCCCATAACATTGCCATAAGTATAGAGATGAAAGGAAAAACGTACATTGGTTTTAAAGGGAAAACACACATTCGTTATAAATGAAAAACTTCAGTTTTAAAGACGGCAGCCAATTCTTTCTTATTGAGACTGCTTAGCTTCCTCCTAGAGAATTGGCCAGGGATGAAGAAAATCTTCACTGGGCTCCATGGGGAGGAATGACTTAGGCATCACCCGCCTCCCATCTGTAGAACAGAGTGTTGTTTAAGGTGGGGGGGAACAGAAGATGGAGCGTTTTCTATCCTGTTCCTGCAGGAGGCCACAGCCCACAGCCCCGGGAGGCTATGGGGAGTGGAAGGAGGGAGGGGTGAGGCTTCAGGTGTTCCAGAAGCCAGGCAGGCCTCATTCTTCAGTAGTCCTGTCATCTTTATTCCAAGTGAAACCCAGCTCCATCCAGATTCTTTCTGGGGGAGGGAAGCTGGTCTTGAATGATTTGGGAAAGTCAGTTAACCCCTTTGGGTTTCATTTAAAAAACCGAGTGGTTGTCTGGCACACGTGCCTCCAATCAGCTTCTGTGTGTGGAAGATTGTCTTTTCCAAACAAGTTCTTCCAGAGCCATGCGGGTCTCCCACCAAGAGGAGCAGTCTGTGCCCCCCCTCCCCTGGACTCCCAGCAGGCCTTTGTGATCACGACACCTGAAAGAGACATCTGAGTGATGCTGAGGGGCTCCCGAGGTCACAGAGCCACACCTGCTGTCCCTTTCCCAGGACACACACCATGGCAGCCCAGAGGCCATGTGTGAGAATGCAGAGGGCTCTGAAATTGCAGCCTGGGAGATCCCGTGGACAAACAGATGTTGCTCCAGCCTCTGCAAGGAGCCTCCCAGCCCAGGTCCAAGGGTGTGTGTGAGCCCTGGGATGGATCCAGCCCCATATGACGGCCAACCCATGAGCATCTCTGAACCCCAGACACCCAGTGGATCCCAATTTCTCTTTAGAGCCCCATGAGTGATAATAATAAAATAATGGTTTTTGAAAGAGCTAGGTTTGGGGATTTGTCAGCAAGATGGCAGAAGAATAGGAGACTAAAATATCATCAGGTTCCAGGAGTTCAGCTAGAGGAGTTCAGCTATATAGTTATCAAACCTTTTTGAACACCTACAAACTCAACAGGAGATAGAAGAGAAGAGCGGCGATTCTAGGAACAGAAAAGTGATCACTTTCTGGAAGTAGGACGTGCAGAGAAGTGAATCTGAAGATAGACCATTGGGGGAGTGGTTGGCTCCTGGCAAGTGGTGGAGCAGAGGAGCACAAAATCACAACTTTTAGAAGTCTGCTCCACTGAGGGACAAAGCTCCGGAGGCTAAGCAGGGACAGTGTGGACTGAGGACCTGTGGGGTCACAGAAAGACCTGGGGTGTCTGAGGGTGGCAGAGCTCCCAGTTATTGGAGTGGGGAAGCTGGCTGCAGAGATGGAACCAGGAATTAAAACGGTGGCCTCCCAATCTCTGGTCCTGTAGGAGCTTAGAGCTTGGAGCTCCACTCCTCAGTGCACTCTCAGAGAAAAGTAGTTAATCCCTCCCATCTCCCTGGTCTCTGGCTGCACTCTGAGCTCACCTGGCCTGGGATCAAGCATTTCTATCTCCGGCGCACAGCCCCATCTGGAGTCTCCAAACTCAGCAGATTCCTGCCACGTGCTCTAGTACCATTCCTCCCAGAGGAGGAAGGAAGTGGTGTCCCTGGGTCTGCCACTTGTGGGGTCCCTGCTCAAAGAACAGTGGTCTGACTGTGCCTTGAATCACAGTTTAAGATCAGACTGAGAGCCCCTCCAATTCTTAATGACAAAGAGAAAATCCTGAAAGCAGCTCAAGACAAGAGGTCTGTAACATATAATGGTAGAAGTATTAGATTGGCAGCAGACCTATCCACAGAGACCTGGCAGGCCAGAAAGGACTGGTTTGATATATTCAGACCACTAAATGAGAAAAGTATGCAGCCAAGAATACAATATCCAGCTAGGCTGTCACTGAAAATAAAAGGAGAGATAAAAAGCTTCCAGGAAAAACAAAAATTAAAAGAATTTTCAAACACCAAACCAGCCCTACAAAAAATATTGAAAGGGGTCCTCTAAGCAAAGAGAGAGCCTAAAAGTAACAAACCAGAAAGGAACAGAGACAATATATAGTAACTGTCAGCTTACAGGCAATGCAATGGAACTAAATTCATATCTTTCAGTAGTTACCCTGAATGTAAATGGGCTAAATGTGCCAATCAAAAGACACAGGTGGGCGCCTGGGTGGCTCAGTGGTTAAGCCACTGCCTTTGGCTCAGGTCATGATCTCAGGGTCCTGGGATCGAGTCCCGCATCGTGCTCTCTGCTCAGCAGGGAGCCTGCTTCCTCCTCTCTCTCTCTCTGCCTGCCTCTCTGCCTACTTGTGATTTCTCTCTGTCAAATAAATAAATAAAATCTTTAAAAAAAAAAAAGACACAGGTATCAGAATGGATAAAAAAACAAGACCCATCAATATGCTGTTTACAAGAAACTCAAGGATGCAGAGAAAGGGGAAGCCTCCTATACTGTTGGTGGGAATGCAAGCTGGTGTAGCCACTGTGGAAAACAGTATGGAGGTTCTTCAAAAAGTTGAGGAAGGGGCATGTGCACCCGTATGTTTATAGCAGCAATTTCCACAGTAGCCAAACTATGGAAAGAACCTAGATGTCCATCAACAGATGAATGGCTAAAGAAGATGTGGTATATATACACAATGGAATATTAGGCAGCCATCAAAAGAAATGAAATCTTGCCATTTGCAACAACATGGCTGGAACTAGAGGGTACTTTGCTGAGCAAAATAAGTCAATCAGAGAAAGACAATTATCATATGATCTCTCTGATATGAGGAGTTTGAGATACAGGGCAGGGGGTTCTGTGGGGCAGGGAAGGAAAAATATGAAACAAAATGGAATCAGGAGGGAGACAAACCATAAAAGACTCTTAATCTCATGAAACAAACTGAGGGCTGCTTGAGGGTGTGGCGGTAGGGATAGGGTGGCTGGGTTTTGGACATTGGGGATGTGCTATATGTGCTATGGCCAGTGCCATGAAATGTTTAAACCTGATGATTCACAGACCTGTACCCCTGGGACAAAATATACAGTATATTAAAAGGGGGGGGGGCTAGGTTTGAGGCTGATTTGTTCTGCAGAAATAGATAACGGGAACACCTCTTCCTTTCCCTCTGCACACCCAACTCCCAACCATGTATTGTATCAATGGTGACATTCTTCCTTCCTTGATGAGATGCCTTGATGTGGCCTCAGAATCTTTCTCAACACAGCACTCCTGAAAGATCCAGTCATTGTAGCCAAATGACCAATTTCTTTGATTTTTCCTGAACTAAAAGTCCTTTAATGGAACTTCCAGCTGTGACATGCTGAGTCTGTCACCTCTCAAGCAAAGGGAGGAATTCACAAATTAAAGGGAACTTGAACTCAACGGAGTTAATAAACACAAATAGAAAACAGCCATCATAAAGTCATTCCTTCACAAATACAAAGAGGCAACATTGGTCCAGGCATTCCCAACGGGCAGCAAGAATGGAGAAGAGATGGCTGCTTGCTAGGGGAGGTCTAATCTTGATATTAGCACTATATTGTTTTGCATCTAAGCCTGCACTGTTACCATAGATATTAGCAGGAGGCAGCTATTTATTGGATATAAATTTTAGTTATTTCAAAGTTAATAAAATTTAAAATTCACATCCTCAGTCATACGTGCTCAAGTTCTCAATGGCCCCATGTGGCCAATGGCTGCCATGTTGGGCATCAGAGATGGAGATCATTCCCGTCATTACCAAGTCCTGTGGGACAGCTCTGGTCCCACTGGTCCCACTGCGATTCTCTCTCAGTGAGACAAAGCAGTGAAGCAGAGGTACATAATGTAGAGAAAATGGAAACTCAGTGCTGTTTTGGAGAAAGGCTGGCATTGTTGCCTTCAATACTTACGCTTCCTCAGCATTTATAAATGATCATCTTTCTTTCCTTATTTGGAAAGAAGCTTCCTTGAATAAAGGGTTTGGATTATCAGTGGTAAATCTCCACTCTGTTTCTATGGCATTTTGTTATTGTTGTTAAGATATTTGGGTCTTAAACTACGAAGTCTTGTTTTTCTACTTAAAAGTTTTATGTTGTGAGCATACAAGGTCTACCACCAGAGATCCAAAACCTGGATTTATTTAATGAGCCACAGACAAAATAATGGAAGATTGCCTCTATTGTTGAAAAGATTGTACACATTTTTATATTTATTCACACAAAAGCCTGAGGTGCCTCTACCAATGTCCCCTCCCTCTGAGTGTCTGTCACCTGTCCCCCAAGACTCATGTGAAAGAGAGTAAAATCACACCCTCAGAATCCTACTCCTTGTCCCCCAGGGCCTCTTCGTCTGAGGGGCCACGTTAAGCTTTATCAAACTCTTCCTTTTCCGCATGAAAATTCCTTTGTGATAATGTGAAAGGGATCTTACAAATCATACTTCCAAACATTAACCTTTCTAAAACCCTTCAGCAGCTTTCCTTAGCCCAGGGTCTTAAAGCAAAACTTGAATGTTTTCTATGTTTCCTGACATTCAAGCTTTTCCTTGGCTTCCAAAATCTTTATTCTACTTCTTTTAGTTCAAATTTTTCATTTTTGGTCCTGGTTCTGAATTCCTATTCATTAACTAAGATCCCCAAGTTTTTCCTCCTTTTCGTCTCCTTGGTCCTGTCTGTTATCTTGATGTAATACCTCAGACAACTCATGTCTCTTTATTCTTTATTTTTAGCCTGTTTTACAATCGATTATCTTTCATCTGATTTTAAATGTGATTTGGTTCTACTGTTTACTGGACTTTTATCATCTTCTCTACTGGGATTTTAATTTTTAGGTTCTTTCTAAACATTCAAGTTTTACCCTGTAAAATCTATTTATGTTTTATGGGCATAACATTCTCCTGTGTCTTATTATGACTCTCATATGGGAGGAATACCTTTCTGATTTCAGTAGCAAGAAGAGGGTGGAGAATCTAAAACGAAACAAAACAAAACAAAACAAACTTAAAAAACTAAAAAAACCTTAAAAACCACTAAAAACACACACCCATATTCTCTTTGACACTATGTCACCAGCAGCTCTTGCTTTGCCTTTGCTTAGTTTCTCAGCAAAATCCTTTGGAAGGAGTGTCTGGACAGTCCCCACATGCTCTTCTCCTTCTCTGGGGGTTTGATACCACTCAGATCTGGCTCATCCCCCGCTTTTCACCAAAATGACTCCTGTCAGTAAAGGATCATAATGCATCCTGTGTGACGTCCCTCAGCCCTCCCTCCGCCCATTGTTGATGTGACCCCTCACGATGTGGCAATGAGCAGTTTTTCCCAGGTGCTGGAAGGAAAGGCAGCAGACAGCCTCTGAACTGTGGAGGAACCAACTGCGAGGTAGGTTTTCAGGAGAGAGCTTTTGATGGTTAAAGAAGGAATGGGAATATATGATGATATTTAGGGAATTGATACAAAGGATGGCTTTCAGTATACAAGTATAGGAGATTGGGCAAAAACTTTCGGTCTATGCTTTCTTTTTTTCTTCTATTATTATTGCAATTATTAGTATTATTATGAAAGCAATGTTCCTGGGGCCAAGGAAGTAAAACCCTCAGAGTGTCTGTGGAGAATTAAATATGACTTATTTAAACAGATTACTACAGATATTTATTCTATTTTTAGGTCAATATCGCTAAATTCAAATAGATCTCTACTTAGTGAAAAGTTCAAATGCAGATCTCGGGATTCAAAGGCAGAAGCATTTTATCACTAAGTTGTTTCTGGACAAACACAAAATGTCAGAAACAGATTTAGTTGTCTCAGATGGAAGAGAGGTGGGGCAGTGAAAGCTACTTCGATGAGGACAGGAGTTGAGGGACAAGCTCAGCTGAGATGCTCTAGGTTAAGGGAAGCTAGTGGGTCCTCACCAGAGCCCCAGGTGATGCCTGGGCCAAAATATTAAAGAAATCATTCGTTCAGACCCTGACCTTTCTCCAAAAAGAATTGGATGTGATCTTAGTGTGATGAGGGTTAGAGATGGTGAGTCAATTTGTACCACCAAGAATGGGAAGCAAGGGAGCCCTCTAAGATCTCCTCCAAGATTAATAACTGTCTGTGATAATGCTATCTATACTAGCATAGGATTATGAATGGTACCTGGTTAGAAGTGTGTTTCACCTTGGTATAAAATCAGAAGAGCTTACTAATTAAGTTGATGTTGTTAATTCCAAATGTATGGAGCGGGTGCTGTCTTTTCCAAGGCTCATCCTCCCATTGCCTTTGAGCTGAGAGAGGAAAATTGGCAAAGGCTGAGTAGCACAGATAAGCCAAGGTGGTGAACAGTTGCCATGACCTTAGAGTCCCTGTGGCCAGGTGATCAGCTCTTGGTCATTCCAGGCAGTAAGGAAAGAGCCTTGTAGGAAGACCATCAACTTCGAGGCCTTTCCCAACCTTCAGCAAAGAAACGTTTGCTTATTAAAAAAGATGTTTTCTTAGAGAGAGAGCAATACCTCAGGTGGCCAGAGAAATCCCCAGTTTATATGCCTGTTGTTCCAGCATAATTTCGTAATATGTCCCTTGCATTCTCAAAAGTGTCCCAGTTTGGATGATAAACTATTTGGTCAACTTGCTCAGGGAGCACCAGCCTGATCTGTGTCACATTTTCCTTGTTGATAGAAGAGGGTAGTTTAGAAAACTTTTAATCAGAACCCCTCGCTCATAGTCCCCCACCTCCCCTCCCCTCCTTCTCTCTTGCACACACACAAGCACACAGGCTCATGCACACTCACACTTGCGTATCTCACTGTAGCTACATTCTTTCATCTGGCAAATCCCATCATGCTTTCTTCACCAGGAAGGACCATAAAATAATTTCAAAAGGTACAAATCTAGGTTCTATCATTAGCTGCCCAACCTGCATTTGTTTTGTTCGTGTAAAGAAAATATCTATCTCACATGGCAATTTTAAGATATCATTTCTAAGATTTCCTAGCACATTTCTAAGATTCCTAACACATAATATGTATTCCAGAAAAAGTTGTCCCATTCTCTGTTACTGGAATGAAGGTCCAAAGAAGCTTAATGTTATTTTATTAAATTATGAAAACTTATTAAGCAATAGCTGTATTTAATAAGTGAAATCCAAGGGGGAATTGTGTGCATGTACTTAAAATTCCAGGTTCTTTTTTAAGATTGTCTTTCTTCCATGCCAAAAGTAGCCCAAGTTTCACCACAGACTTCTAGTTCCATGGGCTCAACAAAAGCACAATAGCTATATTGGAGTTTTTAAATTACAGCATTTCTCTGAAACATTGCAGATGTTGATGGAAGAAACTAACATCTTGTGTAATTTCTGGAACCCTAAAAAAATTCTCCTCACGCTGTACGTTGGAACCCTGGCAGTGATCCCCATTAAAACATGACTCTCAGCACAGAGAGGTATTGGTTATCCACTGGCTTAAGATCCTTTTTCTACTGTGGGGCTAGGAGAATGGTACTCTATCCAACACCAAGTGTACAGAAGGAGAAACTGAAGCTTGAGAGGTTATTTCAAGATCACTCAGCTAATGAGGGGCAGAACAAAGACTTTGAACTGACATTGTCCAACCCCAAAGCTCTTTAAATATTAGGTGAAATTCCTTTTGTCTCTATTCCCCCAAAATATCACTGCTTACTTCTGAGTTTGGATGATTTCTTTGATATCTGCTCTCAGTAGCCATCTATCTTTTGACTCGCCGATGTCTGTGACCAGTGTCAGACGAGCAGAGAAGTCTAGTTCTCTGTGTGCTCTTCTCGTCTATCTGTCCGTCCATTTTGCCTGCCTCCCTCCTCCCTGTTATTCATGCATCTATGTATTCATTTGTCCACACAAGCGTACATTCATTTAAACAAATGCTTGGCTCCCCTCTCTATGCCAGGGCGCTGATCCAGTTGCTGAGAATTGGAGGTAATACAACAAGACTTTGTTATTTTAGAAGTTCACATTATGGTGAAAAACAGACAAACAAAACAAAGAGAAGCTGGGAGGAGAGAGGGAAGAGATGGAGAGGAATTTCAATGTTTTACCTTGTATACTTCACTGTTACCTAACTCCCTTCCCACAAGGACGCTCTGAGTCAATCTCTGTATTAAGAAATATTTTTGGCCCCTAAAGTCTTACCAGGTTTGGTCTATGGCATTGTAAAAGCTTGCCTAGAATGAATCAACTCTGTCTTTTAAATGGGTAATGGAGAAAACAAATTGTTGGGAGTGAAAAAGCAGAGATGATCATTTCCATTTAAAAAGTTTATCCCTCGGGGCGCCTGGGTGGCTCAGTGGGTTAAGCCGCTGCCTTCGGCTCCGGTCATGATCTCAGGGTCCTGGGATGGAGTCCCACATCGGGCTCTCCGCTCAGCGAGGAGCCTGCTTCCCTCTCTCTCTCTCTGCCTACTTGTGATCTTTCTCTGTCAAATAAATAAATAAAATCGTTTAAAAAAAGAAAATCTTAGAGCCCACGTATTAAAAAAAGAAAAAAAAATTCATCCCTCTCCCCCTTTTTTTCCTTCTCTCTTTCAAACTTCTAAAAAGGGGACTTCTCTTGGTATTCCTAAAGGGGAAGCTGTCAGGTGTAGAGACACATCATAAAAATGAATGGATAGATATATGATTTGCTCAAATAATTCTGTGTAAAAGGCACAAAGCCTCAGAGTCATAAGTAGTAGCGAAAATCAACTAGAAAGTGCTGACTTACTGTAAAGGTCTTCCTTTGTGATGAGAGGAATTGGATCTGTAACCACGCGTCTATAGATGAGACATTCTCCAGTCACACCCAGGCCCTCATGGAATGAGTGTCTTGACTGGGAACAGAAGCTTTTCCTCTCTAGCTGAGTTTTTCCCTCTTTCCCCAGATCACCTGCCCCCATTGATGTGCACCGAGGAAAGAGCCACCATCAGGCTTCAGACGTTCCTCCTCTAAGCCCAAGAACTGACTTCCCACCATGAGGCTGCTATTCCTTCTGTTTCTTCTACTTGTGTGTCTTGTCCAGGTGTCATCAGGTAAGCGGCAGCTCCTCCTAGTAGGATGCTATGACAGATGGCCGTGGGGAGGAATAGAGCCACAGTGACTTATGACCCAGCGATGCCCAGGAGAATACAACTGAGTGATATCACAGCTGAAAGAAAGGACCAGCCTAATGGGCATAGACAGTTGGATATAGATACAGAGAGAGACATTGATATGAATATACATGAATATATGTTCATATTATATGAATGATATCAATTAGAAACATAGATGAATACAACATACATACATTCATTCACATTTATAAGTATATGTATTACATACGTAATTTATAATTACATATATATAATTATTTTTATCTTGTCTTCTTGTGAAAAATTGGGAGATTTTGTGACTTCCACAGGAAAACTATGGACCTGGCAGAAAGCAGAAAATAAGCTTAATTCCCAGCCGAGTATGCTTTCCATCACAACGTGGTGCTTTTAAAAGCCAAATCCTCTGTTGGAAACTTTTCCTTTTTTAAATTTTATTATGTTATGTTAGTCAACATACAGTACATCATTACTTTTTGATTTAGTGTTCACTGATTCATTATTTGCGTATAACACCCAGTGCTCATTACAACACGTGTCCTCCTTAATACCCATTACCGGACTGCTGCATCCCCCATCCCACCCACCCCGAAACCCTCAGATTGTTTCCTGGAGTCCTTAGTCTCTCATGGCTCGTGTCCTCCACTGATTCCACCGCCTTCATTTTCCTCTTCCTTCTACTAATGTCCTCTGTGCTATTCCTTATGTTCCACATATGAATGTTGGTGAGGATGTAGAGAAAGGGGAACCCTCTTACACTGCTGGTGGGAATACAAGGTACAGCCACTTTGGGAAACAGTGTGGAGGTTCCTCAAAAGGTTAAAAATAGAGCTACTCTATGACCTAGCAAGTGCATTCCTGGGTATTTACCCCAAAGATACAGATTCAGTGAAAAGAAGGGCCATATGCACCCCAATGTTCATAGCAGCAATGGCCACAATAGCCAAACTGTGGAAGGAGCTAGAAAGTCTTCTTATTCATAATTTCCTCTGGCTGCTTTTCATTCTTCTTCTAAGATGTTCTCTTAATTTCAGGCATCGTTCATGTTTTCACCACTCTCAAGTCACTTCCTGAAATTTCTCTAGTCAAGTGACTTAATCACATGCCATGTTCTTTCCAGCTTAACTCACAGGAGCCTGAGAAGACCAGAGCTTGCTATGGACCATGGTGGCACTGAAAATGTCACAGTGTATGAAAAAGCTGTGATGGCATGGGAGATAAGAGGGGTGGTATTCAGGAGCGAGATTGCCCACTTAGTGTCCAAAGTTTGTTTTCTAGCTTGGGCTGCATGCTTGTAAGATTTTGCCCTTTTGAAAAAGAGGAAGGTGCTTTGGGAAGCTTTTATGAAGAACATGCAGAGTATGTCCCTAATCTTGTAGCAGAATCAAGTCACTTGCTTTCTCCAATCTAAAGTTCCTTCTTCTGAAAAAGAAAGACACTACAGTGCAGAGGTCAATAAACTTTTTTTTGGTAAAGGATCAGATAATATATTAGGCTTTCTGAGCCACAAGGTCTGTCATGATCCTCATAAGAAGCAACAATAGACAATATATAAATGAATGAGGGTGACTATCTTCTTAGAAAACTATTTATAGACACTAGACTTTGAAAAAACCTTTCTAAACTGATGGGTCACACCACAATGGGTAGAAGGCCCGTTTTGTCCATACAAGATGAATTCTGGTAGCTTCAGTTGAACACGCATTATGGTTTTAATATTGTTTTGTCACCTCTCCTTCCTTTACAGGGCATGAGAAAAGGGGGAAATACCTTGAATGTGAAAAAATGGGTGGTGTCTGCAAGCACCAAAAGACCCACGGATGCTCCATCCTGCCTGCGGAATGCAGAAGTCGGAACAAACATTGCTGTCGCCTCTAGCATCAGCCCCTCCGTGACTCCTCAGGGTAGCATGGCGGCCGCATGCCTGTCGACCTCTGTGGAATAAACCCATCACCAATCACGTGCATCCTGCCTTGGGTCTTTCTGGGGGCACGGTTGAACTCGGGGAGGGGAGGGGTGTATGGGACTGGAGTTCTGAACTAGGTACCCACGGCTAATACCCTGATTGGACAAGGCCTGTCCTTTTCTATCACTGCTTCTGCACCTGTAACTATTCAAATGGTTCTGCAAGCCCCGAGAACCTGTTCATATATGTCTGTCAATGGACATATCGAGGATTAGAGCTTGAGGGGTGTGTGCGTATGTGTATGTGTGTACATGCATGCTCGTGCATGTGGGTGTGTGTTGACAATATGTGGGAAAAGTCACAGATTTTGCTCACATTATCATACTCCCTTAATGACTGTTGGCTACTAAGCAATGGCTCCTTGTTGATTACTAAAGAGCCAGGGAAATAAATTGACCAGAAGGGCCTAAAGGTGCAGAAAGCTCCAAGCTGGTACCCTTGATGCCTGACATCAAGCCATAGAATTGGATCTCAGAGATTACAGAAACAACCCACTGTTTCACAGAGAATCAAGACTTATCGAGTTAGTGATTATTTTCCTCTCTCCATAGATGCCTTTCCAAATAGCAGATTCCTTTAGAAGCATTGCCTCATAACCCAAGGGATGGTTTTCTGCAGAGGTAAGATTTGGATTGTGTGGCAGAAGCCTGCTGATTGGGAGTGGAAATGCCATCTTCAGCAGGAACTTACTCTTTTTGAAACAGTCATCTCTTCTCTTTTGGGACTTTCTTTTGGTAACAAATGAAACTCTTGGACACTGCTGCTGGAGATGAGAAGTTGTAAGGCTACTTTGGAAGCAAATTTGGTGGTTTCTTTAAAAAAAAAAAACTTTATTTATTTTTTAGAGAGAGAGGGCACAAGCAGGGGGAGCGGCAGGGAGAATGGCTAGAGGGAGAAGCAGGTCCCCACTGAGTGGTGATCCAATGTGGAGCTTGATCCCAGGACCCCGAGATCATGACCTGAGCCGAAGGCAGATGCCTGACCAACCGAGTCACCCAGGCCCTCCATTTTGTTGTTTTTTATAAAGTTGAACGTATGCTTGTCATATCAGTCATTAATTCTACTCCTGGGTATTTTCTCAGGGAAATAGAAACTTACATTCCCATTTTTAAAAATTATGCAAATGTTCATAGCAGCTTAATTTATGTTTGCAAAAACAGTTAACACAGATGTCCTGGTGTTTTACTAGTGAATTAACTGTGGCATCACATAATGGAATGTGATGCCACAATAAGAAGGAATGAAGGAGTCTAGTAACATGAATGGATCTCAAAGGTCTTCTGCTGAGTTAAAGACACCAGCTCTAAGGACTACAGGTTACTTGAACCCATCTATGCAGCATTCATGAAAAGCAAAACTATAAGGTTAGAAGCCAGCTCAGTGGTGGCCATGGGTTAGGGGTCATAAGAGGGAATGACAATAAGGAGTGGTACCATTTATTGGTCATATCTTCCCTACTTTCATTACATCACATTTTGGTTCTGGAACTACCCAGTACTGAGAGACGGGCCTGTGTGTGTGATAGTGACCTTGCTCTCTTCACACTGAAACACACACTAAAGACATAACTAACTTTGAGAAACTGTTTTTGACCTGATAACCGGAGAATACTAAAGAGGAAAAGTCCTCATACAAGGACCGGACTCTGGTTGTTAGATCTGTTGCTCACAGGGATTTGGATTAGTAATTCTAAAACTACTTGTATATATCAGAGTTGAACAAAGGAGAAAATGCACTCTAAGAGCCATTTTTTCACTGATGGAGAAGAAAAGATTATAAATAAGGAAAGAGGGAGATGAGAAGGACCACCGTGGTGCTGGATTGAAGTTGAACATGGGTTTTTAAAATACATACAGATATAGAGAGATACAGAAATATGTACAGGTGTGTATATAAATGAATTAATATCCAAACACGTTTCCTAAGTGCAGCCACTGAGAGAAACGAGAATCAGTGGAGCACATTGAGTACTCAGATCTCTGTTTGTTTGGGTTTTTTTTTTTTTTTTTACCATCCTTTTTAAGTAGCCTCCACGCTCAACGTTGCACTTGAACTCATGACCCTGAGATCTAAGGTTGCATGCTCTACCAACTAAGCCTGCCAGGTGCCCCTCAGATCTCTGTTTCCAAATACCATTTTCTGTAGATGGAAGCAAGGATCCTTGAGGAACTAACTCACTTTAAGACTGGGGCTGAGAAAATGCAAAATGAGGCTGGAGTATCTTATAGTGTCAGAAAATAAGAAAGCGCTCAGAAAAATTGAATGTTGAGAGGACCCAAGAGCTCTTGGGTTGAAAGAGCTCTCAATGGCCAACCGGAAACAACTTCATTAAAAAAATAAAGTGCTGAATTACAACCCAAACATAAAGTAAATAACCATGGGGCCATATGGGTATAAATCAATCCCCCTTCTCCACCTCCATTTAAAATTTTTTTTATGTTTCCCTAAATTTCAAAAATAAAGTAAAATTTCTTAAGCATCCTCCATTTATTGGCCATACCTTCCCTACTTTCCTTCCATTACATTCTGCTTCCAGAACTACCCCCTACCAAGAGACGAGTTGTGTGTGTGATAGTGACCTTGCTCTCTTCACACTGAAACCCACACCACCTCTCCTTTAAATACCCCTCAGTAATTCCTACACATTTTTTTTTTATGATTCTGCTCATACATGGCATTCACTGGGAAGACATCTTTGAACACCCAAGGTGGATATGATTTCCACTTCTGTGAGTTTCATTAGCAGAACATACCTTGAACCCATATCCCCAGTTCCCCGTAGAGCATTTCAGTCCCTAGCACCCAGCTGGTGCTTGAGAGATTACCAGCAAAATCAATGAATTTCTGGTATCATGAGGCTTCAGCCTTCCAATTTAATTCAGGGTAGGTACATGAATTATGACTTCTTCAGTTTACTTAATTCAGGGTAGATTCATTGAACATGAATTCTTCCATTCACTTCATCCTTATGCAGCAGAAGCTCCTTCCGGGCCATGTCCCTGGCATGCGAATCACACAGTTCCTTTTCCTCCTCAGGCACACACTTGTCTGTGAGTCACAAAAATGATACATGTCACCATTCCTATAACCTGTAGAAAGAGCAAAAACTATTTATTTTTGGAAGAAAGCCTCAAGCTCCCCATAGAGGGGAAGCAACAATTCAGTCTGGCCAGGACCCCCAACCGTCATTACTCAAGAACGTACACAGTCCTACCTTCCTCCTCCTCCCTGCCTTGTTGTTCCTGATTGCTTGTTAAGCAGGAAGACAATGCCAGTCTTTAAAGCTTGTTAAGAACAGAAATTTATGATGTTATTTGGAGGCTGAAATCAAAGACTTCAAATAATTCTCTTGGGTTGATACACCTCAGAGTGGCAAGTGTGCCTCCCAGAGACTAATTATGGGATTGTCAATGTCCTTTGGAAGTAACACATTAAAACTGGTTTTTATCTTTCTGGGACAGGATTCTGCTGAGAATAAGATGATACTGCAGCCCACAGTCTGGGCAAGGAAGATCTACATACATACTTGGTCAAATATAAAGTGTACTCACACAGTGTGCCCCAAAACAGTTAAGGAATGTCTCCAGTTCCCTGAAGTTCACCCCTAATTCCCAGGCTTAGAATCCCAGGATTCAGAGCATATCAGCTATGTCTTTAAAACAGAAAGATTAAAGATCTAAATTTAAGTCCCTAAAGAAAAGAGTCAGAATAATCATGGGTACTGGCTGAGATAAGAAAGGTTTCCAAAAGAGGGGGCGGGGGGCAATCCTACCTGAGTCAAAGCCAGGCCTTGAAGAAGGCTTCTTTTCCTGCCTCTTAGAAGGTGGGAGAAAGAAAGCCTACACTCAGCCCGGAGAAAGGAGGGCCTCTGTGCTCCCTATCACCCAGCCTGCCCACTGTGGGTCATCAGCCGAAGTCACCAACTCTGGACCAAGATGCAGACATCATGACGCCTCAGACTAGTGAGAGGGTCATACATACCCTTTGTGGAACAACTCGAGGCTGGAAGGTAAGCTCACTCCCTTACTTTACCCCATTCATGGGTCTCAGCTCTGTTTACATTTTCTTCAATCTGCCTCCTTCTACTGGGGCAAGCAGTTAGAATGGGGCTTTTAGCGGGGAGTCTTCATAAACTTCAGCTTATGGTGGGCTCTTATACCCTATCTCATACCACATGGTCAAGGCTATCATGAAAGGCCCCTGCCCATCCTGTTTTCATCATAGCAGCTGTGACCACAGCAGGCAGCTCTGACATTGAGACTGCCCATCCCTGAGAACATCAGTATCTCTGCCCTAGCTCTGTCACAAAGAGTCATGGTGTGAGCAGCCCTGTGATTCTCCCCAAACACATTCTTTCACAGCCCAACATAATCTACTCTTCACTGCTCTTCGATGAGAAATCAACCCAGTGAGGAAACTGAAGTTGGGCCATTACTCAGAGTGATGCAACAGAACAAGTCCTCATGCCCTGTGGATCCACAGTGAACAGACTCTTCTTGACCCAAAGCAGAAAGGAGGAGGATGGTGGCTCCCCGGGGACATGCTGCTCAACTCAGCTCCTGTCCCCTTGGTTTATCATCAGTCAACTCTGTGCAGTGGTATTCTAGAAGACACAGGAGCCAGAAGCAATGAGACCCAGAAATGGACTATTTGATTGGGTGAATTTATTTATATAAAGATAGAATATTAGAGGAGGAGAAAAGTAGAGGTGGAGGTATCGTGGGTGAACACCAAGCACAATATGGGGACAAGGGAGAATGGCTGACTTTCCGGAGGAAGCAAGGGTCAAACTCTCAGTCACCTGCCAGACCCTCACAGTACTCACCCATGCAAGCCAATTTTCTCCTCCCAAATCCAAGTAACTATGGTTCTCTGCAAATCCTCCAAGCTATTCATTTATACTCAGTGTTTTTGTGACATTGGGAATGACCACCAGGCAGGCAATGAGAGCCCTGTGTCCCTCTCTCCCTTTCTTCTTGCCACCCCTTGCTCAAGATGTGGAGTGGAGACACCTTCAAGTTTCTTCTAAAATGCCCTGGTTCTAAATACATGAATTGCCTCCTTCTGGGAGCCCTCTAAGGTTCCCCCTTTCCTGCTCTTACAGCCAGTCACTACACAGGGTATCTGAAGAATGAGGATGGCGAACCTTAGTTCAAACACACCTCAGCAGGTGGAAGCGTCAAGAAAGGAGGCATATTTGTAGAAATGTCACCAGATTGGACAAGGAAATAGGTGCTGGTTTAAGGAGACGCCAAGGAGGGTTTACCTGGCATTACTTGAGAGATGCAGAAGACGAAGATGAGAAGGAGAAAGAGCTTCATGGCGCTGAGTCTGTGGAGAACTCCTCGAAGTCCCTTGACAAGAGAAGACAAACAGCAGTGTAACAGGGTTGAATAAAAAGTCATTTAGAGCCTCCTCTTTTATAAGTTTGAACGAGGTGACTAAACACGGCTGAGAAGGTCCATTGTGATCAGAGCACTGACTGACATGTAGAGTGGACAATGAAGGCCGGAAAATAAACAAGGACAGCGATTAGCAATGTTTGGTACAGGGCTGGGGTCATTTCTTTTGTTAGCGTTGAACAAATCAAGGCCTAGGAAGAACAGTAATGGTAGTGACATGATAATGACTAGGATTCATGGAACATTTACTCTATGAAAAACCTGGCATGGTTGGTAGGACCTTTTTTCTCAGTTATTCTCAGAGAATGAGAATAATCTGCTCCTGCAACTTGGGGACAATTACAGTCACACCAGGACTTGTGTTTTTCCAGTCATCTCTCTAGTGCTTCGTAGAACAGAAACCACCACCTACCTCTTATGACTCACCTCCCAAGTCGCTATTCCCTGTGAAGAGGTGGTCGTTCTGATCTCCAGACGTCTGAAGTCTCTTCTGAGCTCAGCCATTTCATGTGTTCTTAATAAGGTCTGTCCCTGCCTCGTCTGACCAGGGAAATTTTCCTGTTCCAGCAATGACCCTGCTGATTCAGGTCCCTGTCCCGGCCACAGTGATGTCTCATGACTGAGACAACCTCGTGTCCTCGGCTCTTGTCCTGCCGAGCAAACACGGTTTCTGGTGTAGGTGAAAGCGGAGGGGATTTCCTTCTTAGCCAAAGCCCGAGGAAGACCCAGTTGTTCTCTTTGCAAATTAGGCCCTTGTCTTGAGGCAGGGGATTTAGTGCAACCTACCTCTCACATTTTACTTCACCTGCCATTTCACTCTTCACCTGCCAGTAATCAGGGCTTGGCTACCTGACCCTGACCTTGACCCAGAATCTCACGGAGCTCAGGAAATCCTCATCCAGAAAATTTTGCATTCCTCAAAAAACAATGATTCCCCCTGGATGAACCATTGTCTACAACAATTGTCCTCAGGAGTGGCTAACTCAAGGATTTTCATACCTTTCCCTCTTCTCCCTAGGCAATGGTCGATAGCTTGTCTTACACTCATACACGTAAGTAGAAGTAAAAGGGAAGAGTGTATTGAAGGAGATTATTTCTGCCTTCCTGCTGCCAGAAGCAAAGTAGCCTCACTTGATGCAGGTCCTAATATGAGCCTTAAATGTACACACGAGGAAAATAAGACTAGAGATATTTAGTGTAGTGATAGCGTTTGTATGTGGCGAAGTGAAAATCAGAATCAGAAGTCTGGGTCCAGATTCCGAATTCTTTCCTACTGCGATATTGTCCACTAGTCTCTTTACATAAGGATTGGCTCTTAGAATAATCCATTAAAATTTTTACATTTTAAAAGAATAAAAAATTAACTAATCGTCACTTCCCATAGACTAGTGATAATTTAGACATTAGGGCATAAAAATAAAAATTTTTATGATATTACCCCAGCCAGTGTAAAAATCCACCATACATAGCAGCAATGTCCACAGTAGCCAAACTGTGGAAGGAGATGAGACGCCCTTCAACAGAGGGATGGATAAAGAAGATGTGTCCGTATATATAGTGGAATGTCACTCAGCCCTCAGGAAAGATGAATACCCACCATTTGCATCAACATGGATGGAACTGGTGGATATTATGGTAAGTAGTCAAGCAGAGAAAGATAATTGTCATATGGTTTCACTCATATGTGGAACAGGAGGAATCGTGCGGAGGACCACAGGGGAAGGGAAGGAAAACTGAAAGTGAAGAAATCGGAGAGGGAGATGAACCATGAGAGACTCTGGACTCAAGGAAAAAAACTGAAGGTCACAGAAGGGGTGGGGGGAAGAGGGATGGGGAACCGGGTGATGGATATTGAGGAGGGCACGTGTGGTGAGGAGCATTGGGTGGTACACATAACTAATGAATCACTGAATACTTCATCAAGAACTAATGATGTAGTACTGTATGGTGGCTAACTGAACAGAATAATAAAAAATAAAAAGAAGTCCATAGCCTATGAGCAAGAAATGGTCTCTCGCCCATGAAATCTGCCAGCCCCCGGTCTTGGGCTTCCAGCCTCCAGAAAGGTGAGAAATAGGTACGTAAACTGTTATTTATAGCCCCTCCCTGGTCTATGGTACTGTGTTACAGCAGCCCAAACAAACTAAGACCCACACCATATACAAAATATTTAATATCTCTATGATGGATGGCACCGCTGAAAATCTTACCTGTATTAATGAATCTGGAACAATTTACCTCTAGCTCTGCTAGTTTTTGCTTACATATTTTGAAAGCACTTTGTAAGCACTTTTGAAAGTGCTTACAATTTTTAAAATTTTTTTGAGCGAGTGAGCGAGAGGGAGAGAGCGCGCAAGCAGGGGAGAGGGGCAGAGGGAGAGGGAGAATCAAGCTCTGATGCAAGACTTGATCCCAGAACCCCAGGGTCATGACCTGAGTTGAAGCCAGACACTCAACTGACTGAGACACCCAGGTTCCCAAGTGCTTACAAATTTAAAATGATTACATCTTTTTAGTTAATTGAAATATTTATCATTATGCAGTAACCCTCTCTTCACCCAACAGGGTGGGGTGTTTATTTTCCTACCCTTTCGTTACAATACCTCTAGTTCTCTTCCTTTTTTCTTAACCTTTCCAAGTCCTTAAACTTTGTGTCTCTTCTACATAGCATGCAGCCGGAGTGAGTTCTTTTACCCAGACTGATTTATTTCCATCTATTCATGTATTATGTTTACTGTAATTACTAATACATGGAGATTATTGCTACCATTTTGTTCTGACTACGTGTTTCCTTTTTCTATGCTGTTTGCTTCCTTTTGTGCCTTTGTTAATTGAGTTCTTGCTTTTTTTGTTTTATTTCCCCCCCTTTTTTTTTTCCCTCTACTGGCTTGGAAGTTACACACTAGGTTTCTTTTGTGTTGGAGATTGTGCTTGGAATTCTACCATGCACACTTAGAAAGGTCTCAAGTTAACACATTATCCTCATTCCCAACCAATAGAAGAACCTTAAGACGTCAGTTGTGATCACCTCCTTGTAACTCACAGAAACACAGAAAAGAAAGGTGGTCACCAGGTGCTAGGGAACAGAGGAAACAGGGAGATATCGTTTATAAGACACAGTCTCAGTAATGTAGAATGGATAAATCCTGCAGAGTTGGTACAGGGCATCATGACTAGAGCTAACAATATTGTATGTTTATTGTAAATTTGCTGAGACAGCGGTACTTGGGGGACTCAATTGGTTGGGTGATCACACTCAGATCTTCCACTCAGATCACAATCCCAGGGTTCTAGGATCAAGTCCCGCATTGGGCTCCCTGCTCAGCAGGGAGCCCGTTTCTCCCTCTCCTTCTGTCCCTTCCCCTGCTCATTCTCTCTCTCTTTCTCTCCCTCAAATAAATAGTGTTTAAAACTAACGTCACAGACCGGGAATATTCAAGTCCTGTAACCCCCGTAGGCAGACTATTTGGGAAGTCAGTGCCAATGAAGAGCAGCAGAGAGAGTAACATTGGTAACCATATCTGGATAACTTTACAAACACTGATTTACAGCTGGTAATAATGAGTCCACTGTTCATGTACAAACCTGCACTAAATTTTCTTTGGTTGTTCGTTGATGGGGACCTGGTCATAGAGATGGTCCTCTTTATTACTCGTCGTCACAATTCCTCTCACACTCCTTTCTTTTTCCTGTGACTGTTTAGGTTTTGGAAGGATGTTGGTAAAACTTATCTGTCCCCTTCGTCCTTCAGCTTCCGGGTCACCTTGGGCGACCTCCTGCATCCTCTCCCCACCAGGTCCAGATTGGCTTTGTAAATAGCAGAAAGCCACACCCATGCCTCAGTTCGCTCCCTCTGCAGAGGGAGGATAGGGACATTCTAGTGGAGAGGTGACTTCCTCGGGACACGACAGCAGATGTCATGCCCTGAACCAGAGAAGTGAACAAGGAAGACACACACAAAGTAATCACACCTATCAGCGGATGCCTTCTGACCTTCTGCCGTTGAGGTTCCTCTCTGGATGATCTTTTGGTGCACCTGCCTGTGCCCAGCATCTTTTGGTGCACCTGCCTGTGCCCAGCACCACACCCCTAACGCTGGGCTCCCTCAACAGCGCCTCCCACTGGGCACTTTATCTGCTGCACGAGCACATCCCAGGGCCAAGCCCTGTCCTCACGTCGCCTCACCCCACTCTAGGGGACCCTTTCCTATCCAGCCTTCCTGCAGTTGTTAAAGAAAACCATAACCTCCCTTCCACGTGGATAGAGTATTATCGACCAGCCAAAAGAAACGTCTTCGATCACGCTCCTTCACTGACGGTGTCATCTTGTGATTTAACTAAACGGAGTCTGGTTTCTACACCCGCCAAAGGAGGCTGATAAACCAGTCTAAGAATGACAGGTTATATGAATGAAAATGCTTTGCAAAATATAAAGCATAATATAAATTTTATTCTTACATCGTCTCCCTCTCACTGACTACCCCTCCGTGGAAGACAACTGTTCCTTTAATCGATCCTAATGACACAATAATTGAATAGTGAGACCAGCATGTCGTTTGGGTTATTAGGACAAGGGAACCAGCTCAGATCCCGGCATCAGGGCCTCTCGGCTGCTCCACGTGCCCCGTCAGCTCCTCTTTACTTTGCAGCAAACGGTGAACGCCCGGCAGGGGCCTCGGAAGGGCTCACAGTCTGGGGTCCCTTGCTTCAGGCAGATCCCACCACGGAGGTAGCAGGGTCTTTCAAAATTGAACCCCCTGGTGCTGTCTGCAAAATGAAAAGGTGTTTGAATGAAGCTGAAGGTGTGGGGAGGAATGCTGGGGACCTCATGGAGGGAAGCCCTGTACCTCCCAGTCCAACACTGACAGCCAGCAGCTTGGCTCCAAGAGTGGGACGCTCATTCTGCAGCAAGGTATCACTGTCAGTGACAAATTGTCCTTCCTGACAAGTTGTTCCCACCTGGACATTAACTGGAGGGTAAGAGGAGCCACTTCTAGGTGCTCCTCACCAAGCCCCCAGCCCCGATACCCATCACAGAACCGTCTGAAGAAAGCCTTACCCAGCGAGACTCAAGATCACCCCTGGGACATGAGCAGAAGCGCTCCCCAGGCGGGGCCCGTGTTCAGGATCATTGTCTCCAACAGGTGATTCAACTAATTGTCTCTAATCATCCAGTTCATCCACAGGGAAAGGAGGGAGCAGAAGACAACTACCTAACAAGCCTTTTCCACAGGACATTGTAAATCCCCTTCAAGGAATGTTTAACCTCGTCAAGAAGTTACTTTGGGGTGTCGAATGGCCTCTAAGCAGCCCCCGCTGCTTGACTCTTGGGCTATGGTGGGCTTGGGAAAAGGAGGGCATCGTGGCTGGTATTTACCGTGCAGTACCTGGAAGATGATAACGGCAGTGATAAGGACCACGTGGAGAAGTCTCATTGCTGCGGAGCTGAGCTTTCCCAAGGGCTGATGGTGAGAAGCAAGAGGATACAGTCAGAAGCCCAAGGGTCAAGGTCAGAGAAGGTCACAGCAGCCCAGGGACTGGGGTCGTGATGAACTCGCCCTGCCCAAGGCCCCCCTCCTCTGTCGTCAGCAGGTGAAACCACAGCAGCTCCCCGAGCCCCAGCTGCTGGCCCTGTTTTTCTCTCAGCCTGTGGGTTGAAGCACTGCAATGGTTTTCTTAACTAAGTTTTTAAAATTGTAATTCCAGTTTAGGTAACATACAATGGGGTATTAGTGTCAGATGTACAATATAGAGATTCAACACCTGGGACACCTCACAGCAGGTGCACGCCTTCATCCCTGGCACCTGTGTCGCCCATTTCTCCACCCACCTCCCCTCTGGGGACCATCAGTGCGTTCTCTAGAGTGAAGAGTCTGTTTCTTGGTTTGCCTCTCTTTCTTCTCTCTTTTACCATTTGCTTAATTGTTTTGTTTCTTAGATCCCACATATGAGTGAAATCAGATGGTATTTGTCTTTTCTCTGACTGACTTATTTCACTTAGCATAGTACTCTTTAGCTCCATCCATGTCTTTGCAAATGACAGGATTTCATTCTTTTTACGACTGAGTAATAGTCCATTATATATATGATATGTATATCATATATATTCTTTTTCCCATATGTATGCCATATCTTCTTAAAAATCCACTCAATGGATTGGCCTGCCTCCATATCTTGGCTATTGCAAATAATGCTGCTATAAACATAAGGGTGCATGTATCCCTTTGAATTAGTATTGGGCATTTTGGGGTAAATATTCAGCAATGTAATGACTGGATGGTAGGGAAGTTCTGTTTTTAGAGGCACTGCTATCTGACCTCCCCAGGTGAGGTTGGAGTCTATCCAGGCAAAGCTGAAGCTACAGCCCCTGAGGGTGAGAGGGAAGGCTGACAGCCAAGATGCTACAAAAAGGAGAATCAAGGAAGTTCCTCACAGGGAAGGAAGTTCATCAGAAAAGAATTTGAGGCAAGCCGACGGGATGGCCCAGGGCTCCTTACAGAAGATCCAGAATGGCGGTGGCTTGGCTCTAACCCTCCTGGAGGATCCATGTTGAGGGAAGAAAGAGTTCATACTGGTTAAAAATTAGGGGGAAAACAAGCCCCATTATTCCTACGATTTGAGTATTATCATTTAATTTTGTTTCAATTAATTACTTTCCTGGTTATAAAAAATAACACACATGGGAAAACTGCCAATAATAGAGAAATGTAAAAACTGGAAGGTAAAACAACCCATAGCCCTACCTTCCAACTACTTTCAATTTTAACCACTATTTACACCTCAGAGTACTTCTATTCTTTTCCCTTGTGAACTAAATCATGTAAATATTAATTTTTAACTTTAAAATATAGGATTATAATTCATAACAAGATCCACTGCAGTTTTTTCCCCCACTTCAATATTATCTTAGACACTCTTTAATGTCTATTGAAATACATTGGTTTCACATTATTTGTGTGACTAAACATATATCTTTAGAAATTCATAGAACTCTTAACATTTGTATAAATTCCTAGACACAGAACGTCAACCTACCCAAGTGTTTCAAGTTTTATGGGCATTGCCCACTGGTCCACTCAAAAAACTACTCTACCACTTTATCTGCTTACTGACAATGTGTAGAAATACCTTTTAACTGTTGATAATCCTATCAGTACTGGTCATTATCAACTGCTTCAATCTTTGCAGATCACATGAGTGAATAATAACATTGCCTGTTTGCTTTAACATATCTTTTTAACATTATTTCGGAGGTTTAGCGTTTGCTAAAAATATTCATGGGTTATTTTTTCTCTCAGTACCTGTTCATATAGTTCACCTGTTTCTCTATTTTCCCATTCATCTGTTCTTACTGACTTCTGAGAACTCTCTGCTTATTTAAAGTCATTAATCCTTTATCACATGCCTTGCAAAAACTGTTCCTGGCTTCCTGTTTGCTTTGCCCCCCCTCTTCTAGTAGCCAGAATTTGTGGCTACTCTCAATGATTATTTTTTAATTTGTTCACCTTTGGTTTTTCTTAAAGATATATTTTATCCGTGTGTTTACCTAATTATGTCTGTATTCCCAGTCAGTTTCAACCTCAGTTCTTTGGCTCAGAAATGGAAATTGTTCTGAAAAGCTGTGACAGATGTGGGTTCCCAGGAATGACATGAAGACTAGTTCATGCCCCACTTAGAAATATGAATTTTCTAAGCCCACCACGACACCCTCACACTCTAACCCTGTGCTACCTTGGAAGAAAGGCACATGTCTGAGTTTATGTCTTTGTTCTCTTAAAACACAGTCTTGCACAGAAGAGAAACAAAATCACACATGATGGGCAGGGATGGACGATAACCAGGCCTACCCTGATGTGACAATACTGCACGACACCCTGGAGAGAGCAGATGAGCCATGTTGCATATGAGTGAAAGCACCTAATCCTAACTTTGCCAGATATCAAATGCCCAGAAAGGCTCAGGCCGTGGGGTAGATTCTGCTCTTGCCCCGCTTCCATTGTCTCTTCTTGTGCCATGCTTGCATGATGTTAACTTGCATTTAGTACCATGGAATATTACTCAGACATGAAGAGAGTGAAATCTTGCCATTACAATGATGTGGATGGAGCTAAAGGGTACAATGCTAAGTGAAATAAGTCAGTCAGAAAATGACAAATACCATCTGAGTTCACTCATATGTGGAATTTAAGAAACAAAACAAATGAGCAAAGGGGAAAGGGAAAGAGAAGCAAGAAATAGACTCAACTCCAGAGAACATACTGATAATTCCCAGAGGGGAGGTGGATGGGGGACAGGGGAAACAGGTGCTAGGGATGAAGGCTGCACCTGTCATGACCAGCACCAGGTGACGTATGGAAGTGTTAAATCGCTATATTGTACACCTGAAACTAATACTACACTGTATGTTAACTGTTATTTAGATAGAATTTAACAAAAAGAAAAGGAAAATGAGTTATATGCTGATTTTCAGCTGTGCAGGGATCAAGAATCAACTGTATAATTTTCTTAATAAAATGTTTTAATGTGGCATTAAAAAAAAAGTCAAGCCTCCTCTCTAGTTCTTGCAGGGATGCACGGCCAGTCTGAATGAGTCAGTCTTACAAACTTTTCAAATACTTAAGTTAAAAACAAGTTTATTGCCTTGTTCATTGACACTGCATTGAAATGACAGGTTTTGTTTAAGAAAAGCTCATGGTGGGGCACCTGGGTGGCTCAGTGGGTTAAAGCCTCTGCCTTCAGCTCAGGTCATGATCCCAGGGTCTTGGGATCAAGCCCCGCATCGGGCTCTCTGCTCCGTGGATAAGCCTGCTTCCTCCTCTCTCTCTCTGCCTGCCTCTCTGCCTACTTGTGATATCTCTCTCTGTCAAAAAAATAAATAAATAAAATCTTTAAAAAAAAAAAAAAAAAAGAAAAGAAAAGCTGATGGTGGATGATTGAGTCTCTTCAAGAACAAGGTTCCAGCTTCCATGTTTATGCCTTTTTTTGAAGATACCCTTTTTTGTGGTCTTCCAAACATTTCTTCATCTAGATCTAGAACACTTCTTGGGACTTCATTTCTGATAGTTTACACTTTCTCTTTGTATTTGAGTTAAAAACAAAGACTCTTCTGGGTATTTTATAATTACCACTCCTTCTCCCTTGGTATTTTATAATTGGCTCCCATTTGCACAGAATGCGCTACTGATGGCATGCAATGATTTTGTCCCTTGCCTCACTGGTTGGATTTTGATTGGTCTTCTTGTGGTGCCTTCTCAATGGTTTTTCAAGTATAAAATCATAAACCTGCAATAATTATGATTCAGCCCCCTTGATTCTGAGGTATAGACTTGACACTTTTCTCCTCTCATTAACTTACATAGACTCACAATCAGTGGAGCCCTCAGATCACCTTCCCCGACCGGCTTGCTTAACCAAGATATGCTTCCTTATTGCTCAACATGGTCAAGATAATGTCACCGCCAAGCCTGCAAGAGATGCCCCTCATCTGACAGGACTCCTTCCCAGTCACTACAGTGCAAATTTTGCCTTATTTCCCCCATTTTTTTCTTTCTTGTTCTCTGATTCCTCCCTTCTTGGGTCAAAGAGCAACTTCCTTAATCCCCAAAACCAAACAAGATTTTTCAAAAATAGATTTTAAAAGTTTAAAAAAAAAAATAGATGCCCCAGGAGTTTCTTGTCACATGTGATTCCTTCCATGAAACCCTTTGATTTTTCTTCCAGGACTTAACTATTCATTTCAACTCATGCATTAAGCACAAGCTGTGGTTTCAGCCCAGATGTCCCTGGGGAATCAGAAACCAGTGAAGGGAGTGAGAGGGTTTTAGGGACAACACTGTCATTCAAGGCTTCTGCGACCCCCAGACTGAGTCCACCACTGTCTCAAGGCCCAGAGTTGACATGAGTTAGTTTATGTCAAGATTTCCATTTGACAAGTGAGATCCAGAGGAAATTCTACTTTGGGTCTAGGAATTTGGGCTATTACTGTTTATAAGCTCTGAGAGAAGTCTCTGGAGGATGTAGGGAAAGGAAGAAAAAAAATGTCAAAAAGAAGAGGAACTGATATTTTTAAGGAAAGGAAGTAGACATGAAGGGAGGGAGGAGGACAGGAAAAGAGAAGGAGAGAGAGAGACAAAAAGACCATGTGAATCTCATATAAAATTCTCCCCGAGTATTGGCGCAATAAGGCCCTTGAGTCTGCTCCTCTGGGTAGGTGACTTCCAGAAGGGCAGGCCACAGAACAGACGGCCCCGGGTCAGCACTTCTGTTCTCTGCTCTATAAAGAGAAAACAAAATACTGGCTGCTCTGTTCTCAGCCCATTCCCTGGCCTATGGAGGTCTGAGCTGACAAGCACCACCCCAAGCAGACCAGTCTCACTGAATGACCCTTCTCTGACTCTTACTAGAAAAATAGAAACCATCTCCCTAATCATGAACCTGCTGGACGTCCTATTAGCTGCTGACCCATATGTCACCCAGGAGCCCACGAGATCTTGAAAACTCATGATGGGTCTGCTACTCTTTGTTTCCCTGGTGAGGAGCTCTTCCGTACAAACCAGACAGAGAACGACTTCAGCTTTAATAGGAATAAGAAACACTTTTCATGAAGCTACAGAAACCTAGAAGTCACCTCTTTTTCCTGGGCTAACCTATCACCTGTCTGCCAATGTTCACCAGGCTCTCCTGAGCCTTCCCTTCTCTGCTCTGAGGAGCCTCTGACCTTTGCTCCTTGGGCAGGGGAATTACTGTGCATTTTTTCTAATGTCCTGCTTCCAGTGAGAATCCAAGCAGGTGGCCTTCCAAGCTCCTAATATTTTACCTTAGGTCCGTTTAAATAAACTCCATCATCTTATACCGGCAGATGGGTGGCTTTTGGTCTTCTACCACAGAGCCGTAAATCTGAGAATGAGCACCCGATGTGCCCAGTGGTGAGTAACAGGCATCTAGCCGTCACGCAAGCAAAGTGTTATGCCAGATGCTCTACGTGACCCTTGCATTTCCCCCTCGAGGCCACCCTTACAAATAGGTTCTCACAGCAACTCTGTTCTAGAGATGAGGCAACAGGGCCCCACAGTGGCCAAGCAGGAACTGAACTCAGCTTTGAGTCAAACCTATGCTCAGAGCCTTCGTGTGAATTCACTCCATGCAGACTCGACTCCTCTGCAGAAGTAGCTCAGGTGTCCCAAGAACGTCACAGGAATAAGCTGGACATTCAGATTGGGGATGGTAGGCTCTGGTTCTGGCTCTGCCTTTGCCTCTGACTTCTGAGTCCTATTGCCCCAATCCCTCATCTACGAAATCACAGACATCCCGAAACGCCATCCTCATGTCTGAGACTGGCGGTCCCAGGCACTTTTGAGAGGTATGCACAGACCCAGCGGAAGGAAGTGTGAGAGGGAAGCTCTTGCCCTGTGGATGGGACCTTCTGCCTGAGAACAAAGGAACTTGGCCTTGAACACACAGCCCTGTCCCAGGTCCTCCCCAGTCCGCTCCCTGCTGAGCACTCACTCACCTCCTCTCCCTCCTGTGGGTAGCTGGGTGCCTTCCTCAAGCTCTTCTTCATTCTCCAGGGCTTGTTCCTGGAGGTGCCCCTAATGGCCTGACTTTGTTCTGATCACACTGCTCTAGTGAACTGGAGAAACCACTGAGGGGGTCATTTCCAGAAGAGCGGCACGCTCCTGGCGGGGAGCCAAGGGCTAGCGACAGGTGCTCCTATCAGCATTAGTGAATGTGGTTTTCCCAGGGGAGGCCTTGGCTAAGCAGCAGAATTTTTAGGAGACAGAAGCCCATGAAGGTGCCAGAAGACTCAGCATGTCCCCGCTTCTCAGGAAGGCCCTGGGAGAGCTCCACACCCACACCCAGAGCTGAGCAGGTACCCTCATGTAGGAGGCACGAAGGGTTCAGGGGCCGAGTGCTGCCTCAGAGAGCACGTTGCAAGAAGGGAAACAGAGACCGAGAGAACTAGGAGACACGGAACAGATGAGAAGATGGGGAAAAGAAACTTCTGTGATGTCATGGGACTTCATTAGGGCTAAGACTGTCAACAACTGGGAAATGTAAGATCTCTGTGCAGAAGGGAGTAAATTGAAAGCAAATAGTGAAACACACCAGGAGCAAAAAGAAATAAAATCAAGCCTTGGGAGACAGATATTGAAACAAAGCATAACACTATGGCTAGACCAAAGCTACAGCCACGGAGGGAGGGGTGAAGTGGGAGGGCAATAAAGTCAGCACCCTGAGAGCTGTGGAGAGTGTTGGTCTATGTGTCAGTGCACAGTGGGTGCTCCAGAGAAGCACACTTGAAATAAATGGACAAAAGCGGTTTGGGTTGAAAACCACAGAAATCATTTGGGAGTATTATGAAAAAGTGCTCATAAGGGGTCCCTGGGTGGCTCAGTCAATCCAGTGTCTGCCTTCAGCTCAGGTTATAACCTTGGGATCCTGGGATCGAGCCCCGCATCGGGCTCCCTGCTCAGCAGGGAGTCTGCTTCTCCCTCTGCCTCTGCACCTTCTCCCCACTCGTGTTCTTGCTCACTCTTCTCTCTCTTGCTCTCTCAAATAAATAAAATAAAATCTTTTTAAAAATGCTCATTCAAGAAAATAAATCATTATGAGTCAAGTTTTGATTCACCAAGAGAAACAGCAGAGTCAGGATACCGGGGCTGTGCTGCAGGGACACCCCCGGCAGGTAGCTTCTTGGCTGTTGGCCTTAGTGTCTCATCTGGAAAATGAGAAGACAAAGTTAGAATTTCTGGGCCTATCCACAGAAGTAGCCAGCAGTCAAGTGAGAAGAATTATAGAAACAGAAGTCAGTCAGGTGGGTGCGACCAGCCCTCACCTGATTCTCCATTTCCTCGTCTCTCCTCGCCCCATTTCCAAGAACACGGTATGCTCAGCTCAGCACCACTCATCGGGAAAACCAGTCACTCTGCTCCTGCAATTTGCCAGTTACTTATCCAGAACCAGGGCACAAAATGAACAACATATGATCTCAGAATGTGAGGGGCCTTGGGCTTGATTAAATAAATTCATTCTGTAATAGTTCATGGTTATAAAGTACCATAAGCCCAAGGGATCCTACAGGAAGGAACAGTCATTGCTCTTTCTGTGTGGTGGGAGTGGGGGTCAGAGGCGGAAAAACTGGGAAATGTTTGCTGGGGAGTTAACACTTCATCTATGTCCTAAGAGATGAGTTGACATTTATGAGGCAGGCTCTGTGGTGAAGCTAGACCAGGAGAGAGGAAGACCATGGGCAAAGATCAGTGTGATTTTGGGAAATCACAAGTATGTGCTTTGGCTAAGGCACAGGAAAAAGGAAGTATTACAGGATATATAGAATCAGATCTTGGATGGTTGAATTTGTCCTGTAAGCAAAGAGAAGATGTTGAAGGATTTCAAACCAGAAGATGACATTGTCAAATGTGCAATTTAGAAATAACTTGGTGGTAGTATATAAGATGGATTCAGGAAGCCCAGGTATAGGACTGTGACCACCAGAAACTTCTTTTTAAAGTGGGAAAGTGAAATTGCAGGGTCATAGGGAAGTTCTATTTTTAATTTCTTGAGGAATCTCCACACTGTTCTCCAAAGAGGCTGCACCAACCTGCATTCCCACCAACAGTTTAAGAGGGTTCACCTTTCTTCACATCCCCTCCACCACATGTTGTTTCCTGTCTTGTTAATTTTGGCCATTCTAACTGGTGTAAGGTGATATCTCAATGTAGTTTTAATTTGAATCTCCCTCTTGGCTAGTGATGATGAACATTCTTTCATGTGTCTGATAACCATTTGTATGTCTTCATTGGAGAAGTCTCTGTTCATATCTTCTGCCCATTTTTTAATATGATTGCCTGTTTTGTGTGTGTTGAGTTTGAGGAGCTCATTATAGATTCTGGATATCAACCTTTTGTCTGTACTGTCATTTGCAAATATCTTCTACCATTCCGTGGGTTGCCTCTTTGTTTTGCTGACTGTTTCCTTTGCTGTGCAAAAGCTTTTGATTTTGATGAAGTCCCAAAAGTTTATTTTCACTTTTGTTTCCTTTGCCTTTGGAGACATATCTTGAAAGAAGTTGCTGTGGCTGATATTGAAGAGATTACGACCTATGTTCTCCTCTAGGATTCTGATGGATTCCTGTCTCACATTGAGGTCTTCTATCCATTTTGAGTTTATCTTTGTGTACGGTGTAAGAGAATGGTCGAGTTTCATTCTTCTACATATAGCTGTCCAGTTTTCCCAGCACCATTTACTGAAGAGACTGTCTTTTTTCCACTGTATATTTTTTCCTGTTTTGTCGAAGATTAATTGACCATAGAGTTGAGGGTCCATATCTGGGCTCTCTAATCTGTTCCACTGGTCTATGTGTCTGTTTTTATGCCAGTACCATGCTGTCTTGGTATTTACCCCAAAGATACAGATGTAATGAAAAGAAGAGCCATCTGTACCCCAATGTTTATAGCAGCAATGGCCACGGTCGCCAAACTATGGAAAGAACCAAGATGCCCTTCAACGGATGAATGGATAAGGAAAATGTGGTCCATATATACTAGGAGTATTATGCCTCCATCAGAAAGGATGAATACCCAACTTCTGTAGAAACATGGACAGGACTGGAAGAGATTCTGCTGAGTGAAAGAAGTCAAGCAGAGAAAGTCAATTATCATATGGTTTCACTTATTTGTGGAGCATAACAAATAGCATGGAGGACAAGGGGAGATGGAGAGGAGAAGGGAGTTGGGGGAAATTAGAAGGGGAGGTGAACCATGAGAGACTATGGACTCTGTAAAATAATCTGAGGGGTTTGAAGTGGCAGGGGGGTGGGAGGTTGGAGTACCAGGTGGTGGGTATTAGAGAGGGCACGGATTGCATGGAGCACTGGGTGTGGTGAAAAAATAATGACTACTGCTATACTGAAAAGAAATCAATTTAATTTAAAAAATAAATTAAATTTAAAAACAACTATAAAAAAAATAAAGTGGGGAGGAGGAGTCAAGATGGCGGAGAAGTAGCAGGCTGAGACTACTTCAGCTAGCCAGAGATAAGCTAGATAGCTTATCTAAAGATTGCAAACACCTGAAAATCCATCGGCAGATCGAAGAGAAGAACAGCAATTCTGGAAACAGAAAAACAACCACTTTCTGAAAGGTAGGACCTGCGGAGAAATGAATCCAAAGCCACGGGAAGATAGACCGGGGGGGGGGGGGGGGGGGGGCGGATCCTGGCAAGCGGCGGAGCAAGGGCGCACAAAATCGGGACTTTTAAAAGTCAGTTCCGCTGAGGGACATTGCTCCAGAGGCTAAACCGGGGCAAAGCCCACGCGGGGTCAGCGTGGCCTCAGGTCCCGCAGGGTCACAGAAGGATCGGGGGTGTCTGAGTATCGCAGAGCTTGCGGGTATTGGAACAGGAAAGCCGGCTATAGAGACAGAGCCGACAGTGAGCTCGAAGCTCGGGGTGACCTTGAACCGGTCACAGGCTCGGTGAGCTCGGAGCGCGGCCGGAGGTCAGGCAGATGGGAGTGACTGGGCGCTGTTCTCTGAGGGCCCACTGAGGAGTGCGGCCCTGGGCTCTCGGCTCCTCCGGGCCGGAGACCAGGAGGCCGCCATTTGTATTCCCGTCCTCCGGAACTCTACGGAAAGCGCTCAGGGAGCAAAAGCTCCTGAAAGCAAACCCGAGCGGATTACTCACCCGGCCCCTGGTAAGGGCGGTGCAATTCCGCCTGGGGCAAAGACACTTGACAATCACTACAACAGGCCCCTCCCCCAGAAGATCAATAAGAAATCCAGCCGAGACCAAGTTCACCTACCAAGGAGTGCGGTTTCAATACCAAGGAGAGCAGCAGAATTCCAGAGGAGGAGAAAGCAAAGCACGGAACTCATGGCTTTTTCCCTGTGATTTTTTTTTAGTCTTGCAGTTAATTTAATTTTTGTCTTTTTCATTTTTTGGTTTTTTTTCTCACCTTCTGGTAAATTTTTTTTTTAACTTTTACCTTTTTTTTTTTATAATGTTTTTTAACTAGTCTATCCAATATATATTTTTTTTCTTTTTTATATTTTTCTTATTTGTTTTCATTTTTTAAATTCTTTTCTTTTTTTTTTTTTTCTTTCTTCCTTTTTGAACCTCTTTTTATCCCCTTTCTCCCCCCTCACGATTTGGGATCTGTTCTAATTTGGTTAAAGCATATTTTCCTGGGGTTGTTGCCACCCTTTTAGTATTTTACTTGCTCCTTCATATACTCTTATCTGGACAAAATGACAAGACAGAAAAATTCAACACACAAAAAAAAGAACAAGAGGCAGTACCGAAGGCTAGGGACATAATCAATACAGACATTGGTAATATGTCAGATCTAGAGTTCAGAATGACAATTCTCAAGGTTCTAGCTGGGCTCAAAAAAGGCATGGAAGATATTAGAGAAACCCTCTCGAGAGATATAAAAGCCCTTTCTGGAGAAATAAAAGAACTAAAATCTAACCAAGTTGAAATTTAAAAAGCTATTAATGAGGTGCAATAAAAAATGGAGGCTCTCACTGCTAGGATAAATAAGGCCGAATAAAGAATTAGTGATATAGAAGACCAAATGACAGAGAATAAAGAAGCTGAGCAAAAGAGGGACAAACAGCTACTGGACCACGAGGGGAGAATTTGAGAGATAAGTGACACCATAAGACGAAACAACATTAGAATAATTGGGATTCCAGAAGAAGAAGAAAGAGAGAGGGGAGCAGAAGGTATACTGGAGAGAAGTATTGGGGAGATTTCCCCAATATGGCAAAGGGAACGAGCATCAAAACTCAGGAGGTTCAGAGAACGCCCCTCAAAATCAATAAGAATAGGCCCACACCCCGTCACCTAATAGTAAAATTTACAAGTCTCAGTGACAAAGAGAAAATCCTGAAAGCAGCCCGGGAAAAGAAGTCTGTAACATACAATGGTAAAAATATTAGATTGGCAGCTGACTTATCCACAGAGACCTGGCAGGCCAGAAAGAGCTGGCATGATATTTTCAGAGCACTAAACGAGAAAAACATGCAGCCAAGAATACTATATCCAGCTAGGCTATCATTGAAAATAGAAGGAGAGATTAAAAGCTTCCAGGACAAACAACAACTGAAAGAATTTGCAAACACCAAACCAGCTCTACAGGAAATATTGAAAGGGGTCCTCTAAGCAAAGAGAGAGCCTACAAGTGGTAGATCAGAAAGGAACGGAGACCATATACAGTAACAGTCACCTTACAGGCACTAAATTCATATCTCTCAATAGTTACCCTGAATGTTAATGGGCTAAATGCCCCTGTCAAAAGACACAGGCTATCAGAATGGATAAAAAAACAAAACCCATCTATATGTTGCCTCCAAGAAACTCATTTTAAGCCTGAAGACACCTCCAGATTTAAAGTGAGGGGGTGGAAAAGAATTTACCATGCTAATGGACATCAGAAGAAAGCAGGAGTGGCAATCCTTATATCAGATCAATTAGATTTTAAGCCAAAGACTATAATAAGAGATGAGGAAGGACACTATATCATACTCAAAGGGTCTGTCCAACAAGAAGATTTAACAATTTTAAATATCTATGCCCCCAACGTGGGAGCAGCCAACTATATAAACCAATTAATAACAAAATCAAAGAAACACATCAACAATAAGACAATAATAGTAGGGGACTTTAACACTCCCCTCACTGAAATGGACAGATCATCCAAGCAAAATATCAGCAAGGAAATAAAGGCCTTAAATGACACACTGGACCAGATGGACATCACAGATATATTCAGAACATTTCATCCCAAAGCAACAGAATACACATTCTTCTCTAGTGCACATGGAACATTCTCCAGAATAGATCACATCCTCAGTCCTAAATCAGGACTCGACCGGTATCAAAAGATTGGGATCATTCCCTGCATATTTTCAGACCACAATGCTCTAAAGCTAGAACTCAACCACAAAAGGAAGTTTGAAAAGAACCCAAATACATGGAGACTAAACAGCATCCTTCTAAAGAATGAATGGGTCAACCGGAAAATTAAAGAAGAATTGAAAAAAATCATGGAAACAAATGATAATGAAAATACAATGGTTCAAAATCTGTGGGACACAGCAAAGGCAGTCCTGAGAGGAAAATATATAGCGGTACAAGCCTTTCTCAGAAAACAAGAAAGGTCTCAGGTACACAACCTAACCCTACACCTAAAGGAGCTGGAGAAAGAACAAGAAAGAAACCCTAAGCCCAGCAGGAGAAGAGAAATCATAAAGATCAGAGCAGAAATCAATGAAATAGAAACCAAAAAAACAATAGAACAAATCAACGAAAGTAGGAGCTGGTTCTTTGAAAGAATTAATAAAATTGATAAACCCCTGGCCCGACTTATCAAAAAGAAAAGAGAAAGGACCCAAATAAATAAAATCATGAATGAAAGAGGAGAGATCACAACTAACACCAAAGAAATACAAACTATTATAAGAACATACTATGAGCAACTCTACGCCAATAAATTTGACAATCTGGAAGAAATGGATGCATTCCTAGAAACATATAAACTACCACAACTGAACCAGGAAGAAATAGAAAGCCTGAACAGACCCATAACCAGTAAGGAGATTAAAACAGTCATTAAAAATCTCCAAACAAACAAAAGCCCAGGGCCAGACGGCTTCCCGGGGGAATTCTACCAAACATTTAAAGAAGAACTAATTCCTATTCTCCTGAAACTGTTCCAAAAAATAGAAATGGAAGGAAAACTTCCAAACTCATTTTATGAGGCCAGCATCACCTTGATCCCAAAACCAGACAAGGATCCCATCAAAAAAGAGAGCTATAGACCAATATCCTTGATGAACACAGATGCGAAAATACTCAACAAAATACTAGCCAATAGGATTCAACAGTACATTAAAAAGATTATTCACCACGACCAAGTGGGATTTATTCCAGGGCTGCAAGGTTGGTTCAACATCTGCAAATCAGTCAATGTGATACAACACATCAATAAAAGAAAGAACAAGAACCATATGATACTCTCAATAGATGCTGAAAAAGCATTTGACAAAGTACAGCATCCCTTCCTGATCAAAACTCTTCAGAGTGTAGGGATAGAGGGCACATACCTCAATATCATCAAAGCCATCTATGAAAAACCCACCGCAAATATCATTCTCAATGGAGAAAAACTGAAAGCTTTTCCGCTAAGGTCAGGAACACGGCAGGGATGTCCATTATCACCACTGCTATTCAACATAGTACTAGAGGTCCTAGCCTCAGCAATCAGACAACAAAAGGAAATTAAAGGCATCCAAATCGGCAAAGAAGAAATCAAATTATCACTCTTCGCAGATGATATGATACTATATGTGGAAAACCCAAAAGACTCCACTCCAAAACTGCTAGAACTTATACAGGAATTCAGTAAAGTGTCAGGACATAAAATCAATGCACAGAAATCAGTTGCATTTCTCTACACCAACAGCAAGACAGAAGAAAGAGAAATTAAGGAGTCAATCCCATTTACAATTGCATCCAAAACCATAAGATACCTAGGAATAAACCTAACCAAAGAGGCACAGAGTCTATACTCAGAAAACTATAAAGTACTCATGAAAGAAATTGAGGAAGACACAAAGAAATGGAAAAATGTTCCATGCTCCTGGATTGGAAGAATAAATATTGTGAAAATGTCTATGCTACCTAAAGCAATCTACACATTTAATGCAATTCCTATCAAAGTACCATCCATCTTTTTCAAAGAAATGGAACAAATAATTCTAAAATTTATATGGAACCAGAAAAGACCTCGAATAGCCAAAGGGATATTGAAAAAGAAAGCCAACATTGGTGGCTTCACAATTCCGGACTTCAAGCTCTATTACAAAGCTGTCATCATCAAGACAGCTTTGGTACTGGCACAAAACAGACACATAGATCAATGGAACAGAATAGAGAGCCCAGAAATAGACCCTCAACTCTACAGTCAACTAATCTTCGACAAAGCAGGAAAGAATGTCCAATGGAAAAAAGACCCTCTTCAATAAAGGGTGCTGGGAAAATTGGACAGCCACATGCAGAAAAATGAAATTGGACCATTTCCTTACGCCACACACAAAAATAGACTCAAAATGGATGAAGGACCACAATGTGTGAAAGGAATCCATCAAAATCCTTGAGGAGAACACAGGCAGCAACCTCTTCGACCTCAGCCGCAGCAATATCTTCCTAGGAACAACACCAAAGGCAAGGGAAGCAAGGGAAAAAATGAACTATTTGGATTTCATCAAGATCAAAAGCTTTTGCACAGCAAAGGAAACAGTTAACAAAATCAAAAGACAACTGACAGAATGGGAGAAGATATTTGCAAACGACCTATCAGATAAAGGACTAGTATCCAGAATCTATAAAGAACTTAGCAAACTCAACACCCAAAGAACAAATAATCCAATCAAGAAATGGGCAGAGGACATGAACAGACATTTCTGCAAAGAAGACATCCAGATGGCCAACAGACACATGAAAAAGTGCTCCATATCACTCGGCATCAGGGAAATACAAATCAAAACCACAATGAGATATCACCTCACACCAGTCAGAATGGCTAAAATCAACAAGTCAGGAAATGACAGATGCTGGCGAGGATGCGGAGAAAGGGGAACCCTCCTACACTGTTGGTGGGAATGCAAGCTGGTGCAGCCACTCTGGAAAACAGCATGGAGGTTCCTCAAAATGTTGAAAATAGAACTGCCCTATGACCCAGCAATTGCACTATTGGGTATTTACCCTAAAGATACAAATGTAGTGATCCAAAGGGGCACGTGCACCCGAATGTTTATAGCAGCAATGTCCACAATAGCCAAACTATGGAAAGAACCTAGATGTCCATCAACAGATGAATGGATCAAGAAGATGTGGTATATATACACAATGGAATACTATGCAGCCATCAAAAGAAATGAAATCTTGCCATTTGCGACAACATGGATGGAACTACAGCGTATCATGCTTAGCGAAATAAGTCAAGCAGAGAAAGACAACTATGATATGATCTCCCTGTTATGAGGAAGTGATGATGCAACATGGGGGCTTAAGTGGGTAGGAGAAGAATCAATGAAACAAGGTGGGATTGGGAAGGAGACAAACCATAAGTGACTCTTAATCTCACAAAACAAACTGAGGGTTGCTGGGGGGAGGGGGTTTGGGAGAAGGGGGTGGGATTATGGACATTGGGGAGGGTATGTGCTTTGGTGAGTTCTGTGAAGTGTGTAAACCTGGTGATTCACAGACCTGTACCCCTGGGGATAAAAATATATGTTTATAAAAAATAAAAAATTAAAAAAAAATAAATAAAATAAAGTGGGAAAGTGAGGATTGGGATTCTCCCTCTCTTCTCTCTGGAACCCCCTAAAAGTGAAGAAAGAAAGAAAGAAAGAAAGAAAGAAAGAAAGAAAGAAAGAAAGAAAGAAAGAAAGAAGAAAGGAAGATGGGAAAGGTGTAAAGTTCATTATCTGTACAAATGGTAGATATCTACTACTCCAAAATAGGATAAATAAGAAGGAAGTGTCATCACAGTCATGACGTGGCCGGGTAGGAGCGAGAGAAGAAGGGCTACCTGTGTGTGAGTGTCCCAGGCAATGCTGCCAGAGCAGAGCTGTGCAAAATCATGCCTTCACCCTAAAGTACAATCAGCAGTGCCTTATCTGAAACAGTGGGATCCGGTGAGTGAGTGGGCAGCGGGAGAGTCTCTGAGCCCAGACGGCACTGCATTTTTAGGAGTTGGACAGACGGACGGAAAAAGCAATCACACAAGAGTCCGCAGGCATAGGAAGCAGTCTGGTCACAAGGCAACAGTACCGAGTCTGGTTATGAGAAGGCACATGGTATGTCACCCTGTTGATTAGCCATTAAAAGACTGTATTGATACTAGAAGCCTGGGCCATTGGGAGGATTCCTAGAAGCCTGAAACCCACTTCTATCTACTTACTCCCTACTAAAACTTCTTAAAAATAGATCGTCCAGGGATATTTCACCTGGACAAAAAGGAGTGATCACCAAACAGAAACCAAACAGAATCTCTCTGAAGGTATTACCCAGAAACATGTTTCTAAATGATGGAAGAACAGGAGAAGCAGTTGGTAGACTAGAAACCCCCCACCGAAAATATTGCCGTGAAATGGACAAAAATTCTGACCCCACGGAGTGCCTAAGTTGATGAAGATGACGAAGCAAGAGCTTGTTTTGAAACAGAGCTCGAACACCAGTCAGAGACACCTCAACTCAGAAAAGATATTTAGAGATAAGAAGAGATAAGATAGCTGAGCTTTCAGAGCCAGGTAGGAAGTGAAAGAAGGAAATACAATCACGACAGAACGGAGACACACAGCAGAGACTGAACGCACGGGTTTGGAGACAGAGCAGAGGACAGAGAGAGGGTGGAAAGAGTGGGTAAAATGTAATGGCAATACATCAGAGTTCCTGTGGGTGAGCAGAAGGAATGACAGTCACGGCAGACAAAGAGAGTCACCATTCACAGAATCGGGTCTCTAAAATGTCATCGAGAAAGCTTTAACAATAAAATTTTAAAAAGGATTTTCAGGTGTTAAGAAGACTCCAGTCTACAAATTAAAGTGGTATCCCAAGAAAATTGGGCACAGAACAATCAAGAACAAATTCTATCTTAATATCTCCATAAAACTTCTGGATCTTTAGTGTAAAGAGTCTTCAGAATGGCCAGGCAAGACAATCAAGTTGCTGACACCATCAGGAAGGTCCCGTCACGTATGAAGTAGCCTTCAACACTAGAAGACAAGGAGCAGTGCCAGCACAGCCTTCAAGAACAAGAAATGCGAGCCCATAAATTCTTCCACACCAACAACTGTCTCTTCATTATAAATGCGACGGCGTTTTTCAACACAAGGCCTGAAGGAGTATCGAAGGAGTATCGCTCCAGTGAGGAGGTCTGCTTGGGGAAGCAAGCAGGGGGACTGACTGCCGAGAATGCTTTGCAGTTGGCCGCAGGTGTTGGGAGGCCGCGTGGAGCTGGGAGCCTGGGTCTAAGGGGAGGATCCGGCGATGACGGGCCCAGAACCCAAGCAAACATCACCGAGACAAAATGTGGGATTCTACTAGCCAATGACGGCAAGAAAGGGGAGAAAATGCCACCTGATGTTCTCCCCCTCTGCTTCCATAGCTGGAAATCAGAAGAAATCATTTAAACATGAGAAATCAATGAACACATACTAAAGAAAAGAAAAGTGATATTCTCAACTAAAAGTGGATAGTAAAAGGGACCGGTTGGGGGTGGTGGGGGGTGGGGAGTGAACTTTGTTAATTAGGTCACTGCATTACAGGGAACCAGCAGAGAGAAAGGTCAACTGATTCCTTCAAAATTATAGTGGAAAAGAACATATTTAGAAGCTTAATAATGGATGTGTAAGAAATAGGTGAATAAAACTTTTAAAATGCAGCGAGGACTAAAAGATGTTAACAAATTCAAAGGGATACCACATTCACAGACTGAGAAACCCCAAATCATCTGAAGTCAAATTTTGTTAAACCTATCATCTGTCTAGCTAGCTTCCTATCTCACAAACCCAACAAAGAAAACCCAGAAGATTTTTATTCATTAGATTAATTCTGAGTAAACCCCAAATCTTCACACGCACAACTCTGACGTGGCTAGGCTCACCCTCTCAACTGCCTCATGGCTGCTCCCACCCCAGGGCCTTGGCACCGCCCTCTGCCTGGAATGCCCCTCCCCCACAGATGGGGCCCGGCTCCAGGCGGCGGACCCTGTCTTACTGTGCTGTATTGCCCTGAACAGCCTACAAACTCTCTGCATTTGTTTTCTAGAGTTGTCATAACAAAATACCACAGACCAGGTGACTTAAACAGTAGGAATTTCTTTCTCGCAGTTTGGGAAGTTAGAAATGCAAAATGACTGTGTCCTGGGACTGGGTTCTCTGGAGGCTGCTCTCTTTGTCTTGCAGATGGCTGCCTTTTCTCTGTGTCCTTCCTTCTGTGCGAGGTATAGCCTCTGCCTCCCACCTTTGCCATTAGTCGGTCAGACTGCGCCAGGCCCAGTCTCATGGCCTCATGTTAGCTGACTCGCCTCCTGAAAGGCCCAACTCCAAATGCAGCCACATTCTGAGGTCCCGGGGGTCAGGACTTTAACACATGCCTTCCGGGGACACCATTCATCCCGTAACATTAGTTTAGAATCCTGTCATCTATGTATTTATTCCTCTCTCTCTCTCTCTCTCCCCCTGCCCTGTGCTGACAGGAATTTTTGTCCTCTTTGTTCTCTGTTCTATCCCCAGCGTTTAGAACTGTGGTTGGACTATAGAAGAAACTAGAAACTCAGTACGCATTTGTGGAAGGCATAGACGATTCCTTTTTTCTTGACTCGCCCACAGAGCTACCTAATGGTTAGATTTAAGGGTAAGTTATTGCCTTCGTGTTTACTTCCCTTATAATAAAAAAAAAAAAAACCACATCCTCTAAATGTTATTTTCAAAAGCCTCAGACCCCAATCTTTGGGGCTCACAGTCACGTCATGCTTGCCACCAAACCAGCGCTCAAGCTCACTCTTGGACCGTTTCCGCTGTGTCTGGAAACCTGAGCCTTTCTCTCCACCCGCCCGCGCATCTCCAGAAATGGCAGGTCTGGCGTCATTCCCAGGGGCCAGGCTCCTGCTGCTGGATGTCCGAGAAACCAGATTCCTGCCTCCCGGGTTTCCAGAATTCCCCAAGGCAGTGAGGAGCTGGGAGGACCCCCTTGGTTTGCACAGTGCTCCTGGCGGTGGTGCCAGATACCAAATTCGGATCGTGACGCAGAGGAGGCAGGGTGCTCGCTCGGACCTCCTGCCTGGGAGCTCCAGGGCCACACGTGACCATTAGCAGCTTCTCTCCGCACCCCTGGGAAGCTGGGAGTCAAGCCCCGGGGGGGGGGGGTGAAGCAGATGTGTTGGAAATGGTTCTGTGAGCATCGTCACGGCTCAGCCAAAGCCCTCAATGCCCCCCAACACACCGCAGGGCTGGTCATGAGCCATTTTCCCCTTCAGGGTGCCACAGGTGTCCGCGTCTGTAAGGTCCTCCCATGTGGGCCATGTCCACGTTTGCATTCCCCTGTGGCCCACAGGCCTCGGGGCTCCCTTGCTGCCTTCTTCAGCCTTCCCTGGAGGGGAGCTCTGCCTCGCACCTTGCAAGCCTGGGCAACCTTTTACCTCTCTTCTGGGTCCTTCCTCTGAGGCCAGGCCTGAGTGGGAAGAGGGGAGGGTGTCCTTCCTTTCGGGACGCCGCAGAGGGCACAGCCAGCTCTCTCCAGAGCCCCCAAACTGGACTGAGTTCAGTGCATACGCCCTGGAGAAGGCCGCACTTTCCCAGAACAGAGACGTATGCTAAACACAAAACCAAACAAACCAGGTGATGCTGGCTGTTATGCCCAAGGCCAGAGTGGGGAGAGGGTGGGCCACAGGAGAAAGGACACTCTCCTGGTCTCATCGGTTACACACGAAGGGGGTTTGACTTTCCGAAGCTGGGGGACCCCTCCTGGAAAACAAGTCTTCCCACCAGATAGACTCCGCACTTTCCGGAGCAATATAATGCACTTAAATATATATATCATGTATATTCATGCATATATTTACATATATTGTATATAATAACCTATATTTTAGGGACCGACAGATAGAAACAATGTGAGCAAAACCGAGCTGGTTTAAATGATAATTTGTCAGAAACAAATACGCCCAGTGCCTGGTTTATCCGGATTTGGTAATCTTGGTGTACTACTGAGTAGTTTTATAGTCTTATCTGGGTTGTAACCATTTTTGTCCATTTTTCAGAGCACTAACATGTTCTCCTCTTTTTCTTGGCCTTTGCTCGTTTATTTCTTCCGTTCTTCATTTCTTCCAGTCTTCCCTGTGCTAGCTGTAATGACAGCAATTTTTTAAAAAAGGACACAAACCAAACATCCACACAGAAAATGCAACAGATAAATCATCACTGCTCCCCCAAACAGAAAAAGTAGCAAGACGTCCTTTTACTGAAATATAATAAATACGTACAGAAGATGGTCCAGAAGAATATTCATGAAATAGTATAAGTAATATAAGTCAATACCGATCCTCTGGGAAGGGAGGGGTACACATGATTCTCAGGATTCTCTTGTAATCTGTATTTTCAGATTTTTTCCCTATGTTAAATGTGAATTGCTTTTGTGATAAGAAAAAAAAAAAAAAAAACAGGAGCCATAAAACAGTAAACAGGAAAAATGAAAAGAAGGATCTGGGCTAGATCCAGGATACGTTTAATATTTCAAACCCAGCTTGGTCCGCTTTGCCTATTCGGGCAGTATTTGCATAGATTTTTCAATTTTAAAAATTGGTAACCAAAAAAAAAAAATTTCAAGTAGCCAATTCCTAAGACTTTTTACAAGTCAACTGGACATATAATTTATCCATCTCTGTAACATGCTTTCCTAAATCTCTTGCTGCTAGACATGAAGGCTGCTCGGGCGACAGGAGCAGCAGGAGAGCGGGCTGTAGGGAAAGTGGGTGTGGGAAGGGGCAGGGAGGAGGAGGGAGGCCTCCCAGTTCTTTGAAAGAAGCTGCACTCAGGCAAGGTTGCTCTGGGTGCCTGCTGCGCTCTTCCCAAATTGGTGACTCCCTCCAGCTCCTGCTGGCGTAAACAATTTACAGCCCCACGCAGTGCAGCCCGTGGTGAGGCTGAATGAGATCAGTCATCTAAAGTTGTCAAGGAAGGCGCGCGATGTGCTGAGCACTGGGTGTTATACGCAACTAACGGATCAGTGAACCCCACATCAAAAACTAATGATGTACTCTCTGTTGGCTAATCAAACTTAATAATAAGTAAATAAATAAAAGGAAATAAATAAATAAATAATAAAGTCGTCAGCACACTTCCTAGAACCCAGGGTTAAACAATGGCTATTGTGAATCAGGGCAAAAACTGCCCTCTAGGACTATCCATTGTGACCCAAGTGCTATTTCAACCCACTTCCTTTCCAGCACTTTGCATTCAGACACGTTAGCATCTCTTTAATTTTTTATTGTTGTTTACAATGATTCAGCTTAATTCTGGGGATGGTGGGGAGGAAGGGAGTTCAAATGATTCATGCTTTTTTAAAAAATAAAAAAGAACAGAGAATAAGGAAAAAGCGTAAGTGACGTGAAATCCCAGTTGTATGTTCAACATCCTTTCAGACACGGAATGTCCTCACACACTTCCTCAGCGGTACCCGGAATGTGTGCTGATCACTACCTGCTTTATTCATTCAAGAGCCAGGCAAGGACAATTCTCTACGACAACAGGTAAACATATGCACATGCATTTGGATACAGTACCATGTCTGTGGCTGCAAGAAATTGCACCCTCAGAATATATCATGATTTATTTAGGAAATCTCCTATAACACACATTTATATTGACTCTGACTTTCAACTGTTATGAGTACTAACATGATGAATATTTGGACATATTTGTTGTGAACTGTCCAGTTGACTCCTCTGGATGAATTTCTAGAATTGGTATTGCTAAGTCAAAAAGTATATATTTTTGAAATCTGTATATAGTCAAATGCTCCATGAGAAAATCTGTACTAACTCATAGTCCCACCAAGAGACCATTAATGTTTCCCTTTCTCCAGGTTCCCCCCCACCAAAACTAGGTCTTGCCAAATTTTTCCAACTTAGCCAATCTGAATCTACAGAGATTGAAAATTTTTCTTAAAATCAAATATTTAAATTTCTCTGTGTGTGTGTGTGTGTGTAGCCTCTTTCCATACATAGCAAAAGATCCCAGTCACAGCAGCAAATAAAACCTCAAAGCAAACTATGGTACCACATGTCACCACAACAACAAAATCCATAGAATACCTAGAAAAATCATGAAATATGTTTGTATAAGTTAGGTGGAGAAAACGATACGACTGTCTTCCGGAGAATACAGAACATCAGGTGTGCAATGGCCTCGAGGCTGAAGAGACATTAGTATAAGCTGCCTATTCTCTGTGTGAACATATACATTTAATACAGTTCAATCAAAATCCTAATGAACTTGATAAAAACAGAGTAAGTATCATTTCTTTTAGTTCACTGGGAACTATATAAACATCTGACCCAAGCTGGGAGCACAACTGAAAAGGAGGGTGATGAGATTTGCCCCGATATATTTCAAAAGAACAGCTACAGTAGAGAAGTTCAACAATGAGGAACAGTGCAGAAAGAGGCACATTAGTTCAACTAAAAGGAATAGAAATCAAACCGTGCAGGTGAAAATTTAGCATTTTAAAGGAAGGGGGTAATTTTAGACACGATAATCACTAGTTTAAGGAAACAGACAAAGAAAAACAAAACATGATCTCCAATGCATTCCTTATATCAAAATATACTCTCTCACGGAGGTTCAAATGTAAAGATGAATTCAATTAAAATACAATTGTGATTTTGATATAAGATAGAATGTTCTAAGAATATCATAAGTATCAGGAACCACAGAAACAGAGAATTTGGACAACGTGCAATTTCAAAAACTCCTTTAGAACACATTTAAGCAAATTTTAAGCCCCTAAAGCAAGTGATTTCTATAAGCATGGTATGAAGAAGGAAACAGAAAAATGTGCAGAATGGACCCAAGCACTCAGAAGGGCAAGTGCTTTCTCGTGAGCCTATTTTTATAGGGACACAGAACCCTCTGCATCAATAGAACAATAATGTATAATCACAATGAACTGCTTAACTGTGCGAGAAAAAGTTGAATTAGCATGGTGGGTGGTCTGTTTAAGAGATTGACGTGAACTGTAACCCACCCAGGAGTTTTCCATACTAAAATGTTTCCAATAACTCTTTGAAACTTAATTCTTAGGGACACTTTCATCTACCCCCAAATCCTTGACATCCTGAATGATTGGGTCCCCTAAGGTTTTTGGAAAGCCCAAACAAACACGAACAGTGAATCAACCAAGAGCAGAGACAGTAGCTCTTTTTTCTGTTCTACCATTCTCAGTGTGACCCAGAGTCTGGTATTTCAGCAAAGATGTGTCCCTGAAGTTAGGTGAATTTTTCTGGACTTCCCAAGCCCCAAGTCAATATCTAGAGCCCACGTTAGACTTCTATTAGCAAGTGTTGCTTATGGTCCTGTCATAAGGTAAAGTGACGAGTGTCATCTCCACAATGTAGGACATCTGCACCAGCCTCGCCACCTGCAGGGTCAGTGGCCAGCATGCCACCATAATACATCTCTGGTGAGCCCTGCCTTTACGTTTAGATCGAAATAAGACTCCCAGAAGTTGTACAGCCCTTCCACCCAGGAGACCGTGAGCAGGATGGTGTTGGCAAGAGGGTCAGAGCTGGAGTCGGACGACCTCAAAAGTCGCTTAAAAATGATGCCTCGCCCTCCATGGCTGCCATCCGGATGCCCCATGGCTGCCATCCGGATGCCCCGGCTGTGGTAAGAACGTCCCCGCCACTATCTCCTTTGATCCTCAAAGATCCTGCGAAGGACCCATCACTATCCCTCTTTTGAGAATTTGGAAACAGAGAAACAGGCTAAGTGGCTTGTCTGGGGTCTCAGAGTTAGTCCATGGCAGAGCCAGACTTCACACGCACAGGGCTAGGATTCTGACCGTGTCACTCACCTGCCTGCTCCCCATAATACACCTGGCAGGTCGGCCCCCTTCTCTGAGCCTCAGTAGGGTTATGGGATAACCCCTGAGGTCTTCTCAAACCCCCATGAGTAGGTTCATGCTCTGCTCCGGCGACTTCTCTCAGAGGTCTTGGGGATGGGGGGGGGCAGGAAGCCAGAAAGGGTCAGGGAGAATTTCCCCCCACTGCCCACCTACACGGAGTTTAGATGCAAATAAGACTGTTCCAATCCAAACAGGGGCAAATCCCTCTAGTTGCTGCTGTATCTTCCCTTGGACACAGAGGAGGCTACGGCGCAAAGAAGCAGGCTGGGAAAAACTGGGAAAAGTGCCTGCCTTCCGCCTTGCGGTCAGTCTGTGGACAATCCGGGCTCGGACTCCGTCTCACCCAGAAGACTAATTTTCGGAGGATTCTTGGAATTAGGGTGCTGCCCTTGGTCTACCTAGACGAGATTTGGCTGGGGCAGGAACGGTGCGGAAAGAGAGTTCCGGCAAGAGGTTAGTATGTGTTTCGCCTGGGCAGGGACAGGGAACCGGGCAGAGATGACAACCGCTGAGGACTTCTAACCGCCTGCCAAAGCTTCCCCAGACTCCACAGTGCCTTTGAGTGTGAAATTCTTAACCCCAAAGTCCACACAAGGCATTCAGGCACTGATTAAATAACATCAAACGTCCGTCTTCTGTAACACGTCTCATTCCCTGAGGAATCTTTCAAATGTTGGTGCTAAAGACTGTCCACTTCGGAATGACCTCCACCTTCCGCTCCAGCCAGCCCCGACTCAAGCACATCTTTTCTGGATGCAATCCCCAGAATCTCACCCCTCATGTCTGAACTAAAGTCGTGACCCTGCGTCCCTGCAGCCTGCCCCTCCTCTAGGGGGCGCATCTCAGAACATGGAGCCACCGCTCCCACAGTTGGGTGCAACCAGAAACATTTTTCTAATTCCTCTCATCCCACGATCACTGTCGGCAAATGCTGTTGCCTCTCGTTTCAAAATAAACTCTGAACTGGACCTCCTGTCGCTACTGTCACTTCTCACCCGGCTGTGTCATAATTACCGGGACTGCTCTCCCAGCTGAGTCTTGGGGTCACTGCTGTCCCGTTTCCCACTCAGCAGGCACAGAGACGTATGTCACTTCCTTCTCAAAACGCTGAAAAGGTTTCCCATTCCACTTAAAATGTCCAGTACTTACCATGATCTGCAGGGATTGTGGACTGGCTCATAATTACCTCTGTCTTCACCTCCCACTGCTTTGCCTCAAGGACTCTGTTCCCGCCACACCCAGGCTGCCCAGCTTTCCCGGAGGAGACTCTCGAGGGCTTCACCGTGTTCCTCCCAAATTCCTATGTTAAACTCCTAGCCCCCAGTACTTCATAATGTGGCTACTGAGCGTCTTTGAAGAGGGAATTAAGTTAAAATGAGGCCACTGGGGTGGGTGCTGATCCAATATGACTAGAGTCCTTCTAGGAGGAGATTAAGACACTGACCCTTTCTGAAGGATGAGCTTTTGAAGATTCAGGGGGAAGACAGCTGTCTACAAGCCAAGGATAGAGGCCAGAATAGATCCTTCCCTCAATGGCCTCAGAAGGAAACAACCCTGCCTATACCAAGATCCCAGACTTCCACCAGAAAATAAAGCTCTGGTTTTTAAGACCCCTCAGTCTCTGGAACTTTGTTATGTGGTTCTGCCAGCTAATCCAAAAGTCATCACTCAGGGACCCAGCACTCAGCTCAGAGCCCTGGCCCTGGCTTTGGACAAGAGCAAATTCCTCAGCAAGAGTCTGTAGTCCGACAGTGTGTGTGACGTGAAGGGGTGGTGCTGTTTAAAGGTGCCTCTTTTCCAGGTCTCATGAAGCATGTCAACACCACCTCCACAGTCTCTCCTGAAAATCCTTGCAGGGAAGGCTACCTTGTCTCCATCCCTCCTACCCCACAAATGCTTTTTGTAAGTTCTATAGTGGGAGACAAACATTATTTAAGCCTTTGATCCAGAGATAGCCCTGAGCTGTACCACAGAGCACCACGGTTCTCACAAGACCAACTTCCAGACCATGTGGAAGAGTCAGTCCCTTACAGATGGGGAGGCTGGGACAGATCCTGGAACTATGGGGAGAGAAGATGACCAGGAAGCAGCCATCGCTTGAACGTGGAGGTGAGAGAACGAACAGCATTGATGGTGACCCTGTCTAGGCAGTGGTCACGCCAGCATCTGCCTGGGGCTTCAGGGAGGCAGGTTTTGGAGGTAAGAGGCTGGTTCGGGTCTGGGCATGCTGTGAGAGCATGGACAAGGTATGGACAAGGTATAACACACTGGTAGTGTTGGAAAGAAGGGCCTGGGACTCTGCTGATGGGACAGGGCTTCGCCAGAGTTCCGGGACCACACTGGGTCCTGAAACGTACGTATGTCATGCTGCGGGATGAAGACTCCTGTCCTTGGCCACCTGTGCCCAGGGGCTTCCCCCTAGACGTTCCCTCTCCCAACCTGCCAGCTAGCTATTCATTTCGCAAGGAGTGTTCTGCGCGCTGACTTAAATTCACGGGACTCTGAGTGCCCTGTGCACACCCAGCACTCCGTGTCCTGTCGCTCTGCTTCTTTCCTCCTGGACCCTCGGCGCGCATCTGAAACAGTCCTGTTGATGCAGCTCCTTGCTTCCGGTCTTTCTTCCACAGGCTCCAAGTTCCCTGAGGGCAGGGGCTGGGGTTCTAGCTGTGCTGCTCTACCCGAGCACAGGGCCATCTGGGTGGCTCAGTCGGTTACACGTCGGCTCAGATCATGATCCCCAGGTCCTAGGATCCAACCCCCACTGCGTCGGGCTCCCTGCTGAGCAGGAAGCCTGCTTCTCCCCCTCCCTCTGACCCTACCCTGGCTCGTGCTCTGTCACCCTCCTCAAATCAGTCAATAAAATCTTAAATAAATAAATAAATAAATAAATTAAATTGCAAGCACAGAGGAGGCATTCTGTGCGAGGAGCCCCAATCCTACAGCACAGCAGGGCAGATAGCCCCTTTCTGGGCCCACAGCCCAGCTCCTCGCACGTCATTCCCCGTGCGAGCTCGAACAGATCACTTCATCTCGGCGCCTCTGTTGCAGTCCTTGTAGCGGGGCATAAAAATAGTACCTCGTTGCTATGAACAGTAGTGCCAAGTTAAGCCACGCCCGCGGGTGCCTGGCGGGGAGAGCGCTGCGTGCGTGTCTGCCACCCTCGTCCCTACCATACCATCATTGCTCCTTCCCCCGGTTGTGTGGGTCGGGCTGGAAAAGTCTCGGAGACAAGCCTCAGCCCTGGAAGGGAGCCCCCGGGGACACTCGCTCTCATACTCGTGCTGCAGAGGGATTTCCTCTGCTGGGATCTCGGCCACGGCCGCAGCCCTCACCCCGCTGCTCCCTGAGCAAGACGTTCCACAAGCCTCAGCCTTACCCTCAGCTCCAACCCTTCCGAAGCCAGAAAATTGTTAGCAAATGAATAGTCGCTTTATATCCGTGTTTTAAAAGGTAGGTTTTCTTATTATGCAGACATGGTAAGACCAACAGATCAGGAGATGACTGGCACTGTAAATACAGATTATTAGTCACAGTTCTCAAAGGGAGGGGGCCACACCGTGCCGTGAGGGGCCCCGTGGGTCAGTCAGGACGCAGAGGGACGGAGGGAAGAGCACGACAAAAGACTTCATGGCACTTTCTACAGGAAGGAACCGGGGAGGCGAGGGAAGCACGTTTCGGATTGGGGCAGCCTGGGGGCTGCTCCTCGTTGCCTGCACCTGCCCTGGGGTGAGTAGGGAAGGGGAAGGTAGCCCAGAGCCTGAGAGCCGCATAGAAGAGGCGGTCCGGGTGCGGGCTGGTGTCGGCTGGCACATGAAAGCACTGGAGTAGTTAACTATCTCCAGGAATCAGGTCCTCCAGGGCCAGCCAGGCCCCAGGTGCCAGAGCCCCAGAACGCAGGAACTGGAAAGCGTGGTTTCCACTGCCCCGAGTGTGATGGGGAAAGCACAGTCCCTCCTCGGCATAAGAGCAGGACATCACCCGCCTTCTTCGGCCGCTCGCCTGCCTCATGGGCCAGCACAGCCCCCCTCCCTTCCCAGACCCCGTCTTTCGGGTGCACAAAAACCCCTGACTTCTGCGTGCCATCCAGGCCTCGCCTCGGACCCCCGCGCCCCTCCAGAGAGGCCACACCTGATCTGAGCCCAGTAAATGATTAAGCCCTTCTTTGTTCGGTGTTGACTCTGAGCCAGTTTCAAGGAAGTTATCAAGGCCCCGCTTTGGGGCAATCACAAGGTCACTCACTTGGCACCTTCCTCCTCACCCTTGGGAGTACAAGGTTCAAGCCTCCCGGAGATCTGATGCCCATGGCGACACTGAAGGTCGTGGGGAAATACTACTTAAAAATGAGCCGTGATAGAAAGCGATGGCAGTTCCTGGCTCAGAATGATTGCTATTACAACACGCCTACAGGGATGCAAAACTTGGGGTCCTTGCCCTGCTAGGAGCTTGTCCTGACCTCATGGCCAGATCATGACCAGAGTTCTTCCACGCCCCAAACGAGCCAAGAGGATCAGAGAGGAAGCAGGGCAACTTAGGGGCTCCGCAGAGACGTCCCGAGTCTTGAGGGCGACCTGGGTTACACAGGTGACCGCATTCGTCAAAACTCATCCAGCTGAACACTCAGGATCTGTGCTTTTCGTGTTACACAAATTCGGCTTCAGTTAGAAGCTGTCAAACGCCAAGTATAAGCCTTGTCCAAATCCCATTATGTCTAGAAATTAAAAATGAGTAAGTGATTCTGGCAGGTCCGGAATCACTTGTATTTGACTCCCGGCCGAATTCTCTGGAGAACTGACTGACTTTCTGACGCGCACCGCGGAGGCCAGGGTTCTGGGTGCTTCAGTTGTGCCCGGGAGGACGGGAGGACGCGCCCTGCCCCTGCCGCAGGACTCTTCACAGCTCTCGGCACCCTTGCCTGGGACGAAGGCTGGCTCCGGCCTGGGGTCAGCGGCCGAGCCCCGGGTCTGGGGAGGCCCCCGGGGCAGCGCCCAGACCGCAGTGCGCGCTGAGAACCAGAGCAGCGGCGTCGGGCCCGCGCTCCCCGCGCAGAGACACAGCCGGCTGCGGGCGACCACCGGGAGACCTCGAGTCGGACCCCGACCCCCACGGCCCGACGGACGCGGCGGGGGGCCGAGGTCACGTGGACGACGCGGGCTGCAGTGGCCCCAGCAGGGACGCGGGTCTTAGGACACCCACGTTTCCCCTGAGCCCGAGGCGAGGCGGCTGCGCGGACGCAGGCGCGTTCTCGCCGTCCCTGCTCCTGCCCAGCGCGGCGCCGCCTCGCCCCCACCCCCGACCCCCAGCCTCCTCCGCGCAGACGGTTGGTGCGGGAGACCCGGTTGGTGCGGGAGACCCGGTTGGTGCGGGAGACCCGCACGGTAAGCAGGCACGGGCCGCCCGCTGCGCGGCGGGACGGGTCCCCGCGATCCGTGCTGTGGACACAGCGCTTCGCCGCCGGAGCCGCGCTCTCCCGTGCGCCCGGCCGCCTCCTTCTCTCCGAACCCCCGGGGGACACACAGCCCCGGCGCGCGTCTGAGGAGCCGGCGGAGCGGGTCAGTCAGGTCTCTGGGAAGGCGGCTGCCCGCGCTCTGGGGTTCCTCTCGCTCCCCGCACACTCCCCTTCTCCGAGCCCCTGCCCGCACCGAGGGCGGGAGCGCGCGGGACGCAGGCTGTGCGCTCACTGGCCCTAACCCGGTTCTCTGCCGCTCCGCGCTCCCTGACCCCTGCGCGCTCACGCGCGGTCCCCGGACCAGACGGGCCCAGCGGGGCAGGGGAGGGAGGCAGGAAGAAGCGAGAGCAACCCGGCTGGCGGCGCGGCCCCGCTGCCCGTGATACCGCCCTGAGCCAGTAAGGGGGCGCCTGGACGCTCCGTCGGTTGAGCGTCACTCTTGGTCTCAGCTCAGGTCTTGATCTCAGGGTTGTGAGTTCAAGCCCCACGCTGGGGACTGCACTGGGTGCGAAGCCTGCTTAGAACAATAAACAGGGGCGCCTGGGTGGCTCAGTCGGTTAAACGTCTGCCTTCCATTCAGGTCAGGATCTCAGGGTCCTGCGATGGAGTCCCACAAGGGGTCCTTGCTCAGCGGGGAGACTTCTCCCTCTGCCTCTGCCGTCCCCCTCCCCCGCTTGTTCTCCTTCTGTCTCAGATAAATAAATAAAATCTTTAAAAAAGCAAATAAATGAAATAAAATCATAAGAAAACCTGAAGGATTCTTCAAGGGATCTTCAGTATGGACTAAAATAGCGATGGTCAACCGGGAAGGTTTGTATGAGAGTGAGGGGAATTGTTTACATAAGCATACTCAAGGTTATAGTGTTATATATATTTGACAGATGGGGGGGGGGGCACCTTTGTTTTTGTATTACAACCTTCAAGAAGTCTGAACCAAAACCAGGCTGATGAAAATATGCAGCAAATTCAGTGATTTTCAAGTCATTGGGTGGAAGAAGGAAGGATATAAGAGTGGGGTTTTCCTGTTTATCAAAAGCTTTTATGGCTGCAAGAGAGAGAGAGGAAGGCCATCCCCTGGCCCAAGGGGTTTGGTGGGGGGAGTGTAGGCGCGTCTTCCACCACCAGAGGGCGACAGCACGCCCCATGGCCAGACTCCTCTGCTGGGATAATTTACCTATGGAAATGGTTCCTTCTGTGCCCCATGCGGGGGGATGCCAGGTGGTTTACCACTGTGCCCACTAAACTGAAAGCAATTTCAGAGAAAACAAAAGAATCCAAAACCCGGAGGGAACTTCTGCTGGAGAAGAAATGCTACCATACCTCCTGGCAACACCCAGACCATCCTGCTTGCCAACAGAACTGGGTCCTGCCTACCACCTCCCCTCTTGGCAACCACATCCTTCAGAGCAATGCTTCCCAGATGTTCCTTAATGAAAAATCCTTCTTTTGAGTGTTTGTGCCAATGCATCAATTAAAAAAAAATACAAATTAGTCTTATTTTTATTACTAGAGTCAACAAACATAAAATTAAGTGTGTCTTTACATGTGCTGTAAGACATGCAATAAATTATTACATGCATTACTATTATTATTACAATAAATATAATTTCAATAATCAGAACGAACATAACAGAAAAAAAAAAAGGAAAAGCATCTCTACACACACACATTGTTTGTTGGAAGTGTGTTTCTAGGCATTGAACATAGACGACCATTGTTCTGTTTGTAATGTTCTGCACTTTCTCAGTTGGAAGTAAACAGAATTTGTGAGTGACACAGTGATTACCCACAGTAAAGGCCTATAAATGCTGGAACACAGTCTTCCTCTGGGGTTAAAGTCTCCTTTTTGTTTGTTAATGTTTGCATTAATCTGACAATAGTTCTCCTGTCAGGAAATACTTCGATCTAAACTATTTCTATGCTTTGTCTCAGTACGCTGATTTTTAAAAAGTCTCACAAAGGTATCTACAGGAATGGAAGCAGAAGTGTCAAAAATGAGCAAACCCTTCAACAAACAATTTTCATTTTTAATGTTTGTGAGAAATGAAGATAGTTACTCTGTATTTTAAGATGTCTTCAACCCTTTCTCAGTTCCAGTAAGTAATGGTTTAATTTGAATTATCTTTCCAAGAAATATATAGATTCTGAACCTGTATTTCCTATGCACATGTCTTATTTAACATTGGAATGTTCCACCTACACCACAGGCTGTTTGGGGAAAACTTCCTATCACTGGGATGTTACTTTATGACAAACATTGTAAGCACCTGTAGAAGCTCATTCTTCCAGGTGTTTAATTTTTGTCCTTTATTCTCATTGCTTGAAAGTATGTTTTTAAGATTTATTTATCTGAAAGAGAGAGAGAGAGCATGAGCAGGGAGAGGGACAGAGGGAGAGGGAGAGGCAGACTCTCTGCTAAGCAGGGGATCCCGGGACCCCAAGATTATGACCTGAGCCTCATTGTCTGGAATTATTAAGATCATTAAAAAACACTGCCTTCACTGTGCAGAAGCTTTTTATTTTGGTGTAGGCCCAATTGTTTATTTTTGCTTTTGCTTTCCTTGCCTCAGGAGGCATATCCAGAAACATACTGCTATGGCTGATGTCAGAAAAATCACTGCCCAGCTCTGGTCTTGGATTTTTATGGCTGCAGGTCTCACATTCAGGTCTTTAATTCATTTTTTAAAAAATATTTTATTTATTTATTTGACAGACAGAGATCACACATAGGCAGAGAGGCAGGCAGAGAGAGAGGAGGGGAAGCAGGCTCCCTGCTGAGCAGAGATTCGGGGAGCTCGATCCCAGGACCCTGAGATCATGACCTGAGCCGAGGGCAGAGGCTTTAACCCTCTGAGCCACCCAGGTGCCCCAGGTCTTTAATTCATTTTGAGCTTATTTTTGTGCGTGGCGAAAGAAAGTGGCCCAGTTTCATTCTTTTGCATGTAGCTCTCCAGTTTTTGCAACACCCTTTGTTGGAGAGACTGTCTTTTTCCCACTGGATGTTCTCTTCTGCTTTTTCAAAGATTAAGGAAATTAGGAAAGGATTAAGGAAACAATCAACAAAACTAAAAGGTAACCTACTGAACAGGAGAAGATATTTGCAAATGACAACAAGGGTTAGTATCCAAATTTATAAAGAGCTTATACAACTCACACCCCAATAACAAATAACCCAATTAAAAAATAGGAAAAAGACACGAACAGACATTTCTTCAAGGAAGACATCCAGACGGCCAACAGACACATGAAAACATGCTCAGCATCACTAATTATCAGGGAGATGCAAATCAAAACCACAGTGAGATATCACCTCACACCTATCAGAATGACTAAAACCAAAACACAGAAACAACAGGTGGTGGCAAGGATGCAGAGAAAGAAGAACCCTCTTGCACTGTTGGGAATGCAAACTGGTGCAGCCACTCTGGAAGATAGTATGCATGGTCTTCAAAAAGTTAAAAATAGAACTACCCTGGTGTGCCTGGGTGGCTCAGTCGGTTAAGAATCTGCCTTCAGCTCAGATCATGATCCAAGGGTCCTGGGATCGATCCCTGAGTCAGGCTCCCTGCTCAGTGGGGAGTCTGCTTCTCCCTCTCCCTTTGCCTACTGCTCTACTTGTGCTCTCTCTTTCCGTCAAATAAATAGATAAAATCTTTAAAAAATGGAACTACCGGGATGCCTGGGTGGCTCAGTTGGTTGAGCAGCTGCCTTCGGCTCAGGTCATGATCCCAGCGTCCTGGGATCGAGTCCCACATCGGGCTCCTTGCTCAGCAGGGAGCCTGCTTCTCCCTCTGCCTCTGCCTGCCATTCTGTCTGCCTGTGCTCGCTCTCTCCCCCTCTCTCTCTCTGATAAATAAAATCTTTAAAAAAAAAAATGGAACTACCCTATAATCCAGTAATTGAATTACTATTTGCCAAAAAAATGCAAAATATAAATTCAAAGGGATATATGCACTCTTATGGTTATAGCAGCATTACTTACAACACCAAAATTATGGAAGGCACCCAAGTGTCCCTCGATAGACGAATACATAAAGAAGATGTGGCATATATGCAGTGGAATATTACTCAGCCCTAAAAAAGGAATGAAATCTTGCTATTTGCTACAAGACGGATGGAGCTAGAGAGTATAATGCCAAGACAAATAAGCCTGTCAGAGAAGGACAAATACTGTATGATTTCACTCATATGTGGAATTTAAGAAACAAATGAGCAAAGGGAAAGAAGAGAGAGAGAGAGAGAGACTAAGAAACAGACTCTTAACTAAACTATGGAGAAGAAACTGATGCTTACCAGAGGGGAGAGGGCTGGGAGGGTGAGGATGAAGAAGGACACATGTCCTGATGAGCACCAGGTGTTGTACGGAATTGCTGAGTCACTACATTGTACACCTGAAACTCACACTACACTGTATGTTAACTATGTTTGAATCAAAACAACAACAACAGTGCCTATATCATGCAAATAAACCATTCTGACTGATCAGTCAGCAGTTTAAAAATAACGTGACTACATTTCTTTATTAACTTACAGAAAATTTAGGTGTTCCCTTGGTTCAATGTTTTTGACAGAGATTTTCCTCCTGAAAACTGCAATTTGTGTGCCGTCATTTGAGATTCTCATATTCTAAAGACAATAATCTCAAATTTACCACACAAGCCTTTACACGACTGCATCTCTAGTGAAATAATGTAAATTATCCTGAAGGGGGTGGGGTATTATATCTCTTGTCAGCTTGGAAGAGCTGGAGATTTCTGCCGCTTCAGAGAGGACATGTTGCATCTCAGAAATCTGAAAGGGAGACTATGGCACTCTACTAATAAGAGGGAAAAAAGATAGTTTGATGGAATTCAGGAAAAATTACATTATTAACTCTGGAAAGTGATGTCAAGTTGACCTTCTTCTCTGATTGGTCTAATATGAGGACCATATACATAAAAATAATATATATGAGTCCAACGCCCAAGGCAGCTTTATTCATTAAATAACATTTCTTAGAAGCTTCCAGGTCCTTTGTTTTGTTTTGCTTTGTTTTTCCCTTCTGTAACAAGAACATTTTGAAGCATGATTATTATTATGCCTTTCCATCACGTGGTATGAAATCCATCAGACACAGTTTAGCTTGTTTTTGTTTTATTACGTCTCTGTTTTTATTAGAGGGCTAATAAGCAAGGAGATTTATTTTTTTGAGGATCCAGAAGAGTCAGAACAAGGTCTGTGTTCTGAAGATGTGCCTGAGATGTGTTTTAATCAGATGTGATGAGACTCGTGGACAGGATATGATTGTCATAAAGGAGTGAGCTCCTTCTCGAAGCTCCCAGGGACAGGAGTCACAGGGTGCCATGTGGAGCCATCTGGGGAGGCACGAGATTGGTAAGGAGGGAAGGGGAAGAGCATGGCCCAGAACCTCTGTTGGTGTTCTTGTGGGAGAAAAGAAGGGGTGCAGGACAGGTAACCTGAGTGAGCCTGAGTTTGGATGGTTGAATGGTTTGGGCATGTTCTAGGCATTAGCGCTGACCCCTGGCTGTCCCAGACCTGGCCTCCACTCCTTGAGAGCAGAGTGAGTACGTGATAAGAGATGGTTAGGTATGTGGGCTCCGGAGGGGTTGGCTTGTATGTGGACGGTATACTCACAGGGCCTTGTTTGCTCCCTCTAAGAATTAGCTAGCCCTGGGAGGCAGTGTCTCCAGAAACAAGGCTTCACATGTTGGACCACTGAGAATACAGAAAGTGGGGGTGCCTGGGTGGCTCAGTGGCTAAGCATCTGCCTTCGGTTGAGGTCATGATGCTGGAGTTCTGGGATCGAGTCCTGCATCGGGTTCCCCGCTCAACATGGAGTCTGCTTCTCCCTCTCTTTTTGTACACTCTTTCTCTCAAATGAATAAAATCTTTCACAACAACAACAAGAGTATACAGAAAGTAAGCAAATGTAGTCAATGGCTTCTCAGTGGTAACACGTCCTCAGTTCAAATGCTTCCCGCGGGCGCTGCTGAGGAAGCTTTATTACCTTTCCATCCTGTGTCATTCTGTTAAATCTGGGGCACAGAAAAGGTGACACCAGGTCTCACTGACGGATTCATATTTCTTCTCCAACAATCCCCAGTGTTTGCTGAGCCCCTGTCATGCACAAGCCCAACTCGGGCTTCTGAGGAAGAGAAGCCAACCCCTGCCTCCTGAGAGCTTTCTAGAGCTTTCTTGGAGTGGCCAACAGGAACCTCTGCAGCTCCCAAATTGCCTGGCGAGGGCTTACAGGGAGGATGGGCTAGTTGACCTACAAGGGACACTGAGGGGAATTCTGAAGGACGTGGAGAGAGGTTGGGGGTGTGCTTTGCTGTTGGTGGGGATGGAAGGCGGGTTCTGTGAATTCAGCTCTCAGGGTTCCCAAAGTCAGGAATACGCTCCCTGCCCGGAGGGAGTAAAAGGGATGTCTCATCAGGGACTGGGGTGCTGAGCTGAAACCCTTACTTTCTTGTTTTCTCTACTGCAATCAAAACCACTCTTTTCTTCTCGTGGACAAAAGAAGAGAAATGTACCAGGGCCTGTCCTGTACCAGGACTGCCTTTGCCAGCAACGCTACACCGATGAGCAGGAAGTCCAAGCTCCCTACCCTGCAGGAGCTCACATTTCAGTGGAAAAGAGAAATAATCAGTGAAGCAAGAAACATCTGCCCCGGGGGACACACATTCAGGGGAGAAGTGACCAGTTCGAAGTTTGACAAGGAAAAGTCTAATAGAAACAAACATAAAACTGAATGTAAGGTACAGACGCAAGTTGCTAAAAACAACAAAGCAGGTCAAAGGAACAGAGAGGAGGATGAGTGATCCTTGGAGTTCAGAGTGTGAGGAGCCCAGACAGGCAGGGCTGTAGGCCCTGGGGCGAAGTACCAGTTCCCGGTGGTCAGGAAAGCTGTGCACCCATCTCAGTGCCTAGGGGCCAATGCCCAGAGAGCTGCAGGCTGGCCAGGACCATGGGTGCCAAGTGTGTGCAGAGGGGGAGAGCCTCAGCCTCCCACAGGAAGAAAGGGCAGGCGAGGAGACAGATCCTAAATGAAGGGCAGGGCCTGAGCATGTCCCATCTTGAAGGCCATAAACTGTTTTTCTAGGCACCAGGAAAAGTCATAGTTGAGTCATAAACAGGGAAATTGCATGATCTGATTTACATCCTGGCAAAATCACTTTGGTTGCTGGTTGGAAATGGGGTTGAGGAGAGAAAGGAGGAAAGGAGGGTGACCAGTTAGAAGACTGCTAAAGACCAGGAGAACAATGACACCCACACTGGACCCTTCCCCAGAGAAAGGAAGCCAGAGTCTACTGTGCAGGGAAATCACAGCCTCGATGCCACACACCAGCAAGCAGCAGGGCCTAGTTCAGAGATTCCTTTCTAGAATGTTCTGTTTACACCATCACTTCCAAAACTTCCTCTCTCTGGCCTTTACCATAGGGTGAGTAGGTGAAAGTCAGCAGTCCATACCTGGTGGTGGCCCATGTTCAGCAGCCCATGTGGGATAGTCCATGTTCAGTGTCGCATGTTCAGGGCCCCACGTTTGGTGGTCTTTGTTCAGCAGTCTATGGCTGGCAATCCACGTCTGGTGATCCACACTCAGTAACGGATGTTCACTGGTCTGCTTCAGTGGTCCACGTTCAGTGGCTCACATGTCACTCTTAGAAGTGAGCTGAGAGTCAGAGGCGTCGCCAGGATGTACTCTGATAGAAGGACAGATGCAAGGTTAGAGTTGGACAGGGCTAACTAGAGTTCATCTTATCAAAAATTTTGAGGTCATTCCGAAGTCAGAGTGTGTAGAGCTCTGGTCAAGCAGTATGACAAGCAAGAATGAAACATCAAGTTCACGGGTTCTGTTTTTAATCAATTAGTTTTATTAAGGGGTTGGTTGAAAAATCAGTTTTTCTAAAGATTTTATTTATTTATTTGAGAGAGAGGGAGAGTGAGAGAGAGAGAAAGCATGGGGTGGGGGGTCAGAGGGAGAAGCAGACTCCCTGCTGAGCAGGGAGCCTGATGTGGGACTCAATCCTGGGATTCCAGGATCATGACCAGAGAAGAAGGCAGTCACTTAACCAACTGAGCCACCCAAGCACCCCGAGAAAGTTTTTAAAACTATGTTCCCAGAAGTCTTTCTGGTGGAGAGAGATAAAATCAAAATTTTTGTTTTGTTTTGTTTTATTTTTAAGATCTTATTTATTTGAGAGAGAGAAAGAGAGAGAGAGAGAGAGAGTACACAAGCAAGGGGAGGGAAAGAGGGAGAAGCAGGCTCCCTGCTGAGCAGAGAACCCAATGCCAGGCTCAATCCCAGGACTCTGGAATCATGACCTGAGGTGAAGGCAGATGTTTAACTGACTGTGCCACCCAGGCGTCCCTAAAGTTAAAGTTTTTAACAGAGGTTATATTTAAACATAGGTTTCTACACAATTCTTCCTCTATTTTTAAAAAGTTAACCCACAGTTCAAAAATAATAGTAAAATGTGTACATATCACAGTATTGTAATACCACCAATAGATTATGGGCATCATAATGATATTTTTCTTCAAGTTGGTTGCTCCTCTGATTACCATTAAGTTTTTAGTAAAATATTTTTTGGTCATTCAGCTGTCAAAGTTTGTAAGCATCTTGAAAAATCTTGATCATTTGCAATGACGTGGATGGACTAGAGGGTGTTACGCTAAGTGAAACAAGTCAGCCGGAGAAAGACAACTGCCATATGATTTCCCTCATATGTGGAATTTAAGAAGCAAAACAGATGAACATGGGGAAGGGAAGGAAAAATACAATGAGGTGAAAATTGAGAAGGCGGCAAACCATAAGCGATACTGAACTCTAGGAAACAAATAGGGTTGCTGGAGGGGAGGTGGCTGGGGATGGGTTAAGTGGGTGACGGATGTTAAGGAGAGCGCATGACCTAATGAGCACTGGGTGTTATATGCAACTGACGAATCACCCAACTCTGTCCCTGAAATTAACTAACTAAACAAATAAATGAAATTTTCTTGACCTAACCAGATATTCCTCCAGAAGCAGAAGCAGGAACTCAAGAGTATAGCTTGTTTTCCTGTTAGCTGCATGTCTGTCCATTCCCCCCGATGATTTTACTGATCTATGAGTCTGCACAGTGCCTTCGGAGGACCGGTACCTAGGAGTTTTTAGTAAACAGTCATGGATCAATTGATCTGACCAAAGTGGTAAGATGTGTTTGCAGCAGAATTACAGCACCAGGACTGGAGACTCTCAGTTCCACACCTCGTGACCTTGACATAGCCTTTCAGGCATTGAGGAAGGGCTGGCAAGCCCTTTCCGCGCTGAAGGTGGAAGAAGCAAGAGCTGTTTCTGAAAAGATCTGCTACTCCTTGGATCACTGGTACTCTGCAAATAACTCTCAGGTATGCCAGGGGAATGTAGAAAATATTATTTCAAATTCTACCAGAATTATTTAAATGATAGCAGTCTTGACAATTTTATTTCTACCTCTCATGAAATGATACGTTTGGAATTGATTTTTACTTGGTGCTGTTCGGACCATGTGTTCTGAAACTAAATGCGAAAATATATTCACAGCAACCAGAACACAAGAGGTCGCTGATACCCTTCTTCTCTTCCCCATGGCTCCCCTTCACAGTAACTTCACTCTCTCCACTACTCCCTTAGGAGAGCCTATCATCGAGCCCAGAACCTTTGAGATTTGGCCATTGGCAAATTCTGGAAAGATGTGCAGGAGGTACGCCAGGTGTAGGTAATGGAGGTCTGCGAAGAAGGGAGTGTTGGGAGGCCCCTGGACCCACAGGGGATGGATGACTGGGGTGAGCATGGGCCATGGAGGGAGTGGGGTCCAGCTCTATAGCTGACTCCGTCCAGCTGTGGATCAGGAACCCTGTTTGTTTGACAACAAAGCCACATACTTAACCTTCAGCCGTGAACATTCAGTCCGACTTTACGGGGCGCCGATCATGTAAAAAACGCCCGAAGGGTACAAACTCTCAGTTACAAAGTGAGTAAGTTCTGGAGATGTAATGCTGCCTGACGACTGAGCTGAGATTTGCTGAGAGGGTAGGTCTTAAATGTTGTCACCACACCTACAAAAGGTAACTCCATGAGGTGAAGGAGATGTGTTAATGAACTTGATCGTGGTGATCACCATGTCTCTGCATCTTAAATCACTACCTTGTATACCTTAAAGATAAAAAAGAGGAAAGGAAATAAGATGTGGTCCCTGCCTTCCAGGTGCCCCCACAAGCATCCCCTAGTGTCTGTCTGGAAAGCTTTCTATCAAGGGGTCTCGCCTACTTTTTCCACCAGAAGAGAGGCTCCCTGGCTGAGTCCATACTCCCTGCAAGAGGGAGACATGAAATGCACACACCCCATTACCATCGCCCTGGGTTCAGGCCAGGGAGCCGATTGCCCCAAATTGGCATTTAGTAAAGCATTTTCCCATCTCTTTTGCCATCTGCTTTCAGGCAGAGCAGGTGCTGTTTTACAGTAAAGGACAACCAGAGGGTGCAGGTAAGTCTCATACACTCCAGCCACACATTCAGTAATGAGTGATTCTGGCACTGGCTCTCATTGTCCCCAGCACCGAAGCCCAGGGTTCTGGCTATGCAGCACCTCAAGCCTGTCCAAAGGGACGGAGATGGCCAGCAATGCCACAACCAACAGTCTGCCCGGACACTCGCTGTCCCTCACACGGGTCGAGCAGAAGCCTGGGGGACAAGCTCCCAGACAGCACCGGTTCCAGCGCCCCCACGCCCTCCATGCGTCCCCGAGAGCTCTACCCTCCTACCAACACTGGGAACACGGAATGGACAGACTTCAAACTCCTTTTCTTCCATTTCTAGGAATGTCGGTCAGTGCGGAGCGAAAGCCAGGAATGCTCAGAGGGCTGACAGCCGGGGAGTTAGCCCTGTGCACACTGCTGCACCTTGGACACCCAACCCATGGGTCCCGGAGCACAGACACAGGCTGGGGGCAGCAGGGGATGAAATGAGGGGGGTCCTAGGTCAGAAGAACACGGGGCTCCATCCAGTCATCCTCCGTCTCTCTCATGACCTCCACTTCCCCCGTGAATCTGCCCAAGCCCGAGTCTCATCTCAGGATGGATTCCCCCCACTAGCCTGTAGCAACTGGCCCAGACCCCGTCTCCTCCTGCCTTCTAGTTCCAAAGCCAGGCTTTGTGCTCGGCCCCCCGTGGGTGGAGGACAGGGGTCCGGGGGTGGGCTGAGCGGAGGGTGGTGCAAAGCTGGGGGAGAGGGAATGCCTGCCAGCTGACCTGCTGCACGCTCCTGCAGACGTGTGAGGGTGCAGGTGTGCATGCCTGTGTGTGTGCACACGCATGCACAGGTGTGTGCCTGGGTCTGATGCTGTTGACTCGTCATGGAGCAAGCCTTCTGCCAGGCCCTCGAAGAGCTCTCTCCAGGTTTCTGCTAAAACGCTTCCTCCTTGGGGACACTGTCCCTGGCCCATCCTCTACACTAACTCCTCCTTCATCTTCTCATGCTGCTTAATTTTTATCACACACTGATATCCTTGCTTGCACATCACACACATATGCACGTAGGCATGTGTGCACACAGACACACCCGTGTGTGTGTGTGTGTGTGTGTGTAGTTTGTGTTTGTTGAACGAGGTTAATCTCATCCACTAAAATAAAACTTCTAAGAGACAAGGGACCCAGGTTGTCCTTGAATCCACCTGCGCTGAATCAGAAAGACAGCAGGGGATTGGCTCGCGATTATACACAGGGAGGAGAGGGCAGACGGGCCTCACAGGCTGCAGCCCGGGACCCCTCAGCGCAGCAGCCTGAGCTGTGGAGGGCACGAAGGCCACATTCACCCTCAGGGGAGCCGAAGAAACCTGCGGTCTCCCTCCGTGTCACAAATGCCCCCCAAAGCTCACAGGAGTTCCCCACAGTGGCAAAGCCAGACTCAGGCCGTTGGGGAAGGGCCCCCGCCCCGAAAGCCCAGCCCCTGCAGCTCATCCCTGATGCCCCAGCCATCTGGGTATCCATGGGCCCCACCCCAGCGGGTGGCCCATGGATACCTTTGAATGAATGAGCTCATGAGGAACCAGTGACATGCGGACTGGTTACAATGCGCCACCGGGGGGCGCCTGGGTGGCTCAGTGGGTTAAGCCTCTGCCTTCAGCTCGGGTCAAGATCTCAGGGTCCTGGGATCAAGCCCTGCATCTGCATCCGGCTCTCTGCTCGGCAGGGAGCCTGCTTCCCTTCCTCTCTTCCTGCTGCTCTGCCTACTTGTGATCTCTCTCTATATATATTAAATAAATAGATTTTTAAAAAATTAAAAAAAAATTAAAATGCACCACCAGGGGTGGGGGGGCACCCGGTTGCTCCACCCATTAAGTGTCAGCCTCAGGTCACAATCTCAGGGTCCCCTGCTCAGCAGGAAGCCTGCTTGTCCTTCTGCCCTGCCCCCCACTTGTGTGTGCGTGCGCGCTCTCTCTCCTCAAATAAATAAAATCTTTTTAAAAATAAAATGCACCGGGGAATTAAAAGAACATGATTTCCAATAACTAAACATTGTGTTTGGCCACTTAGCAGGAAAGCACGGCGTGTTTGGTTAAGGGGAAAAGCTCACCGTTCACAGAGTCCGCACCCTTTTCCAGTAGCACCCGGCATTTCGGGGCAGGTAACTCCTCCTCAGGGTTATTTGTGAAGCCGCGTTGTGTGGCTCCTAAGTCGGGAACGAGAGCAAGGACGTGCCCTTCACCTCCGGGAGCCCTTGCCTCACTGTGTGGTGAGCAGACCTTGTTTCCCGGCCCTGGCCACCTGCAGGTGGGGCTGCTTGGGGGCTGACGGGCACGTCTAGGACACGGGCACATCTAGGACACAGGCACGTCTGAGACACCGCCTGGCACAGCCAGCCCGAGGCAGGGGCTCGGCGACTGCTCAGTGAGTAAAAGGACAGAAATCTGTGTGCGGCCTCCTCCTTTGCTAGTCCTCCTTGATAAGATCAAGCCCACAACATGCCCAGCTGTTTCCACTGATGGCGCAATGCATCCGCGCGCCTGGAACCAGGGCAGGCCTCAGCGCAGACGGCAGGCGAAGTGGTCACGGCACACAGCGGGGTCAGGATGATGACTTCACTCTTCTGGGCAGAAGTTCTCAGCCAGAGTGATCCGGGCCCTGGAAGACATCTGACAATTCTGGGGACATTCTTGACTGCCACAACAGAGAGTGCCCCAGGCACCTAGCAGGGATGTTGCCCAGCATCCTATAAGGCACAGGACAGCCCCTCCCCCTACAACAGAGAATTATCCCGTCGAAATCCCCTTAGCTGGAAGCACCCCCGTAGGCGTGGTCTGGCCATGGAGCCCAGGCCAGGCCCTGTTGGAGGGGAGGAGGCCAGGGGTAGGAGATCCCTGCGGGAAGTGGGGTTCAGCCAGTCTGTCCAGCTTCTTCTGGAACCATAAACTCTGAGGATAACAAGGAAACTTGTCACTGGAGAAAAGTCCCAGCAGACTCTGTCCACCTTCATCTGGAAGAAAGAAGCCTACACTCCTCCCGCAGCCGCCCGTCCCTCCTGCCTGCCCACGGCCCTTCGGCAGCACAGGTACAAAAATGGACTTGAAAGCCCTCTGAACGTGGCCATGGGCTATAGAAGGCACAGCGACCGCCAGACTTTCTGATGGCTCCCAAACCCTCCCAGAGCCAGCCTCTCTCCAGGGACCCCTGCCCCTGCTCTGCCCTTGGGTGCAGGGGCTGAGGTAGTTCAGGGCAGAGACTGGGGAGCTCACAATGCCCTTTCCTCGGAGGTCAGAAGGGGAACTTGAGGGCTCATGCAAAATGTAGATCCGAATCGTTGAATGACCAGAAACTCTCCATGATCCGTGTCCAGTGACAAAGGCAACTCACAGAATAAGGTGTAGCACGAGCACGTTAGCGGGAGGAAAAGAGTGATAAGAAATGTGTGTGTACACACCGCATAGGTAAATACAGAGAAAAAAGTCCAGAGCCTAAAAAGCAAGTCACCCAATGTGAGCAGCATTTACCTCTGGGAAAGAGAAGGGGTCTTAGAGGGGCAGGTCGTGAAATAAAGCTTAACTGTATGCATTACCTGTACTTCCATTCTGTCTGAGTATTCTATAAGCAGAGCATCATTCTAAAGTTTTTAAGGTTTAAAAAAACAGCTTTACAGGTGGGGCTCAGCTCTGTTTAACTACAAACTCCCATATGCAAATACCACAATCCCATGCAAATGAAACGACCCACACATGGTATTTGTATTTGATATAGAAGCATATTTGTTGTCCCCGGAGAATAAATACCTGTTATCTGAAGCCAAGAATGGTGTCAGACAACTTCCTGAAAACCACCCCAGCTCCGGGGCTCCGACCCTCTGAGTCCCCAGTGCCGTTAGCGCCAGAATGGGGGCTCTCGGTGGCCTGGAAGAGAACGAATTCAACCAACCGCAACTCAGGACAGCCCGGTGGGGACCACATCCTGCACAGGTAACAGGAGTCCAAACTCCGTTCGGATGAGGTCACCACCTTCCCGGAAGGTGAGGAGGTCAGATACCTACACAAGGAATAGAACCAGTAAGACCCACCAGCATTGACTGAGGGTAGGCACTGTTCTAATTCTATCACGACATTTATTTCTTACAACGCTCTGAGGCCGTAGGTACCGTCACGATCACCATTTTACAAATGGGGAAACTGAGGCATTGAGCATCCCTCACCCGAGGCCACCCAGTTCCTTTGGGAAGCTGGTAGGAGTTTGACCTCCTGAGTCTGCAGGCTCACCACGCTGGGCTGTGCTGGTCGGTCCGGGAAGATAGGCAGGAGCAAAGGTAACCGTGAGGCATAAAGTCTCCAGGAAGGAGGTGATTGTTCCAGAACACAGACTCAAAACAGAGAGGAGGTAAAAGACCTTAGCAATCAAATAGCCCAAACTCACCGCTCTATAAGCAAGACACCAAGGCCCAGGAGGGGACCCGCTGTCATTCTGGTGGGACCCAGGTTGGGGAATCCAGCTTGGTTTTCTGGAAATTGGCAGTTTCCACCCTCTTCTTCTGCTAAGACAGCAGCTGCTCCGTTACCATTCTGAAACACGTCGCTCTCCGCACGAGTCAAACGTATGACTTGCTTTGGTTCTGACACTTGGCAAGGAGGTTGGATTTTGGAGTCCACAGAGGGAGGTGGAGAGGACGTGCAGAGACAGAGAGTGTAAGACGGCCGGCCTCCCGGCGGCCTGGGTGCCCAGCTCAAGGGCTTGCCCTCCCGCTTGCCCGCCTCCACCGGGTGAGTCCTGAGAACGGGGACCCGACGCTGCCTCCACGCCGCCCACGTGGTGGGAACTCCAGAAGCCACGTATCCTGAACAAAGATCATTCCTTCTTGGGGCGCCTGGGTGACTCAGTGGGTTAGGCCTCTGCCTTCAGCTCAGGTCATGATCTCAGGGTCCTGGGGTCGAGCCCCACATCAGGCTCTGCTCAGCAGGGAACCTGCTTCTCCCTCTCTCTGTCTCTCTCTCTCTGTCAAATAAATAAAATCTTAAGAAATATATAGATCATTCCTTCTCCTCCTCGGATTCCTCTTTCTAGCCTCATTATTTCTGGGCGCCTCTTCACCACTTGCCATGTCCTGGTCTGTATATGTCTTGGTCATTTCTTCTTATCCTTTGGAATCACTGGACCGGAAACCAGAAGACTCAGCAGTCCTCCAACCAAAACTATGATGTCCCAGGTACATCAGCTTAACGTGGTTGAACCTGTTTCCTCATCTGGAAAACGGGGACCTGGGGATAATGGACCTAGCTTTCTCCTCTCACGGGGCTGAGGTGACAAGTGTGGGTCTGGGCTGCACATTAGAAGCTCTCCAAACCGTGCCAACGTAGCGGGCCAGGACAACCGCTGCCTGATAGGGGCCTCCAGAAGAAACAGGTGGCCACGTAACGGGGTGCTGTTCCCAAGCTCGAGTCAGGGAAACACCTTATTCTCTGGGTAGGGTGTAGGTAACCCTACACCCAGCATGAGACTCACGCAGACTCCAAAGATCAGGGACCCGGTGGAGGCCGGTGCGGGCAAACCAAACCCAGGTGAGGACGGAGGGTTTTCCAGCCAACAAGCCCCCCGAGCTTCTGCCATGCGCCAGCTCTGGCCATGCTTAGTTTGCATGAAACTCAAAGGCCAAGTGTTCCAACAGGAAGGGGGTAAACAGACAACTTGAATTCAAGGCCGAGAAAGAGTAGCATCCCGAGAGGCATAGGAGATACAACAAAGATCGTAAGGAGGGAGACTTTACAGCTGTTGGGAGGTCAAGAAAGTTTCAGGAGCCTTGAAGGATCCCCAGGATGTCAGCCTGCGTCGTGAGGAAAGCGTGTCTCTGGCCCAGGAAATAATGCAAAGGTGTGACCTGCAGGAGAAGCAGTGTGTGGAGGGAGTCGCGAGGCACGGCAGAGACACAGGGGGTGAGGGGTGGGGAGCGCGGCGAGAAATGGAAGATAACCCAGGCAAGGTGCTGAGATCCAAAGAATGGGTGTCTCCCATATCCACTAAGGATTTGGGGTTTTCTCGAAATTTCGGATTTCAGATACAGGAGAGCATCTGTGGCTCTTTTCAGGCCTTGACCTGCTCAAAGGACTCCCTTTGCAGGGGGAGCAGGCAGTGACGATTTAAATTTATGATTCCTCACTGCTGCCTGGTACAAACGCACTCCCTCCCACTTGAGGAGGTCATCATCCTCCGAAACCTACGCATTAGCATCTGCTCCATGGGATTAACAGTACCCGGACCATATCATTGTTTGGAGAATAAATGGGACAATAGTCGTGTGGTCCTTGGCTTGCAGATGCGTCTTTTGGTCCTAAGGATCATCACAACCTTTTCTGGTAGGGACTTCCTTGCAAAAACAAACACACCTCCAATGAGGAAATGCATTCCAGAATTATCTCGCTGAGGAAAACTCCCTCTGACAGATTAGGAACTCCAGAGGTGGGAAGCACTGGCTTGCCAAGATCGCACGCCAGTCTCCCACAGACCTGAGACCAGAGCCCCGGCTCCTCCCTCTTGCCACTGGCTCCAGAAACCAAACCCCAGAAGGCGACAGAAGGTACCTGAGCTATTTCTCTGCAGCAGATGCTGACCCTGCATGTTCATCCCCGTCCCCCATCCCCTCAAGTCAAGAGCACAGGTGTTGAGGATGTGCATCAGCTCCCCAAGATTCCCATTGTTGTTGGCTTGCCGGGAGAGCAGGGAGTCAGGATCAAGGTCAAGGAAGTCCCCTTGCTGGCAGGACTTTGCCTCAGATCCAGAGGCACTGTAGTGCTTCACCCTACCATGCCTGACGCGCAGCTAACTGACCAAGGACACCAAGCTGGTAACCCCCCATTATCTCCGTTTTTCCATTCCCCACTTGCCTGGTGTGCGTCCCACACTCCATATCCATTGCCGTCACGTAACTAGTTACTCCCTGTTTGCGGGACACTATTTCACTCTTCACCTTACTAAATACCTTCTTCCTGAAAGCCCTTCTTCCCTTGGCTTTCATGACACCATACTCCTCGGGTCTGTCCCCTCTGAATGTTCTTCCTCGTTATTTCAGGTTGGCTGATCCAACTCTATGAGACCAAAAACATGGAAGTCGCTCAGGGATCTTTTCTTGGACCTCCCTGCTTTCTCACTGCACCCTTGCTCTGGGGCATGACTTACACCCCTTTGGCCTCCATGATCACCGCAGGGCTGATGGCTGTCCCTTCGGAGCCTCCAGCTTACACCCGAGCTCCAGACTGAGAGATCCCTGCTTGGATGGCCCCATACTTCTCAAACCATCAGGGCTCAACTCTTCAGCTGCATCTTGTAATTGCAAATGGCGGCCCATCCACCTGGGGTAACCCTTGCCTGACTCTCTCTCCCCGGTTCCCCATGTCCAGACAAACGTTTTGACTCCTCCTCGCAAGTAGCTCTTGAACCTTCCATTTCTTACCATTCTCACCACCGTCTATTCCTCTTGGGCTGGATTCATGCAACCTTCCCCAAACCCGGAGACCTGCTCCCTGCTTCCAGATCGGCTTCCGGAGAGCAACCGGGTGGACCTTTGCAAAACATATATGGAACCACGTTACTTTCTGTATGAAACCTTTCAGCAGGTGTCCAGCCACAGATGACTAGAGAAATAAAATGTGGAGTATACCTACAATGGAATATAATTTGGCCTTACAAAGGAAAGACATTCTGACACATGCTGCGGTGTGTGTGAACCTTGACAACGTTATACGAAGTGAAGTAAGCCGGTCACATCAGGACAAACAGTGCCTGATGCCTGCCTGTCAGACTCACAGAAAAGGAGGTAGAATGGAGCTTGCCAGGGCCTGGGGGGGGAGGAGGATGGGTGTTACGTTTCATTTCAGTTTGGGTAGATGAAATGTTCTGGAAATGGATAGCAGTTGGATGACAGTTGTACAACAACGTGCCTGTACTTAATGCCACACTGTACACTTGAAAATGGTTAAAAGGGTTAAATTTATATTGTGTATATTTTACCACAATGTATATTTATAAAAATTTTTGGGGGGAGCCTGGGTGGCTCAGGTGGTTAAGCATCCACCTTCGGCTCAGGTCCTGATCCCAGGGCCCCTGTGGGGATTTCTGCTCAGCCGGGGAGTCTGCTTCTCCCTCTCACTCTGACCCTCCCCCGAATGTGCTCCCTCTCTCATGAACAAATAGATAAAATTTAAAAAAAAATTTTTTTTCAACAGTTTCCTATTGTCCCTGGAGGAAGAGCCACAATTCCTACCAGTGCTCCGAGGTGCGAGGCGCGGAGACACAGCCTCCTGCCCTGCCTGCTCACCCCCTCCCCCACCGCCTCTTTGTCTGTCAGCTCCAGCCGTGGTTCTCTCCTGTGGGCTCCTCCGGTGCAGGACCTAGAAGGGATCTGTCTCCTCGGCCTCGAACACCCTTAACCCACCTCTCCCCGCACGCTCCCTTTTGCCTGGACTTCTGCTCATCTTTTAAGTCTCAGCCTCAGATCCCCAGCTAGGAGGGGACTAACTTCACACCGGATGAGGTCAGGGGACCTTGTCTTTATGAGTGCTACTGCCCGTGTTCCTCTTTTAGAAGACTGAACCCTTGTGGAATCATTTAATATTTGTCTGCTGCGCTCCGATCCAGAGCTCCTATCTGTCTGGTCCGTCTTTGTGTGCGGCGAGCACAGCACTAACGACAAAGCTTTCCGTGCGTGTTCGTGGGATAAATGAAGTAGTGCTGTGTGGATGAGATCCAGAGTCGAACCCTTCCCTCTGCAGGCGATGCCTCTGGTAAACAGAGCAATGGGGGAAGGAGGAGGGGGTCCACTGCCAACCTCCAGTCAGAGCTAAGCCCTCTGTTCCTGCAGCTCCAGGAGGGCTTCTGGGACCATGATCATCCAGCCACAGCCATAACCATGTCCGCATGAGCCTGTGAGGACAGGAACCAGGTTCTCACTCATCTTTGCACCCCCAGACTTAGCCTGGCAGCCCTCCTGGGGAAGATGCTATTAATATTGGTTGAATAAATAAATAAATCAAAGAATAAATCAAAGTCTAACCCACTTGAGCCTGCTTTTTCTGTGAAAAGGGAATTATTCATCCCTTCAGGTCTAGTTCGTAAGGTTGCCATAAAAATGAAAATGAAATTAGGTATTTCCTTAGTTTTAAAATACCACTAGATGTAAGACTCATCTTTTTTTTTTTTTTAAGATTTTGAAATCTTTACATTTTATATATTTATTTACGGGAGAGAGAGAGAGAGCACACAAGTAAGGAGAGGGGCAGAAGGAGAAGGAGAAGCAGGCCCGCTACCAAGCAGGAAGCTGACTCAGGACTCGATCCCAGGACCCTGAGATCAGGAGCTGAGCCAAAGGCAGATGCTTAACTGACTGAGCCACCCAGATGCCCCAGATTCACATTTCTTTACCTACTTTTCAGTGGAAAGGAGAGACCACATTAATTACTATCATTACTATTAAGTATACTTTATAATTTTATAGAATTTTTATATTAAAATTATTAATATAAATTAATAATTTATATTATATAATTCATATTATAATAATATGATATAATATATTATTATAGTATTATAACTATTATAATACTATAATATTAATATTAATTATAAGATTCATCCCAATTTCAAAATGCTAAAATGAAAGAGTTTGCACGTGCAAACTGAGGAAATGCAGTTAGGCATGTGAGAGCATATGGCAAATGGCGTTGTGTGATTTGTGTTTATCGGGGGATCATATGAAAAAGATAGATGCTAGAAGGTTACTGTTGGCAACGGCAGTTCAGGGCCTGTTTTGTAAAGATGGTCCAGGTGATTCCAATAGGCTGTCCAGTTTGGAAACTGGTCTCTAAAAAACCCATAAAATGCACCCTGCTCTTCTCTAGGGAGGGAAGGAAGAACAGTAGCGAGCCTGTCATCTGTCAAGGTCCCACACAGCCAGCTGCGCGCAGGCTCCGACTCAGGCCGGGCCTCCCAGCGCTTTCCCCAGAGGCCTGCACCTGACCATGTCGTCTCCTTCTGGCTCCGGCTCAGGCTTTCCCAGATCCTGATGACCCCGACAGTTCCCGACTCCTGACATCATCATCTATTTTCGAGAAGGAAAGTCATTGTGCAAATTACCCACGGGAAGAGCTGGTTACAGCAGGAAGTGGTCTAGGGGATTTCTGTTGGGGAATGATAATCCCACACACAAAACTGGTTTTACTTCCGTTAGGGTCGAACAACCCTTTTGCTCACATACCAAAATGCACTCCCCTTGGGTTTCTGATATGCTTTCAATGGCCTCTGGTTCCAGCGATGTAAACGCTGTCATTCCCAGCGGGTCAGTGCGGTTGGCTTTAGTGTGAAGCAAAGCACAAGTCCCTGAGAGCCCCGGGTGTGCTCGGATTCCGAGCTCCCGGAAAGGAAGGCCACGTGCAAGGATGAAGAGCCTGGCCGGAACGTCTGGGCAGCATTGCCCCCCTAGCCAGGCCGGGGGGTGCCAGAGCCTGGTGTCAGGACTGACACAGACACGCCAGAGGCACTTCGAATGGTTCCCATTTCCCTGAAGTGTCAGGGCTCTGAAGACCGACCTTCAGTCCACGTTTATTTTCTGTGACCGTGAGACATCGATTGTGCCGAGCTGGATTCCTTTGGTCCCTCCGTCGCTAAGTCCCAGAAACCCCTTGCAGACAAAAGCTGCTTCAGCAGGCCTGACACAGAGAGTGGAAGTTTCTGGGCTGTTCTGGCAGAAAGCAGGGCAAGGTCTGGAGCGTGGGTCTCGCTGGGACTCGGTAGGACCCCCGGCCTCCATGGAGCATAGGAACTCTGCGGAGAAAACACTCAAGTGCTCGGACGTCACGGGGCTACGATTCTAACTGGCAGTACTTGGCGGTTCTGGGCATAACTGGAAAGCTGGCGTCCATGCTGGGCTCTGCCCTTGGTCCCACACCTGAGCTGGGACTTGAGCATAAATGTTACCTTTGTCCAGTGTGTTTGCATTCCAGGGAGGGACCCTGCCCAACCTTCAGTTCTGGTGCAGAAACCGGAATATCAGCCTCTCCAGGAGGATGCCTGGCAGCCGGGGTGCAGGCTGAGCCCCCCCTGGAGGTTTGCCCCCTCTAAGGACAGGGAGACAGAGTGCGAGTGGAGAGGAGAGAGGCAGGTCCTGACTCCGAGGCTGTCCTAAACTGTAGACTTACCACTGATCGTGTACTTCTTCCAAGTGTCCCGAAACTCTACTTGGCCTTAAAAAGAAGGGAAATTGGACACTGGCTGGCACATGAATGAAACTCGGGGACTCACAAATACGTATGATGACACTTCTGTGTAGTTCCGACTGGTCCCATTCACAGAGACAGAAAGCAGAGCGGACGTATGCAGGGGTTGGGGCAGGGAGAAGGGGCGGTTGGTGTCTATCGGGCACAGAGCTTTCCTTCAGAGAGACGGCTGGTTCTGGCGATGGATGGCAGTGCTGGTGGCCTAACGGTGTGCACACTCTTAACACCCCCAAACCGTACATTCAAAAATGGCTACCTTGGTCATTATTATGTTTTGTGGGTCTTGCGGCAATTTTCAAAAATAATTATTTTTTCAAAAGTATTCTGCCATAGGGACACCTGGGTGGCTTGGTTGGTAAAGCGTCTGACTCTTGATTTCGACTCAAGTCATGCTCTCAAGGTTAGGAGATCGAGCCCCTCATCAGGCTCCACGCTGAGCCGGGAATCTGCTTGAGATTCTCTGTCCCTCTCCCCTCCCCCTCCACACATGGGCCCTCTCTCTCTCTCTCTCTGCTTCTCTAATACATAAATAAATCTTGAAAAATAAAAAAGTATTCCACCATAGATGGAACCCAGATAAGCTGTAAATGCATTACAAAAATGATCCAATGAGGGGTGCCAGGGTGGCTCAGGGGGTTAGAGCCTCTGCCTTCGGCTCAGGTCATGATCCTGGGGTCCTGGGACCCAGCCCCACATCAGGCTCTCTGCTTGGCAGGGAGCCTGCTTCCCCCTCTCTCTCTGCCTGCCTCTGCCTACTTGTGATCTCTGTCTGTCAAATAAATAAATAAAATCTTAGAAAAAAAAATCGTTTAAAAAAAAAATGATCCGGCGCCTGGGTGGCTCATTGGGTTAAGCCGCTGCCTTTGGCTCAGGTCATGATCTCAGGGTCGTGGGATCAAGTCCCGCATTGGGATCTCTGCTCAGCAGGGAGCCTGCTTCCCTCTCTCTCTGCCTGCCTCTCCGTCTACTTGTGATTTCTGTCTGTCAAGTAAATAAATAAAATCTTTGAAAAAAAAAAAGAGATCCAATGATGTTAGAAAATGGAAAATGGAAATTGGAAAGGGAGCAAGTTTCACTGCAGTGTCACAGCGTGCTGCCTTTAAAACCACACGTATGCATGACCCCAGACGCGTAGATACCCCTACACGGTGCAGAGGAGAACGTCACAGACTGAGAGAAACCGCATCGCCAGCAATCCCCACATCCGAGGGAGGTCGCATTCAAGGCAACTTCATGATCTCGTTGACACTCGTCCGTACGGTCTTAGCTTTTCACAGAATGTGCATAGTTTGTGTAAAGAGGCCGATGGCGGGGGGAGGGGGGCGGCTGAGCCCAGCACCTTCCACACGGTCTGCTGCCCCCGGGTTCAGTACCGGAACCGTCCCACATGGGCTGTTCTTATGTAGGGAACCCTCAGGTAGGGAACCCGCGATCCCAGGGTGCTCCTAACCCGAAGGAGAGAGGCAGGAGCCGTAAGAAATGGCACCGATGGAACCCTCCCGCCCGACTGTCTCATCCTCCGCACAGGAAATCCCCACGAGCCTCTGGGGAAGGGAGGGGTGACTGCTGCCTCTTCCAGCAGAGGAGCAGCTAAACGCCATGTCCAAGGTGACCCTGCCTCTGGGTGGAGGCTCAGAGTTAGCATCCAGTCTAACTCTGGGGTCTAACTCAGCCCAACCCCCTCCGTGGCCTCGCGCGGCTCTGCAGACTAGACCCATGCGCCGGTGTGGACGTCCCCACCTGGACCTGGCCTCGGTCAGGCTTTGCCCTGCGTTTTCCTCCATCCCTGTACCGAGGAGCAGCTCACACACCCCGTGGAGACCAGGCTTCTGAGCAGCGCGGCGTGGGGCCAGCATCTGTTCAACCCCACGCTGAAAGGCTGCATCTCATCTGGTCCTGGAAGGTGGGGGCCCCAAGGCAGGTGCTACCTTCCTTCCCCCCACCTGCCCGCCCTCACCTCTGCACACAAGTCTCATGCGCCCAGAGTGTGACCAGCAGCTGACACAAACAGCTCCTGCCTCAGGGCAGTGGCAAGCAATGTGGCCTCTGAGACGTGTCCTAGAGACCAGATGGCCAAGGACGTGACCCCAGCAGACCACGGTCAAGGTCTGGTGCACATGAAAGCACAAGGGAAACGGCTGGAAACCGTACCTGCTGCTCCTAGGACGCCGAAGCTGCAAAACAGAACGCAGCCTCCCTTAAGTGAATGATCACACAGAATAAATATAAATAAATAAAATAATAATAATAAATAAATAAAATAATATGCCTGCCCCTTCGAGCCCCCTTCCCTGTCACCACGCAGGTGCCAGAAATGAAGGAGCAGCTCCGCCGGAGGTGGAGGAGAAAGGATTCAGCGGGAGGCGGCCAGAAACCAGGGGCGACCTGGAGCCCCCGGACCAGAGGCCAGGATCTCCGTGTCCACTCAGGCGGGGCCGATGTCCTTGCTCTCACGACCTCACCAGCTGGCAAACCCAGCAGACACTGGAATGCTCTGTTCCCCTACAAAGTTCTCCGCATTGGGTCGCCCCCCAATGCTCCCTCCCCGGCTCCCACCCCCATTCTCCTGGTTTTCTTTCGTGCTCCCTTAAATGTCCGTCTTCTCTGGGATTTGTTAAAAACCTTCCTTCCCTACAGATTTCATTCCCTACCAGGACCCCTTTACCATTTCTCTGCAAATCCCCTGCCTTCCGAGAGCCGACACCCTCCTCTCTGCCACCAGGCAGCACAGCCCAGCAACCTTCCCAAACGCCTCCTGCTCGGAGCTGCTCCTGGCGAGGGAGGGTGTGGGGTAGGAACACCCCTGTGTCCACATCCCCTGGCCTGGGGAACTCCGGCCCTTGCCTTCCCAAGGGCCCCCCGCAATTCAGCTCTGCGTGTCCCCTGTGGCCTTAATGTCACATGTCTTATCAGCCGTCCTGCCCCACCCCCCATGACTTCTCTCCTCACTTACTAGTAATCCTTACACCTCCTGGTCGCTCAGTTCACTTACCCTCTAGGGAAACCTAAAGCTCCTTCTGCTCAAACATTCATGTAGCCATCATTCCCCCCATCAGCAGGTGCTGAGGATGTAAGGGTCTTGCTTTCCCAGACTCCCTTGCAGCTGGTCCTGTGACTGAGGCTCTGCTAACCAGGCCCAGGGCCGGTGGGACAGTGGGACAGTGGGACCAGTGGTGGGGCTCAGGGTCGGAGGGGCAGGGAAAGGGGACTCCTGATGCCAACCCCCCCACCCACCTCTCTCTCAATCTCTCAGTCTATGGGTGCCTCTGTCCCTCTGTCCTTCTCTCTGGCAGGCCCGCCGTGGAAGTATCCAGAAGGAGCTGCTTTGGTACAGATGGGGTTCTGCCGGTGGTGGAGAAGGCCAGCGCCTGGCGTCTCCCGCACAGCGGCCACAGCCCACGGGCTGCCTCAGACCAGATCCGCGGCATAGGTCGGACACTCCTCCCGGAAGCTGAGCTCCAAGCAGTTTCTCCAGGCCCCTCATGGATCCTGAGAGCTACCCACTGCCCTCTCGGGAAACTCCTCTCTTGCTTAGTCAGCCAGAGCTGCTTCTGTTGCTCACAAATAAGAACACTGACCAAGACATTAGGAGAGCTGTTTGTAGAACTATAAAAATTAATAATAAAGAGAACATTTAAAACATCTTTAGAATTGATGAGAACTTGAGAGATCCTCAGGTAGCAGCTAACACAACGCCCCAGTCTGACCATGGAGGGCTGGAGACTCCAATCCTCGCAGCCTGAATCCCTGAATCCCTGAGTCAGGAAGACTCAGCCCCGTCTGGAAACCAGGCCTGCGGACTCCCGGAGGCCATGCCAGGGGCTCGCGTCCTGGGAAGCCGCAGTGGACAACTTCCTAGGAACAGGCCTCTAGTTGGAAAAGAGAAAGGCCGGAGACGAAAAGATGCTCCGCATCACAGGTCATCAGGGAAACGCAAATTAGAACAGGAGCTGGTCCTGCCCCCCCGTGAGAGTGGCCCGGATCTGGAAGCACCAACCACAGCAAATGCTGACCAGGGCATGGAGCAACGGGAGCTCAGCACTGGGGAAACACCAAGTGGCGCAGGTTCCTTGGAAGACGGCTCGGCAGGTTCCATATGATCTACCAATAGCACTTCTTGACATTCACACACACACAAGCGGAAAACTGACATCCACACAAAAACCTGACGCAGGTGTTTATGCAACTGCACTCGTCATTACCAAAGCCTGGCAGCAAGCAGGACGTCCTCAGTCAGTGGACGGAGACGTACCCTGTGGTTCACTCAGACACTGGAATGCTGTGAGGCACTAAGGAGAGATGAGCTATCAAGGCGTGAGAAGACATGGAGGGACCTTCCATGCACATCCCCAAGTGAGAGAAGCCCATCTGGAAAGGCTGCATTGGGTCTCATTCCATCCATAGGACGTTCCAGAAGAGGCAAAGCTATGGAGACAGGAGAGAGAGTGGTTGAGGGGGTCAGGGGGAGGGAGGAATGAAGAGGTGGAGCCCCGAGGATTTTTAGGGCACAGATACTACTCTGCGTGACACTGTGATGGTGAATGTGTGTCATCATACCTTTGTCCACACCCCTAGAATGCACAACACCAAGCGTGAACCTTAATGCAAACTGTGGACTCCAGCTGCTACGGATGTGTCGACGTCAGTTCGTCAGTGGTAACAAGTATGCACCCTGTGGAGGAGGTCAGGGAGGGGCGGGGGTCAGGGAGTAGATAGGGAATCTCTGAACCTGCTCCTAAATCTTGCAGTGTACCAGCAACTGCTCTAAAAAAATAAAGTCTGGATGAAAAAAAACATTAAGTGATAGAGGAGGCTGGTAGATTTAAGAAGATTTAGGAGACACACACATTAGAATGAAGGCGGGAGGAAGGGACGGAGGAAAGCTGGCATTGGTTAGTCAAGGAGAGCATGCACCCCAGGAGCAGAGTTTTGAGAAAGAAAATTCCACCCTGAAGGTTAAGTGAAAAGCAAGCAGCTTGACTTTTGTTAGGGACGAGGGTGTCCCCTGGGGCCATGGCACGGAGAACGCAGCTCCGAGACAGAGACTCACACGGCTGGGCTGGGGGCTGGGCAGCCCCTTGCGCAGTGTCCCCCTGAGGCCACCTCCTCCAGCTTTCTAAGCTGCCCCACCACGGGCCTGCTAGCCTGGGCTGCCTCCTTCAGGAAGCCCACTTGCATTGCCCAGCCTCAAAAACCAAACCGAACCGGTCCGAGGAGCCAACTGGGGGTGTTCCGGGCTGAGAGCTGAATCCAGCCACAGCTGGACAGAGAAAAGTGTGTGCACGTGACTCCCGGACTACTCAGGGCAAACGGCGTGAGGGGTGGTTTATTAGAATTTCACTCCGGATTGCGACACCGCCCTTCAGATCACCTCTGCTATTGTGCAAGTGCCGCCCTATAAATACGGAGACACTCCCGGCTTTGGAAGCCTCTGTCAGCTCGGCCTCTGTCAGCTCGGCCTCCAAGGAGCCTCTCTGCCTTCCCGGGCATCCCGGCCCGGCCTGCCAGCCGCCATGAGGGCTCTCTCCTTCCTGCTGCTGATTCTGTGCCTCGCCTCCTCCCACCTGGCCCCAGGTAAGCTGTGAGACCCTGCTCTAGCCCCTCGGCCCCGGGGCCAGGAATTGGGGGGCTGAGTTTAAGGACACCTGCGTCTTGGGGCCTGGGGGTGGGGCAGCAGAAAAGCACCCCCAGGGCTGAGTGGCTGGCTTGGGGACCCTACAACGGGCAGGCCTGCTGAGCCTGGGCCTGGGGCTATACCCCGACCCCCTGGGACAAGCGTGCTGGGAGCACCCCAGGCTGACTCTCCCCGGCCCGCTGGGCAGCCCAGCCGCAGGAGAGGCAGGCCCAGGCCTCCCTCCCTGACTGTCCTGGGGGCTCCGTGCCCTCGGTGCTAGGCCGGCATGAGGGCTGGTCTCAGGAAGCTCCAGCATCCCCCGTCTCCATCTTTGTCTCGGACTTCTAGAAATCATCCTCCGTGGAAGGGGGACCACGGACTCCCCCTGCAGCGTGCCTCCTCGCATCGAAAGGCCGGCTTCCTATCCAGGGGCGAGAGGTGTAGGCTGCCAGCCGGGGCTCACCCTGGTCCCTGGGTGGGGCCTCGCAGGTGGCCTGCTGTAAGCAGGTGCCTCCTGCCCCTCCCACAAAGCCAGCTCACGCTGCACCTTTGACTCACTTCATGTGCGGGCAGTCTGGAGTGCACGGGTGGTCTTCGATCCTCCCTGGGAAATCCTCGCGTGTTCTGTGGAGTGGGAAATCTGCCCAGGGCATAGGAGGGAGCTCTCCGTCGGGCCGGAAGACACCAGCTCCCCGGCTCAGAACAGACGTGTGTTCTGTCATGGCCTCTGGCAAATCCTACATCCGGGGCCTCAGCTGTCTCATCTGCAGAACGAGGGGGCTGTGGTGGGTTGGGGGGGCACTTAGAGCATGAATTCTGCTCCCAAGTTCCCTAAAAGATCCGACGGTGCTTTTCTGCATCATATAGATCTGCTGGATCTTCTCCAAGTACAACTCAGCCCCCCCATCTGGAAGCTGGGTGCGAAAGCATTCTAAGGCAGAGTTTTAAGTTTCTAGCGGGGACCCATTCGAGGGGTGGAAAAATCGGTTTAGAGAGTCACCACCATGTTTTTCTCAAAGAACCGAAAGTAGGAGTGCAAGCGGCACAGTAAGCGTCCGTGTTCTTACCATGCTCTGATTCCAGCCACACGGGCAGGTACGCATTTGGGGCCAGAGGCTCTGTGAAATTTCTGGCTGCAGTTCAGCTCAAGCTCAGAAAAGCCTGAGAGCCACTATTGAACTTGAAGAGTTCGGCTGATCCCCTCAACACGGGACTGTGAGCATCTCATTCAAAGCAGAGAATGTGGAAGTGTTTCTGAGGATACACGGGAGTGACCAAACTTACTGGTCTTTCCATACAGAAATATTAGCTACAACGTGATTGAATCTGAGTATACCCAGGATTCACTCAGAAACTCCCAGGAGAAGCTGTCCTACTCTGTCCTCTGACAACACTCAAGTCCTGTCTGCGCAACGCTGATTCCCAGTCCGGGGGTGGAACCAAGTTTATTGCAAAAAGGGAGCTGAGGGCTACTTCTAGAAGGCGCTGCTCGGGTCCCAGCCTCACACTGTGACTCACCCTGAGCCCTCACAGGGGATCAGTTCACTCCCTTTTCTGGGAAAGCCATTAGGGCTCAGCTGCTTACCCCGGGGGGGGAACCAGGCCCACACGCCCCAAGGTGAATGACGGTTGTGTGGTCCGCAGGAAACCATGACTGGGCACTCTCTTTTAGCAGTTTTTATCTCTATAAAGAAAAGGGGGGCATTGCCCCTTTTATCTTATACAAATCTTATTTCCGTGAACACGGAATGATGTCCAAACGGCAAGGCAGCTCGAGTCCCCCGCATCAGCTGCATGAGAGCCCAGCCGAGGGGTTTTGAAGTCAGGGTCGGTTGGGGCTGCTCACTCACTGACTCCACAGACATTTAGTTGATAGCTAGTGTGTGCAGGCCATGCCCTGGAAAAGGGGACGAGCCAAGAAACCACAGCCCCGGAAAGTATGACCTGACGTTCTAGAAGCAGAGCATGGCAAGAAACCCAATTTTATAATTAATTATCTAATTACCATTGTGTTGTGAAATGCATTAAGTACAGGGTGCTAAGGGATAGTGTGACAAGGGGACTGACCGGGTCTGCAGGGGCCAGGAAGGCTCTCTTAAGGGACGGAGAAGTCAAGGAAAATTGGAAGTCATTTTGGTGTCCACGGTATTTAAAAAAATTTTTTTTTACTTCCTTCTTGACATTAGAAACTCAGGATGTGTCACATAAAATTCAGATTTGCATCTTAAGAACACAAAAAATGAAGCCGTACTCTAGGCCCAGAGGCAGTGAGCTGTCATGGCTGCCCCCCCGTAGGCACTGCAGACCCCACCGCTCCCTATTGCTCCGCTCAGCCTACTTCACGGACTTTTCCTATCTGCCTGCTGCTGTGGGGAGGTATAGCTATGCAGCGTGGAGGCTGATCAGGGGAGAGCAAAGTGGCCCTGGGAACGCGGGGAGAACGTTCCCTGGTGGTTAGCACTTCCCTGTAGCAAAACCAACCAAACCCACCGAGAGAGGCACCGGCCACTCCTCCGTACTGTCCTTCCTTTCCTTCTGGGACACTGTGGGCACTCCTGGGTGCCTGGGCCTGAGTCTCCCCACCTTTAAAATGAAGGTTTGGCCAAAATGACGCCTGCTCACACATCCTGTGACCCTCAGAGTCTGCCCTGCCTTGTCCACACCTGAGTGTCTCACTCTGGGATCCCCACCCCGACCTGCTGGCCTGAATTCCTTCCTCCAGTCTGACCTCTGGCAACAGCCACCAGGAATGTGTCTGCTATGGCCTCTGGGTCCCATCGAGAAAAACATGTTTCCCCTTGCCTCAGACACAAGGGCCCCTCGGCCGCCAAACCAGGCCTCACAGAGGCACGTGGTCAGCCTCACACGGGAAACTGAGCTGTGCCCACAAAATACCGCACGTGGAGCGTGCCAGCCGAGAGAGGCATGTCTATGAAAACCACCTCACGACATGTGGGATTTTGTCCCCAGATAGCTTCAGAAGACTCAGGGAGGGGCGCCCGGGTCGGCTAAGGGCCTGACTCTTGATTTCAGCTCAGGTCATGGCCCAGAGTCGCAAAATCAAGCCCCGCATCGGGCTTGCACTCAGCAGGCAGTCTGCTTCTCTCTCCCCCTCCCTCTAAATTAAATAAATAAAATCTTAAAAAAAGAACAAAGAAGCAGAAGATACCTGGAGATGAGGTCAGAGATGAGGTCGGGTCCTCTCTAGCCTGCACGGATGGCTCAAGCGCCAGCAGCCTTCGAAGTGGACAAGCAGCCTCTGTCTCGACGCCCCACAGCCTCTGGGGCAGCCCTTCCCCGGCATGACACCAACCACAACCCTCTCCCGAGCGGAAAAGAGCCTCGGTTGACTTGCTGAGGCCCAGAGGGCTCTGATGAGCTGTGTCCGCCCGTAAGACCAGGCTCCCCGGCTTCCCAGCACCGGGTCCCTGGACGCCTCTCAGAGGGCGTGCGGCTGGGCGGCCAGCTCTGTGGAAACGCAGACCGCGTTCTCCTCCGGCTCCGTGTGTCTGTGTTTGCGCCTGAGAAATTTATAATTTTAGTCAACAGCTCTCCAGTTTTATCTTCCAACTCCCTCACTAGGAGCTTTGATGGTGTGACACAAAGGGAACCTCGGTGCCCACACTTTGAGCAGAATGGCCGAGAGCGAGGTCCGCTAGCAACCGGCTCACCGCACTTCCAGTCCCCCGTCCCCACTTCTCTGAAAGACTCGCTAAGAAACTCTCTCTCCGTGGCTCCTCTATGCGAAGTCTAAGATCTCCCTCTGTGTTGACCTTTACGCCGTGCCTCCTCCTCTTCCCTGGCCACCAGCATCTGCCCGGGCAGGTCATATTGCAAGGCAGTAACACGGAACGGTGTGGTCCCTGCTTTCTGCAGATTTATTTTCTGATGACCCTAAAAGTTCAGCGCCTCCTGTGCTCACTGCCCAGAACCAGTCCTTCCCCCACCTCCTGTTCGCTTCCGTGACTGAACCCCTGGCACCCATTTCCTACTGAGTTTCCCACTACTGAAGCCAACCGTCTTTCATTCAACCGACACCTGTTACGGTTCTTCCCCACCGACAGCTGGTTTGCAGCTGCACTGAGGTGGGGTTTTGGACAATCCAGCGGTGTATGGCTCAATAAATGTACATTGGAAAGAGTCCCTATTTTCTCCGCAAGCACTGAAACGGGCACAGACCTGCTTTCCCATTAGGGAAAGCAGTTCCTACCTTGAACCGGGTCTCCTCTGCCACGTTCCTCTGGCGTGTGTGTGCTCCAGCGGCCCCACGGGAAGTCCAGGATCGCTGGTCTCAGGCCAGCTTCGTGAGCACCGGCGGGAATAAGCACCAAGTCCAAGGACATGTAGTCGCCCTTGGGAAAGTGGGGGAGAAGAGAGGTGTGGGTTACCCACGGAGCTGTCAGGCAGCGAGCGCACAGAAGCAGACCCAAGAGGGGACAGGACCCATCCAGTGCCGGGTGGTCACAGCTCTGGGAATAGGCAGATGACCTTTTCAGAAGTAACTCTTATTTTCTCGTTCTTTAACTGCAAAGTATTACACGCATCCTGAAAAGTGCATAAACCAGGAATGTGCAGCTTAATGAATTATAAAACAAGTAGCCTGTGACCAGGGTTTAGGTCAAGAAGCAGGACTTGGCCGGCACCTAAGAAATAATCTCTCCAGGCTTCTCAGTCACCCACTCCTGGGCTTGACTCTTGTGGTAAAAACTTCCCATATTTCTTAGACTTTTACCATGTTAATATGCATGCTGAATAATACAGCTTGGTTTGTGTGTGCCTTTCAGTCAGCTAGTTACCAGGAAGAAGGGGATGTTGTGAGCCCTAGCATATGCTCGTGTTTGATTATGATAGGTAGGCAGATAGATAATAGCGCAAGAAATTTGTAATCTTGATAGAAGATGCCACACCATTCCCCAGTGGATGAGAGTCTCACGGCTCTGTACCCACGCCAATACTTGTCATTGTCAATCATTTTAAATTTTAGCTGTCTGGTGAGTGTAGTGGTATCTCGCTAGAATTTTTCCAGCATTTTCCTGAGAAACACTAAGTTGAGCACTTTTGTAGACAGCTGCTAGCCATTTGGATAGCTTTTATGATATGTGAAACTATGTGTCTCTATTTTCTATCAGATTATCTGTTTTTTTCTCAATGATTTGTAGTAGATCTTTGTGTATTCTTCAAGTAAGCCCTTTGTCAACTATAATGTTGCAAATCTCTTCTCCTCCCTTGTGCTATGATTTTTCTCTCCTGATGGAAACTCCTTACACAGAAGTTGGCATGATGATTATAATGTGGCTAAATGTGTCCTCTCTTTCCCTTTATAAGCAATCCCTTTTGTATTTTAAGAAACCTTTTTTACGCCCCAAACATGAAGAAAGTCTACAACTTTGTCTTCTGAGCATTCATTATTTTTCCTTTTTCATTTAGACTTATAATCCATTTTGCAATTGTTTTTAATGTGTGAGTTAAGGGTAAAGTTTTTTTTTGTTTGTTTGTTTGTTTTTTTTTTTTCCCAACATGAATCTCCAATCGTCCCAGAACCAGCATTCCCCTTCCTCCCCCACACTGCTCTCCTAAGGAGCTGGATTCTTCACACAGGCATAGGTCCATTTCTGCACTCTTTATCCTTCCTGTTCCATTTGTACGTTTGTCCTTTTGTCTTTACCAAACAGTCTAATTACAGTGGATCTATAATTAGCCTCGAAATCCAGTAAAGCAAGTCCTTCGACCTTCTTCTCCAAGAGTGTCTTGGCTATTCTTGGTCCTTTGAATTCCCACATAAATTGTAGAATAAGCTTGTCAAGAATCTCTTGATATTTTCATGTTATGGAATTAAATCTGCAGGTTAATTTGGGGGGAAATTAACATTTGAAAAATAATTAATCTTCCAGTGCTTACACATAGCATTTCCATTTATTTTGTTCTTCTAGAACTCATCAAAGAATATTGTATTTCTTATATACAGGAGTGTCGTATTTTCTTAGATTTATAACTAAGCATTTGATATTTCAATATGGTGATATATTTTAATTTCATTTTATCTGTTGGTTGCTAATGCACAGAAGTAAAATTGAGTTTTATATTGATCTTACATACAACAAAATAGTTAATATTTTTTATTAATTCCTTCTGGACTGTCTGCATATAATCATAATGCCTACAAATAGTGACAATATTATTTCCTCCTTTTCAACCTATATGTATATATATATATATATATATATTTTTTTTTTTTTTTCTCTTTCTGTTTTCCTTCTCTTCCTCCCCTGGCTGGTACCCTCAAGTAGAACATTCAGTGCAATTGCTGCCAGTCATTATGCTGGTCTTATTGGCCATCTCAGATGAAAAGTTTTCAGTGTTTGAGTGTTAAGTGTGCTGCTGGTAAGAGGTATCTGTAGATTTTTCTTTATGTAATCAAGGAAGTTCTCTCCAGTTTCTTGTTTGTTAAAAGCTTTTTATCATTAATCAGAGTTGAAGTTTTCCAATGTTTTTCTGCACCTGTTGGGATGATCATATGATTTATCTCCTTGAACTGTTAATAGGCATTGACTGATCTTCAAATGTTGAATGAAAGCTTAACTTTGTGAAATACACTGAACTTGGTTTTATTCTGTTTGCTGATATTTTGTATAGGATCTTAGCCTCTTCAAAGATCAGGGAGGTTGAGCTATAGGTTTCCTTTACTTTCCTTGCATTGCTGATCTTTTTAGATGGTGCAATTAAGACCAAGTCGGCACCTCACCATAAACTAGGGAATGTTCTCTCTCTTGTTATTCTGAAAACCAGTGTGCTCTGTAGACACTATTTCTTATATGTTGCTTGGCAGGATTTGCTAATGAAGTCATCTTGGCCCAGAGTCTCACTTATGGCCCAGTTCTTAGATCATTATAAGACTATTTATATTTTCTGTTTCTTATTTGTATATTTTAGTGAATTGTATTTCTCTAAGAGATTTTTTTTATCTCAACTAAATTTTTACATTTGTTCAAGTAACTGTTCTATTTTTTTCTATATGAATATAAGAATAGAAAAATATTTCCAGTTTTTCTATTTCCACGAACTATTCAACTTTTTAAATTCCTAATAATTTTCATGTTTTAAACTGGTAGAAGGCGTTGTCCGTGCTGTCCTTCCTGTCTGCTCCCAGCCTCGAGAAGGGCATTCCTTAATTCTGACTAAAATTTGAAAACTAGTGGTCCAGCAATTCTCGATTCTTTACTGAACATTAGACACTTCTATGGGGTGTTATTTAAATGCCAGTAGCTCACCGCCACCGCAGAGCAATTCAGTCTATATTTTTAAGAGTATCCTGGGTGGTTAAATGTGTATGCAGCATCGAGAACCACTGATTTACATCACAGTTTCTCAGCCTTGGTGCTATTGACATTTGGGGCCAGATAACTCTCTGTTCTGCGCATCACTGGTCTTCCGCAGCACCTCTGGCCTCCACCCACTAGATGCCGGTAATGTCCACCCCACATACCCCAGAGCTGTGATAACCCACAGTGTCCCCAGACATTGCCAAATATCCAGTCATCAGACACCCACAGTCCTAGGTCAGGTGAGGCAGCTGTGACAGGGATATGGATTAAATAAGAGACAAATCCAGTGGTATGAGAACCATCTCTCCAATAGGCAGAGACACATGGCATCAGAATGGACTGTTTCCCAGACTGGGGATGGCCTGCTGTGTCGGTCAGCTGGAGCAGCCATAGCAAAAGGGCACGGGGTGGTCTCCCCCGACAACAGAAATTAATCCTTTCCCAGTTCTGAAGGCTGGAAGTCCAAGGTCAATATGTCAGCAGGTTAGGGTTCTCCCAAGGCCTCTCTCCTTGGCTCACAGATAGCTGCCTACTCTCCTGTCCTCATATGGCCTTTCTTCTGTGTGTACACATCCCTTTATACGTCCCAATGTCCTCTTCTTATAAGGATCTATGTCCTAGTGGATTAGAGATGACATTTATAACCTCATCTAACCTTAATCACGTATTGAAAGGCCCTACCTCAAAACACAGTCACACTGTGAGGCGCTGGCTGGTGAAGACATCAGCTTACATTCTGGGGAAGGGGACACCATTCGGGCCATAAGACCTATCAATAGAGGCAAGCAAAACAGTAGCTTGATCCCCACTGACTGGGAATATTGTAGGGCAGCTACTGCATAGAGTAGAAGACTAGTCCAGAAACCTTCTGATTATGAGATTCTGGGATATCAGGAAGAAGGCAGAATAAATTCCAAGTGGACAAACCGTGAAAGCATTATAGGGTAGCCATACTTTCAACCTGACCCCAAAGGAAAACAGATTTCAGGGAAGATGGCGGCAAGAGAGATGGGGGAGCAGGGATCCTGGTCCGAGGGGTTGGCATCCCGAGGCAGCACGGGAGTGCAGGGTGTTGAGGAGAGCTCCCAGGGTCAGGAAGGTACTCCAGCCTTGTTCGGCCAACAGTACTATGTGATAAAATACTTATCTGGGGACTAACTTGAAATCCTTGCACACCTTCAAGCTCTCTGGGCAGAGGAAACCACATTCATAAGCCCATCGTCGGCTTCCGTTGGGCCACGGCTGGCACAGACCTCAGACTCTGCCCGGGTCTTGAAAGAGAAAATGCTTCGCAGTGCGTTCAAAGAGTCACTTTACCCAATGTTCTACAATCACCATGTCCACAAGCCACGAGTCTAAAGCGTTTCCTTTCCCGTCTTACAGGTGCTGGCTTTCTCAGCGGTCTCGGCCAGAGGTCTGACCACTACATGTGTGCCAGGAAAGGAGGCACCTGTAACTTCTCCCCCTGCCCGCTCTTCACCAGGTTGGAAGGCACCTGTTACGGTGGGAAGGCCAAGTGCTGCATGCGTTGACTCTGAGCTGGGTGTGACGGAGAGAGGATGGGGAAGTCCAACGAAGCATTTGTAACCACTGTTTTAATAAAAGAAGACTTTTTTTTAAGCATACCTCTTTCAGACCAGAATGAATCTTGTCTCCTTTTGGAAGAGGTTGAGAGGGGATGGGGGTCGGGAGCAGAGATGGGCCAGGCCGCAGGGCCCACCCTGCACAGGGCTGGGGGTGCTGACCAGAGCTGAGCCGTGTCTGGTCATTGCCAGGCCAAGGTGTGGGCAATGTGGAGGGCGCCCGTGAGACCAAGGACACACGAGGAGAGGATGAGGCAGGCAAAGCCTTCCCTCGTCCACGCGGCAGCTCGCCCCACACTGGGCGGTCTTAGCAGCCAGTTCCATGAAAACAGCCCATCTGCAGGGCCCATGTGCAGGGCCTCTCCCTTCCCCTGAAAGCAAGTGTTCACCTCTCCCCAGGAGTGTTCTATTTTGAAAAGAAACCTCAGGCATGCTGTCAGCTTCCCTGTTCAAGATATGGGCAGTCCTCCCTGGGGGCATTCCTCTGGATGTTTGATCAAAGACGGATTCCCAGATAAGCCCTCATACTTCGGACAGCCGAGGTTTGGGTTTCCCAAGATCCAGTTCCTCCGGCAGGGGAAAAAAAAAAGCCCACATTCTGTGTTTATCCCACATTCTGTGGTTTCCAAGATTGTGGTGATCTTCCCTGCCCTGCCAGGAGCTCTTCACCGAACCCAAAGCGACCGCTCATGGATTCCCAGCCACAGAGAAGCCAGGGATGGTCACAGGAAAGGGGGGAGGGGTAGGTCTCTGCCAGCACCAGCACTGGAAACAGCAGCCCCAGAACCAGAAAGATGAGCATGATCTTTGCAGCCCCTCCGCCTCGACATTTGGCCCCGGAGCCCCCAGGTCACGGGGGTGGCACTCTTGACCGCCCCTTATAAGGGAAAGCAGCTGGGCACGTTCTCATTTGCTCTTGCCAACACCCCCCACCCCCTCCAGTGTCATGCCTCTGAGCTCCTCTGAGCTTTTCCATCCATTTCCAAACTCCTCCGAGCCTTTCCACCCCCCACCCTGCCTGCCTAGGGCATCTGCAGTCTTGCCCCTTTTGGACCCGCCGGTACCACCGAAACCCCATCCTCCCACGATGAGGCCCTTGCCGCTGCTCCCTCCTGCACCTGAACAGCACGAGCCAAGCTAGCCCACTTCTCCTTTTCCGCGGGATGCACGTGCGTCACCCTCTCCCACGGTTTCAGCCCTCACTTGGCTCGCATGAGAATGTGGATGATACCACCCGAGCCACCGTGGAGGGACGATGGCCCAAGAGTCAGGGGCGTGCTCCCCACTGTCTGCAATCCACCTGACTTCAGAACGGTTGCGAGAGCCAACATCTGGCTCCTCGGACAGCATCTGCTTAGCTGAAAAGCAAGTGCTGATTTGAGTGAGCGCCACACACTGTCCCGGGTCCAGTTTAATTGCCGTGGCTGTCCCTAAGGAAGGAGGGAGCTGGTCACAAAGCTGAGCGCCCTGACTGAGGCATGTCCCCTGAAGCAGATCGGTTTTGCACGGTTCCCCTTCTGAGGACTAGCTCCCGCCTTCTAATGCCTGGTGCCCGTGAGGGTGCTGTGGCTGATGGGGACTGGCCCGTCTTTGGTGCGTCTGCCTAGAAGCCTCTTATGACAATACCGTGGGCGCTGGGCTCGGGCATGACTTGCACGTCAGCAAGAAATAACTGGCGAGGACCTTCACCATCTCTGCAGCGTGTGGGTGAAGCCGGACACGGCAATCCACATCCCCGGGAGAGGGTACTACGTATCGCCGCTCAGGCTTGCTGTCAGCCCGCCCCGCACGGGAGCTGCCTCATCCACCTGCCCGTGCCCACCCCAGTCACAAACATACCTCGGAGGAAGGGGGGAGGTCATACACTGCACAAAATACACCTGAGGGGCGCCCGGGTGTCTCCTGATTTCAGCTCAGGTCGTGATCTCAGGGTCCTGGGATCGAGTCCCACATCAGACTCTGCACTCGGCACGGAGTCTGCTTGTCCTTCTTCCTCTGCTCTTCTCCTGCTCTCTTTCCTTCTCTCTCCCTCTCAAATAAATAAATAAAATCTTAAAAAAAAAAAATACACTCTAGCATTGCTTCTGCTTTTAATAGTAAAATCACACAGCTTCCTATGGAGACAGTGCGCCGTCCTAACTCTGGGGCTCATGGGCCCCCGGGGCACGTCCCCCATTCTGGTCGACAGATCGGTAATGAAATGGCAGGGAGCCGAAGAAGCATTCTTGTTCTGATGGGTGCTAAGACGTGGTAGCCATTCATGATTTTGTCAAAGGTTTCCCTGACGGGTCCTGTAATACTCTACTCCAGGCTTTCCTCCAAAAAGAAAAAAAAAAAAAAAAAAAGAGGAACGACCAGGAGGGAACTGAAGCTCCTCATGAGTGTGGTAGTCTTCAGAGTTAAGGCTTCTGTATCAGTCAGTGGTCTCCCAACGGGATGTGCATGTGTATACATCAGGCAAGACTTAAGGAATTGGCTCACACAATTACAGAGACTTGGAGGGTCCAAAAGCTAGTGGAGGTGAGCCGACAGGCTGGAGATAGAGGAAAGAGTTGCCGTTCATGTCCAGAGGCTGTCTGCTAGGAGAAGTTATTGTTGGAGAGGTGATTGTGTCCTAAGAAGGCCTTCAATTGGGCACCTGGGTGGCTCAGCGGGTTGGGCCATCGTCTTCAGCTCAGGTCATGATCTCGGGGTCCTGGGATGGAGTCCCAAGTCGGGCTATCTGCTCGGTGGGGAGCCTGCTTCCCCCTCTCTCTCTGTCTGCCTCTCTGCCTACTTGTGATCTGTTAAATAAATAAATAAAATCTTTAAAATTAAAAAAAAAAAGGCCTTCAACTGATTGGATGAGGCCCACCCACATTATGGAAGGCAATCTGCTATACTCAAAGTCCACTGATTTAAATGTCGTATTGTATATATGTTATTTTCTGCTTATTATGTTTTGATATCTTAAAAAAAAGAAAAACAAAACAAGCAAACAAACAGAAAACCTTCCTTGCTGATTCTTAGAGTAAAGCCCCTGCAAGGAGCACGCTTTCCATGTGTAAGATAAGTCATGCAGAGTCGAGTCACACTCTTCCGTCTCGCCCATGCACCCCAGGAGACCACATTTGTCTGCCTTAGTCACCCCAGGGCAAGGTACCAGCCAACGAGCCTCAAGCCTTCCAAAATTATTCGAACAAGCCGGTCCCCAAACTGGGAATTTTGCCCTGCTTTGCCTTTCCTCAGAAACTCTAATAAAAGCAGTGCTCTCCCCGCCCTCCGGCATCGTGCCTCCTGGCCACTGTGTTGTCTCCATGTGCCCCTGCGTGGTGTGCTGGGCCTCCTGTCTCGAGGTACATGTACATGGTACATTCTGTTGCCTTGAGCCTCTCCCCCATCTCCAGGTGGCTGCACCTGACTGACCGTCTCAGGGAAGAAGACAGAACACTTGGCGTCAAGAACAGCATGTCTAGTCACAGCCCAGAGGGGACTTAGGAGATGCCCCTCGCTGGCCTGTGGGCTGATCCGCTGTCCCAGTTGGGCTCTGCCTTCTGGGAAGTTTCGGTGGCTGTTGGCGTTCTGTGCGCTGCTCTGCTTTGAGTTGCCTCTTTCGGGTGCTGCCAAGGCTTCGGACCAGAAATCGGCGATGTCCTCCTCCTAGAACTCGGGTTCCCCTGGCAGCCAGCCCCGGGCTCAGCAGAGCGGGAGAGGCCCTCCAGCCTTCCCCCCACAGGGCTGGCATCGCAGGCTCCCATGTTCACAGAGCCGCCACTGGACGGAGGGTGGAGACCTGCGCCCCCCGCAGCCGGCTCCCCAGAGGTCAGGTGCCCCGCAGGCAGATGAGGGCTGGGTGACCGTGGAAGTGTGCAGGGACATGAGCAGCACGGGGATGCGGGTGTCCTCATCCGCGCCGATCTTCCTCGGGTCCTCCCAAACCAGCAAGGGGTCCTCCTTCAAGAGAGGCCCAGCACGTGCCCCAGAAAGGTCGATGTCCCGGGCGACCCCTTCCCTTCTCCAAGGCTCCTTGCTGTTGCTCTCGGTTCCCTGACCCCACGGGGTGTCATGGGTCCTGGAGACTGTGGCGTAGCATTTAACAAAAAAGGGACACGGGGAGGAATGATTCATTCTGTGCCCCCCAAAATACCCGAGGAGTTTTCCTAGCTGAATAAATGTACCCCCAGGGTTGACAGGAGCATTTGGGGAGATGACTTAAGTCTCGCGCTGACTCAGCGGCCCTCCACCACGTCGTCTGCCTGGCTCACTAACAAGCTGGTTTTTCTGCCTCTGTGGGTTGAAGACTCCATCCGTGACAGGCAGGGTCTGACTCAGCGCTGAAATCAGAATATGTGTGCAGGAAGAGAGATGTCACCTGTCGTCGGAGGCTCAGAAGAGCACAGAGCTAGAACCATCACAGCTGAACGCAAACAAGACCTTGCAAGCCGTTTGCGGTGGGGAATAGAAGGAGAGCCGGTCTCAGCCCCTCTCCTCCACCTCCTGGACCCTGATTTTCCTCCCTTAAAATCATGCCAAGGATGCTAAGTGAGCTGGGAAATATCACTGGTTTGAATCGACTCATCAGGTCACAAACCAAAACCACTCATGGTGTCTCGGTCCAACCACGTAACTTTTTGGAAACTTTGAGTTATTGAAGAACCTCCTTTGGTTATGAAGATGTAGTTTGTCTTTTCTTAAACTTCAGTCTCACGTCCTATGGGACGCTCCTGTCCCCGTGCTTGGGCTGCCCTGACCTGGGGGTGGGGGTGAGGGCTGGGCAGGGGATCCCACCGCAGCCTCTTTCTTCCTCTTACTCAGTCGTTTGGATGGGGGTGCACAATGTTTTCTCTCTTCCAGAAGAACACACTTTGCTAGATTAGCAAGATTTCTGCTCCATTGGGCTGCTGATCGATGCTTCCCTACATTTCGTGGGCTGTATTTGCTGGTTCTCTGGAGGGCCCTGTGGAGCTTTCCTCCACCACCCCTGGCCTGGGACATTGGGTTCAGGCTCAGACTCTCCCCACCAGCTCCCACTGGAGGCAACAGCCCTCAGGCGCTATCTTCTGATATCTTATCACCTAGTAGGTGGCCAGTGGCGACAGACAATGAGGTGACCTAAGTCCAGCCATTCCCAGGGTCCCTGCCGGAACCAACCAGATCCTTGAAGGAAATCAGTAGGTATCTGGAGTACCCGGCCAGCACAGCCGCAAGCTCTCCTGTCTTTCCCCTGTGCCTGCTCTGTGCCCCAGGGGAATGTGTGCCTTCTCTAGTCACAACTCCATGATGGCCGAGCCTGCAAAGGTCACCCGCTGCCTCAGAAGCAGGGAGCAGGACATCCGGGAAGTGTGCACTCCCCACCAGGAGAGGAGAGGGTGACATAGTGCAGGTCTGCTGAGGGTTGACCCCCCGGGGACGCTACAAAGATAGCAAGATGCTGAATTTCCCAAAAACACAGTAGTGTGTGGCAACAAGGGAAAAGGAGAATCTGACGGGAAAGAGTGATTGTGTATGAAACAGTGTAGACTGATAAGATATTAAAACCTAGATGGGCTTCATGAAGGTGCTGTAACACGTGGGCTGTGTCCATAGTTCGGCTGTTGTAGATAAAGCTGCTGTAAACATTGGGGAGCATGTATTCCTTTGAGTTAGTGTTTTCATGTTCTTTGGGTAAATGCCCACTGGTGCAATTGCTAGATCGTGGAGAAGGTCTATTTTTAGTCTTTTACGGGACCTCCAAAACTTTTTCCAAAGGGGATGCCCCAGTTTGCATTCCCACCAATCGTGCACGAGAGCTCCCCTTTCTCCACATTCTCGCCAACACCTGTTGTTTCTTATGTTGTCGATTTTAGCCGTTCTGACAGGTGTGAGGTGATAGTTCATTCCAGTTTTATGATTTGCATTTTCCTGATGGTAAGTGATGTTGAGCATCTTTTCATGTATCTGTTGGTTCTCCAGATGACTTCTTTGGAGCAAAGGCTGTTCCTGTCTTTTGCCCATTTTTTACATGGATTCTTCACCTTTTTGACCGACGAATGGATAAAGAAGATATGGTATATATATACACAATGGAATATTATTCAGACATAAAAAAAGGATGAAACTTTGCCGTTTCTGATAACATGGATGGAGCTGGAGATTATAATACAAAGCAAAATCAGTCTGCCAGAGAAAGACAAACACCATATGATCTCACGCAGATGGGGAATTTAGGGAACAAAACAATGAGCAAAGGAGAAAAAAAGAGAGAAACAAACTGATGGTCCCCAGAGGGGAGGTGGGTGGGGAGTTTGGGGACACAGGTGATGGGGATGATGGCCTGCACCTGTGATGAGCGCCGGCAACGTATAGAAGTGTTGAATCACTACATTATACACCTGACACTAATATTGCACTGTATGTTAACTAACTGGAATTTAAATGAAAACTTATTAAAGAAGAAAAAAATGTTCTAACACATGAGGAAAAGATAATCAAGTCATTTTGAGGGAAAAAAAGAAAAAACAAAAGGACAGAGGAAGGAAGAGAGGACAGACACGAATTTTAGACCAAAATCTTATCATTTCCACAATGATGATGATGATGATTTTTTTAAATAAACAACATCACTGGGCATTTGCCACAACAAAGAAAACAACTGAGAAGACCTTAAAGTCTCTTAATCTACAGGGTCATAAACATCCTTAAAATCCTGACACAGCTCTGAGCCATGAATCCTTCTAGAGCTCCAGAGGGCCCAGGCTTTGCCTCCAGGTCTGGGAGGGGTCACAGCTCATGCGAGCAGGAAGGTCATGTCTACCCCCAGCAGTATTAACTTTTTCTGCTTTCATTCCACATGACAACTTGTAATGTTAAAACACCCTAATTCAAACCTATTGCACAAATTGTTCCTGTGTTGCTTTGATACGAATCTCTTAAAATCTTTTCCTTTTCTCTCTACTCGCCAACGAATAGCCCTCCTGCCAGCTAAGCGCGGGGGTGGGGGTGGGATGTCCCTGCCCTGCCTCCTCACCCTCAGTCTTTGGTAGCTCCCCCACCGCACCCCCATCAGGACCTTCCCGTGTGACTCTCCATAGTAAACTGCATTTACAATTCGTTTTTTACATCACGTTTTGAAAGGAGGAAGCCCTGGGTTTAAAAACTCCGCCTATTAACTCATTGCGCAGTTCTGAGCCAGCACCTGCACCTCCCTCCTTCACCCATAAAAGGGCAGGTTCAGGTCCTTCCACCCAGGATCCTAGAGCCGTGATGAGAACCTTACCCTCTTGGGCACCATCTAGTGGCAAACAAGCGTAACACGCGCTCCCCCCGCAACAGCATGGTCCTGGCGGGCGGATTTTCTCAGGACCTCACAGCCAAAGCTCTGAATAACCACTTCGCCATCATCTACTTTTCCAAAACCAATTGGCTGAGAAAACTTTTCTTAATTAGGTGCTATTGCACGGCTCTAAATTGTCTCAAACAATTCAACGGAGCCCTTTCTCCAGGAGATGTCAAAGAGAGCAAGAGTGGGACTAAGGGGATGGGGTGAGAGGTCAGGCACAGGATGGGGGATGGGGTGAAAGGTCAGGCACTAGGATGGGGGATGGGGTGACAGGTCAGGCACCAGGATGGGGGATGGGGTGACAGGTCAGGCACTAGGATGGGGGATGGGGTGACAGGTCAGGCACTAGGATGAGGGATGGGGTGAGAGGTCAGGGATGGGGTGAGAGGTCAGGCACTAGGATGGGGGATGGGGTGAGAGGTCAGGCACCAGGATGGGGGATGGGGTGACAGGTCAGGCACTAGGATGGGGGATGGGGTGACAGGTCAGGCACTAGGATGGGGGATGGGGTGACAGGTCAGGAACCAGGATGGGGGATGGGGTGAGAGGTCAGACACTAGGATGGGGGATGGGGTGACAGGTCAGGCACTAGGATGGGGGATGGGGTGACAGGTCAGGCACTAGGATGGGGGATGGGGTGACAGGTCAGGCACCAGGATGGGGGATGGGGTGACAGGTCAGGCACTAGGATGGGGGATGGGGTGACAGGTCAGGCACTAGGATGAGGGATGGGGTGAGAGGTCAGGGATGGGGTGAGAGGTCAGGCACTAGGATGGGGGATGGGGTGAGAGGTCAGGCACCAGGATGGGGGATGGGGTGACAGGTCAGGCACTAGGATGGGGGATGGGGTGACAGGTCAGGAACCAGGATGGGGGATGGGGTGAGAGGTCAGACACTAGGATGGGGGATGGGGTGACAGGTCAGGCACTAGGATGGGGGATGGGGTGAGAGGTCAGGCACCAGGATGGGGGATGGGGTGACAGGTCAGGCACTAGGATGGGGGACAGGGTGACAGATCAGGCTCTAGGACTGGGGGACGGGGTATGAGGACAGACACTAGTGCAAGAACAGAAGTGGAAGCCGGTGCAGAGCTGACGCAGGCATGACCTGCAACACCAGGGGGCAGGACCTTCCGTAAGGGCAGCGTCACATGCTGACAGGTGACCCGGGGCAGGTGAGGGCACCTGAATGAGAGATGAAGCAGAGACTGGGGGAAACTGTAGTAAAACACTAATATGGTGAAGCTGAGTTACAACTGAAAGTTTCACAGGTGAAACAGCAACTGGGAAAAGCCCGGTTCAGGGTGACAGAGAAAGAGGAACCCAGGCAGGATGTCTCCGGAAGAGATGGGGCATCCCGAGGGATGGGGACCAGTCAGCTCTCGGAGATTCCCGGCCGTCCACAAGGCCGAGTGTCTGTACTGACCACCGTTTGCTGCTACAACCTCTCCAAACACGGCTTTCTCCCCCAGAGCCCTGTGTGCGGCTGGCCGCGGGCTGGTCCCACACGGGCTGGTCCCTCGCGCCGCTCCTCTGGGACACACGCGGCCCGGGCCGTGGCTGCTCTGGGGGCCGAGTGCTGTGGGGCTGAGCTGGGACTGGACGCAGCCGTGTCCTTCCTGTCGGCGCTGTGGCGACTGGTCGGGCCCTCGGGTCAGCAGGCGGGGGTTAAGCTTCATCCCTTGAAAGGAACCGAGAAGCACGGCTGAGAGAAGGCGCCCCAGAGCAGCGTGCTGGCCGCGATTTTCACCTCGGAGGCTTCGATGCTGGGGCCTCACTCACCCTGAGGGACTCCCCTCCAGGGCTAGTCAGCTCCTAGGCACAGCAAACAGTGCTCCTGGAGCTTTTCACATGCAAACGAACCTGACCCGAGTGCACAGCCCCCCACGGCCTCTGTGGGGCTCTCCCAGTCCAGCCTCTCTCCCCCTGCCCGGAGTCCCCCAGGGCAGGTCCCAGGCAACTGCTGACATCACTCTGAGCAGCTAATCCTAAACCCATTCCCCTGCCTCCCCGACTCCTTGCCATGGAAACCGCCGCCACGAAGGCCCTTGCCCACAGCTCCCTCCGCCTCCTGACCGGCCCGGGCCGCCTCCCCAGAGGGCCCCTCCTCTTGGGATTGGTGAGAAACAAACTGTCTTTTCAGTAGCAGTTGGTTCCTGGTCTGTTGGCTTCATTGCATCTCTAATGTTCTACCAAGTCTCTGTATTTGGGAGCAAGCAGTGACCTACCTCACGACCGTGTCCTTTGAATCAGGGCGACCTGCGGGCGCAGGCTGTGGGTGCAGACAGCGTTCAACGCCCCTGGGTGATACAAGGGGAAGCAAGCGCCTCCAAAAGGGGTTTTTGGCAAACACCAGGCCTGGAGAAGCCAAGCAAAACCCCGGCTCTTTTCCCCCCGTTGTTAATAACGCGAGCCTGTTCCTAACACGTTCAACAGAAACCGCAGCGAGGAACCCCACCAGCTTCTTTATGAGCTCGTACGAAGTAGGAGACAGCACTGCCTTGTTCAGGCCCCTGAAACAGAAACCAGTATGGAACTGCCCATTTAGGGACTCTTCGGGGGCAGGGAGTGAGCCCTGCACACTTCCCTCCCCGCTCCCAAGGTCCTGTAAAGCTTGCTACATTGCGTACAAGAATACACCTGCTTCCCCTGGTGACCGCAGCCTGGGCCATGAGGAGGGAGGGTGGGGGACGGCCGTGGCCTCCAACATACCCTTGGCCGGGCAGCTCCATGAGGTGGGTGTTTCCAAATTCATCTGCAGCAAAGCACGCCTGTGAGTTTGGGCCTGGCCTCCCTGACCTCTCGCTCCTCTGTGGCAGATAATATGCTCCTTTGGCAACACACGCCCTTCATGCTGGCAGCACCCCCCCCCCCCCCCCCGCTATGATCTCCTGCTCCAGCTCACTTCAGGTGAGGGTCAGTAGAAAGGGATGGGTTGTCTGAGCAAGTCTTTAAAAGGGAGACACACAGCTGGAGAGCACCAAGGTCTGAAATCAGGGCACAGGGCACAATCGCCCCGGGCTGCGGTTCCCCTTCCTTTTGTTTGAACGGATGCCCCCTGAGGCAACCAGGATAGCAGGTGCGCCGAGATCCATCGAGTCATTCTTCTCTGTTCCTAGCGGCATCCGAGGTTACAAATTACCCCAAATACGAGAAGACAGGATCGCAGAAGAGAAAGCCCCTCCCCAGCCCGCCTCCTCCTTCCTTTAGGACAAAGGTGGCTTTCCTCCAGGCTCACCTCGGTCCACCCATCACATGCAGCCCTCTTATGGGATGCCGGTTGCTCTAGGTGCAGAAGAGACCGTAGGCAGACTGGGGTGATGTGAAAAAAGATGTAAACTATGCAAATTTCTCAGGATTTACTCCCTCCCGTAGGTCTGAGGTGTTTCGTGGTCTCTTCCAGTATGATCATACAATGAGAGTTTCAAAGAATCTGCAGTCCAGACTCTCCTGTCCATGCATCCTAGGAAGAGATCCCTTAGGAGCAAAGGAGAGGGGATTACTTTCCTGTAAGTATTTATCAAGTTCAGCCACATCCAACCTAGGAGCAGTCTTGGTGCCCCTCCAGTCTGACCACAGAGTCTATAGAACCCACACAAGTATCTTGACAAAGAGAATTTAATGCGGGGAACTGGTCACATGAGGTGGGAGAAAGCAAAAAAGGAACAGCAGCTCCCACCCGACGCCTCGGAGAACAGAACGAGGACTCTGGGCTTCTCAGAGCCTATGGGGACCCCCCCAGCTGAGACTGCCTGCTTTGGGGGCTCCTCTGGCGCCATGTGCTGATTCTGGAGGGGCAGGAGGCTGCAGGCGGGGACCACCCAGCTCCTGGGTGGAGCAGGAGTGGGTGGCGAGCAGAACAGTGGCTCTTTCCTTCTTGCCCAAGGTCTTTCCATGGGTCCTGCCAGCAGAAGCTAAGGAAGGTGACTGGTTGGCAAGGAGAAGCGTGCTTTGCAGAGTCTTGATTCTGGCCTCCAACTCGGGTTTGGAAGATTCTGGAGCTCAGAGACAAGAGCTCCTTTTCCCAGTGGTTTCGTCAATGGAATCAAGGCTTCCCCTTGAAACCAGGCAGCCCCATCACGCCCCAGCAGAAGTGCGTCTGTCTCCACGGCCACATCACCCACCACGCCAGCGGGGGCTCCTAGCAATGATTTTATTCGCTCCTCGTTCTGTGGCCCTGAGGTTTGGGTTGAGCTCTCCGGGGACAGGCCATACCCCTCGGATGGCCCTGGGTCTGCACTGTGCGGTCTCAGATGGCCTTGCTCATGTCCGGGGGGCGGGCTTGTTCTCCTAGAGATCTCCAGAGTTAGGCTCCTGCTCTTCCACAGAGACAGGGACATGGGGGTGTTATCTCCCTCCATGGTTATCCTTGGGAAAGTCCTGGATTGTAAAACTGGCAAAGCCTATTTTTAATACTTTATTTATTTGAGAGAGAGCGCGAGCGCTAGTACAAGCAAAGGGAGCAGCAGGCAGAGGGAGAAGCAAGTTCTGCTGAGCAGGGAGTCTGATGCGGGGCTCGATCCCAGACCCTAAGATCGTGACCTGAGCTGAAGGCAGACCCTTAGCCAACTGAGCCACCGAGGCGCCCCAAAACTGGCAAAGGCTTTTTAAGAAAGATTTACATACATTCTGGCTGGCTCAGAGAGTCAAGTGTCAGACTCGATTTCAGCTCAGGTCACTGTCTCCAGATCCTGGGATGGAGCACTGTTGGGGGAGGCACCCCCGCTCAGCAGGGAGTCTTCTTGTCTCCCGGCTCTCTGTCCCTCCCACACTTGTGCTTTCTCTCTCTCCAAGATAAATAAATCTTAAAAAAAAAAAAAGAAAAGAAAAAAGTTTATATACATCTCAAAGAGACAGAGAAAAAAATTACAGTGACAAAGTTTCTCAAGGAATAGAGGGCAAGTCTGTCTTGGTCACAGACTGGCCCAGGCTTCCTCACAGGGCGGGCTCAGGGTGCACAGAGACAGAACAAGACAGAGACACAGACACAGGGACAGACAGAGAAGGAGCTTCAGAACCTCTGGGGCCTACACTTGGAACCCCTACAACCTAACCTCTCCCACATTCTTTCCGTCAAAGCAAATCACAGGCCAGCCAGAGGAGGTGACCGTCCACCTGCCTGCACCCCACCACGCAGTATTTCTCCAGGCCCCTTGAGAGGTTGGGGAACAGCAGAGGAAACTTCTGCCCACATCAAGAGGCCTGATCTGATTTGTACTTGCTCACCTAAGGACCAGAAGACTCAGGGCTACCCTGCTTCCGCGCCGGCTAGTCCCGTGGGGTAAACCAGCAGGGGACTCCGCGCCCCCACTGCTCCTGAAGTGGGTTCCTGGGCCACAGCCTCCGCGACACCCAGCAGCAGGCAGGGGAAGGGGCGGCGGCGCGGACGACACACGCGGGAGCCCGGGGCTGTCCGCTGCTGGTGGCGGTGGAGCAGAGCACGCACGAGTGCCCCGCGGCCCCAGGCTGAGCCTCAGCTCAGCTCACGCCTCCGACCCCCGTCCCCCGCCCCATCGCCCTGGCCACCCCTGCCAAGGCGGGCCACCTGCCCCAGCCTGCGCTCAGCTCTGCGCACACTGCAGTGCGCACATCGTAGCATCCGGCCTGCCCTGCCGGTGCCTGGGCCGGCAACCAGACGAGCAGGCCTCAGCACAGGACCCCATGTCAGTACCCATCCCACGTGCTCCAGGAAACTTTGTCCCCACTTTCCCTCTCACCGGGGAACCAACTTGGGCCCGGGCATTGCTTGGATTCCTCCAAAGACTTTTTGACTGGAGACCCTGGTTTAGCTTGGCCGGTAGAAGCAGGAAGCCCAGGGTGGTTAGAACTCCGAACAGAGCCGGCCATTCCCTGGTCCCTTGATCCAGACCTGCAGGGTTTCTATGTGGACCCCAGGCAATGCTGTATTCCCACTACAACTGGCAGCTTTATGTGCCCATAAATCCATTTTAAACTTTAATAGTGGGAAACCCAAGCAATGATCCTATAAAATGATTCCAGCACCTACCTGTGTTGGATGGACGCAAGCACCCCTCCCCCCATGGCCACTGATTGCCAGTGCGGATCCTCACGGAGATTTGTCTCTTTCCTCTGTGTTACCCTACCCTAGCATCCGCAAAAATTAAAAAACAAATCCCAAGAGAGGATTAGCACTGTTTCAATGCACGTACCAGTGTCAAGTATTTTTCACACGTGCTGTCCTATGCAATCCAACAGCCCCTCTCTGTGACCACAGTGTCTGATGTCTGGGGTCCCCAGAAAGCCCTGGCACCTTCGTCCCTCCGCAGGCCTGTCTAGAATGGCAGCTGGCTATGCCTGTGTCTGGGCCGGGTCCAACAGGGAGCCTGCCCGTGCTGGGGATGCGGTGTTGGCAGGTCACTAACTCTCCCCCGCCGCCCTCGGTGCACCTGCTTGTCTGTCCTCTCCCATCCTGCAGGCCTCGGCTCCTCCGTGTACTGCTTCACCAGAGGACAGCGCCTCTGGGGGTCGCTGGCCCTTTCTGTGCTCCTGCCTAGCTTCCTGGTCCAGGGCCTGAGCTATCTGTGGTTCCAGGCAGACGGGCACCAAGGTCATTGCTTGTTGCTCATGCTACACCACCTCCCCGCAGCTGGGCGGGTGGAACAAGCAGCCTCCTTTCACCTCTGGAGGGTGAGTTCATCCATGCAGGAGGATCCCATGTATTCTGTCCTTGGGGCATAGAAGTTCAAGGTTGGAAAAAAGCTCACAGCCACCACTTTGAACCCCTGCTCTGACAGGGGCCCCCTCTTCCAGCCTGTACTTCCCTGAGCACATCTATCATCAGGAAGCTTCTTCCAGAGGCAGCTGTGACCCTTCCAAAACTTTCATTTTGTTTTGTTTTTATCTTCAGCCGAATTCTGTCTTGTTCTTGTTTTAATTTGTTGGTCATGGCTTTGGAGCCATAGAAAGTGCCTCACTGAAGACCATTGCATTTAAACCCCTATGACCTTCGTGGCAGAAGGTGATGTAGATTTAGTCACAGATGAGGCCACGGAGCTGGCCTGGTGACATTTGCATCAAGGCTTTATTTCAGCTATCTGAGAGCCAAGCCCAGTTTCTTTCCATAAACAAAGCAGCCTGGGCAGGCCTGGTGCCCAGAAGCTTTACCTGGGATTCACCTCTGCAGGTCAGCTGCAGTTCTCCTCTGCAGGGAGCAGCTGGAAGCAGGGAGAGTCAGGACTCACCTATCCGTGAGTTTATGGAAGTGGCCGAGCTCAGCTCTTAGCCACCTCATCATGCCATCGTTGCCAGGAATTTTAAAAAAGGGGTGGTGGGTTTGGGAAGTTTGGGAATCGTATCAGCGAACCCTGCAGCTCAGGTGTTTGCTAAGCCCTAGATGTGAGGATCAGAAGGGTGTTCAGAAGGTGCAAGTTTGAGATCTCGGGCGTACTGCTGGCTGTGCTTAGTGGTTTATGCCTTCAGCCCATCCCCAAGGCCTTGTCTGGAGCAGCTGACGTAAGTTTTCTGGTTTCTTAGCTGAATCTGAAGAAGGAATGATTCCTCATGCAGAATCAGTTTCAGAAAGAAAGGAGTGCTTTCCACCCAGGGTAGAACTCAAACAGGAAATAGGGTGCTTCTAATAAAGACATCAAGTAACCTCCCCCAAATTCACGGGGCCCCACAGAGCTGGAGCCCCCTCCATCTCTGAAGTCACCCAGAGCACATTTGCAACCTCAACAATTGTGCTTAAAGCTGGGCCTTTGTGTTCAGGGAGTGTGGTTCCTCTGAGAAGATGGAACTTGTACTTGTGGGAAGAGAGCAAAGATGGTTTTTTGCTCAGACTCAACCAAGGATTCACAGCCTTCCTGGGCAACATCTACTATCGTAGGGATCAGCCCCTTCCCTCAGCCCAACCCAGTAGGACACTTATTAAGGGCTGGGAGGCCTGTATATGACCTTGAGGACTGATAACCAAACATCTGGTAACCCAAAAGGTGAGTTCAGTGAATGCCAGTCACTTGAGAGAAGCTTCCAGAATAACTGCCTGATAAGTCTGCCTTCTGGGGTTGTGTGCAGGGATGGGGCTGTGTCAGGCTCAAGTCATGTCTGTATTCACGCTGCTCGTGTCCGCCTGTGACTCCATGTTCTCTGCTTCTCCATGCTCCCTCGAAGTTTCATAAACGGAGCTCTGAGTTTCTGGTATGTAACAACCCGGAGGTGAATGAGGGAAGAGAGTCATGAAAACTAGGCCTCAGGAAGAACAACTCGTCAGCTGTATCTCTTTTTATTTTAAAAGTAAGGGGAATTTATGAAAAACATGTAATTTAAAAGGAAAAAAAGATACGAGAAAGGTCAGGAAGAGGAACGATAGGTCAGAAAACAGGATAAAGTGAAAATGTACAGTTGTTCACTAGGAGCCACAAATTTGGCTCTAAGGGTTTTTTAAAATTCAATTAATTCTCATATAGTGTATTATTAGGTTCAGAGGTAGAATTAGTGATTCGTCAGTTGTATTTCACACCCAGGGGCTCATCCCACCATGTGCCCTCCTAATGCCCATCACCCAGTTACCCCACCCCCAAAGCACAGCAAAAGAAACAGTTACCAACATCAAAAGACAACCTACAGAATGGGAGATGTTTGCAAATGTCTAATCAGATAAAGGACCAGTATCCAAGGTCTATAAAGAACTTATCCAACTCAACACCCAAAGAACAAATAATACAGTCAAAAAATGGGCAGAGGACATGAACGGACATTTCTCCAAAGACGACATCCAAATGGCCAACAGACACATGAAAAAAATGCTCCACATCACTCATCAACAGGAAAGTACATATCAAAACCACAATGAGAAATGGCCTCACACCAGTCAGAATGGCTAAAATCAACAACACGAGAAACAACAGATGCTGGCAAGGATGTGGAGGAAGGGGAACCCTCCTGTGCTGTGTTTGGGAATGCAAGCTGGTGCAGCCAATCTGGAAAACAGCATGGAGTTTCCTCCAAAAGTTGAAAATAGAGCTACTCTACGACCCAGCAATTGCACTACTGGATATTTACCTCAAAGATACAAATGTAGTGATCTGAAGGGGCATGTTTATAGCACCAATGTCTATAATAGCCAAACTATGGAAAGAGCCTAGATGTCCATCAACAGATGAATGGATAAAGAAGATGTGGTATATATATACAATGGAATACTATGCAGCCATCAAAAGAAATGAAATCTTGGGGTGCCTGGGTGACTCAGTGGGTTAAAGCCTCTGCCTTCGGCTCAGGTCATGATCTCAGGGTTCTGGGATCAAGTCCCGCATCGGGCTCTCTGCTCAGCAGGGAGCCTGCTCCCCCCCCCCCTCTCTGCCTGCCTCTCTGCCTACTTGTGATCTCTGTCTGTCAAATAAATAAATAAATAAATCTTAAAAAAAAAAAGAAAGAAATGAAATCTTGCCATTTGCAACGACGTGGATGGAACTAGACAGTATTATGCTGAGCAAAATAACTCAGTCAGAGAAAGACAATTATCATATGACCTCTCTGATATGAGGAATTTGAGAAACAAGGCAGAGGGCCATAGGGAAAGGGAGGGGAAAATAAAATATGGCTCTAAGTTTTATAAAGAGCCCAGCAGGCATAAGAAACTAGGTGGTCTGCAGTGTTTCTGAAATTTTTGAAGTAAAGCAAACACACAAACAGAAATCTACTTCCTTAGAAGAAAGCTTTGAACGTTGAAATAGAAAGGAGCCGATCTGATCCTCCGCCCAGAACGGGCCAGTAGGGTTCCCACAGAGAAGACTGGGTGATGAGCTGCCCTTAAGCCAGTCCACCCCGAACTCAGCAAGACGGTCGGGTCTCTCATGGCATCTGCAACGAAGTTTCAGAGAAGTGCAGTTTTGCGATAGCACCTGTAGGAGGAGCCAAAACAATTGCATTTTGCACAGTCCTGCCTAACGCTTAGGAACGGAGAGTTTTAAGTGACTTTGTAACCCAATGCAGAAGCATCTGCTAATAACGGAGAAACTGACAATACATGAGCCTCTTGAGGCAAAGCAGCTTACGAGAATACAAGCACTTATAATATAAATGTATGTTTTATTTCAAATGCCTCTAGTTGTTGATGTGAAGTCTGACTCTATTCGGGTAACCCTGACATAGTGATCACTCGTTTAAACAGTCAGCCACTTTTCTCCATTCGGTTGTTGTATTTCCACTATAATGCTACATGTTGCCCACACCCTTTTAAAAAAAAAGTCAGAGCCTCTAAATTCATTCGGAGCCTCAGCATGGAGTGTTGGAGAAATGGCTGCCTCATCCCAACTTAGGACCCGTCCTGGTTTAGAATTTTTTTTCTTTGGTGGAAACTTAAAGTCCTTAACAAGAGCGTCGAGGTGAACTTTCAGGCTATGTAAGGAAGGCAGGCTCCGCATAGACGAGTAAAAATTTAATATTTCAAAGTATGTAAAGCACTTTTGCCGTGCTCAACGTCACTCAGCATCAAGGAAATGCAAATCAAAACCACAGTGAGGTACCACCTCGCACCTGTCAGAACGGCTAAAATCAACAACACAAGAATCCTGCTGTCGAGGATGTGGAGAAAGGGGAGCGCTTCTGCTCTGTTGGTGGGAATGCAAGCTGGGGCAGCCACTCTGGAAGCAGCATGGAGGTTCCTCCAACACTTAGAACTACTGCATGATCCAGCAATTTTCCCGTCTGCGTATGTACCTGAGGAATCGAGAGCAAGGTCTGGAAAAGCCATGTGTACCCCGGTGCCCGCGGCAGCTACATGTGCAGCAGAGCAAATCGACAGGTGATGAGCGGAGGAACTGTGGTCTCTACCCACAACGGGATGTTATTTAGTCTTTAAGGAGAAGGAAATTCTACAGCACGGGTGAATCTTGAGGACTTGAGGCTAAGTAAAATCAGCCAGTCCCACAAGGGCAAATATTGTATAATTCACTTACACCGGGTTCTTAGAGCAGTCAGCCTCCCAGAGACAGAAAGTGGAACGATGATGGGGAGCGTGGTGGGGAGAAGGGGGAGCTAATGTTTCATGGGAGCGGAGTGTCAGTTTTACAATATAAGAAGAGTTCTGGAGCTGGATGGTGGGGTCGAGGCACACCATTGTGACTTACTACAAATGATTAATAATCTATTGAATTGTAGGGTTAGTTTAAATTATGTTCATTGAATAAATCATCAATACCACTGAACTGCACACTTAAAATGGTTAAGATGGCCGGTTTTAGGTTATTTGTATTTTACTGCAATTAAGAAAAATAAAAAAGATTTAAAAAAGGAACAGCCATAGCCAAAAACCTTGAGCTATTCACAATCTCAGGTTCAACATCGCCAAAAAGTGTGAAGATGGAGGACGGCCGGCGGCGTCTTCAAGCTGCGGCCCGTGATGGCTGTTCTCGATGAAGCGGGCGCGTACGGCTTTTTACTCAAGCTGTTAGTGGGGACAGATCAGAGCTGGCCGAGAAACTTCAGTCCGAAGTTAGGTTAATAACGGTGTTTCCAAGGCTCCGCTCAGAGTATTTGTTCCTGAACCAGCTAGAAAGCTTACACCCGCGTCCACGCAGCAGGATGCGCTGGGTGTGCCTTTGCTCACGCGTGCAGATGCGTGTGGCGGGAAGGCCTGGACACACGTGATGGAGATGTGGGCTCTGAGGCCTGACCGGGGACGCAGCTGCAAGCAGGCAGCTCAGGAGAACAGAGAGAAGGTGCCGGCTGCGCTGGGGGACAGCCTGGGGCGCTGGGGGACCAGCCACCGGGCATCACCCCCGGGAACTTCTTAAAAATGCAAGGCCTCGAGATGGACCCGGACCCATGCAGCATCACAGCAGCCGTCCCGTAATTCTCCAAACGCATCTATTTAACCAGAAATTCTGGGCCTAGGGCCTAGCAAGTGGACTGAAACAGACACTCAGGACGGGAGTTCCAAAGCTCACGTCGGGGAATGCTGGCACTGGCGCGGGAGCCCTAAGGTCCGGGCTGGGGAGGTGGCAGGCCCAACCCGGCGGGGCAGGGGCACCCGGCAAACAGCCGCCCCCCTGCAGAGGCTGAAGGCCTCACAGAGGTGTTCTGCTCGGAGAGCAGTGCGCTCAGGCCGAGAATTTTCTAGATGGGAGCAGTGCGGCCAGAGACAGATGAGGCTGGGTGACCCAGGGACTTGTGTGCAACAGGCAGAGGAGTTTGGCTTTTACCCTCCAGGCACTGGAGACCGAGTGGGAAGGTTTCTGTGTTTTGTTTTTGTTTTCTGTTCAGTTAGCCACCAACATAGAGTACATGGTTAGTTTGTGTGTCGTGTTCAGTGATGCATTAGCTGCATGTAACACCCGTGCCCTCCCGAAAACCTGTCCCCCGGCGACCCCATCTGCCCACCCCCTCCCTCTGAAGCCCTCGGTTTGTTTCCTGGAGGCCAGAGTCTCTCATGGTTTGTCTCGCTCTCTGATTCCCCCCTTGAGGTCCCCCTCCCTTCCCTGTGGTCTTCCGTGCTATTTCTTACGAGGATTAAGCAAAGAAATACACAGTCAAATGAGGCCTTTAGGGAGATGGTGGTGGGGACCGTAGAGGCGATGGGACACGGTGGGGAGAGACGGGAGGGGGGGGACAAGGCAAGCAGCCAGAAGTCCAGGTGGGAGCCAAGGAGGACCCAGAATGAGGCATTGACCCCAGGGACAGAGTCTGACAGGAGTTCCTGACCAGTCCTCTCCCGCCTCCGTCTTGCCTCAGCTGTGACCCCGGAGCCCCCAACTGTTTCCAGTGATGTCCCTGGCTGAGTTCCTCCCTCTGGCATGAGACCCAGACCCCCCGTTCACAAAACCAGGTGGATCGCTTTCCCCCTGGCTCTTTATTTCTTAGAAATGAGACCCAAGGCCCCAGCTAGACCAGAAGGGGCTCAGCTCTCCAACCCCTACCTCACTGTCCCCAGCAGGACCCACCACTTCCGTGGCCTCTTCCTGCCCCACTGCCCTCCACGTGCTCCCTTCGGCCTTGCCCCCGTCTGCCCGTCCGAGGCGCGGGTGCCCCTTCTTGCGGGGAGCCCTCCCTGACCACACTGTCGTCGGGCCCAGGCTCCTTCCACCACGATCCACAGCTCAATTTGACACGATTTTCTTCCTGCTTCAACTTTTCGTGGGCATATGGCACAGAAGCCCTAGGCTTCTGGAGAACATCTTGCCTTCTGTCTCCAGCAGGTGCTAAAAACCCAGTGAAATTGCTCATTGGACTAGTGAAGGCTTCAGGGAGGGAGGAAGAGGGACCCTCACGTCAGGAGAGCAGACGATTCGGGACTGAGAGGAACGCTACACCCCCGGCTGCTCACAGTCCTGACCTTCTCTGTTGTGGTTGTCGGGTTTTTTCTGAACATTATCTTTGTGTCAGAGAGCACAGCTTCAAAGACTCAGTAAGAAACCGGTTCATGCCAGGATTCCAAGTCATGAAAAAGGAACACGTTTCCTTCAGCATCGTTCCTGGGCCCCTGGGAACCATGAATAAACCCGTTTCAGAGAGGACCCCCTCCTGCTCTGGCCACAGACCTGCTGGCCAGGGATCAGAGCCAGGCGTGTCATCAGCATCGGCACAGGCATAGCCAGAGTCCTGGGGAGGCCCTCAGGGAGGGAGCTTCTCAGGTGACTTTAAAGGTACATCTTGCTCTGAATCAGCAGCCGATCAATTAAGGTGAACCCCCTCTTTTTCTTAACTTGGACAAGACAGACGTTCACAGTACCAGGTGGCCTTGGTACAGTACCTTGTCCTCCCTGGTGGCCCGGTTCCCACGTGTGTTTGCTTCTGAACTCTGGCTTGTTTCTGCCAGGCCCGAGCACCGCGTGTGTCCCTCATGTAGGCTGCAAGCCCAGCTCCCCTTCCCAGCCCCAGGTCCCGCCGGCCCCAGATTTGCTGCGTCTGCTCCTTCCTTACCACCCCTCTGTCCCTTTGTCACACGGGCCTGCACCCTCACTGCCTGCAGTGGTACGTGCGCTTTCTTCCGCTCTTCCTTCCCCCAGCACATGGGCACACGTGCACACGCAACACATGCACACGTACATATGTGGGCGTGCACACGAACACACTCACACACGCACACACACAGCTAACAAACCCAACAGGCTTCCAACAGACATTTATTTTCTCAGGATCTGGAGGCTGGGAGTCCAAGTCCAAGGTGCCGGCAGGTTTGGCTCTCGGTGAGGGCCAGCGTCCTGGCCTGCCGACCATCAGCTTGCCGTGTGCCCACGTGGCCTTTCCCTGCACGTGAGCAGAGGACCGAAGAGTGAAAGGGAGTTCTGGCCACTCTTCCTCTTCTCATGAGGACACTGATTGACCAGGGGCCACCTATGACTTCTTCTGATCCTAATTACCTCCCAGAGGCCCCACCTCCTAAAACCATCACACTGGGGACTAGAGCTTTGACACAGGAATGTTGGAAGGACGCACTCCATCTGTCACATGTACGCACATGCGCAGCCGTCCTGTACCCCAAACACACCATGCGGAGCTCGGCCCAACTCATTCTCCCAGGGCGAACTCCAGGCCCTCTGATCTGAAACTCAGGGCCTGAACCACCTCGCAGGCCCACCTCCGCCTCACCTCCCCGTCACCCTCCAGCCCCCACTCGTGTCCTCAGGGAGCGCCCCCTTCCTTTCCGTGTTCAGCCCCAGTTTCAGAGACGCACACAGTTCCACGTTCTGTGGCCATAAGGGCGAGAGCTGCCTCTTCTCCCCTTGCTCTAAAGCAAGGACAGCTCGATGCTTGGCAGGACACATTTGTTGAGCCAATGAATTCCCGTTCCAAGAAGTTCTGGGGTGTCCGAGGCAGATCAGCGTTGGCTCCAGACCTCACAGGGCCCAGAGCTCTTCCCGTCTCGGACGTGGGGGGTTGTAGTGCCTGAAGCAGCCACTAAAAACACAGGGAACGGGAGGTTCACAACCATCTCCTTCGACACCTCCTGAACTCGCATTGCCAAGAGCAAGGGAGAGAAAAGGCAGCTGGCACTTTGGGGCACGGGTTTTGGGATTAGGAGCTTGCTTTGAGACTGTGGCTCGCTCTTCCCTGTTACCAACCCCCTTGGCTAAGGACTGACACACTCCGCACCTGTTTTCTTGCCGCACATTGAGAACGGGGCCTCCCAGTGCTGCTGACGTGCTTATAAGATTCACTCACTTCGCGGGGTCGCCTGGGAGGGTTAAAGAAGTAACATGGCACATGAGAACTGACACCCCAGGGCCATTAATGGTGATGACAGGGGAAGGACTTTCAGGGGAGCAGACCCTGCAGGACAGAGCCGTGAGCAGAGGGAAGGGGCAGGAGGGGCAGCTTCTGTCCGGCAGTCGGCGGGTAGCCCCCTCCTGCCTGTAGAAGAGTCCTGGTCGGCTGATCAGCCCTGCAGGCCTTGGGGCCCACAGACAACGCAGATACATGGTGCTGGACATGACATAGACCCTCTCCAGGCCTCAGTTTCCCCATCTGAGAACAAGAGTAACGGTGCCCATCTCGCCATGCAGGAGGACGAGGAACACGCGGGCCCGGCCCCCCGGAGACGGTGCGGCAGCTGCGAGCCCGGCCCCCCGGAGACGGTGCGGCAGCTGCGAGCCCGGCCCCCCGGAGACGGTGCGGCAGCTGCGAGCCCGGCCCCCCGGAGACGGTGCGGCAGCTGCGAGCCCGGCCCCCCGGAGACGGTGCGGCAGCTGCGAGCCCGGCCCCCCGGAGACGGTGCGGCAGCTGCGAGCCCGGCCCCCCGGAGACGGTGCGGCAGCTGCGAGCCCGGCCCCCCGGAGACGGTGCGGCAGCTGCGAGCCCGGCCCCCCGGAGACGGTGCGGCAGCTGCGAGCCCGGCCCCCCGGAGACGGTGCGGCAGCTGCGAGCCCGGCCCCCCGGAGACGGTGCGGCAGCTGCGAGCCCGGCCCCCCGGAGACGGTGCGGCAGCTGCGAGCCCGGCCCCCCGGAGACGGTGCGGCAGCTGCGAGCCCGGCCCCCCGGAGACGGTGCGGCAGCTGCGAGCCCGCTCTGCACGCGCGAACAAAGGGGAGGGGTCGTTTGCAGAGCACAGTGTCCCCCTGCCAGTGTGCTGACGAGCTGGAGGGACAAACAGGAAGGGTCTCCATTTGCCGTCTGTCACTGTCCTCTCTCCCCAGAAGTCCAGGAGGGTCTGCGGGGAGGAAGGAAAACGAGAACTTTGTCCTTCCCAGCGGCTGGCTCGGTCATGAGACCCCCAAGGTCAGAGCAGGTAAGCGGGAAGGGGAGAAAGCGGACCCTGGCGGAGAGCAGGGGTGCCGAGCGGCCCTCCCCTAGGTGACTCACAGATGCCTTCAGGCTGGCTCAGCTGGCTCTTGGAGCCCCGGAATCCACTCACAGAGGGGACCTGCATATCCAGAGTCACCAGCCGGGGGCGCTGTTCATCACCCCCAGCAATGTTGCCTGGACCAGGCCCTGATCCCTGCCTGGCTGGCTGGTCCAAGCCTCCTGCCAACACCCCGTAAATGTCAGGCCTGTCCCTCTGTCCTATTCATGGACCTCCACCCTCCCCGACGGACACCTTCCCTAGAAGACACACGAGCCTTGACCCCGAACGAAAGTGACTCCTTTGGGGTACATTACATTGTGCTGGCAAAGAGAGAGTTGCTGTTGTTCCAAAAGCCAGAAGGCCACAGAATACCTGGAAATCCACTTTCTAAGAAGGATGGGCCTGGGGGCTTAGAGTAGCTCTGGTTTTTAATGGTTACTGGTTTTGCTTAAAAAGCAGAAAGTGTGGCCCCAAGGTCAAAGCAGGAACTTCCGGATTTCCTCTTTCATTGATTCACTTAACAGAAGTATGAAGCATTTGTGTTTTTGTAGGTTCTGTGCTAGGACTTGTTCCTACCCTCCTATGACCTCTTGTTCTTGTCTTCAGGTCCTGGGAGTACTAACCGAATTAGGAGTGAGAGCGGACATTTTGGTCAGGGTCATCCTGCACCAGACACTGTTCTAAGCTCATGAACTGTCCTATTTCTCACAGCACTCCATGGAACGAAACCCATTTCACAGATGCAGAAACTGAGGCACAACAAGGCAGGCATCTGGTGAGACAGAGGCAGCGTTCAGATCCGGCTGGTCTGATGCTATGAGTCCAGCCATAACCAACAAGCCACACGGCCCGGGGGTGGGTCTGAGAGCCTTTGAGCTGGGAGGGCCTGGGGGCTTCGAGGCCCCCACTACTCCGCCTGCCTGGCTGTTGGAGGCACTCGGGGAGCTTTTGAAAGTTGATTCCCAGGTGCCTTGCCAGGGATTCGGGCCCACAGGTCTGAGGGGGGTCAGGTGGTGCTGACGGCCAGCCTGACTGAGAACGCCTTGCCTCACCTTCCCTTCCAGAGGAGGCAGCCGGCCTCTGGATGAATGTCAAATGCCCCGGGAGCCAGGTTGGACCTCTTCCGCTTGTTACCGGCTCGCCCACTTAAGCGTGCACACACCGCGTCCTCCGTGTGCTGAAAACAGACTCAGACGCCGGAGTGTGGGCAGGTTGAACCTCAGTGGCCTCAAAGACCCCAACCCATGAATGCGAGCTCTGTATGGATAAAACCCCGCAGGGACACAAGAGGCAGAGAGAGGGGCGTCAGAGAAGGCTTTACACAAGGTGGCATTCGAGCGGGTCTCGGGGGGAGGAGCCCGGCAGGAAGAAAGTGGGGTGAGAAGGTGGGGGTGCAGAAGCAAAACGGAGCCTCAGGCCGCCCGCAGGAAAGGAGCGTGGGCGGCCTGAGAGGAGCAGTGGAAGGTGATGAAAGAGAAATTACTCAGTCCGTCGCGACAGTCAAGAGCTGACCAAAATCTCATTTGTGCCAAGTGTTTACAGGCCGGGCTTGAGTCCGAGTCAGGAAGAGGGCTTCGAGATGCCTGTCTGCGTCAGGTTTGGTCAAGGAGAGAGGCTTTTTTGGCGGTGGTGGTGTGTCGGTCAAGGTTCTCCGGGGAAACAGAGCCACTAAGACCTACAGAGATGCGTGAGAGGAGATTTATTATGGGAACAGCTGCACGCAATGTCGGAGGCTGGGGTAGGCCAGGGTGTGCCTTCTGCAAGCTGGAGAATGAGGAAAATGTGGTGTAATTCAGTCGGCGTCCCAAAGACTGAAAACTAGGAGCTCGGATGTCCAAGGGCAGGAGAAGATGGGCGTCTCAGCTCGAGAACAGGGAGAATTTGCCCTTTCTCCATGTTTTTGTTCTATTCGTACCCTCCATAGATTGGACGAGGCCCACCTACCCTGGTGAGGGGGGAAGGGTCGTGATCTTTACTCAGTCTATTGATTCAACTGCTAACCTCTTCTGGAAACCCTCACAGACACAGCTCAAAATGACGTTTTACTGGCACCCGGGCGTCCCTCAGCCCAGGCAGTTTGGCCCATCCTGTTAGCCAGTCACCGTGGGAGCAGCAGGTTGGAAGATGACTCTGGAAAGGAAGACTGGGGACGCCTTGTAAACAGGTTTGCCCGCGTTGTCAAGAAGTGGGGTCTTGGTGCCCCTCGGGTGAGAGGGGGTTACTCCCCAGGTGTGTTAGGGAGGGATGACAGGGTCTGATCTGCAGGTCACCAGGTGGTGGGAAGGACAGACTGTGGACAGGGAATGCGGACAGAGGAAACCATAGGACCCAGACAGGAAGCAGTAAGATCAGAACTGCTAGGAAAATGACAATAAGGACAGAAAAAAAGGCAATGGATTTGAGACAAACTGAAGAACTTGACTCAGCAGAACCAGCGGGCTGATGAGATGCGGTTAATTTAAGGAGAGAAAAGACCTCTAAGTTCCTTGGACTGGGCCCGCTTTGTGACCCCCCCACGCCTTGTCCCCTGAAAATAGTCGGAGAGGATCTGACGGGTCACTCGTCAGGCGGCCCCAGCCCCCGCACGCTGTCGGCTGCCAGCCCCTCGGGTGCGCCCTCCCGCGCCTACTGCAGGTTTCTTGCTGTTTATAACGAGTGCCTTGAAGCCAGGCACTTGATCTAGTACAACAGGAAACTGGAAATAACGTGGGAGGTCACTGGAATGCTCTGTTAAAGAAATTATTGCCGTAGTCAACACTTCTGATCAAAATAAATTAAACTGACAACAATGTGATTAAGATGTTTATGCACAAAGGAAGTGTTGTTGCTGCTCATGGAAATTCCTTGATACGGGGTTTTTGATGGATATGTTTAACCTTTACTTCGGTCTTGTTTTTGAGGTGATTCCTTGCCTCCCCCCACCCCCAGTTTTGGAGCCCATCGGCTTGCGTGTGGATGGCTCTGTTCTGAGCATTTGATCCAGTCATTTGAAAGCAAAATCAGCATTTCTGCAGGACACATGCAAACACACGCAAACACATGCAAACACGCGCACACCCAGAGAGCTCAGTTAGAGCTGCGGGAGAGAAAGGAGTCATAGTATCAGTAGGATTAAACTTTGTTACTACGTTTTTCAGGTTAAAACCATTTGCAACTGCTGGGGCCCCCTTAACTCGGGGCAAATATCAAGCTCTGGTACTCCAGCGACAGCCCCTTTCGGGATCCAGTTATATTCCTGTACTCAGGACTCTGGAGTCTGGAGTTCTCAGGCCCCGGGGGGCGGGGCGGGAGGGAGGAGAGGTGGTTGCAGAACTTCGGAGAACATAATAACCTCATGCTCTTCCTTTTCTTTTGTCTCAGGCCGCATCTCACTGGTCATTTACTACAGCCTACAGCCCCCCCGCCCCAGCTCCACAGACAGGTGGCAGGGCTGGTGTGTCAGGGCCACGTCTGTCTGGGAGTCGTGTGCCATCCCAAGGGGAGGTAATGCAGGCACGGAAGCCCCTCCCGGGGCCTCGGCTCCAGCTGGGGAGAAGCTGGGAGCCTAGGCACTCGCCAGGGAAAATGTCATGAGTTCACCCGCCAGGGAAAGGTCCTCAGCCCACTGTGGGGACCCCCCAGCGCTGGGCTAGAAAGCCAGACTGCTCTGGAGGATCCTTTCCTCAGTCACCATCACTGGCTGTTGGTGTGACTTGCCCTCAAGACACAGGAAATGTGTCTAAGATCGACACAGCCTTTGGAGAAGACAGTCCTGGCCACTTTCATCTCCTGGCTTTGGGGGTGAACCAGCCCTAACCGCAGTAAAGGACACCCCTGTTTTCCCAGCCAGAGCTCCCACTGTTACCCCAGGACCCCTGTCTTCAGAGAAAGGCTCTGAGGTTCAGGGTGTCCTGACCTCAGAAGCGGACCTGTTGGAAACCTCCAGTTTCGTCCCCTTTGCCAGCGACAGTCGGGACCCAGCTCCTGCCCAGAAGCAGTCCACAGGACAGAGGGAGCACAGCCTGGAGGAAGGGGCCGGGGCTCTTTCTCCAGGGAGGGGCAGGGGTGCGGGTGGGCGGAGAGGAGGAGAAGGACCAGAGGGCTGCACACTGGACTTCAGTGCCACGGTGGAGGGGGGCCGGGCAGGCAGGCAATTCCGCCGATATCCCACTCCCCTTGGCTGGCCACGCGGCCCTTCCCAGCTGCCATGGCTAACATCCTAGGCCTGGGACCTTCCAGAAGCTTCCACCCCATCGTAGGCTGCCTTGGCAGAGCCCTCAGCAGCTCAGAGCATGGGGAGCAGCAGGAGCCCACGTGGGACTGGAACCTTCCCGCCCCTGCTGGGACACGGATCTCATGGCCAAAGGTGAGCCTGCGGCCTGCAGACGATCCTTGCCTCACGTCCGCTCCCAAGTGTGAGGCTGCCCACCAGGACCGCTGACTTTCTCCATCTGACTACAGGCCGGTCACTGGATTTGGGGACAGGAGAATCCCATTTCCGACACCTGTACCCCCAGTGCACCCCCCGCCCCGTCTGGGCCTGGGTTGGCACAACCGAAGCCTGGGGGAACTGGAGTGGACTATTTCTAAGCGTCCCTGCAAACACCGCATGCGCGTAGGGCACACTTCCCATCACGGTGTGGGGGGAGGGGAGGGGCTTCCAGTAAAATCGTCTGCTTCCTTTTATGAACAATATGATCCTTCTTTTATTTTACTTTATTTTTGTGACCCTGGCTTCTAGGAGATGCGAAGGTCAAGCGCAGAGTTCTGTTTTATCCTGTGTTCCTGGTACCATTCGCTTCTGCTGACACTGAGGGGTTATTAATCTTCGGAAAATGCGTTTTTCCTGCATCATTTTATGGTACCTTGTGGGAAGATCCTAAACACACAGCCCTCCTTCCCCAGGCCCGGCGGCCGGCAGGGGTGAGTCAGGTGGCTCCTCTCCACCCCAACCTCACACGGCATCGCTGCGCTCCCTCCTCCACTCCGTCTGAGATGCTACCTGTGGTCTCAGCTTTCCCCTGAAGTGGGTTCTTTGTGGACAGGTGTTCCCATCACTTCCTTCAGAGCTGGTTGGAAAAGTGTGGTCAGAAGCCACGGCAGCAGAAGGCAGTGCCCACCCGTAGGGCTGGGCACTGTTTGTGGCTGGTCCTTTCTACCTGTGCCAGACACCTCTGGGTTCAGGGACAATGGTCAAGTCCCAGAGAGGAAGTGCAGTGTGATTTTGCAGGGAGCTGTCAGCTGTCATTGTCCCTGTTGCTGGCCACAGACGGCAAGGGCAGAGAGCAGACCGAGGCTCCAAACTTCTGGCACCAAAAGTAGGAGCGCCCAGACCGCTGGCTGGTGGAAGGAGTGCCTGCGATGAACCAGAGCTGGACATCGGGAAAGCAGGAAAAACTGCAGGACCACTGCTGTAGCGGTTAAGAGACAGGTCTACACCTGGATGCCATTCTGGATAGAGCATGGACGAGTGGGGACAGATGGGGAAGGGTCAGTGGACTGAGAGGAGGTGTGGGGAGCAAGGGAAAGACCCCAGCTAAACCAACCTAACAGCCTTCCTGCGGAAGGCGGGCTGGGGGGTCCGACCCCACCTGGGGCCAGTGGGGCTGGGGATCTTGACCAGATACAGAAGGTGATGAGATCTTGAACGTGGAGGTTTCCACTAATACTGACTCAACAGGATTCTTGCTAGAACTGGACAAAGCAGAGAGAACCTTGCAAGTTCAGACCTAGTTGAAAAGTTTAGGGGAGCCTGAGCAGGGTTTGGTCAAGGGGACACTCTCAGGTTGGAAGGTGTGGGTTGTGGCATTGGTGACTCAGCCCTGGATAGTAGAAGGTGCTTCTCTGGGCTGGGACGTCTGGCCTTTCCCCTCCCCTGCCAAAGGCTCACCAGGGACCAAACACCCTTGAGCTCTTGAAGAAAGTTACTGGACAGAGGGTTCCACTTCCCTGCATGACCTGTCTTCATGTTTGTGCTCCGGATGTGGTGGGACACGAGTAAGACATTTTTAGAGGGAAAACCCTTCAGGTCAAGAACACCAGGGGCCACCTGGACTTGAACCAGCTGGGCTCATGACCCCTCGCAGCCAGGGGGCTGTACCCCATGGAGGTGGCTCAGTGAGAGGTGGGAGAAAGGGCTCAGGGTGGGCACCAGACCAGCTCCCAGACATCAGAAACTACTCCTTTCCTCCCTAGACTACTAGGAGGAGCCGAACAGCTGCTTGCTAAGCTCAGCATGCTCTACTGATCTATCCAGCGGCCACCACCACCCCCGTAAGTGGCCGTCCCCCAGAGCCTCAAAACACACGTGTTGCTCCCATGGTCTTGGCTCCATACCTGCCCACATGGCTCTCTTCATTTCTTTAAGGCTACTTCACTCCCTTCTTATCCCATGAAGCCACAGAGGACACAAGAAAGGGACTACCAGTACCCTTAAACACTACCGACCAGACAAACACGACCTTCACTGCCGTTTCTAAAAAGCAGGGAACCCGGGTCTCTCCAGAACCCGAGGGAAATTAGGGCCAGCTCCCCTGTTTCTACAGCGAGCGTCCGCTGCTAGCGGCCGCTTGTCTCCTTCAGCCCTTTGCCCCTTGGAGTAAGTAAACCGAGGGGCAGCTCATGGCCAGCTGTCAGTCAGCACGTGGAAAGTGGAGCTGAACTGTTAGCTTTTTCCTGGATGACCAAGGATTGCATTTCCATAAGCAATGCTTCTGAATAGCCATTTTGGTTTTGTTTTTTATTATTTTACTTTTTAAAGTAATCACACAGCCAATGGGAGGCTCCAACCCACGACCCCGAGATCAAGGGTGGCGCGCTCCACCGACTGAGCCCGGCCGGCCCCACTGAACAAGCCGCTTTGGAGATGGGTGTTTGTGAGACCATTACAGACCCCCTGCCTTTTTGGCAGAGGACTTTGATCTTGTAAGAACAAGACCGATGCTCTTCCGCTTCCATGGGGTAATCGGAAGTCTGACCAACGGGCTGTTGACAAGGTTGTGGGATGCGGGGGATGGAGTTCCAGAAACGATGGCAGGGCACCCCCACTGCCAAGGAGGAGGCCATCCAGCACTTGCCTCCCTACCCACTGGCCCCCAGGCTGGCCGTTGCAAAGAGGCTTCCGCTTTTCCCTGTCTTCTGCACCCCTCCCTTGAGCAAGAGGAGGGTAAAGCAATTGGTTTCTATTGACTGAGTTACTTAGATTCTGGGCTGACAGTGAAACGCGTTCTGTGACCTTCGCTGCCCCAAAGACATAATTCATTGCTGGTACTTCTATTAAGAAGCAGAAAAGCAACTTTTAACTAGGGGGTGACAGATGCGACCCTTCTGTAATGTGCAGAAACAGCGAATCAGTGCGAGGGACACCTGCAACTAGTGCATGTCAGTTTTACCTCGATGTTGAAAGAGCAGAAACGTGAGAACGGAAGTCGTGAGGTCTCCTGCACGCCCATGACAGCAGCAGGGAGCCTGGCACAAAGAGGACGCCCGGACCCCTTGTCACAGCTGCTGTCGGACAGGTGCGGAGCAGCACGACAGAATCCGATCGGATGAAACAAGGTCAAGTTCCCTCTTTAACAGCGGGGGTTCGGGGTGAGCTTGGAACTGAAACACACACACCTGCGGCCTCCCGCAGCACGCACCTCCTTGTCCCTCTGGGGTCTCCGGGGCCTTCCCGGGGCTCTGCTTTGGCTGCCGGTCAGTGCCGTGCACTCCGCATCCCCGGGAGAGGAGCAGTGGACACACCGGCCAGGAATTCCCCGAGGACCGGGCGGCAGCAGGCCATCCTGCCAGTCCTGCCCACACTCTGTGACCTCAGGCACTCATGTGGCCAAGCCCACCTTCTGTGGAGAGAGGAATAGTCCAGCCTCTCGGGCCGAGTTTCTCCTGCCTCCGGGACTGGACTTTGTTGCCAAGTTAGTGCACATCCAACAAGACTCTGAATTCACGACTCCAGAAAGAGATGCTACACATACCCCTAAGCCTCGGCGTTTACCCAGAGATAGAGTCAATAGTCATGTCCTGAGGGATCTTTTTAGACATCAAAAAGGAGTTCTGATATCCATTTCCTCTCATTGCTCTTGTCCTGAGGTTCCTGGACCAATGTTTTTGGTTCTGGCGTGGGCCATACCGGCCTTCGTTTTGATTCTGGATTCCTTCCTTGCTCTTGAGCCCAGGCAGCGTACCAGTTCCCCAGGACGGCTCTCAGCCCTGGGAAAGGCAACCAGAGGAACCCGAGAGAAGATCCAGAGAGGGAGACCCTTGCACAGGGCGTTATGTGGGGGCTCAGGCAAAGGACCCCTGCTCCCAAGATGAGCTTCTGACTTCCTTCTGCATCCTTTTCTTCTTCTGGCAGAGAGAAGAGGGATTTGCTAAGCAGCCAAGATTCTGAGGAAAAGCCTCGCGGTGGTGGGATCTTTGGCAGCAGCCCTCTAAGGGGGACCTAAACCCCCATGCGATGCCTTGTTCTGCTTGTGCTTCCAAGAGACCAGAGGAGAGGTTAACCTCTGAAACTGTTAGCCAGATTCGTGGTTTGCTTGGTTTTTCACCTCACATGCTGCTGCGCCAACCATGAGACTCGTACATTCTTTTTGAGCTGTTTCCTGAATATGTTCTCAAGCTAAATGCTGATTATGCGTAGGTATTTTAAGCATCAAGAAGGGATTTTACTTTAAACCTCAGTCTGGTTGTTCTCTTTAAAATAAGATTATTACTTTTCTGCCCTTCTGAACTTAATTCAATTTTCCATACTATTTATGATGACCGACTATCCTGGTTTTCCTGAGGCTGGAGGGTTTTTCTGGGATGCAAGGTTTTAGGGTTGACACCAAATAGTCCCAGGCCAGTTGGGATGGCTGGTCACCCTAATACCTGTCAGCCCTATTCACTTTCTGTCCTTTAATGTAGCCACCAGCTCAGAGAGGAGAGGACATACTCCCTGGTTAAAAATCTGGGAAACCGGACAAGTTTCCTGACATAAATTTCTAAACCAGCAGATCCCTCTCCCCTACCCTCGTCAATCTTGCAAAAAATCAATTTGACTAATATCCCCCTTGCCAATCAGGCCTACCAAAGTCAATCTAGTCACTGACTTCAAGCTCTGTGGATGCCAGGAGAGATCCTGCTCGAAAGTCAAAGCTATAATCCAGATTCTAAGTTAACATCTCTCAGGGAGGAAATCTCCCATGGAAAAATACCATGGAAAAATCCGTGACTTTGACCACACAGATACATTCATTATGGCAAGACTATAATCACAACATTGCCCGTCAGGGTTTCCATTATAAACGGGTCTGAATCTTGGTGGAGCACAATTCTTTCCAGCTGGAGTAAAGCATGGACAGGTTTTCAGCCCATTGGGGATTTTTCTGATTTGTTTGCAAATTGGCAAGCCTGGGGGTGGGGGAGGAGGGAACGTGGGGGAAGCTGAGGCTGGGAACGGGATAAACAATATGGACTTGATTCTTAGTTCTTTAAACTGAAACTAAGAAAACACAAACAGCAACCAACCAAGGTCAACGAAGGGCATCACTGAGATGTGACAGTTCTTCCTTTAAAGGCAACACTTTGTCTTTAACTTACTTTAAAAAATGGAATGTTTGATAAAAGGACAAAGATGTGCTTCTTCTTCTTCTTCTTCTTTTTTTTTTTAATTTTTCTTATACCTGAGGTTTAGTCAACCACAAATGTGAGCTTTGGGCTCTCCGTGCCTTCAGGGAAGCAGCATGACCGGGAGACCGTGTGGGAGATTAGACCTGGGCTCTCTCTGGACTCTTTCTCTAGCTAATTCCCTCACTGTCCCTAAACCAGTCCCCCTTCCTAAGCCTCAGAGTCCTCTCCTGTCAGGAGGGGTACTATACGCTGGCCTGGCGAGGTTATAGGATTCTTACTCATGCCCACCAAGGCACAGGGTGAACTGTCCGGCCCTGGTGTCAGGAGCCTTCTCCCCCTTTCCATCTCTCATGCTGACCCTCTAAAGAGTCACAGTCTGACAGGCATCCTGTGCGTCCAGGGGTCTGCTGTTTGCCGCGGCCACGGAACCTGAGGGGCCTCCATCCCCTGTCCTGGATCTTGGCTTGTCCCAGAATAAATGCATATGGGATCCTGGTGAAGAGTTAAACTTGTTTTCACTAAAAAGTTTCACAGAATTTGCTCCAAGGTCATAGCCACATTTGGGGGGCATCTTGCTTTGGGCTCGTGACCTTGTTTGGCCTGAGAGCCAGAACCATCATCCATGGTTAAAGGGTAGGGCCGAGACCCTTCTCAGGCCTCGTGGGCTCCAGGGTGATGAAATGGTGCCCGTGGAAGGACCAGCACACACGCTGGGAATCTGCGGAAGTTCTGGGAATCGGGAAGAGGACCGAGTCTAGCCGGGCCGCATGTATCCGTTTGCTTTAAACCCAGCCTCGGTAAAGCGAACGAGAAGGTTTACCTGCCTCCTCCGGCCGCGCTTCCCGTGCTCAGACGTCCTAAGGGCTGGGAGGTCAGTACGGAGTTGTCCCCAGCGGTCGGCAAGCAACGTGATTCATCCGAGTGCGGGGTCAGGCGACGAGGGGCCCAGGTGAATTTTGTATGGCTGTAAGAACTGGAGTCGTTTGAGCTGGTTATACGGTTTGGAGTCATTTGTTGTTGTTGTTGTTGTTGTAATTTTTTATATTTTTTATAAACATATATTTTTATCCCCAGGGCTACAGGTCTGTGAATCGCCAGGTTTACACACTTCACAGCACTCACCAAAGCACATACCCTCCCCAATGTCCATAACCCCACCCCGCCTCTCCCCTGCTCCCCCAGCAAGCCTCAGTTTGTTTTGTGAGATTAAGAGTCTCTTAGGGTTTGTCTCCCTCCCGATCCCATCTTGTTTCATTGATTCTTCTCCTATGGAGTCATTTGCTTGAAATACCTGTCTGCTCGAAGCTCAGCCTGGCTTAGTTCCCACTTGGGCTGGGAATAACAGGCCCGGTGCCCTCTTCTCTCCTACTCCACGGTCGTGTCTCGCCCTAAGGACGAGGTCTGGGTAGGACCTGCGCCGCGCAGAGGTCAATGCCCTGCGTGCTCACCGACCGGCGGACGTGGCTGATGGGGACCTTCCGCGGGGGCGAGCTGAGGGGGCAGATCTTGTGAGTTCAGCACAACTTCCCACTCATGTTTTACTCTGAGACTTAATGCCCTTGTAATCTGGCCGGATTCCCAGCCCTGGCCAGAGCGCAGCATCCTCCCCGCCACGGCCCGCGGCTGGCCCCAGGTCCCCACCCCCACCCCCCACCGCGCAGGCGCGCGCTCCCTCCCGCGCACGCAGGGCCGCGCGGGCTCGGCAGGTGGCGCTGTTGCCTCTGCCGCGGCGGCGCCGGAGCCCGCGCCCTCCCGGGTCCTCCCGCCAGCATCCCTCGCAGTGTAGCGCAAGCTGCTGTGACGGACGGTCACGCCCGGACCCCACGGGGACGGCGCCACGCGCGTGTGCGCGCTCGGCACACACAGAGCCTGCTGTCTTTCCTCAGCAAGCTCATGACCTCTCCGAGTTGCAGTCGCGGGCTCAAGGGTTTACTGAGACCGTTAGGTTATCCTTCCCCATGGAAGGAACATGAGGAATGTCCCCTTTCAGTAGCAAGTGCCCTTCAGTTCGAAGTCAGCACTGTGAGCTACCCAGCGTCTAATCCTTGAAGCTCATCTTGAGACCCGACGTGCATAATACCTAGCCGGCATTTCGGATGACAGGGGCCATCGGGCTGGTTTTTATTACGGGGACAACTACTATTGCTGTTAAGGAAGAAAACAAGCCCTTTTCTGTGGCCCTTTAGGGACAGCGGATTCTGGAATGTGCCAGCAATTCTGTTTTCTGGCTTCCACGTTCAGTCTGATTTCCATGGAGCTAGAGAGCGCTTTTCATGTCTATAAGTTGAGAGTCACCCCCTTTTAGACAATGGAATCTGAGTTAGTAGTGAAGATGAGTGACCCGGGAAGCCATGAGTAGCCACGGAGGAACTGTAAGAGCATATCCCTAAGTGAAAGAAGCCAGTCTGAAAAGTCTACACGGTGTGTGATTCCAACCACATGACATTCTAGGAAAGGCAAAAGTATGGACACGGCCAGATCCGTGCTCGCCAGAGGGTGGGTGTGGAGGGAGTAACGGGCAGAGCAGAGAGGAATTTTTAGGGCAGTAAAACTCTCCTGTGTGATTCCGTATGCGGACACATGTCATTATACATTTGTCTAGAGCCACAGAATGAGCAGCACCAAGACTGACCCTGATGTCCGCGATGGCCTCTGGCCGACCAGGATGGGGCGGGGGGTGTGGGTTCATCATTTGCAACACTGCATGTCTGGTGGGGCCGTGGTGGGAGGGAGGCAGAGCGGGTGTCAGGGTGGAGGGATGTGGGAAGTCTCTGTGGTGTTCCCTCAACTTTGCTGTGAATCTAACACCACTCTAAAAAGGAGTCTATTTCCAAAAAACAAAAACCAAAAACCAAGGAACGTATGTACGTTCTCTTCTCAGGGATAGACCAAAACTTAATCCTTATCAAAACATCGACTCAGGTCCCTGTAAGCGGCCGGTGCTGGAAACGGAGGCCCTGCTCTTGGGTGTGGGAGCCCAACAGAAGACAGACACGGGGGGGCGGGCAATGATGGGTCATCTCCCCTGTGGCCTTGCTCTGAAGATCAGATGCGGCCGCTCATGGATCAGTTCCCTTCACTCATTACGGGGGCTCTGCCGATGTTGGCTTGGAACCTGTGAGTAGGATGTGGTCTTGAAAGACCCGCAGGATTCCCACCACCCTCCGCAGAGGCATCTCCATGGAAGTCTGGTCCGGTGGACAGAGCACCCACATTCGGTCCGCCTCCCTGGGTTTGAATCCCCGCTCCCTTCCTTGTGAGGTGAATAGCTTCACCTTTCTGCGGGAAGTGTCCCTCTCTGCAAAGGAAAAGTGACAGGAGCAGCCTGCATATTAGGACTGTGTGTCGAATCGAGTAGGATAAGACCCAAAAGGCATCTAGCCAAGTGTTTGGCACAGATTAAGAACACGGCGTTTAGTGAAGATTAGTTTTCCAGGTGGCGGGCCTGTGAAGAGAGGTGAGTAAGCCATGAACTCATTATCTTTGTGACTACATAGAATTACACGACTTTTCTCTGAGATGTTTGAAGTTCCCTCAAAACTCGCAATACCCACGTGGCAGCTTTTGTCGGCCCTGTCCTCCCCGGGAGGAGCCCACGATGGGGACAGAGACGGCACCCAGCCTTCACTCGGTCCTGGGGTCTCACTGTCAACCCCCTGGCAGGTGTGTTCAGACTTTCTGAAAGCCAATGTGAAACTCCTATGGGGGCTTTTTGAGCCCGAGATAAAGTCAAAGAGTAGCTCTCCTAGAACTTTCTCCTGGAAAGAAAAAAAGGTTACAGTTTTTGTTTTGTTTTGTTTTCTGTGTTTCTTCTGGTTTAGAGAGTTCCTGACGTGCTTCTTCTTGTTTTTCTTCATACTTAGGGACAGCAGAAATGATGCACAACCTCCCCATAATCGCGGGGTGCTGTGCGCTGGACCAAGTTATATTTACTGAGAAATTTTTAATAAATAAACCACAGCCATGAACCCATGCGCCCTTATAAACCAGCCGTTTCTCATGGGGAGAGTTCAGGAGATTTTATGGAGCAATACTGTGTTCTCATGAGAATTTTATTAGAAATCAGAGACTTGAAATCCATCAAGCAGGAAATTTATGAGGTTACATGGGAACTATCCATTCATTGTGACATTCTGGGTTAATTTACTTCTTATATTATGTTGATTTACTTTGTAAATTTCAGCCCTGAACGTTGTCCTGAATTTCTCAGCAAACTCAAGCCAGCTAATTGATTTCTTGAACTTTTCACTTTCCATTTTTATCCTTAAAAGAAGATAGATAATTATTGATGGTCTATATAAGAAAGCAACCCCCCCACATCTGTGGGAAATGCATATTGCTGGTCAGAAACGTGTCCAAGCAGGTCTTTTCAAATGCCAGGGGATAAACAGAGCTTAGTGGAAAAACATTTTTATAACCACTTGCAATTCTTTACGTCTCTAACTTTTCCGCTCAATAGTTTCTTCAAATAACGTTTTTTTTTTTTTTTTTAATTGTGTTTTGCGAAGCACCCGGATAAAATTTCACTTACCAAAAAAACAAAACAAAACAAAAAAAACAACTTGTTTATCATCATGTAACCCAACTTGGAAAATAGCCCAAACCCAGAATAGATGTTTGTGCCGGGGAAGTGAGAGGAAGTGTTCTAAACAAGTGTTTCGTCTGGGCCTGTTCCAGCCCTGCATTAATTGTCGTGTTAATGGTGTGAGGAAGGAGGCCAGGCGGGGACTGGCCTTGAGCAGAGGCTAGAAAGTGAGTGGTGACACAGGAACTGGGCTTCCATTAACCAGATGACCCCTTTGCTGACATTTGAGCATGTCTCCTGGGGGTAAAGTCCCCAAATTAGCTCATTCTCTTAATCTCTAAATTTAATTTTTTTTTAAGATTTTATTTACTTATCTGTCGGGGGGGGGAGCAGGGGGAGCAGTAGGAAGGGGGAGAAGGAGAGGCAGGCTCCCCGCTGAGCAGGGGAGCTCCATGCAGGTCTCCATCCCAGGACCCAGGGGTCATCACCTGCGCTGAAGGCAGAGACTTAACCCACTGAGCCACCCAGGTGCCCCAAGACCTTTTTTTTTTTTTTTTTAAAGATTTTATTTATTTAATTGACAGACAGAGATCACAAGTAGGCAGAGAGGCAGACAGAGAGAGAGGAGGAAGCAGGCTCCCCCCTGAACAGAGAGTCCAGTGCAGGGCTCGATCCCAGGACCCTCGGATCATGCCCTGAGCTGAAGGCAGGGGCTGAACCCACTGAGCCACGCAGGCGCCCCAGGGAGTTAGAATTTACTGAGATGCCACAGTGGTATGGTTACTTTGTTTTAACCTTTTCTACCCAGCCACGAACCAAAGTTGCTAATTTTAGAAATAATATTTGTAAGAAAACAATCAAGAAGTCACCTGCTTGCTGGCCTCAAGTTTCTTGGTATCAGAGAGTGATAGCAGCTGCCCCATCCCGGTTCTGCTCCTCTTTGAACCAGCAGAACTTAGTTGTTCTAAAAAGCCATTAACCGTTGTTGCCACTAGCTCGTCTTTCTGAGTGCTGCCCTGTGCCAGGCTCTGAGCTACGTGTATCTATCAGCACGTTTACCCCTGGAAGCTCTCTAACGTGGAGCCTTTTCCTCTCCCATTTCCCAGATGGAGAGCTTGAGGCTCAGGTTGGGGAAGCAGTCTCTCTAGGATCACACAAGCAGACGCGGGGCCCAGAATATTCGGGGGCAAGCTGCTACCTAGCTGTTGGGGGTGGGGGGGGCAGACCATTCACACAAGCTCCGCCTTCAGGAAGCTCTCGTTCTGGTTTCAGGGGCAGAGGACTTGAGAGGGTAGCCAGTACTCGGGTCCGTGATGGCCCGGGGTGACCGCCGTTGTGTCTGTCTGTGTGGGGGGAGGAAGAAGCCCGGATGGGAAATAAGCCCAAGGAAAGAGGCTCCATGTCGTGTGTCATCGGGGAAGCGCAGAGGCAATCAGGGAGATGCCGCGGCGCAGCATGAGTGGCCCAACTCTGGGAGCACCGACGACACCAAGTCCTGGAGAGGCTGTGGAGCAATGGGGACTGTCACCCACCAATGGGGGCCTGCAGAGTGTGCCTTGGAGACAACTTGGAGACAAGTTGGCAATTTCTTACAGATTGAACCTGTTCTAACCGTACGATCCAGGGGCTGTGCTCCTTGGAACTTACCCAAAGGAGTTGAAAACTCAGGTCCAGGCAAAAATCTGCACATGGATATTTATAGGGGGTTTATTCATAATTGCCCAAACTTGGATACAACCAAAAGGTCCTTCAGGAGGTGATGGATACGTCAACAGTGGTCCATCCAGACGAAGAGAACTACGGAAGAGAATCACGGCCGTAAAGAAATGAGCTATTGGGCCGCGGGAAGACGGGAGGAGCCTTAAATGCATGTCCCTCGCTAAGTGAAAGAAGCCGATCTGGGAAGGCCCTGTGGTGTGTGACTCCAACTCTCTGACGTTCCAGAAAATGCAGAACCATGGGGGCTGTGCAGAGATCGGAGGCTGCCCAGGACTGGGGGGGTAGGAAGGAAGGACTAGAGCTCAGAGGGGTTTTCAGGCGGCGAAAAGGCCCCCTACAGCACCATCACGGTGGAAACACATCATTATACATCCGGGCAAACCCACAGAACATCCAACAACAAGAGTGACCTCTGGTGCAAACCACGGACTCCGGGTGATGACGACGTGTCCCCGGACGTTCATGATTCTAACAAAGGTACCGTGTGGCTCAGGATGCAGGTCGTGGGGAGACTGTGGAAGGGGGATCAGGGACCGCTGGGAAATCGCTGCACCTTCCATTTAATTTTGCTATGAACCTCTAACGGTTCTAAAAAAATTAACACTCTGAAAAACAAAACAAGGAAATAAGAACGTCCTTGACTTTAGGAAACATTCACTCCAGTGGTTTGGGAGCAGGGCACTTTGAAACAGGGCTGTACATATCAAGAAACATAAAAACAAATCAAAATGACAAATCTGGCTCGTTGATGTGGAGACCATATCAACGAGTGCTGGTAAGAAGGGAAGACTGCCTGGTGGAGGAGGTCTGGAAGGGCTGGAGGGTGTGTTTGACTCATGGCCAGAGGAGGAGGTGAAGGCCAGCCCTGGACCAGACCTCTCACTCGGCCTGGGGTCTTTCCCTTGGGATTTTGCCTCCAGATTCTTATCCCTCCCCTCCTCTGGTCTCTTGTTAGGGGAATTGGTAACCAGTTGATTTGCTCTAACCCTGGGCAAGCTGTGTTTGGTGATGGACCAAGGAAAATCCCCACAGAATACAAACCAGTCTCCCAGAACATACGCAGGAAAGTGTTGCTGGCAACAATCTGTCTTTAGCAAGCAGCCTCAGAATCAGGGTCTCTTGGTCCTTCCACAGAGGTCTGAGGGCCCCGAGTGCAGACTACACATTCCAGGGGTGTGGCCTCGGCAGGACCGCCAGGAAGGACCAGCAGGTGTCGGCAGGGCCTTCTTGCCTCTCCGCTGGGACATGGGATATTCCCAGCATCACACACTAAGCGAAGTCCCCCAGCCCTCAGAAGCTCTGGCCCCGAGGGAAGAGATCCAGAGAGCACCCCCTCCAGATCAGAGCGGTGCGGGGGGGGGGGGGTGCCACAGCAGGGTCAGAGGGCAACGTGGTAAGTCCCCGTGGCTCTGACTGCTGCCCAAGTCTCCTCCACATCCTCTCGCCCAGCTGGGGGAGGAGCAAAGGGCACACACTTCATATTTGAGATCCAAGCAGGCTTCCCACGGGCACCCTCACTGCAGAGGGTCCCCAAGCCCCTGTCACAACCTGGGCCAAGAAGGTGACCCACTTTCCACTGTCTCCTGCTTTCAACCCATTGTCTTGTTGGGGGTTGGAATGGCAAGGGTTACAGGTGGCTTCTCTCTGCCTAGAGAGAGTTCTGGAACATTTGAAAAGGCTCTGACTCAACCAGAGGCCAAAGATATGGGGGTTGAGCAGCAGTCTAGCAGTGTCTTCTAGAAAAGGTGCTGACTCACCCTTGGATTGCGGGTTTTCTCCCAAACAGCGATGTCTTCATCCAGAAGGTTGAGCTGAAAGCAGGACAGGGGTCAAAGCCATTGCACCTGATTCCCTTCAAAGAGAAAGCCGTTTCCTCACCGAGGTAGAGCAGAAACACTGGCCAGAGCCCCAGGTGATGGGGCATTCCCGCTGGAGATTAAGCTAACTTTTGCAATATGTTCCTGCCCCACAAGAGCCTGTGTTGAGCACTTAGTGCACTGGGTTTAAGAAGCATCCACAACGGTTCTGCTTTCTACCAGCTGTTTTCCTCCACAGAAGGCCATCAGGGGACACCCTCTCCCCAGAAACTTCTGGCAGCCAGGGACCTCATCCGCCCTGCTCCCCTGCATCCCCAGGGCTTACAACCATGCCCAGAATACCCTGTAGGCAATACAAGTTTACTCAAGAAAGTGATTTTTTTTTTGAGATTTTATTTATTTATTTGAGAGAGAGAGAGAGAGAGAGAGGCAGGCAGAGAGGGAGAAGCAGAATCCTTGCTGAGCAGGAAGCCCAATGCGGGGCTCAATCCTGGAAGTCCAGGACCACGACCTGAGCTGAAGGCAGATTCTTTTTTTTTTTTTTTTTTTTTAAAGATTTTATTTATTTATTTGACAGAGAGAAATCACAAGTAGATGGAGAGGCAGGCAGAGAGAGAGAGAGAGAGGGAAGCAGGCTCCCTGCCGAGCAGAGAGCCCGATGTGGGACTCGATCCCAGGACCCTGAGATCATGACCTGAGCCGAAAGCAGCGGCTTAACCCACTGAGCCACCCAGGCGCCCCTGAAGGCAGATTCTTAACCAACGTAGCCACCTAGGGGTCCCTAAAGTGATTTTTTAGTGCCTTTGACTCTGCAGTGCAGTCGTAAAGAGATCTAAGCTCTTCCTGTCATTGATGAAGAGCCTGAAGTGAGGAAAGCCCACAGAGCCCGAGGACAGAAGGCTGCCCCGCCACTAACTGAAGGGCCACGTGTGCTGGCAGCCCAGCCCTGGGGCTCGGCGTGGGGGTGCAGCCCGTGCTGCCCAGGCCCCCTATCCCCGCCTCATCTGAGCCTCTGCAGGCCAGACTGAGTCACACAGGCAGGACATGCGACGGCACCATGAGCCCTACACTCGCACCATAGTGACCATCCTCCAGGCTCCTGGAGAAAACCAGCAGAGTGGGAAACCGAGTTCACTGTAAATTCAGCCTCTTGATTCCAAGCAGGGATCTTCGTGCTTTTTCAAAAATGCTTGATTCACCTCCCCTCAGTCCCTAAGACCTTGCCCATGACGTTGACCCCAGCACGGTCCTTTCTGGGAAGATGGAAAACGTGTGTGCAGAACCTGCTTAATTCCCCACGTCTTCCCACTGTAGAGGCTTTGGATTTTCCCTCATCCTCTCCTCGCCGTCCTGTCCCTCCACCATACAAAAGCCCGTCTCCCAGCCGGCATGTCAGCACCCCTGCTTTGTCCTTCCCTTTCTCCCTGAGTGACCCACTTCTCTGTCTCTAGATGCTTCCCCTAAGATCCCGAGCGGAAGATATGTCGCCCGACACCTTTCCCTCGGCCCTGCTGCTCTCCCTCCCCGAGCCTCACTACCCCCAGCTCAGCCCCACTTCTGGCTCCTTCCCAAACAGGGGCGGCCCCCCGCTGAACACCAAGAATATATTGGAACTAGAAGAAATCTCAGAGGCCACCAACCCAACACTCTCCTTTTAGGCTGCAAGATGAATGGAGGTGACATTCCTGCCCAAAGTCATAGGCGTTCAGGTGGGCTCGGAATCAGAGCCCTGACCCCCTTTCCCATTCAGGGCTTCCCAGTCCCACATGGCTTCCCCGTCCCCGGACCCCCAAAGGCAATGTGCTCACTCCCTTGCCCACAACTCGGCTGGACCTCTGCCAGCAGCTCCCACTGCTCCCCCGTGGGCTGAATTTGCGCCTGATTGTCTGCACACAGACAATCCCTCACTCTCCAAAAGCTACCCATGGTGCTTTTGACCTCAACGCTCTGCGCATGGGAAGTGATGCTCTTACCCCTTCTCTCCCACAGTGCGATGCATGGCACAGACTATCTCCTTTTGCTTCTGGAGGCTTTGCCCTTGAAATGGGGAGTCTTTCCTCTCTTGTTCCATTTCTGTAGGAATTACGACAGTGATATAAACAGATGGCCCCGGTGTTACTCAAACAGTGGGGTAAAGGGTTGAGGCAAAATACATCTTAGAATAATTTAATACCTAATAATGGGATTGTTACACATGAATATTTTCCTGATTTCCATTCAACAGCATACAGTTCCCCTTCAGGGGTCAGATTCAGCAATCCTCATCAGATGCTTCCAGCATCCTTCTAGAGGCTTGAGTTAAAGGAGCTCTCTAGGGCTGTGCCCTGGAAGAGATAACAGATGTAATAGCATCTAACTGACGATTAGGGTCAGGGTTTTTATAGGAGAAATTACTCCTCAGCGGCACGTTTTCAGTCATTCATTTTTCACTGATTTCTTTAGCAAATTCTCTCTCGGTGAGGCTGAAGTCTGTCTGGATGGACCGCGAGTGCCTGGTGCCCACACCTCGGCTAGCTTCTGTCTGGACCACGGGTCAGAGAAGTCCTTTCTTCCTCTCCCTTCCCTCCTATCTCCAAGTCAGCCTTTATGTAGAAGAAGAAGAAGAAAAAGAACAATTTCAGGACACGTTTTCAGCATCGTCATCACAGAAACCACAAGCCCTTGTGTGAAAATGTGCAACGATGCCCTTTGCCATCTCATCTTCGAACACTTTGAACGTTCCAAGATACCTGCTTCTACTTTTGCCATCTCACGGAAAGATACATTTGTATTTGAAAGTTTACACAGTATTTGTAAAAGCAGAGCAGAAAATAAAGTACATTGATGAGGGGCGCCTGGGTGGCTCAGTCAGTATGGCGTCTGCCTTCAGCTCAGGTCATGATCCCAGGGTGCTGCGATCGAGCCCCACATCGGGCTCTCTGCTCAGCAAGGAGCCTGCTTCCCCCTCTCTTCCACTCCCCCCTGCCTGTGCTCCCTGTCTCTCTAACAACAAATAAATAAATAAAATCTTTTTTAAAAAAACAAAACCATCAGTGGGCAGCAGAGACCTCCATGGAGGGTGGGGGGTGGCGGGGAGCAGGCAAATTTGAAGAAAAGTTCTCAGCTGTCGAGTCTCTCAGGCCTGCTGGTGGCCATGGCCAGGGCACCTACCTTGGGCCTCAGTCTCCTCGTTCACAAACTGGGCCTCCTCCAACACGTGCCCAGCAGCAAGGTTGTCGGCGAATTTGAGATCGCGTAAGTGAAGCACCTACTATGGTGTTTGGCATATTACATCTATAATAAATATTCATGACAGAAAAACCCGAAAGGCAAAAGAAAAAAACTTGGTTGAAATACTTGAGCGATAAACACTAGTTTCTTCCTTCTATGGGTTATCCGCGCTTCACTCATCGGGAGGGGGTTCCAGCCATGATCAGCTCCCACGCCCCCCATACAGGTCAATAAAAGGCTGCCCCGTCTGGGTTGGGTTCCACTCCCCCTGTCCCCTCCGCCGGAATTCCTGTCACAAACTACAACTTCCACGGCTGTGCCCCGTGGCCGCTTTGTCACAAACCAGAAGATTCCGTATGTGCTTCCACCATACCCTGACGGATTTGCGTATCCGGTTCTCCAATCAGTTGGTCTTGCTCCGTGCACGTAGGGCTTCGTTTTCCACAAGACTGTGCTCGCTTTGCAGCACATATACTAAAATTGGAACGTTTTCCACTGGGCCCCCGATTTCAAAGGATCCATGGAACCACACAAATGGGGCCTGGAACTCTTCTCACAAAATCTAACCAAAACGTCCCCCTGGCCAAGGGCCGGGTGTCAGCTGGAACGCAGGAGCTGGGACGAGGGCCGACCGCGCGAGGAGCAGCCGTGGGGACACCCGGACGAGGGGCTGTCCCGGTGCCTGCCCGAGAGCGGCCAGGAAACGCTTCCTCGGAACCGCGTGAACACGGACGGCACCTCAAGCCGGTGTCCGTGCAGGTGCACAGAATTTCCCGGCCCTTCTCAGCCCCTCCACGGGCGTCCTGGCCTCTGTGCAGCCAAGCTCTTAGGGGTGGCCTTGTGGGGCCCCTCTTTCTGCTCAGTGTCTGGGGAGTTCTGGCAAATCGTCTTGGCCCCACAGATGCGACACTGGAGTAGTCAAACCCCACCATGGGGCCCTATTCATGCATGGGGCTAACGTGCAAGGAGAAACCTCGCAAGGCCGATATGGGGGCGGCTCTGGGCTTGAATTCACGGGGAGGGTCCAGGAAGCTCCCTGGGGGAGGAGAAGAGGAGATTGGAACAACCAAACCTTCTCTCTCAGCGATGGGGGGTTTTTTGACAGCAGCGGTGGGGGTGGGAGGCTGTGCTCACGTACACAGGTGACTGGGACCACCTAGGATCAGGCCATGACTGTCCGTCACATTCAGTCATAATCGTGGCTGTAGTTTAGGGCACACACGCAGCGTCCCAATCTATTCCTCAAACTGGTCCTACTCTCCTCATTTTGTAGATACCAAAACGGCTGTTTAGGAAAACCCAGGGATTCATCCAATGTCCCAAGGCGGCAGTTGGCAGAATCAGAAACAGAGCCAAGTCCGTCTGACCATTTGCCCTTCTCCTCGCCAACCCCCAGCGGCTCCTCATGGCCCCCCGAGTGTCACCCCATTTTCCCGGACACACTCGCCGTCCTCCACAACACTGAGGGTGTGCACGTTCACGTCTTCTGCCCATAGAGAGAATGCTCTACGGATTCTCGAAAACCCTCTGAGGGATCCTCCCAGCCCGGGCTGAAGCCACGTGGCGGCCACGAAGGCACGTGCTCACCACGAGCCGAGGCTGCCGCTGTGGCTCCCCCCCGCCCCCGGAAAGCATGTTACTAGGCAGCATTTTCAGCCACGTCTCGTCTGTATTAGGTGTTTAAATATTGGGGAAATTGGAGAATTGAGATTTTAGACAAAGATTTGATTATCTGCGTCTGAAAAAAAAAAAAAAAGGTCTATACGCACAGTGGTTTTAACAGAACCCCTTCGCGCTGGGATAGTCATCAGGGCTTTGGGCAAAGGTCCTGACTCTCCTCTCCTTCCCGTTACACGGAGGTAAGCGCGGCTGTGCAGGTGCCGCGGCCAGTGACATGGGAAAGTGGAGGAGAGTGTGTGGCCCTTCTGGATGGGAGCTCCAGGGAGCGCCACGGCCAGGCCGGGGCTCAGGATGGCGGTTCCTGGAGAGCCCCTGGACCACCTCGCCGGCACTGGTGGGCCAGATGATGACCCTGCAGGCCACACCCCGAGCTCGATCACAGCAGCCCGAGAGGGGAGTCCCCCGGCCCGCCCCGCTCCCCTGCCCCCTGCCAGCCGGCTTGCGGTGCTCCGTTCTGTGCCTCTTGAAAAAAACGAGGGCCGTTTCCTGAAACAAAACCAGGAGACCTCAGCCAAGCCAGTCAGTAATTCCTCCCACTTGCAGTCCGCCTCGGTGCCAATGTGGAAAACTACTAGGCTGGAGGGAACTTTCCCCTCTCGCAGCGTTCGTATTTGGTCTATAGGAAAGGTCACAGGGACCCCAGGGAGGCTGTGCTGCCGGAGAGCTGGTCCTTACCTGCACCCATCCTCCGCCCCCACCAGAAAACCCTGCTTCCCGATGGCGTGCTTATCCTTCCTTTTTTTTTTTTTTTTTTTTTGGTCTTTTTCCAGTCCCATGAGCTGAAGCAATTTTTAGGGGAAAGACATTGATTACCAAGGACAACTCTAGTGATCGGATGTGAAGATTAATGAGGAGGAAATGCCCCGGACGCATGGGCCAGGGGTGAGTGAGGTCTCAAAAAGGTAGCGACAGCCAAGAGGTAGAAACAGCCCACGCGTGCATCCAGGTTGGAAGGATAAACAGGATGTGGGGTCGCCCGACAGCAGAGTGTGAATGAGCCTTGGAAAGGAATGGGATCCCGACACCTGGCCCAGCACGGATGGGCCTCGAGGATGCCATGCCCAGTGACAGATGCCCGTGGGGTCAGGAGAGGTGCTGTGTGATTGCACTTACACGAGGTCCCTGGCGTAGCCTAATTTTAGGGACAGAAAACAGAGCAGAGCTCTCCAGGGGCTGACAGAGGGGGAATGCAGCGTCCGTGGGTAGTGGGAACAGAGTTTCAGTTCGAGAAAATGGAAAAGTTCAGGCAGTGGACCACGGTGATGACTGACCAGCCATGAGACTGCGCCGAGTGCCACTGAACTAAAAACTGTGAAAATGGTAAATTTAGGTCAGGTATTTTTTTTACCATAATTTTTAAAAGTAAGAAAAGAAAAGGGTACCTTGTTCAAAGTAGTCTTTGGAGTAGGCCAACCTTCTTGCATTTTCTGTCATGGGCAGAACCCACATGGTGCCCTCTGCCCGGTCCGACACCCACCACACCCTGGGTGGTCTGATGCCAGGCCTTGTCCGGGCTGTGCCGACCGTCCCATCCTCTGCGCCCACCCTCCCCCCAGGTAACGGAGCTAAGGTGAGGGCCCTGGAAGCTCAATGAAGAGGATCAACTAGATGTTGACTGGCAGTTACCGTGCTAAAAGCCAGTGCCATGTAGGCCCTGCTGTGTGTCAGGGGCTTTGTATGAATGTTTCATATTCGAAACAAGCCTAGAGGTGGGTAAGTGGAGCTCCCATACTAGGTTATGGGCTGAACTATTTCCCCAAAAATCCATACGTGGAAGTCCCAACCTCCAGGCCCTCAGAATGTGGCATGATCTGGAGAAAGAGTCTTTGCAGAGGTGAGTGAGTTAAAATGAGGTCATTGGAGTACGCTCAGGTCCAATGTGACTTGTTCTATCGTTTCCCAGGATGATGGTAACCAACGACCACGACCAAGGCTGAAGCTGGGGCTCAAACAGCAGAGGTGCCTTTCTCCCAGTTTCGGAGCTGCGGACCTAAGAGGAAGGTTCTGGCCCAGCTGCTTTCTTGCGAGGCTGTCTTCCTGGTTTGCTGATGGCTATCTCCTCGCCGTGTGCTCACACGGCTTTCCTCTGTGTGCGTGCACGCCTGTGTGCGCAGCGAGACACACACACAGAGAAAGTGGGCTCTCTGGTGTTCCTTGTCATCAGGATGCTCATCCTGTTGGCTCAGGGCTCCACCCCTCAGACCCCACTGAACTCTAATCCCTCTCCTGGAGGACACATCTCCACATACAGTCAAGCTGGGTGTTGGGGCTTCAACACATGAACCTTGCAGGGACACAGTCCTTTTGTCTCTAACACTGCTGTCCTGATGAAAAGGGGGATTGGAGCACAGAGACTGACCCACAGCGGGAAGATGTGAAGAGCTACGGAGAGGAGACAGCCATCTACGAGCCAAGCAGAGGGACCTGCGACAGATCCTTCCTCTCAGGCCTCAGAAGGAACCAACAACACAGACAACTCACTTTCACACCTCCAGACTCCAGAACTACGATTTAAGCCCCAGTCTGTGGTATTTTGTTATGCCTGCCCCAGCCAACAAATACAGAAGAGAAAATCCAGGCTGGCCGTGGCTAAGTGATGGACAAAGAGTCATGTAGCTGGCAAGGAGCAGGGCAGTAATTCAAATCTGGTCCAATGGTGTGCTGGTGGCTCTCAGGCACGGGCGTGGGGGTCCTGACTTAGAGCTTCTTCCAGTTAGTGCAGTGTTAATACCCCCCATGGTGGATTGCCAGCTTCCAACATGGCGTCACCGACCAAGGCACTGGGGAGAAACATGCCCGGGGCTTTTGGCTCCCACAAAGGAAGCTAGCCAGCTCCAGTCCAACCCTGTCTGAGAACTGTGTGGTTTTTCCTGGTCTTTCCTACTAACAAATGCTTTTTTAAATTTTACTTTTTAAACACATAAATGCTTTTACATGTATGGCTGGATAGGGTAGAAGTTGGGATACAAACTGGAAAGTTATTTTCCTATTCCCTCCCCTTACACGGTGTTAAAACCAGAAGGACTTCGGCAACCTCGAGACTTAATCACCTTGTAACTGTACCAGGGCTTGAACATCTTGTAGCTTCTCTGGTATCATTTATCGAAAACAAGGGTGAGGTGGGATGGGAAGGCATTGGTCAAAGGCACAAAGTTTCAGTGATGCGAGAGGAGAGAGTTCTGGAGCAGTCACAGCAGGCCGGTGATGGTCCACAGTCCTGGGCAGTGTACCTGCAAGTCAGTAAGGAGACAGATCTTCAATTCAATCTTCTCAACACACATACCCCGTGCTACTGGGCTGAGGTGATGCCCAAGTTATATTTAGTTTGATTGTGGTGGTTATTTCAGGATGAAAACATCGTAGGGGACATCTTACCATGAAACCATCAAAGATATCTCAGTAAAGTGGTTAGAGAAAAATAAAATAAAACAATGGGGAAAGCAGTAGCAATTATTAAATAACTGAGCGAGATAAGCTCTACCCCTTGTTTTGGAAACATGGAATAAACTAGCCATTTAAGAAGGTCTGTTGCATGACGTCTAGTCTATCCTGGGCATATTGGGTTACATCGTCTTAAAATACTACCTCCACTGTGTCAAAACAGCAGCATCCACAGGCGGGTCAAGTGCTCATGGCTCACGGCAGTGTCCCGTGGTGCTCAAGACACCAGGAGACCCCAGCTTCCAGGGGAGCGTCCCCCAGGCCCCGCCTTGTAAGACTGTGGGAAGCAAGCTCTTAGGAGGATGCCAAGGGTCTGGACGCATGCACCCTTCTCCTCCCTTTAACACGCCCCCTCTCAGCTTCCATCAGCTTCTCTCTGGGAAGTTCTCTGCCCGGGAGCAGGGTTCCCTCTGCCGCTCAGAGAGAATCCTGTCTCTGATGCATGTCTGGACCCTCTCTTCTGGAACAGCTCTGCCTCCTCCTGAGCCGCTTCAGAGCAGAGCCGTGGTCTTTGTTGCCCTCACTGGGGACGCAGAGTCTGAAAGCAGCACGTTAAGTCCCGCCCAACACGTAGATTAGACAACCTTGTCAAGCACCTTTGGGACCCAACAAAAGTCCCATATCTCTCAGTCCAGACAGGATTCTTCAAGGCAGCGAGCAGAGAAGTTGAGGAAAAGCCATGTTTGCTGAAGTTGGCTGGCCCAGGAGAGGTCACTGAATGCCCGAAGCACAGCCCCCTCTTGCAGCAGGGCGCAGCAAGGCTTTCCAGGGTGCAGTGGTGTGCTGAGCAAGAGAGAGAAACAGTTTGATGGTAACATAGTAGCCGGCACGGCAGCGAAGTCCTTGAGGAAATGCCAGTTGAATGAATGAAGAGGTGAGTGGACAAGTGGGTGAATGTCAGGAACCAGGTCCCTGCGGTCATAGCCCCATCAGCTCCCCAAAGTAGACAGAGAAGGCGTGTCCACGCAGGGACCCCTCTGAGGGATCGCAGTTACCAGCACACGACAGGGATAAATGAACAAAGGACTGGCTTTGCATCTCCGATCTCAGCGTTGCCCTCAGGGCAGACACAGATCGGAAAAGAACAGACAAGGTTGCATCCCTGCAGTTCGCTTTGGAGGGGGAAGTAGAAGCGACCTATCTGTGTAGAACCCGTCTGTGATCCGTGGTGCAGCATCTCTGAGGATTTTCCTGCTGCACATTGGCAAATTCTGATCTAGGGCAAAGATTTTATTTCCATGGGAAGAGTCTGCGATAGAGCCTTCCGTGTTCTAGGAATGATTCAACATGCAAGCTGAAGTTCACGGCGTGCTAGTGCCTGTCCTCATGTAATTTCTTCTCGGTCTGTATCAAATGCTCTTACAGATGAAGTTTTATGATGATTGTTCCCATTATAACTGGAACCAGAGCAATTGAATTTTTCCTGAGATTAACACGTAAGGAGATAGATGGTCTTAATGGATACAGGAAAATTTAGAGTGAACATGTTGAATGAACTGTTTTTTCTTTTTCTATGAGGACGGGAAGAACACTCATCAGATAGCGTCTGTGGCAAATCCATGCTAACTGAGCTACTGATATTCATGTAATTCATATACTATGTTCATGGAACTCATCCATCTTTATGTCGTAGATATGCAACTAGAATATTTATATAAACAAAATACTATTTGTAACAAAGTAATCTTGAATTCTTTAGTAAACTTACTATCTAAAGGCATTCTACACATCTTTAAAACAAACAACCGATATTTTGAAAGGAGACGATGATTTTCTAATTTGTCTGTTTTCAATCACCTAGCAAACGATGTATGTGTAAATCCTGTCGATTTATAGGTTTTGGTCTTCATAGCCGACTTGCAGGTGCTTATCTGTTTTTAGAAACTTCTTCTGAAAATGGGGTTAACTGCATTTGGCAGTAGGTTTTTCTCTGGTCCAACAATTTCGCTACCCATAATACTTGTTCATGAGACCTAAGAGAACCTCGAGTTCTCCACTTAATTTTGTTCTCTAAGGAGTCAGAATCCTCGATGAAATCAGTTAAACCTCCTTGCTGAGCCCACATGGGTTTCCTAGGATAGCCATACTGAGGTGCCACGGTCTGTGTGGCCAGAGCATCATCTCCCAGGTCTGGAGACTGGAAATCCAAGCTCAAGGTATCAGCAAGGCCATGTCCTGTCTGAAACCCCTCAGGCAGCCTTTTCTCACCTCTTCCCAGCTCCTGGTGGTTGGCGGGCAAGCTCTGGTGGTCCTAGGCTTGTGGATGAAATCTCCAGTCCTCCTTGTTCTCGTGCACTCTCCTTCCTGCCTCCATCGCGCGTGTGGGCGAATTCTTCAGTGCAATTAGAAACCTTCTTAACAATCTCCAGTCACTGTCTCCTCTCTGCCATTGCTGACATCCAACGGGTTTCCACCTTCAAACTCAACTAGAACACAGCTCCAAATTCACTCTCAAACTTGCAAAAGTGAGACTTTTTCTGACTCCTCTATGGGTTTTTCACCAAAATTCCTTATAAGCAGCTATCCTATGGCTTTTGATGCTCACAGATGTCAGACTCCTCAAAATCCTGCTCTGCTGGAAGCTTTCTGCTTTGCAACTTGCCCAGCCACAAGGTAGAACACAAGACAAACGGGCTGGTGGCCCCGGAGTTTCCTGGTGGTTATACCAGCCTCATTCTGATAAGCGAGATGCTGGCTTTCCTGCCATCCTGCTCTCTCCTTCCTCAAAACTCCACCTCCTTCCTATGCAAGATATTGAATTTCTATTTTTTAATTGACCTCCCCGACATCTGATTGCTTTAAAATAAGAACTGTTTGGTCTTGGCTGGGACTTGGAGTAGTTAGGACAAGAATGTGTTGATCTGAGTCTTAAAGGCTGCAAGGAACAGACAGGCTGATGTCACCATCCAGAAGGGGCCCTTGGAAGGTCAGCTACGGGACACACAGGGTCTCTAAGTTTCGTAGACCAGGGAACGCAGCCAGATGTAGGTAGAAGTAGGGCAGGGGTTCCCCACAATCCAGAATACAGCCTCATTCACCTGCTTCTCAGGGTTCACCCTCACTTTACAGGGCTCCAGAAAGGGGATTCAATGGGGTGGTTTGCCACCATCCAATACGGTGGACCAGTATCAGATGGAAACTCACACCAAGTCCTTTGGGACTCAGCAGGACTTCTTCCCGGTCTGTGCTCTATTACGCAGGAGGTCTTCTGTGTTTCTTCCCATGCACACAGCAGAGTCCATAATAGCTTTGTTGGGGAAAACCTGTTGCCGTCAGCATTCTTAAAATGCAACAGGCATCTAAAGCTTCAGAGACTTTTCCAAAAGTCTTTAGGAAACATGGTAACCCCTCTTGCACTTCTACTGACAGTGTTACAGGGCACTGACCTACCTTATCACATAAGCAGAATCATTTGACATACATTCACAAACGTGCAGCAAGTTTGTTCTCATGGTTCCCATAATCCTTTGGCAAATCCAAACCCGACCAGCATGGCAGCCCTTCCCCTCCCACACTGTATCACAAAGCTTCACATTCCTGGATTTTATTTTTCACAGGCTAACCCTGTTAGTCTCTACCACCTCAATTTGCAGATTGATATACAGACGCTAAAAAGGAAGAATGCATCTAGATCCCACAGTCTGTGTATAAATACCGTTAGGGCAGCACGTGGCCCACGTGGAGCCTAATCCCTGTTCATCCTCAGACGATCTCGAAGCCAATGAGGGACATCACATTCCCAGTGCTTTCCAACTGAGTCAAGTGGCGGCGGTTGGGGAAAAAATTCAAGTTAGACCAGATGGACTTTCATCTTTCCAACAAGGTCACGGCTTCTGTGGTCAGACTCCGGGGAAATGAAGTAGGAAATGCTTCTGACATCATGACGGGCAGAGGACTCCAGGGCGGGGATCTCTCCCATTAGGTGTGGTTTTTCCACGTGGAAAGAAAGCCATCACCTAGCCGGCAGCCTCAGACTGGTCCGTGGCCAACAGGAACCTTCCCCACTTCATGGCAGACGTCATACGTGGAAAATGAGCCTACATCGTTTTGTCGTGTCCCAGGAAGGGTACTCGTGAGTGACTGGGCGGTCGGGCGTGATGCAGCCAGGGGCTTCCGGCCTGTCCCAGGGGAGGCCTTGCGATGGGATGCCTACCCACAGCTGTAAATTTCCTTCAGTTCATTTGCTTGTTTACATTTGCGAAGTTTTTTTGTCGTTTTTTTTTAACGGAAAACCAAGCCAAAACGGAATTTTGTTTTCTTTTTAGCCTGAAGATGGTAGTTTCCCATTCTAGAAAAACATACTAGCTTAAAATTTGTGTTGATGATGGGGCACCTGGGTGGCTCAGTGGATTAAAGCCTCTGCCTTCGGCTCAGGTCATGATCCCAGGGTCCTGGGATCGAGCCCCACATCGGGCTCCCTGCTCAGCAAAGAGTCTGCTTCCCTTCTTCTCTCTCTGCCTGCCTCTCTGCCTACTTGTGATCTCTGTCTGTCAAATAAATAAATAAATAAATCTTTAAAAAAAATTGCGTTGATGTCCTTGGACTTCTTGTAATGCGTTTTAGTCTTCAGGTAATAATAGCAGATACTCATCAAGCCCTTGTTACGTGTCCGCTGTGATGTCCTGCTTCGCCGGATTTCTCCAACAATCCAGTGGGGAAGGAACGGTTACCCTTTCCTGTGCTGCCAATGAGGGAAGCCGAACTCAGAGACTCGTACCCAGAGCCGACCAGTAGCGGCCGGAAGCCCACAGGACAGGGGAGAGAAAGCCCACACTTTCCACACTTCATAACCTTCCCGTCCACGCCAGCCTCACTCAAGTTGGAAACCAGCACGGTATAGCAGGAGCCCTAAGCATTTTGAATCGTTGCAGGCTATGCACGGGCCCGAACCCTATTTTCATAACATTTTATAATGTTTTCAGAACATTCCATAACGTTTTCCTCCTCCGAGACCCTCGTCCACCCCAGGCCTGCAAGGCCAGGCTCTCTGCGAGTCCCCTCTTTGCAGCTCTTGGAAACTGTCCCTTTGCTTTAGATTTCCGGCCAATATCCTTCCCCTGGGGTCCAGAGAGAAAGCAGAACTCTCTATTTCTGGGTGTTCTGCACAGAGTGAAAGCCCGCCTGTGCCCCACATGTCAGAGGACCCTGACCAGGTGTCCCGCCACCACCAGGCTCCTCTGAAAGAGGAAGGCCCTGTGCCTCCCGACCGTCAGTGGAAGACGGTCACTGGGGTGTGAGACGGCGGCCGTGGAAAGCTGGGCAGAAAGTGTGGGGTGGACAACACGAGCCAACACCCCTTGGCCGCTGCTGTCTGCCGTTGGGGGCCATCTCCCTCCTCCGCAGCGCCTGGGGCGCGGTCACCGGCAGGCGTCGGAGACAGTGAGTTTCTGGGATCCTCTCAGACCTACTGACTCAGGCTCTGTGGGATGCACCGGGGACAGTCAGTGACCAGACAGGGGTCAACGCCTACTTCACGACCCCCAGCTCGGCTTCTGTCCCCAGCGGCCGAAAGCCCAAAGTGAAAGGGGCCCCCTCACATGCCACCCAGCCGGACCCCCGCCTGGAGAAGGTTGCGGGCGAGAAGCCAGAAAGAGAAGGGACGTCAAGTCTAGACGTGGTTTTCCTCAGGAACAAGGGGGAAAGCACCGAATGCAAAGGCCTGAACCCGGAGGCCAGTCTGGGAAACAGGATTCAGCCAAAGTGGGTCTCAGAAGCAGGAACGCTCGTCTGTGAAGGTCAAGGTTGGCACAGGCCTAACTGCCTTCCTCCCAACTCCGCCAAGTGCAGGAGAAACGGGTCGTCCCCAGCCGGTGCCGTGGGAACCGGCTGCTTTCTGTCCAAAGGCCACATCAAAAGTCGTGGTACTGGTTTTTATGTTTCTGTGGGTTTAGCCTCTGGGGCTCTGCATCCCCCGCAGGAACCCCCGAGCTGTTTACGCCTCTGGGTCCCCGGGAGGGGCTTTTCCCCCACCAGACCGGCTCGGGTGCTGTGTTTACGAGGCTGGTGTAAATCCTTCAGAGCCAGCGGCCTGGACCCTCCCGGGGCAGACACCTGCCACCGTCCTCATGAGCCCCGCGTACCCAGGCCCCCCGGGCACGCTGCTGTGACTTTCCACCGGAGCCAGCGCTGCGGAGGCGGGAGAAGCTGAAGCGAGCTGGCCCAGAGGTTGGGACCCCCACATGTCCCCTACCCCAGGGGCAAAGACTGACTTGGGGTGGACAGTGAGTCCCTCCGAATCTGCACCAGTTGGGGCATCTGTCCGCTTGGGCGGTCTTATTCTGTGTGCTCGGTCCGAGCGAAACCCAGGGGGTGAACAGCAGGTGGGACACGAGGCAGGCGTTTCTCTGGGCAGGAGCTGTTTGCAGAGGGGCTCCTGCCTGCCTCCTTCCTGCGGGAGGTCTGCGGGCTCCCGAAAAACAGGAAGGCCTGGGGAGAGGAAGCAAGAAACAGCCTTCAGCCTCCTGCTCTTTATTGTGATCCCCTTTAGTAAATGGTCTTTTTGTCAAATAAAGGAGGCCTTTCCTCACCCCGAAAATATCACCAGCTTGTTCTCGCCTGCCTCTGAAGTAAAACAAGCGGACACAGTAGCATCCAAAGTTTACAGCGTAAGTTCCCAGGTTGCTTCCGACCTGTGGGGCGGCGGACCCTGGGCATCCTGGTAGCTGGGTCCTTCCTGCTAGGTGCCAAGCTCTGCCCTGTGCTGCCGAAACCCGGCCCCCCTCCACGGGGCCCCCTCAGCGGAGAGCCAGCAGCCTGCGTCTCTGCTACTCCAGCCGCTATAAGAAAACGCTACAGCCCGCAGGCCTGAGCCGCCCACAGGTGTTTCTCCAGCTCTGGAGGCTGGGGTCCGAGGTCAAGGTGCCCACAGGTCCCATGTCTGGGGAAGGCCTGTGTCCTGGTTCGTACACAGGGGTGGGGGGTGGGTCAGGGCTGGGGGGTAGCCAGCTCTGGTCTCTTCCTCTTCTTTTCTTATCAGGATGCTAATTGCCTCACTTGAGCCCTGCTGTCAGGACTTCATCTAACCTAATTACCTTCCAAGGGGCCCCACCTCCAAATACAATCACATTGGGGATTGGGGCTTGAACATTAATTTGAAGGGGACCCATTCAGTCCATGGCACTCTGGCCAGAGTCTGTTTAACAAAGACTGATCCTGTTAAGGAGGGGCCGGTCAGCTCAGCTTGGGGAAGACAAACCCCTGAGATGGGTTTTGAGACATGTGTAGGAGTTTGTTAAGAATGAAATACATGACAGACCGAAAGAAAGGGGATCCTACCCAAGCATTTAGGTAGTCACAGTTATTCTTAATTGTCCCAAGAGCAAAACAAGAAGCCAATCCATCCAATAAATCTCTCCTCCACGAAGCATTTAAGGCACTCAGATGGGAGTCCCTCAGTGAACAGCTGAGAAGTGAGTCCCTGTAGACTCTCCAGAGCAACCGTTCTGCTATAACGGACCTTCAGAGATCTCCAGACAGAGGGAGAAGTGTTGAGTCGTTTTTAGAATGTCAGCATTGTGGGGGATGTAGGTCTCGGCAAGTTTAGGATGGCAGGGAGGTCTAGAAGCCTTATGGCCATCTCAAGTCACCTCCGTCTGGGACAGCCTCAGTGCGCATGTGCTCTGCCTGCTGCGGTGTCCTGAAATGGGAATTAAATACAGGTGTGAAGGGAGCAGCGCGGGGGAGAGGCAGAGAGAGGCAGGACAGTCCTGCAGGGGCTCCACCAGCATTCAGAGATGACGGGGGCAGGCACAGGGAAAGCACGTTGCTGGCACACAGACATTTAGGCACGAGTCCCACCTGCTGGACAGTGAGTCCTCTGAGCTCGGGGATGGCTTCTCATTGATCCGTCAGTCTGCCCTAACAAAATACCACAGACCGGGCAGCTTCAATGGCAGGAATTAATTTGCTCCCAGTGCTGGAGGCTGGAGGTCTGAGGTCAAGATGTTGGACCTCCGGAGGCCACTCTCCTTGACATATAGATGCCACCTATTTGCTGTGTGTCCCCCTGCAGCCTGCCCCCCTCCAGTCCCCGTGCACATGCATCCCTGGGCTCCCTTCCAGTTCTTATAAGGACATCAGTCAGACAGGATTAAAGCCCAACCTTGATGACCTCATTTTACTTCCGTCACCTCTTTTAAGACCCTATCACCAAATATAGTCACATTCTGAGGTCCTGGGGTTAAGAGTTCGATCTATGAATTTGGGAGGACACAGTTCAGTCCGTAACAATCCCCATGAGCCCAGAACCAAGCACAAGCACCTGGCACGTTGGTGGGGGTAGGGCTGACATGTACTGATTCACTCAACCTAAACATCTTTTTCCTTCCACTGGACTCTGCTAACTCTACTAATGTGCTAACTTGCCAACGATGTATTTACAGAGGCTACACATTAACAGATATTTTGAGAGCAGGAGGATCTATGAATTAGGCTGGGGAGGTCGGAGTGCCACGGAAGGAGGCAGTCAGGAGCCCCTCTGCAAACAGCTCCTGCCCAGAGAAACGCCTGCCTCGTGTCCCACCTGCTGTTCATCCCCTGGGTTTCACCTTGACTGAGCACACAGAGTAAGACCGCCCAAGCGGACAGATGCCCCAACCAGCGTGGATACAGAGGGACTCACTGTCCACCCCAAGTCAGTCTTTGCCCCAGGTGTCACCTGCGGCAAATAAAGGCAGAGCTGACTGCTCCACACTTGCTTTCTTCATCATACACGCAAGCCCCCGGGCGCAGGCACCCGCCTGAAGAAGACACAGCTGCTGAGAGCGGACAAGCCCTGCAGGAGAATGTGAGCGGCGCAGCCTCTCCTCCGAGTCTCTGGTTGAGCTGGGACAATGTGGCCATGCGTGTCCCCGCCACAGCTCCCCCGGAGGCAGACACGTCGTAAGCAGGAAGGACGCGTAGAAAGCAGGAGGAACAGGCACCAGGAAGTATCCACTGTTCCTTGGGCCCGAGCTCGGTCCTGCCCAGCAGGTCTGCTCTGCAGAAAGGAGGCGGCGAGCCTGGGTTTCTGCACCCGCTGTGTGAGGGCTAACGCAGGTCGCCAAGCCCACGCGTGTGCTTTTCCAGCTGCCGGAGAGCTTGCAGGTTACCCGAGCTACTTATTTTGCAAAGATGCGGGGACGGACCCCGTGCCGGGTGCCTTACAAGCTGAGCCAAGGGAGCAGATCGGCCTCTTCTCACATCCAGGGGCTGGTGCTTCCTAAGGTCCCATCAGAGGTCCCGGGGAATGGGGTCAGGCCAACAGAGGGGGGGCCAGCCCCTGCGGGGGCTTTGCAGTGGCCTTTCTGCGTGACTAACCTGTGCAGGGAAGGCTCGATGCACGCCTGTCCCCTTGGGGTCTGGTGGGGAATGAGCAGGAGAGTGCACATCAAGGCTTTCCGGGCCGGTGTAGGCCAGGCAAGACTGAACGAATGTGGGGCCATTTCCTTCTAGTTCCTCAGCCCCATTCTCCCAGCGGCTCTGCGCCCACAGTCCTGCATGCTGTCGCTGTCACAGGCAGGCCCCCCCCACCTGGAGACCCCCAAATTTCCTCCCATGTGCTCGGGCCTGAAACTGCCTTCCTGCCTCCGACGACTTTGCAGAGAAGCACACGTGTCATCATGGACGGCAGCTCTTCGGCGGCTGGTTCGGCCGGAGACGGGGGCGTCTTTGGCCGGTTCCGGGCCTGGTCCTCTCAGCGACACGGCGGGACCCATCGTGCCTGCTTTATAAATCCGTGCGCATGAGGTAAAGGCGGGCCAGCAGCCGCCAGGAGGTGGGCACGGGGGACACGATGGCCGTCGCAGCTGGTGGGACTACTCGGTCCAGCTCACGGTCCGCGTGCTCTGCGAAGCCGGATTCTTCCTGGAAAGCAGAAGCCGTTAGATGCGGTTGGACACTTACCTGGTCTCAGTCATGAGCTCGTCTGGCTGCATGTCGCCCGCCGGGCCGTGCGCTGTGTGAAGAGATAGTGGCCGTGGAAATGGGAGGACGTTGCTACTCTGGATGATGACAGGCAAGACTAACTGTCACCCTCAGCAGCTGGGCTGTCCCGGCGGGCCCCATGGGACATGCCAATGGCGCATCTTCCCAGAGCATTGCTGGAAGCGTCCCCATCCTTTTAGGGCGGTTCAGATCTGCTGAGGGTCATGGGTGTTGTTCCTCCTATTGTTCAGGAAGACGCCAGACACTGACCTTCAGGCTGACAAGAGTCCGGCTGAGGTTGTCTCTCAGGGAAGACATAGGCAAGGTCGAAAGCTTCGAATGTAAAGGGTTAAGCGTGACATGATGATGTCCCTGTGCCCTCTCCTTGGGTTTAACACAAATTTCCATGTAAGCCTTGGGGGAAACCAATGGGGTCATCCTGGGGGAGGACAGCCCAGAGGTGGGGAGGGGAGCTGTAGCCGTGGCCTCCGAGACCCGGGCCTAGACCCACCAGTGCCCTCTGTGGACCGCCTCCCGGGACAGTCCTGCCAGGTCTTGGTGGCTCAGAGCCAGAGAGGGTTCTCCAGCTCCTGGGGGGACAATGAGAGTCGGGGGGCGGGAGGCAGAGGCTCGTGTGTGGCGGAAAGGGCTTGGGCTCTGCTCTCACGGCCGCCCGCCCCTCCTGCCGGCCTGACCGATGGCGTCCGTGTCTCTGGGCCTCGCCCATGGTGGGCAATGTGCTGGGGCAGCAACATGCTCAGCATGCCGCCGCCGCCGCTGTCAGGGGACCCTGGTCCCAGTCCTCTCGGAGGAAGGGAGCCCGGCCCGGCGTCTCCACTGTGGCCTCGGCCTCCTCGTCTGAACATCGCTGTCCAGCTCCGGGATGCGGGGCTCCCGCCTCCCACACGGCCAGCCTGTCTCGGAGGTGCGGTGGGGTGCCGGGGGGGGGGGGGGGGGGGGGGGGCGCAGTGGCGGCGAGGAAACAGGCACGTCCAGAACCTTCGTGGGGACTGGGTGCCAGGCTGGCCTCGGGAGACTGAGCCTCCTCAGCGGGGCACTGCAGGCACGTCGGACCGAGGCACCGAGCCGGAGCCATGCTTGCCGGCTCGCTGGCCATCCCAGCCAGTTAGGGTACCGGGAACGGCGCTCCCGGGGGCGGGGGCGGCTGGACTGTGCCCCTGGGCCTCGGGTGGCCTCGAAGAGAGGGCAGCCCCCAGACGGGGACACGGGCCGGGAGCTGAGCTCTGGCTGCGGGTTTGCCATTTGCCTGCGGGGAGCACGGCCTGCCCGGTGCGGCGGGTCTCTGGCACCCGCGCCCCTGGAAGAGGCTGAGATGAGGTGGTTGAGGCGGGAGCCGGGGAGAGAAGACGCCGGCAATGTTTGCTGTGGCTCCGTTGGTGCTCGGGCGTGGCAGGACGTGTGAGCGCCCCCCAGCGGTCTGTCCTCTTCCCGAAGCACTCTGCTGCTGGGATGTGGCCACCAAGGGGTGGCAGACAGTTGTGGCGAAGACTTGGACCCCAAGAGATGCCGCTGGGCCCCCAGCTCGGTCCCTGTCCCCATGCTTGTGTCGTGGCAACCGCACCCTTCCCCACGTGGCCCGTCGAGACAGGCCTCAAAGCCGGAAAGCCTGAGCTGTGTTTGATCGCGTCCATGAACCGGGCCTCAGCTGATGCATGTTGGCCGCATCCAAGGTCTGTGGCTGATCGTCTCGGTGGTGGCGTCTCTTACTCTTCAGAGTCCCATGCTTGTCCTACATCTCCCAGGGCAGGGGAGGCGTCCTTCCCGCTGGGGCCCCACCAGACGTGCTCCGTCCTCTCTGGGGCGGAAGAGTCAATGTCAGGCATCTCTTAGGACTCAGCTCTGCTTGGGATATTTTAAAAAATGAAATCCGTATTCACTGAAGGACATCTGGGGATCCTTCCCTACCCCACGAGGTTATCAAGAGAAAGTAGAACACGTGAAGCGCTTTGCACATTGTCTGAGTTCGTAAACAACATAGGATGGTCTTCCGCTATGATGCAGCGTTTATTTCAATTATGGATACGGCTGAGACTTTGGGAATTTGTCAGCTGTAAAAGTTTACGTTATCTACATTATCCATCACATATTGCCACATAAAGACCCATCGCTGTCGTGGACCAGCAGAGGCAGATGAACACGGCGTGAATATGCATATAGATGTAACACGTTATACTAAGTAAAGATTTCTACAAGTGGTTTAGAGAGAGGGTAATTGCACAGGTGTGGAAATTAAGGAACACAGGGCAAGTCATTTATGTCAGAGTCACTGTCTCCAAACTGACGGAGGCTTCAGGGTGGAGGTTGGTTGAAGACCTCACTGTGCCCTTGAATGGAGAAGCAGGTCACCCACCTACAAACCAGGGGGGACTCTTTTCAGAGGTCACCTAGACCCTGGGTTCAACATTAAAAATGTGAAGACAGGGGGCGCCTGGGTGGCTCAGTGGATTAAAGCCTCTGCCTTGGGCTCAGGTCATGATCTCAGGGTCCTGGGATGGAGGCCTGTATCAGGCTCTCTGCTTAGCAGGGAGCCTGCTTCCTCCTCTCTCTCTCTCTGCCTCCTTGTGATCTCTGTCTGTTAAATAAATAAATAAAATATTTAAAAAACAATGTGGAGACAGGTAATGCATCACTCTGAAAAATCCTTATCCTCAGTGGGAAGTATTTTCTGCACCGCTGGGTATGTATGCGCACACATGCGTATTTCATATATCTGAAAGCACACTTACGTATCGTGTACCTTCTCTTATTATTTTTATTTTATTATGGATCGATGTGACTTTATTATCAGCAATAAAATAAGAGAAGATACATGATACTGTGATAACCTAATCAAGTCACCGTATTTCCTTTTGTTTGATGATTGTTCTGCATCTGGACAGTGAACCGGCTGTGCACCACACCCCTCTGCTTCTTTTCTTCCAACTCTTCAAGTTTCTCAACTGTATCACAGCACTGAGTTTTTTTTTTTTTTTTTTTTTTTTTTTTTTTTTTTTTTTACGATTTTATTTATTTATTCGACAGAGAAAGACACAGAGAGAGGAAACACAAGCATGGGGGACCAGGAGAGGGAGAAGCAGGCTTCCCTTCGACCAGGGATCCCAATGTGGGCCTTGATCCCAGGACCCTGGGGTCATGACCTGAGCCGAAGGCAGCCGCTTAACGACTGAGCCACCCAGGCGCCCTGTAACTACCAGTCTTAGTCTGCAGTGTCAAAATCATTTACTAGATAAAAAAAGCATTCTTTTAGCAAAACAAGGGGAGTCATCTGGTTTCCTATGCACTTCTCGGAGCTAGTGGCTGCTGCCTTGTTAAAACCCTCATTCTTTTGCTGTCCCCATTTTTAATGTGTCTTCTGAGGCCACCATAAACACTCTGTTTTTCAACACAATGCATCTCAAATAATTTCCTTTGGGAAGAGTAAAAGGAGCAGACAGAAGTAAAAAATTTTAGATCTTTATTACAAGCAGATGCAACCGCAAATATTTCCATTAATTATTTGGTATCGTAGTACCAGGTACCATTAACTGATTACATCCATTTAGATACACCAGAGGAACTTCCAATTATTTGCAGATTGTCAGAGTTTACTGATTGCATTCATACTTGGACACGTGATCAAGGGAAAGTGGTGACTTATTTAACTAGTGATCATGATACAATATGGAATCACCTTCAGATAATATTGCTTGAACAATAACCTATGTGCTTCAATTTAACATTTTCTAATTTGTTAAAATTTAAGGATACAAAAACTACAAAGAATAGTATGACATAGTGACCACTGCAAGCCCAATCCAAAATCACATGACTCGGTACGGTCGTATTTCTTCCGACTTTGTTTATTGGTTGTACTTTGCTGTCCCGAACACCAATAATTTCTAGAGGATCCTTCCAAATCATACCTTCCATATCACTTATTAAATATTTACTGCATATACCATTGACTTTTAAAAAGGAATTTGTTGGCTTCAGGGAGTAAAGTCAAAACATAATGGCTTTAGAGACTCTTCAGCTTTTAATCACTGAATCCGATACTGCAATTAATCACACAATGTCTAGCCTCAGATGTCTATCTGTTGAATAAACACGTCCTGCTGAGTGCCAGATATGAGCTGGGAATTGTGGTCGAGTCTCAGGATAGAAAAGTCCAATAGAAATATAATGCCACACAACAATATAATCTTTCATTTTCCAGTAACCACGTTAGAAAAAGGTGAAATTTTAATATGTTTTATTGAACACAATATATCCAATGTTATTACAATCTGTGACCAACAAAAATACTAATGGACTACATTTTTTAAACTAACCAAAAAACAGTCTGGTATGCATTCTACCCTTACAGCACAGCTCGCATATGGGGGACCCGGGACGATGGTCACATGGGAAGGAGCAGGTGTGGAGGCGGGGCGTGACTCCCACATCGTCAGAGGGGAACTGGGAAGCGGTGTCCTGGCCGGGAATTTGGGGGTTAAGGGGCCGTGATGGGGTGAAAGTTGAGAGAGAGGAAGCTACTGGGGGCAGGAGGGAGAAACCCGCAGGCAGTCTGGCCCGAGGAGAGAGGTGGAGGGTGGCCATGCGTCAGATGTGGGGGGCTGGGAGGCCGCCTGGACAGGGCGGCACGACAGATGGGCAGGTGGAACGTCTGCGGGAGATGGACTCGATTCGTGGAAGTGACCCACTGTCACAGATTTGGGACCTGGCTGCCCACATCGGCAGGTCTCCTGACTCTCAGACTAACGTTTCTGTGCCCTGCACTGCTTCCACGCCAAGTGCGGTTTGGGCCTGGTGCCGCTCTCGGTTTTATCAGAGCTCGCGTCAGTGACAAAACAGATCCGGGAACAGAACGACACGCTAGGGAAATTCAGAGAACCAGGAACCAGAGTGGGCGCGGGAATAAGCCCGCTGAGGACAACCAGAGCCAAGAATACAGACACATGGAGGCTGCTCGGTACCCGACTTACTTCTGATCTAAAATCCCTTTTTTATCTCAACTTCTAGAAACAGAGGAGAGGACACAGAGAGACAACAACATAAAATAAAGATATTAGCACACGAGAACAGAGGGATACGGGTGTTTTAAACACACTCTATTTCACAGTGTCACGCTTGTGTTTGTCTCCTGCCAGCCTAGAGCAACAGATCACAAAGGCACAACAGAAACGGCCTTGGTCCTTGGTTCGAGCGTGAGCAGCACGTGCTTGTCGACATCGTAGGAAGTGTCTGAGGGGTTTACAGCAAAAGGCACGAGTGTAGCAGAACCTGAGCCAGTGTCCTCCCCAGTACTAGGATTTCTGGGAACAGGGGTTACCGCCTTCACCGGGGCACAGGTCGCCAGAGCGCGAACACTGGTACCCCGGGCACCGGGCGCCTACCACGTGGCAGGCACGGACCCAGGTACAATCCGCGTGTCATTTTGGTTCTTCCTCACAGACAATTATTGCCGTCTGTGTTTTGTAATTAAGGAATCAGAGGTTGCGGACTAAACCAAGTCCCCTCAGCTGGCGGGGGGCCAGGGGAGGGACTCGAAGGCCAGTGGCCCGGCACCGGAATCCACGCTCTCACTCCTCCCCGAATGTCCTTCACAAAGAGTAAGAGGGCAAATGAGTTCTACAAACCTATTTCCACCACCTGCACCGCAGAAGGCCCTGATTTTAAGACCCACATGGTGCATGAGCATCCGTGGTGTCAGTGGTGTGACCGACGTGTGTGTGGCCATCGGGCGCACGGGAGTCAGGGGCCAGTGCGTGGACTCGGTCTGGGATCAGGGGCGTCGCCTCCTGCAAAGAAACAGCCCCCGATGGCCTGCGTCGGGAGCAGCTCTCGCGCCCCCCAACCCCGGGCCTGGCATCACGCCCTCGCTGCGGGGAGGGCCGGGGCAGGGCCGCCCAGGCCAGTCCGCGGGCGGGACCCAGCCCCGACCCGGCCCCCGGCTCCCGGCCGGCGGGCTCCCCGGGGTCCCAGGCGGGCAGCCCCCGCGGCCTTCCAGGCTCCTGCAGGGACAGCACGGGAGCAGCCGCGGACAGGGACGGGACAGCCGCGGACAGGGACGGCATCGCAGCCCGGCGTTCTCAGAAGGGACGAGCGCGGTGCTGCCCGCGACTCTGCCTGGCCTCCTACGAAAGGGTCAGCCTTCAGCGGCCACCATTCCGAGTAAAACCCAGACAGCCGGGGCAACACCGCCCCACCGGGCGTCTCACAGACGGACTCACTGCCATGGCGCCCTCACAGCCGCCGCCCGGGGACCAGATTCTCCTTCACCTACCGCGCTCTTCCTTCTACACTAGGTTTTCTTCATCCCCTTTTCCGTTAGACAAGAAATCATCTTCCAGGGCGGTCCCTGCCACGTCCCATTCGGGCCAGTGACAAAACAGTGGCACGAGGGGTCGAGGGGAGGAACAAATCCCCTCTGCCATCTTTCCGTCTGTCCACAAGACGGGGCACAAGACAGGACAGACAGAAGGCGCCCAGGAACGAGCGAGACGTGGGGCACCGTCCAGGAATCACTCAGCGGACCTGGGACCCAGACCCACAGTAACTCGGGACGCGAGGACAGGACGCGGCACCGCGGGGGACACGCTGGGTCATAAACACTGCTAACCGTCGAGCGTCCGAACTCCAGAATGCGGCCGAGAATAACGGACGATTAATTATCCACACGTCATAGGCGGGAAGTAGAGCCGAGATGGTCTAGGAAGAATTATGATAATCTCTCACATTTATGTCCAACTTTATTTAAACATGGATTTTACAACTATTATCTCCTTGGACTCTAGGCTCTAGGAGGCAAATAAGCGGTTCCCTTACGTTATTGCTAAAGGAGGGCTCCAACAGGGGACGTCGTGTGCTGCAGGTTACACGTCTGTGGAGTGAGAAGGCACAGACCATCTGATAATGGGGCGTTTCCCACGGGAAGCGACCCTCAGCAGGACCATTTCGAATATTACTGTGCTCTGTGCCTCTGCAAGGAAAGACCTTCGACTCTGCCAGTCCGCATCTCCCTTTGCCAACGTGAGGACCCCGTGCTACCAACACAAGGGACAGGCACCCCTCAGCCCTCAAGCCCACCACGGAGTCCGTTTGGACACCATGACGACTCCTCATCAAAGATGGAGAATCTTTCCTTTTGTAATTTCTGTGTTTGACTTAGATTTTAAACGAAGCCTCTTTAAGTGACTATGATTAGTTAAGACCATCTACTTGTAAAGGCACCGAGGCAGTAGGAAATACTGCAGTACATCTTTGTTAAGCAGAAAAGAATGGGCACACGTTTTTCTGCTAGAAGTATTTGTGGGACTTCGGGGTATTTTATTCACACTCTCAGAGTCTCCGTTTCCTCATCTGTAAAACTGGGAGCAAGAGAAGTTGAAGGACAAGATTCACTGAGCAGCGGCTACCTTCCATGGGCTACGACCAGGGCTCGGATAACTCGGGATAACTCACTGAGTCACCAGCCACCCTTTGAGATAAATGCGACGATCATCAGTAATGTGCAGGGGAGAGCATTTAAACAGAAACATCAGGTAGAAACAGAAACTTTAAAGAACTCGTCCAAGGTGGAACACCAAGTGGGAGGACCAGGACTCACTAGCTGGCGGTTGGCCCGCGGCTGTTCGCCTCCGGGCTGAGCGGGCTGAGCGACCCTGCTGCCCAGGGTCACATGTGAGGAGATGAGACAACTCGCTAGGATGTGAGCACACGGCCCGGCACGCAGTAAGCACTCAACAAACCTTGGCAAGTATCAGAAAAAAGCAAAATTATAACGTATCCTATAGCTGTTACCTGGCAATAAAACATCCACGTACATAAAACATATACATTATTATAAATATGTGAAATAACCATCACCCAACAGATATTTTATCATCCTATATCACCAAGCAGATTTTGAGATTTATATATATATATATATATATATATATATATATATATATAATTTTTTTCTGGATTAATGAAGCACCAATAAACTCAAGATAAATCAGAATTTATTCTGAACATACCATAAGGAGACAAGACTGTTAGGCAAATATCCTTTGCTCCTGAACATACAGAGAATATCGGTGGCATCTTTTTATTTTTTTCTTTAAGGCGCAATGATTTATAAAAATATAATTAGCAGAATAGGTCTTTCTTACATATTCACACATAAAGTCATGAACCACTACTAATTTAGAAGGCATAAGTGACCATGGATAAATAGGTATTGAGGGTTTGCTCTACAGATCATATTTTAATACAGAAGTAACTGAGCTTCCTATTTGGAGTGGCTTTCCGAACAATCACTTTTCCCCCAGCTCGGGGTAGGGTATTTGTCCCTCTGACCTCATGCATGACTACTCTGAGAATAACTCCCCAGCTGGTAAAAGTAACAGATTTACTTTCTTGTCCACAAACTGGAAAAGGTGGCAAATGATGAAATCTTGGGGATAATGTTGAGTCATAACTACTCTAAACTAAGTCAGTAATTGTATATCTAGCAGTTCAAAATACCTGAGCAAAGTTGTATATTCAATTACAAGGAGCTTACCCATATAATATCAAATATCTGAATGTTTCCAAATTGTCAGTTTGACTAAGTACCAATTTTCATTCTAATGTTTGACTCTTAGGTTAAATTAGTCTGTGTATAATGCCAAAATACTACATGGTAACACATTCCAAGTAAGCCAATCTTTAAAATTATGTGTAACCCATAATAAAAACCATTCTAACCCCACCCTCTCCCCCCAGAAATCCTACTTAACAAAGATATGTAACTCACTACAAGGTGGTATCTGGAATATCTGCCAGGACAGCCTTTTATTCAATCTAATACATCAAGAACAATACTATTATGGTTAAAATCTATTAGTACATCTGCAATTGTACACATGAATTATCATTATGATTAACATTTCTCTTCCTAAAGGTGTGTCCAATAGGTATCTGGCAGTTACTTCGTGTCTCCACCTGTTGGGCAAATTTTATATATACCCTATTTGTATAATGGTCCATCTATTTAAAAGATCACTTTCTTGACACGGATCTGTTCAGTGAATGTAATAATAAACCATGTAACATTGCAAAGGAAAAATAAAGCTTTATATGTGAATAACAGAAAATTGGGACCATGGTACAGGAAACAAAATCACATGGGAATGGAAGACATGAAAGAAACCATTGGTATGTACAGGGCAGGGATCAGTCAGATTGGTTCTTCACTTACCAACCTGGCTAAGTTGAGGCCCCGGACAAGCCTCAGTGAGGTACCCTAATGATTACGGAACTGTCAAACAACTAACACTTGCGATATACATTGTGTAAGAGGCATAGATGAGTTTGTATAATGAAACTAAAAGATTGCTTCACAATTTTGAGTATTGTAATGTATTTTTTTAAAAGTTTGCTCAATATTTATGAAAAAATATTGTAATTTTATACGTTCAGAATGTAGGGCCAGTCACAAAGCTTAGGATGTAACTGAAGAGTGTTGGGGAATTTCTGGGTCGCAAAATGTTAAATAGCACAGACAGGAGAGACAGTGAAAGATTTTATTTTTTCTTTTACTTCCATCCAAACACACCCTTTTCTGGAAAACATAAAAGCATGCACATTGATGGCATTCTTATAAAGAAAACAAGTAATAACTAAGCTGCAAATCAATAATGAGAATAACATAAACATAGGCTTAAATGATATGTGAAGAGATTTACAGGTAGATCCAGGGCTCTTAATTTTAGAAAATAATAATTCAAGTCATATCAGCACATGTTAAAAAGAAGCTTCTAATTTTCCAAATATTTGGATACAAAATTTTTAAACTAACAAATATATTTTATAGAACTGCTATGAGAATATAAGTATGTTCATAAGAAATAAGATGTTCAAAGTGATCTTATGCAGTTCACTGTGACTTCTTAAAATCAGTTATAATCAACATAATTCCAATGTACTACTACTTAAAATTGAAATGTAGAGCATATCCATGATATTCAAAGTAAGTTGCCCAACTTACATATACTTTGATCTAATTAGAAACAGGTTCTAACTTTAGGATTGTTAAAAAATATATATATTAACAAAGACATGGGATGGATTTAAATTTCACTTTACAAGTAAGAGAAAATGACAATTTGGCATGAGAACAATTTTCAGAAGTGTGACCCACACTGCCGTGCATAATTAGGCCGCTGTGTCCTGTGGGGATGTGTGTACACACACTCACACTATTGTACACGGACAACTCACACTACCCAGCGGTGCAAGGTGCTGTCTGACATGGCCTGCTCTCTGGGTCTGGAGAAAAACTTGGACGAAATTTCCTTTCTTTATTATTTTCATTTTGTTCATCATGATTCAGCTGGTGTGTTTCATCTGGTGCACAGATACAATTTTGCAACAAAAATCCATGAAGCAGAAATGTTATCCTAACGGACTGGTAGGCAATCAAGCTGAAGTTGTAACATCAACACTGAGCAGATCCAAAAAAGGTCATCCTCTTGCACATCCATTATTTCGTGACTGAAAACTGAATCGGGTGATCTGTTTCCTGAAACAGCGCTCTTGTTCGGAGGTGATATGGATTAACTGTGTAGCCCCATTAAAAGTACTGAGAACTAAACAAATTCATTCAGGTGATGGATTCAATCTTCCTGGCTCGTGGAAGGTCAATCTCTTGACATGAGACCAGCGCCAACTGCCTGTGGCGCAGCCAGCAGGGCCGCTCACGAGAGCTCCCACGGGCCCGCCCTGTGGCGGGACAGACACTGGCTGGCTCAGAGCCCTCCTGCGCGTGTCCTGTGCCAGGCACGGGGCAGCACGCGGACAGTCGTCCAAAGGAAGAGAATCCAAACACAGTGGAAACTGACTGTGATGACGTGAAAAAAAAAAAAAAAAAAAAAACGACTTCCGAACTAAATGTTGTGCTAAACTCAAGAGTAACAAGCAAAGGCACGTGCTAGTAAATCTAGTCAGACGTCTGGAGGCTCCCATCTCCTCAAATATCTGTGGACTCAGGTCCAACAAAGGTTCACACTGATTATTTTGATATAAAAAATAATAGGAAACCTGAAGGTTTTCAAGTAGTTATGGCACAGATGTTGGGAAGTACTAAGAGCTTAGCTTAACTCTTCAAAAAGCCGGGCAATGTAAAGTTCTGCTACAGTGAATCAGGGTCACGATTCTAACTTAAACTTAATTCTCATATTTTATACATTATTCTTTTGTAGACAATACAGGGTGTGCAAATTTAGCTGTTTCAATAAATATTAGAAATGTTAATTACTCTGCAAATATAAAGTAAAATCAGCTAATAATGCAGTACAACAAAAGCATGCGCTAACCAGAGCTTCCTCCCCATGGACAATTTCTTGCCCTTTTCCTTGGTATCTCTCTTGATACTTACATACAATTTCTTTCACTCACTTGGAGAAATTAAGCAGAAAGCAAAATATTACATAGCTCCAAGATACTAAATACTTTAGTGATAAATGCTGGACTAGTCAAAGTTGTAAAAAACTAAAAGTAACAAATACAGTGAAATATACGCGAATTAATGTTCATGAATGCAGCTATCTGAATTACAAAACAATAACAAATTATACAATCCTAATAGTCTTCTGAAGATGACATTAGTTCATAGGAAATGCCAAGTATAGCATAAACTGTTTAGCTTTCCCCTTTCCAGCAGCTTCTGTTCTAAAGTTGTAAAACCATGTATGCTTGCCCAAGACCATCTGCATGCCGGCTTTAATCAGAAATTCTATTTTACCCAATGTTCAATCAACAAGGCTTTATTTACACTTCTTATTAAAATCAGGAAACAATTTGACGGAAGGTGTGGCTGCCAACACTGAACCACGGAGCACATCCCACTGCCTGCAGACAGCTACTGCTCAAGCTTTTATACTAACCCACAAGCAGCCAATTAAGGTTCCATAAATCCACGTTCTTACATAGAGTTTCCTTCCAGCCTCGGTCATAAGCAGACCAGCAGTCAAACCACTTAAGATCAATAATGATGGTAAAGTCTTCTTGAGACTTAATTTAGAATTAACACTTTCTCCAGGAAATTTGTTTCTTCTTTCTGGATCCACTGAATCATAAAATTCTATAAGCAACCTATGGCCAGAATGGGAAAAAAAAAAAATTAAAGTTTCAGGTTTAGTCATTTAATATTCTAATTTAACAAATAGCTCTGTTTGCCTATTACATGCTAGAGAAGCTAAAGGTCCTTGGGATAAGGAAATACCTAGAGACTTGATTTAATTGGGCTTTCTAGACTTTGAAAATAGCTTTATATGTTCATGATTAGTGATGAATTGTATTATATGTCATTTTTTAAAAAAGATAGTTTTAAGTAATTTTGTGGGGATGATTTTTTTAAACTTCAGATTTTTAATAATTTTGCAAGCACCAGACTCACTCACACATGGGTAATAACCAACCCCACTTTGTCTCCACCTTCCCCCCGTCTCCACTCCTCCCTTCTGTGGCTCCCAATCCATCAGAAGTTAAAGAGAAGATCAGCAGTTCTTATAACGTATAATGGAGTTTCCCTCAAAAAGCCCTTATTTGCATGGGATTATAAAAATAGGTATAAGAAGGAAAAAATGGCATAGTTAATTCATTTTCCTATCTTATTTAAAAAATGTAAAGTTATAACAGCAGGAGAGACTCAGCAAAAAACTCTCAAACACAAATACAAAGCAGAAAACCCTTCTACTACCTTAACACACTCCTCAGAGATAACCACTGTTTTAAAAGGTCCAGGCTCATTCTAAGTATGTATTAGCGCCTATAACATGAAGTACATTGGATGTTAAGCGTATTGTTCGGGGTTTTTTTCTGAGAACTGATTTTCATGTCAAAACACACATATTTTACTTTTGAAATTTCTTCTGTAACCCACGTGGGTGACAGTGAATGGCTGGTGGTATAAATTCCATCACGTACAACTGATGGGACACGAACTAAGGGAATGTAGCTACTTGTCCATAAACTTCATAAAGTTTCATTTTCAATGCAGCACACTTTTAATAATTTTCATTTTCTAAAGTTAACTCAAAAGGGTTAACTGAGGAAATAATTTTATTGTAATACAACAAAGAAAGGGGGACCAGAGCAGTCTGCTGAGAATCGTATCAGGAGAATTAAACACAAGTCAAATTTCTGAACACAAGCCTAATTTTGGAAATCTTACTTCTGAGTCTGTAAAAACGCCATAGTTGGGGTTTTAGTAAACCATACATACTATAACTAATGGATCTGTTTTTTTCAAAAAGAGGGTAAAAAGTAGAGATGTTTAAAACATATCTTTCAAAAAACAGGATATGCACCAAAGGATAAAACTCCCACTGACACCAAACAAACAACAAATAATATATCCTAAAGTTTTCATCCAAGAGAATTCAGTTTCTAAGCATCATATCAAAACCTGACATCCACTTTTTATCTTCCTAAAAAGAGAAGAAAATTCTAAAATTTTTTCCTTTAGAAAACTGTATTAAATCCAAGGGGTTCTATCATCCCCTATGGAGGGCCCCTGGCCCTTCCAGATTTGCTCTTGGGTAAGCAGAACTTCACACTCTCTCCCTCGGTTCGACCTCATTAAGTCGTGCCTCACCCAGGCGGTGTCTAAATACACCCGTAATTCACGGGCAGCCAACGCTCAACAAGGGTCCACACCACTGTCTTGCTCTGAAGTGATGTGAATAGCACAGATGAACACAAGCTCAACCCCAGAAACTGTTTAGGCCCCAAAACACTAACAGCAAAAGACATTCTGGTCAGAATGTCACCTGGCCCTTCTTCCAGCAAGTATATCCATGTCATTTCTACACGTACCCCAGACACAATGCTCTATCCCACAGCCTCGCTCTCTGGGCACCGCGGGCCTGCCAGCTAGTTCTCAAACACAACACCACTTTGCCTGACCCGGGAATGCAGACGTGGGGCATCTCACAGTGAAAAGCTGTGTGTGTGTGTGTGTGTGTTTTCTAATTTTATATCGCACCACAGAGTACCTCTGGAAAATATAGAGAATGAAAACAGGAAGGCCTCCTAAAACAAGTTCTTTCACAGACAACAAAACAGTAAGATTTAAAACATGAACAGACTGGACTTGAGTTTACAAAAAAACATACATTAGTTTAAAATTGTTTATTTACTACACTGAAATGTAGCCAAACCCAAGTTTTTGAAGTAGGAGAACTGCTGTTACTCACTTATCTTTAATTTCAAAACGCTCATGAAGCCATCTTCTCATAAATGCTTGTTCTTCTGGGACATCTTTTTTGTCTATACGATCAATGTGAATATGAATTTTTGGACATTCTTTGCAAAGAAATTCTAACAAGAAACAAGAAAATTCATTTTTCGTTATTTTACAACTCATCGTTATATAAAACAACTGAAAATGAGGTAAAATATATTTTTAAAAGATGAAAAAGCAGATTCTTAAGCTTAAAAAAGAAAAAAGTTAATAGAAAAAAGAAATATATACTGATGGTTTTAGGTTTCAAGCTGAAGTAGAAGAGTGCTATAATGTCCTAGTCTACCACAATTACCTGAAGTCATTCAGTTAAATCAAAAGTACCAAATGTTACTCTGCATACACAAACCTTCCAGTCCGTACGTGGCCCAGGAACAGAAACTTGTCCCCAAATGCCAACCACCCTCAGGCTCACTAATCACCTGCATGAGCACACCATGTCGCTGCGTCCAAGTGTATCACTCGTCACACACTGTCACTGCTCTTCCCACTAGACTGTGAGTCCCCGAAGGGCAGAGGTGAAGTCTGGCAGGTTCACTCTGCCAGAGCACTGGCAGGACGAGGCACTTAACCCCCTGAGTCCCTAGTGCCTCGGCCGGGTATGTCAGCCTGTCACGGAGGGTCACACACCCAGCACAGACGTGGGAAAGAGAGCTCCACTCCTCCAGGACTTGATGTTGGTTTCTACTCACTGGTACCCCCAGCTCTCCTGCCTTTGCCATATTTTCACATTCATACTCTTTCTGTGGAATAGCTACGAGCTTTGAAGTGACTACAGTTCCTAAGACACGCTAATTTGAACAAAGCAGGCAGTTCCTTCTCAGCCTGCACTGCACAAGCCATGAGTCCAAGACAAGGACTCGGAGCTGGGAAATTCCTCTTCTCATGGACGCCTTTCGGTGAAGAGCTGATATCATGAACAGATTAAATTCCCTGGACAATGAGGAGATGGTCCGAAGAGATTTCAAAGGAGACTACGTTCCCTAGGTGGGAATGCAAGGAGGCTTAGACCTGTTTTCTCGAGTTGAAATGCGTTCAAAGACAGGGTTCCAAGAAGTGGTGACTCACATGGTCTGCAGCTGAAGGACGTTTCTGCTTCAATAGGAGTCTTGGGACTCCACAGGCATCTCTTTTTCGCTCCGGATTCTCTATGATGGTTCTTAACCACCGGTGTCAAGCCTTAATAGCACGAGGCATCTCCAACGTCAAAACTGTCCTGTTACATACTTTCAGGAGTGAACTGGCTTTGAAGATAAAGGCACAGAAAGCACAGGGGGAAGACCCGACTCTGCAGAGTTTTGGTCCTTGCTTTCTCAAGTTCCGCTCTCATTTATGCAGTCGAAGGATCTCAGCGGCAGAGCCGCACAGAGGTTCAGAGCACGTTTAGGGAGCCAGGCAGGCTGGGTCCCCTCCCTGGTCAGCCCCAGGCAGAGCGGTTCGCAGTTGGTGCCTGTCTCCCAGTCCGCAAGACAGAGATGAGGGAGCAGCGCTGGTCTGATGGGGCCGCCGTGAGGAGTCTGGATGCCGAGCGCTGTGAGCAGCACCAGCACACCGTACGCCCTACAAGTCGGCGATTCCAACTTTCTGGCTGCACATTACTTCTCATCTTGCCCTCTCACTTGCATTTCTGATCCATAAAAATGCAGTGCCTGATACCAAGTCCCCAACCTTCACCTAATCATCTACATCCCCCGCTCAGCATCGCCATCATTCAACGGTAGGCCAACCCGTAGTTAGCCCTGATGCCGCAGGGATGCGCAGGGCCGCAGGCTGGAGATAAACGTGAGCAGCCTTGGGGGGAGGGGGTTGGGAGAAGGGGGGTGGGGTTATGGACATTGGGGAGGGTATGTGCTATGGTGAGTGCTGTGAAGTGTGTAAACCTGGCGATTCACAGACCTGTACCCCTGGGGATAAAAATATATGTTTATAAAAAAAAAAAAAGTGAGCAGCCTTGAACTTGTAATTGTGGTGCCTGGGAAGTGTAGCAGTGTCTCTTGCGAGACATCAGCTGAGGATGGAAGACACACGGATACTGAGAAGGACTCCCAAATTCATATGGGAGTAAAATCTACATGGTACCCTGGTGTTTACAACCCAGTTTCGTCTACACTATTTCATTCGACCTGCAGGAGTCCGTGTAGGCAAGTGCTACTACCCTTGGCGGGCTTGGAGAGGACCAAGACCCAGCACGGACGGCCGTGGAACCCCAACAGCCCAGTTCCTGGGGTGGGGACCCAAATGGAAACTAGGAGAGAATCATCAGAAAAACACTAAAAGACTTTCAGGAGACCAGAAAGAAGTGACATAAATGTTTTCTTCCAAATTGAATAAAGCTCGTGTCTCTATACTTGTAAAAACTACATTAGTTGGTGCTTATTTTATTGTATAAGCAAAAATTTTCTCATACTATTCAGAAATATATGGAAAAAGTATTTTAATTAAGGTATAACGTTTTTTAAAGATTTATTTTTTTAGGAGGGAGTGAGAACACGAGGCGGGGCTGGAAGGGGAGGGAGAAGCAGGACCCGCCAACCAGGTGCTCCAAGGTATCATTTTTTTCCAATTAGAACTTTCCCGGTGGAGCCCTCATAGAGCCCTAGAGGACATATATGCTAGGGTAATAGGAGTCTTTCAAGTATTCATACCTGTCACAAGGACTAGTCTCTGGAGAAACTAAGTTCCACTTGGTCTGTGCCTGGGGAGCCAGGCAAGGTGGAGACAGGAGAGAAAAGCAGAGCTCCAGCAGCAGGAGCAGAGAATGTCCATGTGCCGCATGGGGACAAGCTCCACACACCTGGGCCTCACCTGGCTCCCACACTGCTGGCTCGTAACCCACCCCCTTCGCCTCTGGGGAAAAATGACATAAATCCAGGAGTAGAAAACTAGGTAGATAAGCCAGTATACCCTCACATCAATGGACATCATGTAGCATTTTTAAGACATTCTAGAAGTGTATATACTGACAGATAAAGATGTTTATGACTAAAAGCAGGACATAAAGAAAACAATATATACAAATGACCTTATCTAAAAATATCCAAAGGCACATACTCCAATACAGTGACTTTATAAAAAGGAAGATTTTGAGGAAAATATTCAAATTGTTAACTGCATCTGGACAGGTCAGCCTGTGGAGTTTCTTCCTTCTTCTTTTGGACCACCTGTAATTTTCCCCTCCCAGTAAGTTTTATTTTCATATAAGAAAATGTTAATAGGAAGAAGCAGCCTAGCACCATACTAAGTGGTTAAACAGAACATCAAACGTTATCTTTAACTTCACAATTTATTGTGGTATACCTCCTACTATAGAAAAGGATTTTAAGTAAGTCTATAATGAGACTGGCCTGTCTCTCCTCTGCCTAGTGAACACTGTTCAGGGAAGACAAAGACCCTTATAACAAGCCCAGATGAATCACAAAGCACAGAGCCAGGTGGGCTGCGATCAGTATGCACCTTATAACAAAGACACCACAAAACGGGAAGCACCAGGGACACTACCTGCTGCCTAGCTCTCTAACATGAGGCCTCATTAAGGCCCAAACTGTAAGACTCGTGATCACAACAGTTCATTAACCCTGCAGGTTCTGCCCTCCCTTGCAGCCAATCCACACTAGCAGTCTAGGGTGAGCAGAGGCCTGCGCAGTCAGCAGTCGTCCCAGGTGACTCGGAGGGAACTGCAATACGTTTGGAGTATAATGCAACTCAGTACGCTTTGAGAAAGACTGGCCTGTGGCATATAAAAGCACAATCTAGCAACTATGGAAATAATGTTTTTTAACTGGGCTATCAAATATGAATACTAAGTGATAGTATGTATGGAGATACTATTTAATACTTATCACACGGAACCACCAAGTACTTATGATACTCTAACTTATGGAATTTTATACCTAACTCAACGTACATCATCAATTTAAAGTGCATCTTAATCTATTCTAATTAAAAGTTGAGCAGAATAGCAATCAATTTATATAATAATGAGAGTGGGGATTTTCAAGCCACAGGTCCCAAACTCACAATTAAAATCAACATGTGACACGGAAAACCAGATGTCGCCTCTCCCGTGCACAGGCACACTGGCAGCAGTGGCGATGTCCATGCATTTGTGGAGCTGGCAGACCCTGCCAGGGCGGCTTCTGCGGAGGCTGCACAGCCCTGCACCCCAAACAGCAAAGTACAGACGTGACTCTTGTACTTGAGTTTCATCCATGGGCCTGTTACCAAACCCGATACTGGGATTTTTGCCAATCTGATAGTAAAGATGATACCTCGCTAAAAATCTTAATTTGTATTTTTCTTACTATGAATGAGATGAAGCATTTTTTTCTGTAACCTACTACTGAGTTACTGATCACCTTCTTCTCAATTTGTAGAAGCACTTTCTACATCAAGAAAACCAACTTTTTTCCTGTGATCTAAGCTGCAAATATTTTCCCAGTTTGTCTTCAGTCTTTTGATTTTACTCTGGAATATTCTTCCTTGTGGAAATATTCACCCTTAACTGACTGAAATGACAGATTTACTTTTCACATGGCTTCAGGGTGTGATAGTTAGAAAGGCCAACCTCTCAAAGAGACAATTTGTAAGGAAAACACAAAGCCACTGGCACTAATGTGTATGCAGTAGAGGAAGCAGAGCAGTAGGAGCGGTGCTGGGCTGCAATCTAGACAACGCAGCTCTAACGCGGTTTCCTCCTCAAGGCTGCCCACCCATGGGGGAAGGTAAGTGATTGCCATATGCTGAGCGCCAACCTTGTGGCTTAAGCACTTAGTGCCACAGGACCTCTAAAGCAAGAGAAAGCAAATGAGTGAGGGAAGAGGAATGTTGCGGTAACAGCCAAGTTGGGGGGGGGCACCAGAGGAGAGGGGTTTCGTCCTGGCCCTCACACAGCCTTCCATTCCAGAAGGCAGTGGAGTGGAAGAGAGCGGACAGCTAGGATACAGACTCCTCGCAGGGCAGGCTACAGAGGGCAGGACTCGGCCTGTGAGCACTGCCAAAGCCAGGAGTTCCTTATGACGGGACAGCGGCATAATGAAAGCGGCCGGCGAAGGTTCTCATAAACGTCAGATCTGCTTCTCCTGAACAATAAAACAATGCTCAATCTTTGTTTTTTTTAAAGATAAACTAGTGATAATATTGTTGAACTAAATGAATGTGTTTTCAAATATAAAAATAGGTCAATGACTCCTCTGATGGTAAAAAAAAGAAAAATATTGACTTTTTGACAAGAAGGGAAGAATTTCTAGAGTTAAGAATATAGATTTAATTTTGCACATGTGATACACAAACACTTATGAAAAGTGGTTACCTCTGGGCAGGGGAAGGTGGACCTAGGCGAAGGGGGATGTGGTGGAAAGCAAGCCATTTCACTGTACATTTTATACAGTTGTGGTTTTTAAACTATCTGATGTAGGATATGTTCCAAAAATTTTCATTTAAAGTGAAACAAATTGGGGCGCCTGGGTGGCTCAGTGGGTTAAAGCCTCTGCCTTCGGCTCAGGTCATGATCCCGGGGTCATGGGATCGAGTCCCGCATCGGGCTCTCTGCTCAGCAGGGAGCCTGCTTCCCCCCCTCTCTCTGACTGCCTCTGCCTACCTGTGATCTCTGTCAAATAAATAAATAAAATATTTAAAGAAAAAAAAAGTGAAAAAAATCTTCAGCTTCCTACATGACAACTGCTCTGTGTCAAAGGCAATGTGAGAGCGATCAGTCTACTACTTCAGATTTGTACTTCCAGTCACTGTGACCGAGTTCACCCCATTCACCTCCAGTTAGTGCTTCATCCTTCGGTACCTCTCTCCCAACTTCCTGCTCTGGGAAGCTACTCTCTATGTCTTCTGGAAGTACTTTGGACATCAGTCATTAGGAGGTCCCACTGACACACATACTTGACAGGCCTGGTATTTCACTCTTCAACACAAGTGTTTGTATATCACATGTGACATACAAAGTTCGGGTTCGCTCTCTCGATCACAGCTCGAATGGACACTTCGGTAAGGCAACACTTCCCATTTCCTTGTTTGCCTAATCCTGTATTTAAATTTCTCTACCAGTCAAGAGTGTCTTTTTGGTTATATTCAATTAAAATATTCTGCCCACTTAAAATTCTATTTTTTCTTGTTACATCTGACATATATATATAGGCAACAGCTAAAAAGTCTTTAAAACCCAACATAGGTTAGAATGTCTGGGTGGCTCTGTCAGTTAACTGTCAAACTCTTGATCTCAACTCAGGTCTCAGTCACAAGGTCGTGGGTTCAGGCCCTTTGCTGGGCTCCACGCTGGGTATGGAGCCTACTTAAAAAACCAAAACAAACAAAAAAACAAAACCCCCACAAAAACCCCAGCACAGGTTTGAAAAAAGAGAGAGTCATATTTAACTGTTTCTTCTTGCCAAAGAGATACTAAATTTCACAAGTCCACACAAAGGTGGCGCTGACCATCAGCAGACCTACATACGGCTGGGTTAGCTCTCTCCTCCCCATCCTGCTCTCTGATGTCTGCAGCCTTCCGTCCTTACGTGCCAACTCTGGGTAGAAGGAAACTGAGCTAATGATAATGGGGAAGTCTAAAGGACTACTGTGGCAACCAGGAAAGACTTGTAAAATTCAAACTGTTATGGATTAGTAAAAAAATACCTGGAAAACAGATCAAGCATACACTTGGAAAATACATCAAGTAAATATTATGAAGTACATGTACCCGCTGAAGAGACTAATGACACACTCGCCAATATAGGACGTCACTGAAAATATCAACTCACCGGCCATGGACGGTGCTTCTTTCCGCTGTCCTTTATCATCAATAGTCCCTTCAAAAGCCACTGTCACATCATAGACCGCATCTAAATAATTCTTCATAGAGTCAAAAGCAACGTGAGTTGCCTTTATTCTTGGTGTCAGCACATGCTTTAATACTGCAAAGCCTAAAAGAGAGGTTGTGGCCATGAGTTAATTACAAAACATCTCAGCAGAATATAATATCCAGACTGTCTTTAAATTTCTAGGAATAGACCACAATATATTAAATATATTAAAGCTATATCTCATATACATGGACAGGGCTTGAGGTTTAGAAAGCACTCTTAATTAAGACTTGATATATTTAAATCAACATTCATTTATTACATATTTATTAAGCATCTCAGGTACGAGACGCTGGGGAAAGCTGTTAGAACACTGGCCCTCAGGAAGCTTATGACCTATCAGAAACCCTTCAATCTGCTAACCCCGGGCACAGGCAAGTACTACCATCCTTATCTCTGGCCACAGAATCAAGGCTGCATCATCCTGCCCAGGATCACTGCAGATTCAGGAGTACGATATGTAATTCTGACTCCTAGTCCACGATTTAATTTTATTTCTATTCAAATAGGGACGCAGGAGGGAGGCAGTACCTGAAAGACCCCTGCCACATCGAGTGCCCAAGGGAAGAGCTGCTGTGGTCTAGTTCATGTGGCACACTGGGCTTGATGCTTAGAACACTGTTGTTGTTGTTTTAAAATTAAACTGAGATACCATTTACATGCCATAAAATTCATCATTCCAAACTACGATTCAGTGGTTCTTAGTAGCTTCACAAAGCTGAGCCACCATCACCACCATCAAATTCCAGACCATGTCCGTCCCTCCAGACAGACGCCCCCGCCCTTCTGCAGATACGGAGGGCTCTCCTTGCCTGGGCCTGCCTGTTCTGGACAGTCTGCACAAATGCAGTCCCAGTACTGTGGCCCTTCGTGCCTGGCTTCTTTCACTGAGCACAGTGTTTCTGAGGCTCATCCCTGCTGGGGCAGGGATCAGTGCTTCCTTACTTTCCGTGGCTGAGTAATGCTCCGCTGTATGGCTCGGCTACACTCGGTTTATCTGCTGCTTGGATGATAACCCTGGAGTTGTTGTCAACCTTTGGCTACTATACATAACGCTGCTGTGAACATTCATATGAACTGTGAGGGCTCAACGAGTTTCTGCATGAACACAGGCTCTCTGTTCTCTTGGGTATATCTGAGACACAGACACAGACACACACACACATTGTATATACTTCTCAAAGTTTCTGTAATTGAGAAAACACTGTACTTTATACAGGATAATCAATCACATCCATTGAGTGTCCCACTACTGTTCATACTCCCCACGGCCTCTCTTCCTCTTGATTAGAATATTTACTGACCGTGTAACAGAACAGAGTAGCTTTCTGAAGTAACATGAAAACAGACTAGACAAAAGTTAATTTGGATCTTCTCCTGCCTCTCTCCAGGGAAAATCAGCTGCACAAGGAAGAACAGCTATAGTATGTTGGGATCCTCCTGCAGAAGAATTTTTAAAATGCAAAGCGGTGTGGGAAAGAAGAAGATCCCCACAACCACATATCTGACTGAAGTCCCCAGGGAAGAAGCAGCTTAATTTATTCAAAAACTTCTAACAAAAAGCTGAGTAGTATACAAGGCTGGGAAACATTCATTTGTCGATTAAATTAGTTAATACATCCTTCTTTGCTTTTGGAGCTCACCCAATTTTATTAAGTCCAAAGCTCCACAGAATCACTCTGTGGTATTCAGTAAGAACACTTACTAGAATTCATTAAGTTAGTGAGAAGACAGAAAGGCAAAGCAGTATTTTAAAAAATTATGCTGAAAGACAGAAAAATCAGTTTTGTAACAGATGAATAAGAAATGCCCATCATTAATATGTAAGAAAAGCTAAGGAAAAAAAAAAATCTTCTCACTGCAGAATGTGCCAGGAGCAGCTCGAGTGCCCCGACACATTTTCTCGATCCGACCCACATTCTGCAGCTCCCACCTTTTATCTTCCAGCTCTTGAAAGAGAACAGCCAAAGAGGAAGGAGAAAAACAAGGAGAATGGGCTGACACAGAGGCTCTGAGAAGAAAACATCTCAAGAAGGAACTAGTCAACGAAAGAAACGGAAAGATCCAGAACTGAGAAGTGGCCCCCTGGCCAAACAAAGGTCACCTGTTACCTGGAGGAGTACTTTCTGAGGAGGGGTGGGAATGGAAGCTTACAGAACGGGTGAAGTGAGGTGAGAAAACACCAACAGCCCACTCCGTCCTGCATGTGTTTATTAACGCCCAGTCTGTTGCTCTTCCAAGCTTAGAAAACCACAGGACCCCCTTACCGTCCAACAAACGGATGCCGCTAAGCGAGAGGTCACTGGGAAACTGGAAGGGAACAGACCTCTTCAGAACAGGTGGAGTCAAATAGGAAAATGACAGGGGCCCAAACTTCTCCTTTAGCACAAAAGAGAGGGAGAAGAGTGACACCACCTGTGTGCTACACGTGGGTGTGTGAACACGCACGCACACATAGAGTTTGCTTATATGAGAATCAGACCACGGCAAACCGGGGCAAAGCGAGTAGACAAGAGCGTGCTGGTGAGGTGTGCAAAAGGCAGGTCTTAGAGCAGTGACATTAAAATCGTGAACTACAGAAGGATATGCATGACTCATTGATGCAATCTTGTCAGAGAAACAAAACTCCTTCAAGGCAAAGACACCCTGAGATGTGAGGTGAAAAAAGAACAGATAGTTCTGTTCAAAAGGGAAAAGGAAAACAGAACTGCTCGGGTAGGGAGGAGCCAAAGTGGATCAGGCAGGGCTGAGAACCGGCAGGGTCCAGTCACACCGGCAGGAGCAGGAGCGGAGTGCGAACTGCAGGGCGGTGGCAGCAGGCCGCAGGGCAGGGCAGGCGAGAGCTACACAAGGCCCAGAGCCGAAGAAACCAAGGAAAGCGAGGTTAGAATCAGGCCGAAAGCAGGCTCAAGGCAAGGAAGAGCGAGCAAGAGGGAGAAGGAGACAGAATTTGCAGGCCCCACTACAATTTCAAGACTGTGAAACAGAGCACCGGACCGAGCCCAGGATCCTGTGCAAGCAGAGATCTCCCCTAAAAGCCTCCAAAAAGGACCACAGCCCACCACCCCACCCCTCCCCACTCCAGCCCAGGGAGACCCACATCAGACTTCTGGCCTCCTGACCCATGAAAGAACACACGCGTAGCGCTGTAAGACACCAAGGTCTCCGAATGTGCTTCCACAAGGAGCAAACACGCCCCCTCAGCTCCCTGCTAAAGAAGTGTGCCCGCTCCACCAAATGTGGGTCAACACTGGGCAGTAACTTTCTTTTTTAATGTTTGCCAGGTTGACATTTGTTCGTGTGTGGATCATTCATATCTCTTAATCTTCCCATTCATGAGCTTTTCCCATTTTTCCAGTTTATATTTTTTTCTTAGGTTAGCATGTGCTCTTTTAATATTGAGTTGATTAACACCATATACTGCAAATACTAGTTTAGCCTGCCACCTAAACTTATTAACATGACATTGCAAGGCGTAATAATTTTTATTTAGTCTACAAAGGAAAAAAATTCCTTTTTTGTTTTAAAAGGACAATTAAACCTACACAACAGTCTGTGCTATTCATAGGATAAAAGCAAATGCTATTAAGCCTAAGGAGTTTTAAAACTACAAGGATCTTATTTTACTTGTTCCAATAATTCGAAAATTCGAGGTATTCAGTTTGCCATTATAGATACGTCCCTAAGTTCATCTTTTTTATTATTACTAGGGTTACTAAGTCTAAATATGTCACCTTGCCAGCTGCTATAGTAAAAAACAAAACAAAACAATATGAAGCTCACTTTAACAGGTTTAGGAGGATTAAGATGCATTAAGATTCCAAATTTCTTAGTAACCTCTGAAAAGCAATATATCTATAATGACTACGGGAACTTAGTCAAAATCAAACATTTCACATAAGAGAAGGGTAGGAGCTATTACAGCAGCAGCAGTGTCTGGATGTTACCAGGACCCACGTGGAGAGCCTCCCTGTACCCACCTCCAAGTCTCCTACAGTGGGTACGTAACTGCCACCAAACTCCCCTGTCTCTTAGTTAGGCCTAAGTATAAAATAAAGGTTCGCTCACCAATAAATATTAGATCCACATGTCCTAGAAAACACAAAAATCTGACTCAAGTAACCTGCTGAGCACATGACTAATCTTATTTAAATGAGTGGTTCTAAAACTTTCGGAGGCACCAGAATCGTGGGGAAGGCAGAACGCTACCCCTGGAATGTCTGATGTAGCAGATGTGGGGTGGATCTGGATGTCAAGGCATTTCCAAGACAATGCTGATGTTGCTGGCTCAGACGACACTTCAATAACCACGGACTCAGAACGTGGGCCATGGCCTGAACAGCTGAATTCTTAATCACAAATGAGCCAGTCAAGGAGTGAAAAGGCTAGGGGAATAAGGGATAATATTTATTTTGGTAAAAATTTTAAGTAAATGGTATGGAAGTGGCCTCAAGCAAAACCAAACTTTAAAAAGTCCTGGACATTTGCTCTGTCCAAAGCCCTGCACGAGCATACAGTGGTGACTTGATCCTCTCTACACTACTCCCCTTGGTGCTCCCGGCTATCATCCCCAAGGCTGTGACTTGCCTAGGGGCCAGGCGGAAACATGCTACAGAACCGGGGAGGAAGAGTAGACCAAAGGATGAGAATGAGATATAGCTGTAATTCAGACAGTGATGGAGAGGTTGATATGCAAAGTGAAACAACCAGTTTCTTGGGAAGCACTATAAATATAAATATAATTTAAAAGCTATCTTACTCCCTTTATTCATCCCTATTCTTTTCCAAAAATGCCTTGCATACAGGAATAAAAAATTCTAGAGGTGCTTGAGTGCCTCAGTTGGTTAGCTTAAGCGTCTGTCTCCGGCTCAGGTCCTGATCCCAGGATCCTGGGATCGAGCCCCACATCGGGCTCCCTGCTCGGTGGGGAGCATCCTTCTCCCTCTGCCTCTGCTCCTCTCCTCACTTGTGCTCTCTCTCTCTCTCTCTTACTCTCTGTCTCAAACAAATAAATAAATACAAAGAATAAAGAATTCTAGACTGGGAATACAAGTCCAATGTGATTCTTTTCGATTTTTATATCCTGAACCATCTATGATCTTTCATTCAATAGTAACTGAGGCCCATGAGATTTATGTTGTAGCCTTCCTAGGAACAGGCAGAATCCTACACCTCACAAATCACTGCAAAGATTGACAGATACCTGACAACACAAAACTGCATTAATAGTTCAAAAACTGATAAAGAAATGAACTACCATGGGAAGTCAGAAGAGGAAGACGTCATTCCTTGACCAGTTTGTTGGATTTAAATTAAAATGATCTAATTGGGCATGTCACAAAACAAACATTTAATAAACACAATTTTAGAATGATCATTTTTATCTGATACTATTTTATTTATATTCATATAATACTATTATATTTACATATTCTGTTGCAGTTTTTCTTACTAAATGTTTCATCACTGATTTTATTTGTTTGTTTGAGACAGAGAGAGCACAAGCAGGGGGAGCAGCAGGCAGATGGAGAGGGAGAAGCAGACTCCTTGCTAGGCAGGGAGCCCAACATGGGCTCAATCCCAGGACCCCAAGATCATGACCCGAGCTGAAGGTGGCCACTTAACCGACTGAGCCACCCAGGTGCTCCTCACCATTGATTTTTTTAAATGACAAGTTGCATGCTAGCCTTTCTAAAAATAAAATTCCCTTTTCCCTAATTTACTATTACAAAGTGAAACAGTTTCAATATATACCTTGCTTACCTGACATTTAAGAGTTTCTTGAAGAGTCTACTTATATTTCAGACCTTTTAAAATCTTAATTTTTGTCTTGGAGAGACTGTAACTAAAAACAAAATCTTGACTAATTTGTTTAGAAATATGAGTAAGTCTTCTTTAAAGAAGTAACTAACATTCAGTTTGAAGTGAGAAGGAAATTTAGAAAGCATTACAATGACAACCTCTGAGGGGAACAATTAATATTGTTAAGAATATTAATATTCTTAATAGAATTCATGACATGGTAACACAGACATTCTCTTAAATAACAACCTTAATACCGAATGGCCATAGTCTGTGGCTAATACATTTTTTTTTTTTTTAAAGATTTTATTTATTTATTTGACAGAGAGAAATCACAAGTAGATGGAGAGGTAGGCAGAGAGAGAGAGAGAGAGAGGGAAGCAGGCTCCCTGCCGAGCAGAGAGCCCGATGCGGGACTCGATCCCAGGACCCTGAGATCATGACCTGAGCCGAAGGCAGCGGCTTAACCCACTGAGCCACCCAGGTGCCCCCTAATACATTTTTTAAGTAAAACGCTTCTAAGAAATAGTAATAACCAGAACCTTAAAATATTTAGAGTTAAGACAGACACACCCATATCCATCACTCATACTTCTTAAGCCAGCCAGTACCAATGACCATGAAAAACTAAAGAGTAGAAGGTGTAATTATTTAAACACATTAACACATATCACATGTTAAAAATCTAAATTAAACAGGCTGGTTTGGGTTTTTCTATTATTTTTTAAAGTTAGATTCAAAGGAAGGTATTTTAGGAGCAATATTAATAATGTGACTATCACGGACTAAAAGGTGCTACTAAGTTTCAACTTTCTCGAAGAAAAATTAGTTTAACAGATGGAGAAACAAGTTCTTTCATTTTTATTTTGAAGTAATCTTGATTATAGTTGTGACCTAAGAGGAAAGAAAACAGGAAACACTTTTTTCTAGATATATGGTTCACAAATCAATTTCTTTTGTGTATGGTAGAAAATAGTTACCTTATAGTCATGAGAAAATACAGTTTTGATAGAGAGCAATAGTTTCTCCAATTGTAGAATTTAAAGAAAGAACAATCAGTAATTAAAAATTATATCTATAAGACAAATTATTCATTTTCCCCCCTTCTGGTAACTTTAAAAAGATCTACAACTCAGAGAAAAAGAACAGATTAATAATGATTAATTACAGGTGAGTGGGTTATTATCAGATTAAAAAGCTAGGGTATATATCATGATTATGCCATTTTAAGAATTACTTAAAAATACTTGATCTAGCATTACAAAATTACTGTGGATTTTTAAATTTAAGTATCTTTTAGGAACTATCTTAAACAGACATCTTAGTGAGATTGGATAATACAAGGTAAATATTCATCTTAAATTATTTTAAAAAGTAATGAATTAAGAAATATTAGTATTAAATAGAGTAACATATAGGAAGATAATAGAAGACCCTGTTATGGACTCATGTGACCCCTCCATCCTCCAACCCCCCAAATTCATTTTGAAGCCCTAACCCCTAAGTGACTGCATTTGGAGATGAGGTCCTCAGGAAATAAATAAGATTATGCAAAGTCTTTCTCTGACTTACGTCACCTAGCATTATAACTCTCAAGATCCACCCACATCTTACAAATAGCAAATTTCATTCCTTTTACGGCTGAGTAATATTCCATTGTATATAGAGACCACATCTTTATCTATTCATCAGTTGATGGACATTTGGTTCTTTCCACAATTTGGCTATTGTTGACAATGCTGCTGTAAACACTGGGGTGTATTTGTCCCTTTGAATTAGCATTTTTGTACTCGTTGGGTAAATACCCAGTAGTGCAACTGCTGGATGGCGGGGTAACTCTATTTTTAACTTTCTGAGGAAACTCCATACTGTTTTCCAGAGTGGCTGCACTACTCTGCATTCCCACAAACAGAGCATGCGGGTTCCTCTTTCTCTACATCCTCACCAACACCTGTTGTTTCTTGTGTTTTGATTTTAGTCACTCTGACAGGTGTGAGGTGATATCTCATTGTAGTTTTGATTTGTTTATCCTTAATGGTGAGTGATGTCGAGCATCACTGGCCTTTGGGCCAATCAAGTGAAGATCTCTTCTGGGCAGCTACACCTACAGGTCTAGAGTCAAACAGATGCGGGTGGAAGAAAGCTTTTTTGAGCCATCAGCAATCAAATAAACGGTGGTCAAAGCTATGGATCTGGATGAAGGCCATAAGAAAAAATATGAAAATGAAATGAATGAAGGAGCAAAGTCAGACATTAGAACAACATATGAAACAGGAGAGAATGAAGCAGACGAGGAGGCTAGAAAGGAGACTGCCGGGAATCACCAGATAGGGAGGAGGAAATGGAGACAAGCCCTACAGAAGTCTAGGGAAAGAATTCCAATAATGGAATTATCAAGAATTTTGTATCAGATCCCAATGAATTAGTTAAAATTAACAAAAATAAAAATTCATTTCCCCTGATGCACTACCACATGTGGGTAGGAGCTGCCATGTTGGTCAGAGCAGATTGAGACACTGCTCTTGCTGCCAACAAGTTCTCCGAGACAGCCCCATACACACCTCAAGGCATGGGCTCAGGAAGTGCTTAGGGATCAATGTACGGAGATCGTATACTAATTCACAGCCCATCATTAAGGGCAATAGGGAGAACACAGCTCAGCCACTGTTTTCTGTTTATATCCCAAACTGGCGAAACTGAATAGGTTATAGGTATATTAGTTTTCCAACTTTCTAAAACACAGATACTAAGAACATTCCTGTTATTGGGGACATTTGTAACTTCCAAGTACTGTGAACCAAATTTGCATGACATTCTCCAGTAGGAACTTGACATACTTCTAATGTAATTCGTATACATAGGCAATCATAGGTATACCTCTGAGGTACTATGTCCCAAGAGATGAGGAGACAAGCTGAGTCCATGAGGCAACTCGCACCCACATACCTGACGGACGTCAGAGTTGGGACTCTAGCCCAGGTCTGTCAGCCCACAGAACAGAGACTCTTTCCATCACACAACCCACAATGGAGAAAAAGCTCCACAATCTGGTACCCAGCCAGATTTTCACTAAATCCATGGCACTGGAATATGTATTTTAGCAAGGCCTCGAATTTAATCTCATATATATATATATAAACATGCATAAGATTTAATGAAGAAACTTCATTTCCAAAGAGATGACACATATATTCTCTAAAGAAATAAACACATTAACTCATTTCCATTGCTTTAAGACATAAATATCCTCTCCAGGAACAAAAATGAAAAAGATATTTATTTTTAAAAATTATTTTTCAAGTACAGTCAAGTTTTTACTTACCTTCTTGAGCAGCAAATGTTTGACTAGCTGAAATGACTTTTGTTAGTTCTGGATTATACCTTGTTCCTTCTGGAAAAATCACTAGATACATCTGTGAAACATAAAGAAATTTGGTTTGTTTTGTGTGAGCTTTTTTTTGTTGTTCTTGTGAACCTACCAGTGCCAATCCTATTAATGCTGAGAGAGTACATTCTATGGTAGGAAAAAAGTATATTCGTTTTACATGTGACCTTCATTTCAAGCAGAGCAAACAAAATGCAAAAATGCAATTAAATCTTAGCATGAATTATATTTAAAACGCAGTCATAACATTCACTGGTAGGTCAATCATTAAGATTCTAACAATGTTTCTAATTACACACCAATATTCATTAATTAAAATTTTGCCCATGAAATTCTGACTCATTTAAAGCCTCAATTAATTAAAGAGCTTTTTCCCCCTAAGATTCTGAAAAATGACATTTTTAAATGATGCAAATTTTAGACATTAGTGTCCCTAACTATTAATAATAAAAGCTTATCCCATCCAAAGCAATATCTAAATTTCCACAATATTAAATGTAGTAAGTATTCACATTTCAAAATTCCCACTATTATTTTACACAGCTTCCTTAATGCATTTTAAATAATTCAATTTTTAAGCAGCTTCATAAATTGAAATAAAGCACTTATAAAGGAGAAAGCTGGATGTTTACTAAGTAATCTACGTTTTTACTTTTATCTGCTTGGGAAAATAAAGACAGAAACAGTGAAACTATACAATGAGAAACTCCTAACGTTAGAAGTGAGTTACCCAAAGTACACCGACATTGCTACTTGATAGCCAGAACACACGACTGAGGCATTTGTAGCAAATCTTTTCAAATACAAACAGAATACAGGAAACACAGGGATAGGAGGATAGCAGGAAAGAAAATTATGTTCCTTTTATCCAACCTCATCTGATTCCAGGTGATGCTGTCTATCTATATACCTGGTACAGACTCGTTCCCTTATCTAAATGGTCTAGGATTATCAAACTCCTACATAATAAATTTATGGGAGAGTTCACATTTTTTCATTAGATTAACATGATTAATCTCTTCCAAACTTTCACCCGAAAAACTTGTATTAATGGCAGCTCTACAATTCTGCATTTTCAACTTCCCTGAAAATACATACATTTTTTATTCATCCATATAAATTGTCTTTAGAACCCACTATCATTGCCTAACTTAGAAGTTAACAGATTTCTATGTATCCTGATGTTTGATAAGAAAGGTTAACCATAGCTGCCACAAAAATGTAGAAAAATGAGTAAAATTAAAATTAGTTCCCAAACCCACAAATTCATTATCATGAGAACATATTTTAAATCAGCTTATGGGGCAACTAGCTGGCTCACTCGGCAGAGCATAGGAATCCCCATTGTGAGGTCATAGGTTCCAGCCCCACACTGAATGTAGAGGTTACTTAAAAAAATAATAATAATTTAAAAAATAAAATCTTTAAATAAGTGAACTTTGTAATCAAAGCCATGAAAGCAATTACTGATGATTTTTAGCTTTTGGTTCAAGCATTCAAAAATAAAGTGATTCAAGATTTGAATGGTTAAAAAAAAAAGAAGATTTGAATGGTTATTAATAATTCATGTGGTATTATTTTCCCATTTCTTATACATTTCATTAAAAAGAACACTGATGGTCAACAGGAAAGCAAGAATGAACAGTTTTTTCAGGGCTCATTCAAAAAGTATTTCGTATACACCTACTGCGTGCCAGGTCCTAGGGAGGATAATGATACAGATACAGTCTTTGGAGACAAGTGAGAAAAAAGTACATTAAGCAAATTTTATAATTACACTTCTGTGACTGTGAAGAAAAAGAGCAAGATGTTATGAAGGAGAATTACAAGAGGTTAACTGGAGTGAATGATGGGTCTGAGACCTAAAGAATGGGAACAGAATGAGTGCTTTCACCAACACATGGGGAACAAGGCAAGGACGCCTACTCTCCCCAGTGCTAGTTAAGGCTGTACTAGAGGTTCTAGCCAGGGCGCAAGGCAGGACAAAGAAACAAAAGGCATCCAGATTAAAAGAAAGAAGTAAAACTGTATTTATACACAAATGGCATGACTGTTCATGTAAGAAGTCTAAGAAATATTACTATTTTTAATGTTGCTAAATAATAGGTCCAGCAAGGTTACAGAACAAAAAGTCAATAAACTGAATGTTTAGATACTAACAATCATAAACTAAAATAAAAAACAATGTCATCTACAACAGCATCAAAAGACATGAAATTAAGAATTTATTTCAGCAAATGTGGATACCTTTGGCAAAAGATGAGTAAATCTGTAGAGTTAAAAGCCACAAAACACTGCGGAGAGACATTAAAGAGGACCTAAATAACCACTGCATTAAAGAGGACCTAAATAAACACTGTATTTTTGGATCCAAAGATCCAATATTGTTATGATAGCAATTCTTCCCAGAATGATCTATAGATTCAATGCAATTCAAATTAAAAAATCCCAGCAAGCTTTTATGCAGAAACTGACAAGCTGATTTTAGAATTTATACAGGAAATGCCAAGGACCTAAAACAGCCACGCAGCTTTGAAAAAGAATAAATATAGGAGATTTAACCACACCAGATTTCAGAACTTATCATAATCAAGCAAGAATAATCACGAGAGTGTGGTAGAGGCGGGGGGAGATCCAGATGGATCCGTGGAACAGAATAGATGGCTCAGAAACAGACACATGTGTCTGCAGTCACTTGATTTCAAACAACGGGGAAAAGAATGACCTTCTCAGTACGTGGAGATGGATGTCCGTATTCGGACACACAAATCCTCACCTTACACCATATACAAAAGTTAACTTGAAATGGGCCACAGACCTAAATGCAAACTAAAACTAAAACTTCCAAAAGAAAAACAAAGAAGAAAATCTTAGTATCACTGAGTTTGGCAAACCCTTTTACAGTAGGACAGAAAAAGCGGAAATTTTAGGAAAGAACAATAAATCAGACTTCAGCAAAATTTTTTAAACTTTTGTTAAGACTCTGTTATCATATGAAAAGGCATGTCACTGATGCAAAGAAAGACCTGTACAGAGGCACCTGGGTGGCTCAGTGGGTTAAGTCTCTGCCTTTGGCTTAGATCGGGATCTCAGGGTCCTGGGATCAAATCCCAAGTCTGGCTCTCTGCTCAGCATGGAGCCTGCTTCCCCCTTTCTCTCTGCCTGCCTCTCTGCTTACTTGTGATCTCTCTCTCTGTCAAAAAAAGAAAAAAAAAATTTTAAGACTCGTACAGGAACATTCTGAAGGTCACATTTTAACAGCCGCAAACTGGCCACCACTGCACAAAGCAGATGACCTTCTGCAGGGAATCAAACACACAAAGACTGCAACTAGAGAAAGAAGACAGAAGAGTCTGACTACTTGGCTTCAACCTCCAGACTCCACTTTCAGGCCCCGAGAGCCGGGATAAATTCCTTATCCTCTCTGTGCCTGAAGCTTCTTGTCTGCAGGAGGAAAGGATGATCGTACCTCACCTCCAAGAGCTACGGTAATGATAGCAGGTGATAATTTACGTAGTCTAATTAGCGTGCGCTTGGCACAAACTATACTGCAACTTGCTGTTGTTAAAATGAGGACAGATGTGCTTTCCCAATGTGAGACGAAGCATCGGGACAAAGGGGAGCGACAGGAGCTGCGCAGCAGCCTCGAGCCTTCCCCGGAATCAGCTCCGCACGCCGTGTTCCCAAAAATGGCCTCTGAGGGCCACACGGCCGAAGCAGGACTCCTCATCCTAAGGAGAGCTGAGCATGCCACAGAGCACACACGCAGAGTCACGATTCTAGAGTAAAACTTTTCTCCTCCTTCAGCTGTTCCCACCTGATAACTTCCTCACCGCCGCTATCACACGCCAACCAGAAAGACCGAACTCTTCCGCAGTTCCCATGGAGATGCAGAAGGTGGCAACAGAGGGGAAGGAAGAAACATGAGGAATCGGGGCAAGAAAAGAACTCCGGGGAGGTGTGACATCTCTGGACTGACTTCTCAATCCAGGAAAACCCCTGCTCGAGGACAGGGAGGCCCCAAGGAAGACAGGAAAGAACTGGCACACAGTCCCGACAAGCCGAAGTATGTACAAGGTTATTGCCACTGCTCACAGAATCTTTTATTCTGCTAAATTTTCATTTGGAAGGAACCAGAGATTCTGTTTTCTTTAATGAGGGCTGACTTTGCATCTAAGATCTCTGGTTAAGATGTGGGGCACCATTCTAAGTGTAGATACTTCCGCCTCTAGTGGAAATCAGCAAGCTATTTCATACTAAAATTTCATTCAGAAAGAAAAGAGCTATTTAAGAATTTGAAATATACTCATATTGCAACCAGTTATGGAACTGATGACTTTCTGTTAAAAACAGCCTTTCCTCCGTGCTTTGGATAAGTTAATTTACTTTTAATTGAGCCTCAGTTTAGTCGCCAAAGGAAGACTGAAGATAGCTGTGAGCAGGAAAGGAAAATGTGAAAATGTCAAGCACTGTGTGGCAGTCTCGTTACATTGTTTCCTTCCCCTCCGGTTTTTAAAAATTCTGTCTAGTTCACTAAAGAGTTTCAAAGCAGGCACATTGATATGGAAATGATATCTCAGAACTTAATATACTTTGATTAGCTAGACATCTCTTAATTACTGCTTTGGCTTTAAATAAAAATCCATTTCATATTTAGACGTACAGAATATAAATAAGATAGTTCATCTCTGCTTTCTTCCCCCCAAATTAATCCAGTCTAGTAAATCACAACTGTTAAAAAGAGTTTACAATTACAATCAGAAACATTCAACTCATTAAAAAATTCCATTATACATTTACAGAGGGAAAAATGCAAAAAAAGTGATGGGATACAAAGTAACAATCTCCTTCCTCAAAGAGATTATTATTTAAGTATGGAAGTGCTACACATATGATCAGAAAACAATTACAAAGTCACACAAATGCATACATGAACGTAGCAGGCAGAATAATGTCCCCTCCCCCAAATGTCCACATTTGGATCTTTAGAATCTGTGAAAACATTACAGAACATGGCAAGGGGGCTGAAGACTGCTAGCACTGGACTGAGGGATAATGAGGTCAGCCTAGAATGTCTAGGTGGGGCCAATGTTATCTCAAGGGTTCTGAAGATGAAAGGGGGAGGCAGAAGAGTCAGAACCAGAATGACGGCTGCAAAAAAGACCAGAACAGCCATTGCTGGCTTTGAAGACAGAAAGAAGCCATGACCTAGGGAATGCAGGCAACCTCTAGAATCTAAAAGAGGCAAGAAAATGGATTCTCCCTTAGAGTTTCCAGAAGGGACCTCCACCCCAATGACACCACAATTTTAGTCGGTGGGATCCATTTTGCACTGCTTATCTCCAGAATGGTTAAAATAATAAATATATGTTGTTATTTTTCCTAGGTGTTTAAGGGTATGATTGACAATAAAAATTATACACACTTGAGGTATATAATGTAATGTCTTAATATACACAGACATTGTGAAACGATTACCACAAAGTAATTAACCTATCCATCACTTTGCACAGTTACCATATTTCTTTGTGTGTGTTAAGAACACTTAGAATCTACTCTTTTTAACAAATTTCAAGTATACAATATAGCATTATTACCTACAGGTACCACGCCTACCGTATGTCCTCGAACTTACTCCTCCTATAACGGAAAGGTGGAACCCTTTGACCTACATATCCCCATTCCCCCCAATCCCTAAGGCCCTGGTAAACCACTGCTCTACTCCCCAGTTCTTTGAATTCAACTTTTTAAAATTCCATATGTAAGTGAGACTACGCAGTACTTGTCGTGCTAGGATTTATTTCAGTTACTGTAATGCCTTCGAGGTTCACCCACATTGTCATCAATGACAGAACTTCCTTCTTTTTTAACACTGAAAAATATTCTGTTGTGTATACATACTACATTTTTTTAATTCACTCATTTGTTGATGCACATTTAGGTTATGTCCACAGCCGGCTGTTGTGCACAGTGCTGCAGTGACTACAGCGCAGGACAGAATCCCATTTCCTTTGAATATATACCGGGAGCGGAATTGCCGGATGTGATATTTCTACTTTTAATCTTCTGGGAAAACTCCGCTCCATTTTTTGTAGTGGGTGTACCAATTTATAGTCCTGCCAACAATGTCTAAGGGTTCTCTAAGTCCTCAACCAACCCTTAACTTTTGAGAACTATTTAAGAACAGTCACTGTAACAGGTGTGAGGTGTTCATCTCATTAAGCTGTGTCTGGCATTTGCCTGACGATGACTGAGGTTGAGCACCTTTTCATACAACTGTCGGCCATTTATTTGTATGTCTTCTTTGGAGAAATGTCTACTCAAGTCCTTTGCCCAAATAACTCAACTCAAAGTTGAGTTATTTGCTCTTTCTTTTTTTGCTGCTGGGCTGCATGCTAATCTTAAAAATTAACATCAGGTATGTCACTTGCAAATGTTTTCTTCCTTTCTGCAGGTTGTTTTTCATTTTGTTATTATTTCCTTTGCTGTGCAGAAACATTTTAGTTTGGCGTGGTCCTACTTACTTATTTTTGCTTCTGCCACCTGTGCTTTTGTGTCAGTGAGTTTGTGGTAAACTGTTACAGCAGCAGTTGGAAACTGCTACAATATGCCTAACTTTCAATCATGTTATTTAATCCTAGCTGCCCAATGAATTATTAACAGCTGTAACATATAAAGAAAACAAGCTTACGAAGTTAAGTGACTTGTGCAAGGTAACAAAGTTTACATGGCAGACCTGAGATACGACCCCAAATCTGGTCTGGCCTCAAAGCGACAAGCACTCATGGCAGCGCCAGTCTGTAACTCAGCACTGTTGCACGAACATTGAAAAGCTAGACTTCTGCCCTGGAAAAACAGAAAGTTCTCTGGTAGCCCAAAGTAAAAGATTAGGTTATTTGAACAAGCCTTCCTAATGAAAATTTTAAAAGCTGGATATAACATCATTTAAAGAGTATCAAAGAGCTGAAAAGATCAAAATAAAGCCCGCAGACCTTCTAATAAGAGTGAAAAGAAGTTCGGACACCTGGGTGGCTCAGTCGGTTAAGTGTCTGCCTTCAGCTCAGGTCATGATCCCAGGGTTGTGGGATGGAGAGTCCCACATCGTGCTCCTTGCTTAGCAAGGAGCCTGCTTCTCCTCCTGTCTGCCACTCCCCCTACTTCTGCTCGCTCTCTCTCTCAAAAAAAAAAAAAAAAAAAAGAGTGAAGCGAAGTAAAGGAACACCGAAGACCATATTCTTAGGGCAAAAGTAAACCAGAAGTCAATCAGTCTCACATGGATTTGCAACTTTAGTCCAGTTAACCTCAAGTTCAGAATTTGGTCTGGGTGGGCTCACAGTGAAGAAGCCTTAAGGGGCCCAACTAAAACAAATGCAAAGATTCTCTGGAGGAAGGCACTTTTTACTCTTTGGAGTTTATTTCTACAGATAATTTTCCAAATAGAATCAGGAGCAGATAAAGTTAACCAAGCACATAAGGAAAGAAAGTACCATAAGCAAGAACTGGTAGAAAATGACAGGGATTCACATACTGATATTACTAAACACATATTTACTCAATACAACTTTTAAGTGATGCCTTCAAAATTTAAAGAAACAAAGTTTGAAGATTAAATCAAAAATAACATGGGCGCCTGGGTGGCTCAGTTGTTAGGCATCTGCCTTCAGCTCAGGTCATGGTCCCAAGGTCCTGGAATTGAGTCCAGCACTGGGCACTCTGCTCAGCAGGAAGCCTGCTTCTCCCTCTCCCGCTCCCCCTGCTTATATTCCCTGTCTCTTTCTCTCTGTCAAATAAATAAATAAAGCAAAAATAACAGATTTGATAATAGCCATACAGTATGGCATACCATGAAAAATACAAAATAAAGTTTAAAAACAGGTATTAAAAGGATTTATGGTATAGTGGATTGCATCTTGAAACAAACAAATAAAAAAGGACATTAGAAAAACTAGAGAAATTTGAATAGTCTGTAGCTCAATTAGTAGTACGACTTCAATGTTTCTTTCTAAGTTTTGACAAACGTACCATGGTTCGGAAAGATGTTAACATTAAGACTAGGTGAAGAATAAATGGGAAACTCTGTACTATCCATGCCACGTTTTTGTAGATCTAAAATCATTCCAACTTTTACAACACATTAACAAAAGAACAGGACGAGGCTTCCATTTAGGACAAAGATATTACAAGAGTATCTCTCCAATGTAAAAACAAACAAACAAACAAACAGGACAGAAAACAACAAGCTGAACCCATCAGAGTTGAAGTTGCAAGGCAACAGCTCACCTGGACATCTAAAAGAAGAAAGGCAATTCAGAGAGAGGAGATGCACGCATTTATTTACCTGGGGCAAATGCCAACCGTTGGCAAAAACAAGATTTAGTTACAATTTTAAGCTGCAAAGGCTAAGTAGGGCTAGTTCAAAAGAAGAAGCCCTGGGGGCTACAGACACAAGATAATTCACCACAACTCAGAAGATTTACTCTACAACCACACTTTACACACACACACACCCCACATATACACACAAACCGCACAAACCAAAAAAAAAAAAAAAATGAAAAAGAAAAAAACAGCCGGGCCAAGGCAATGTCCTGCACACTCATTCTGGTGATGACGATGACAGCGGTGATGGTGATGGAAGGCTTCCGGGAGGAGAGAGCCGGTGCTGGGAAGGCACAAAGCCTGGCTGAGAGCCTTCTTCTCTACCTTGGCTGCAGAACATTCTTAAACTCTCAAGTGATGAAAATCCAATGCGGCTGGGAGATGTGTATAGCAGGTTAAAACTCTCTGCCGAGAATGGGGCAGGAGCACATCCTGGGCACAGATGCAGAATCAGAGAAGGCTGTACCCACGACCTCCCTGAGACAGACAAGAAGCCACCCCTCCCACCTCCGCCTCCTTTCCCCTCCCAAGCCTCCTCTCCACCCTACTAGCGAGAATCCAGAGGACATTGTTGGGGGAGGTGCAAAAAGGAGACTCTAAGTGTAGTGCCAAAAACTGAGTGTGGAACAGGAACTGAGAAAAACTCTCCAGCAAAACATCTCCGGCCCTATACACAGAGTAAAGAACGCTACAATAATTTGAAGTCTCTGAGAAAAATTATTTCAACAGTAAAACCCAAAGTCAATATAACTCCTGACTAAACTGGTTCAAGCCCTCTGGAAGCCTCGAAAAGGGACCAGTGTAGCCATTCTCAGATATCAAGACTACTTCAGTCTCGACTATTCTACTCAAGAGGCCCAATGTTCAACAAAATCCTAAGAGTTATTAAAAAAGTGAGATAAGTCCAAAGAGACAGAGCAATGAAAAATTTGAGGATCAGATATAGCAGGGATGTTGTAATTATCACATGGGGAATTTCAAGTACATGCCAGCAACATAATAAAGGTTATAGCAGAAAAGGAGGTCAATCCTCATCATCAGACGGCTGCCGTTAGCACAGATGTGCAAACCATGAGACAGCATCCAAAGAAATTCCAGGAATGAAAAACAGGAACAGAGATGAACAACACTTCTAACTGGCGCCACCAGCCGGCTAGGCAAAGCCAAGAGAACCATCAGTGAACAGGAAAATAGGTCAATGGGTATTATCAACACTAACACAATGGTGAAAGAAAGTGGAAAAAAAAAAAAAAAACATCGAAAAAAGCTTCCAAAGACTGGGGAACAAACAGCCCCAAAGATGGGTAATTGGAGAAGAAAGAGAGAACAGGACAGGAATAACATTTACAGAAATAAGAGCCAGGGATGTTCCAAAATTAATGACAGACACGAAGCCAAAAGTCCAAGTTCAGAGAAGACCGAGAAGAACAAATAGGGAGGGAAAAAGAAAAAGAGCGCACTAAGATGTACAGTACTTAAAGTGTTGCAAACCGAAACCAAAGAGAAACTTGTGAAGGTAGCCAGAGAGAAAAAACACATAACACAGAGGAGGCAGTGGGGTGGGGGAGCCAGGGAGAAAAACACCTAACAGAGAAGCTGGGGAAACTGCATATAGAACGCTGAAATCCGTGCAAAGAGGGGACTGTCCCCATCTGTCTGGCGCAGACGAATGTCTATAGAATAGCCAAGAAACCAACTGGCAGCTCCCCTGCCCGAGATGGCACACAGCCAGAAGGCAGCAGAGGGACGGACTCTGTAATGTGTAAGTCACTGCTGAAATTTAAAATTATTTTCTGAAAAGACAGTAAATATACATATTGCCAATCTATTTTGTCTTGTGGTGATCTATAAACAACAGCCCCCATTCTGCCCAAATATACCAAATTGTTCAGAGTAAACATATCTTTCAAAAGGCTACACTGCGTTCTCAAGGGTAAGTAGTAACTGGCTCAAGGGGCAGTGTTTATCTCACCACATTCTACACCAGCTCTTCCCCAAATGATGCAACGTCATAAGGTTGACACAGCCAGACGAGGTTCCTAAGCAAAACTCTTGGCCATTAGGGCACCTCATCAGCCGACTGTAGTAGACTCGTCTTTAAATATGAGCTCTGTGCTACCTCTGGGCGCCAGCAAGGAGAGGAGAAGAGAAGGACAGCTCGAGAGAAAACAAAAGGGAGGAGGAGCTGAGAGAGGACAGGGCGGTGGGGGGGGGGGGGGGATGATAACAAAACAGTAGCCGCAAGCCAAGGCCCTGAGCGCTGGTGACCAAAGTGGCTGCAAGCAGGTGCTCTGCCCTCAGTGGGGCCAGGGGGCAAAGCCATTGGGCAGCAGTTAGCATTCTTCGAAGAGAATACCAAGATGCCTTTTCCAGGGAGCAAGTTTTTATAACCAATATTTACACTGAATGATTCTTCATTTGTAGATATTCATACCTTTTTTAAAATAACTGAATATACACAAGCAGTCCAAATTTACACGGACACACAGAAAAGCTGTTCCTTCTCAAACTACATGTGATGCCGGAGAGCAGCGGTGAGCAGCGGAAGTGCAGGGTCGCGGGTGTGGTCTGGCCGTCCAGCCTCAGGCCGCAGACACCCACCGTTCTCGCTGGTCCTCTGGGAGGTCCTTACTGGCCCCCCAGCGAAGGACAGAACCATCAGCAGCCTCCTCCGGGGCCGAAAGCAGCCGCTCACCTACACGGAGACGGCGTGTACTGCCTCAGCAAAGCTCCCAATCATTTACCACCCACAGGACAACACATTTCCAAAACAATTCTTAAGTTCTAATTTAGTTCTTAAATGAAAAACTGGGAATTGATAAGGAAAACAGTAAGAAGGAGCATGATCTTACTGGAGTTCCCGCGTTCATGTACCTCTGCAGCTTGTTTCTCATGTCCTTTTCGTTAAATTTGGCACTTCGCTTTACATAGATCCCTCCGTGCTGCCGCATTTTAAAAAAAAAAAAAAGGTGGAGGAAAGAATTTACTATTAAAACATCCAATGGCTGGTCATCAAAAAGGTAACTTTACTCCCCAAAAGAATAAAATTACATTTTAGGAATTAAACTGTATTTAATATATTCAAATATGAGCATCTCACAAACGTTTAACTGAAAGCTGTCCTAGGTGTCAACATAACTGACATAAAAACCACATGCTACATGACACTCGAAAAACACATGAACATTCTGTTTTGTGGACAGTTAAAAACGCTTTCATTTTTTAAAATAAAAAGCTTGATCAGTAACATAGTTCTTAGTGCCATAATCACTAAAAGTGTCCTTAGAATGTCAATACTCACAGTCTTTAGGGATTTTTAAAACTGTCCCAGCTACAGGTGCTTATGTAGCACGGTTATGAACTCAATTGTGTTCCCCCAAAATTTATATCTTGAGGCCCTAATCCCCCCAGTGTGACGGTATTCAGAGACAGGGTATTTAAGAAGGTAATCAGGTTAAAAAAAAAAAAAGAAGGTAATCAGGTTAAACAAAGTCTTTAAGGATGGGCTTGAATCCAGAGGACGAGGAGGTTACGCATCAACAGGCATATGCACAGAGGAGAGACACAGGCAGAAAGCAGCTGACTGTGGGCCAAGAAGAGAGGCCTCGGCAAAAAACAATGCCAGTAACACATTGATCTGGTGCTTCCAGCCTCTAGAGCTGTGGGGAAACAAGTATCTGTTATCTAAGATCCAATCTGTGGTATTTGGTTAGGGCAGTCCTAGCCAACTAACACAGGCACGGTCCTACCAATTAAGAGATCCTTCATGAAACTTCCTACGTGTATGTCACCAAAACTTTGCATCAAGTTCCCATGCTAATTGTCTATGCTAAATTTGAACTCATCTGTAAAATAAACCAACTGGCTGAATTTGATTTCATCTTAACCAAGAATATGAATAAAAGGAAATGCACAGATAGGGACAAGGAGGGGACTGTACAGAGACCCTAAAGAGGAGAGGAAGCAAGGGAGCCCTCCATCTTGGTGGTGGTTCCTTCCAGATCGAAACTGGCGTGCCTGACTGCAAAGGAAAAACTCCAAGTGCTCTACAGAAGGCATGCCACTGCTAGCCCAAGTAAGAATAGATTCATTCTTTACGCAACCTTTAGAATCAAAAACCACAGCATGCGTATACCACAACGTAAAATTTCCCCAAGCTGTAGCAGACGTGATGCCTACTCTTTACATACTAGTTAGTTCTCGCCATCATTGAATTTGCTTCTTAAAGCCTATTTTAATTCAAAAGCACCTGGGTTCCTGCCAGGTATATGGAAGCCACGGAAGTGAAGGCCAGATATCTTTCCTTACAGAACTTAAAAACTAGTGGGGAAGTGAAATATGTATACAAGTGCGATACCAAGAGAATCTGGTAAGTGTAGTAATAAAGAGAGCCCAAGACAAAAGCAGGGTGGAGGGAACCGCCAGGCTCAGGAAGGGCTCCTAATCGCAATTAAACTGAGCCTTGGAGACAGGAAGGCCTACTGCCTTGAACTAAGCAACAGCCTGAAGAAGGACAGGGAGGGAGAAACCGGGTCAGGCTGGAAAAAGAAAGGTGGGCTGTAGGGAGGCAGGGCACGGTGGAGCGTGAATGCCACACACGGGAACTGGCTCGTGATACAGCTGAGAAACACACACTTGGAGCAGGTCAGTGGCCTGACCAAATGTATGCTGCAGAAGCAAATTAAGGGTATTTTGGAAAATATCATTCACTAAATGTTTATTATGCACCTGATACTCATGCTCAACACGCTGTCTTACAGCACACTATTTTTTAATATCCTACATATCATAATTCAGTTTTACTATTAATTTCTTAAGGGAATCATCTATCAGATTGTATGCCTTTAAATTTTCCTAGTTGTCTGATTTTTGTATGCTTGTATTTTTCCTATTTAACTACCTGGGTGATCAGACATGCACAAAAATGCACACCATTAAAAATGTCCCAGTAAAATTACTTCTGTTTGGAATAAGTAATTAAACCCATAAAAATAAACAAAACAACCTACACATTTATATTAAGTGCATATTAAATTTCCAAATCTAAAATTCTTATAAGCTACATATATAATGAAGAAAACATGGGAAAAGTTACCTGAGAAAAATAACACCCATACAATGGAAGCCACTTTAACCCATCTTTCAGCACGTAGCGGACATGTCCAAGAGCATTCTGCCTGATGGCCAAAATATCCGCAATAATCCAGTCCACTGCAAAGATACAACCCGAATAGTGCGTAAGTCTGGCACTCCTTTCCCAGAAACAGAAAAGGCCTCTTCAGAAGATTATACTAGAAATATACTTTTGGAAATATGAGTAGAATTTCAAAACTATATCAACTGCAGATATTTAAAAATTACAAATTTCATTTTAAAACATTTTTGTTGGTTTTTTTTTCTTTTTGCATTTCTTTCTTTTTTTTCTTTTTTTTTTTTTTTTAAAGATTTTATCTATTTATTTGACAGAGATCACAAGTAGACAGAGAGAGGGAGGAAGCAGGCTCAGGCTCCCTGCCCAACAGCGATGCTGGGCTCCACCCCAGGACCCTGAAATTATGACCTGAGCTGAAGGCAAAGGCTTTAACCCACTGAGCCACCCAGGCAAACTTCTTTTTGCATTTCCGAAGGGCTTTTGATTTCAGAGGCAAAATGCAAAAAGTCACAAACTGCCAAATGAAAGTAGCATGAACAAAAGTAGCATGAACAAAGAATAAAGCGTCTCTAATTCTTAGTCTAAAAAAATAACAAAATTATAAGCAAAAAATGGCTAAGTGAGACTGTCATATATATTGTATATATACTAATACGTTCCACACAAGGCGAGGACACTTCATCTTTACTGGTGAATTCCAGGACACAATCCTAGCTTACAACGTCAGAGCAAAGCCTCACAGCTGCACTCGGCAGATACGTCCCTTACAGACCCATGGCACACGTACCCAGGGGGCGAGTAACAGTCATACATGGGTATGTCATCACTAAAGGGTTGCAAAAGCAAAAATAAGAAGCCATGAGCGTGTTAACAACAACGTTTATAGGCAGAGAAGAAAATCCAAACAGAAGGACTAGTCCGTGCCGAAGCAAAGATCCAGAAACCAGGCAACTGTGCATAGAAGGTGGCAAATAGGAGACAAGGTCGAAAGAGTCTGAGGAAATGAAGCAAATGAAGCAGGAAAATAGTAAAGAGTCTTGAGGACCAGAGACTTGGGTCTGAAAGCAAATGGCTACAAACTATCTCTTTGATAACAATGAAAACTGAACTGGAGTTTGGGATACCGGAGGGAAAATAATAGTAAGAATCTCTGAAAAAAATATAGTCTTACCATCACGTATGTATCCAGGGCCATAAAAGCCAGAACAAAAGGACTGAATTAGAGGGGAAAATGTTAAAATAAGATCTGTGGCAAATAAAAGCCTGGAAACTTAAGCAGTTAACAATAGTTTAAACAAAAACGGACAGTTTTCCACAGGATTACAGCTGTTTGCAATCCTCTAGACTATACATCATATTAGAGAGAATATTCTAAAGAAGAGTTAAACACTAAAAATTATTCTTGTGAAAAATCATTTTATCAATTATTGCAAATCTTTTTTAAAAAGATTTATTTATTTATTTATTTATTTATTTATTTATTTGACACAGAGAGAGAGATCATAAGTAGGCAGAGAGGCAGGCAGAGGGAAAGGGGGGAAGCAGGCTCCCTGCTGAGTAGCGAGCCCAATGTGGGGCTCAATCTCAGGACCTGAGCTGAAGGCAGAGGCTTAACCCACTGAGCCACCCAGGCACCTCTGCAAATCTCTTTTTAATGTCTATCATTCACAAATTCTTTCTTGATGACTCAAGTTATAATTATACACTTTAATGTATTACAGCTCCTTTTAAGTAGAGTGTCGCGGAGATATCCTCCTACACGGGGGAGCCCTCAAAGCTGTCAGCGGAAGACACCTATATACAGAACAATCAACCGTCACTCTACTCTGAGGTCTGTGCTGCCTGTGGAGGCCATCTCCCTAAGCCCCTTCCTTCTCATTCAAATCACCTCCACAATACTGATAAGCACAGCTCTTTCTGATTATATCTTGGAAACCAAATGACCTACCTTGTAGCAACCGTACCTAATGTAAATAAACAGTGAGAACTAAATCATCCTGGAACATATTTGGGGTACAAGTCTAAAAACAAGATATGGTATTTTTTCTTGGAACAATTATATTTTTAAAGTTTGAAGGAATTTTTAATAACACATTTTTATATTGAAACAAGCAGGGCTACACATGGCCTAGAATGCACCTTCCAAAACTTTCAAGATTCAGTGTAAAATGTGTCATGTTGGTATTAAGTCCCCTGGGCTTATGACCTTAAGCTTGTGTAAATTTTAGTGGAACAGCTTAAGAACAAATTAAGTAGTTAAAACACCCAGACTTTGTGCCATCAATTTTTGCTACTCAATTACCTTTACTTTTCCTGTTTATTCTCACCCAGATTTCTGATAGGAGACACGAGACTACAGCTAGGTTGCCGACAGCTGACATGAGAATATGCACCTTTGCAATAACTACTCACACAGCTACAGCAGTGTCATTGTTCCCATGAACAAGGGAGAGACAGCATGAAAAGTGAGGCTTTTCTCATCTACGTTCTTATGTAACAAGAGGCCCTAAGTCCTAAGGTACTGTGTATGTAACCGAGATGCCAGGCAGGAAGCACTTGCCCAGCAGGGACACAGCCGCCGTCATCGGAGTCACCACCACCACCCCTGCTGCTGAAAGCCTCCCATAAACCAGGCACACTGAGAGACTAGGAGCTAGCCCATGTAAACTGCCTAAAAACCCTGAGCAGTAGACCTTCTCACAGCGTACAAATAATGTTAAGAGAAGCTAAGTAATTTGCCCATGGTCACAGAGCCCACTGCAGAACAGCACATGAACCAGGGTGTGACGGCAAAGCTCACACCTTTTTATGATGATCTACTCACCACTCGTTTTGTTAGTTAAGGCGAGTATCACTGAAACCAAGAAAAGGGTTCATTTCATGAGATCAAGGTAACCGTGGCAAAAGCAGGGATTTAAAAAGGTCAAGAGGAAGGAATAAGAGCCACTATACCCTCTCGGCAGAGAAGTAAGAGACCAAGAACAGAAAGACAGCAAGGACGATCACGTGAAAACGCCAGAGAAGAGATATTAATTAAAACATCAATGGTTTGGAACATGAGGCCCAGAATAGACTTACATTCTGGCAGGCCTACTAGAGGACAAACAAGAAAATCCAGGTTGAACAGCAGTCCTTGAAATATGCTTCCTGCTACTTACATTTTTAGATACTCATTTGTGGTTCTTAATATATCTCAGAAGGGTCTGGATAAAAGGGTACCCAGACCCCACCGGCCAATGACCTATGACCATGGGTAAGCTTCAGGAACCTAAAACTATACATAAATTCATATGTGCCCATTTTTCTGGGCATCATCTATCATATTCTGACTAAAACCTGCAATTCTAAGGTGAGTTAAAAATCACTATCTAGTTTTGTTCCAAAGTTACGGGTTTTTTAAAAGGCATTCAAAAAAGCAGCTTTCTCAAATCCCAAAGGCTAACTGGTATAGGACCTGGTCCCAGAGTCTGAAGCCCTGAGGGGTCAGATAAAGGGACGAGGAAATGGCTCTCCTCGCTGAGAAGTGAGGCTTTTCCAGGCTGGTTGTGGGCTGACTTTGGAGCTCTTGCTTCCCTTATTATCTTCCAGTTCTAAATACGTAAGTCAGAAAGAAAACAAAACTGCTTTCTTCCAAATGTTTTTCCCAGAGGCCTCACTCTGAAGTAATGTATATAAAGGTCACACGTAGTAAGCACACCAGTGACAGCAGTGGTTCTCCTTTTATTGCTAGTGTTACTGCCACCACCTCCAACGTGGAGAGTACTTACTCCGCACGGTCAGCCTAGGTCTGCAGCTCTGTTAATACGGCTACTTCCACACTGAAACCCAGCAAAAAAAGTTGGCAGAGAACCTGAACAAGGAATTTTGAGAGAGATCCTCTTTAAACACATACAAAAAAACTCCAATAAAATGAACCAATGGGTCAATATAAAGGAAATTTGGGTTGTCCTGAGTCACTCCCTACCCTGGACTTATAAATCCTTCATATCTGGATATCGGAAGCCTGGTAGAAACGTGCCATTGGCAACAAGACTGCAGCAGCAGGACTCGTTAGTTAGTAGACCCAGCGTGTCTGCAGAAACGGAATACAGGAAGAGTAAGGCCGCTCTGTAGGCCAGCGCTGCAAGCGGACCCTGACCCAATCAGGCTGCGTGCTCTGCTAAAGTCAAGTATAATTATACTGTCCAAGCCAGTCACATTCATAAAGTCAGGGAAAAACACAGATACTCAAAATTCCTATCAACCCTTCATAGAATCAACTCTTGCCCCATAAAACTGAGTGTAATCATTAATATGCTTAACTGAGAAAAATACATTTCAACTTTTTACTTTCTTTACCTTATCCATAGTATAGGCAGTAATAAAAGCAACAAAACCATAAAGAGACACAAGTGACAGGAGGAAGATAAAGAACAGCCATAGGCTTAAGTGACATTTCCATTATCCTATAATCCATTCAGGTTGTTTTTAGCTTTGAACTTCTGGGTACTATATTTCTTAAAGTAATAAAAATGGAATTTAGGAAGTGTGCATCAAAAGCAGTTATAGGCTTAAAAAAAAAAGTGAGGTGGGATTTTCTTTGGACTGAATTTTTCGTATGACTAAAAAGTACCTTAACCAATGTCAATTTCTTGGGCTTTGATACTGTATGTACAACAGCTATATAACATGTCATCATGGGGAGACAACTGACTAACAGGTCACGGGACTCCATATACTGCTTTTGCAAATTCCTAAGAATCTACAACTATTTCAAGACAAAAAGTTTTTTGAAAAGGTACTTTAAAGTATATACTGCACTATAATTGAAGACCAGACTCTTCTGAGTCTTCTGACAAAACAGCAACCTGTAATTAAACCAAAACATTTGATGAGGCAAAAGGAACTGCAGACATTAGAAATTAGTACTGTCTTTAGGGAAGTGGTAGTCACTTACTAGCACAACCTTTCTGCTTACCAATCAAAAATGTAAAATGTGTATACACTTAGACCCAATTTTACTTCCAGAAACAGAACTTACAAAAGGAAGAATGCATAATTTTTTCAAAGAACTATTCAAAGAAACAAAATAAATGAAAGAAAATGGCTCATTTATACCCATCAGAGGGAAGAAGGCAAATTTGGGAAAATTCATAGTTTTCCTATGACCAACTTTCCAAAAAAGTAAAATCACAAGAATACAAGGTCACAATATAATATCTGCATTGAAAATTCATGCTATAACAATAACCAAAAAATTTTTTCATGTAAATAAATAAATATATTACTTTGAATACCCATCTACTTTTTGTAGAAGACCTAAATTTCATGGAAATGAAATACAAACCTGTGCTTTGATGATTTGCTAAATATATTATATTTTCTTTATTTTTTGGCAAATCTCCATATAGCAATATCTAAAAGATAAAACAAAAAGAAACATTAATATTTCAAAACATGCACCACTGTAACAAACAAAATAGGACTGGCAAAAAATTGAAAATGTCATGACTATTTCCATCCATGATTAACAAAAATTAGACTTCTCTTAGAAGCAGCAGAGACCATAAATGACACATTGATAAAGTAGTTAAGTGCAGGGCAGGTAAATTATAAAGTGAAACACAGTAATCAACAGCCCCATGAGAAAAAGACAACAAGCATTTATTTACTGACTGCTCACAATATCTGAAGCTTTTTCTGGAAGATACATCTTCCTTCAAAAAGCCTATAGTGGGAGAGACAGCCATATAATACTTAACTGCAGTAAGACATAACACTTACAATATAAAAGGACACATTTTATATTCAAGAACTGTCGACCACAGAACAGAAGCAGCATCCATTAGGTGTGGTTTCAGCAGATGAGATGAAGGAAGTTCATGAAAATGTGGACAAAGAAATGGAGTGGTAGCGTCCAAGGCCTGTGGACTCCGCGCCCCGCCCCCCACTGCAATTTCACAGTAAAACCACGGCTGCATGCAGAGTTGGTAAGGAGGAGCAAGGAGACCCCTGGGAAATCTGGACCAGAATGGGAAAAGTCTTTTGAATATCAAATTGAAGATGATTTTGTAAGTAACAGGGAAACATGGCTCATGATTAGGACTCTCTGTATCTCTGTAAAGAACAGAGAAATGTCACTGGGATGCCTGGCTGGCTCAGCAGGTGGTGTGTGACTTGATCTCAGGGTCATGGGTTCCAGCCCCATGCTGGGCGTAGAGCTTAAAAAATAAATAAAATCAGAAAGAAAGAAAGACAGACGGACAAAGTTCAGGATACAGGTGACTTCCAGGACTGGGCCGGGGGAGGGAGGTGACATGGTAGTGGCACATGGCGGTTTCAGCTCTAACAGTCATGTTTTATTCCTTAAACTAGATGGTGGGTACACAGGTGTTCATTATGAGTCTGTATGTAGTTCGGTACGTCTTAAATACTTCACACAAATTATATAAAGAAATTAAAAGTATATTTTTATAGACTTTAAAGGAAAGGACTGCTAATAGTGGTATTTTATTTTTTTTAAGTCAGGGCATTTTTACTTATCTTGTCATCATGGCTTATGCAAGATTATAAATTAACTAAGGGTTTTTAGGTCTATGTCGTTAGATGTCCACACAGATCTCTTGGTCACAACACTCTTCGTTAACATTTTCACACAAGAAGAAAGAAAATGACATTAACTCAGCATCTCTGTAGAAAAGTGGAACTTAACACTGTGGAGGTCAGGGACTCAGACTGAAGTTTCTATTCTTTCCCAGAAAACTATACCTTGCTACACACGTGCAGTATGTATTTAGATATTTGCTCGATTTTTTTTTTATTAATAAAGTCTATCAGTGCCAAAAGACAAAACAAAATCTTAAACCAGCGGTTTGATCTCTGCAGGGTTAAAAGGGGAGCTCTTGCTCGTGAACGATCCCCATTCTCTTGCCAATACGTCCTGCTTCGAGAGCACTGGGTATGACTCACTGCGCTGACAATACTGCAGCCACGCGACCTTCTATTTTTTGGCTTAAGGTCCCTGGATGGGAGATTCACATTTAAGGGTTTCAGTTTAGTTGATTCAACCTGATTGCCACTCCTTGGAGACCTGCTGCCCCCAAGCTGAAGCCAGCACCTGAACCATCCAACAAAAGGGTCTCCCTTTCCTTTCTTACTCTGAGCTTGAATAACAGACTGTCAGGCTGAAGTCTTTGAAGGTAGATTAAAAGGCTTTTTTTAAGTTTGATTGTGGTATTTCTGGCATGTTCTGACTCTGTTTGGGGCCGGCAGCACGGGTTGTGAAAAAAAATCACCCAAGGCAAAGCATAGGAGACAGAAGTTGATTGAATACACTGCGAGAACAGGAGCAGGCAGGCTGGCCAAGGAGAGACTGTCTATCCAGGCAGAGGTGAGGGACTGTAGTAATAGGTGCAGGAACATATGGAATTCTTCCTTTTTTGGTAACTGTGCCTGGTTGTAAGCAGCCCTTTGGTAGGTGAGGGCCTATAGCCATTTCCAGGTGGGCCGCTTAATGAGCCTGTTTGCATCCAGCTCAGTGGTCCCTGTGGGCTCTTTTCCCTTGCTCACATTTCCACTGCTGAAGCCTGCTGCCTGCCTCAAAGTGGCCTCAACGGTATCTACAGAAAATCAGTAGTGAATTTAATTGGGCAACACAGATGGCAAAAACATAGTTCTACTGCTAGATCACTCTGAAGGAAAAAAAAACCCAATTCATAGCTACTGAAGGGAAAATATATACATGCATCCTTCCAAACTTTTTAAAAACTATTCTTCAATATGCATAGTATCTCACTGAAATAAAAGGCATTTCCAAATAAAATGCACGAAGATAGGGAAAAAAAGAGGGTAAGGACCCTCACAAAACATAATTTAGTTATCTTAAAGTAAATATGTGGACTGATTGCCTATTTAAATTTTTTTCATTTGCCACTATAAATTGGTTGGGATTCATCAGAAGTGAGAAAAGAGGAGCCCTTCGTAATTAAAACCTGAAAAAATCTAAAAGCAAAGTAAATGAAATTATGAACTATAAATCTTATTGTAATAGTTGAAAATCTTTATTAAGTATTCTGAATAATGTTGACAAATGAAAAATGTTTCAAAGAAAAAGCATTTCATTCTAATTTAAAATTGTCAAATTTCTTTCATTCATTTAAGTGGAAGGTTTGTTTTTAAATTTACTAACAAGGAGGAAAACAAAAAATTTTTACTCTTTAAGAATGCAGATTCTCAAAATACTTAACAGCTATCACTATGTTATTCACAAATACATGGTTAATTAGATAGCCGTAGTTTCTAAATTAGAGTTCTAAGAACTTACAAAATACCTATACATATTAACATATTAATTATTAAATGATTATACAGGGACCAAGGGCAGGCTGCCCCTAGACAGTCCACTCTGGCATAAAGATTAAGTAAAAAGTAATCAAAACCCAGCAGATGCAGGAAAAGCTATCTGCCTGGCTCTCAAAGGCCTACCTTTGTGTTGGAAAGGAGAGCCTGTTCCAGAAATGGAGCTCTAACCAGACTCCCCTTTACCTAAGAAACTTAACTACATCATAAGGCACCTCCTTTCACCTTCCTGCTAACAGCCTTCTCCTTGTTGTATCCTAACCCCCTCCCCTTAGCTCAGGTACGCTTCCCATTGACTATCTTTGGAATCTCATGTGGGTGTGGAGTCCCCATACACACACCATTAAATTTGGTTATCTCCCATTAATCTGTCCATGGGAATCTGATTCTAGTCCTGCTAGAAGGACCACTGGGCAGGAGACGGTCTTCTTCCCTGACCTTTATATGATGACCTATAAGCCTACCAGCGCTGTCTCAGTGTAATCATCTTAAATCCACTCCTCAGCACGCACTCACCTCTTCTCTGAAGCGTTCCCGCCTTTTAACCCAGAGCCCGGGATTAATCTCACACACACACACACACACACACACACACTCCCATTTTGCCCTGGAACAAACCCATTCACACTCCTATGGGAGCATCAACCACATGTTGTGCGGATTTATCTGCAAGTCACGTGTGGGGGGCTCATAAGCTCTTCCGTGGCACGGTCTTCATTTTTCTACCCCCGGAGCCTGGCACTCAGATGGCTTTCAGCACAAGTTTACTAAATTATTAACTTGCACTTTTACTTTTCACAAGTAGATAAGGCTAGATCTCATTTTCAGCACTAAAAGGTTTTGGAATAAATGTAAGTAAAACACTTTAAATGCACCAATGACTTTTTAAGGCGTTCTGTGAATCTTCTAGTACATATATTTTTAATCACATTAGTCAGGTCTTCTGCAGATAATTTGTTCCTTCAAAACAAGGCACATGAAAAACATGGCTTTTTTTCTTCTTCCTAATTCTTTAATTTTAGGTTCATCATAATTGTTTAATTTTAGGTTATCCATTTTTTAAAAGCTCATCTAAAGTCTCTACAGAGGGCTGCCTGGGTGGCTCAGTCAGTTTAGGTGTCTGCCTTCGGCTCAGGTCTTGATCCCAGGGTCCTGAGATCAAGCCCCACAGCGTAGAGAGCCTGCTCCCCCTGCTTATGTGCGTGCGCTCTCTCTCTCTCAGTCAAATAAATAAATAAAATCTTGTGGAAAAAAAAAGAAAGTCCCTATAGAAAAAAGAACAATTTTTCCTTTTCATTTTATTAATTCAGAAGGGGACAATAAAAATGCTCTTTGAATAAATTATCTTCATTGCAACTGATCCTCTAGTTACTATTATTAGTCAAACAAACTTGTTTAACCTGCACAAACCGGCTCTCAGAAGGTGGCCTGGATGTAGAGGCAGACTTCTTTCACCTCATGTTGACTGTATCTTTATATTATTTTTAATTTTCTCCCATGATATGTAAACAACCTAAAAACTCTTTATATCCTGAAAAAAGGGAGTAAAATGGAATCTATAGTGACCATGTGTTTAAAACAGCAGAGTATCTAATAATCCCACCAGGACATAAGTGGACAGCAATTTTTTGGGGGGGGGGGGACAGATTCTTTATCTCAATGATATCCATTTTCTTTCTGTATGCAAAATGAAATATTTTTTAAAAAAACTTTTCACTGCCCTTAGATCTAGACTCTGTTCAGGGTGACCAGAATATGCTACCCCAAAATATGTCACATGGCATAAGCATATTTGAGGTGAAGACAAGGGAGAAGCAGCAAACACAGGAAGACCTCTCTGCACCCCCCTTCTGCCTGAGTCCTAAGCTTCCCTTTGGAAGGGTGATGTTAATACCCATTCCTAAAGGTGTTCCCTTCTACAATGCCAGAAAAAAACAGAGATAGCACATGATAAGTCTGCCTGGCAAACGTTACTAAACCGCTCTGATCTCTCACCCATTCCCTAGTGACCTGCCCACAATTTACCAGCCCTAATGGCCAAAAGCCCTTTCTCTGTCATGTTGAGTTACTGCCCTTGTTAAAATGACATATAAACCCCTCAAGCTGAGTCTATTCACTTCTTTTCATTTTCACTTATTTTCTGTGAGGCACCAACATGTAAAAATATTAACATCAGTAAAATAATGTGTCTTTTCTGCTGTTAATCTGACTTTTGCCAGTTCAATTTGCAGATCTCAGCTAGGAAACTAATATTAACATCAGTAAAATATGTGTCTTTTCTGCTGTTAATTTGACTTTTGCCAGTTCAATTTGCAGATCTCAGCTACGAACCTAAGAGTAGAGGAAAAGTTTTTCTTCCTCCACTGCAACATAATAGTTCACCTAGAACACAGGTTAAAGTATTTAAGACTTGGATTTGAATCCTAGTCCATCACCTTACTAACTGTGTGAAATTGAGCAAGTCCCTTACCTCTACACATCTATTTCTTTACATGTAAAATGAATGTCCTAATGGCAACTACTCCTAATTAATGAGACCAGGTAAGCTACTTCATACAATGCCTTGAACATAGTAACCATCTCCCCAAAACTTAGCTGTTGTTATTATTATTGTCCAATAAATTGAAATTTTTTACTCACAACTATGCTATGTGATTAATGGATAAGAGGGGAAAAAAGTCTGTAATACATAAAAATGCAACTATAAATTGTTTTAATATGATTACATATATAATTTATACTCTATGATATTTATAATCATTTGAAATGAATTTTTAAATGCATTTTTATGCCAATGAAATATATCACAAGTTAACCAGCATAAGGTATCTACTGTAACACATACAAACATGATGTTCTTTTTCTGCCCAATCTCAAACACTTCACTGAATAGGAAAATTACAATGCCCTCTGATTAAAGTAGAAACGTAGTCATTTGTCTAATAAGCAGTATGCTATAAGGACCATGCAACATTTAAAAGGAACCTTACAAAACACAAGGCTTTCTTACACATTCTTCATGTGTGTCCCTTGGCACAGTCCTTACCCTACAGGGTGTTTCGCTAAGCACCTATGACATGCAAGTCACTGAGGGCAGCTCCGCACGCTGCCTCATTCAGTCTTCCAGACGGCATGACTAAGTATTCACTGAAGGAGCAGAATATGGAGCTGGGAAGCTGATGAACTCAAGCTGACACATACTCTGTCAGAGAGCTAGGAATTACGCCCAGGTTTCTCCCACCAAGATCCAAAACTCCTTCGAACGTTACAAAAGTATTCTTTGCACAAATTCCAAATACGAACTTTGAATGAGGAAACTTCCCATTTATTAGAAGCTTATGTGATTTTTTTTTTCAGTCTGAACACTAAGGAGATAAGAAACTCACAAAAAATTAAATTATTTTTTAAATTATTTTAAATTATTTAATATTTAATTAATAATAATTATTATTAAATATTAAATAATATTAAATTATTAAATATTAATATTAAATATATTTTATAAATTTGATATATTTAATATTAAATGTTGATATTAAATTATTAAATATTAAATATATTGTTTAATTAATAACAATAATAAATAATTATTTAATTATTTTAATTTTTAATTATTTTGGACACAAAAAATATTCCTCCAGAAAGGCAAACGAAGGCAGGGAACAAAGCAATACACGGGACACGAAGAGCAGTGGCCTTTCGCTCCCTCCATGGGCCCTGCAGTCCCCGGGTCCTCCACTGAGCCCACAAGCTCCCTGCAGTGTGGCAAGCGCTGGGATTCAGCTGCAGAGCTCTTGTTTTCCCATGACTCTTGATTCCTTTCTTTTGTAACTTACCTCATACATGCTTTTATAAAACTGACTTCTTTCTACACTGCTAAACTGTGTGTTGAGAGTACCGATTATTTTCTCATTCTAAACCACGAGTGCCCAGGGAGAGAGCCTGGATGGCTCAGTCGGTTAAGCGTCTGCCTTGGGCTTGGTTCATGATCTTGGGGTCCTGGGATCAAGCCCCAAGTCGGGCTCCCTGCTCAGACCAGAGTCTGCTTCTCCTCCTGCTGCTATCTGCCCCCTGCTCATGCTCTTTTTCAAATAAAATTGTTTTAAAAAATTAAATTAAGTTTAAAAATAAAAGAAAACATGAACGCCTAGAATATGATTAGCATTTTAGGTAATGCTCCAGGTATCACTCCTGATTTCTTCTTCCTCCTGAACTCCACCTGAAGACCAGGCAGAATCAAGCTGTCTTCCAAATACCACTTTCACTTCCAGAAGCATACAGTCCTCTAAAATACTCAGACAACACTTGGTTATTTGGGATCTCCAGTGCTAGTTCCCATACAGAAAGAGGAAACAAAATAAGCCTTAGAGAACTTCATAGGTTCAAAAGTAGCAAAAATTACAGGTTTTTATGGACAAGCAAACAAAGGTTTCTCTATTTTGCTGGCTGTTGCAGAACTGCCTCCTTTATAAGGTCTCTGACCTTATTCTTTCACAGTCTTACTTCTAAGTGTGTGGTTCACGTTTCTTTCCCTTTTATCTATTTAAGTAAAAAATACAATTAGACTCACTAGACCTGTAGTCCCTATTAAATCAAAACCTGTCAACTAGTAAGCTCATTCAAGAACCCACTCCCGTTAAAAGTGAGATTCATCTACATTTCCACAAAAACTCAGACCAGTATTCCCTGTACTCTGCCCTTTTGTTAAAAGGGAAAAATTAAGATATTGTCCCCTTTAATGCCATCTCCACAAGTTTACAAACTTGTAGAAGGGATAATACAAACATTAGAAGACGCTAATGTTATGTTACTATTTCATATGTTAATTCATGTGTGATGCTGACACTGGGAGAGTGGGTGAGGGCAAGTTGAGGCTTCAGCTAGAAGAAAGTATACACAGGAGTCCACAGGCACATGCTTGAAAAGACACTGGTGATTTGGAGAGGCTGGGGAAGAAGCAGCAGTTGGGCTACAGTGAAACCAATAAACAGAAATACTGGCCAGCGCAAAATTTAGACAGCTTTGAAGGCCACACTTAGTTGTCTTCATTTTCATTCAGGTGTCCGGTGATGGCCTCTTTCCTAAACACACCATGATACTTTCTCCCATTTGAAGTAAAGATTCAAAGCAACTCAGAATAATTGATAGAGCCTTCTTGAAGAATCCAGGTGAAGTTATGTTATCTTTGTATCACAAAGCTAACAAACACTCCGATTTCAGTATTATCCTCTACTGGAATTGTTTGTCCGTATTTTTCCTAGCACGAATAAACTGAGAGCAGGAATCTCATTTCAACCAATATTATCACACCATCAAGCAAAGCATCTTCGGAAAATGGATCCTGAAGACAGAGAGCCTTGTACTGAATCCTGCCTTAACTCCTACAGAGGTGAACTACGGGCGCCTCCGTGCTCATCGGTAAAATGGGAAGTTCGGTGCCTATCTTGTGACAGGGACACGACTGACACAGTCAGCCCCAAGTTTGTTACAGACCCCTCCCTCTCCTTTCTCTTCCACAGCCAGTCACAAAGCCCTATCAGCTACTTCGAAAATAGATCCGGGAGGGAGGGGAGTCTTTACATTCTCTCCATGTCCATTCTGTCCACAACTCCGACCACCATCCCTCGCCTGGCTTACTGCTCCGATTGGCCCTTTTTTCAGAGCTCAATACAAATGTCGTCGGTTTGGGCACACTTCCTCAACCACTAGCCTAACAATCTCACAGAGCACAGTATATTTTCGTTTTCCTGTCATCATTTGTCTCTCACTAGAATGCGAGCTCCAGAAGGGCAGGGATCTTGCCCCCAGTTCTCCTCACTGTGTCCCGCAGCATCCAGCTAAGGATCTGGAACAAGGTACCCACTCCGACACTGCACGAATGAAGGAATGAAGAGCAGTTTGGGGGGCTTCCTTAGAACTTACTACTTAGTTTTGGGTTACATTATCAACCTGTGGTTGAGAAACCATAATAAAACAAGAAAATATTAAAGGAAAAATCAATTTCTTTCTCTCTTTTTTTTCAGATTTTATTTATTTGACAGAGAGAAGCACAGCGAGAGAGGGGACATAAGCAGGGAGAGTGTGAGAGGGAGAAGCAAGCTTCCTGCTGAGCAGGGAGCCTGATACGATGCCAGGACCCTGGGATCATGCCCCGAGCCGCAGGCAGCAGCAGGCAGACGCTTAACGACTGAGCCATCCAGGCGTCCCAGGAAAAATCAATTTCTAGTCCATTTACGAAGAGTCAGCTGTCAGTTCATTCGGCTCGACAAATTCAGACAAATTCACGAAGAGGGAAAGTAAATTATGCCTATAGATTCATATTTTCCTATCCTCATCATAAAAGTATTGAGGTGTCCCCACAGGTTACAGACATATTGGGTGCGACTATAAAACCCTCCTGAGAAGTTAATTAATTGGAGAAGTCTTCCCACAATTTACGTTTATTTAAAAACTCTTAGAAGGAATCTAAAGTTACACACCAAACGGTTGCATACCTGGGAAAGGTATGTGTAGGCAGAGGGAACTTTAACTTTCTCAAAATATTTTGGCAGTGCATGAATGTTTTATTGCATCTGTGATTTAAAATAGAAAAATAAGACATTAAAAGGAATCTTAGACCAATGCAACCAAAACAAAAAACTTTCTTGCTCAATCAGGGATTTTTATTTATAACAAAGTACAACAATTTTTATTTATAGGAAAGTTCTAATTACAGTTCTCTAAGATTTTTTTTTTAAGATTTTATTTATTTGACAGATAGAAATCACAAGTAGGCAGAGAGAGAGGAGGAAGCAGGCTCCCCGCTGAGCAGAGAGCTCCTCCCAGGACCCTGAGATCATGACCTGAGCTGAAGGCAGAGGCTTTAACCCACTGAGCCACCCAGGCGCCCCTCTAAGATTTTCTTATAAGTCTATTCCCTATACAGACTCAAAATGTGTTAGACTGGAATCCTATTTGATTTGGGAAATATTTAATTTCCCCTATGAAAGGCTGGAGTCATTCTTAAACACACAGAGGCAGAAGCACAACCGAATCTGCCGGGCTCTGTCAGGCCCCAGCTAAACTGAAGGAAGTCCTCTCATGTCTTTTAAGGTCTTCACATGGATGATAAATAAGCAGAGGAAAATGAAATTAAGGATACAAAGTATTCATATTCTCTTTAGGACTACTGATACTCAAGATGACTCTGGGCAACGTTTCAGCAGAAATGCAGACAGAATCCAGATGTGGTAAAAAGGAGGTGGGCTTGCAAGGTCCCTTTTCCCATTTTAAATAAACATGTTTTATTCAAATAGTTTAGCTGCCTTTAGCTATAAGACACAAATTTAACTAAAAGTCTAGAACTATGTTTGATGAGACAGTGCTACAAAAAGAACCAGTTATAAATGGTCTCCAGATATGAATGCCTTGGTTGTTCCGGAAGAACTTGAAACAATGTTTCAATTAAAAGTATGAATTAGAGAAGTTAAGAGTATTCTAACTGAATACATTTTTAAAAAATCAAAATTTTAGGCTTAAATTCTGTCATCTTGTTTCCAGTGTTTTCTGGACTACTTTATATTTGAAGTAGGTCAGTTGAAAAATTAAATTCATCTTATCTCAAAGTCCACATTTTGTTGTTCTATCATGTTAGCATTTGAGGAACAGCAAATCAGAAAATAGGGCCTGTAATGTAAAATACATTTTAAAGTAAATTCCAAATGTTAGAAAAGGATTTAAGCAGAAAAAAAATCTGACTAAAATACTTATTAGATGTTAATGAGGAGGCATGTATTATATCACTAGATATTTTTGTTCTGCAAATATCATGATCAGTTTTTAGTTCATCCCATTGGAAGGAGGGAAAAAAGCAGAACTTTATTTATTTATTTTTTTTAATAATGAGAAAGGAATTCTGACATTTAGGAAAAAAATACATTAACTTTTAACAGCTTCCAAAGCAACTACTTCCATCCAGTTCTTTTTTAAAACTTACAATTAAAAAGCATTAAAAATTCCATTTAAAATTATTCTAATTTATGCTCAACATCACTCATCAACAGGCAAATGCAAATCAAAATCATCAGTTATCACCTTACACCTGACAGAATGGTTAGTATCAGAAAGACATTTAGCAAGGATGTGGAGAAAAGGGAACCCTCGTGCTCTGCTGGTGGAAACGTTAATTGGTGAAGCACCGGTGGAGGTTCCTCAAAAAATTAAAAATAGAAATACTACCTGACCCAGTAACTCCACTATTGGGTATTTACTCAAAGAAAACAAAAACACTCATCAAAAAGATATACATATACCCCTATGTTTATTGCAGCATTGTTCCCAATAGCTGAGATACAGAAGAAACCTATGTGTCCACTGATAAATGAAGATGTGCTACACACACACACACACACACACACACACACACACACATACACACAGAGGAATATCACTGAGACAGAAAAAGGAATGATCTTGGCATTGGGGACAACATGGCTGGACCCAGAGGATATTATGCTAAGCGAAATAAGTCAGACAAATACCATTCGGTTTCACTTCATGTGTTATCTAAAAAACGAAACAAACAAAAAGGAAACAAACCCATAAACACAGAGATCAGACTGGTGGTTGCCTGATGAGAGGGGGTGGAAAAAATTCCAATTTAAATATACTTCTATAATTTATATAATTTAATAGCGAACTTCCTTTCATCCCAAAACTCAAAATTACTAACACTTCTTCAGAAATGAATCAACATTCTTATATTCAGAACAGAGATGAGGATCATCTCTGTTCTTTGCAAACTAGAGGTGAAAAACAATTCAAGGAGGGGAAAAAAAGTCCCCTAGCAAAAGAAGAAAAACTAGAATGTTAATCAAATCTTTACAATGACACTCACTGATGAAAACTAGTAAGTAATACTATAAATTAGGTGATAGAATGTCCTTATAAATACATTTCCTTTCCTTTATTATCCTGGATATTGTCATTCATGCATCTATAAAAGGATATCTAATGGCCCTTGAGTACAATTCAAAGTTTTATTTAATGTGTGTTCCTTAAAGTTTGTTAGGAATTCTAGAACTGATTGCCCACTGAGGATCAGTAGATTCAATTTTTTAAAAAAACCAAGTGCTGAGAACTCAAAAATTAAACTGGAGGTCTACACTGAACAGGGTATAAGACATACAATTTAGAAACACTGGAATTTTATAATTTTTAAAATAAGAAACTTGCTAAACACACTGGTATATTATCCATTATATTGCATGGAACATGCTATATTCTTTGAACAAAAATGAAATAACCCACCACAGGCAGTATTCTTTTTCTAAAAGGTAACTGACTTTGTCCTATGTTCTGGCTGTACCCTAGCCCAGGTCAGCTATCATCAGGTCACCATACATTTAGACAAATACGGTGAAGAGCAAAGGGAGGCAAGTGATTGGTCTGAATTTGTGAAAATTGTAAATGAAGACCATTTTTTTAAAAGCCAATTAACAGGAAACCATGATCTGAAAGAGCGTTCTTTCTTTTCTAGGAAGCACTTACAGATACTGGTTTAAATGTAGGCCCTGGCTTCTCCTACTTCCCCTCCCCCAAACAACCTCCAACTGGGGCAAACTCAAGAGTCATCAGGGATCCACAGCAGTGCAACTGCAAACTGAAAATAGTAGCTGGTTGACAACAGGGTGAAAACAGCTGCTTGAGGGAAAAAAAAAGACAAAAAGACAAAACCAATGCCATCGTATTCCCTTCAACCCAACCCCGACTAAGAAAAGGGGAGGAAAAAAAGCACTAATTGGATATAAGGAATATCCAAGAATCAAGCTCTTTTATTCAAATTGGGAAATGCAGGGAAAATCTGCAAACGTTATTTCTGTAAAAAGAGAATTCAAGTAACTAAAATCAAGGGAACCTTCTACATTTTTTTATACAAATTTAATCCACAGATCCAGTCTCTACAGAAAAAGTAACAGAAAGTCATCAGACAAAACATCAGTCACACATTTGAGCCCAGTTTAAGTTGGCAAGAATTCTATCTACCGTAAGGCGTCTACAGTAACAAACGTATTAATTTCCTCGTCCAGCTTTCACTTCTACTGGGGAAGAATGCAAAACAGAGTTGTAATTATTGTCCAAAAAGCAGCATTCATCGGTTTCAAGAGAAGGTCTCCGATTTTCAACGGCGCCCTTTTGACTTGAAACCTTACCAAATCTTCTTAGACCAAACGCCGAAAAACTTGTCAACTGCCTGCCCTACTTAAGTGCTCATCTGCACCCACTTAGCTAAGCACCGAGACAGACAGTCAAAGATGGGGAGGAGGGGGCGGCTGATCGCACTTGTGGCCTCCGAACCACAGAGCCACAGCTCCCTGGAGACCTGGGGGTACCTGCAAGGAAGCACCAGACCAAACCCTACCTAAGAGCGTGAACCCTCCCGCGGCGGTGGGAGGATGGGGCGAGGGCACGTGCTCTCGGGGCCGGATCTGCCAGGCCGAGCGGAACGATCCAAAAGTACCCTGGGGTGGGGGGCGGGGCGCGGGCTGGAAGGTTCCCGGCGCGGACCCGGGTGGAGAGCGGGGCGCCGCGCGCGGAGGGCGGGCCGCGCCCCTCACCTGCACGCCGGTGTAGTTCTCGAAGAAGAAGAGCACCATGCTCTGATAGATGCAGTAGAGCCGGTCGTCCACCGCCTGGTAGCAGCGGGCGGGCAGGAAGGCGGACAGCAGCCGCCAGGCCCCCCAGGCCAGCACGTAGGTGGGGGCCGTGCCCAGGAGCACGGCGGCCGGCAGCACGCAGCGCATCGAGTACATGTGGAGCACCAGGGACAGCAGCATCTTGCCGGCGCCGCTCGCGGAATGCTCCGGGGCCGCCCCGCGCCCGGGACGCCTCCAGGCCGCCCCGCTGCCCTCAGCCGGCGGCCAATCACCGGGCCGGGCCGGGCCGCGCCGCCGCCCCCTCACCTCTCCGGGCCGCCAGCCGCACCTGAGACGCCCAGCCCGCGCCCGCTCCGGCCGCCGCCCCCAGCCGCATGGGCCGCGCCGCCGCCTGACGCTGGGCGGGCCGACGAGTGCGGGGCCGGGCGCGCTGCTCGCGGCCGCGGGGCGAGGGGATGCCGCGGGCCTCCGAGGCTCCGGAGCTCAAAAGCGTTTACACCCCATGACCCTCGCCCGTCACCCAGCGCCCCTGTCGGGGGCGGGGCTCCGCGGCAACAACGCGCCGTCGGATTGGCCTCCGGTTGCCATAGTCCCCCGGAGGGGGCGGGATTCCGTGAAATTAACACATCCTCTGATTGGTCGAATGCGGGGAGAGCCTGGGCCTGTCCGCTACGCATGCTCCGAAGTTGGGTCTCGCTGCAGACGCGGGAAGCGAGGTGGCGACTGCCAGCCCGGTGGGTGCAGGTGGGCGCGGGCGGGAGGAGGGGGCCCGGCCTGGTGGGAGGGCAGCCCACGTTCCGCCCGCACGCTCTGTGGGCCGCGGTCCCGGAATGCGCCCTCATGCCGAGGTGTCCGCCGACACGGCGGGTCTGCAGAGCGCGGTCTTGAGTCGGGAGCACCCGTGCGAGCGGCGGATACGTCCCGGCTCGGTCCGGCTGACCCGCGGCGGCCCGGGGAGGGACGGGGCTGCGAGAAGCGCTGTCAGAGCTCCGCCCGGCTTATCTGCGCAGCGCGAGGCTGGGCGAGATGCTCCTCCCTCTCTAGGTGGCTCCCGCTCGGCCCCTTGCTCCCCCGCCGGCGCGCAGGACTCGCTTCCCGCGCCCGGCCGCTGGCGAGGCTCGGGGTCGCCCGCTCGTCCCCACCGCAGTAACGGTGGCGACTGCCTGTTGGCGCTCGGCTGCACCGCCTTCTCGCCAGGTGCTGTCAGACCATTGGGATTCACAACTGCTTCACTTCCCCGGCGCCTGGGGCTCTCTTCCCATTTTGTTTGAAGACGGAGCCTCGTGTGGGGGTCGCAATAAAAGCCCCTGGACTGCACATACAGGATATATAAAGTACGGACACACTTTTGTGACCGAAACAAAATTCTGGGAAGGCGGGGCCGTTGTTTTGTGGGTGTGAAGACGGATCCAGTGACCTCTGGATCCTTCTCCTGCCCTTTGGCTTCAATAAAAGTGGTTTAATGTGTAACCTTTTCTGGGGACAGTTGCACTTCCAAAGGATGCCAAAAGCTTTAAGTGATAAGATTCGTTTTCATTTTTCTTTTCTCCCCCACCCCCCCTTAACGGAAGCCTGTGGGGTAGCTTTATGCTGGGAGCCTTTTTTTTTTTTTAAAGATTTTATTTATTTATTTATTTATTTGACAGATCACAAGTAGGCGGAGAAGCAGGCAGAGAGAGGCGGAAGCAGGTTCCTGCTGAGCAGAGAGCCCGATGTGAGGCTCGATCTTGACCTGAGCCAAGGCAGAGGCTTACCCCACTGAGCCACATGATGGGAACCATTTTAATGGAAAATTCTAATCAGGGCCAGAACGGTGGCTACTCTCTGTGACTGTAGGGGATCGACATCGTGTAACAGGATTGGTAGATGCTTATCTTAGGAGACAAGGCCAGGTGAATAGACTTCTCAAGGAACCAGTACTTGGACAAGTGTATTGCCAACCGGAAGCATTACAGAAAAGAAGGATTTTCAACAAGGTTTCCCCTCTCTTTCTGTGGGAAGTAATGGCCTGGACTGTGAGAAGAGCTAGATTTCTTTTTGGAAGGAAAAAGTCCTGGGTGTGGATAGTGGGCTTCTCCAGTGCCATTCCTGCTTCCTTTGAGACCAGACATGCCTACAATTAGGAAAAAATGTTTGAAGACATAAACTAGGCTCAGTGTTCACATCACGATCTGTATGTATGAAGTCAGTAGATATGTGTGCTGGATATAAATACATTGCTTTCTGTGAGTTATGCTCCAGTTACTGTTGGTCACCCAGAAGTAAAGTTCTGTGCAGTTTTTTGGCGTGGAAACACAAAGCTTAAGTTCCTCTTGTCTCCATTTATATCCAGTCCCAGCCCTGCCTCCCTGGTTAGACCCCCGCTGGTCTCCCTTCCTAGTAGGAGTGGCAGATTCACTCTCCCCTCTGGTCACTTACTCCTTCCTTAAGCGATAGCCCACATTCTCTGATTCTACCTCTTTACCTCTACATTTTTTTTTTTTTAATCTCTTGCAGTCTAACTTCCTTTTCTACCGCTCTAGAAAAATGGTTCTTTTAGGGAAGTCCAGCTACCCTAGCCTGCATGCAGGGGCACTGGGATAGAGCAGTGGAAAGACCGGTTCTGTTTGTGACTTTCTGATGCTTAGTTAGGTGCAGTGAAGGGTTTCACGCGGGATAAGTTTTATATAAAGAGAAAATGCATAGTACTATGGGAACATTATTAAGGAGATTTCATTTAGTCTGGGTACAAAGAATACTTCTCCAGCAGAATGACACTTAAAGTGAAACTTAGCAGTGGAGTTAGCTAGGCGACAGCAAGAGATCAGAGGAAGAGGAAGAACCTCCCAGTGAGACCTTCATATCTGGAGGACAGAAGCTGAGAGTGCAGTGTACCCAAGCCCTGAAAAGCCTTGTATGGAGTGTTGGAATGGGGGACACTTTTTTTTTTTTTTTTTTTTTTTTTGAGAGAGAGGCAGCATGCACAACTGAGCAGGAACATTGGGATGCGAGATATGGGAAGCCGGAGAAGACTGCCTACTGAGCAGCTCCATCCTAGGACCCTGAGATCATGACCTGAGCCAAAGGCAGATGCTTAACTCACCAAGCCACCCAGGTGCCCCATAGAATGGGCCACACTTAAAAAAAAAAAATTGGATGCCACATAAAAGAATTGTATTTATTTCCCTCACACATTTTTAAGTTAATAGCTAAAACTTTTTATTATAAGTTTAGTTAGAAAAGTAAGTTCTAATGAATTATGGCATTTTAAAATAAAGTGGTTACAGAAATCTTTTAAATGGTCTGAATAGATTATGAATACCATGGTGATTTATTTACCCATCATCATCTGTTTAAATATAGTTTTTTAACCAATTAGAATTTTACATTGATCCTTTTTCTCCTTGAAAACATATTTCATTCCATTTGTACCACAGAATTTAACTTAACTGTCCTTTTATGATTCAAAGTCTTTTATTGCTCAAACTACATCATCAAGTATCTAAAAGCAAAAATTTTTCCTGTATTCAGCTATTATTGTTGTTAGCAATATACCATGAATCAGTGTGTATCACAAAATCTGATAATTAATTACTGTAAATAAAGTTTTATTGACAATGCCTGTCTTAATGATGCCTTAATTAAAATAAATTTTAAGTTATCTTTTGGTGTCCTCAAGTTTATTACACCTTTCCACCTCTGCAGTGCTGTGCAGTGAAGATTTGAGGTGGACCCAGTGGTGGGGACCATTGTGAAATGCAAGGTGGGTCTGGACTCCCGGGAGTCTTCATAGGCAGATCAGTTTCAGGAAAGTTAAGATTCTGAAACTCAGGTCCTTTAGAACTACTCATGACCACATCATCTTTACATATTCTCAGGGATACCCCGTGAAATAGTTTGAAAACTGTTGGTGGAGAAAGTAAGTGGGGCAAGGGAAGGTGACAGAGATGGTAGCGGTTGAATCAGGAAAGGGAAGATGGGGGAGGAACCACGTGATGGTGGGACTTAGGAGACGTCAAGGACCTTAGACCTTCTCCCAAAAGGTCTGGAAAGCTACTGAAAGGTTTAAAAAGGAGTTTTTAAAAAGTTGTTCTGGGCAGCCTGGCAGGTAGATCTGGAGCAGGTTGGAGATGTTGCTAACTCTCCGACATCTCAACTAGAGAGAATGTTGGCTTGGACTTCGTTGGTGACCCCGTATGGAGAACAAGACATTAATTCCTCCTGTACAGCCTTTTCAGAGGGAAATTTTACAGTGTCCGCCGAATGTGGACAGATAGCCTTTGAATTCAATCTAATTAAATAAGCGTCTGTAGTAAAATGATTACGTGAATTCACAAAGATGACAAGTGAAATGCTATATTGTAGGTGGCAAGAAACAAACAGATTGAAATGTATTCCCCTAGATCTCCAGCACATTAGGTGAAAGGAAAAAAAAAGGTTGCTGAGTAATCTAAAGTAAATATTTCTACATGCAAATGTCTAGAAACTACTGATGACAGTGAGTATCTCATGGCAGGGGGAGGGGAGTAAGCTCAGATCAAGTACAGCAGGACTTTCTGCATTGTTTCAGGTTTTTACCCAGAAATACTGATTCAACAAATGTATATCCACTGCTAGTCGTATATCCCACCCACTCTGTTGGGTTTCAAAGATAAAGAGCAGATGGAGGTCATGACCTTTGTGAGGTGTGTGTGGAGGAAGTATGAGATTTACTTACTACCTGGGCAAATAAAAATAAGCAGAGAGGTGAGTAAGAGATAGCTGAAAGGTGTGATCCATGGGAGTTAATTGACTGGTGGTGATAAATGAGAAAGCGAGGAGAGAGGAATGCCTTCCAAGTTTCAAGCTGGAGTCACCAGGTGGAATTTCATCTGATGGGAGTGGAAACAGGCTCTGTGGGGTATGGAAATTAGCTGGGAGAGTGGGAACCTTTGAAGAAAAAACACAAGTTTACAAATACTAAAGTAGATGTGAACGTGGATATTTATTTAGAATGGGAAAAGAAATCACAGAAAAAAATAGCTGGCAGATCACAAAAATAAAATATCCAGAAAAATAACATTATTTAAGTATATCGTGTATCTGTAGAGCAAACTTTTTTTTTTTAAGTTTTTATTTATTTATTTGACAGAGACACAGTGAGAGAGGGAATACAACCAGGGGGAGTGGGAGAGAGAGAAGCAGGCTTCCCACTGAGCAGGGAGCCCGATACTGGGCTGGATCCCAGGACCCCAGGATCATGACCTGAGCTGAAGGCAGACACTTAACGACTGAGCCACCCAGGTGCCCCTACGTTTCTTTTGATTATGAAAAACATTTTATGTTTGCTACATATAGCAAGAAAAATCGTCTTTCCTCTAGGGCGATAAATAGAAATTTAGTTTTTGTCACTGTTAGGATGTATGACATACTCAACATCACACTCTGGCTTTAATGCATATTCAATAGAAATATAACTAGATTTTTTTTTGTTTTTGTTGGGGTAGGTATGAAGGAGCAAGAGAACAGTGTAGTGGGATGTTGACAAATTTGTTCTAAAACTCATGAAGGCAAACAAGTAATTTTTCTAAAGGAGAAATACTGATTAATAGAATGACGTTCATCCGAAGATACCAATATAATTTCTGCAACTTGTGCATAAGTTAGTTTCCATGGCAGAAGAGAATGTGGAGACTCAGATGGAATTGAGGATTACTAATCAGCACACGTTGAGAGAATCTTGGGCTATCCAGGTTGGCCCATGTGATCAGCAGGGGCCTTTCAAATAGAAAAGGGAGGCAGAGAAGGTGTTCAGAGAGAGGCAGCTGGAGAGGGCTCCATTCGTTCGCTCGCTTTGAAGGAGGAAAGCAGCTGGGAGCCAAGGATGGGGGGCAGGCTGCCGAGCAGATCGCCTCCCTAAGCCCCCAAAGGAACCAGCCCCGCCAACACCTTGACTTTAATCCAGTGAGGCTCATCTTGGACTTCTGATCTCCAAAACTGTGAGATAACAAATTTACATTACTTAAGCTACTACGGGGTAATTTGTTACAGCAGCAGTAGAAACACACTGATGGGGGGGGGGGGGCTTTCTCCCGTACATATCAAACCTACTCTAACGCTACAGTAGTAGTATTTTCACCAGTGAACAGACAGGGGACTCAGCGGAGCAAAATGAAGAGCCCCCAAATCCATGCACTGGGAATTTTGTATTTTTTGAAAGTGGCATTTAAAATCAGAGTAAAAAGAATGAGTTAGTCAAAAAATAATGTTAGTACAACTGTCTGTGTTTTTGGAAAATGTTGTAAAGGAACATAACACCAAAATAAAAGTCAGATGGTATTGAAACATAAAAATATTAACAAAAAATTGGGGGGAGGAGTCAAGATGGCGGAGAAGTAGCAGGCTGAGACTGCTTCAGCTGGCCGGAGATCAGCTAGATAGCTTATCTAAAGATTGCAAACACCTGAAAATCCATCGGCAGATCGAAGAGAAGAAGAACAGCAATTCTGGAAACAGAAAAACAACCACTTTCTGAAAGGTAGGACCAGCGGAGAAGTGAATCCAAAGTGACGGGAAGATAGACCCCGGGGGGAGGGGCCGGCTCCCGGCCAGCGGCGGAGCAACGCGCACAAAATCGGGACTTTTAAAAGTCTGTTCCGCTGAGGGACATCGCTCCAGAGGCTAAACCGGGGCAAAGCCCACGCGGGGTCAGCGTGGCCTCAGGTCCCGCAGGGTCACAGAAGGGGGGTGTCTGAGTGTCGCAGAGCTTGCGGGTATTGGAACGGGAAAGCCGGCTGCAGAGACAGAGCCGACAGTGAGCTCGCAGCTCGTGTTACCTTGAACCGGTCGCAGGCTCGGTGAGCTCGGAGCGCGGCCGGAGGTCAGGCAGACGGGAGTAACTGGGCGCTGTTCTCTGAGGGCGCACTGAGGAGTGCGGGCCTGGGCTCTCGGCTCCTCCGGGCTGGAGACCAGGACGCTGCCATTTGTATTCCCGTCCTCCGGAACTCGACGGAAAGCGCTCAGGGAACAAAAGCTCCTGAAAGCGAACCCGAGCGGATTACTCACCCCGGGCCCCAGGTAAGGACAGTGTAAGGGGCAGACACTTGAGAATCACTACACCAGGCCCCTCCCCCAGAAGATAAAGAAATCCAGTCAAGAAATGGGCAGAGGACATGAACAGACATTTCTGCAAAGAAGACATCCAGATGGCCAACAGACACATGAAAAAGTGCTCCATATCACTCGGCATCAGGGAAATACAAATCAAAACCACAATGCGATATCACCTCACACCAGTCAGAATGGCTAAAATCAACAAGTCAGGAAATGACAGATGCTGGCGAGGATGCGGAGAAAGGGGAACCCTCCTACACTGTTGGTGGGAATGCAAGCTGGTGCAACCACTCTGGAAAACAGCATGGAGGTTCCTCAAAATGTTGAAAATAGAACTGCCCTATGACCCAGCAATTGCACTATTGGGTATTTACCCTAAAGATACAAACGTAGTGATCCAAAGGGGCACGTGCACCCGAATGTTTATAGCAGCAATGTCCACAATAGCCATACTATGGAAAGAACCTAGATGTCCATCAACAGATGAATGGATCAAGATGTGGTATATATACACAATGGAATACTATGCAGCCATCAAAAGAAATGAAATCTTGCCATTTGCGACAACATGGATGGAACTAGAGCGTATCATGCTTAGCGAAATAAGTCAAGCAGAGAAAGACAACTATCATATGATCTCCCTGATATGAGGAAGTGGTGATGCAACATGGGGGCTTAAGTGGGTAGGAGAAGAATCAATGAAACAAGATGGGATTGGGAGGGAGACAAACCATAAGTGACTCTTAATCTCACTAAACAAACTGAGGGTTGCTGGGGGGAGGGGGTTTGGGAGAAGGGGGTGGGATTATGGACATTGGGGAGGGTATGTGCTTTGGTGAGTGCTGTGAAGTGTGTAAACCTGGTGATTCACAGACCTGTACCCCTGGGGATAAAAATATATGTTAATAAAAAATTTTATTAAAAGTCTTAAAAAAATATTAACAAAAAATTTAAAAACATGGACATAGTAGAAAAAACAGACGATAATACTTCTACAATATTCAGATGGAGGAGGTCTTATTTGGATGATCCTAGAACAGTCCTCCTAAAGTATATATTCTCAAGAGATCTTGGAATCTCCACAGAATAATCTGACAGCAGAGTTGAGTAAATAGTCATGTTCTGTACAAACTACAGAATATTCATCCTGAATACTACGAGATTTCACGGTGTCCCTGAGGCCCTTGAGGAACGTACATGAACTCAGGTGTGGCGTGTCATTAAAGCTATAACCTGATCAAGTGTGTAAGTTGACGGTCCAGGTGCTAACAGGGTGCTGATTTGGTTGTGATGCCATTAGAAACAAACAGAAGCACTTGTCTCAGTGTGAGTGCTGGAAAGATCCCAAACAAGAACGCCTTCAATTCAACAACAACCTAAAATTATATAGCCCAGTACTCTGCCTCTGTTGGTCAGCTACCATGCAAGCCTTTATTTTTTACTTGTAAAACTAAAACAGGCATCCTTGTTCCAAAAGACCTAAATAATACTTTAAATATATATATGTACGTAGAATGAAATCTGGGTGTCTCTTTCAGTGCTGTTCAAATCCCACTGTCTTGCCTAGAGGTTAGAGTTGTAAAAGTGTTCTAGCTCTTCTCCTGTGCTTGTTAGTGGATGTTTGTGCATCTATGGTCCTTTTCGCCTCTTGACCTGATTGAAGGTTTTTATTTGAGTCAGATGTCCATCCCTCCCCCAACCAAGGTCCTGTTTGGGGGAAGTTGGCTTTAATCCGGGCTCTGGGGTGGGCCATCGGGCAATGGTGTCTGAAGTGTGGACCTTGAGCCCCTGAAGGTTGCCCCAGGATGAAATGTTTCTTAATGGCAGTGAACTGTGACTTGCCTTTCTTACTGTGTCGAATTTTCAGTGATGACCTTGGGTAACTCCACTAGCACCCTAGCATGCATCAGAGCCAAAATACCATGCGCCCACATGTTCATCTCCACATACTTGCGGCAAAAACACCCTCATTTCAGGTAATATCCTTGATGAAGCAACAAAAAAACCCCAGGCTTATTAAATCCTTACCCATTAACATTGTGTGTGAGTAAAAAGGGAGTATCTGTGAAGCATGCATGATTTCACTGAGTACAGTAGTTCCCTGGAGGAAAACTTTGATTTTTCAGACTGAAATAGCTACCTTTTTTGTTTTTCTTTTTTTTTTTTTTTTAAGGAACATCCTTTTTACTTGAAAGAATAACAAATTATGGTTATTCTGGCATATTTTCTCAAAAATGAACAAAATATCACTTCAAGGAAAACAATGGGTAGTATTGCTGGTAATAAAACTTGAGCTTTCAAATGAAAATGTTAATTTTGGAAGCTTAAATTTGCTCCTAGGAATCTGACCCGTTCTCAATACTTTAGACTCTTATAAAACTTTGCGGTAATAACCATCATGACTTTCCATATTGTATGTCAATATTTTAGAAGATATGCAAAAATAAGTGAACCAATAATCTGTAAGCCACTGCTTCATGTCCAAATCCTTGCATGGGTAAGAGGTTCTTCCAAAGTATAAGGGAAACCTGTGGATACAAAACTTTCCTATATTAAGTTCCATGATGCTAATAACCTCTCAGAAATTACCAGTTGCAGTTTTACTCTAATGTGTGTATTCTTTCTTCTCTATAAAGGCTAATACACTCCTTTCTTCCCATTACATATCTGATGGAGGCTGCAGTCTCTCCGTTTGCCTCCACCAAGAAAACATGGCAACAGAGTGAACGCAGGGAATCCAGCTGTATTCAATTAAGCTAACAGTAGAGAGACTTGCAAGACCACCTGTAACTGGCCACTCTTCTTATTAAATTTACATTTGGAGGTCCTTTTTTTTTTTTTTTTTTTTCGTGAAAATACTGTTAAAATGCAATGGGTTTTAAAGTGTTTTTAAAGGGATAAAATATTTTTAAATTTCTTGTTTTAATTTCCAAAAGAGTAAATATCAATAGATAGAACTTTTTTTTTTTTTTTAAAGCTTTGTCTAATGGTTTCTTACACCATCAGTCTATTATAAGTAGCCTACTTGTGTTCCTACAAAAATTGGTTTAGGGATGAACCTCTAAGGGTTTCTGAGACCCAAAGACCATTGGGGTATCCTGGAAAACAATCCTGTCCACTGTGCTAAAGAAGTTACCAGAAGAGCTGCTCCTCTCTCTCTCCACTGAGTTACTCGACTGGGCTGACACTTGCAGCTCCATAGCCACTTTGCTGTCTCATGGAAAGTCAGTTTTAGGATGGTGCTGACCCCCAGCAGAGAAATAGATAAGGACTTAATTTGGATTTTACTCCGAGATGGGAGGTTCTTGGACAGAGGAGTAACAAAAGGATCACGTTGGCCGCTGCCTTTGTTTGCTGGGGCTGCCATAACAAAGCATCACAGGCTGGGTAGCTGTTGAATCCAACCAGCTCTGAAACCCACCCTCAACCCTGGGGTTCTAGCAGCAAACAAGTCTCCCTGAAAGGCAGGTTGATGTGGGTTTCTGTCTCCTCTGTTATCTACCCAGTCCTCCACACTAGAAACAAAGTTACTCCGCATGTCTCTGTTGCTCACTGTTGGCTCTAGGGCTCCCTTCCTTCACTCCACCAGCGACCGAATGCTTGTGTCCAAGGCTCTGTTGTGGGACCTGGTAATACAGCCATGACCAAGGCAAATAAGATCCCTGTCTTGGTGTTACCTTCCATGTCTGTGGTAAGAGATGGATAATCGCATGTCAAGGAGTTATAAGGGCAAGCAGTGAGCTAAGATAACGTGATGTGATTAGTGGTGACATGACACCTTTACATGGCACAGGCCATGGAATGCCTCCCCAAAGAGGAGGACTTTAAGTTACAATTGGAATTAAAAGATCTAAGAGGATGGGATTTCAGGCTGAGGGAAACATAAGTGCAAAGGTCCTGAGGCAGGAAGGAGCACAGTAAGTACCAGTTTTAATTTCTCACTGGCTAAATCCTTACAGTCCTTCTTGATTCTTCTTCCCCATCCTGCATGCAATCTATCAGTAATCTCTACTGACCTCACCATCAAAACACATCCAGAGCCCATGCCCTCTCTCTACCTCTTTGACCATCCTTATCTAAGATGCCCCCCTCTTACCTATGCCACTGTGAGAGCCTTCATGTAGTCTCCCTGTTAATATTCTTGCCTCTCACATTTCTATTCACTATATTTGAATTGTCTTCAAAATTCATACAGTAAAGCCCTAACCCTCAGAATCTCAGAATAGGACCTTATTTGGAGGTAGGGGCTTAACAGAGATAGGCAAGCTTAAATGAGGTCCTTCAGGGGACTTTAATTCATTATGACCAGTGTCCATAGAAGAAGGGGATATTGAGGTTCTTTCACAGAGGGAATATGAAGAGACCGGTGGGTAAAGATGGTCCACTCGGCCAACGAGAGTGGCCTGGGTCCTGTTCTCCTCCTCCCTGGCCCTCTGAAAGAGCCAGCCCTGCCAACACCTTGATCGCAGACTTCAGCCCCAGATCTGTGCCACAACAAATTTCTGTGTAAGCTATCCAGCGTGTGCTGCTTCGTTACGACAGCCCCAGCAAATGAATGCAGCAGCGAAGGTGATCATTTACTTACTACTCTGTCCACGATCCTCCATCTTGAAGGAAATCCAAATTAAGTCCTGCCTGTGGCCCACCAGCCCCCAGGAGCCATCTCCTGACCACATGGAGAATGGCTGTGACTGTCTCTGCGTTTCAGCTGTGAGTGACCTAACAAAACCCTCCTCAACATGACATTATTCTTTGCACCAGCAAATTCTTGCCAGGAAGATAAGGCTGTAAATCAGTAAGTAACTTTTTTGTTTGTTTCACGAATCTCTGTGTTCGTCTGACACCGACAATGGGCTGCTCAGCCAGACCCTTTTCAGGACAGCCGAGGGCTCATCTGTGTAAATGGCCCTCTCTGGAAAAACTACTCCACAGGGTGCTTATCAAAGAACCGATGGTGTGTCAGACTTGCTCAGAAGTCCTTGCCTACCTGTGTCTACCACTCATGAACTGTTACATCACTAACGTTGTCCAAACCCAATTAAGTCCCCACATTGAAACCTTCATAAAACTATTCAAGCCCAGACCCTAAAGCCCTGTAAATGCGCTCTCTTCTCTCTTCTGGGACTCTAGGACTATCTAGATGATATTTCTTACTGTGGTAAGTAAGCAGTGGTCTTGCTTGATCAGTAAGTTACTCTGGTCTTTTTGGAGAGCCAATCAGCCTCCTCTTCGGCTATCCTTTCCATGCATTGAGCAGGAGGGTCTGCCCAGAATTCGACCTGTTCTTCCCTCATCTAGGAACATGTTTGCCCTCTTTCCCAGGCTCTGTCAAATGTTACCAGAGAGACTGTCCCATAACCATCGTGCATGACCTCTTTGTCCCCTTTGTGTTCTTACTGACCTTATAACAGACACTAGTTTCCACCAATATTCACACTTCCCTTCTTTTATAATAATTACATCACTCATTTTCCTAGGCACATGGCTGTATAAGATAAAACCCACTTCCCAGCTTTTCTTGGACCTAGGTAATCGATTAGCCAGTGAAATAGAAAAGGAAGTAGCATATGGGTAGTATGAGATAGGTTAGGTGGCCTTCTCTGTCGCCCTCGGCCGGCAAGGACGACAATGAGCCTGGTATGGTGTTAATGCTTCATTTCCATTTATTTAATCAACTTCCTTAGCTTATATACATCAGGGTGACCAATAAGGGGTCAAGCAATGAGGAGAGCCAATGAGAGTCCTGTTACTATGCTGATTAAATTTGATACAGCCAATAACTATGTCCTCCTTTAGGCGGGCTTCACCAGAAAGTTCATTGTATACTTGCAGCGTATTTTGCTAGCAGTGAGCCAAGCACCTTCTTGTAATGGCGGGGACTTTCCCGGCCGGAGGCAGTCCCCGACACTTCTCTTTTTAGATGAAGTTGTAGGTCATGGTTGGAGTTCCAGCAGCCAACCTGGTAGGCATACATGGCAGACCCATCCCCAAAGGAATGTGAGTTCCTGACACCATGAGGTATCCTTCCAGTGTTGGACTTACCACCTCCAGATATTATGAAAGCAAAAATGAAACTTTAACTTGTTTCAGCTTGTTTTTTTTTTTTTTCACTCCCCCTTATCCTGCTTTACATTACATTTTTTTTTAAAGATTTTATTTGAGAGAACAAGTGAAGGGGAGAGGCAGAGTGAAGGAGAAACAGATTCCCCACTGAGAAGGGAGTGCAATGTGGGACTCCATTCCAGGACCCTGCGATCATGACCTGAGCCAAAGGCAGACACTGAACTGACTGAGCCACCCAGGTGCCCCCAATAATACACTTATTTTTATGTGATGTCTTCCTAATTAGAATGTATTTTCCTTGAAATGTGAGACTGTTTTGTCTTTGCTGTATTTCTACAGCCTGGACCAATGCCTAGCAAACAATAATTCAGTGAATCTTTGTTGAATTAAAGAGGAAATTTGCATTCCAAGAAGATGTGCCATTTTTTCCCTCCCCTAGGGCATATTGAATACCCCTGGCACATTGTCATTATGTAGATACATATGGGGTGCATTCCTCATTCATGCCCCCTTCTTTAGGGGTGCTCCCCAGGGTCCCTAAGTGAGATCTGTGAATCAGGATCGTACAAGTATTAGACCCACTAAAATTATGTCCCAGACGATCAGAGACTGAGATTCTGAGCCCAAAAGAACTGAGAAGTAGGGCATAGAAATCATGTAGAATTACAGTCCTAATTGGCATCATGGAAACTCCAAATGGCACACATGTTGATGCCATGGGAGAACTAGAGCGAATGAACCTGCAGGGATAAAAGTGCAGCATGCACACAGCCCACGTACCCCACAAGAAAGGGGGAGAAGGAAAGAATCCTTGGTTCTTCCTCATAGACTCCCTTTTACCTAATCTGCTTTGGGTTGGTTTGTATGCGCTGTATTGGAACAATCCAGGCTAAGACCTCCTTAGATGTCTTTGGGGCATGTGTTCTGCAGGACAAGGCAGCAGGCCTTCCCAGTCTAGTCCCCACCTGCCTTTCTGACATCCGGCTTCATTGTTTGCCTCTTCCCAACCCGAGTTCCCTCCACAGAAGCTCCTTTCTGTTCTCTACGACCGCTGTGCTCTCTGGTACTTTAGTTATTTTGTAAGTCTTCTCACTTCTGCAGGAATGTTCTTCCTCCCTAACTCCTGCATCGGGACCTAGCTCAAGCTTTCCCCCTGATGAAAGTATCCCCAGACCTCGTCCCCTCTTCCTTCTCAGACAGTGGGACACTCCCTTGTCCCTCAGCAGTCCCTTGAAGATAACTGTTACAGGACTTACCACGCGGTACCATAATTTGTTGAAATGCTCGTTGGTGACTGCACTTAGAGGCCATCTCTTCTCCTCTTTGTAACCTCAACCCAGACCATTGTCCTGTATATGTCTGATGCATAATCCCTCACCCAACATTTTTCCAGCTGCCTGTGATCTGCCTTTGCCTACCCAAAGTGCTTAGGCTACACAGCTGCTCCAGTTCCCCATATGTTCCCGAAGGAGCCCATTTCCCTCTTCCTGTCTGGCTAATCACTCTTTGCTAATCTCCCTGGAATCTAGCCCAAAGCAGCCCAGACAGCCCAGACTGCCCAAATCTGCCTTGTTGGGGAGGGTATGTGCTTTGGTGAGTGCTGTGAAGTGTGTAAACCTGGCGATTTACAGACCTGTACCCCTGGGGATAAAAATATATGTTTATAAAAAATAAAAAATTTAAAAAAATCTGCCTCGTTGACATCTGAGCTTGGGAATGCTACAAGAATTTTAAATGTTCTTAGCAGGCAGCATCCGCATCATCCCCACCCTGCTTTTCCCTGAATCCTCTCCGTTTAATACTAAGCCTCAACATAGCCCTCCACTTTTCGCTTGGCTTCATTCACGCACACCGCACCCTGAATGTTATGCAGTTGGCTTGCGGGGTTCCTTTATTCCAATTCCTTTTTCAAGAAATGCCTTTTGACTTGCCTTGTCTTTTCCACTGAACCCTTGGCATTATTTCTGCTTGAGTACTGCATGGGTGCTTCGCCCCTCGCGCCCCACTCTGCCACCAGCACTGCTTTTCTAAAATGAACATGATCTTCCCCCTCTCCCTCTGAAAACTCTTCAATGACTCCTCTTTTCTAAGGATAAAGTCACACCTCTTTATGGCTTCCAGGGCCTTTCATGACCTGGCCCAGCTGGTTTGGCGGCAGTGCCAGGCACTGCTCAAGTGGAACAACAATGGCCCCGTACTGAGACGCTGGCCTGACCTACATCCACTTTCATCCTGTCCCACAAGTGGCAATCTTTCCCGCTGATGATAATATCCAGCCACCTGTTTCTCCTGGCTGCCTGCTTCAGAGATGACTCATGCTTTTGGCTTCGCGTTTCAGAAGCAACTCTTCCTTTCTAATTTTGTGTCTCCCCAAAATATTTAAACTTGACATATGGTAATAACTTGTGTGTATTTCACTTTGTTACAAATAAGCCATATGGTAACTTACAATGATGCATTCAGAGTAAAACAAGTAATAAAATGAGAAAACAAAATCAGGGATCGGTAGGTACTCCTCTGGCAAGAGAGGTGAGTGAAACGCATACTTCTCTAGTAAGGGGAGGACACAGCTTTATCCTGAAGGAGGTTCCCACTTTTGGAGCCAAGTGTCTGTAAAAGTTGCTCGAGAGAAGTACAAGTAATATTCCTATTTAATATCAGAAAACACGATCATCAAAAACTGCCTTTAGTGCACACAGCCCAAGGTCACCATGGCCAGCACGGGAAGCTGAGTCGAGGTTCTGTAATGGTCTTGCCAGGTCCAGGTGTAACTGGGCACCTGAGCTAGCTGAGCTGTGGCTTACACAGTGGCAAAGCAGACCTCCGTTTTTCTTCTTTCACACCCTGGAAGACGAAAACACAGAGCTGCAAAAACTATTGCTGGCGTCTACTGATAAGCATGGAAACTTACTTTCTGGAATGGAGGTAGTAGAGATTCCTAAGGTCCATTCTACCCTTCTTTGTGGTAAGAACCCAGAATTGAAGCTGGGAGGACCGCCATGCAGCTAAAGGGTTTCTGTAACTTCCCTTGGAGCAAACCATGGCCGTGTGACTGCGCTGAGTGCAGTCAGTGGGAGGTGAACAGAGGGGTTGTAGGAGACGGCTGGGAAACCTCTTAAAAAGAAGTTCTCCCTTCATTTCCATTTCTCTCTTCTGGTTGGTGGAATTCAAAATGACAGCCAAAGCTTGAAGAGCTCTTTCAGGTTGCGTGGCAGAAGAGTAAGCTGGAAGGACTTGGGGTCTTGGAACTTATAGGGTCCTTGCCAGGGGTGTGTGTGTGTGTGTGTGTGTGTGTGTGTGTGAAAATTGCAGCCAAAGTTAATCCTGACAGAAAATGATACTGGTTAGAAGTCAGAGCCCCATGCCCTTCCAGTGGGTAAGCATGAGAAGATCAAGGATGATGGAGAGGCAGTTTAGCTTCTCTTTTCCATCTGGCATTTTGGAGTAGGTGGCGTTCTTAGAGGCTTTAGAAGTTAAAACAACTGTTTTAATAAGAGAATGAGTGCACTCTGGGCAAATTCAGTTCTTTGGTTCTTGAGAGATGGTGGTGAAGATTTAGAAGAGAATCCTCCTCTGCACTCCCTATCTGAACGAACAGATTGGTAGCGGCCAGAGAAGAAAATCATATGGATATTATTGCTCTCCTGGTTGGAATGTTCTCATTCTACAAATGAGTTCTCTTATGTAGTGATTTGTTACAAGAACAGACTACAATTTACCTATCTGTTCATCAACTACAGTTCATCTTTTATTCTATTAATGTGCTGTATCCCATTCACTGATTTGTGTATGTGGAACTATGCTTGCATCCCAGGGATGAAATCTCCTTGCTCATCGTATGATCCTTTTAATGCGCTGCAGAGTTTGGTTTGCTAGTATTTTGTTGAGAATTTTTGCATCTGTATTCATCAGGGATATTGAATTGTAGTTCGCTTTTCTTGTGGTGCCCTTATGTGGCTTGGGTATCAAAGTAATGCTGACGTACTCCAAATTTTTATTTTATAAGAGAAGAAATGATTCATGATTAGTAACAACTACATGCTGACAATTTTCTGGTAATGTATCCAGTATCATTTCTACTTTTTCCCATGATGAAATTGTGGGGTGAAGCTACATTGGATTTTGAAAGATAAATATAGCCATCACTCTAGAATGTAAAGGGGTTAATCCTTTCTAACTTCTGGCCTTGATTGCATTTTGAGTGTATTTAGAATTCAGACAGTACTGGAGATAAGTAATCAAATGACACAAATATTATTTACTCCAGAAATAAAGGCGTAGGGAGATGGTGAGCAATAAGAATCCGTGACACGGGTGGTACAGAGATTGAACTTATACATCGTGGCTTTCTTCATGGATGGAGACACTGATATTCCCTCCCTACCCCATCGCAAAATGCTCATTTATTCTTTAAACTTACACAAATGACAGCCACCTATTAGGATTATTTTTCTATGTCTAGGAAGAATACCATTGGTATTTCAATGGGGACTTCATTAAATCTATAGATGAGTTTGGGTAGTATAGATATTTTAAAAATATTAATTATAATTCATGAGCATAGGATGTCTTACCATTAGGTAGTGTTTTCTTTGATGTCTTTCAGGAAAGAAAAATACAGTAAGTATTTTATTTTTCATGCTGTTGGAATGGAATAGTTTTTTCTATCAGATGTTTTGTCACTAGTATATAGAAATGCAAATGATTTCTATTGATTTTTCTATTCTACAACTTATCAAAATTGCTGGTTAAGATTTTTCTATATGCAAAATAATATTCTCTGCAAAAAGTGAGGTTTTCTTCTTTTCTTTTTTTTAATTTAATTTAAAAATTTTTTTTATAAACATGTATTTTTATCCCTAGGGGTACAGGTCTGTGAATCACCACGTTTACACACTTCACAGCACTCACCATAGCACATACCCTCCCCAATGTAATCCCACTTTCCTCTCCCGACCTTCCTCCCCCAGCAACCCTCAGTTTGTTCTGTGATATTAAGAGTCACTTATGGTTTGTCTTCCTCCTGATCCTATCTTGTTTCATTTATTCTTTTCCTACCCCCCAAACCCCCTATGTTGCATCTCTACTTCCTCATATCAGGGAGATCATATGATAGTTGTCTTTCACCAAATGACTTATTTCGCTAAGCATAATATCCTCTAGTTCATCCACGTTGTCGCAAATGGCAAGATTTCATTTCTTTTGATGGTTGCATAGTATTCCATTGTATAAATATACCACCTCTTCTTTATCTATTTATCTCTTGATGGACATCTAGGTTCTTTCCATAGTTTGGCTATTGTGGACATTGCTGCTATAAACATTCAGGTGCGTGTGCCCCTTTGGATCACTAAATTTGTATCCTTAGGGTAAATACCCAGTAGTGCAATTGCTGGGTCATAGGGTAGCTCTATTTTCAACATTTTGAGGAACCTCCATGCTATTTTCCACAGTGGTTGCACCAGCTTGCATTCCCACCGACAGTGTAGGAGGGTTCCCCTTTCTCCGCATCCTCGCCAGCATCTGTCATTTCCTGACGTGCTAATTTTAGCCATTCTGACTGGTGTGAGGTGATATCTCATTGCGCTTTTGATTTGTTTTTCCCTGATGCCGAGTGATGTGGAGCATTTTTTCATGTGTCTGTTGGCCATCTGGATGTCTTCTTTGCAGAAATGTCTGTTCAGGTCCTCTGCCCATTTCTTGATTAGATTATTTGTTCTTTGGGTGTTGAGTTTGCTAAGCTCTTTATAGATTTTGGATACTAGCCCTTTATCTGATATGTCGTTTGCAAATATATTCTCCCATTCTGTCAGTTGTCTTTTGGTTTTGTTGACTATTTCCTTTGCTGTGCAAAAAGCTTTTGATCTTAATGAAATCCCAATAGTTGGCTTCTGTTGTCTTTGGCGATGTTCCTAGGAAGAAGTTGCAGCGGCTGGGGTCGAAGAGGTTGTTGCCTGTGTTCTCCTCAAGGATTTTGATGGATTCCTTTCGCACATTGAGGTCCTTCATCCATTTTGAGTCTATTTTCATGTGTGGTATAAAGAAATGGTCCAATTTCATTTTTTTGCATGTGGCTGTCCAATTTTCCCACCACCATTTATTGATGAGGCTGTCTTTTTTACATTGGATATTCTTTCCTGCTTTGTTGAAGATTAGCTGACCATAGAGTTGAGGGTCTATTTCTGGGCTCTCTATTCTGTTCCATTGATCTATGTGTCTGTTTTTGTGCCAGTACCATGCTGTCTTGATGATGACAGCTTTGTAATAGAGCTTGAAGTCCAGAATTGTGATGTCACCAACTTTGGCTTTCTTTTTCAGTATTCCTTTGGCTATTTGAGGCCTTTTCTGGTTCCATATAAATTTTAGGTTTATTTGTTCTATTTCTTTGAAAAAAATGGGTGGGATTTTGGTTGGGATTGCATTAAATGTGTAGATTGCTTTAGGTAGCATAGACATTTTCACAATATTTGTTCTTCCAATCCAGGATCATGGAACATTTTTCCATTTCTTTGTGTCTTCCTCAATTTCTTTCATGAGTACTTTATAGTTTTCTGAGTATAGATTCTAAGCCTCTTTGGTTAGGTTTATTCCTAGGTATCTGATGGTTTTGGGTGCAATTGTAAATGGGATTGATTGATTAATTTCTCTTTCTTCTGTCCTGTTGTTGGTGTAAAGAAATGCAACTGATTTCTGTGCATTGATTTTATATCCTGACACTTTACTGAATTCCTGTACAAGTTCTAGCAGTTTTGGAGTGGAGTCTTTTGGGTTTTCCACATATAGTATCATATCATATACGAAGAGTGATAGTTTGGGTTCTTCTTTGCCAATTTGGATGCCTTCAATTTCTTTTTTGTTGTCTGATTGCTGAGACTAGGACTTCTAGTACTATGTTGAATAGCAGTGGTGATAATGGACATCCCTGCCATGTTCCTGACTTTAGCGGAAGAGCTTTCAGTTTTTCTCCATTAAGAATGATATTTGTGGTGGGTTTTTCATAGATGTGTTTGATAATATTGAGGTATGTGCCCTCTATCCCTACACTTTGAAGAGTTTTGATCAGGAAGGGATGCTGTACTTTGTCAAACGCTTTTTCAGCATCTATTGAGAGTATCATATGGTTCTTGTTCTTTCTTTTATTAATGTGTTGTATCACATTGATTTGCGGATGTTGAACCAGACTTGCAGCCCTGAAAAAAATCCCACTTGGTTGTGGTGAATAACCCTTTTAATGTATTGTTGGATCCTATTGGCTAGTATTTTGGTGATAATTTTCACAACTGTGTTCATCAAGGATATTGGTCTGTAATTCTCTTTTTTGATGGGATCCTTTTCTGGTTTGGGGATCAAGGTGATGTTGGCCTCATAAAATGAGTTTGGAAGTTTTCCTTACATTCCTATTTTTTTGGAACAGTTTCAGGAGAATATGAATCAATTCTTCTTTAAATGTTTGTAAAATTCCCCTGGGAAGCTGTCTGATCCTGGGCTTTTGTTTGGAGATTTTTTTTTTTATTTTATTTTGTTTGTTTGTTTGTTTGTTTGTTTGGAGATTTTTGATGACTGTTTCAATCTCCTTACTAGTCATGGGTCTGTTCAGGTTTTCTATTTCTTCCTGGTTCAGTTGTGGTAGTTTATATGTCTCTAGGAATTCATCCATTTCTTCCAGATTGTCAAATTTGTTGGCGTAGAGTTGCTCATAGTATGTTCTTATAATTGTTTGTATTTCTTTGGTGTTGGTTGTGATCTCTCCTCTTTCATTCATGATTTTATTAATTTGGGTCCTTTCTCTTCTTTTTGATAAGTCTGGCCAGGGGTTTATCAACCTTATTTCTTTCAAAGAACCAGCTCCTAGTTTCGTTAATGTGTTCTACTGGTTTTTTTATTTCTGTTTCATTGATGTCTGCTCTGATCTTTATGATTTCTCTCCTTTTGCTGGGTTTAAGCTTTCTTTGTTGTTTTTTCTCCAGCTCCTTTAGGTGTAGGGTTAGGTTGTGTACTTGAGACCTTTCTTGTTTCTTGAGAAAGTCTTGTATTGCTATTTACTTTCCTCTTAGGACCACCTTTGCTGTGTCCCAAAGATTTTAAACAGTTGTGTTTTCATTATTATTTGTTTCCATGAATTTTTTCAATTCTGCTTTAATCTCATGGTTGACCCATTCATTCTTTAGTAGAATGCTCTTTTGCCTCCATATATTTGGGTTCTTTCCAACCTTCCTCTTGTGATTGAGTTCTATTTTCAGAGCATTGTTGTCTGAAAATATGCAGGGAAGGATCCCAATCTTTTGGGACTGAGACCTGATTTGTGACCCAGGATGTGATCTATTCTGGACAGTGTTCCATGTGCACTAGAGAAGAATGTATATTCTGTTGCTTTGAGATGGAATGTTCTGGATATATCTGGGATGCCCACCCAGTCCACTATGTCATTGAAGGCCCTTATTTCCTTGTGGATCTTTTACTTGGATGATCTGTCCATTTCAGTTGGGTGGGGGTGTTAATGTCCCCTATTATTATTGTATATTATCAATATGTTTCCTTGATTTTGTTATTAATTTGTTTATATAGTTGGCTGCTCCCATGTTAGGGGCATATTTAAAATTGTTAGATCTTCTTATTGAACAGACCATTTATGTATGATATAGTGCTTCCTCATCTCTTATTGTAGTCTTTGGCTTAAAATCTAATTGATCTAATATAAGGATTGCCACCCCAGCTTTCTTTTGATGTCCATTAGCATGGTAAATTGTTTTCCACCCCCTCACTTTCAATATGGAGGTGCCTTTGTCTCTAAAATGAGTTTCTTGTAGTTGTCATATTGATGGGTTTTGTTTTTTTATCCATTCTGATACCCTGTGTCTTTTGATTGGGGCATTTAGCCATTTACATTCAGGGTAAGTATTGAAAGACCATTGTATTGCCTGTAAGGTGACTGTTACTGTATATTGTCTCTGTTCCTTTCTGGTCTACTACATTTAGGCTCTCTCCTTGTTTAGAGGACCCCTTTCAATATTTCCTGTAGGGCTGGTTTGGTGTTTCCAAATTCTTTTCATTTTTGTTTGTCCTGGAATCTTTTTATCTCTCCTATTTTCAATGACAGCCTAGTTGGATACAGTATTCTTTGCTGCATGTTTTTCTCATTTAGTGCTCTGAATATATCATGCCAGTTCTTTCTGGCTTGCCAGTTCTCTGTGGATAAGTCCGCTGCCAATCTAATATTTTTAATATTATATGTTACAGGCTTCTTGTCCTGTGCTTTCAGGATTTTCTCTTTGTCACTAAGACTTGTATGTTTTACTATTAGATGAAGTGATGTGGATCTATTTTTATTGATTTTGAGGGAGGTTCTCTGTGCCTCCTGGATTTTGATGCTTGTTCCCTTTGCCATATTAGGGACATTCTGTACTATAATTTGCTCCAATATACCTTCCACCCCTATCTTTCCTCCTTCTTCTGGAATCCCAATTATTCTAATATTGTTTCATCTTATGGTATCACCTATCTCTTGAATTCTCTTCTTCTGGTCCAGTAGCTGTTTGTCTCTCTTTTGCTCAGCTTCTTTATTCTCTATCATTTGTTCTTCTAAATCACTGGTTATCTCTTCTTCCTCATTTATCCTAGCAGTAAGAGCCACCATTTTTTATTGTACCTTATTAATAGCTTTTATTTCAACTTGGTTAGGTTTAGTTCTTTTATTTCTCCAGAAAGGGCTTTTATTTCTCCAGAGTTTCTCTACTATCTTCCATGCCTTTTTCGAGCCCAGCTTGCACCTTGAGAATCATCATTCTGAACTCCAGATCTGACATATTACCAATGTCTGTATTGATTAGGTCCCTGGCCTTCCATACTGTCTCTTGTTTTTTTTTGTTTGTTTGTTTTTGTTTTTGTTTTTTTGTGGTGAGTTTTTCTGCCTAGTCATTTTATCCAGATAAGAATATATAGATGAGAGAATAAAATAGTAAAAGGGTGGCAAAGACCCCAGAGAAATGTATGCTAGTCGAATCTGAGGAAACTCCAAATTGGGGAGAGAAGGAGGTAAAAAGACATTAAAAAAAATTTTTTTAAATTAAAAAGATATATATATTAGACCGGTGAATAGAACAGAGCCACTCATTTGATTTTGGGTATATTCTGGTCTTTTAAAATAAACTACCTCCCAAAATTTTGAGGAAAGAAAAACATATATATACACAAAAATAAGGGTAAACACGATGAAGGAATGGAATATGACCATAAAGATGAAAATAATAAAAATTCTAAAAAAGGAATTGATACTACAAGTTGGTTGGAAAAAGAAAGAAAGTGAAGAGAATTTGCTTAGGCTGAAGACTAGAACAAAGCCCTGTGCTAGATTCAGGGTATATTTTGATCTATTAGAAGAAATTGTATCCCAAAATTTTTAAGAAGAAAAAACCCTATATGTTTACAAAAAATAAAGTTAAATACAATGAAGGATAAAATATGACTATAATAATTAAAGTTTTAAAAAGATTTTTTTTTAAGAAAGGTATTGTTAGATAAACTAGTTAAAAAACGTTAAAAGAGGAAAGAGGAAAAGTTAAAACAATTAGAATAAGAAAAAAATTTAAATATTTAACTAACTTTGCAAGACTAAAGAATTATGGGGAGAAAGCCATGAATTTCATGCTTTGTTTTCCCCTCCTCTGGAATTCTGCTGTTCTCTTTGATCAGTGAGCTTGGTCTTAGCTCAATGTTCTTGCTGATCTCCTGCAGGAAGGACCTGTTAGAGTCTTTGCCTGAGGTGGAATCGTGCCACCCTTGGCGGGGGCCAGCCTAAGTAATCTGCTCGTGTTCGGGTTCACTCAGGAGCTTTTGTTCCTTGAATGTTTTCCGTAGAGCTCTGGAGGATGGGAATGAAAATGGCTGTCTCCCAGTCTCTGGCCAGAGGAGCTGAGAGTTCAAGGCTGCACTCCTCAGTGTGCTCTTGGAGAAAAGCAGTCCCTCTCGTCTCCCTGATCTCCAGCCACACTCTGAGCTCACCTGGCCTGTGACTGAGAGTTTCTGCCTCTGGTGCATGGCCCTGTTTGGAGTCTCCAAACCTGGCAGATTCCTGCCTCCAGAGATAGAAGGTGAGTCTCCCTGGGTCTGCCATTTGTGGGGTCCGTGCTCAAAGAGCAGTGGCCTGGCTGTGCCATGGATCATGGTTTAAGGTAAGCCCGAGCTGCAAGCTTACTCCTCAGCTCCATCTCTGTAGTCAGCTTCCCTGCTCTACACCTGTGAGCTCTGCCAGTCAGACACCCCCCGATTCTTCTGTGACTTCATGGTTCCTGAGACCATGCTGTCCCCACGAGGGATCCACTCCTGATTACCCTGGAGCATTGTCCCTCAGTGGAGCAGACTTCTAAAAGTTCTGATTTTGGGGACGCCTGGGTGGCTCAGTTGGTTAAGTGGCTGCCTTTGGCTCAGATCATGATCCCAGTGTCCTGGGATTGAGTCCCATATCAGGCTTCTAGTTTGGCGGAATCCTGCTTCTCCCTCTGCCTCTGCCTGCTACTCTGCCTGCCTGTGCTTGCTCACACTCTCTCTCTCTCTCTCTATCTCTGACAAATAAATAGATAAAATCTTTAAAAAAATTTAAAAAAATGAAAGTTCTGATTTTGTGCTCTGCTGCTCCACCGCTTGCGAGGAGCCAGACCCTGCCCCAGCGGTCTACCTTCCTGTTGCTTTGGATTCACTTCTCCACATATCCTACCTTTCAGAAAGTGGTTGGTTTTCTGTTCCTAGAACCGCTGCTCTTCTTCTCTTTGATCACCTGTTGGGTTTGTATGTGTTCGGAATGATTTGATAACTGTCTAGCTGAACTCCTGTGACCTGATGTCATCTCAGTGTGCTAATCATCTGCCATCTTAACTCCTCCCCCATAAAGGATTTTTACTGTAAGAGTATGTTGTATTTTGTCAGATGCATTTTCTGCATCTGTTGGGTTGATCCTGTGGATTTTTTTTTTATTAATGTGATGTATTACACTTACCAGTTTGCATATGTTGAGCCATTCTTGCATCCCACGGGATGAACCCCTCAGTCATGGTGTACAGCTCTTCTACTGAATTCTTTAATTTAGTTTGCTATTAGTTTGAGAATTTTTGCATCCATATTCATGGAGGATATTGGTCTATAGTTTCCTTAAGGTGTCATTATCTGACTTTGGTATCAAGATAATGCTGGGTTCATGTAATAGTTTGGTAGTTTTCCCTGCTCCTCAATTTTTTGGAAGACTTTGAGAAAATTACTATTAATTCTTTAAATTTTTATCAGAATTTGCTGGTGAAACTGGGCCTTGCATTTTCTGCTTCAGAGATTTTTCAGTTACTGACTTAATCTCTTTATTCATTATTGGTTTGTTCAGATTCTCTACCTCTTCCTGATTTAGTCCTGGTAGGACAGTGTATTTCTAGGAATAGATCCATTATCTAATCTCTTGATGAAATTACTCATCATAGTCTTTTTTTTTTTTTTTTTTTTTTTTTTAGATTTTTTATTTATTTATTTGACAGAGAGAAATCACAAGTAGATGGAGAGGCAGGCAGAGAGAGAGAGAAGGAAGCAGGCTCCCTGCCGAGCAGAGAGCCCGATGCGGGACTCGATCCCAGGACCCTGAGATCATGACCTGAGCCGAAGGCAGCGGCTTAACCCACTGAGCCACCCAGGCGCCCTACTCATCATAGTCTTAAGAGCTTATGTATTTCTGTAGTATTGGTTGTAGGGTCTCTTCTTTTATTTCTAATTTTGAATCTTTTCTTTTCCTTAGTCAAGCTGAAAGTTCATCAGTTTTATCTTTTTAAAAAAACTGCTTTTAGTTTCATTAATCCTCTGTACTGTTTTCCTCCTCTCTATTTCAATTATTTCTGCTCTGATCTTTCCTTCTCCTAATTTGATGCTCAGTGTGTTCTTCTCTACCTCCTTGATGTGTAAATTTAGGTGGTTTGAGAGCTTTGTAATTTATTAATGCATGTTATTTTTGTCATATCCCATATGTTTTAATATGTTATATCTACATTTACATAGTTTCATTCTAATTTTTAAATTATTTTTTATTTCTTTGACACATTGGTTCAGAGCATGTAAATTTCCACATATTTAAACATTTTCTAACTTGTTGAATTCTAGTTTAATATCATCAAACTCAGAAAATATAGTTGGTATGATTTTAATCTTAAATTTACTTAGATTTGTTTTGTCTTCCATTGTATGGTCTATCCTGAATAATTTTCTTTGTGCACTCAAAGATGTGTATTTTTAATTAAGATTCTAAGTTTATTTCACATGTATATTTTTGTCTTCCCATCATTTCCATTTGTGTGAACACCACTATTACCATGTCTTATAACATCCCATACATACTTAAAGCCAAGCAAAGGGTGGAGTTCTATCATTAAAAATAAACAGGCCTGGGTGCCTGGATGGCTCAGTGGGTTGAGCCTCTGCCTTCTGCTCAGGTCATGGTCTCAGGGTCCTGGGATCGAGCCCCACATTAGGGGCTCAGCATTCCCCCTCTCTCTCTCTGCCTGCCTCTCTGCCTGCTTGTGATCTCTCTCTCTCTTTCTCTCTCTCTGTCAAATAAATAAATAAAATCTTTTAAAAAAATAAATAGGCATTTTGGCCAGCACATTCTTGATAATGGAACCTAGATAACATATATCAGACATAGGAATGAATGTTCTCAGTCTGCATTATAAAAAGGACAGACAGATATCAACTGTTACAGAAATGAAATAAGATGGAAATTTTTAATAAACTGCTTAAAATGGTTTCTTAAAGAGACTTCCTCCACTGCCAGAGATCTTGAACAGCTTTTTGGTCATCTGGAAGCAATTCTTCATACAGTTGATGGAGTTGGCTTCCACTTTGGGAAGAGAACCACCTTTTTCTATACTTACTTGCATTTTTACTTTAATGTGCTCTAAGTCCTTTCATAGTTTTGAAAGTCTTTTCCTGTTACTTGAAGAGTTCTTAGCCTTTGATCTCAATGTTGATAGTTTTTAGTCTTCTCCATTCTGGTTTGATTTCTCTGCACATTTGTCTGGAGCATCTCATTATAAATTGCTTTACTGGTATCTTTCTTCAGCTTCCTGATCAAAATCCTCATCAACATTGTCTTCTACCACAGCAAGTTTAAGTGTTTTCTGTAAATCCTTGCTCCCATTTCCAGGGGCAGAATGCTTTCCAAATAAACTATGGAGTTTGAGGGATTGAAGTCCCCTTTATTATTGTGTTGTTGTCTAGTTCTCCCTTTATATCTGTTAGTATTTGTTTAATAAATTTCAGCTCTCTGATGCTGGGTGCATATATACTTGTTGATCTATTGACTCTTTTACCATTCTATAACAGGGTACTGTTTGGTTTGAAGTTGATATTCTCAGATAGAAGTATGGCTACTCCCACTTCCTTTTGGTTTCTACTTTTCATGGACTGTCTTCCATCTCTTTGCTTTGAGTTTTAGAAATGAAATTGGTCTCATGTAGGCAGCATATCATTGAATCTTGGGGGTTTAAAATTTTTTTTTAATCCAGCCACTCTTATGTTTTATTTATAAGTTGAATTCATTGGCACTTAAAATGATTATAGTTATGTAAGGACTTACTACTCCATTTTTTCTTTGGCTGTTGGGTTGCTTTGTATTACCATAGTTTGTGTATTCCCCTATTCCACCTTTGTAAACTGGTGGTTTTCCACGGCATTTGCTCCATCCCCATTCCTTTTTATGTTTTGAGACTCTAAATTTTTGCTTCATGGTTACCATGAATTTTACATTAAAACACATATAAAATAGTCCTATTTCTGCTGAAAGCAACTTACCTTAGTTTGCCTATGAAGTTTTTAGCCTTGTAATGCTTTTCAGATATCTGATGTCACAATTTACCTATCCATACTGTCCATTTGTTAGTTATTACACTAGTTACAGTTGTCTTTTTTTAAGATTGTATTTACTTGAGAGATACAGAGAGAGAGTAAGCACACAAGCAGGGGAATCAACAGAGGGAGAGGAAGAAGCATCCCGACTCAGGGGTTGATTCCTGGGCCCCAGGGTCATGACCTGCTTAACCAACTGAGCCATCCAAGCTCTTTTCCTTTAACCTTTATGCTATAGGTAATTAACACAGTGTTCTGATAGTTTTTTTGTTTCTGCGTTGCATAATTTCATGTTTTATATATTATTAATTAGCATCAATTTCAACTGAAAGAACTTTAAGGTTTTTTTTTTTTTTTTAAGATTTTATTTATTTATTTGAGAGAGAGACGGTGAGAGAGAGCATGAGCAAAGAGGAGGTCAGAGGGAGAAGCAGACTCCCCATGGAGCTGGGAACCCAAAGCAGGACTTGATCCCGGGACTCCGGGATCATGACCTGAGCCAAAGGCAGTCGTGCAACCAACTGAGCCACCCAGGCGTCCCGAGAACTTTAAGGGCTTTTGTTTTGTTTGTTTGTTTGTTTTTGCAAAGTAGGTCTAGTGGTGGTGAACTCACTAAGCTTTGTCTGTCTGGGCAAGGTTTTCTGGCTCCTACACATCTGAAGAGTAATGTGCTACATAGAATATTCTTGGCTTCAATTTTTAATTTTTCAACTCTTTGAGGATGTTCTTACACTCTCTCTCCAGGCCTATAGATTTTCGGCTAAGAAATCTGCTGAAAGGCTAATGGAGTTTCTTTGTGAATAACATTGTCTTTTCCCTTGGTTGCCATTAGATTTCTTTCTTTGCCATTGACTTTGACATTTCATTTCAGTATGATGTGTCTTGGAGATGGTCTTTTTAAATTCTATAAGATATTTTCTTTTTATTTCACATATCACTTGTAACTTTCTATTGAGGTATAATTGACATAAAACATACTAATTTAGAGTTTCCAACATAATGATTTGATATTTGTATGTATTATAAAATGACTACCCCAAGAGGGTTAGTTATTCATCACCACAGAAAATTATTTTTTGTGATGTTGATTTTTAAGATTTATGGGCAACTTTGAAGCATGTAATACAGTATTATCAACAATAATCCCCATGCTGTACTTTACATTGTCAAGACTTATAACTGGAAGTTTTTATCTTTTGACACCTCATCCAGTTCATTCATACCCTAACCCTGGCCTCTGGCAACCACCTATCTCTTCTCAATACCTGCAACTTCAGGGTTTTGTGTGTATATGTGTGTATTCCACAAATAAGTGATATCATACAGTATTTGTTTCATTCTGATCTATTTCACTTAGGTGAAATAGCAACACTTTATTCTTTGTTATTAAATAATATTCCCATGTGCGTGTATCATGTTTTCTTTGTCCTTTCATTCACTGGTGGGCACATAGGTTGTATTTGTGTCTTGGCTGTTGTAAATAATGCTTCAATGAACATGGGGTTGTAGATAACATGTTGAGTTAGGTTTTGTTTCTTTTGGATAAATACCTAGAAGCGGAAATGTTGGATGATACAATAATTCTGTTTTTAGTTATGTGAACAGCATCCACATTGTTTTCTGTAGTGGCTATACCAACTAGAATGCCCACCAACAAACATACAAAAGGGTCCACCTTTCTCCACATCCTTGCCAGCACTTACATTTTACATCACTATTACATTTCAGCAATACCCATTCTAACAGGTGTGAGGTGATTCCTAATTGTGGGTTTTATTTGCATTTTCTGATGATTAGTGACATTGAACATCTTTTTCATGTACCTGTTTGTCATCTGTAAGTCTTTTTTGGAAAAATGTCTTTTCCTATCCTTTTATTTTCTTGCTATTGTTGTAGGAGTTCTTTGTATATTTGGATATTAACATCTTACCTTATCTTTCATTTTGTTGGTGGTGTCCTTTGCTGTGTAGAAGCTTTATGGTTTAATGTAGTTCCACTCATTCACTTTTTCTTTTGCTGTGCTTTTGATGTTAATCCAAAAAATCATGGCCAAGACTGATGTCCAGAAGTTTATCCCTTATAATCTCCTCCTAAGAGTTTTATGGTTTCTCATCTTACAGTTAAGTCTTTAATCTAATTTGAGTTAATTTGGGGTTAAGGTATAAGATACTGGTTGTTTTATTCATTTTTTGCTGTAATTGTTCAATTTGCCAAACACCATTTATTAAAGCATCTTTTTCACCATTTTATGTTCTTGGCTCCTTTAGCATTAATTATTTGACCATATTTGCATGAGTTTATTTGTGGGCTCTCTATTCTCTTCCATTGATCTGTGTGCCCATTTTAATGCCAATGCCATACTGTGTTGATTAATAGAGCTCTGAAACATAGTTTGGAGCCTGGGAGCCTGATGCCTCCAGTTCTGTTTTTCTCAAGATTGCTTTAACTAAGTAGGGTTTTTTTGTAGTGTACACAAGTCTTGAGATTGTTTGCTCAATTTCTTTTTTATTTAACATCTCAATTTTATTTTATTTTTTTCATATTCCAAGATTCATTGTTTATGCACCACACCCAGTGCTCCATGCAATATGTGCCCTCCTTAATACCCACCACCAGGCTCACCCATTCCCCCCACCTCCCTCCCTTTCATAATCCTCAGTTTGTTGCCCAGAATCCAGTCTCTCATCTTTTATCTCCCCCTCTGATTTACCCCAATTCACTTTTCCTTTCCTTCTCCTAATGTCCTCCATGTTATTCCTTATGCTCCAAAACTAAGTGAAATCACATAATAATTTACTTTCTCTGCTTGACTTATTTCACTCAGCATAATCTCCTCCATTCCCAACCATGTTGGTATAAAAGTTGGGTATTCATCCTTCCTGATGGCTGCAATATATTTCATTGTATATATGGACAACATCTTTTTTACCCATTTGTCTGTTGAAGGGCATCTCAGCTCTTTCCACAGTTAGGCAATTGTGGAAGTTGCTACTATGAACATTGGAGTACATATGGCCCTTCTTTTCACTACATCTGTGTATTTGGGGTAAATACTCAGTAGTACAGTTGCTGGGTCATAGGATAGCTCTATTTTTAATTTTTTGAGGAATCTCCACACTGTTTTCCAAAGTGGTTGTACCAACTTATATTCCCACCAACAATATCAGAAGGTTCCCTTTTCTCCACATCCTCTCCACCATTTGTTGTTTCCTGTCTTGTTCATCTTTCTATTCTAAGTGGTGTAAGGTAGTATCTCAATGTGGTTTTGATTTGAATTTCTCTGATGTCTAGCGATGATGAATATTTTCTCATGTGTCTGATAGCCATTTGTATGTCTTCTTTGGAGAAGTGTCCATGTCTTCTGCCCATTTTTTCACATGATTATCTGTTTTATGGGTGTTGAGTTTGAGGAAATGTTGAAAAAGAAAAACAAAGCCGGGGGCATCACATTTCCTGATTTCAAACTTTATTACAAAGCTGTGATCACTAAGACAGCATGATAATGGCATAAAAACAGACACATAGACCAATGAAACAGTGAAACCAATGAAACAATGAAAGTCCTGATATGGACCCTCAATTCTATGGTCAAATAATTTTTGACAAAGCAGGAAAAACTATCCAGTGAGGGAGAGGGAAACCATCTCTTCAATAAATGGTGCTGGGAAAATTGGACAGCTATGTATAGAAGAATGAAACTTGACCATTCTCTCACACCATACACAAAGATAAACTCGAAATGGATGAAAGACTTCAACGTGAGCCAGGAATCTATCAAAATCCTAGAGGAGAACATAATCAGTAACCTCTTCAACACTGGCCATGGCAACTTCTTTCAAGACACGTCTCCAAAGGCAAAGGAAACCAAAGCAAAAATGAATTTTTGGGATTTCATCAAGATAAAAAGCTTCTGCATAGTGAAGGAAACAGTCAACAAAACAAAGAGGCAACCCATGGAATGGGAGAAGATATTTGCAAATGACATTACAGACAAGGGGCTGTTTGTTCAATTTCTATATATAAAAAAAAGCCCTTGTAATTTTGATGGGGATTGACTTGGGTCTGTAGGTTGCTTTGGGTAGTATGGACATTCAATGGTACTAATTCTTTGATTTTATGAACATGGAGTATCTTTCAATTTCTTTGTGCCTTTAATTTTTTCCAACAATGACTTATTGTTTCATTATACAGATCTTTCATCTCCTTGGTTATATTCATTCCTAGGTATGTTATTTTATTCATGTGATTTTAAGTGGGAATTTAAAAAATTCTCCTGACACTTTACTGTTATTTTATAAAAATGCAGCAGAGTTTTGTATATTGATTTTGTATCCTGAAACATTAATGAATTCCTTCATTCTAACAGGTTGTGTGTGTGTGTGTGTGTGTGAGAGAGAGAGAGAGAGAGTCTGAGAGAGAGAGAGAGAGAGAGAGAAGTCTTTAGGATTTTCATATATAAGATGTCATCTGCAGATAGTGACAGTTTTATTGCTTCCTTTCCAGTTTGGATGCCTTTTATTACTTTTCTCTGCTTAATTGCTCAGCTAGAACTTCCAACCCCACGTTGAATAAAAGTGGCAGGAGTGCACATTCATGTTTCTGATCTTAGAGGAAAAGCTTTTACCATATTCACCACTGCATATGATGTTAGTTGTGGGTTGTCATATATGGCCTTTATTGTCTTAGGGTTCCTCAATATTCCATTTGTTGGGTCTTCTTACTGTGAACAGATGTTTAATTTTGTCAAACCCTTTTTCTCCAGCTATTGAGATTATCATATGATGTTTACCCTTCATTTTATTAATGTGGTATATCACATTCATTGATCTGTGAATGTTGAATCATTCTTGCACTCCTTGACTGTATCCCACTTCATCATGGAGTGTGATTCTTTTCATTGCTGAATTTGCTTTGAATGGGGTTCCGGGAAGGTGACCCACAATGCTGGGGAAACTGGATGTCCACCTTGGGCCCTCTTGTTCCTACTGGGCCCAGGAAGGTTCTCTCAGTGTAATACTGCAGTTGCCTGGGGGTGGAGTGATGGGCGTGGAGGGTTACTCTTCTAATCTCATCTTAATTTGGTTCAGGGAAGACCAAATTAGCCTATCCCTGTGTTCAAGAATTTTTATGATAATGTCTTATATGGATAATTGCTAGTTTGTCATCTTGTGAGGGACTGAATTCAGGAATAACCTATATCACTATCTTGATATCATTCCAATTTTCTATTTTACTGTTTCCTTTGCAGAGCAGAAACATTTTAGGTTGATGCAGTGTCACTAGTTTGTTTTTGCTTTTATATATAATTGCTTTCAGTATCAACTACAAAAGATCATTGCCAAGATTAATGTCAAGGAGATTTCTTCAGTGTTTTCCTCTGGGAGTATTGTGGTTTCAATATTTAATCTATTTTGTGTTAAATATATTTAATACATATTTAATGTGTTTAAGTATTTAATCCATTTGAGTTGATTTTTGTATGTGCTGTAGTATAAGGTTCCAATTTCTTTGGCATGTGGTATCCATTTATTGAACATCATTTATTAAAGGGCATATCTTTATTGTATACTCTAGGCACTGTTCTCAAGTTATTTGTATGGCTTTGTTGAATTCTACATTCTCTTTTCTGTTTCATGCATGTGCGTGTGTGTTTATGCCTGTACCATACTATTTTTTATTATTACAGCTTTGTAGGGTAGTTTGAAGTCAGGAAAGTCACAGCTTTACCTTTCTAAGTCAAGACAGCTTTATTAAGGGTCTTTTGTCCTCCCAGAAAAATTTTAGGCTTTTTTTTTTTCTATTTTCATTGCTAATGATTTAACAGTAAGGATTGCATTGGATCTGTAGATTCATTTTGGGTAGAATGTACATTTTAACAAAATTCTTCCAGTTTATAAACATTACTTTTCCTTTGATTGATTTGTGTTACCTTGGATTTCCTTTAGCAATATTTTATAGTTTTCAATGTATAGAACTTTGACATTCTTGGTTAAATTTATTTTTAATTATTTTTATTTTACTACTATCATACATAGAATTTTCTTAATGCCCTTATGGGATAGTTTTTTATTAGTGTATAAAAATGCAACTTATTTTGTATGTTGATTTTGTTTCCTACAACTTTACTAAACTCACTAATGATATTTTGATAGAGCCTTTAAGATTCTGTATACATAAGATTATGCCATCCGTAAGCAGATAATTTTACTTTTCCCTTTGTGGTCTGGATTCATTTCTTTCTCTTGCCTAATTGCTTCTACCTAGCACTTATAGTACTAAAATAGAAAATGTAAGCATGGTCCTCTCTGTCTTATTTCTAATCTTAAAGGAAAGCTTTTCCTTTTCACTGTTTGATATGGGCTTGTCATATATGGCTTTCATTATGAGATACATTGTCTTTTATATCTAACTTTTTCTTTTTATCATGATGCTATGTTTATTTTTTGTCATGGGCTTTTTCTGCATCTTTTGAGATAATCATGTTTTTCACTTTGTTAATGCTGTGTATACCATTTATTGATTTGCAGATGTTGAGACATCCTTGCATCTCTAGAATAAATCCCACTCAGTTACAGTGTATAATCCTTTCAGTGTGCTATTGAATTCCATTTGCCAATATTTTGTTGAGGATTTTTGCATGTATGTTTATCAGAGATACAGGCCTGTAACTTTCCTTTCATATAATGCCTGTGCCTGGTTCTAGTATCAGGGTACTGCTAACCATTTAAAGTCACTTTGGAAGCATTCCCTCCCCTCCTTGTCAGTTTTTGGGAAGAGGATGAGAAAAATTAGCATTAATTCTTCCTTAAATACATAGTAGTATTCACCAGTGAAATCTGTCTGGTCTTGGTCTTTGTTGGGAAGTGTTTTGATGAACTGATTCTTCTCCTTACTCATTATTGGTCTATTCAAGTATTTTATTTCTTTATGATTCAGCCTCCAAACAATAGGTTTCTAGGAATTCATTCATTTCTTTTAGGTTATTGATTATTGTACAGTTATTCATAGTAGTCCTTTATGATTCTTTGTATTTCTATGCTATCAATTGTAATAACGAATGTAATAAAAAATTATTTAAAAAAAGCAAATTGTAATGTCTCCTCTTTAATTTCTTATTTTTTTTGATACTTTTCTTTTTTTGCTTAGTCTAGCACTTGTTTTGTCAATTTTATTTCTCTTTTTGAAAACCCAGCTTTTAGTTTCATTAATGTTTTAAATTGTTTTTTTTGGGGGGGGCGGTCTATATTGTCTATATTTCATTTATTCCTGCTCCGATCTTCATTTCCTTTCTGCTAACTTTGGATTTCACTTGTTCTTTTCTAGTGTCTTGAGCTGTAGAGTCCAGTTTTTCTGAATTTGTTTTATTTTAATATGTTATTTTATTGGTATGAGCTTCCCAGTTGAAACTGTTTTTGTAGCATCCCAGAAGTCTTGCAATATTGCCATTCCATTTTATGTGTTTCAGATACATTTTTGTTTCTCTTTTTTTTTTTTTTTCTGACCCATGGTTTGCTCAGTATGTATAAATTGGGAGATTTTCCAGCTTTTCTCTTTTTATTAATCTGTAGTTTCATACCATTGTATTTGGGAAAGAAACTAGATATGCTTTCAATCCTCAGTTTACTAAAACTTGTTTTATGGTCTATTGTATTATGATCTATCCTGGAGAATGTCCTTGCATAGTTGAGAAGGCTGTGCATGTGGCTACTGTTAGAATATTCTGTATATGTCATTTAGGTCAGTTTAGTCTGGTAGTTCAGGTCTGGTGTTTCCTTATGTATTTTGTGTGGATGATCTGTCCATCGTTGGCAGTAGGGGATTGAATTTAGCTATTTTTGTATTGCTATTTCTCCTGTCAGGTATATTCATATTTGTTTTATATTTTTAGGTGCTCTCATGATGGGTGCATGTATATTTATTATTGTTATTTCTTCTTAATAAATTGACTCCTTTATGCAGTGACATTTTTGTCTCCTATTACAGTTTTTGACTGAAAGACTATTTTGTCTGACGCAGGTATAGTAACCCCTGTTCTCTTTGACTTCTCTTTACATGGAATATCTTTTGCCATCTCTTCACTTTGAGACTATGTGTGTCCATATAGCTGTAGTGAGTCTTATTCACGGAGCATGTTGGGTCTTGTTACCCATTCATCTACCACTCCATCTTTTACTTGAAGAGTTTGGTTCATTTATATTTAATTATTGGTACGTAAAGGACTTGCTCATGCTATCCTCTTGATTGTTTCCTAGCTATTGTATAGTTCCTTTGCTCTCTTCTCCCTCTCTTCCTGTCTTCCTTTGTGATTTGATCATTTTCAGTAGGGTTACACTTTGTTTCCATTCCCTTGTCTGTTGTGTAACTACTATAGTTCTGTGCTTTGTGATTTCCTTGGGGCTTATGCAATATATCTTAGAGTTACAATGACCTATTTTAAGCCCGTAACAACTTACCATTGTTCCCATAAAATACTGCAACACTTTAATTCCCTTCCCCACATTTTGTTTTTAATGTCACAATTTTTCTTTTTTCAGATTATATCCATTAAGAAATTACAGTGGTATAGTTATTTTTAATTCTTTACTCTTTCAACCTTTACGCTAGTGTTATAAGTGACTTCCAAGCCATCTTTACAATATTAGTGCATTACGAATTTAACTACATCTCTACCTTCACTGGTTGGTTTATACTTTCATCATACAACTTAGTGTCTCTTCTTTCCAGTTTGAAGAACGCCCTTCAGCATTTTATGTTCGGTCTAGTCAAGGTGAGGTCCTTCAGCTTTTGTTTGTCTGGAATGTTTATCTCCCCTTCAATTCTAAAGTAAACTTTTTCTGGGTAAAGTATTCTTGTTTGGCTTTTTTTTCCTTCTTCTTCTTTGAGCCTTTTGAATATATCATCCTGCTTTTTCCAGGCCTATAGGTATCTGCTGAGAAATCCACTGATAGTTTTTTCAGGGTTTCATTGAATGTGATGAACTTCTTTCTCTTGCTGCTTTCAAGATTCTGTTTTTGATTTTTGACTGTTCTGTCATAATATGCATCAGCAAAATCTTCTTTGGGTTGAGCTTTACTGGGGACTTTTGAGCCTTGTGTGCCTGAATGTGAATATCTTTCCCCACATCCTGGAGGTTTTCAATCTTTATTTCTTTAAATAAACTTTCTGTCTCTTTCTCTATTTTTCTGGGAGTTCCCATAGTGCAAATATTATTGCTTCTCATGGTGTCCCATAACTGTCATTGGCTTTTTCCTTTCTTTTTATTTTTTTTTCTGAGTTGATAATCTCAAATGAAGTACATTTGAGTTAACTGTTCCTTCTGCCTGATTGAATTTGTTGTTTAAGCTCTTTACTGCATTTTTAGTTCATTCATTTTTTTTCAAGATTTTAATTAATTTATTTTTTTTAATTTTTTATTTTTTATAAACATATATTTTTATCCCCAGGGGTACAGGTCTGTGAATCACCAGGTTTACACACTTCACAGCACTCACCAAAGCACATACCCTCCCCAATGTCCATAATCCCACCCCCTTCTCCCAAACCCCCTCCCCCCAGCAACCCTCAGTTTGTTTAGTGAGATTAAGAGTCACTTATGGTTTGTCTCTCTCCCAATCCCATCTTGTTTCATTTATTCTTCTCCTACCCACTTAAGCCCCCATGTTGCATCACCACTTCCTCATATCAGGGAGCTCATAGGATAGTTGTCTTTCTCTGCTTGACTTATTTCGCTAAGCATGATACGCTCTAGTTCCATCCATGTTGTTGCAAATGGCAAGATTTCATTTCTTTTGATGGCTGCATAGTATTCCATTGTGTATATATACCACATCTTCTTGATCCATTCATCTGTTGATGGACATCTAGGTTCTTTCCATAGTTTGGCTATTGTGGACATTGCTGCTATAAACATTCGGGTGCACGTGCCCCTTTGGATCACTACGTTTGTATCTTTAGGGTAAATACCCAATAGTGCAATTGCTGGGTCATAGGGCAGTTCTATTTTCAACATTTTGAGGAACCTCCATGCTGTTTTCCAGAGTGGCTGCACCAGCTTGCATTCCCACCAATAGTGTAGGAGGGTTCCCCTTTCTCCCCATCCTTGCCAGCATCTGTCATTTCCTGACTTGTTGATTTTAGCCATTCTGACTGGTGTGAGGTGATATCTCATTGTGGTTTTGATTTGTATTTCCCTGATGCCGAGTGATATGGAGCACTTTTTCATGTGTCTGTTGGCCATCTGGATGTCTTTTTTGCAGAAATGTCTGTTCATGTCCTCTGCCCATTTCTTGATTGGATTATGTGTTCTTTGGGTGTTGAGTTTGCTAAGTTCTAGTTCATTCATTTTTTTACTCATTCTGTTTTGTACCTCTAAAATATGCATTGTACTGTTTTCTTTTTTAAATTTTTTAAAGATTTTTATTTATTTATCTGACAGAGATCACAAGCAGGCAGAGAGGCAGGCAGAGAGAGAGGAAGGGAAGCAGACTCCTCACCGAGGGGAGAGTCCGGCGTGGGGCTCAGTCCCAGGACCCTGAGATCATGACGTGAGCCGAAGGCAGAGGCTTAATCCACTGAGACATGGCGCCCCTCTTAAAAAGATTTCATTTATTTATTTGACAGAAAGAGCACAAATAGGGGGAGCAGCAGACAGGGGTGGGGAAGTCAGGATCCTCCCTAGGCAGGGAGCCCAGCCCGATGCAGGGATTGATCCCAGGACCCTGGATCATGACCCAAGCCAAAGACTGTCATTTAACCAACTGAGCAACCCTTAATTAATTAAGGCACCCCTTAATCTTTTCTCTTTATTGAACTTATTATTTCTCATTATTGAACTTAAAAGTTCTTAAATTTTTTAATTTAGATAAATTGTTCATTTTGTGTGTGTGTGTCCAAGATTCTTCTTTTCTCTTTTTTAAGTGAGAGTAGGGTGTGGGAGGAGTAGAGGGAGAGGGATGTGGGGGTTCATCTCACATCCCTGAGATCATGACTTGAGCTGAAATCAGGAGTTAGATGCTTAACTGACTGAGCCACCCAGTGCCCTGCTCTCCAAGATTCTTTAGATCAATTATTTTAAATTCTTTCATTAGTCTACTTGTAGATTTCCATTTCTTTGGGATCAATTACTTGTAGTTTATTGTGTTCCTTTGTTGGTGTTGTATTTCCCTAATTCTTTGTGAGCTCTTGTAGCCTTGCATAGGTGTCTACAGAAGAAACAATCACCTCTTTGAGACTTTGGACTGAGTTCAGTAAGGAAAGACTTCCTTCTTCAGGTTGTGTGCATAACTTAGCATTCTGTGGCCCTGTGTCTGGTGGTGCAGTGTGCCAAGGACAGAGGATGTGATAGCTATGATAGGAGGGTGGACATGGTGTCACATTGGCTTGGGCTATTGGGCTCATGACATGGACAACTATGTGAGTGTTGGCACTGAATGCTTGGGGCATCTGCAATGTCTGTAAAATTTGTTAGGGTCTTCAGTAGCTTCTCAAAGTCCAGCTGTATGGGATGAGGGCAAACAACATTGGGGACCAGAGCCAGCACTCTACACAGCTGCAGGGACTGTCTGTAGATGCCTGTGTGGTGGCAGGGGCTGGCTGCTGGCACTCACACAGTGGTGAGGCCTGGGTTCAGCAGCAGGGACCACATGACAGCACTCATTTGGCCAGAGGAGCGAGGTGTAGGCAGGTGAACAGCACTGGGAGCTTGTGATGGAAATCATGGCTGGTTTGGTGGGTGTACAACTATAAGAGCTAACTGTGGGCACATGTATGGTACAGGCCAGTGACAGGATTCCAAGATGCATCTGGGTACACAAGCAGTAGCTGGCATCTGGGCTAGCTTCAAGGCTAGCTCTGGATGTATGAACCATAGTGGGCACCCATGACAGTCAGGACTGGTGTCTGATAAATCAGTGATTGCCTGGACTTGCTATGTCCGTGTAACCATGATTCAGTTTGGTGACAGGAGTACAGGTTGACTTGAGGTATTCAACTAGCTGTGGATGTGTCTATGACAGTAAGGATTTGCTGCAAGAGACTAGACTGGTGTGCATCCAAGGCTGCCTGCTGGCTTGGATTCAGGAACCAACATATCCTTAGTGGGGCCAGGCAGGTTAGCTCTGGCAGGAAGGACTCAGACAGCTGGAGTGACAACCTCTGAACCCCACAGCAGTGAAATATTCAGGAGGTCCATAACAGTTGAACTGGCCATTGGTTACCTCATTAGTAGAAGCTACTGGGGTTCACTGCAGAGGAGTTCATTTGGAACACAGTAGATCATAGCACATTGCTGATGATGGATAGCCCCCTTCCTTCTCCTTGCTGCTAGCCATCTCTAGACCTCTCAGACATGCCAGTCTATGGATGGTGACCCTGAAGCAGCTCCCTTATGCAGAGTCCAGCTTTCCCTTTCCCAAAGAGGGGAAATGTTCTGTTCTGGTAGATCATCTTTTGGTTTTGAGCAGTGGTAGCCTGAGGGATAGGATGATGCAGGCAAAATGAAGCTATTCTTTCTACCCTTTTTGTGCAGTTGTTCTCAAGATTTTTAATCTATTATATTGATTAAAGCATCATAATTGGATTCTCAAGTTCTACCAGAGCTATTTTTGTCTGTAGATACTATCTAATTGCTCTTTGTGGGAGAACAGAGGTTGGAGTCTTATACTTTGCTATCTTTGTGATGTCATTCCTCACCAAGGGTAATTTAGACTCGTTACCTAATTTTCAAACATTTAGATTTTTTCTAGTTATTTTCTTTAGTTGACTTCAAATTTAAATGCCAAACATATAAAATATTCTACATGATATCTTTTGAATTTGTTATGGTTTGCTTTTTGGTGTAACACATCATCTCTTTAGATAAGTATTCCAAGTAATGACAAATATAATATATTTCTTGTCATTGTTGAGTATAATGTTTGTGTATGTTGATTAGGTTAAGTAGACTATCTGGTCATATATTTTACATCCATACTGATTCTTTTGCATCCTTAATTTAGTTTTTACTAAAAGATGTGTGTTAAAATATTCAATTATGGAGGGGCACCTGGGTGGCTCAGTGGGTTAAAGCCTCTGCCTTCAGCCCAGGTCATAATCCCAGGGTCCTGGGATCGAGCCCTGCATTGGGCTCTCTGCTCAGCGGGGAGCCTGCTTCCTCCTCTCTCTCTGCCTGCCTCTCTGCCTGCTTGTGATCTCTCTCTGTGTGTCAAATAAACAAATAAAATCTAAAAAAAAAAAAAATTCAATTATGGAGACAAAAAGGTGCCTGTCAGAGTAGAAGGACCTGAGGCTCACCTCGTTCCATGAATACAACTAGATAACTGTGAAATCATCTTAAATATCCTAGAAATTGACCTGAAGCCTGAAAGAGCAAACTCCACAACTGAAAGGGAGAAAAGTGGCCACACTGAAGGAAGCAGAAAGTGTAGAGATGTGGGTTAGATCAGAAACAGATGGTGGCTGCATACTATTACAATGTCTCTGCTACTCAAAATAATCTATGTATTTAATTAAATCCCTATCAAAATACCAACAGCATTTTTCACTGAGCTCGAACAATCCTGAAATTTGTACTGAACCATAAAAGACCCCAAACAGATAAAGCAACCTTAAAAAAGCAAAGCAAAGCTGGAGGCATCACAATTTTTGACTTCAAGTTATATTACGAAGCTGTAGTGATCAAAACAGTTTGGTACTGGCAAAAAAATAGACACATAGATCAATAGAACAAAATAAAAAACCCAGCAACGAATCCACAACTGTATGGTCAATTGATCTTCAACAAAATAGGAAAGAATACCCAGTGGGGAAAAAAAGACTTAAAGTCCACTTTGTCTGATACTAATGAAACCATGGCAGTTTGGGGGGGGGGGGTTACATTATATTTTTGCTCCATGCTTGTTGATCTTCTTATATCTTTTCATTCCAAACCATAACCTTATATTTAGAGTTTTTCTCTTGTAAATAGCACAGTTGGGTCTTAAAAATTGCCCCTCTAACAGCTGTCTTTGAATTGGGATGTTTAGTCTTCCATCTTGCATTTTTTTTTTTTTTTGAGAAGACACATTACCTACTTATTTGAAATCCTTGATTCTAGAAACATATTGGACCTTACAATATGGATAAAAACCTCAAGTTATTCTAATAAAATCAACACAGAAAGAAAACTAGCTGTAAATTTCAGATAAATATCTGTAATTTAATTTTTAATTAGCACTTGGTATGGGATATCATTGCTTTAAAATATGTGTACCTAACAGCCATGAGCTAAGGTCCTATCAAGATACTGATAAAGGCATGATCTGAGTTTACCTGGGTTTGGGTGATTGGCAATCTTAGTGAAAATATATCTGGAACATATATATTTTCCTATTTGTCATTATTTATACATTTACTTAATACCTGGATAGTCATCTGATATTTAAAAACTTGTTGCATTTAGATTTTTCTCAAAATAAGGCACAATGAAAGAATCACTCTTCCCTCCCCCCCACTCCATACAGGTAAATACCCAAATACACTGGTGGAAATTAATTTTCTGCCACATGTCATGAAGTCACTGTAGGAATAATACATTAAGCACATATTTACCACCCCCACAGGAGAGAATGAAGCTCAGTTATATAATGGACATAGGAAAGTCTATGGTTCAAATTAACAAATTAACGAAGTTATGGTTCAGATTACAAAGTTCATGAACCCAACACTATCTAAAATCAGACTCTCATTCTACTCACTGCTTGAATTTCCTATAAAGGTTTAAAGTAGGACCCTATATGCAAGTAGGGGAAGTCAAGAGATCTTTAGATCTGTGTGGACTGGGGGGGGCAAACATTTAAGCTAATAATGTAATTACAATGAAGAATGTACTTTTTTCCTGAATATGTATTTACTTATTTGAGTAAGAAAGAGCGAACTAGAGGTGGGGGGAGGGGCAGACATGCCCAGCCTGGAGACTGATAGAAGGTTTGATCTCATGACCCTGAGATCATGACCTGAGCTGAAATCAAGAGTCAGACTAATCCACCTAGGCAGCCTGAGGAATGTATTTTTAAGAGAATGGTTATTGTTGTTAGAAATTTTTTTCTCACCAATTCACAAATGATTCCTTGAAAAAGAAGCAGTAGGAAATAAAAGATGGGGTATATTTAAAAGGCACTAGTTTCACTGACCCGGGGGCCATTCTGGAGATAGCATGCAGGAAATCTGGAGTTATATAATATTTATTTTCTTTACTGAAATATGATTGACATGTAACATTAGTTGCAGATATATGATATAATAATTTGCTATTTGTATATATTGCAAGTCTTTCACAATAAGTCGATTTAACCTGTGTTAGCGTACATAGTTACAAAAAATTTTTTTGGTCTGATGAATTTCAAGATTATCTCTTTGCAGCTTTCAAATAGGCAGTACAGTATTAACTATAGTTACCAAGATTGTTGTCTTTAATACCCTTCACACATCTTATCCAAACTCCACTGCATGCCTCAAGCAGTCACCAATCTGTTTTCTGTACCTGAGTTTATTTTTGTTGTGTTTTTAAGATTCTGTATATAAGTAAGATCATACAGTATTTGTCTAAACCTACTTATTTCGCTTAGTGTAATGCCTTCAAAATCCATCTGTGTGTGACAAGTGGCAAAAATTCCTTTTTTTATGGCTGAATAATATTACATTTTGTATACATCCTACATTTTCTTTATCCATTCATCCATCAATAGATGCCGGTTGTTTTCATAACTTGGCTACTTATTAATGCTACAATTAACATGGGGGTACATACGTCTTTTTTGAGTTAGTGTTTCCTTTTTTTTCTTTTGAGACATAAATACGCAGAAGTGGAATAGCTAGATCATTATTGTAGCTCTATTTTTTTTAAAGATTTTATTTATTTATCAGAGGGGGGGGGGGAGAGAGCGAGCACAGGCAGACAGAATGGCAGGCAGAGGCAGAGGGAGAAGCAGGCTCCCTGCTAAGCAAGGAGCCCGATGTGGGACTCGATTCCAGGACGCTGGGATCATGACCTGAGCCGAAGGCAGCTGCTCAACCAACTGAGCCACCCAGGCGTCCCATATTATAGCTCTATTTTTAAATTTTTTTTTCCAAGGTGGCTTCCAAGGTTTTCCAAGGTGGCTGCACGAGTTTACAGTCCCACCAACAGTGCATATCCTCACTAACACTTGTTATTTTTATAATAACCATTCTAACAGTAGTGAGATAATGTTTCAATGTGGCTTTGATTTGTATTTCCCTGATGATTATTCTGGTGACTATCTATTCATGTTGTCTGCTGGCCATCTGCCCCATCTTCTGTGGGAAAAAAAATGTCTATTCATAGATCCATCTTAATCAGGTTTTTGTTTTGTTTTGTTTTGTTTTGTTTTGGCTACTGAGTTGTAGGAGTTCATTATGTATCTTGGATATTAACTCCTAATCAGATATCGTTTGCAAATATTTTCGGGAGAAAATATTGTCTTTTCATTTTGTTAATGTTTTTTCACTGCATAGAAGCTTTTTCATTCAATATAGTTCCACTAAGTTTTGCTTTTGTTTCTTTTGATATCAAGTCTAAAAATTTATGTCAGGTTGCTTAGCCCTATGTTTTCTTCTAGGAGTTTCATGGTTTCAGGTCTTACAACCAAGCTATTAATCCGTTTTGAATTAATTCAGATTAAAACAATATAGTAGTCTGGGTTTATTTTTTGCATATGACTGCTGAGTTTTCCCAACATCATTTATTGAAGAGACCATCCATTCCACGTTGTATATATTTTGATTCCTTGGTCATAATGTGACAATATATTCATGGGTTTATTTCTGGACCTGTATATTCTCTTCCATTGATAGACCCATTTTTATACCAATACCACACCATTTTTTTAAAAAGATTTTTATTTATTTATCAGAGAGAGAGAGGGAGAGAGCGAGCACAGGCAGACAGAATGGCAGACAGAGGCAGAGGGAGAAGCAGGCTCCCTGCTGAGCAAGGAGCCCGATGTGGGACTCGATCCCAGGACGCCGGGATCATGACCTGAGCCGAAGGCAGCTGCTTAACCAATTGAGCCACCCAGGCGTCCCCACACCATTTTTATTATTACAACTTTTCAGTTTCAAGTCAAGGAATATGATGCCTCCAGCTTTGCTCTTTTTTCATAAGACTACTTCAGCTGTCTGGGGACTTTTGTGGTGTCACTCAAATTTTAGGATTGTTATACTTCTGTGAAAAATGTCATTGAAATTTTGATAAGGATCACACTGAATCTGTAAATGGCTTTGGGTAGGAAGTGAATTTACCAGTACAAACTCTTCCAATCTATGAGCATTGTATTTATTTCATTTATTTGTCATCTTCAGTTTTTTACATCAATGTATTATGGTTTTTAGAACACCTGGTCTTTCACCTCCTTGGTTAAATTTATTCCCAGGTGTTTCATGTGTACAATATAATGATTTCACATTTGTACACATGGTAAAATTTCTACCACAATACGTCCATTTAGTATTAATCACCTTACATAGTTACGACTTTTTCTTGTGCTGAGAACGTAAAGCTCTCCTCACTTAGCAGTATGCAACACAATACCATTATCTATAGTCCTCAGGTTGTCCATTACTTCCTCATAACTTACTTTAATAACTCAAAGTTTGTACCACGTCACCTGTTTCTCCAACCATTTTCTCTCTATTTCTGACAACCACCAATCTGTTCTGAGTTGAATTTTGTGTTATAAAATACCACATAAAAGTGTACTTCTACAGAATTTGTCTCTTTCTGACATATTTCATGAGCATAGTGCCCTCAAGTTCATCCATATTGTCAGACGTGGCAAGATTTCATTCTTTTTTATGACTGAAAAAATCCATTTTACACACACACACACACACACACACACACACACACATACACATACCAGTTTATCTTTGTCCATTCATCAGTGTATATAGTCTTTCTTCCCATATCATGGCTATTATAAATGCTGCAATGAACATGAAAGTGGGTATATCTTTCCAAGTTAGTGTTTTCATTTTCATTGGGTAAATACCCCAAATTGGAATTGCTGGATCATATTTCAGTTCAATTTGTAATTTTTTGAGAAATTTCAATGCTATTTTTCATTGCGGCTACACTGATTGACATTTCCACCGACACTGCAAAATATTCTCTTTACTCCACATCCTTGCCTACACTTGTTATCTCTTGTTTGCTTTTATATTAATCATTCTAACAGGTGACTAACTGTTGGTTTTCAGTAATACCATTAATTTAAGGTGTACAGCAGACATTTATATACCTTCTGAAATGGTCACAATAAGTCTGGCTGCCATGTCACTATACATCACTATCACAATCCTATTGACTATATTCCCTGTATTTTACAGCCTTGTGGCTTATTTATTTTATCACTAAGATTTTTAATGAACATAATATATTATTTGCCCCAGGGGTACAGATCTGTGAATCATCAGGCTTACACATTTCACAGCATTCACCATAGTACATACCCTCCCCAATGTCCATCACCCAGCCCCCCCCATAAATCCCCCAGCAACCCTCAGTTTGTTTCATGAGATTAAGAGTCTCTTATGGTTTGTCTCCCTCCCAATCCCATCTTGTTTCATTTTTTTCCTTTCCTTCCACCTCCACAATCCCCCATCCTGCCTCTCAAATTCCTCATATCAGTGAGATCATATGATATTTGTCGTTCTCTGACTTATTTCGCTCAGCATAATACCCTCTAGTTCTAACCACACCATTGCAAATGGCAAGGTTTCATTTCTTTTGATGGCTGCATAATATTCCATTGTATATATATACCACATCTTCTTTATCCATTCATCTGTTGATGGACATCTAGGTTCTTTCCATAGTTTGGCCATTGTGGGCATTGCTGCTATAAACATTTGGGTGCACATGCCCCTTCAAATCACTACATTTGTATCTTTAGGGTACATACACAGTACTGTGATTGCTGTCGTAGGGTAGCTCTATTTTCAAATTTTTGAGGAATCTCCATACTGTTTTCCAGAGTGGCTCCACCAGCTTGAATTCCCACCAACAGAGTAGGAGGGTTCCCCTTTCTCCGCATCCTTGCTAACATCTGTCATTTCCTGACTTGTTAATTTTAGCCATTCTGACTGGTGTGAGGTGGTATCTCATTGTGCTTTTGATTTGTATTTCCCTGATGCCAAGTGACGTGGAGCACTTTTTCATGTGTCTGTTGGCCATCTGGATGTCTTCTTTGCAGAAATGTCTGTTTATGTATTCTGCCCATTTCTTGATTGGATTATTTGTTCTTTGGGTGTTGAGTTTGATAAGTTCTTTATAGATTTTGGATACTAGTCAATTTGATTGTCATTGGAGAATATAGTCTCCCATTCTGTCAGTTGTCTTTTGGTTTTGTTGACTATTTCCTTTGATGTGCAAGAGCTTTTGATCTTGACGAAGTTCCAGTAGTTCATTTTTGCCCTTGCTTCCCTTGCCTTTGGTGATGTTTCTAGGAAGAACTTGCTGCAGCTGATGTCAAAGAGGTTGCTGCCTGTGTTCTCCTCAAGGAATTAGATGGATTTCTGTCTCACATTGAGGTCTTTAATCCATTTTGAGTCTATTTTGTGTGTGGTGTAAGGAAATGGTCCAGTTTCATTCTTCTGCATGTGGCTATCCAATTTCCCCAACATCAATTCCCCAAAAAAGGAGTTGAAGATACTCTTTTTTCCATTGGACATTTTTCCCTGCTTTGTTGAAGATTAGATGACCATAGAGTTGAGGGTCCACTTCTGGACTCTCTATTCTATTCCATTGATCTATGTGTCTGTTTTTGTGTCAATACTGTACTGTCTTGATGATGACAGCTTTGTAATAGAGCTTGAAGTTTTGAATTGTGATGCCACCAACTTTGGTTTGTTTTTTATTTTTTTTTTTCCCAACATTTCTCTGGCTATTCAGGGTCTTTTCTGGTTCCATATAAATTTTAGAATTATTTGTTCCATTTCGTTGAAAAAAAAAAAACACTGATGGTGTTTTGATAGTGATTGCATTAAATGTGTAGATTGTTTTAGGTAGCAAAGACATTTTCACAATATTTGTTCTTCCAATCCACGAACATGGGAAGTTTTTCCATTTTTTTGTATCTTCCTCAATTTCTTTCATGAGTACTTTATAGTTTTCTGAGTACAGGTTCTTTGCCTCTTTGGTTAGGTTTATTCTTAGGTATCTTATAGTTTTGGGTGCAATTGTAAATGGGATCAACTCATTAATTTCTCTTTCTTCTGTCTTGCTGTTGGGTGTATAGAAATGCTACTGATTTCTGTGCATTGATTTTGTATCCTGACACTTTACTGAATTCCTGTATGAGTTCTAGCAGATTTGGAGTGGAATCTTTGGGTTTTCCACATAAAGTGTTCTATCATCTGCAAAGAGTGAGAGTTTGACTTCTTTGACGATTCAGGTGCCTTTAATTTCTTTTGGTGGTCTGATTGAGGCTAGGACTTCTAGTACGATGTTGAATAGCAGTGGTGATAGTGGACATCCCTGCTGTCTTCCTGACCTTTGGGGGAGAAGCTCTCATTTATTCATTCCCATTGAAAATGATATTCACTGTGGGTTTTCATAGATGGCTTTGATGATATTGTGGTATGTACCCTCTATGCCTACACGTTGAAGAGTTTTGATCAAGAAAGGATGCTGTACTTTGTCAGATGCTTTTTCAGCATCTATTGAGAGTATCATATGGTTCTTGTTCTTTCTTTTATTAATGTATCATATCACATTGATTGATTTGTGGATGTTGAACCAACCTTGCAGCCCAGGAATAAAATTCAGTTGGTCGCGGTGAATAATCTTTTTAATATACTGTTGGATCCTATTGGCTAGTATTTTGGTGAGAATTTTTGCATCCATGTTCATCAAAGATATTGTTCTGTGATTCTCCTTTTTGATGGGGTCTTTTTCTGGTTTTGGGTCAAGGTAATGCTGGCCTGTCTGGCCCTGGGCTCTTGCTTTTTGGGAGATTTTTGATGACTGTTTCAATCTCCTTATTGGTTATGGCTCTGTTCAGGTTTTCTATTTATTCCTGGTTCAATTTCAGTAGTTTATATGTCTCTAGGAATGCATCCACTTCTTCCAGATTATCAAATTTGCTGGCATATAGTTGCTCATTATATGTTTATAATTGTTTATATTTCTTTGGTTTGGTTGTGATCTCTCCTCTTTCATTCATGATTTGATTTATTTGGGTCATTTCTCTTTTTCTTTTTGATAAGTCTGGCCAGGGGTTTATCAATCTTATTAATTCTTTCAAGGCACCAGCTCCAAAGTTTCATAGAGCTGTTCTACTGTTCTTTTGGTTTCTATTTCATTGATTTCTGCTCTGAAATTTATAATTTCTCTCCTTTTGCTGAGTTTTGGCTTTCTTTGCTGTTCTTTCTCCAGCTCCTTTAGGTGTAGGGTTAGGTTGTGTACTTGACACCTTTCTTGTTTCTTGAGAAAGTCTTGTATTGCTGTATAGTTTCCTCTCTGGACTGCCTTTGCTGTGTCCCACAGATTTTGAACAGTTGTGTTTTCATTATCATTTGTTTCCATGAATTTTTTCAATTCTTCTTTAATTTCCTGGATTACCCATTCATTCTTTAGTAGGATCCTCTTTAGCCTCCATATATTTGGGTTCTTTCCAACTTTCCTCTTGTGATCGAGTTCTAGTTTCAGAGCATTGTTGTCTGAAAAAATGTAAAGAAAAATACGTCTTTTGGTACTGGTTGAGACCTGATTTGTGACCCAGGATGTGATCTATTCTGGACAATGTTCCATGTGCACTAGAGAAGAATGTGTATTCTGTTGCTTTGAGATGGAATGTTCTGAATATATCTGTGATGTTCATCTAGTCCAGTGTGTCATTTAAAGCTTTTATTTCCTTGTTGATCTTTTGCTTAGATGACCTGTCCATTTCAGTGAGGAGGGTGTTAAAGTCCCTACTGTTATTGTATTATTGTCAATGTGTTTAATTTTGTTATTAATTGGTATATATAATTGGCAGCTCCCATATTAGGGGTATATATAATTGGCAGCTCCCATATTAGGGGCATAGATATTTAAAATTGTTAGATCTTCTTGTTGAACAGACCCTTTAAGTATGATATAGTGTTCTTCCTCATCTCTTATTATAGTCTTTAACTTAAAATCTAGTTTATCTGATATAAGGATTGCCACCCTAGCTTTCTTTTAATGTCCATTAACATGGTAAATTGTTTTCCACCCCCTCACTTTCAATCTGGAGGTGTCTTTAGGTCTGAAATGAGTTTCTTGTAGATGGCATATTGATGGGTCTTGTTTTTTTATCCATTCTGATATCCTGTCTTTTGATTGGAGTATTTAGCCCATTTACATTTAGGGTAACTATTGGAAGATATGACTAGTGCCATTGCATTGCCTATGATGTGAATGTCACTCTATATTGTTTCTTTCTGGTCTACTACATTTAGGCTCCCTCTTTGCTTAGAGGATCCCTTTCAATATTTCATGTAGGTCTGGTTTGGTGTTTCCAAGTATTTTTAGTTTTTGTTTGTCCTGGAAGCTTTTTATCTCTCCTTCTATTTTCAATGATAGCCTAGTTGGATAGAGTATTCTTGGCTGCATGTTTTTCTCATTTAGTGCTCTGAATATATCATGCCAGTTCTTTGTGGCCTGCCAGGTCTCTGTGTAAAAGTCTTCTGCCAATCTAATATTTTTACCATTGCATGTTATAGTCTTGTCCTGAGCTGCTTTCAGGATTTTCTCTTTGTCGCTAAGACTCGTATGTTTTACTATTAGATGAAGGGATGTGGACATATTTTTATTGATTTTGAGGGAAGTTCACTGTGCCTCCTGGATTTTGATGCTTGTTCCCTTTGCCATATTAGGGACATTCTGTACTATAATTTGCTCCCATATACCTTCTGTCCCTCTCTCTCTCTCTCTCTGTCTTCTTCTTCTGGAATCCCAATTATTCTAATAGTGTTTCATCTTATGGTGTCACTTATCTCTTGAATTCTCCCTTGTGGTCCAGTAGTTGTTTATCTCTCTTTTCTTCAGCTTCTTTATTCTCCATCATTTGATCTTCTATTGCACTAATTCTCTCTTCTGCCTCATTTACCCTAGCAGTAAGAACCTCCATTTTTTATTGTATCTTATTAATAGCTTTTTTGATTTCAAGTTCGTTAGATTTTAGTTCTTTTATTTCTCCAGAAAGGGATTCTCTAATATCTGCCATGCTTTTTTTGAGCCCATCTAGAACCTTGATAATCATCATTCTGAACTCTAGTTCTGACATATTACTAATGTCTGTATTGATTAGGTCCCTAGCTATTGGTACTGCCTTTTTTTTTGGTGAGTTTTTCTGCCTTGTCATTTTATCCAGATAAGAACAAAATACTAAAAGGGTGGCAAAGACCCCAGAGAAATATGTGCTAACCAAATCAGAAGAGACTCGAAACTGGGGAGAAAAAAAAAAAAAAATATATATATATATATATATATATATATATATATATAGTATAGATAGATATCTATATATATAGACTGGTCAATAGAACAGAGACACCCACTTGGGTTTGAGTGTATTCTAGTCTCTTAGAAGAAAATACCTTCCAAAATTTTAAAGAAAGAATAACTTATATATTTACAAAAATAAGGGTAAAGACAATGAAGGGGTGGAATATGACCATAAAGATGAAAATTTTAAAAGATTATGAAAAACTAATTGCTAAGTTGGTTGAAAAAAGGAAAGAGTGTGATCATGCTGGAGACTAGAACAAAGCCATGTACTAGATATAGATTTAGGGTATATTTTGATCTTTTAGAAGAAATTGTATACCAAAATTTAAAAGAAAAAAAAATGTACACAAAAAATAAAGTTAAATACAATGAAGGGATAAAATATGACTATAAAAATGAAAATTTTAAATTTTTAAAAATGTATTGATAAAATAGTTAAACAATATTAAAATAGGAAAGAGGGAAAATGAAAGAGAAAAGAATAAGAAAAAAATAAAATTAAAAAAATTTAACCTTGAAACCCTAAAGGATGATGGGGAAAAAGCCACAAATTATATGCATTGCTTTCCCCTAGGTCTGGAATTCCACAGTTCTCATTGATCTGTGAACTTGGTCTTAGCTGGATGTTCCTGTTGATCTTTTGGGGGAGGGACCTGTTGCCATGATTCTCAAATGTCTTTGCCCAAGGCGGAATTGCACCACCCTTGCCAGGGGCCAGGCTAAGTAATCTGCTCAGGTTCACTCTTGGGAGCTTTTGTTTCCAGAACGTTTTCCATCAGCTCTGGAGGATGGAAATGAAGAGGAGCCAAGAGCTTGGGACCCCACTCCTCATTGTGCCCTGAGAGATAAGCAGTCAATCCTTTCTGTCTCCCTGGTTTCTGGCCACACTCCAAGCTCAGCCGGCCTGTGACCAAGCATTTCTATCTCTGGCACATGGCCCCATTTGGAGTCTCCAAACCCAGCAGATTCCTGCCATGGTGCTCCTTCCAGAGCAGAAAGGTGAGTGTCCCCAGATCTGCCATTTGTGTGTTCCCTGCTCAAAGAGCAGTCGTCCGACTGTGCTGTGTCCATCATGGTTTAAGGTAACCCCAAACTGAGAGCTCCCACCTTGGCTCCCTCTCTGCCACCAGCTTCCCCACTCTGATACCTGGCAGCTCTGCCACACTCAGATGCCCCTGATCTTTCAGTGATCCCATGGGTCCTGAGACCACACTGTCCCCGCAAGGGTTTCACCCCCACTTAGCCTCTGGAGCAATATCCCCCAGTGGAGCAGACTTCTAAAAGTTCTGATTTTGTGCTCTGCTGCTCCACCACTTGCTAGAAGCCCGCCCCTCCCGCCTATGGTCTATCTTCCCCTCACTTTGGATTCACTTCTCCACACGTCCTACCTTCTGGAGAGTGGTCACTTTTCTGTTCTCTTTTCTTCTATCTCCATAATGATTTGATAACTAGCTGAACTCCTGGGGCCTGATAATATTTCAATCTCCTCTGCCAGCTTCTTTTCTCCTTTCCATCACTAAAATTTTGTACTTCTCAATCCCCTTGAAATATTTTGACCAAGCTCCTGCCTCCATCCACTTTGACAACCACCAGTTTATTCTCTGTATTATGAATCTGTTTCTGTTCATGTTTTATTTATTTTTTTCTTTATATTTTACATATATATGAAATCACAAGGTATTTCTGACTTATTTCACTTATATAATACCTTCTAGGTCCATCCAAGTTGCTGCAAATAACAAGATTACATTCTTTTTATGGCTGAGTAAAATTCAGTTGTATGTATATACCACATCTTTATCCATTCATCTTTTGATGGATACTTAAGTTGATTTCATATTTTGGTTATTGTAAAAAATGATTCAGTGAACATAGGGCCACATATATCTTTTTAAATTAGTCTTTTAATTTTCTTTATATACCTGGAAGTAGAACTTTTAGATGGTATGGTATTTCTATTTTTAATTTTTTAAGGAATAATGATACTGTTTTCCATAGTGGTTGCTCTAATTTGCAATCCCACCAACAGTGGATGATGGTTGTCTTTTCTCCACATCCTGGCCAACACTTACTAATTCTTACCACTTTGATCCTAGTCATTCTGGCATATCTTGTGATTTTGATTTGCATTTCCTTGATGAGTAGTGATGTTCAGCATCTTTCATGTGTCTGTTTGCTATCTATATGTCCTCTTTGGAGAAATGTCCATTTAAGTTTTCTTCCCATTTTTAAATTTCTTCCAGTCCTGTCCATGTTGCTACAAAAGTTGGGTATTCATCCTTTCTGATGGAGGCATAATACTCCATAGTGTATATGGACCACATCTTCCTTATCCATTCGTCCGTTGAAGGGCATCTTGGTGCTTTCCATAGTTTGGCGACCGTGGCCATTACTGCTATAAACATTGGGGTACAGATGGCCCTTCTTTTCATGACATCTGTATCTTTGGGGTAAATACCCTGTAGTGCAATGGCAGGCTCATAGGGATGCTCTATTTTTAATTTCTTGAGGAATCTCCACACTGTTTTCCAAAGTGGCTGCACCAACTTGCATTCCCACCAGCAGTGTAGAGGTTTCCCCTTTCTCCACATCCTCTTCAACACATTTTGTTTCCTGTCTTGCTAATTTCTAGTTTCATACCATTGTGGTCAGAAAAGATGCATGGTATCAACTTAAATTTCTTTAATTTATTGAGATCTGTTTTGTAGCCTAACATGTGGTCCATCCTGGAGAATGTTCAATGTATACTTGAAATGTATATATATTCTGCATTGTTTGGATGGAATGTTCTGTGTATGTGTCTTAATTCCATGTGGCCTAGTGTGTTAAGTCCAGTGCTTTCTTTTTTTTTTTTTAATATCCCAGTTTTATTTTTTTTTCAGTGTTCCAAGATTCATTTTTTATGCACCACACCCAGTGCTCCATGTAATACCCTCTTTAATACCCTTCACTGGACTAACCCCCTCCCCTCTGAAACCCCAGTTTGTTTTCCAGAACCCATAGTCTCTCATGGTTCATCTCTCCCTCTTATATCCCCCCCTTCATTTTCCCCTTCCTTCTCCTAATCTCCACCATGTTACTCCTTATGTTCCACATATAAGTGAAACCATATAACTGACTTTCTCTACTTGACTTATTTCACTTGGCATAATCCCCTCCAGTTCCATCCATGTCAATACAAATAGTGGGTATTCTCCTTTCTGATGGCCGAGTAATATTGCATTGTATATATGAACCACATATTCTTTATCCCTTCATCTGTTGAAGGGCATCTTGACTCTTTCCACAGTTTGGCTATTGTGGACATTGCTGCTATGAACATTGGGGTACATGTGCCCCTTCTTTTCACTACATCTCTATCTTTGGGGTAAATACATAGTCGTGCAACTGTTAGGTCATAGGGTAGTTCTATTTTTAACTTTTTGAGGAATCTCCATACTGGATATTCTTCTATCAGCATGTCGTACTGCCCCCAAGATGAACTTCTTTTATAAATATTTTTTTCTCAAGACTATTTAAAAAGGGGCACCTAGATGGCTCAGTGGGTTAAAGCCTCTGCCTTCAGCTCAGGTCATGATCCCAAGGTCCTGGGATCGAGCCTCGCATCGGGCTCTCTGCTCAGCAGGGAGCCTGCTTCCCTCCCCTCTCTCTCTTCCTGCCTCTCTGACTAGTTGTGATCTCTGTCTGTCAAATAAATAAATAAATAAAATCTTTTAAAAAATAAAAAAAAACTATTTAAAAATGAGTGCTTTCATTTTGGAAAAATTTTGGATTTTTAAAATGTAAATATAATACAAATGACTCTTGTAACACTTGACCAAGTTTCAGCTCTTATAATCCTGGTACATTTGTCAAAATTAATTAACTCTAGTGCTTTGTTGTAAACCAAAATCTAGACTTCCTAAGAGTAACTGGTCATCTTTTACAGTTTATTACTTTTGCCACCAGTGGTTCATCTCCCTCTTCACTTCGCCCACTCAGGGCCTATTTTTCTTGTATCTATAACCCAGAAATGCTCAGATTTGCCAGAATTGGTGGTAGTATTGTTGTATTCAGTTTTTGAGGACTTTCATGCTTTAAAACAAATGTTGAAGATAAATTACTTTTTAGATGTTTTTTCCTTGTAAATCACTTAAAAAGTTCTGAAATAAGACCTTTAAGATTCAATCGTGCCATTCCTCTAATCTCTACTCCAATAATTTCTGTCATTTAAATACATTGTTCTTTTTCTGTCAAATAATATGCATTTTGGTAGTGTTACTTTCAATTCTGTAATGAACACACTGTTAGTGGAGACAGAGCATTTGAATGAGCTATGGCTATTTGTGACTGAATATCAATCAGCCTTCTGTTCTACGAGAATCCCCATGATAATTCCCCTCCTCATCTGCCAAGAGATGTCAACAGCCATTCTATATAATACCATTCCTTCTGTACTGATGACCCAAGATAAGTGTCACTTGCCTTGACCTATGACCATTTTATTATCCTGCTTCTGAGTGTCTTTCTGATAGCTTCATTTGGACAAATACGGATTCCTTATGGAACAGCTAGAAAGGATAGTTCCCATTGTCTCTGGCTTTTAAGCCTTTCATTATGTATTGTTGAGAGGGAACAATAAGCTTCCTCTCTTCCTTTTTCTACACCACAGAGTATTACTATTTTTCTTATCAAAACTCAAAGCCTAGATTGTTAAATCATTGTGGGTTTTTTTTTTTTTTTTCTCTTTTGGAAATCCATGCCAATTCCTATTGTTTTCTAAATAATATATTACTTTCAGAATTGTTCTCTCTGCCAAGAGCCTTATTACCATAGTTATTATTTAATATTACAACTGCAAAGTCCTTCCACTTATATCTTCCAAAACCAGGTATTTCTGCAAAGTCTAGTCATTAATATCTTTTAGGCAAAAGATACATCATTCTTACAACATCTTCTCTCATTTAAATGCCCTATACATATTTTAGGTTAAATTCTCTTTTTTCTTAATCACTTCAATATTTTCTTGTTCATTCTTTGCCCAATATCATTGAATTCTATAATTATTTTGACCTTAACCTATACCACACTGTATAAGACACCAGAAACATCACACTTGAGAAGAAAGACACACAATATATGTCTTCATGAAGCTGACATTCTGGTAAGAGAGACCAGACTTAATTTTTCATTCAGTAAACATTTGTTGACATCTAACTTTCATGTGGATTGCAGCTAACATCTCTGAAGAGAAAACAAATAACAACTGAAGAAGGAAAAGTAAACAATAGTAGGAAAATGGGGAGAGAAATCAAAACTTAAAACCACTACAAATGAGTGTCCAGGAAATTTTTTTTAATCTCCTGACTTTCTCCTGAGAGTGGCCTAGCCACCTGTATTTCAGAACTACACAGTAGATACAAAAGAGTGAAATCTCTATGAGAAACCCCACTTTTCTGGCTGAGTGGTTGGGGGGGAGGGATGCTCCTGTTAGCTAAAGAGTACAAGGGATTGGAAATCTATCATTTCCTTAGATTTGTTTTTCCTCTCCTGGCCCAGGCATGTAGACAGACTACTTACAGAAATATAGTCCTGTAATGGTGACATAGGCATCTAAAATCCAAGATAAATTATCTTAATGTCACTTATTTGTGGAGCATAACAAAAAGCATGGAGGACATGGGGAGTTAGAGAGAAGGGGGTTGGGGTAAATTGGAAGGGGAGGTGAATCATGAGAGACTATGGACTCTGAAAAACAATCTGAGGGGTTTGAAGTGGTGGGGGGTTGGGAGGTCAGGGTTCCAGGTGGTGGGTATTATAGAGGACACAGATTGCATGGAGCACTGGGTGTGGTGAAAAAATAATGATACTGTTATGCTGAAAATAAATAAATGAAAAAAAATCATCTTAATGTTAGAAGAAGTGGGGTAGAAAGGTCCTGGAGAGTTCAACAACTTCAGGGAAATCCAAGAGAAAAGAGACTGGGAAAAAGGCACCTCTTAAATATGATTGTGAACCTGCACAATGCCAAGTTCATTGAGATCTGTGAATGCATAAAAACAGATGCCAAAAATAGAAAAGTCTTGGAAAACTGAATTCTGTGGTAGGAAACATGACCCAGAAGGCAAAAAAGAACTTGAATTCTCCACCTAAGGTCTGCTTGCCTGTTGAAAGAGACAATAAGAAATTAGCATCCTAAAAAACTTAAACAGTACCCAGAGTTTTATAACAAATTCTTAATATGTCTGGAATATAATAAAGAATTACTTGATACTAAAAGAACCAGGAAAATGTGACCATTTCTCAAGGGAAGGACAATCAATAAATGGTAACAATGAGATGACTCAGATATTGGCATTAGCAGGCAAAATCTTTAAGGATCTATCAAAACCATGCTTGAAATACACAAAAAGAGAAATAGTTTCTATTTTAAAACAGAACAAGATATTATAGGACTGAAAAATTCAATGTAATACAAAAAATATTTAAGGACTAACTGGATGGGCTCAATAAAAGAATGAAGACAGACTATAGAAAATGATCAATATAAATGATCTAACATGAATTTTGGAACAAAGATTTGAAACAAAATTAACAGAGCCCCAGGGACCTATGGGATGATGTCAGAAGTTCTAACACTTATGTCATCAGAGTTCCAGAAGAGAAAGATTAGTGCAGAAAAACTGAGGGAAAAAATGGGATGCTTAAAACCTACCAATTGGAGGGAAAACATAAACCTCAGTAAAGTTCAATCAGGATAAACTCAAAGAAAACCATGCCAAAGCACAAAATCAAGCTGCAAAAGGAAGAAGGGTTAGAGGGAAAGAGAGGTGGAGTGGGGTGAGAAAAAAGGGAAAGAGAGAGATAGAAACAGGCAGACCGAGAAAGACAAACTATAGGAGAAAAAAGGCTATGAAAGCAGGAAATCAACATGTTACAGGAGAAAAATTTGAATTACTGAAGATTTCTCATCTGAAACCATCATGGCCAAAAGACAATGAATTATCTTTAAAGTACTGAAAGAAAAACAAAACTATCAATACAGAATTCCATATGCATCAAAAATGTCCTTCAGAAATAAAATGGTTTTTTTTTTTAATTTTTAAGTTTTTATTTTTTATAAACATATAATGTACTTTTATCCCCAGGGGTACAGGTCTGTGAATCGTCAGGTTTACACACTTCACAGCGCTCACCATAGCACATACCCTCCCCAATGTCCATAACCCCACCCCTCTTCTCCCAAACCCCCTCCCCCCAGCAACCCTCAGTTTGTTTTGTGAGATTAAGAGTCACTTATGGTTTGTCTCCCTCCCAATCCCATCTTGTTTCATTTCATTTAAATAAAATGTATTTTTAAATGAAACAGAATTCAATGCCAGTGCACCTGCTCTAGAAGATATGCTAAAAAAGATTATTCAAGCTAAGAGAAAGTTGGAACTTTAGAAATGAAGAGCAGGAAAAGTTATAAACATCTGGACAAATGTAAACTGCTTTCCCCTTTTAGCTGCTTAAAATACATGTGATGGTTGGAAGCAAATAATATGCCACTGCATAGTGAGGTTATCAATGCTATGTACTTGTAATATATATGCCAACATAGAAGTAAAGGGAACCATTCAGGAAACTGAGTGGTTGTAAAACTTTCATGTTTTGCTTAAAAGGAGAAACTAAATGTAACTGGACTAAAAGGAACATATAATGTAATACTTCCAGCTACCAGTAAAAATAAATGCAATGACAGAGAGTTAAAAAAAGAAAAAAAAAGAATAGTATCAACTACTCAAACACTTTTAAAATTCAGGAAAAAGAATAAAAATAACAAACAGGGCAAATAGAAACAAAATAATCAGCCTAAAATCAACCATATCGATAGTATTAACTGTGAGTAGTCTAAGCATACACAGCAAGTGGCAAATTTTCAGACTGGATTTTTAATTTTTTCCATGTTTTGATTAGTTTCAGAGGTAGATTTTGTGATTAATCAGTTGCATATAACACTCAGTGCTCATTACATCATGTGCCCTTCTTAATTCTCATCACCCAGTTACCCCATCCTCCCACTACCCTCCCCTCTACCAACCCTCAGTTTGTTTCCCAGAGTTCAGCATTTCTTTTGCCTCCCTCTCAATTTTCATCTAATTTTTACTTTTTTTACCCTTCCCCTAAGTTCATCTCTTTTGCTTTTTAAATTCCACATATGAGTGAAGCCATATGGTCTTTGTTCTTTGATCTATTTCACTTGGCATAAGACATTCTACTTCCAACCATGTCATTGCAAATGATAAGATTTCATTCTTTTTGATGGCTGAGTAGTAGTCCATCATATAGCTCAGACTGGATTTAAAGACAAAACTATATTACTTGCTGTCTACAAGAAACCCACTTTAAATATAGTGGTAATGGTAAGTCAAAAGTACAGGAAATGTAATGTGCAAGTACTAATAGACAAAAAGCTTGAGTGACCTTGTTAATCTATAAAAAGTAGATTTCAGAAGGGGAAAACTTACCACAATTAAAATGAGTTACATAATAATAAATGGTCAATTCAAGAAGACCTAACAGAGTATCAAAATATGTGAAGCAAAATCTGATAGAATTATACTAAAGAGTCAACAAAAAATACTTATAGCTAATAAACAGCAAAGTAGCAGAATGTGTAAACAAATGTAAAAAAAAAAAGGTTGCATTTCTATACACCATGAAATGAAAAAAAATTAAGGAAACAATTCCATTTATGATAGAATAAAAATACCTAAAAAATTAAGCAGTAAAGCAAAGGACTTTGTACACTGAAGCTTAAAAAGAAAATAAAAGAGACAAATAAATGGAAAGGGAGCACATGTTTATGAATTGGAAGACTGACATTGCTAAGTTGATAAAAGCTTCTGCACAGTAAAGGAAACAGTCAACAAAACAAAGAGGCAACCCATGGAATGGGAGAAGATATTTGCAAATGACAAGAGAGACAAAAGGTTGATATCAAGTATCTATTAAGAACTTCTCAAACTCAACACACACAAAACAGATAATCATGTCAAAAAATTGGCAGAAGACATGAACAGACACTTCTCCAATGAAGACATAAAAATGGCTTTCAGACACATGAAAAAATGTTCATCATCTCTAGCCATCAGGGAGATTAGAATTAAAACCACATTGAGATACCGCCTTACACCAGTTAGAATGGCCAAAATTAGCAAGACCGGAAACAACGGGTGTTGGAGAGGATGTGGAGAAAGGGGAACCCTCTGACACTGTTGGTGGGAATGCAAGTTGGTGCAGCCACTTTGGAGAACAATGAGGAGATTCTTCAAGAAATTAAAAAAAAGAGCTTCCCTATGACCCTGCAATTGCACTACAGGTATTTACCCCAAAGATACAGATGGAGTGAAAAGAAGGGCCATCCGTACCCCAATGTTCATAGCAGCAATGGCCATGGTCGCCAAACTGTGGAAAGAACCAAGATGCCCTTCAAAAGCGAATGAATGGATAAGGAAGATGTGGTCCATATACACTATGGAGTATTATGCCTTCATCAGAAAGGATGAATACCCAACTTTTGTAGCAACATGGACGGGACTGGAAGATATTATGCTGAGTGAAATCAAGCAGAGAGAGTCACTTATCATATGGTTTCACATAGTTGTGGAGCATAACAAATAGCATGGAGGACATAGGGAGATGGAGAGGAGAAGGGAATTGAGGGAAATTGGAAAAGGAGGTGAACCATGAGAGACTATGGACTCTGAAAAACAATCTGAGGGTTTTGAAGGGGCGTGGGGAGGGGTAGGAGGTTGAGGGATCCAGGTGGTGGGTATTAAGGAGGGCACGTATTGCATGGAGCACTGGGTGTGGTGCTTAAACAATGAGTTCTGTTACACTGAAAAGAAATTTTTAAAAAAAGATAATACTTCCCAATGTGATCTATATATTCAATGCAACATTTCTCAAAATCCAATGGCACTTAACAAAGAAACAAACAAACAGAAAAGCCCATCATAAAATTCATGAGGAATCTCAAAGACACTGAATAGCCAAAATAATTCCAAAAAAGAAGAAAGTTGGGTGACTTTCTGAAGTTCCTGAAAGTTCCTTTCTGAAGTTTCTGAAAGTTCCTGATTTCAGAGTTCCATTAACCAAAACAGTTTTGTACTTGCAGACATTTAAAAAAATAGAATACAATAGAAATCCTAAAAATAAGCTGTTGTGTGTATGGAGAATTCTTCATACCCCTTTGACAACAGTGTGAAGACTATTTATTTAACAGAGAAAGCACAATCCTTTCATTAAAAGTGCCACTAAAACTGAATGTGCTTATGCAAAAAAAAAAAAAAAAAAAAGAAGTTGGACCCTTCTCTTATACAAATATGAACTCAAAACAGGTCAAAAAAACCTATGTGTAAATTTTCTTCAATTTTTTTTTAGATTCCACAGTTAAGTGAAATCATGTAGTATTTGTCTTTCTATTTCTGGCTTATCTCTCTTCTTATAATATCCTACAGGACCATCCGTGTTGTCACAAATGACAATATCTTAATCTTTTATGGCTAATACACACATGTGTGTATAAAAATATTTTATTTATCCATTCTTATATCAATAGTTATTTGAATTGCTTTCATATCTCAGTAATTGTAAATAATTCTGTAACAAACATAAGAGTGCATATATCTTTTCAAATTAGTGTTTTCATTTTCTTTGGGTAAATTTCCAGTATCGGAATTACTGGATCATATGGTGTTTCTATTTTTAAGTTTTGGGAGAACCTCCATACTGTTTTCCACAATAGTCACACAAATTTCCATTTCCATCAACAGTGCACAAGAGTTCCTTTTTCTCCACACCTTCTCCAACACTTACTTCTTGTCTTTTGGATGGTAGCCATTCTGACAGGTGTGTGGTGATATCTCATGGTTTTGATTTGCATTTCCCTATTGACTAGTAGTGTTGAGCATCTTTTCATGTGTCTGTAAGTCATCTGTAGGTCTTTTTTGGGGAAAAAAAAGTCTGTTCAGATATTCTGCCCTTTTTATTTTCCCACTAGGTTGTTTGGCTTTTTTGATGCTGAGTCGTGTATATTCTTTATGTATTTTGGGTATCAACCATTTATCAGATATATCCTTTGCAAATATCTTCTCCCATCCACTGCTTTGGCTTTTTGTGTCACTGATGGTTTCCTTTGTTATGAAAAAGCTTTTAACTTTGTGTGGTCCCAATAGTTTATTTTTGTTTTTGTTTTAGCTGCCCATGGAAGCATATTAATAAATAAGTTGCTAAGCATGATGTCCAAGAAATTACTGCATGTGTTCTCTTATGGGAGTTATATAGCTTCTGATCTTATATTTAGGTCTTTAATCCATTTTGAGTTTTTTCTTTTGTACGTTGTAAGAAAGTGGTCTATTTTCATTCTTTTGCACGTAGCTGTCTAGTTTTGCCTTCACCATGTACCAAAGACTCTTTTACTCATTTTATATTCTTGCCTCCTTTGTTGTAGATTAATTTATTATTTGGTGTGAGTTTCTGAGTTTTCTATCCTACTTCATTGATTTGTAAGTCCATTTTTGTGACAGTACCTGTTTCATTTACTGTGTCAATGATGTTTTAATTACTGTACCTCTTTAGTCAATCATGAAATCTGGGATCGTGATAGTCCAGCTTTGTTCTTCTTTCCCAAGATTGCTTTGGTTATTCAGAATCTTGTGGTGCCATACAACTTTTAGAATTATTTCTTTTGGTTCTGGGGAAAATGCTGTTGGTATTTGATAGAGATTGTATTGAGTCTGTGGATAGCTTTGGGTAGTATGGACATTTCAATAATATTATTCCAATCCATGAGCATGGTATATCTTTTCATTTTTGTCATCCTTAATTTCTTTTATCAATGACTTATGAATTTCGGAGTTTGGGTCTTTCACTTCCTTGCTTTAATTTATTCCTATGTATTTTATTCTTTTTGATGCAATTGTAAGCAGAATTGTTTCTTAATTCCTCTTTTTGCTACTTGATTATTAGTGTATAGAAATGCAGCGTATTTTGCATATTAACTTTTCTATCCTAAAACTTTAATGAATTCCTTTATCAGTTCTAATAGTTTTCTTGTGGAGTCTTTATAGTTTTATCTTTATAGTATCATGTGCTGTGCAAATAATGACAGCTTTACATTTCCTTAGCAATATGGATGCCTTTTGTTTCTTGTCTGGTTGTTAAAGCTAGGACATTCAGTACTATGTTGAATAAAACTGGGGAGAGTGGATAGCTTTGTCCTGTTTCTGATTTTAGAGGAAAAGGTTTTAATGTTTCACTATTAAACATGTTAATTGTGGGTTTTTCCACATTTTGCTTTTGTTATTTTGAGGTATGTTCCTTCAAATGAACTTTGTTGAGAGTTGTTATCATAAACAAATGTTGAATTTTACCAAATGTTTTTTCTGCATCTATTGATATGACCACATGATTTTTATCCTTCTTTTCAGTGGGGTGATTGTGAGCCATTTTTGTTGCATATTGAACCATCTTTGCATCCTTAGAATAAATTGCATTAATTGTAGTGAATGAACATATTAATATATGTTGAATTTGGTTTGCTAATATTATGCAGGGGATTTTTTACATTTATGTTCATCAGGAATAGCAGCATATTGTTTTCCTTCTGTTGTAATATTTTTGTCTGGTTTTATTTTCCAGGCAATGTTGGTCTTGTAAAATGAATTTGGAAGCTTTCTTCTATCTTCTTTTCTTCCTCTTCTATGTTTTGAAATAGTTTGGAAAAAATAGGTATTAACTCCTCTTTAAATATTTGGTAGAATTCATCTGTGAAGTTACTTGGTCTTAGACTTTTGTTTTTTAGGGAAATTTTTGATTACCAGCTCAATTTCATTACTAGTCATCAGTCAGATTTTCTACTTTGTGACTCAATTTTGGAAGATTGTATGTTTGCAGAAATTTATTTCTTCTATGTTGTCTAATTTGTTAGCATATAACTTTTTTATAGTATTCTTTTATAATTTGTATTTTGTGGTATCAGTTGTTATTTCTTTTTTTTCATATCTGATTTTGAGTCCTTTTTTTTTTGACGAATTTGGTGAAACGTTTATCAATTTTATCTTTTTAAAGGACCAGCTCTATTTTTATTGATCTTTTCCTTTTAGTATCTATTTTTGTTCTGATCCTTGTTATTTTTTTCTTCTACCTTTAGGCTTTGCTCTTTTTCAAGTTCATTTAGGTATAAGGTCAGGTTGTTTGAAGTTTTTCTTGTTTCTTGAGGTAGGCCCGTATCACTATAAACTTCCATTAAAACTGCTTTTGTTGTGTCCCCCAAATTTTGGAACATTGTGTTTCCATATTTACTTATTTCCATGTACTTTTTATTTCTTCCTTGTATAAAATCTTAATTAAGATTTTTATATATTTTATATAAAATTTTTATTACCCCCCCTTTTAACCAAAATATAAAACAAGAATATAAGTTTTACTGGCATTACCTCTTTTCATTGTTGTTTTACTTTATTTTCCTGCCATTTAAAAGACTGGCTATTTTGCTTTCTTTCCAGTCAAAAATAACCACCAGCAGAGGTTGCTAGAGTGCAAGTATCGCTCTCTAGAGAGATGAGGGAATTCTGCACTTGCCCTGTCTTTGCTTTGTCACAGGCATGCGCCATGGGAAAGCATTTAATGGTAGGGATTTTTTTCAAAGAATTTTGAATGTTTGTGTGTATTCTACAGGGTGATTTGTGATATTCTTGAAGGCAGAAGATAAATAGCCTGGACAACTGACCGCTGAAGTGAATTCTTATCTGTTTTTCTGGATGTTAATATGAGGAGAATTGAAGGAAATATATTTATTTATTTCATTTTGTAGTCACCAGAGTTCCCAATAGCAAAGTTATTAAGTAAATTAGAACAAATTCCATTTATGGTAAATAACAACTGTTCAGTAAGTAATCCAGGTTTTTGCTTAATTTTGTTTTTTCAAAGAAAATTTCTAGTAATAAAGAGAATAAACATATTAAAAACATCAATTTAGGAGCATGGAATATTTTTCCATTTCTTTGTGTCTTCCTCAATTTCTTTAATGAGTACGTTATAGTTTTTTGAGTATAGATTCTTTGCCTCTTTGGTTAGGTTTATTCCTCGATATCTGATCGTTTTGGGTGCAACTATAAATGGGATTGACTTCTTAATTTCTCTTTCTTCTGTCTTGTTGTTGGTGTAAAGAAATGCAACTGATTTCTGTGCATTGATTTTACAGCCTGACACTTTACTGAATTCCTGTACAAGTTCTAGCAGTTTTGGAGTAGAGTCTTTTGGGTTTTCCACGCTATAGTGAGTGCTGTGAAGTGTGTAAACCTGGCAATTCATAGGGCTAAAAATACATTATATGTTTATAAAAAAAATTAAAAAAAATTTTTTTTAAATCATTTAAAATTTGATTTCTCAGAAATATCTATTTAAATTAGTCAACTTGTAAAGTAATCTTATTTTCAGATTTTTTAGTATCTAAGAAATGTTTTGAATTGCTAATAGGTTCATTAGGAGTTTCATTAAACTCCCTCAGTTAAATTCTGAATGCGATTTTGCTTTATTCCCAGAGGTTATCCAAGAAAGGAAGTGGAGAATGTTCTTTTAGAAAGCATGAAGTGGGAAAATGTTTAAAACTATTTATAGCAGCACTTAGCTGTGGAAATCCCAGACTTCACCATCTATTTATAGTTATCCTTTGGGTTAAAAGGGTGAAACCAGAAATCTTGAAAATGCTGTGTGCTTTTACCCAGCAGTTGAAACTAATAAGCTGTCTTTTGTGGTTATGATAACCAGATACTTATACGAGTAATTCTGGAAATGGCAATAAATATATCTTGGCTAAGGGGAAAAAACCTAATTAAGTCTGAAAAAGCAGTGTTTTTCCTGATTGAGTCTTACTTGGTTTTACTTGGGTTTTCAGGTTAACTGCAAGTTGGATTCTGTGTGTAATGTGTAAGCTATCTAATGAAAAACGGGGAACAGAGTAAGTTTACAAAAATTTGTGGTTGGGCTAACTGGCTGATTGAATCTGAATTAAAAGAAAGTCAGGTAAAATTACCAGGCTTCTAAATAGCAGATTTGAAACATCCCACCAAGGAACACCAATTTCTGAAAATTCCACCAGACTATAACAGAAATTTTCCTACGGTCTTTAACATGTAACAGAGGATTTGCACTTGAGACATGGACTGTATAATCGACCCTTAGGAATTTGCATTATTTTTTTATTTTGTTTTTCTGGAGGAAAAAAAGCAAGTTAGGAGGTTATTGCAATAAAAATTCAGAGCCTAAGAGTGTTTGGCTTAGGTCGGTGGCCATGATACTGGAGGAAAGGGACAGGTTCTGAGTTTTTAGGAGTACAATGAGTTGGCCTTCTTGATGTAGTAAGTGTTAAGAATGAGCTCTTCCCACCAAAGGAGAAATTTTGCTGTAAGCATTATGTTATTTTTAGCTGTATATAAAAATGTAGGGATAATTAAGAATGAATAAACAGTGATGAATAAACAAAAATATCATGTGGCTGCCTCAACTTCCTTTGCATACATCTCACACAAAACGCCACCTATCTGAAATTTAATAGTCATCACTAATGCAACTTTAACATGCTCTTATGCCAATCAGCTTGGACAGAAAAATCAGGCCCCCACATGCACTTAGGTGTGCACAATGCACCGAAGTACATGATCCACCATTGCCTTTTCCGTTTCTAAAGTCCCATTCTGTGGCCTGGGGTAGCATGTCCTCGTATCACCTAAGGGCATAAGCTAATCCTCTTCCTGAACCTGAGATTCTCATGCCTTTTAAGCTGATGAATAAATTTAACCAATAACTTCCTTTCCACCCGCCTATGTCAGTGATGTCTTTTCAATTTCCAAAGCACTAGTTGCTGAGGGCGTGCATTTATCACTTATATGCAGCCTTACGCCACCTCAGACGTCACTGTCCTTTCTATTTGTTCCTGTCACGGCCCCACTTGAGCACTTGTTTCCTGTGGCCTTTATGTTTTGTCTGCATGCATCGCTGGAGCCTCTCCTCAATCCCCTGGTTTTCTCCTGTTGAGGACCTCGCTGATTTCTTTGGAAGCCACATGTGCCGCATTCACCAGAGGAAGCATGGGGTGATGGGTTAGAGCCCTGGGGCCCTTACCCTACCTGTGCCATCAACATTTTGAGTAATTCTGACCAACCACTGAAGCTTTGTAAGACTCTAATTCCTCTGATCTGAAATGAAAGATTGGGCCAGATCATCTCTAAGGTCCTTCTGTCTCCACACGGCTTCATTCCCTCCTCTCCTAACCCCTGGCTAGCTTGTACTAAACTCCAAGGACCTGGAGGGCATCCCACTTACAACCTGTCATCAGACTTGTAGGTAGTAGTATCTGCGATCCTACCCATCCCCACCACCAAAATCTAACAGTACTGGGAGGGAGTCCAAGCAGCGTAATGAAGAGACGGCTACTCCCACTCCAAAGCTCCCTTACGGGCCCAGGGTACCTGATGCTTTCCAGAAACAGCCACTTCTACTGTGGATGTAACCTTGCTGTATATTGGAACTAAGAACGGCTTTCCATACTTGCACGAGTAAACAGACATGAAGCACTTAGCCTGAGGTTGTCACGGAGCAGGCCCTCAGTAGATGGAGTTGTGATGACAACAACGTGGAAAACAACTCCACCTCTCTGAGCCTGGCCCTGGAGTCTGGGCCGCTCCTGTCTGCTTGACTTTGCCTCATCCTGTCAGGACACAGGATGCCGTTGGGCAGGGCTGCTGGTGTGACGGTTCTCGGAATGATGGGGCTGAGTCCAGATCGCCAACTGGCAGGATCTAGAAGTGGAGTTGGATTGGAGGCAGACTAGTAGCGGTCAGGGCAGGATCTGGGATCATCAGAGCTGAGATCCGAAAGCTGCTTCCCTTTCCTTCTGGATCCCAGCTGTGCTCACTGGTAATGCCCTAGGAGTCACAGCACCCGGCTATGAGGGCTTGCCAGCCCAAGTCATCACTGTCTGTGACAGAGCTTTGAATGAGGAAAGAGACGGACACCTGGTGACTAAACAGAGTCCTCTTTGTTACTGTTAATCTTCCCTGGCATTGTTGCACCCTCCACTAACCTACTACGGGGACTCTCTAATCTCTTAGCTCAGGGGTGGGGATGTACACCCCCCATCTACCCCCCATCTCCCTTTTTCCAGGCTGACTAGTATCTTTGAGCAGATCTGGTAATATTTGTTGGGAAGAGGGGAGAATGGGCTAATGTGTGTTTAAGTCCCATGAACTAAGGCTGATCCCACGTGCAGAAACACTCAGGGAAATCTTGGGGAGTTTGAGTTGTCTCCCAGAAACACCCTGGTAGATACTCTGAGCACACACCTTCTTGTACAGGCCTTATTCTGCTCTCTCCAGTCCTGGTGTACTCTGGGTATGCATACTTGGGCTAGATGAATGCACATTGATGGTCCTTTTCAGTTTCTTCTGAAAGTTCATTAGTTTTTATGTGTCATGAATAAAAGACGCACTAGAAGAATGAGTCATTTAAAAGTGTACATGGAGGGCTGTACTGAAGCTCTGGGCCTAGGGCCCAGGCACAGTGCTTTTGTGGGGAAAAAAATAATCCCCTCTTGTGGCTCCAATCCACAGCTGGGCTTGAAATCCACTGCATTAGAATCACAAGAAGAAAACAAATGACTCAACTCTCTACCTTCCTTCTTTGGCCTCATTTGTATTCAATCTCCCAGCAAATCTTGTTTCATATTGGACTGATTTTTTTTTTTTTAATGTGTTCTACGCTGGTGGCAACTTTGGCAGAATCTTTGAAGGAATCACATTGCTTATTATACCTCAGATCAAAGTGATTTAACAGTACAATCAAAGCAACCATGAAACTCACTCCAATTTTATACGGGAAAATTGACTCTACATGGTGCTTGAATATTTGTGATAAACTTCTTTTTGCTCAGATAAGGAAGTGGCTATTTTGCTTGAGCTAACAACCAACCAGTACAGCTACATAGTCATTGGTAGTGACAGTGGAAGCCTGGTAGAGTTGGAATTGAACTCTTAGCTCATCCAATGGATGATTTGCATGGCACATGGAATCTTCCTGTATTACAGCACCTATCCTAGAAAGGAATAGGGTTGAAGGGTGTGCAGCTGGAGGCTTTGAAGAGTTGCCTGAGAAACTGTACATGGTCAGCACATGAAAACAGGGGAGAGAAATGGGGCATCTGCTAAAAAGAATAAGACAATTTATCTACTGTGTTTTTCATTGAATCAGAAAGGATGCCCTGTTGAAGAATAAACAAATTTGAGCACCTACTGGGAAGTCCATGGGAACCAGCAGTGGTCATTGTTTTATGGGGTTGATTGGTAGCTATCTTAAAGGTTTAGTAGAGCCCTGAGGTAGTGGGAAAATCGAGGCCTGAATTACAAACACAACACAGCACACATCTTTGGACTTCTTATTGAGTGTGACAAAAGGCTTGTGTGGCCTTTCTGTATTTATTCACAGACTACAGGTTCAATGCCAAATATCTGCATTATTTAGTGTTAGCCAGTCACGAAGCTGCATGGATTAAGATGCTCTTGCTGGGATTCGATAATGCGAGGGTCCATCCAACTGGCCCTTAGAGATTTTCATTTGGACATCCTAAAATCTCCTTGGATTTACTTAGTGTGTATTCAAATCTATGTTCATTCTTCTAAGGCTCTTTCTCCTTCTGTTATCCCTATTTTATGGAAGTAAACTATCCTCCTATCCATCTATAATCTCTATAATCCAAGGCATTCAATAGGTCCTATTGATTCTACTTGAGAAAGACCCAAATCTCTTCCCTGCTTTACATCCCCACTGGCACTGCCCTAGCCCAGATCCTCATAACCTCTCCCACAACAACCTCACAGGTCTTTTTGCCCCTAGTCTTGCCCCACCAGGCCACCCACTAGACTCCCATCAGAATGACTTTCCCTAAACACAAATTCCATCACACCTTTTTCTTGCTTCAAAACTTCTGGTGGCTTTCCAGTGCTTTCTAAATAAGGCAAACTGTGTCAGCACGAAACTCCCTGCTCTTCACTAACTTGTTCCAGTCCCTATTTCTGGCATCATAACGATCCTTTCTGCATCTCAAACCATATGTGCTAGTCTAGGTAGATGGGTACACTCCTGCTTTGTGTAAGTGCCATGTCGTTATCTCTATAGGTCTTTATTGGCACCGTTTCCTTCCTGAAGGGCGTCTTCACCAGCTTCTCTCTATCCAGAAATCCCACACACATTTTTGGAGGCTAATTCAAGTGCCATCTTCCCTACCATTCTCCCTCCTCTTGCCTGTGCCTCCCTCAGCCACTGAAATTCTTCTCTTCACGGTAGTGTAAATACACATCTGCGTGAGAGCCTCAATGATCTTTCGTTTTCCTCATCAATGAGCTTCCGAGGATTATAGCTATTTTTTGAAACCTTCATGTCAAACAGGTGCTTAGTGTGTGTTTGATCAAACTGGGAGACTGGAAGGGACTTTATTTACTGAGACTGAACTCCCTGGAACTTCAAACAGGTCCTTTGGCTTTACTTCTTACTCTTTTACTTGGAAGAGTTTACTTACAACTCCATGAATTCCTGTTAGAAACTTTAAAGAGTGGGGCGCCTGGGTGGTTCAGTGGGTTAAAGCCTCTGCCTTCGGCTCAGGTCACGATCTCAGGGTCCTGGGATCGAGCTCCGCATCGGGCTCTCTGCTCAGCAGGGAGCCTGCTTCCTCCTCTCTCTCTGCCTGCCTCTCTGCCTGCATGTGATCTCTGTTAAATAAATAAATAAAATCTTAAAAAAAAAAAAAAGAAACTTTAAAGAGCAAAAGACTGTTTTTCTGGGGGTGTTACAAATTCAGACCAGTCTCTTAGACTTTCCACAAATCTAATACCGGTCAGTGATTCTGAGGTACTGGAATAAAGATTGTTTGGTGAGTACGCTGTACTTACTAGGACAAGAAAACAAACATTTTTGAAAGATTTTCAGAAAGAAAAATTAGACTCAAAATGGGTTTCTGGTTAACCATATTAACCAGGGAATTCGGAGGCGTACCACATTCCTGTCTCTGAGTATCCTGGTTAGCTGAAGGTTTATTAAATTTGAAAGCAGTAAATAATGTGACATATTTCTTAGCAGGCTGTAGTTCCATTTGTGAACCTAAACTTCTAATCCCCACTTTCCTCACCAAATCCCCACAGTTTAGTTTTACTATATTAATATAATGCAATTAGATGACATATTTGATTCTTTACATCATTTTAACTTATCTATGATTTTTTTTTGCTATTGTCTGTACTCTTGACTGAGAATCTCCTCCATCTCAAGAGAAGCCTGATGCCATTGTACTGAACTCATTCGCTATTTTTAATCCCCAAGGGACAATTTATCTTGTTGGGAGGAGGTAGCATTTTATTATTGGCTAATTCTAAATAATTTTCAAAATAAGCATTTTGGTTTGAGAACATTCACATGGCGTAACAACTAAATGTGTTGCATTGAGTTAAATTCTCCCCTTTCCCCCTTTTCTTTAGAAGCTGTTGTTAGTTATTCTGGCTTAATTGTTACCTGCTGGCTAGTAAGTATTCCAAAGAGCAAACAGCATACCATCCTTGCTGTGGCAACCACTCAGGGCTGGCACATTGGTGATTTGTGACTGTGCTTATCTTGTGCCAACCCACATTCCCTCCTCCAGAAATGCCTCTGTTCTAGAGAATTCCCCGAGGGGTGAGGGAGTCCAATGCGGCTGCAGTAAGAATCCCATGCATCTATTCCACTGGAGAGGAGGGCAACAGGAGGCAAACAACTGTGAACAGAGTAACTGATCCACAAAGTGCTTTTGCATCTTTAAGGAAAAATTTCCCGGACAGCTTCAGTCTTTTGGAAGTTTATTTGGAAAAAAAGGTTTTGGAATCAGATGGTTAGAATTTGAATCTCCCTCCTGCCACTTCCAAGTGGGTGACCTTGGCAAGGGACCTTGGCAGTAGCCATTTCTTCTATAACATTAGCACCTCCAATAAGACGGGAGGACCAAAAATCTCCTTGCAGTCAAATCCCCCCTCTCCAGATTGTTCTTCTGTTCTTGATCCAAGCCTTACTTTTCTTTCAGTGGGAGGGAGAAGGTGAGAGGAAAGCCAAGTTTTTTCTTGCAGCTCCAATACCCCTCCTCCCCATGCATTTCAGTGCACGGGGCACAGAGGATTTGCCTGCTTCTCTGACAAATGCTGGCATAAAGGTAGGATGCAAAGCTCAGAACACTATGAAAATCACAGAGGCTCACATCCGACCTTCTTTTACGAGCTTAAGCCTCAAAAAGAAAAAGGGCAGGGAGTATTAATCTGAGCTGACATGGAGCCTCTCACCATTGGCAAATTGAGTGAAAAAAAAAAAAAACTAAACAAATGCACTTAATGCCTTGACTGCATGAACAAACACATATGCAGAGGAAGGGACAGAGGCCTGAACTGGTTGTTTAAACCTTAGTCCTGGAATCACAGAGTTGGGGGCATATCTGACATCCATCACTATTTTCCTGGGACTTACTGGAAGCAGAAGACTCCTTTTCCTCCCCTCCCACCCCCACCCCCACACTTGGAGCTATCCCAGAAGTCCTGGGGCTCTTTTCTGAGGAAGCAACTCCACAGTTGACAGAACTGGAAGTTGGGGGTCTCAAAGCTAAGTTGACTGGACGTTTGCCATGGACCATCATGGGCCCAGCGATGGGGGTTCTTAGAGGCTTTGGATCAATAGTCCTGACACTTCTCTTCCCAGGCCTGAGGCACTAGGATCCCTCTGGGAGCCTTCCGTTAGTTTCGGATGGTCAGTTATGGAAGGGGATGTCCTGGTAGAGCTGAGTGTGGCATCCCCCATCACAGCCGCACTGTTCCTTGGAACTCCTGGCCCCAGCACAATTCAGGGGCTATGTGAGCCTCATGAGATCTATGGAGGGGAGGGAGAGACTCTGAGGTACTTACAGTCTGGCCTAGAAAACGCTGGGAAGGTGTCCTGAAATCTATACAGTAGGCCTGGGCTCCTGAAGCCCACACCTCTCCCTCGCCTCATTGTCCACAGCCTGCCCTTTGTCACCCAAGGACCAGGGACATCCCCAAGTCTGAAATGCTTTCCCACTTATATGGCTGCAGAGGTCTTGATTCTTCCACATGTGTGCTTCCCACACGTGTCATGGCCTGACTCCATTTCTTAACCATTCCCTCCTTCTGAGTCTTAATCCCTGTAAGCCGTGTCACCCCAGTGGTGCCACGGATAGGAGGCCCCCGACATAGGAAGTATTTAAGCTGAAACTGAATACAAGTTTGAACCCTAGACCGGGAGGGAAGAGTGATTGGACTCACTGAAATGTTAGGTTACTCCCAATCTTTAGATCCTTGGAGTTCTAGGAGTTGTCCTGTGGGAATCGACTTGACTCCTTCCTGATCCAGGAAGCGAGGGCCCTGGCCGGCTGCAGCTCCCTTTGTCCGCCTGCTGGCCGGCTGCCCGGCAGGCCAGTGGGGCTCCCCTTGCCCTTGTCCTCCTCCCTTTCTCACCCCTTTTAAATGCAGGGGCAGAGCTCCAGAGATAAGCTCCCCTTCCTTGGGTGGAGACCACAGACCTCCTCTCCACTGCAGACAGCGACAGCGTACACCTCCTTCGGAGCAGGTCCTACCATTCCCACACCCTTCTCGTGGGCCTGTGGTCAGGTTAGGACAAGTCCAAATGGCCTGGCAAGAAAAATGGAGGGGGCAGAGTCTAAGACTAGGTTGGTTGTCGGGGCACCGAGGGCGATGTCTGTATTAAAGATGTTTGAGAAAAATAGATGATGTAGAGCATTATTTTCTATTTATTTCAAATGTATAGTAACTCAGTAATAGTTTTATGGATAATAGTTACATAAGGATCAGACCAGGAAGCAAGTGCCAGTTAAGACAGTATTTCTGTGGAGTTCTGAACACCTAACAGACTTATCTATACACTATGATCTGGGGATGGTTTGTGTTTCGTAACTAGTAAGATGCAGATACAAGTGATTTCTTCTGAATTACTTTTACTTCCAGAAGGCACCTAGAGGTACTATCAGCTGGAACATCCCACTGTCAGAAAGGGTCAAAGATTTGTGATGTTTTATGGTTGTTCTCTAGAACTCAAGAAATAAGAACCCCCTCGGTAAAACCCACTGGTCCAGGAGTTAAAAAACAAATTATCTTAAATTACAATGCAACACCAAAGAAAACAGCAGCTAATTTTGTTGAAGTTAAAAAAACAAAAGGCTACAAAAGAATCATCTTAATGGATTGGAAGAAAATAGTGACAGTTTCCCATTGGAATAGCAGACTGATTGTGACAGCTGGTGCTCAGAACCAAAGGAAGGAAAGCTTTGCTGGCAACATCTTCATGGAATTCCAATCACAAAATCTCTTTGCTCAGTGCTACATGGTCTAAGCAGTGCAGCGTCTAAAGCGATGCCAGAGCTAAGCCGCAGAAGCGGAGCCTGGTCCCCAGTACAAGGCACTATCCTTGGCAGCCAGCAGGTCCCCACGACGGCATTGCTCAGGTAGCAAAGGGGCAGTGGGCATGGAGGGGAGGGAAGTCTGGCTGCTCTTCTGGGAAGACTGCAACAGAAGAAGATGTCGCCAACTGAATAAAGCCAGTTTCCCCTCCCACAGCTACCCCTGGAGCCTTGGCATTGCATGCAGATTTTCAAATTAATGTAAAACATTGCAATAACTAGGAAATGTATCCAGTGTTCATAAATTATAGAGAAGCATAAAGAATTATTCCTTCATTTTCATCTTAGCCTGTCAAAAAGGTGGCCACTTTCTTTTTCTGAATGATCTGCTACTATCCTAAGCTCCCATGGGAAAACTCAAGTGGCTTGTTGATTTACAAATTCTAAACTCTCTCTGCTCAAAGCAGTTTTCAGTTTGAGCTTTCCATTTGATTTTCCATTCCATTTCTTTCTCTGCAGATTTAGCAGATATATGCGTATCTCTGTTCTTTTAGTAGCTACCTTTGAAATTGTTTATATGCACTTCACCATCTGAACTTAATCACTATTTTACCGTTCTCCTGAATAATACAAAGGTTTTAGGATACTTTTGCTCCATTGACCCTAACTTCCAGCTTAGACGCTCCTGAGATACCATATTTTGAATTCTTTTCATATTTGTTTTTATCCTCACAGATTGCATTAGTGTTATTACTAATTTAATGTGTATTCAAGGTTCCCCATATTTTGCCATTTTTGTTTACTTACCAGATATTTCAGGCTTTCTGGGATTGTCTCATTCTTCCTGAAGCATACCCTTTAGATGTGACCTTACTCAGTTTTTTGGTGGTTAAATGGTCTTGATTTCTAGCTAGCTGAAAGTGTCTTTACTTCACTTCATTTTTGGAAATTAATTTCAGTGGATTTGTAATTGTGGACTATATTTATTTTCTAGCACATTGCATAGATCCCACTTTAATCTGGCGTCTTCTGTTGCTTTTGAGACTGTAGTCAGTCTAAGTGATACTCTTTGTAAAAGATTATTTGTAAATAATCCTTTTTGGTTGCTTTTGTAATTTTGTCTTTGGTATATAAGGGATGTATATGCACAAATTTATATTTGTATTATATTTGCCTTGTACATTATAACACTATCTCAATTCTAGAAAATTCTTCGTGATTATCTTTGAAGTACAGACCACCCTTGACTGACAATGGTCAACTTAATGATTTTTTTTTACTTTATAATGGTGTGAAAGTAATAAGCATTCAGTAGAAACCATACTTTGAGTTTATGTCTTTTCATGGGCTAACAATATCCAGTATAAAATTCTCTCATGCTGCTGGAAAGTGGGAGCAAGTCACAGCTTCCAATCAATCACACAATCTCAGTGATAATCAACCCACTGACCACCATTCCGTACCTGTACAACCATTCTGTTTTTCATTTTCAATGCAGAACTGAATAAATTATATGAGATATTCAATACTATTATAAAATAGGCTTTGTGTTAGATGATTTTGTCCAACTGTAGGCTAATAGAAGTATTCTGAGAATGTTTAAGTTAGGCTAGGCTAAGCTATGATGTTTGATAGGTTAAGTGTGTTAAATACATTTTTGACAAAAGTTTTCAACTTAATGGTTTATTCGGACCTAACCCCACTGTGAGTAGAGATCTGTAAAAGATCTGTCATCTTTTAAATATTCTTTAAATATCTCTGTCCTTCCATTATTCCACCACTTTATTTTGAAATTTGAAATGGGTATATGTTGGGTTACCTCATTTTATTATTTATTCCACTTTTCTATTGGCTATTTGCCCTTTGGTGATACATTCTGGTGGCCAAAAGATCATGAAAAGAAGCTCAGCATCACTAATCAGGGAAGTGCGATTTAAAACCACAAAAGCTATCACTCCACACCAGTCAGAAGGGCCAGTATCCAAAAGACAGAAAATAACAAGTATTCACGATGATGCTGGTGGAAATGTAAATTGATGCAGCTGCTATGGGAAACGGTATGAAGGTCCCTCAAAGAATTAAAGGAGAACACCGCTTGACCCAGTAATTCTACTTCTGGGTATTTATTCAAATAAAGTGAAAATACTAATTTAAAGATAGATGCACCCCTAAGTTCACCATAGCATTATATACACTAGTCAAGGTATGAGTGGATTTATTGATTTATTTATTAAGGTTTTAGTTATTTATCTGACAGAGAGGTATCACAAGTAGGCAGAGAGGCAGGCAGAAAGAGAGGGAGAAGCAGGCTCCCCACCAAGCAGAGAGCCCGATGTGGGGCTCAATCCCAGGACCCTGAGATCATGACCTGAGCCAAAGGCAGAGGCTTAACCCACTGAGCCACCCAGGCACCCTGGACAGATGAGTGGATTTAAAGGGTATAATACATTCTGAGCAATTTCTTTGGGTAGCGCTCCCAGTTTACTAATTTTCTCTTAAGTTGGATTTAATTTGAACATTATTAAATTGTATTTAATTTGTACATTATTAATTTTTTTTAACCCTTGGGCATTTAATTTTTTTTTGGATGTGCTTTTAAATCTTTAAAAAAATCTCCGTGTTCCTCCTCTACCCCTTTACTCCCTTACAATCCACCCAATTTTTTTCTTGAAGAACCCAAGTTATTTGATCTATACAGTTTCCCACCATGTAGACTTTGGTGATTGCACGCTCAAGGTACAATTCAACATATTCCTCTGTCCTCTGTATGTTCTGTGAATCAGTGGCTGAAACCACTGATTGGATCATGCTCTAGCTCAGTGCCTTTGTCAAGCCCATCAGAAGACTATAATGCCAGGTTGTGCCTTCATTTTGTTATCTTAGAAGTTACTAACACTGACAATGTCCATTTGCATTCATGGAGGGTTACAAAGGAGGGTGGCCTTCTATTATTTCTTTTTCACTTACTGGCTGGAATACTTTTATAAAGATAGGCTTGTCTTCCTCTACTCAACTACTTGTTTACTATGTGGTACAGTGTATAAAGGAGAGGCAAGATAAATGCTTGATTGCTTCCCTTTGTTAATGAGTTTTCAAGGTAATGAATTGGTTTCTTTTTATTCCTGCCATTTTCAACAGCTAGAACTCACCTTAGAGGGGCACCTTGGTGGCTCAGTCGGTTAAGCTTCTGCCTTCGGCTCAGATCATAATCCCAGGGTTCTGGGATCGAGTTCCGTATTGGGCTCCCTGCTTGGTGGGAAGCCTGCTTCTCCCTCTCCCATTCCACTGTTTCTGTTCTCTCTCTTGCTGTGTCTCTCTCTGTCAAATAAATAAATAAAATCTTAAAAAAAATTAACTCATCTTAGAAGAGGTTTAATCCATTTCAAAGCTCAAGTTTTTCATGGCGTCCAATAGGAGCCTCTTCTAGTTGGTGTCTAGACGTCCTCTTGATACCCCCTTGACAGTCTTTGAGGACTTGCTTGCTATTTGGTATGGCAAGAGGTCCCATAATCCTCTCATTCTTTTGTTTTTGCAGACATGAAATCAGCAATTTTTCCAAAAGAAAGGTATCACAAGCTTGTTATTAAGGGATGCTTAGTTGGCAGGGTAAATATATATAAATATAAGTACATATCAAAAGTCAAATACTCCATGAGTTCAATTCAAATTAGAGTCTGTACAGCTTAATGTAGTCATAATTACACCTGTGCCACAACTTCTGTACCCAAGAAGCTAGTTCTCAGAGACACAGGAGACATTAGAATTGAAATATCCCATAAAAACCCATTGGTTTTATGCCATATTACAGATACCACAGTCTCCTCATAATAATACCAATATTGCTACCCCTATGATTCCTGGAAACATTAAGTTAGGAGGCATTTGCTCTCCCATTCTCCCTTTGATTTTCCTCTCCCCACCATTTTTAAGTGATTATGCTATATCTACATTGTCAAAGCCTGTAGCCATTACATACTCTATCTTAATCCTCATCTGTGTGTACGCATTGTATCTAGACCTCACCAGCAGCATGTAAGTCAACAGCTCTTTAGTCATCCTGATTATCTGAAGCTTGATCTCTGGTAGATTACTCAGGATCGGCCCATGGGAATAATATTTTCTAAGTTCTAGCATGTTGATAACAGTATGTGCCTTTTACACTTAAAAGTCATTTCGGTTTAGCTGGAGACAAAATTCTCATCTCATAGATTTCTTCCTTGAATATCTTAAATATGTTACTTCATTATTTTTCATAAAGCATTGCTGTCAAGAACTTAGATAACTCTTTTTTTCCTTTCAAGAACTTAGGCAATTTTTTTCCTCAAGAGTCATGCTCCTATTTTTTTTTTTCTTCTTGACTGTCCAAAAGATTTTTTCTTTTTTTTTCTTTTTTTTAAGTTTAGTATTTTTATCATTCTAGATTGATACTCAGGAACTTCTTCAATATACAGTTTCTATCTTTTTTATTGTTATTCAGAAAAAAAGGTTTTGAACTACTTTTTAGTACTCAGGGTTTTTCTTTGATTTGTTTCCTTTTTCAGGAACTCCTATTCCAATTTCTTTTGTCTTCCTTTAATATTTGTTAATTTCTCTGACGTATTTTTCAAGTACTTCTTCATCTTTTTTTAAGATTTTTTAAGATTTTATTTGTTTCTTAGACAGAGAAAGATCACAAGTAGGCAGAGAGAGAGGGAGAAGCAGGCTCCCTGCTGAGCAGAGAGCCCGATGCGGGGCTCGATCCCAGGACCCTGAGATCAGGACCTGAGCTGAAGGGAGAGGCTTAACCCACGGAGTCACCCAGGCACCTCTTCATTTTTATTTTCAAAACCTTGGTCATTTTTCCTTTCTGTATTTTTTAAGGATTATATGTGTTTATTTTGTATTCCTTCTACTTTGTTCTTTGTTTCTGAAATTAATTCCCCATTTTTAATTCTTGCCTGAATCCTGTTGCCTATTGGTGAGTTTTTCTAACTGTCATTCTTGTTATTTCATATCTTATATAATTAAAGTCATCTGGCTTTTTTTGAAATAGGTTCTGATCTGTTTTATGGCTATGCTTTCATTATCTGTATAATATTAGTCTACTCCTTATGCTTTTCTTACAATAAATTCATTTGGGATTGACCTTGATAATTTTCTGGCTTATTTTTCTAAAGATTTATTTATCTGGGGGGGACAGAGGGAGAGAATCTTTTGAGCAGACTCCCCATTGAGCATGGAGCCCAAAGGAGAGCTCCATCCTACACCCATGAAATCATGATCCAACCCCAAGAGTTGGACTGTTAATGGACTGAGCCACCCAGGTGCCCCTTTCTGTTTCTTACATCTAATGTGAAATTTGTTTGCCTGAGCTTTTAGGAGAAAGCATGGTAGAGGGTGGTTTTCTAATGCCAAAAAATTCCTCTTCCACCCTCTTTTGGTCATATTAAAAAATAAAGTAACTTGCTTTGTGAGAACTTTTTCTCTTCAATTTATTTATTTATTGAGATATAATTGACATAACATTGTGTAACTTGAATGTGTACATGTGTTTGATACATTTACATATTGCAAGATAGTTACCAGTGTAGGGTTTGCTAACACCTCTACTATGTTATATGTTTTATTGCTAATTTTTTTTGTGGTGAAAACAACTAAGATCTAGTCTGTTAGAAACTTTGAAATTTATAATGTAACATTATTGACCATAATCATTATGCCGTACATTAGATCTCCAGACCATTATAACTAGTTGCAAGTTTGTACCCTTAAACAACATTTCCTCAGTCCTCAGCCTTTGGCATCCATCATTCCACTCTCTTTTTACAATTCTGCATGGAAGTTTCCCCATGCACTATTTGTCTTTCTCTGACTTACTCCACTTTTTATAATGCCTTCAAAGTCCATCCATGTTTTTACATCCCTGTTTAGTTTGTTTTTTCTTTTTTTTTTAAATTTTAATTCCAGTGTGGTTAACATACTGTGTTATATTGATTTCAGGTGTACAATATAATGTTTTGACAATTCCACATATTATTCAGTATGCATGAAGATGAGTATATACTTATAAAAAAAATTCTAGTTAGTTAACATGTAGTATAATATTGGCTCAGGAGTAGAAGTTAGTGGTTCAACACTTATTTATAACATCCAGGGCTCATCATAACGAGTGCCCTCCTTAATACCCACCACTCACTTAGCCCTTCCCCAACCACTTCCCTCAGTTTGCACTCTATTTTAAGTCTTCTGTGGTTTGCCTCCTGTCCTTTTTTTTTTTTTTTTTTTGAGGGAGTGTGTTTGTCTCTTTTTTTCTTATTTTTATTTCTTAAATTCCACATATGAGTGAAATAATATGGTATTTGCCTTTCTCTGACTTATTTTGCTTAGCATCATATTCTCTAGGTACATCTATGCTGTTGCAAATGATGAGAATACATTATTTTTATAGCTGAGTAATATATATATACACATACATATCCATATATATGAGTATATATATTATATACCTAAATCTATATACCACTATATACATATATGTATATACCACTTTTTCTTTATGCTGAGTAATATTCATATATATATATATACCACTTTTTCTTCATTCATCTGTTGATAAAAAAGATGAATGTTAATTTAAAAAGTTAATTAAAAATGTTAATTTAAAAAGTATAATTTGGCTGTTGTAAATAGTGTTGCAGTAAACATAGGGGTGCATTTTTTTAATTAATATTTTCATATTCTTTGGGTAAACAAAGTAGCCAGTAGTGGAGTTACTGGATCTTATGGCAATTCAAGTTTTAATCTTTTGAGGAAACTCCATTCTGTTTTCCACAGTGTCTTCACCAGTTTACCTTATCACCAACAATGAGCAAGGTTCCTTTTTTTCCACATCCTTGTCAACACTTGTTATTTTTTGTTTGGTTTGGTTTGTTGTGGTTTGGTTTTAGCAATTCTGACAGGAGGTGATATCTCATCATAGTTTTGATTTGCATTTCCTTGATGATGAGTGATGTTGAGCATCTTTTCATTTGTCTGTTGGATCTGGATGTCTTCTTTGGAGAAATGTCTATTCATGTCTTCTGTCCAGTTTTAAACTGGATTATTATTTTCTTTTGGTATTGAGTTGTGTAAGTTCGTTATAGCTTTTGGATACTAACCCTTTATCAGATATGTCATTTGCAAATATCTTTCCGCATTCTGTAGGTTACTTTTTAGTTTTGTTGTATCCTTTGTGTTGCAGAAGATTTTATTTTGATAAAGTCCCAATAGTTTATTTTTTTCTCTTGTTTCCTTTGCTTCAGGAGACATCTCTAGAAAAATGTTCTTATGGCTGATGTCAGAGAGAGCACTGCCTGTGTTCTCTTCTATGATTTTTATTGTTTCAGTTCTCACATTTAGGTCTTTAATCCATGTTGAGTCTATTTTTCTGTATGGTGAAAAGAAGTCATCTAGTTTCTTTCTTTTCTTTTCTTTTTTAATAATCCACTCATTTATTTGACACAGAAAGAGAGATCACAAGTAGGCAAAGAGGCAGGCAGAGAGAGAGCTCCATACGGGGCTCAATCCCAAGACCCTGAGATCATGACCTGGGCAAAGGCCTAACCCACTGAGCCACCCAGGTGCCCCTCTTCTTTCTTCTTTCATTTTTTCTTCCTTTTCTTCCTTTTTTCTTCCTTCCTTCCTTCCTTCCTTTCTTGGGTGGCAGTCCGGTTTTGCCAACACTACTTGGAAGAGACCATCTTTTTTCCATTATCTTAACTTCCCTTAATATTAACTCCTTTGCCAAAGATTAATTGACCATATAACTGTAGGTTTATTTCTGGGCTTTCTATTCTGTTCTGTTGGTTTGTGTCTGTTTTTGTGCCAGTACTATACAGTTTTGATTACTATAGCTCTGTAGTATATCATGAAATCTGGGATTGTTATGTTCCCAGTTTTGTTCTTTTTCAAAATTGCATTAGCTATTCTAGATCTTTTGTGGTTCCATATACATTTTAGAATTGTCTATTTCTGTAAAAAATGCCATTATATTTTGATAGGAATTATATTAAATCTGTAGGTTGCTTTGGGTAATATGGACATTTTAACAATATGTTTTCTTCCAATTCATGAGCATGGAATAACTTTCCATCTCCTTGTGTTCTCTTCAGTTTCTTCCATCAATGTTTTATAATTTATAGGTCTTTTACCTCCTTGGTTCAATTTATTATTTTTGGTGCAATTGTAAATGGATTTTTTAAAATTATTAATTTTTAATTTTTTAATAAACATATAATGTATTTTTATCCCCAGGGGTACAGGTCTGTGAATCACCAGGTTGGAATTGTTTTCTTAATCTATCTGCAGTGCTTCATTATTAGTGTATAAAAATGCAACAGGTTTTGTACTGATTTTTGTATCCTGCAAACTTACTGACTTTATTTATCAGGTCTAGTTGTTTTTTGGTGGAGTCTTTAAGGTTTTCTATGCATAGTATCATGTCATCTGCAAATAGTGAAAGTTTTACTTCTTCTTTACCAATTTGGATGCCTTTCATTTCTTTCTCTTCTCTGATTGCTGGAGCTAGGACTTCTAGGTCTAAGTTGAATAAAAGTTGTGAGAGTGGACATCCTTGTGCTATTCCTGGCCATAGAGGAAAAACCTCTCAGTTTCTCGGCATTGAGTATGATGTTAGCTGTAGGTTATTCCCATGTAGCCTTTATTGTGTTTAGATATGTTCTCTCTAAAACCACTTTGCTGAGTGCCTTTTTTTTTTTTTTTTTCCAGTGAAGGAGATGGGGGCAGGGGCATAGGGAGAGAGAATCTTAAGCATGCTCCATACCCAGTGCAGACCCTTACACGGGGCTTGATGTCACAACTCTGGGATCATGACCTGAGCTGAAATCAAGAGTCAGAGGCTTAATTGAGTGAGCCAGCCAGGCACCCTGAGGGCTTTTTTAAAATCATGAGTGGGTGTTGCATTTTGTCAAACATTTTATCTATTGAAATTTTCACATGGTTTTTATTCTTTCTCTTGATGTGGTATATCCAACTGATTGACTCGCAAATATTGAACCACCCTAGCACCCCAAGAATAAATCCCACCTGATTATGGTGAATGATTTTTTTAATGTATTGTTGGATACAGTTTGCTACTGTTTTGTTTGTTTGTTTGTTTTTCCATCTATGTTCATCAGACATCTTGGCCTGTAGTTCTCTTTTTTTTCAGTGTCTTTATCTGGTTTTGGTATGAGTATAATGTTGCCTCAGCAAGTGAATTTGGAAGCTTCGCTCCTTCTTACATTTCTTTACACTACAACTTCCTTACCCATTCATCCTTTGACATTAGGTTTTTTCCCCCATATCTTGGCTATTGTGAATAATGCTGCAGTGAACATGGGAGTGTAGCTATCCCTTTGAGATACAGTTTCAATTCCTTCAGGTGTATGCCCAGGAGTAGGATTGCTGGATTATATGATAGTTCAATTTTTAATTTTGTAAGCCACTGTTTTCCATAGTGATTGTATCATTTTACATTCCTACCAATAGTGTACAATGGTTCCCCTTTCCCCACATCCCTGCCAACACTTGTTATCTCTTTTTGATATAAGTTTTTCTAAAGATGTGAGTTGATACCTCTTTATGGTTTAATTTGCATTTCCCTGATGATTAGTGATGTTCAGCATATGAATTTTCTTGTTTTGTCTTCTTTCCTACTTTGATACCAAGGCTTAGAAAACTAAATCTAGCTCACATAAATTTTTGTATGTTATGAATTAAGAATGGTTCATACAATTTTAAACAAGAGCAGCAAAACAAAAAGAATATTATTCTGTGACACATGAAAATTATATGACGTTCATACTTAAGTGTCTGTAAGTAAAGTTATTGGAACACAGCCACATCAATGCATTTTCATCCTGCCCAAGGCTCCTTTCATGTTATAACTGCCAACCTGAATAGTTGCAACAGACTTTGGTCCTCAAAGCTCAAGATACTTACCATTTGATCCTTCACAAAAGAAACTGGCCCACCTCTGATCTTGACCTTTTTCTTTTGTCTCTGCCATGTCTGTCTTTTTTTTTTAATTTTTTATTTTTTATAAACATATGATATATTTTTATCCCCAGGGGTATAGGTCTGTGAATCGCCAGGTTTTGCCATGTCTGTCTTGATCAATTTTGATTACACTTCTAGAAATTTTTTTCCACTGTGGAACCCTAGGCTAGATTAACACTCAAAGTATAGAGGTGGGTCAGTTTTGAAAATTCATAGGGTGTCATGCTACCGGTTTGGGCAAAACCCAGGAGCTGTTCTCAGATTGGCCATCTTGTGCTTTCGGCTAACCACTTAACTATTTGGGGATTCTACTGTTCTTAGGTCATTAGCCATTGCCTTATAGCCTCCTCCAGCTTCCTCCTGTATAGACACTGGCACTACGCAGGTCTTATGGTTGATTGTGATTTGTCTGCACTTGCTTGTATTTTGGAGCTCATCAGAATACCTTGGTTTCATTTTGCTATCCAGGATGTCTGTTTGTGGGGTTTCAGAAAGAGTTAAACACCATTAAGATTTTTAAAAATTATTTTCTCTAAGTTCTATTTGTTTCTTTTTTAACTTATCATTTTGGGGCATTTCTTGCTCCTTTTTCTTGCTTTTATGTCTTTTATTTTAATAAAATAAAACATTCTTAATTTATAGAATTGAACATTCTTAATTTATAGCCTGTGTCTGATTATTTAGTATCTAAAATCTTAGTTGGTCTGCTTCTGCTGTTTGCTTTTCCTAAAGTTTGTGTTCAAATTTATTGGCATTTTATCTGTAAGAATTATCAGAAGCTCAGGTTAAAGGACACTTTTCTCAGAAGATAAGTATTGCTTATTCCAAGTGCCCAAGGATACCACTGATACAAATTTCCTTGTGGTTTGCCTTTGTAGAGAAACCATCTTTCCCTCTCATTAACCCTTTCTTGGGAGGATAACCCTTCCTTATTTCTAGCTTTATTTGGGGTTCTCTTCATTCCAATTTTCCCTCATCCACTGCACACACACATAGACACGCATGCATGAATACAGTTCCAGGTCAGTAGGATCTTGCCAGCTTTACTGACCCACTTCTCCACATTATTTCCTGCCCTACGTTTATAGGTTAATTCAGTATTCAAAAGGAAATTGTTTCATTCTTCATTTTTTCCCATTTTTTTATTCTGCATTTTTATTTTTTGCTATTTTTACATATGATTTTTTTAAATTGTTTTTTGAGTGTGCTTGACACACAATGTTACAATAATTTCAGGTGTACAATAGTGATTCCACAAGTACATCTCATGTTATCTCATTCACATATGGAATCTAAAAAAATAAACGAAAAACAGAATCAAAGAGCAAACTGTTGGATACCAGAGGGAAGGTATGTGTGAGGGATGAGCAAAATTTGTAAAGGGGGTGAGAGAGACAGGCTTCGATTCACCAAGTGAGTAAGTCACAAGAATAAAGGTTACAACAGAAACATTCTATCAGTGGTATTCTACTAACATTGTAGGGACAGATGGTATATACACTCGTGGTGACCATAGCATAGTACATAAACTTTTCTAATTCATTCTGCTCTTTTAGATATTGATTATGATCATTGCCTTGATGGAAATGGAATTCATTTATTTACCGCCTTGGATTACAGAAACGTCTAGTTTTAGAAATCTGATCACCAGTGGGGTTCCTGTGTGGCTCAGTTAGTTGAGTGTCTGACTCTTGATTTCAGCTCAAATCAGAATGTCGGGGTCATGAGATTAAGCCCCCCATCTCCACACTCAACAGAGAGTCGACTTGAGATTCTATCTCCCTCTGCCCCTCCCCCTCCACTCTCTTAAATAAATAAATAGTCTGAAAAGTAGTTGTCAGTTTTTATCTATCTAACACCTACAGTAGTTATAAATATCTTCACATCTAGGGGCACCTGGGTGGCTCAGTCATTAAGCAGCTGCCTTTGGCTCAGTTCATGATCCTAGGGTCCTGGGATTGAGCCTCACATCAGGCTCCCTGCTTGGTGGGAAGCCTGCTTCTCCCTCTCTCACTCCCCCTGCTTGTGTTCCCTCTCTTGCTATCTCTTTCTCTGTCAGTTAAATAAATAAATGAAATCTTTAAAAAATATATTTTCACATCTGATTTGCCCCACCCACCACATTTTTCTGAAAAATGTTTCAGCAATAAGAACTTGGCTTCTTTATACCCACTAGACTCTATTATGCTCCTTTAATGGATAAAGTACTCTGATACAATTTTCGTTTAGCTTGTGGATCTGATTCTATTGAAATGGAGCTGTTTCTGAAGGTCCAGTACTGTGTGCCTGAATCCAGAGACTATGCTCTCTCGCCTTTGTCTTCTTACGCTGCCTGGCTACTCAGTCAGCAAATTATATTAATTCCATATCCTGAACACTCTGAAGCCCACCCCCTTCTTTCGTCTCCATTAGCATGAATCCAGAACTCTAGCTCCTCTTTCTGGAAAATTACATGCACCTCTCCTAACTAGCTGATGCTCATTGATAGCCTAGACTCTGTCTCATTTCCTCCTCAAAGCTGCAGAACTCCTGAAGCCCAGAACTTCTCCACACCTCTGTGACCTCTTCTTTGCTGTGTTGCCTACAGTGAACACTTCGGCTTCCTCTGAAACCTAACCTGGGTGCTGCTTCCTCCTGAAAGCGTTCCCCAACCCCTGGCCCTTTTCCTCTAGAACTAACCACCTTTTCTCACAGTTGCCTCTTTCCCTGGTCTCCGTGAGCTTATCACACTGCATTGTAATGTGTTTTCCATCATGACTCCCTTCAAGACAGTCAGCTCTGAGGGAAGCTTCTCTCTCTCCTGGTTACTTCTGGTCCCTGGAGCCAGGTACAGATCTAATCCTGATATAGAATAGGTGCTCAGTAAATGTCTTGCAAATTTGGGCTATTTATATTTGGTATGAATAAACCTCAAATATATGCTAGAAGGTGAATATTGGTTGGAAAAAGGACAGCAAACACTGTGAACTCAAGGTGGAAAGAACATCTGTAGACAGCCTACAGGAAGATGAAGCTCATGGGGTGCTGGGTGATGGAGGTGGTTAATCGTCCTACTCTTAGTTTTAGCTCATGTTGTGATCTCAGGGTCATGAAATTGAGCCCTGCTTTGGGCTCTGCACTCAGAGGAGAGTCTGCTTGGGACTCTCTCTCTCTCCCACTCCACAACCCACTCATTCACTCTCTCTAAAATAAATGAAATCTTTTTTAAAAAAATGAAGGTGCCATATTCTCGCTTTGAATGATGTATGGAAAAGATTCCCATGTCTTAAGAAAATATTATCTCTTGGCTACTGGTGACAAGCTAACTTCACTTGGGTCCACAATATGAAGGATCAGAAGATCATTTCATTCAATCTCTTTGTGCTTTTTGTACAGGAAGTGAACCGTTAACCCCTGATAGAAAACTTAGGCTCTAAAATCTGAGTCAGGCTCAAACCGTATTAATAATGTTGCCCTGAGCCCAATAAATCATAAAAAGGAGTATGGTGGGAATTGCTGGAAAAAGAAGCAAAATGCCAAAGAGTTCAAAGTAACCGAATTCCTCTGTTAGTCTCTGACCGCGTGGGAGGGTTGTCTCCACCATTTTTGCTGGGCTCTGCTGCCACAAAAACGAGGTGACATTCTTTCATCACCACTCTGAAATGAGGTTTAGCTTGAGCCTTCTACCTCCTACTGTGCCATCAGCCTTATCCCCACACAATGTCCCCATTTCTGTTTTTGGAACAAATCTTGCGGGATCGTGAGTCACAGCCATCAGCAGCTCGGCACACTTAGGACAAAGAGTCTTTCTCTCTTCTCTGACCGATCCCCAATAACTTAATGATTGGGTTTCTCACTGCTAGCTGAGCACATTAACTGGCTGACAGCTGGCTCTTCATGCCAAGCTTTGGGGTTTGGCAGCTTCCTCTTTTCCCACCTTCTCCGGGCCTCTGTGGCGGCCACCACCTGATGGAACTGTTAACATGCCTCCTTCCTGCATTCATGTTGACAGAAAGATGGACAGACCGACAGTTGGGTAATCACCAGGACGGGTTTCCCCCTGACAATTTCTCTCTCCTTAGGTTTGGCTGAGATTTCATCTGCTAGCTTGCAGGAAGGAACACTAAATTAACTTTTTCAGTATATCTCTGGAGTGTTACAGAGGGAGAATATTTGTTCCTATAGATAAGCTATGAATTCAAACACTTAAAAAAATTAAAGCCAGATTAATAAAAGTATTTGTAGGGCCAGTGTCTTAGGGTTCTAGGTGGAGTTTAGAACTTGAAAGGCCACAAAACTTTGGGAAAATATTAATGTCTAAACTGGGAATGCATGCTGAACAAAATATTAGGTTAGCCTAAACAATCTTCTTGTCAGCTTCTCTGCAGTTATTGTGATTGTCATCTTAGTTAACAGTAGAAATATTATGAAAATAAAAGGTATTTTCCTGGCACAGAAAGTAGAATTTATAGGTTTAAGTGTTTGGTGAGTCTTTTGAAATGGTTATATTTAATAAAAGTCAGTCAGCAACAATTAGGAACTAGCTTAAATATAACAAAAACAAAAACAACTTAATATATATATTAACTATATATATATATATATATATATAAATATAACAAAAACAACCAGCTTAAATATAACAAAACAACTAATATAATTAAACTATATATATACTTACATAGACTTATAAAATATATTAAATATTTTACATGAACAAAGTAGCATTTCAAAATAATAGGAAGTATAGAATTGTCCTTGTTTATACTTTAAGAGATAGATGAAGTTAAATTGAGAACAGGGAACATAAAACTTGAATTCAAACCACAGGTCCCTTTAAAATACATGCATTTCTACCGTACAGTTTGATCATTCAGTTAAATAAATGCTAAACATGATAATTGTAAGTAAGAAAGTTTTCTATATGTTGTTTGAATTATTTGGAGTGAGGCCTGCTTGCATCACATTCCTTTGTCTTTGCTGGAAATTCTAATCAGCTGGCTATTGGTTACATGTTTGGGGTAGATAATGGCTCCCCGAGCAATGCAAACTGGATAGTGTTTGCTGCCTTGCTCTGTCCTGTCATCTAGCCTTCGCACTGTGCTCTGAGCTATCTGGAAAGGTATTATGAATGTTGGAGAAGATTCTTTGCTGAAACAAACTTAAGTCTGGTGCCTGAATGTTCGGCCCATCTGTGGACTTCCTTGTAAAATATAATTTTAGCAAGAACCCTGCAAATCAGATTAATCAGAACCTCCACTCTTGATATCCGATCACCCTTTATATCAGATGATGTTTCTCAACCCCCACCATCCCTCAGGTGAGGTCTCATCATCTGGCCTGTAAGCATCATTTTAGGTCAGTTTAGCTGGAAACTCCCTTACCCCATCTATCGGCCCCGCCCTGCTCCTCAGCTATAAATTCCCATTTTCCATGCTGTGTTCATAGTTGAGCCTCATGTCTCCAACCCACCACAAGATTCTATTGCAGTAGTTCCCACAACTGTTATCACAACCCCATTGAATAAAGCCAGCTTTACTGTGCTTTAGCAAGGATCATGAATATCTTTTTTTTTTTTTTTCTTTAACAATATTGCCAGTCGAAGAAACTACAGCTCTGGGGAGAAGACAAATGCCTTGTCCAAAGCCCCAAGGCTAGATCCACCTGAGATGGAGGAGTAGTAAACCTACTGTAGATATCACATGTGGAGAAAAGAGGCCATCTGGTAGCAGAAGAGTGGTCCCCGGCCTGTGATTATGTTGGCAAGGGGAAACTAAGGTTGCAGATAGAGAGATGATAATCAGCTGATGTTAAAATAAGGAGATTACCTTGGATCTTCAGGGCGAGCTCAAGGTAATCATCCCCATCACCAGATCATGACGTAAGGAAGAGGAGGGCAGAACAGTCAGTGTACTGGTGAAGCACTGTCATACCCTCTCCAGAGTGCTGCTGGTTTTGCAGGTAGAGGAAGTGTCCACCAGCCAAGGAAGACAGGGACCTCTAGAGACTAGAAATGGCAGACAAAGAAGTCTCCCCTGGAGCCCCCATAAAGGACCACAGTCCTGCCTACACCTTACTTTGAAGCCTATGAAACTCCTCTCTGACCTCCAGAAAGGAAGGGAAAAATAAGGAGGTCGAAGAGAAGGCAAATAATTGAGTTGACTAGAAAAAATAAAAAACAATGATGTGAGGAAGGTTAAGAATGCTGACGGAGAGAAGGCAGCAGAGATAAGAGCTTGACTGGGTCTTTGTCTTCAGTTTGTGAAGAGTTTTATGATCTAAGCAACTGGACTCCTTAAAGGGAGGTTCTGAGTAAGTGTGAATACCCCCATTTTAGAGACGAGGAAATTCAGGCTTTGAGGATTTGACTAAAGTAACTCGGACTGAGAAATAGAGAAACAGGAGGTACCCAGAATTCAACATGCCAACTGCTATGTGCATAAAGCTTTGAGTACACTTGGTTTTAAATAGGTAGGAGACTGATTTTTTCTTTTCAAAACTATTAGAATATTAATAAACAAACTTGGTAATACTAACAAAAATGAAGCAAAAAATTGAATCATGGTTCAGCTAACCAACGCAAACTATGTCTATTACTTTCCTATATTTTTGTGATACATACATACTTTTGTATGGTTCTGATTCCAGTATAAATTCGTTTTTTTTTTTTTTTTTACTTTCTATCATAAGCATTTCCTATGTTATATTAGTCTTCATAAGTATGACTTGTACTGGTTGTTTGATATTTTAATGCACTGATGTATAATGACAATTTCCATATTTGATATTTGGTTCAATTTCTTTTTGATATAAATAGTGCTGCAGTGAATATCTTTCAGTACATATCGTTTTCCTTTTTTAAAAAAGTTTTTCTTAAGTTCTAATTAGTTAACATACAGTGTAACATTAGTTTCAGGTGACAATATAGGGATTCGATACTTCCATATAACACCCTGCGTTAATCACAAGTACACTCCTTACTCTTCATTACCTGTTTCACTCCTTGCCCCACGCCCCTCCCCTCTGGTAACCACCAGTTTGTTATCTATAAGTAAGGGTTTTGTTTCTTGATTTGCACCCCCCATTTCTCTATGTTCATTTGTTTCTTAAATTCCACATATGAATGACATTATACAGTATTTGTCTTTCTCTGACTGACTGACTTTGCTTAGCCTCATACTCTCTCTCTAGCTCCATCTATGTCATTGCAAATGGCAAGATTTTGTGCTTTTTATGGATGAGTCATATTCCATGCTATAGATACACAACATCCTCCTTATCTGTTCATCAGTTGGTGGGCACTTGGGCTGCTTCCATAATTTGGCTATTGTAAATAATGCTGCTATAAACATTGGGGTGTATGTATCCTTTCGAATTAGTATTTTGCGTTCTTAAATATCTAGGAGTGCAATTGCTAGATCATAGCATATTATCCAAAATATATAAAGAACTTATAAAACTCAAAACCCCAAAAAACAAAGAATCTACTTTAAAAAAATGGACAGAATACATGAACAAACATTTCTCCAAAGAAGACATACAAATGGCCAAAAGACACATGGAAAAATGCTCAATACTGTTCAGCATCAGGGAAACACAAATCAAAACCACAATGAGATACTTCTTCACACCTGTCAAAGTGACTAAAATCAACAGCAGAAGAAACTCCAAGTGTCAGTGAGAATGTGGAGAAAGGGAAACCCTTTTGCACTGTTGGTGGGAATGCAAATTGGTGCAACAGCTCTGAAAAACAGTAGAGCGTTTCCTCAAAAAGTTAAAAATAGAAACATTTACAATCATGTTCTTTTTTCTTTTTGTATTATGTTATGATAGTAATACATATGTTAGTAATACAGTAATTCGTTTTTGATACAGTGTTCCCTGATTCATTGTTTGTGTTTTTCAGGGGTTTTTATCATGAGTGGTTGTTGTCTTTGTCAAGTGCTTTTTCTGCATCTCTTTGAAATGATCATATCCTTTCCCTTGTTGACGTGATATATCACATTGATGGACTTGGAAATATTGAACCATCCTATCATCCCAGGAATAAATCCTCCCTAATCAGGATGAATGATTTTTTAAAAACGTATTTTTGGATATGGTTTGCTACTGTTTTGTTGAGGGTTTTTGCATCTATGTTCATCAGAGATATTGAACTGTGGTTCTCTTTTTCTGTATCGTCTTTTTCTGGTTTTGGTATCAGTATAATGCTTGTCTCCTAGGAAGAATTTGGAAGATTTCCTTCCTCTTCTAGTTTTTGCAATAGTTTGAGAAGAATGGTATTAAATCTTCTTTAAATATATGGTAGAATTCTATGAAGCTGTCTCTGGTCCTGTACTTTTAGTCTGTTGGGAGTTTTTTGATGACTGATTCAATTTCATTGCTGGTAACCAGCCTGCTCAAATTTTCTATTTCTTCCTGATTCAGTTTTGAGAGGTTATATGTTTCTAGGAACTTATCCATTTCTTCTATGTTGTCCAACATTCTACATTTTCATAACATTCCTTTCATAAGTCTTTGGGAATCTTTGTATTGTGGTGTCCATTGTTCTTTTCATTTCTTTCTTTCCTTCTCTTTGATGAGTCTGGCTAAAGTTTTAACAATATTGTTGATCTTTTCAAAGAACCGGTTCCTGGTATAATTGATCTGCTTTGGGCGTTTGTTTGTTTGTTTGTTTGGGGGGGTTGGTTTTGTTTTTTAGTTTCTGTTTGATTTATTACTGCTCTAATCTTTACTATTTTATTCCTTCTGTTGTTTTTGTGTTTTTTGTTGTTCTTTTTCCAGCTCCTTTAGGTGTAAGGTTAGGTTGTTTATTTGAGATTTTTCTTGATTATTAATGTAGGCCTGTATTGCTATTATCTTTCCTATTAGAACCAATTTTGCTGCAAAGACTTTTGACCTTAGTGTTATCATTTTCATTTGTGACTGTATTTTTTTATTTTCTCTGATTTCTTGATTGACCCATTCATTGTTAAACACCATGTTATTTAACATCTATATATTTGTGTTCTTTCCTGTTGTGTGTGTGTGTGTGTGTGTGTGTGTGTGGTTTTTGTTTTGTTTTTGGTGTGGTTGATTTCTAGTTTCAGTGTTTTGATCAGAAAAGATGCATGATATGACTTTAATTTTTCTAAATTTGTTATGATTTGTTTTACGGCTGATTCAGTGATCTCTTCTTCAGAACATTCTATGTGCACTTGAAAATAATGTGTATTCTGCCTTAGAATGGATGTTGTAAATATGTCTGTTAGATCCAGCCCATCTAATGTGTCATTCAAAGCCACTGTTTCTTCTTTTTTCTTTTAGGAATATTTATCCTTTGATGTAAGTTGGGTTTTAAACTATCCAATATTTTTTATGTTTGTTTTGAACTGTGGCATGTATTTGGATGCTCCCATGTTGGATGCACAAATACTTATAATTTCCATATGTCCTTGTTGGATTGTACCTTTTTTGATTATGGAGTGTCCTTCCTTGTCTCTTCTTAGTCTTTCTTTTAAAGTCAACTTTATCCCATATAAGTATTGCTACCCTGACTTGCCTTTAACTTCCGTTTACATGAAAAATATTTTTCCATCCCTTCACTCTGAACCTGCACGTCTTTAGTTCTGAAGTGAGTTTCTTGTAGATAGTGTAAATGGGTCTTCCTTTTTTATCCATCTATCCACCGTATCTCTTTGGATTTTAGCATTTAGTGCATTTATATTCAAAGTAATTATTGATAGACATGTACTTACTGCTATTGTGTTACTTGTTTTAAGGTTTTGTTGTGGTGGTGGTGGTTTTTGTTGTTGTTGTTGTTCCTCTCCATTACTTTCTTCTCTTGTGCTTTTGTGACTTGCTAGCTGTCTTTAGTGGTATACTTAGGTTCCTTTCTCTTTATTTTTTGCATATCTCTCACCAGGTTTTGATTTATGGTTACCATTAGGTTTATAAAAATATGCAGGTAGCTTCTATGGTGGCTTAAGTTTGAACCTCTTCTTTATTCCTCTCCCCACTATATTTAGGTATCTTGCTTCATACTTTATATCCTTTGATTATGTGAATCCCTAGACTGATTCTTACAGATATACTTCATTTCTTCTGTGCTTCCTACTTTTCTTACTGCTGCTAATGATCTTTCCTTTCCACTCAAAGAATATCCTTTATCATGTATCATCGTGCTGGCTTAGTGGTCATGAAGTCCTTTAACTTTTGGTGCTTGGGAAACTCTTTATCTCTCCTTCTATTCTGAATGATAGCCTTGCTAGATAGAATATTCTTGGCCGCAGGTTTTTATCTCTTAGTACTTTCAGTATAACATGGCACTCCTTTCTTGTCTTCAGTTTCTGTTGAGAAATCAGCTGATCATCTTATGGGATTCCCTTGTATGTAACTGATTTCTTTTGCTGTTTTTAAAAATTTCTCTTTGGGGGCACCTGGGTGGTTCAGTGGTTAAGCCTCTGCCTTCGGCTCAGGTCATGATCTCAGGGTCCTGGGGTCGAGCCCCCCAAGTCAGGCTCTCTGCTCAGCAGGGAGCCTGCTTCCCCCTCTCTCTCTGCTTGCCTCTCTGTCAAATAATTAAATATTTAAAAAAAATTTTTTTTCTCTATGTCAGGGCACCTGGGTGGCTCAGTTGGTTAAGTGTCTGCCTTTGGCTCAGGTCATGATCCTTGCATCTTGGGATCAAGCCCTGCATTGAGCTCCCTGCTCAGTGGAGAGCCTGCTTCTCCCTCTCCCTCTGCTGCTGTGCCTGCTGTATTCTTTCTCTCTCTCTCTCTGTCAAATAAATAAAATCTTTAAAAAATTATTCTTTGTCATTATTTTTTACGTTTTTAATGATAATGTGTCTTGGTGTGAACTTCCTTGGGTTGAGTTTATTTGGGGATTTCTGTGCTTCCTGGATATGGATTTGTTTCCTTCCCCAGATTTGGGAAGTGTTCAGCTATTATTTCTTAAAATAAGTTTTCTATCCCTATTTCTCTCTTCTCTTTCTGGGATAGCTATAGTATAATAGCCCTTTTTCTGTGAACTTCTTTACTTTCATTTGGGACATATCCCTCTGTCTCTTCACTTTGTATAATTCTCTGTGTCTGTTTCTATATGATAAGAAAATCAGCTATGTCTCTTTCTCAAAAGTAGTAGTCTTATGAAGAAGAGATTCTGTAGTATCCTGCAATGCAGTATCCCCTATTCACCACAACCTGATGCTTCAGAGTTGTTTTTATGGGGTTTGCATGTACCCTACTGTTGTGGCTGGGCCACTTTTGTCTTCAGTCCAGTTATCTGCAATGGCTATCCTTTGTATTTTGTGGACAGGGTTTGGTGCCTGTGTTGTGCTAGGGGACCAGTCTGGGGCCACCGTGGGCTTGAGTTGAGTCAGACCAGGCATTTGACAGAGGGGCAGTAGCACCAAACAGCAGGGTATTTTCCCTGTGTTGTCATGTGAGGATCTTTTATTGGTTAGTGGGGACTGCAGTTAGAACAGATGTCCACTCCTGGCCTACTGCTGTGTGTGTGTGTGTGTGTGTGTGTGTGTGTGTGGTTATCTTCACCTCTCCCTGGGGCAAGAGTCACTTTGGCATTGTACTGGTCTCTGTCAGGGCTGCTTACACAATGCCAGCTTGTGACGCCTCTTTGGATGGGCTCCAGCCAAGAACATATTAGAGGGGGCAGGTCTGCAGGAGAACTCTGAAGTGGGGCACAGGGTGCTACCAATGTTTGTATGGGTCAGCTGTGGGAGGGGCCCTAGAGCAGAGACCTGGGTGGAGTAGTTCTGTCCACAGGAGAAGTCAAGGCAAGGCACACTGTTAGCAAGTTAATGTTGGCACTGCGCTGGTCCCTGCAGGTTTTTTTTTTGTTTGTTTGTTTTTGTTTTTTTTTTTTATCTCTACTAGGGGGTGGGGAGGGAAGTGCCAGTTTCTTTGTTCCAGGAGGTCTCCCAATGATCCCTGCCCCGTTAACACATGCTCTGAGATTAGTAGACAAATCTCCTTCCCATATACTGCAGGCGTTTTTCAAACTGCCACGCTTATGCTAGTATCTCCATGGAGATATTTGTTGTGCTACCTCTTTAAGGATAGGAACTTGGTTTCCTATTCCTTCCTGCTGAGTCTGCTGATTTTTAAAGTTCTAAGTATTAAGCCCCATTGACTGTAAGAACTTGAGAAATTATGCCCCTCTGGTTTTCATGCAGGCTCATGTCTGGAGTGCTTGGTGTGAGGGTCTGGTACTTTCATTTTTCTGTGCCCACAGCATTTCTCCCTTCTGTAGGCTGTGCTGTGGGGCCATCTTGCTCCCAGTCATGACTCGACCCTTCCTGTCCTCTTCAGTGTCATCTCTTCTCTACATTTAGCAGTGGAGAGTCTGTTCTGCCAGTCTTCAGGTACTTTCTGGGTTATTTGCAACCCAGAAATTGGGCGTTATCTAATTGTATTGATGGGATGAAGTGAGTTTAGTATCTTTTTACTCCTCCATCTTCCCCAGACGTCTCCCAGATCTGTATGTTGTTATCTTTCCCAGATTAAGGAGGTTTTCCACCACTACTACCTAGACAATTTTTTTCTGGCCTTTCTTTCTCTCCGCCCCTTCTGGGACCCCCTCTATAATTTGACTATTATTCCACTGAGCATTGTTCCAGAGGTCCCTTAAGGTAACATCACTTTTTCAATTATTTTTCATTCTGTATTCTGTCTGGATATTTTCCATTGCTCTGTCTTCTAGTTCACTGATTAATGCTTCTGTTTTATCTATTCTGCTATTAAACTGCTCTAGTTTTCTTTCAGTGATTACTTCTGTTTGGTAGTTCTTACATTTCCTATCTCTTTGTAAAGTTCTCACTGTGTTCATTCATTTCTCTCCTGAGTTTTGGTGAACATCTTTATGATCATTACTGTGAACACTTTTCAGATAAATTGTTTATCTACTTTTTATTAAGGTCTTTTTCTTGCAATTTGCCTTATTATTTTGATTGGAACATAGTCCTCTGCCTCCTCATTTTGCCTGTCTCTCTGAACTTGTCTACATGTGTTGGAAGAAATGGCTATCACCCTTAGTTTTTAAGGAGCTATCTTGTGTAGGAGCCTATTCTGGGTAGCTCAGAAATGCAGTCTTCCCTGTCCATAAGAGTGAGTCACTCTATCGGCACCCATCGTGTGGGCTCATGGGCCTGCTGCCCAGGGAATTCAGGGCTCATGATACTTGTCTGACCCAGTCGCTCTTCATCCCTTGGTGAGTGGTTTGGCTTGGGGCCTCATCTGATCCTCTTATGGCTCAGGTACTACGTGGTGTGATTAGGGCATAGGGTGGGCAGAGATTGCTTTCTGGTGTTAGTAGGCTAGAGGAAGGATGTAAAAAATGGTTTGTGTCAGCTCTGTTACTGGCCAATGAGCATGAGATTGCGAAACTGACATCACCAGTGCTTCTGTCCCTGGATAAAGCCCCTTCAGGTACTTGCATCTCTTGCAGCCACATAAAAGTTAATAAATAGGTTTTCCTCACTTATGATCTAGGCACGTTTCAATTTGCTGCTTTTGTACTGGATCTCAGGACAAGTGCATTTGCACATGGATCTTTAAAGAACAGGATCTCCATTTTCTATAATTCCATGAGTCTCCAGGTCTTAATACCTACTGATTTCTAAAGCCAGATATGTTGATGGCTTATCTTTCTGGTGCTAGACACCAGGATGTGTGTGCCCGATGTGGGACACAATTCCTTGAAATAGTGTTCCATATGTGGGGCATTCCTCTTGACCAGTCGCTATGACTGGGATGGAGTCTGGGGTAAGGCTGTATCTTTCACTTTCCTACCTTCCTTGATGCATCTTTGTCTTTAGTTATGGAGTTATTGTTCATCCAGTTATTAGATCCTTTTTAGGGGAAAAATATTCCACATGTAGCTATAAAGTCTGCTGTTGCCCTGGAAATAGTTAAGAGTCTTTTCATGCCACCAACATGAATCACTTCTCTGAAATGCTTGGCTTTTTTGCACTGCTCTCTGGGTTAAAGTGTATTCATGCCCTTATTGTCCCAGAGAAACTTGGGGAAGGTGACAAATGAAATACCCTTCACTCTTGCTTTTACAATATTGCCAAAACCCAAGTTCATCTGCTGGACACACAACAAAACTAATCACTGAAACAGACTATGTGCAAGGAAAGGGTTTATTTTAGAGGCAGCTAAATGAAAAGACTGGAGAGCAGGTCTTAAATCCCGATCCTGAAGATGGAGAGTCAGAGAAATTTAAACTAATTAAAAAGGAGTCTGGATAAAAAGTTGCAGTTGTACCTCTTCCTCCTCCCCCTCCTCCTCCCCCCGCTCCTCAATACCAGGTTCGGTCCTCACTATCTTTGATCATTCCTCATCCTTGAGGGAATTGAGAAAATGATGGCTCTAGTTTCTTCTTGCTGAAATGGGGTGAAGATCAGGATTAGAGGAATACACTTACTTACAAATATACTTTAGCTCTAGGTTGAGACCCAGCATTCTGCATTATTAATATTTTTGTTCTTTGGTTAATGTTCTTGTACAACATTTTATACTATATTTTGTGACTTAGTGGGAAAGGAGAATTAAGAATATGGACACTTCAGACTTGAGTAATTCTACTAAGATTGACCTAATTCCTTGGGGACTCCTGAAAACTAGTTCCAGATCTGAGTGTAGGGGCCTTGATTTGCTGTAACCAAGTAGCTTGCAGTATGATGAATTAGCTACTGCACAATCACCTCCTTGTTCTGCCAAAATATAAAGTAATTCCATTATCTAAAACTACTTGGCCAAAAAGTCTAAGGCCTTTTTATCATGCTCCAGCTATTTAAACATTTATATCACCAAGGGAAATATTTAAATCCACAGACAAAAATATAACGTGGGGTTGCACATAGCACTCTTGTTAATTCATGGGGACAAATATTTTTATTTTGAGACTTATTGACTTCTTTGGAACAACTCTCCTACATCGTAGTTTCAGGTATGTCAGAGGCTTGTTGGTCCAAGCAGAGTTTTTTCCCATATTCTCCTTGCTGGGAGGGTGTATGAGACCTGTGGATGCTGGAGAACCAGTTGAATTATAGTGTGTGAAATTCACACCTCAATTCCCTTCAATTTCACTGAAGAATGTGTGGTCAGTAGCATTTCATAAGGTTCTGTCCAAGGAGACTGGAGTTGGTCCTCTGGGTGTTTGCTTTCCCAGTCTTTAATAACACCGAGTCTCTAGGATTCAGGCAGTATGAGGGCACAGCTATTGGGTATATCTACCTGCTGTTGTTTTGGGATCCTAGTAAAGTCTATCTACTAGTCTTCCCCAGGTTTGGTACTTCTACACTGTATACCTTTGAGAATGGGTGGAGCCTGGTGTTAGGATTATTTTTTAGCACATATGTCACATTTTAGACTATCTTTTCAACAGTTTCTGAAGATTGGGACCCACAATCAATTTCTGGATCCATTGAAATGTTGATAAACACAGCTAGTTAATTTTTCTATAAAATATCCTGGAATAAAAATTATATCCTGTTAAGTATATTTATAGCTGGCTTTAGGGCCAGCATGGCATCTCATTTCCCCATTCTTTGGCTCTTCTTAATGTCTGGTACTAAAGCCATTATACTAGGTTTTGAAGTCTTTGTATGCGCTGCCAGCATGGTGGCTTGAAATGCTTGATTATTCTCTTGGGCAATCAAACAGTTCAGTTTATGGCGTCCTTGGCAGTAGACAATGGCCAATGGGTCATCCCTGCATCCAGCTCTTCATTGACCTTAATCCATACAACTGCTCTTGTCCGTGAACATATCAAGGTCTAGATTTTCTAGTGATCTGTCAAACTGCAACTACTGAAATAAACATGTTCTAGTGATGTTTCTGAGCGGCCCATACAGTAACAGGCAGACATGGGCTGCTGCAGCAATTTTCTGTGATGTTTTCTTCAAGTTGTCTAGCTTCAGTTTGCAAGGCTTCAGGAAAACAAGTGCAGTTTCAGTTCTTTTTGAGGAGACCAGAAGGATTTCAGGATCCATCCCAGTTTTAGAGGCAAACAACAAACACTCGAAGATAGTTAATCAGAAGTAGAATCTAACATCCATAAAGGTGTGTTACTGAAACATAATTTCTCTCCAAAGCCATCTTCATTTCCACCAAAGATAGCAAATTAAGACTTCTTTGTAAAATAAGTTCAGTTTTAACAAATTTGACCTAATTATTTACATAAGCACAGTGAGACTAATGATTGGACATACAGTTTTTCTTTTTTTAATCTGCATTGCTGGAATGTTTTATAACAAATTTCATATTGAAATTTTAGCAGCCTTTAAAGGCAAAGAAGCTAAGCCAAATATTTGCCATCAGACTTTGCTTGCACTACTATAGATTTGGGTAAATTCCTCTTTTGCCAAGGTTCCCAAAATACTCTGAGGTTCCTGACCTTTTCTTAATAAAGGCCCGTGACTTTTTTATTCACCTGGTAAGGTTGCTGGGAACCTTGAAACAAGGTACGAGGCTGATTTTTCCAATGGGCTGCATTGGCTTCATGAAGTCACCCTATTTCCTTAAAGCTGCCTGGTCATTTCTGAATCCATGCATGTTTCTCTCATGACATTCCACTCAGAGCCTTGGTATTATAACCAATATTTCCAGTTGTGTCTTGTCATAAGAAGAGCAAATCTTACTCAACTTATACAGATAAATATATTGCCTTGAAAATATAAAAATAGTCACTGAAAGAGTTCTGGAGTAATAGGGCAAGGAGAAAAAGATAAATCTGTTTTTTACCAAGTTTTTGTAAGTCAGAGATAGCTTAAGAGAAAAAGTCTCCCTAAAACTGGGAGAGCAAACATTAGACCATCAGCCACGTATCCAAAAGTAAAAAAATAAAATAAAAAAAATTCTCTTCAGCTTATTCAGCCTCCAATGTTCTGTTTGAATGCAGTTTTATTAGTTTCAGAAATTCTTACTCAGTTTAATTTTGTGATCTTAAAGTTACCAGAAACCTGTATGTATCATTACAATGAACTTAACAAGAAAACTATATGACACACAGCACTTCAATAATTAGAATTACAAGTGATGACTTTATACCAGGACATATCAAACCCTTAGGAATTTTATGTAATTTTTGGAATAGTTACAGAGTTCATCCATACAATGTAACTTAAGGTTTATCATTACTTACTTGACAAAGCTTCTCATGTAATTTTATATATCAAATAAACAATTTTCTTAAGTAATCAAAAACCTAATAAAAATAGACCAGTAATCATTTTAATGGAAGCATCAATTCCAATTTTATACTTGTATACTTCTAATATTAAAAATAATTTATTGCAACAAGGTGATTTTTTTTTTTTTTTTAACAAGGTGATTTTTAAAAAAAATTTTATGCATTCCCTCTTTTTTCCTCCATTATCTCCCGGGTCTATATATACTGATCGAGACGTGGACATAGAGGGCGCTGCGTGGATTTCAGCTCTTATGATGGGCAGATGTTATAATATGCTGATCAGAATCTCCTTCAGGAATGAAGGACGCTCAGCTGTAGGAAAGCTGTCAACTGCCCAGAACTCCTAGAAGCTATCAAGGATTGCCTTGAATGCAGACAGCTGCCTTGCCAAGGTTATGCCTTCTTCTCAGGTGGTCACATCCAATATGATGGTATAAAAGTCCAGCCCTTTTGCCCCAATTTGGATGATTCTGAAGGATAATCCAACTTTTGTAACTCCTTTGAGAATCACGTAAGGGATCCGTTGATGCTATATCACAGCTCACCTCTGCCCTGATCGTACTGTCCTACTTTGCTTTCTTTTTGACAGGTGCTCAGCACCTTCTAATAAGCCTTTTCCCCCACACACTTCTCTCATAACCTTATTCTCATCCATGCATAAAATTCCTTTCCAAATATTCCTTTTCACAAACCTTCTACTACTTTCTTCCTTACATTCAGACTTTGTCCGAATAACCAGTCCGTTTCCTTGCATCCAGAGTTGTGTCCAGTAGTCTTAATTACATTTATTAGAATTCTAAGGCTTTCTTCCAAAACAAAACAAATGAACAAACAAAGTGGAATCAAATACAAAGAAAAAACTGGTGGTAGAAAGACATATGATATGCTTTCTCTTTTCTGACAAATTTTGCAACAGAGATAATGTAAACCTACCTTTTAGTAGACACAGGCAGGACAGAAGTTTTACTGCAGGTAACTCCAAAGACATGTCCATTTAAATAAGACGAACAACCTTAAATTAGCTTTAATGTCAAATATTTTCCCAGATCAAATAAACTTGAAAAAAAAATGGGTTAGTTTCCATATTTTTCAGTTTCAGAATGGCCAATTCCCACAAGCATTTGCCTTTAAACCAACCAGAGTTCTTCTTACCAATTATAGCAACACCATACAAAGGCAGAGAAAATATCTCCCATTTAAAATGTACATGGAGGGGCGCCTGGGTGGCTCAGTGGGTTAAGCCGCTGCCTTCGGCTCAGGTCATGATCTCAGGGTCCTGGGATCGAGTCCCGCATCGGGCTGTCTCCTCAGCGGGGAGCCTGCTTCCCTTCCTCTCTCTCTGCCTGCCTCTCTGCTTACTTGTGATCTCTCTCTGTCAAATGAATAAATAACATCTTTAAAAAAAATTTAAAAATGTACATGGACATAAATAAGTAAACAAACAGACCTTCATGGGCAGATATACAAACAATATGTAAACAATCTTAAAATAGTATTATAGTTTATCAATCCATTAGTCATTTTTCTCTGGAGCCTAATGACTGTTGTGGCCAACCAAAGTTAGCAAAAGTACATTTTTTTTTCCTTTTCATGAGTTCATTACTAACCATTGCCCGGTTTTGGAGAATATAGCGCAAAGGGCTGCATTCAGGAACTGACTATTATCATTTCCCATTTTCCAGTTAGAGTGCAAACCAGCTTTATCCAAAATACCAAAAACTGAAGCAACAAGCAGACCCAATGAAGCTCAGAGTGATATTAGCTCCTCTCCAAAAGTCAGGGCTTCACTGACTACAACAAATAGGTTCCTATGTCACTCCTTTCCCAATCACAGCAAGAAAACCAAGAGATCCAAACAAAACAAGAAAAACAAACAAACAAAAACCCTCAGATGCCCTCATCCACAACGCACTCACTAAGAGACATCTGTCCAAAACAAAACCAAAAACCATTTCCTTGCTGCAAGAGTTCAATTAAGTGCTGAAGGTCCCCATTGCTCAGCGGGTGTAGGGCCCGAGGGACAGTCCTTAGAAAAAAGAGCCAGGACAGCTGCTTGGACTCATCACAGGATTCTGTTACTGGGGCTGACAGACCACAAGCAAAGATATCTTGCCTGGCTTGCCAAATCTGAAGGCGAACCCCAGCTCATCGGCCTAACAGGCACCAAAGCCAATCATGAGACCTAGAGTATGCATCAAGGAAAGAGTATTTGAGAGGCAGTTGAGTGAGGAAAAGGGAGAGCAAGCCTCAAATCTGTCTCCCCAAAATAGGAGAGTTAGGGAAATTAAAGGCAAACCTAAAGGTCTGGTTAAAAAGTTGCAGCTGGACTTATTAATTCCATTAACTCTTCGGTTGGTTTTAACTTGAAGTTAAATTCATATTTTCACAAAGGCAGGATTTCCTTCTTTTACGGCTGAATATTATTCCATTGTGTATATATGTACTGTACCTATCCGTTCAACCATTTGATGTCAGTGAGGTTGCTTCCACATGTTCGCTAGTGTTAACCAGGCTGTAGTGAACATGGAGGCTCATGTATCCGGTCAAGGTCGTGTTTTGGTATTCTTCACCGAAATAGCCAGAAATGATTTCACTGCATTGTTTGGTAGTTCGTTCTTTCCTTTTTCTATGTATCTATCTATCTATCTATCTATCTATCATCTATTATTTATTATTATTATTATTATTATTATTATTATTTTGTTTATGGATTTATGAATGAAACTCCATACTATTTTCCATAGTGACTATACCAATCTACATTCCCACCAACAGGGCAAAAGTATTCTTTTTTTTCCACATCTTTAACAACACTTGTTATTTCTGGTGTTTTTTTTATAACAGCCCTTCTAACAGGCATTGTTGGGTAATGTCTCACTCTGTGTGTGTGTGTGTGTGTTGTAAATACAGTTGATACACAATGTTGCATTAGTTTTAGGCATACACCCTAGTGATTCCACATCTCTATACTATCCTGTTATGTTCTATGTTAAACAGTGCTCACAAGTACAGCTACCATCTGTTGCCATACAGTGTTACCACTGTATCACTGACTGTATTTCCTATATCCCAATGACTTCTCCATTCTGTAAATAGAAGCCTCTATCTCCCACTCCCTTTGCATTTGGCAACCATCAGTTTCTCTGTACATATAGAACTGATGCTGCTTTTTGTTTATTGGTTTTTTAGATTCCACATATTAGTGAAATCCTATGGTATTTATTTATCTCAGCCTGACTTAGCTCACTTAGCATAACACTCTCTAGGTTCATCCTTTTAGTCACAAATGGTAAGATCTCATTATTTTATGGTGGTATAATACTTCATTGTATATATACCACTTCTTCCTTGTCTGTTCATTGACTGATGGATACTTAGTTTGCTTCCATATCTTGTCTATTGTGAATAATGCTGTAGTCAACCTAAGGGTGCATATATCATCTGAAATTAGTGTTTCTGGGGGCACCTGGGTGGCTCAGTCAGTTAAGCATCTGCCTTCGGCTCAGGTCATGATCTCGGGGTCCTGGGGTGAGGTCCCATGCCATGTTCCCTGCTCAGTGGGGACTCTGTCTCTCTCTCTCTCCTTTGGCCCCTCCCCCACCCACTCATGCTTGCTTGTGCTTGCCCTCTCTCAAATAAATAAAATAGCTTCAAAATAATAAATTAAAACAATAAAATTAGTGTTTTTTTCCCTTTGGGTAAATACCTAGTAAATAACTAGTAGTGGAGTGATTAGATCATATGATATTTCTATTTTTAATTTTTAAGAAACCTCCATACTGTTTTTCACAGTGGCTGCACCAATTTGTGTCCCCACCAACAGTGTATAAGGTTTCCTTTTTCTCCATACTCTCACCAACACTTGCTATTTCTTGTCTTTTTTTATTTTAGCTATTCTGACAACTATAAAGTGACCTCTCACTGTGATTTTCATTCCCCTATGATTAGTGATTTTGAACATTTTTTCCTGTGTTTGTTGGCCATCTTGTGTGTTTACTTTGGACAAATGTCTATTGAGGGTCTCTGCCCACTTGTTAATCGGATATTTACATTTTATTGCTATATAGTTCTTTTTATGTTTTAGATATTAATTCCTTGTTAGATCATCTGAAAATATCTTCTCCCATTAAATAGGTTACTTTTTCATTCTGTTGGTGCTTTCCTTTGCTGTGCAGAAACATTTTAGTTTGATGTAGTCTAATATATTTGTTTTTGTTGCATTTGCTTTTGGTATCAAATCCAAAAAAACTTGTTGCCAAGACTGATGTCAAGGAGCATACTCACTATGTTGTCCCCAAGGAGTTTTATACTCTCAGGTCTTAAGTTCAAGTCTTTAATCCATTTTCAGTAAATTTCTGTATGTGTATGTGTAAAATGCTGGTCCAGTTTCATCCTTTTGCATGTGGCTATCCAGGTTTCTCAGTACTATTATCGAAAATACTGTCCTTTCCTTTTTTTTTTTTTTTTTTTTTTTTTTGGCTCCTTTGTCATAAACCAATTGGCCATATATGTGTGGGTTTATTTATGGGCTCTGTATTCTTTTCTGTTGATTTTTTATGCCAATTGCATTTTTTTTTAAGATTTTATTTATTTATTTGACAGAGAGAGATCACAAGTAGGCAGAGAGGCAGGCAGAGAGAGAGGAGGAAGCAGGCTCCCTGCTGAGCAGAGAGCCCGATGTGGGACTCGATCCCAGGACTCCAAGATCATGACCCGAGCCGAAGGCAGCGGCTTAACCCACTGAGCCACCCAGGCGCCCCCCAATTGCATATTTTTCATTACTATTTACTACAGCTTGATATCAGGGGGTGTGATGACTCTAGCTTTGGCTATTGGAGGTCTTTTGTGGTTTCATATAAATTTTAAGGTTGTTTATTTTTTTAAAAAAAAAGTCATAGTATTTTTATAGGGATTACATTGACTCTGTAGATTAATTTGGGTCATATGAACATTTTAACAATATTTTTCCAGTCCATGAGCACAGATTATTCTCCCATTTATTTGTGTCTTCAAGTGTTTACATTGTTTTCATAGTTTTTCAGAGTATAGGTCTTTACCTCCTTGGTTAAAATTATTCCTGGGTAACTTTTTCTTTTCAATGCAATCATAAATGGGGCTTAAAAAATTTCTCTGATAGTTTATTCATGTATAAAAATGCAACTGATTTGTAAATATTGATTTTGTGTTCTGCAATCTCATTGAAGAGTTCTAACAGCTTTTTTTGTGGGGGGGAGTTCTAACCGTTTTTTTCTGATGGAGTCTTTAGTCTTTCTATGTATGATACTATGTCATCTGCAAATAGTGAGTTTCACTTCTTTTCCAGTTGGATGCCTTTTGCTTCTTCTTCCTTCCTCATTGCTGTGTCTAGGATTTCTAGTACTATTCCATAGAATAAAATGGGTGTGAATGGGCATCATTGTCTTATTTATCTTAAAGGAAGATTTTCAGTTTTTTACTGAGTATGATGATAGCTGTAGGCTTGTTATTACATTGAGATAACTTCCCTCTTTACTCACTTTGATGAAAGCTTTTATAATTTTTGAAATTTGTCAACTGCTTCTTCTGTGTCTATGGAGATGATCATAATTTTATCCTTCACTTGGTTCTTGTGGTATATCAATATTGATTTACAGATGTTGAACCATCCTTTCTTCCATGGAATAAATCCCTCTTGATCATGGTGTATGATCATTTTAATATATTTTTGAATTTGGTTTGATAATATTTTGTTGAGGGTTTCTGTATCCATGTTCATCAGAGCTATTGGCCTGCAATTTATTTTCCTGTGGTTTCCTTGTATGGTTTTGGTATTGATGTAATGCTGGCCTTTTAAATGAGTTTAGGAGTGTTCTCTCCTTTCCTTTTTTCTTTTTTTTAAGAATTTGAGAAATACTTATATTAATTTTTCTTTAACTGTTTCACAAAATTCACTAGTGAAACCATTTGGTCCAATGCCTTTCTTTGTTAATCAGTTGACACTGACTCAGTGTCCTCATGAGTTCTGTTCAAGTTTTCTATTTCTTCATAATTCAGTTTTGGTGGGTTGCATGTTTCTAGAAATTCATCCATTTCTTCTAGACTGTCCAATTTGTTGGAGTATAGTTATTCATGGTAGTCTCTTATGATCTTTTTCATTTGAATGGGTCCTGTTTTATTTCTGATTTTTGAGTCCTCTTTTTCTAGGCAAGCTTTAATAAGTTTGACAAATTTTTCTTTTCAAAGGACCAGTTCTTAGTTTCATTGAACTTTTCTGTTGTCTTTTCAGTATCTTCGCATTTATGTCCACTCTAATCTTAATTTACTTCTGTCTAATAAATTTTGACTTAGTTCAGTCTTCTTTTTCAAGTTTCTTGTGATATAAATTTAGGTTGTTTATTTGAGGTCTTTCTTATTTCTTTCCTTTTTTTTTTTTTATAAGATTTATATGTGAAAGAGAGTGAGCAAGCAAGTGGGGGGAAAGTGGGGCAGAGAGGGAGAATCTCCAGCAGTCTGATTGTGAAGCCCAACCCAGTGTTTGATCCTACAATCCTGGTATCATGATTTGAGCCAAAATGGAGTCTGATGCTTAACTGACTGAGCCACCCAGGTGCCCCAAGATCGTTCTGATTTCTTAATAGAGCCATTTCTTGCCATGAACTTCCCTCTTAGAACTGCTTTTGCAACATCTCATAAGTTTTGGTATGTTACTTCATTTTCATTTGTTTCAATTTTTTATTTATTTATTTTTTTCTTCTTTGGTCCTGAGATTAGTGAGGAACATATTGTTCAGTCTCCATTTATTGTGAAATTTCCAGTGTTCTTCTTGTATTTGATTTTTAATTTCATAATATGGGGGTCGGTTCTTAATATTATTTCAATTTTCTTAAATTTATTAAGACTTGTTTTGCAGCCAGATCTATCCTAGAGAATGTTCCATGTGTGCTCGAGAAGAATATGTATTCTGTTGTTTTTAGATGGCATGTTATGTATCTGTTAAGGCCATCTGCACTAATGTGTCATTTAAGACCAATTTTTTAAAATTTATTTTCTGTGTGGATAATCTATCTGTTGGTGAAAGTGAGTATTAAAATTTCATACTTTTATCATATTTCTATTTGTCCCTTTAGTTCTGTGTTTATTTTCTTTATTTTTTTCAGTGCTCTTATATTTGGGAGCAGACATGTTTACAAATGTTCATTCTCTTGTTTATTCCCTTGATAAATATGTAATTCACTTATTGTCCCCTTTTACATTCTTGGTCATAAAGCCTATTTTGTTTGACCTCATTATAGCTCTCTCATCTTCCTCTTCTTTCCCATTTTCATAGAACAATTTTTTCTGTCCCTTAACTTTGAGTCTTTGTGTGTCCTTACATATGAAGTGAGTCTTATAGACCTCCAATTAATGGGTCTTTCTTGTATTTATTTCACCATTCTGTGTCTTCTTACTGGAGAAGTTAGTCCATTTACATTTAAAGTAATTGATAGGTATGCATATATTGCCATGTGCTTATTGTTTTCTGGCACTTTTGTAATGCTTTTTGAGATTTTTATGATTTTCTATAGTAGTATGATTATGTTCCTTTCCCTTAATCATTTGTGTATTTACAATAGTTTTTGTTCATGTGATTTATATACATAAAATTATTTTAAGTTATATCAACTTAAGTTTCAATGCATTCTTCTTTTAATTAATTATTTATTTATTTGAGACACAGAGAGCAAGAGCCTGATTGGGGGTAGGGAGAGAGGGAGAAGCAGATTCCCCAATGAATACAGAGCCTGAGATGGGGCTTGATGCAGGGTTTGATCCCAGCATGGGATCATGATCTGAACCAAAGGCAGATGCTTAAATGACTGAGCCCTCCAGGCACCCCAAGTTTCAATGCATTCTAAAGCTCTGTACTTTTACTCCCTCTCCCCACATTTTGTTTTTATTTCACAACTTATATCTGAATATCTTGTATGTCCATTTGTAGATCTTTATAGTTACAATTATTTTTACTACTATAGTCTCTTAACTTTTGTCTTCATAATAGCTTTTATAAATGATTTCCTGATTATCTGTACAACATTAGATTATTCTTTTAATATATATTTACCATTTATAGCATGGTTTACATTTTCATATGTTTTCCTGTAAATAATTAGCATCTTTATACTTCAGCTTAGAGAAGTCCCTCAAATAGTTCCTGTAATGTTGGTCTAGTATTGATGACCACCTTTCAAGGTATAGAGAGACAGAATGCAAGTAGGGGGAGGAGCAGAGGGAGAGGAAGAGTGAGAGAAGGAGACTCCCTGTTGAGCATGGAGCTTGAGGTAGGGCGTGGTCCCAGAACCCCAAGAACATGACCTGAGATGAAATCAAGAGTCAGACACTTAACTGACTGTGTCACCCAGATACCCCCTCTTTTAGTGTTTTATTGTCTAGAAAAATATTTTATTTCTCCATTCAGGCGGAAGGACAACTATTCTGGGTAGATATTCTTGTTTGGCACTTTTTCTTTTCAGCACTTTTAATACAATGTTCCAGTCCCTTCTGGCCTGTGAGGTTTCTACTGAAAAATCTCTTTGTTGTCTTATAGGGATTACCTTGAACATAACAATTGTTTTTCTCTTGTGCTTTTAAGATTCTTGTCTCTTTAATTTTGACATTTGAATTAGACAGAGTCCTATTGTGGGCCTCTTCAGTTCATCTTAATTTTTTATTAAGTTTTTATTTTATTAATTTCAGGTGTACAATATAGTGGCTCAACAATCCCATGCATCGCCTAATGCTCATCATGATAAATGGTCTCCTTAATCCCTGTCACTTATTTCATCCCCCAACTCACCCCTCTGGTAACCATCAGTTAATTCTCTATATTTAAGAGTCTTTCTTTGTTTGCCTTTCTCTTTTTCCTTTGCTCTTTTGTTTTATAAGTTCCACATATCAATGAAATCATATGGTATTTGTCTTTCTCTGCATATTTTACTTAGCATCATACCATTTAGCTCCAACCATATCATTGCAAATGGCAAGATTTCATTATTTTCTATGGTTGAGTAATATTCCATTTATATATATAGGGAGAGAGAGAGAGAGAAAGAAAGAGAATGAATTGACTGATTCTTCTTCATCCATTCACCACATCCACATCTTCTTCATCCATTCATCAGTCAATGACACTTGGGCTGCTTCCATAATTTGCTGTTGTGGATAATGTTGTATAAACATAGGGGCCTAAGTGTCCCTTTGAATTTGTGTTTTTGTATTTTGGGGGTATATACCCAGTAGTGCAATTACTGGTTCATAGTGTAGTTACATTTTTAACTTTTTGAGGAAAACTCTGAATTTTTTTCCAGAGTAAATGCACCAGTTTGCATTCCCACCAATAGGGCAAGAGAGTTCCTTTCTCTCCACATCCTTGCTAATACTCGTTCTTGTTGATTTTAGCTATTCTGACAGATGTGAGGTGATTATTTTTTGTAGTTTTGACTTGCATTTCTCTGATGGTGAGTGATATTGAGCATTTTTTCCTGTGTGTAGGGTGCCTTTGAATGTCTTCTTGGGAGAAGTGTCTTTTCATATCTACTGCCCATTTTTTAAATTATTGGTTTTGGGAGTGTTGAGTTGTAGAAGTTCTTTATGTATTTTGGAAACTAACCTTCTATCGAATACATCATTTGCAAATATCTTCTCCCATTCAGTAGGTTGCCTTGTAGTTTCATTGATTGTTTCCTTTGCTGTGCACCATCCTTTTATTTTGACATAGTCCCAATGGTTTATTTTTGCTTTTATTTCCCTTGCCTCAGGAGACATACCTAGAAAAGGGGTCATCTTAATTTTGAACTCATTCATCTTCTTGGATTTACATGTCTCTTTTCCTTCCAAGTCAGGAAAGTTTCAGCCATTATTTCTTCAAGTAATTTTTATGGTCTTTTCTATCTTCTTTGATCCAAAAATGTGAAAGTAAGTATATTTTATATTGTCACCTAAGTCCTTTAAATTACCTTTATTCTTATTAATTCTTTTTTTCCCCCTTCTCTGATTGGAAGAGTTCCACCACCTTGTCATCAAGTTCACTGCTTGTTTCTTCCACTTATTCTAGTCTGTCGCTGAACTCTCTATTTTCCAGTTCAATTATTGTGTTCTGTAGGTCAATGACTTCTATGTGGAAATTTATTAAATCTTCTATTTCTACATTGAAATTCTCTCTTGGTGCATGAGGTCAGGGAGCATTTTTTTTTCTAGGTTTAATGAGGTAAAATTGACATGCATCACAGTACAGTTTAAGGTGTACAGGAAAATGGTTTGACATATATTGTTTAAAAATATTGCTATAAGTTAATTTTTGTGAGAATGTAAGGGGTTTAGTTTCATTCTTTTACATGTGAATATACAATTTTCCCAAAACCATACATTGAAGAGATTGTCTATCCTTTATTGAGTAGTCTTGGATTCCTTGTCAAATATTAATCAGAAATGCTTGGGTTTATTCTTGGGCTTTTAGATTCTGTTTCATTGATCTATTTATCTGTTTTTATAGAAGAACCATACTATTTTGATTACTATTATGGTATAGCTTGAAATCAGAAAGTGTAATGCTTTTTGCTTTGTTCTTCTTTCTTAGGATTGTTTTGTATATTCTGAATGTTTTGTTGTTTCATAGATATTTTAGAGTTTTTTATACTACCGTTTTTTTAAAAAAAGTCCTTGGAATCTTGGTAGATATTGCATTGAATCTGTAGATGGCTTTTGATAGTATTGCCATTTTAACAATTTTAATTTTCCAATCCAGAAACATGGACTACTTTTCCATTTTACTTATATCTTTTTTCATAAGTATCTTGCAGTTTTTTGACAATCTTTAACATTCTTGGTTAATATTATACCCATGTATTTTATTTTTCTTTCTGTTATAAATGCAATTTTTAATATCTTTATCTTATATATAAGAATATATATATTCTTATATAATTATATATTTTTCTCCTATTCTTTTAATGCAGTGTATCACATTGATTGATTTTTGTGTGTTGAACCATCCTTATATCCTACATAGAAATCCCAGTTGATCATGGTGAGATTTCCTTTTAATGTACTGCTAAATTCAGTTTGTTGATTTTTATTGAGAATTTTTTACTTACGTTCATCAGGATTATTGCTTAGTAATTTTATTTTCTGATAGTTCTTTTCTAGCTTTGATATCAGAGTAATATTGGCCTCCTAACATTATTTTGGCAGTGTTTCCCCTTTCATTTTTTGAAAGGGCTTAAGAAGTATTGGCCTTATACTTCTTTGAGTGGTTGTGAAGCTCAACAGTGACTACATCTGGTCCTGGGATTTTCTGTGATAGGACACTTTTCATTATTGATTCAGTCTCCTTCCCAGTAGTTGGTCTTTTCAGACTTTCTACTTCTTCATTCAGTCTTGATAGTTTGTATGTTTCTAAGAACTTTCCCTTTTATTTTTGGGGTATCCAACTTGTTGACATTGTTGAAATCAGAAATGAATGAAGACCAACCTTGAAAATTCCCTAACCATACAAAATCACTTTTGTCATATAAACAAAACTTAATTTGCTTATTTTGTGAAGCAGACTTGACTTGGAGCATTTCTTGCTTGTGCTTCTGGAAATGATAAGCAAAATGTAAACTCTTTCCAAAGGCTGATATGAGTTAACCACTGAAAATTGAAATATTGTTACCAATCACTATGAAGAACAAAAGGTGACTGATTTCTCTTTTTATAATCTGCCTAATATTAGTATACCAATGAGCCTCATTGCATCTTTTGGTTTGAGTGCTACCACTTTGCAAACTCTCTTTCTGGTGTATGCACAATAAATTTTTACTGACTACTTCATCAATGATTTGGTTTTATTTTGGCTATTTTGAACCTTTGATAGCATATAGATGTTCAGAGTGACTTTTTAGATTTCTTTTTTTATTTCACTTATTTCTGCTCTGATCTTTATTTCCTTTCTTCTGCTCTCTTTAGTCTCAGTTCTTCTTTTTTTCTAGTTCCTTAAGGGGCAGAGTTAGTTAGTTAGATTGTTTATTTGGGACTTTTCTTCTTAATGTAGGTTTTTATTGCTATGAACACTGCCCCCCCCCCCCCCCGAACTGCTTTTGCTATATCCCATAAGTTTTGGTATGTCATGTTTCCATTTTTGTTTGTCTCAACATTTTTTATTTTAAGATTTTATTTATTCATTTGACAGACAAAGATCACAAGCAGGCAGAGAGGCAGGCAAAGATAAAGGGGGAAGCAGGCTCCCCACTGAGCAGAGAGCACAATGCAGGGCTCAATCCCAGGACCCTGAAATCATGACTGGAGCTGAAGGCAGAGGCTTAACCCACTGAGCCCCCAGGCACCCCTCAACATACTTTTTAATTGTTCATCAATTTCTTCTCCAATTTATTGATCAGAAAAGCACTGTTTAATTTCCATGTTTTTATTTTTTAGTTTTCTTCTCCTTGATTTCTAGTTTCATACCCTTGTGGTCAGAAAAGATACTTGGTACAATTTCAGTCTTTTTCAATTTGTAGAACTTATTTTGAGGCTTAACACAGATTCTGTTCTATAAAATGTTCCACATACAGTTGAGAAGAGTATGTAGTCTGCTATTGTCAGATCATTCGTTGCATGTCTCTTAGTCATTTTTTCTATAGCATTGTTCAAATCCAGTTTCCTTAATGAATATTTGCCTAGATCATCCATCAGTTGTTGAGAATGGAATAGTAAAGTCTCCAACTATTATTCCTATTTATTTCTCTTTTAGTTCTATTGGATTTGCTGTATCTATTTAGGTGCTCCATTGTTGAGCGCATTCCTATTTATGGTTGTTACAGCTCCTTGATGTATTGATACCTTTATCATTGTACAATGACTTTCTTTGTCTCTTTTTATCTTTATAGCTACCACCTTCTTTTTATGGTTACCATTTGCTCCATATAGCTTTCACATCCCCTCACTGTAGGTCTGTGTGTCTTTAAGGTTAAAGTGGATCTCTTTTAGGGAGAATATCCCTTGATCTTCTAGTTCAGTCAGCTCTTTGTCTTTCAACTGGGGATAGTGTTGAAATAATTATGATAAACAGGGACTTAATTTTGCTATTTTGTTAGTTGTTCTTTGGTTGTTTGTAGATCCCTTGTTCCTTTTTTCCCTTACTCCTGCTGTCTTTTTGTATGTTGATGTCTTGTGATATGGCATGTTTTTATTTCTTTATCTTGTTCTTTTGTGTCAGTATAGAGTTATCCCTTTTGACTACATGAGGACTACATAAAATGTCTTAAAATGACAACACTATTTTAAACTAGTAACAAATGAACTTCAAAGGAATTTGTCTTTACACTTTTTCTCCTCACATTTTGAGTTATCATTGTTACAGTTGATATCTTTTCGTATGTGACAGTCACAAAAGCTAGGGCGTCCGACATGTACAAAAGCTTCTTTCAGGGAGATACTGGCGATTTGGAGAAGGGCAGAGAGAGAATATGAAGATGATCCCCACCAAACTCTTCACTCTTTGGAAAAAAAAAAATTATAGTTCTTAGATGTGTGTGTAATTAGTATGCTACCTTTCAGGCCATGGCTATAATAAGTAGGCCTCTTCACAAAAAGACCAGGGGTGTGTTTCAGCCTGCTACCTCCATATAGTGCCGTGGGTAGTAGTAACTGGCTAAGGACTATTTTTCTGTTAGTTATAGTCTTGTGAAAACCACAAACATAGGCCCAAATAACCACTAAAGCCAGGTGAGTAAGAGGCATTCTGTGGGAAGCAGCCACAAACAAAATAAAACACAAGGCACCAGACACGCACTGCAACTCTTTCATAGAGAAATTTTCAATGTGGAGCATTATGTCCTTTCTCTGCACATATTCACAACTCCTGCACCCCTTCTCCCTCTGTTCTACTCAACCTGGCAATACCCAGCCATCTGTCTTCCCTATACCTGTACCAAAACTGTTTAACTTCACTAGAGAAAGTGGGTTATGTTTTCATCATAAACCCATACTTGTTCATCTGTTCTCTTATCTCCAGTTTTCCACATGTCTCCTTCACACAAGCCTTCAATTGCAGACCTCTCCTCACATTTCTCTAAGAAAACAAAGGGAAATGGAATCTACTTGCCACCAACCTACACAGTTTGTTCCTCAAGACCCCATACTTTCATCCTTCTGTTTTGTGCAAGGGGATGCAGAGATTCCATCACAGGCATATTCTTGCCCACTTTGTTGACTCTCTCTGCTTGACTTATTTCACTCAGCATAATCTCTTCCAGTCCCGTCCATGTTGCTACAAAAGTTGGGTATTCGTCCTTTCTGATGGAGGCATATGAACACGACAAGGATGCCCACTCTCACCACTCTTGTTCAACATAGTATTAGAAGTCCTAGCAACAGCAATCAGACAACAAAGAGAAATAAAAGGTATCCAAATTGGCAATGAAGAAGTCAAACTCTTTCTCTTCACAGATGACATGATTCTTTATATGAAAAACCCAAAAGACTCCACCCCCAAACTACTAGAACCCATACAGCAATTCAGCAACGTGGCAGGATACAAAGTCAATGTACAGAAATCAATGGCTTTCTTATACACTAACAATGAAAATGCAGAAAGGGAAATTAGAGAATCGATTCCATTTACTATAGCACCAAGAACCATAAGATACCTGGGAATAAACCTAACCAAAGAGGTAAAGGAACTGTACTCGAAGAACTACAGAACACTCATGAAAGAAATTGAAGAAGGCACAAAAAGATGGAAGACCATTCCATGCTCTTGGATCAGAAGAATAAACATTGTTAAAATGTCTATACTGCCTAGAGCAATCTATACTTTTAATGCCATTCCGATCAAAATTCCACTAGTATTTTTCAAAGAGCTGGAGCAAATAATCCAAAAATTTGTATGGTTTCTTTTTTTTCTTTTAAAAAAATTATTATAGTCAATTAGCCAGCATATAGTATCATTAGTTTTTGATGCAGTGTTCAGTGATTCATTAATTGTGTATAATACCTAGTGCATGTTTTTTTCAAGATTGCTTTGGATCGTTGGGGTCTTTTGTGGCTCCATACAAATTTTAGAATTGTTCTAGTTCTGTGAAAACTGTTATTGGCATTTTGATAGGGAATGTATTAAATTTATAGATTGCTTTGGGTAGTATGGAAATTTTAACAATGTTCTTCCAGTCCATGAGCATGGAATGTCTTTCTATTTTCTCCTAGAGTCTTTAGTTACTTTTGTCAGTGTTTTATAGTTTTCAGAATAAAGGTGGTTAACCTCCTTGTTTAAATATTTTATTATTTTTGGTGCAATTGTAAAAGGGATGGTTTTCTCAATTTCTCTTTCTGCTGCTTCATTGTTAGTATATAGAAGTGCAATGAATTTCTGTACATTGACTTGTATCTTGTGACCTTAATGAATTGGTAGTTTTTTTGGTGGTCTTTAAGGTTTTCTATATATAGTATTGGGTTTCCTGTAAATAGTGAACATTTTAATTCTTCTTGACCAATTTGGATGCCTTTTGTTCCTCTTCTTGTGTGGTTGTTATAGTCAGAACTTCTAGTACTATGTCAAAGAAAAGTGGTGAGAGTGGACACATTTATCTTGTTGCTGATCTTAGGAAGAAAGCTCTCATCTACCCCCATTGAGAATGACATTAGGTGTGGGTTTTTCATATATGACCTTTATTATGTTAAGTTTTATTCCCTCTAGACCTACTTTATTGAGGGTTTTTATCACAAATGGATGTTGTACTTTGTTAGATGCTTTTCCTGCACCTATTGAAATGATCATATGGTTTTTACCCTTTCCCTTGTTGGTGTGTTGTATCACATTGATTGATTTGAGAAAATTAGCTACCTTGGAATTTCAGGAATAAATCCCACTTGATTGTGGTGAATAATTTTTAAAGTATTCTTGGATTTGGTTGGCTGTTTATTCTGGTTAAGATTTTTGCATCTGTGTTCATAAGACATAATGGCCTGTAGTTCTAATCTTTTGTAGTATCTTTTTCTGGTTTTGGTACCAGGGTAACTCTGGACTCAAAGAATGAATTTGGATGTTTTCTTTCTATTTTTTTAAATAACTTGAGGAAGTAGTATTAAATCTTCTCCATTTTTTTGTCCAATATTTTATTTAAATTCCAAGTAGACAACATAGTGTAGCATTAGTTCCAGGAGTAGAATCTGGTGATTTTTCAGTTGCATATATCAGCTGGTGCTCATCACAAGTGAACTTCTTAATCTATCACCCTTTTTAGCATCTCCCCAACCACCTCTCTTCTGGCAACCCTCAGTTTGTTCTCTATTATAATCTCTTATGGATTGCTTCCCAATTTTAGCCTTATTTTTCCTTCCACCACACTATTTTCATCTGTTTTGTTTCTTAAATTCCATATATGAGCACTTTTCTCTGAGTTATTTGACTTAGTATAATATATTCTAGTTCCATACATGTCATTGCAAATTGCTAGATGTCATTCTTTTTGATGTCTGAGTAATATTCCAGTGTGTGTGTGTCTCTGTGCATATGTGTGTATCATGTCTTCTTTATCCTTTCATTAATCAGTGGATATTTGGGCTCTCTCCATAGTTTGGCTATTATTGATAGTGCCGCTATAAACACTGAGGCACATGTGCCCCTTAAAATCAGTATTTTTGTATCCTTTGGATAAATATACAGTAGTGCAATTGCTGGGCAGTAGGGTAGATCTATTTTAACATTTTAAAGAACATCCATACTGTTTTTCAGAGTGGCTCCACCAGTTTGCATTCCCACAAACAGTGCCAGAGGGCTCCCTTTCCCCACATCTTTGCCAACATCTGTTGTTTCCTGAGTTGTTCATTTTAGCCATTCTGACAGGTGTGAGGTGATATCTCATTGTGGTTTTGATTTTATTTCCTTGATGATGAGTGATGTTGAGCATTTTTTCATGTGTCTATTAGCTGTTTGTATGTCTTCTTTGGAGAAATGTCTGTTCATGTCTTCTGCCCATTTCCTCATTGGATTATTTATTTTATGGATGTTGACTTTAAGTGATTTGTAGATTTTTGGATACTAGTACTTTATGCAATATGTCATTTGCAAATATTTTCTCCCATTCTCTTGGTTGCCTTTTCGTTTTGTTGATTGTTTCCTTTGCTGTGCAGAAGTTTCTTTTATTTTGATGAAGTCCCAATAGTTCATTTTTCCTTTTGTTTCCCTTGCCTCCAGAGATGTGTCTAGTAAAAAATTGCTATAGCTAGTATCAGAGAGGTTGCTGCCTGTGTTTTCCTATAGAATTTTGATGGTTTTCTGCCTCACATTCAGATCTTTCATCCATTTTGAATTTATTTTTGTGTATGGTGTAAGAAAGTCATTCACTTTCACGCTTCTGAATGTGACTGTCCAATTTTCCCAACACCATTTGTTGAAAAGACTATTTTCTTTCCATTGGACATTCTTTCCTGCCATTTTTTTAAAGATTTTATTTGTTTATTTATTTGACACTGAGAGAGAGAGAGAGGGATCACAAGTAGGCAGAGAGGCACGCAGAGAGAAAGGGGAAGATGCTCCCTGCTGAGCAGAGAGCCCAATGCAGGCCTCAATCCCAGGACCCTGGGATCATGACCTGAGCCAAAGGCAGAGTCTTAACCCACTGAGCCACCCAGGCGCATTTTCCTACATTGTTAAAGATTCGTTGACAATATCATTGTTGGTCTAGTTCTGGGTTCTCTGTTCCATTGATCAACATGTCTGGTTTTATGCCAATACCCTACTGTCTTAATGATAAGTGCTTTGTAATACAGCTTGAAGTACAGAATTGTGATGTCTCCAGCTTTGGTTTTCTTTTCTTTTCTTTCTTTTTTTAAAAATTTTGTTCAGTTAGCCACTATATAATACTGTATAATACACAATATAATACATAATAATATAGTACATTCATGAGTTAAGTATAACACCCGGTTCTCATCATAGCACATACCCTCCTCAATACCCATCACCCTGTTTTCATTTTCTACATTACTTTGGCTACTTGGAGTCTTTTCTGGTTTCTTACAAATTTTAGAATTGTTTGTTCTAGATTTTTTAAAAAAAAAAAAATTGTGGTGTTCTTTTGGTAGGGATTGCATTGAATAATTTGATTGCTTTTGTAGTATAGACATTTTAATGATATTTGTTCTTTCAATTTATGAGTATGGACTATCTTTCCATTTCTTTGTGTCTTCAATTTCTTTCATGAATGTTCTATAGTTTTCAGCATACAGAGCTTTTACCTCTTTGGTTAGGTCTATTTTTAGGTATCTTATGGGTTGCAATTGTAAATGAAATCTATTCCTTGATTTCTCTTTCTGCTGTTTCATTGTTGCTATATAGAAATGTGATAGATTTCCTTTTTTTTTTTTAAAGATTTTATTTATTTATTTGACAGAGACCACAAATAGGCAGAGAGGCAGGCAGAGAGAGAGAGAGGAGGAAGCAGGCCCCCCGCTGAGCAGAGAGCCAAATGCGGGGCTCGATCCCAGGACCCTGAGATCATGACCCGAGCCGAAGGCAGCGGCTTAACCCACTGAGCCACCCAGGTGCCCCGAAATGTGATAGATTTCTATATATTGATTTTATATCCTGGGATTTTATTGAATTCCTGTGTCAGTTCTAGCAATTTTTTGGTGGAGTCTTTCAGGTTCTCTTTCTTTTTCTTTTTCTTTTTTTTTTTTAAGTTTTTATTTATTTATTTACTTAATTTCAAGTTTTTATTTAAATTCTTGTTAGGTAGCATGTAGTGTAATATTATTTTCAGGAGTAGAAATTAGTGATTCATCATTTACACATAACAGGCAGTGCTCATCACAACAAATGTCCTTCTTAACACCCATCACCCATTTAGCCCATCCCCCACCCACCTCCCCTCCATCAACCCTCAATTTATTCTCTGTAGTTAAGAGTCTTTAATGGTTTGCTTCCCCCTCTCTCTTTTCTCCCTTTCCCCTATGTTCATTTGTTGTTACTTAAATTCCACATATGAGTGAAATCATATGGTATTCATTTTTCTTTGACTTGTTTTACTTAGCCTAATACACTTTAGCTCCAATTTGATGGCTGAGCAATATTATATATTCCCCCAACGACATACTGGCTAATAGACATGTAATAGACATGTATATATACTCCACATCTTAACAGTTGATGGACATTTACCCTCTTTCAATAATTTGGCTATTATAAATTATGCTGCTACAAACTTCAGAGTGCATGTGTCCCTTCAAATCAACATTTTTGTGTCCTCTGGGTAAATACCTAGTAGTGCAGTTGCTGAGTCATAAGGTAGTTCTATTTTTACCTTTTTGAGGAACCTCCTTACTGTCTTCTGGAGTGACTGCACCAGTTTACATTCCCACCAACTGCGTAAAAGGATTCCCCCTTCTCTACATCCTTGCCAACATTTGTTGTTTCCTGTGTTGTTGACTTTAGACATTCTAACAGGTTTGAGGTGATATCTTGTAGTTTTGATTTGTATTTCCCTGATGATGAGTGACATTGAGTATCTTTTCATGTGTCTGTTAGCCAGTATGTCTTTGGGAAAATGTCTATTCATGTCTTCTGCCCATTTCTTAACTGTATTATTTGTTTTGGGGGTGTTGAATTTGATAAATTCTTTATAGGTTTTGGATACTCACCCTTTTATTAAAATTAGGTTTTCTACCTAAACTATTATGTTGTCTGCAAAGAATGGAAGTTTGACATCTTTCCTGCTGATTTGGATGCCTTTTGTTTATTTTTGCTGTCTGATTGGTGAGGCTAGAACTTCTAGTACGATGTTGAACAACAATGGTGATAGTGGACATCTCTGTCATGTACCTGACCTTAGGGGAAAAGCTCTGTTTTTCCCTATTGAGGATGTTATTTGCACCTCTTTCATACATGGACTTTATGATGTTGTGCTTCTTCTGTCCTACATGTTTGAGGGCTTTTTCCCAAGAAAGGATGCAGTATTTTGTTAAATGCTTTGTCTGAATTCATTGAGAGGACCATATCAATCAATTAAATCTTCTTTAAATGTTTGGTAAAATTCATTTGTTTGGTTTTTTGTTATTGTTGTTGCTGTTTTGTTTTGTTTTGTTTTTTAGAAAGGCATCTGGTCCTGGACCTTTTTTATCGTTGTTATTGGGCATTTTTAAAATTAGTTGATTTCATTGCTAGTAATCAATCTATTCCAACATTTCTTACTAATTCAGTTTTGAGAGGTCATTTACTTACTTACTACTAATGTGAGTGTATTTATTTGTTTGTTTATTTATTTATTTAAAGAGCACATGCATAAGAAGGGGGAAGGGATGAGCAAGAAAGAAAGGGAGAAGCAAACTCTCCACTGAATGCAGACCAGGACACAGCCCTGGATCCCAGACTCAGATCTTGATCTGCGTCAGAGTCAGATGCTTACCCAAGTGAGCCATCACTTGGTGCCCCTTCTCCTGCCATTTTAAAAATTCTCTTTAATCACTACTTTTTTTTTTTTTTTTGCCCTTTTAATAACATTATGTCTTGATGTGGACCTCCTTGGGTTGAATTTTAAAAAACATTTTAAAATTTAAATTCAATTATTTAGCATATAGCATATTATTGGTTTAAGAGGTACAGGCCTGTGATTCATCAGTCTTATATAATAACCACTGCTCATTACATCACACGCCCTCCTTAATGTCCATCACCCAGTTACCCCATCCCTCCACTAACCCCCCACTTCAGCAACCCTCAGTTTGTTTCCTATGATTAGTGTCTCTTATGCTTTGTTTCCCTCTCTGGTTTAGTTTTATTTTTTCCTCTCTTACCCTATGATCCTCTGTTTTGTTTCTTAAATTCCATGTGTCAATGAGATCATATAATAGTTGTCTGCTAATTTTTTAAGTTCCTGGTGTTAAAGCCCCACTGACTGTAAAAACTCATAAAGTTAAGTTCCTCTGGTTTTCAAAGGCAAATATTATGGGGATTTATCTTCCCAGTGGCCTGGAGTGCCTGGTTCAGGGTTGGTTCCTCTCTCTTTTCTGTGCTTGCAGAATCCCTCCCTCCAGCAGACGGTCTCATGGGTCTGTTTTGTTCCTGGTCCCATCTCTCACTTCCTTCCGTTTTTTGATACGGCCTCTTCTTTACTTTTAGCTGTGAAGTCTGTTCTGGCAGGCCCTGGGTCATTTTCTGGGTTACTTACACTAATGTGGGTGTTATCAAGGTGTATCTTTGGAATGAGTTGAGCTTAGGATCCTTCTACTCTGCCATCTTCTTTGGAAGTCAGATCTGTTTTCCTAGGAGTTTGAGTTTTGCTTTTTTGTTTTAAGGTTGTTTGGGGGTTTGTTTTTTTAAGATTCCCCATAGAAGTGAGATCATATAGTATTTGTCTTTCTCTGTCTTACTTATTTAACTTAGCATAATATCTTCAAAGAAGGTTCATCCAGGTTGTCACAACTAGAAGGATTTCTGTACTTTCATAGCTAAAGAGTATTCAGTATTTCTGTGTGTGTGTGTGTGTGTGTGTGTGCACGTGCACGCGCACGTGCGTGCACGCGCGATAGCACTACAACTTCTTTATCCTTTCATTGGCTGATGAACACTTAGGTTGTTTCCATGTTTTGGCTACTGTAAATAATGCTACAATGAAAGTAGAGGGTACGAATATCTCTTCATCATCATGAGTTTTTTCCCTCAGATGTATCCCCAGAATATATGCTGGATCATATAGTAATTTTATTTTTAATGTTTTTAGTAGCCTCCATTTATAATCCCACCAACAGTGCCCAAGGGTTCCCTTTGGCCATTGTCTTGCCAGCACTTGTTATGTCTTGTCTTTTTAATAATAGTAATTTTCACAGGTATGACAGTGATATCTCATTGTGGTTTTGATTTGCATTTCCCTAGTAATTAGTGATATTTAACCTATTTATGTGCCTATTGGTCATTTGAATATCTTCTTTGGAAAAATGTCTATTCAGGCCCTTTGTCCACATCTTAATCCTTTTATTTTTCTGATGTTGAAATGTATGCATTCTTTATGTATTTTAAATACTAACACCTTACCACATATATGGCTTGCAATTGTTTTCCCATTCTGTAGATTGAGTTTTCACTTTATTGATCACTCCTTACACTATTCAGAAGCTTTTTAGTCTGATGTAGTCATACTTTTTTGTTTTGTTTTGTTTTGTTTTGTTTTTATTGCTTGTGCTTTAGATGTCCTATCTGAAAAAACATTGCCAAGACCATGTTAAGGAGCTTTTTTCCTATGTCCTCTTCTAGGAGGTTTACAGTTCAATCTTTAACTCATTTTGAGTTTATTTTAATGGTATAAGAAATGGATATAATTTCATTCTTTTACATGTGAATATACAATTTTCTCAGCACCATTTATTGAAATGACTTTTTTCCATTGAGAATTCTTGATATCCTTGTCAAATATTAGTTGACTGAAATGCATGGGTTTACTTCTAGGCACTTCAGTTCTGTTCCATTGATGTGTCTGTTTCAATGCCAGTAACATGTTGTTTTAATTATCAAAACTTTATAATAAAGTTTGAAATCAGTAAATGTTATGCTGCCTGCTGTGTTTTTCTTTCTCAGTATTGCTTTGGCTATCCAAGGTCTTTTGTGGTTTTTGTACAAATTTTAGAATTTTTTTCTATTTCTGTAAGAAATGCCACTGGAATCCTAATAGAGATTACATTTTGTCTGTAGATAACTTTGGATAGTATGGACATTTTAACAATATTAATACTTCTAACCATAAACACTGAATACTTTTCTACTTACTTTTGTCTTTGATTTCTTATATCAATGTTTTATAATATCCAAAATAAAACTTTGACTTCCTGGGCTTAATTTATTTCTAAATATTTTATTTATTGCTATCGTAAGTTGAGTCTTTTCCTTTTTTTAAGATTATTCTTCATTAATGTATAGAAACACTCCTGATTTTTGTATGTTAATTTTTTATCCTGCAACTTCACTTAATTTGTTGATTATATCTAATTTCAAATTTCTATTTATATTATATTATATATCTATTTCTATTCTATTTCTATTTCTAATTTGAAATTTAGAGAATCTACATATAAAATCATGTCAACAACAAGTAGAAAAATTTCTACTTATTTCCCTTAGTTTTGATGAATTTGATTTATTTTTCTTACCAGATTGCTCTATCCAGCAATATCCAGTAATATCCATATTACTTCCAGTAATATGTTAAATAGAGGTGGCAAGAGTGAGCACCCTTGACTTGATCCTGATCTTAGAGAAAAAGCTTTCAGCCTTTCAGCTTTGTGATGCATGGCCTTTATTGTATTAAGATACATTCCATTTCTACTTAATCTTTTGAGATTTTTTTTTTAACATGAATAGATATTGAATGTTTATGTTTTTTCTGTGTCCATTCAGATGATCATATGATTTCTTTCATTCCATTAATTTAACATATCACTTAGATTTATATATGTTAAGCCATCTTTTCATCCAAGAAATAAATACCAGTTGGCCATGATTAATAATTCTTCTAAAGATAGTGAATTTGGTTTGCCAGGATTTTATTGAAAATATTTGCATCTATAGCCATCAGGGATATTGACTTGTAGTTTTTATTTTCTGAGACTGTCCTTTGGCATTGATATCTGGGTAATACCACCTGCCTAAGATGAGTTTGAGGCTATTTCCTCATCTTAAATTTTTTTGAAAAAGTTGAGAAAGATCGGTGTTAATTTTTATTAAATATTTCTTAAAGTTCACTATGAAGCTATCTGGTCCTGGGATTTCTTCACTCAAAAATTTTTGATTTCTGGTTCAGTCTTCTAACTAGTAATCATTGTATTCAAATTTTCTTTTTCTTTCTGAATAGGTCTTGGTAGGTTCTATGTTTCTAAAAAATTTCCACTTCTGTGTTGTTCAGTTGTTGGCATATAGCTGTCCATAGTAGCTTCTTTTGGTTATTTGTATTTCTGGGATATCAGTTGTAATGTCTTCCTTTCCATTTATAATATTTTAAATTGGATCCTCTTTTTTCCTTGGTTAATCTAGATAAAGTTTTACCAATTTTTTTATCTTTACAATTGCTAAAGGAACCAATTGTTAAAAAATTTTATTGTTTTTCTGTTCTCAATTTTATTTATTTCTGCTAGAATTACAATTACCTTTCTTTTCCTAATTTAGCCTTATTTTGTTTTTGTTCTTCTAGTTCCTTTTGGTGTAAAATTATGTTTGTTTTTTGAGATCTTTCCATTTTCTTGATGTATGTATTTATACCTATAAAATTCCCTCTTAAAAACACATTTGCTTCAGAGCGCCTAGATGGCTCAGTTGGTGGGCATCTGCCTTCAGCTCGGCTCATGTTCCCAGAGTCCTGGGACTGAGCCCCGCATTGGGCTCCCTGCTTGGTGGGAAGCCTGCTTCTCTCTCTTCCACTCCCCCTGCTTATGTTTCTTCTCTCACTGTGTCTCTCTCCCTGCGTCAAATAAATAAACATAATCTTTAAAAAAAATACATTTGCTTCATCACATAATTTTTGGTAAATCATGTTTCCACTTTTATTTGTCCCCAAATGTTTCTTATTTCCCTTTTGATTTCTTCTTTTACTCATTGGTTGTTCAGGAAACCATTAATTTGCATGTATTCATTAATTTCCCAGGTTTTCTCTTGTTATTGATTTCATATTTATAACCATTATGGTCAGTATGCTCCAGTGTGGTCCATATTTGTTATGATTTTAACTTCTTGAATTTGTTACTAATTGTTATGTGGCCTAACATATGATCGTCTCCCCAAAAATGTTTCATGTGTGGTTAGAGAAGAATGTATATTCTGCTATTGTTGGATACAATGTTCTGTATGGTAGGTCCCTTGTCAGGTCTTAAGACCGACAAGACTCTTGTTTTGGGATAAAATTAGGGAGGATTATGCATCAAGTTCCCTGGACTGATGGACAACTCTGCTAGTCCTGCCAAGGGGTAGTGATACTTGCTGGCTCCCTGCTCATCTCGTGCTATAACCAAACTTGTAAGCTGAGTTACACAGATTTCCAGGAGCTCTGGTTAGCTTTTTGGTCTGGTCAGGCTGGAAACTTTATTCATCTTTGGCCAGAGATCTAAACTAGCTTTCCTACCAATTTGGGACTGCAGAAAAGGCTACAAGATTTACTGTTTGGTAATCAAATCAGACAGACTTGTATACGTTACTCCCCAGTCCAGACAGGGCTACCAACTTGCACTCTGAACGCACAGAGCTGCTGGCTGTGTTCTGCACTCAAGCCCCACTTTAGTTCAGAGCTGTAAGGCAGGCTATTGAGGTTCCTGCGTTTGTGGTTAACAGAATGGCGGCCGTATTCATCAGTGGACAGGGCAACAGATTAGCTTCTCTGCTTGGGAGGTGGGGAATGGAAGGTATAAGCTGGCCCCCAAACTGACAAGCTGATCAGGCATACCTGTGCCCCAAACTTTCAGGCTAGATTGTTATCACCAGATTGTCTCTGCAGATGGTAACACCAATAGGCAGGTACTTTATTCAAATGCTTCTGGGAAAAGGGATTTTCTAGATACTCAGACCACTCATTTGGTCAGGCAAGGCCAGGAGCTATCCTTAATGGTGAGTTGGGATATGAATTAGCTCCCCTGCCAGGGCAGGGTGGCAAAACCTGCTGCAAGTCTTTTTGTGTGGGGTCTTGACTCAAGCAGAACTGGGCCCCCAGATTTCCTGACAAGGCAGGAAGGCAGCTGAGCTACCCTCAGCTGTGGGTGGGACCATGAATTAGTTCCCCTTTTCAGGCACAGCGGGACAGCTAGCTCCAGTTTTATAGATTTTATGGCAAGGCTTTCTAGTTGGGTAGAGCCAAGAGCTACACTAGCTGGAGATGGGCTATAAATGGGGAATGACTTGGCAATTGACCTTAAAAAATATGGTGATGTAGGTTGTTTCTAACTTCATTTTCCTTCAAATGAACAACTAACAACTCTTCAAGGAGAAGCCACCACAGTGAAAGTCCTAGAACATGGGGATAAAACTGAAGCACTCCCTTCATCACAGAGAATGAGACCACATTAGGATTACAGGAGAGGCTCCATGCGGACCTCAGATCAGTGCAGCAATAAACCAAGAGTACTCACCTGAGCCTATGGTTTCAGTGGGAAAAGAGAGCCCTAGGTGAACATCCAGCTCCCAGCATCATGGGCCAGTCCTTGGGAGTGGCCTCCCAAGGGAGTGGGTTCCTCCAGTCTTGCCCCTCAGGGATTGCAGGGAAATCTGCAGGGCTTGACCCCTGGAAATCAGACTGTGACAGAGAAGGAGTAGGAGTTTGCAGCAACCAGCTCTCAGATCTTGGCAAACCAAATTCCTATTTGAAGCACACAAATAGCAGTTGCAACCAGCAGTTTTTCTCATCTGCAGAGCCAAGAGTGGCACAGTTTGAGGACGGAACTCCATAGAATGCAAGTCTGCCTGATTTGAGACTTCAAAGAGCCTTACTGACTTCGAATCCTGGTCTTGCCTTTCTGCCTAGGCAGAGAAAGCAGTCATAACCTTGTCCATCGCTGAGTGTAACTCTCAGCACCGCCCACTAGAAAGCTCTGCTGGAACACCAGAGAAGCTGGCTGAAGCTCACTCCTCATCCTTTCTTCCACTCAGATCATATGTTCTATGTGTTCCTGGGTACCTTGAGTTTGTGTTTGTTTTGACAACATCTTTTGAGGCATATCTGATTTTAGTGTATCCAGGGCTTCCAAAATTTTAAAATCACTGCATAATTGTCCATTGTGTGAAGGTACCATAGTTTATTTAACCAGTCTTTCCTGATGGACATCTAGGTAATTTATAGTCTTTTGTTCTTACAAGCAAACTAAAATGATATTAATTATGTGCATGTATGTGAGGGCAGAGGCACATGACCCATGAATGAAGCTTAATCTTCATAGTCCTCACTTCCATGGGTTCTGAATATTCACTTTTGTACCATATTTTCTGTTGTTATGTATTTTGTTCATTTTCTAGCTTTGAGATATAATTGCCATATACCATGTATAAGTTTAAGGTGTACAGCATAGTGATTTAACTTACATACATTGTAAATGATTACCATCATCAGTTTAATTCGCATCTGTCATCTCCTATACATACAATAAAAAGAAAATTCACATGTAATGAGAATTCTTTGGATATACTCTATTAACAATTTGCATACATATATCATACAATAGTATTAACTATCATCTGATGTTGTACTTAGTTCTTATAACTGGATGTTTGGAACTTTTTTTTTTAATTTCTAATTTTTTTATTTTTTATAAACATATAATATATTTTTATCCCCAGGGGTACAGGTCTGTGAATCACCAGGTTTACACACTTCTCAGCACTCACCAAAGCACATACCCTCCCCAAGGACGTTTTGAACTTTTCATCATCATCCAACTTATCCTTCCTCCAATCCCTGATTACAACCACCAATCTCTCTTTTTCTATGACTTTTGTTTGTTTTGATTATATATACAAACATGGTCATACAGTATTTGTTTTTCCCTGACTCATGTCACTTAGTACAATGCCCTCAATCTACATCCAGATTGTCACAATTGGCAAAATTTCTTCATTTTTTTATGGATGAGTATTTCCGTGTGGGTTTGGGCGTGGATGTGTACCATAGCTTCTTCGTCCATTCAGTCATTGATGAACATTTAGTTTTTTTCCATGTGTTGGTTACTGTAAATAATGGCATTGTACACATGGGGGGTTAGAGTATCTTTTTAAATTACTGTTTTTGATCGTTTCCCACAGATATATTCCCAGAAGTGAAATTGATGGATCATATGTAGTTCTATTTGTAGAATACTCTTCCACAGGGGCAATACCAGTTTACAGTCCCACCAGTAGTGTCCATCCCTTTCTCCACATCTTCTCCAGCATTTATCTCTTGGCTTTTTGATCATGGCTTTTCTAACCAGTATGACATGAAATCTGATTGTGGTTTTGATTTGCTTTTCCATAATGACTAGTGATGTTGAGCATCTTTTCATAGACCATGTCTTTTTTTTGGATAAAATGTCTATTCAGATCATTTGACCATTTTTTACAGATTTTATTTATTTATTTGACAGAGACAGAGAACAGAAGCAGGAGGAGTAGGAGAGGGAGAAGCAGCTCATGACTTGAGCTGAAAGCAGCCGCTTAATGACTGAGCCATCCATTGCCTTCATTTGACCATTTTTTAATTTGGATTTTTTTTTCTATTGAGTTGTATGAGTTCATTATGTATTTGGGATATTAACCCTCTATCAGATAGATGGTTTGCAAATATTTTTCTCATTCAATAAATTGTCTTTTCACTTTATTGATTGTTTTCCTTTTGCTGGGTAGCTTTTTCTTTGATGTATTTCTATTTATTTATTTTTTAAATTTTATTGCTTATGCTTTAGCTGTCATGTCCAAAAAATCATTGCTAAGACCCATGTCAAAATTTTTTCCTATTTTTTCTTGCTAGGAGGTTTAAGGTTTTAGGTCTTAAATTTAAGTCTCAATCCACTTAGTTTTTTTGTGTCTATAATATAGAGGTCAAGTTTCATACCTTTATATGTGAATATATAATTTTCCCAGCATAGTTTATTGAAAAGTGTATCTTTTCTTCACTGAGTTGTATTGGTTCCCATATCAAGTATTAGACAACTATAAATGCTTAGTTGTTGTTTTTTTCCCCCAGGGCTGTCAGTACTGTTTCGTTGGTCTATTTGTCTGTTTTGAATTCCCTTTACCATACTGTTCTATTACTATAGCTTCAAAGCAAATATTATGTTTCCTACTTGTTCTTCTTGTTTAAGAATGCTTTGGATATTTAGGATCCTCTGTGATTCCATATAAACTTTGGGATATTTTCCTGCTTCCATAAAAAGTTCCACTAAAATCTTAAAAGGTAGTTCACTGAATCTATAGATGCCCTTTGATAGTACTGACATTTTAATAATACTGATTTTTCCAATCCATGAGCATAAGATGCCTTTCCATATATTTGTGTCCTCTTCTACTAATGTCTAGTAGTTTTCAGAGTAGAGATCTTTCATATACTTGGTTTATTCCTATTTTATTGTTTGTGCTATTGTAAATGAGATAATTTTTTTATTTTTCAAATAATTTGCTGTTAGAATATAAAAATGCTACTGATTACTGAATTAATGTGTTAGATCTAACAGTTTTATGAGGAAGTCTTTAGGAGTTTTCTATAATGAGGTTTTTTTTTTTAAGATTTTATTTATTTATTTGACAGAGATCACAAGTAGGCAGAGAGGCAGTCAGAGAGAGAGGAAGGGAAGCAGGTCCCCTGCTGAGCAGAGAGCCCGAGGCGGGACTGGATCCCAGGACCCTGAGATCATGACCTAAGCCGAAGGCAGCAGCTTAACCCACTGAGCCACCCAGGCGCCCAGGGGTTTTCTATATATAAAATTGCGTCCGCTGTAAGTAGAGACCATTTTACTTTTTCCTTTCCAATTATAATGCCCTTTATTCCTTTTTTCTTTTCTGATTGCTCTGGCAAGGACTTTCAGTACTATTTTGAATGGTGCTAGTAGGCACTCTTGTCTTCTCCCTGATCTCAGAGGAAAAACTTTCAACTTTTCACCACTGTGAGTTTTATCAAACATGTAGATTTATCAAATATGACCTTTATTATGTTAAGGTAAACTACTTCTATATCTAATAATTTGTTGAGAATTTTTATCAGGAATGGAGTTTTTATTGAATAAATTGGACTCGTAACTGTGTAAGTTAAACTGTATAAGTTAAAGGTGTACAGCATGTTACTTTGATACATTTATATATTGCAATATGAGGGCTGTTGTAGCAATTGCTACATAATTATAGTACCTTACTGTCTATAGTCATTTGACTGCATTTGAAATCTATGGCTTGTTTACTACTCATTATTTATTTATCCTCTTAAACACCATCAATCTTATGCACTCACCATTCCCTGGTAATGACTATATTACACTTTTGTTTTTTCATTTTTACAGGTTTGAATTTTTTAGATTCCACATTTAGATGAATCACAGGGTGCTTGTTTTTCTGTCTGACTTATTTCATTCAGCATTATATACTCAACACCCACCCATGTTATTACAAATCACACAATATCCTCCTTTCTCATCAGTGAATAATATTCCATTTTGTATACATACTACAATTTTTAATCCATTCATCAGCATTTGGGTTGTTTCCATATCTTGGCTACAGTGAATAATGACACAGTATATATGAGAGGGCATATTATCTCAACAAAATTCAGTTTCCATTTCCTTTGGACATATACCTAAAAGTGGAATTGCTGTTTTTTTGGTAGATCTATTTTTTATTTTCTGAGCAACCTCCATGTTTTTTTCCCCGTAGTGGTTGGACCACATGACATTCCCGCATGCATGTGTTCCCTATTTAGCACATCCTCACCAGTACCTCTTGTCCTTGTCTTCTTAATTATAGCAATTGTAATAGGTGTGAAATAATAGCTAGTTGTGGGTTTTATTTTTTTAATTTTTAATGAAATATAGTTGACCTATGTTGGTTTCTGGTGTACAACATAGTGATTTGACAATTTGATACATCACAGAGATCCTGTGTAATTTGATTAGAACATTTATTCCATTTACATTTAAGGTAATTGCTGATAAGTATGTACTTACTGCCCATTTTCTTAATTGTTTTTTGGTTGTTTCTGTAGTTCTTCTCTGTTCCTTCTTACTTTCTTTCTTCACTGTGACTTGACTTTAGTGTTTGTTAGAATTAATTTCCCTTTATTTTTGTGTCAATTGTAGGTTTTTGGTTTCTGGTTGTTGTAAAGTTTATATTCAATGTAAATATAAAAAGTTTATATATAATGTAATGTAATGTAAAGTTTATATATAATGTAGCTATATTAAGTTGATGGTTGCTTGTTTGAACATAATCTGAAATTATTAAATTTTTTATTTCATTTATTAAATTATTAAATTTTTATCTTCATGTTTTATATTTATGATGTCATATTTCATATTTAACTTTGTGTATCTCTTAACTACCACAAGCATCTGGCCAGTGAGGCTGAAGGAGGGCAGGAAAATTGTCCTGTCAGTCCTGTGTGGGCTGCATGTGCCCTCCTGTTGTTCCGGGGCCACAGCTAACTGATGCTGCACTGGTGGGTGGTGCTGGCCCTCACGCTGGCTGTCTGTAGTGACCAACCACAACTACTGTGGGTAAAGTAGTGGTCAGGGATTTCATTCCAAGGGGTTAGCTTAGAGGCCCAGCTTTAGACGTTATGTGTGTGAGCATGGGAGGGGCTAGTTTTCCCTCTCTTTGGGGAAAGAATAACTTTTGGGGTGACACTTGTCCCAGCCTGGGCTGCCCACCGGGTATGGCAGTGTAATAGTTGGTCTGTGGGGATGCCTGTCCTTACTGGGGATGCCTGCCAGGTGTGGCAGTGCGGAAGCCACTTCAGAGGAGCTCCTGCCAGTGTGGATGGGTTGGATAGTCCACAGGGGAGTGTGGGAATAGAGCAAGCAGTGCTGGTAAGGTAGAAGGAACACATCCGTACTGGTTTTGGCAAGCATCTGGCCAGTGAGGCTGAAGGAGGGCAGGAAAGTTGTCCCGCCAGGACGTCAGATCCTGGGAAAAGCTCCTGCAGATCCCTGCCACTCTGGCGCATGTCCTAAAGTTAGTCAGTAAATCCTCAGGTATTGCCTTGGCACTTTTCAAGCTGCTGTTTCTGTTCTGGGTCTTGAACTGATTGATAAAACATGCTGACTTTTTAAGAACAGAGACAGATTTCGAAAGCCTTCTGGCTCTCCCAAGTTATCTGGGAGAAAAATCAGAGTCGTGTTGATTTTCATAGCCAGACACTATGAGGGTTCATCTTCCTAGTACAGGTCCTGAGGGCTGGGGTGCTTCTGTTTTTGGCGTTTGGGGGATCATGTCCAAAAAAAATTACCAAGACCAATATCAGCAAGATTCTTCCTTACATTTCCTTCTAGAAATTTTATGATATTTAAATCCTTGTATTTAAATCCTTGATCCTCTTCAGGTTAATTTTTGCAAGTGGTGTGAAATAGACATCAGTTTCATTGTTCTGCATGTGTTTCTCTAGTTTTCCCAGAACCATTTGTTGAAGAGACTATCCTTTCTCTATTGGGTGTTCTTAGCTTCCTTGTTGAATATTGGTTGACCATATCAGACTGGATTTAATTCTGGTCTCTTTATTCTGTCTCCCTCATTGATGTGCCTCTTTCTGTGCCAGTACTATGTTTTCATTGCCATAGCTTTGTAGTATAGTTTGAAATGTGGAAGTGTAAAGCCTTCCTTCTTTTTTCCTCAGGAATGCATAGGCTTTAAATGGTCCATTGTGGTTTCACACAAATTTTAACATTCTTTCTTTTGTTCCTCTGAAGAATACCTTTTGTATTTTGATAGAGATAGTAGTGAATCTGAAGTTTACTTTTGGTAATTTGGCCATTTTAACATTATTAATTTCAAACCATGAACACAAGATTCCTTTTTATTTGTGTCCTTGATTATGTTCAATAAAGTCTTGTAATTTACATTATACATATTTCACTTCCTTGGCTAACTTTATTCCCAAGTATTTTGTTATTTTGATGCTATTAGGAATGATGCAGTGTCCTTCTGTATCTCTGACTACAGTCTTTGGTTTAAAATCTAATTTATCTGATATGAGAATTGCTACCCCACTTTCTTTTGAGGTCCACTGGCATGAAAGATGCTTCTCCATCCCTTCATTTTCAGTCTGGATGTATTTTTAGGCTCCAAATGTGTCTCTTGTAGACAGCATATGGACAGGTCCTGTTGTTTTATCCAACCTGCAACCCTGCGCAATTTTATGGGAACATTTAGAAAAGAAACTGTTTCCTTTTTATTTATTTTTCAATTGAAATAAAATTGACATACAATACCCTATTAGTTTCAGGTTGTACCTCGTAGTGATATGACACTTTTATACATTACAAAATGGTCACCTCAGTAAGTCTAGTTACTATTTGTCAACATACAAAACTATTTCAATATTATTGACTATATTGTCAATATTATTGACTACATTGACCTATGTAGTACCTTACCTGTGATTGACTTATTTTATAACTGAATGTTTTTACCTCTTAATCCTCTTTATGTGTTTTTTTTTTTTTTTTTTCATCTCCCACCCCTTTACCCTCTGGTAACCAACAGTCTCCTGAATCTGTGATTCTGTCTCCAGTTGGTTTCTTTTGTTGGTTTTGTACTTCAGATACCACATAAAAGTGAAATCACATGGCATGTGTCTTTCTCTGGACTTAAGTCATTTGATAATACCCTCAGGTCCATCTATATAATTAAAAATGGCAAGATTTTATTCCTTTTTAGGGATGAGTCATATTCCTGTGTGTGTGTGTGTGTGTGTGTGTGTGTACCTCATCTTTATCCATTGATCTACTGATGGACACAGGATGTTTATATATCTTAGCTATTTAGATAATGTCACAATGAACATAAAGGCATGTGTATCTTTTTTAATTAGTGTTTTTGTTTTCTTCAGACAAATACCCAGAAATAGATTGGGTGGATTTTATGGTATTTCCATTTCTATTTTTTGAGGGACCTTTATACTGTCTTTGAGGGACCTTCAACTCCCGCACCAGTTTACATTGTTACCAACAGTGCCTGAGGGTTTCCTTTCCTCCAAATCCTGCCCAACGCATGTTATTTCTTTTTTAAATACTAGCATTCTGACAGGTTAGAGGTGATCTCATTGTGGTTTTGATTTGCATTGCATATCTTTTCATGTGTCTGTTGGCTGTTATAGGTGTTCGTTTAAAAAAATATTTTCAGATTCTCTGCCCAGTTTTTAATCAATTGTTTGGGGATTTTTCACTGTTGAGTTGTATGAATACTTCATTTATTTGGATATTAATACCTTATCAGATATGTTATTTGCAGATATCTCTTCTCATTCAGTAGGTCATCTTTTAATTTTGTTGATTATTTCCTTTTCTGTACTAAAACATTTTACTTTGATGTCGTCACAGTTGTTTATTTTTGTTTTTATTGCATTGGCTGAGGATACAGTTCCAAAAGAATATTCCTAAAACAGATGTCCAAGAGATTACTACCCCTTTTTTTTTTTAGGAGTTTTATGGTTTCAGGTCTTACATTCATGTATTTAATTTGTTTTTAGTTTATTTTTTATATCATGTAGGAGAGTTGTCTGGTTTCAGTCTTTTGCATTAGCTGTTCAGTTTGCGGAGCACCATTTATTGAAGGGACTTTTTTCTACTATATATTCTTGTTTCCTTTGTTATAAATTAACTCACCATGTAAGGGTTTTATTTCTGGGCCCCCTATTCTGTTTCATTGATCTATAGCTGTTTCGTGAGAGTACCACACAGTTTTGATAACTACAGTTCTGTAGCATACTTTGTTAACAATTGCAGATCATCTCTGTCAGCCAGGCAGTTGGCCCAGATATCCAGGACCCAGCCCCAAGTTCACCACAGCCCCTGAGCTTCTCACTCTGACTCCTATAAAGTGAGCATGTTGTCCTCACACAGAGGGACTTTCACATTGTGTTTGCTAAAGTAGCTCATGTGGTCCATGAACTCCATATACACCTGTGTGCACTATCTCTGCAAGCCGGCCCTGCCCAGCACCTTGGTGACCTTGGCCAGCTTAATGAGGTTGGGCTGCACAGGGCTCACTTAGTGGTATACTTTGTAATCTAAGATTGTGGTGCCTCCAGTTTTGTTCTTATTTCCCAAGGCCGTTTTGGCTAGTAGGGATCCTCTGTGGTTTTATACAAATTTTAGGATTATTTGTTCTAGTTCTGTGAAAAGTAGTATTGGTATTTTGCTAGGGATTGCATCAAATCTGTGGATTGCTTCAGATGGAATGAACAGTTAAACAATATTCTAATCCACAGATATGACATCTATTCTCATAGATTTGTGTTTTATTAGATTACTTTCATCAATATCATATTTTTCCAGAGCACTGTCTTTCACCTCCTTGGTTAAATTAATTCCTAAATATTTTAATATTCTTTTTATGTGATGGTAAATGAGATTTTTTCATTTCTTTTTTCATATTTCATTATTAATGTATAGAAATACAGTGGGATTTTGTATATTAATTTTGTATCCTGCAACTTTACTAAATTCCTTTATTAATTCTAATAGTTATTTGGTAGAGTCTTTATGGTTTTCTATATTTATATCATGTCATCTGCAAATAAGAACATTTTTACTTCTTGACATTTTGAAGGCTTGTTTGCTTATGTATGTGTGTATGTATATAATTGTTTGTAATAGTATCTTATAATCCTTCATACTACTGTAATATTAATTTTAATGTTCTTGTATTTCTTTATATAGTTGAGTCTTGTCTTCTTTCTTGATGTTCTGGCTAAAGGTTTATTGATTTTGTTCATCTTTTCAAAGAAAACCTCTTGGTGTTTTTTTCCCCAGCCTCTATTTCCTTTATTTCTTTTCTAATTGTTATTATTTCCTTCCTTCTGCTAAATTTAGACTTTGTTTGTTCTTCCTTTTCTAGTGCCTTTAGGTGTAAGGTTAAATTATTTATTTGAGAAGTTTCTTGTTTTTTCTTGTTTTTTGAGAATTGTTTCTGCAGTGTCCCATAGGTATTAAAATGTGTTTTCATGTTCACTTGTTTCTGGGTATTTAATTTTTTCTCTTTTTTTTCATTTGAGCCATTGGCTATTTAGTAGAATGTTGTTTAGTCTCCATGTGTTGGTGTTTTTTCTTGGTTTTTCCCTCGTAATTAATTTCTAATGCCATTCTTATTTCATTGGGAAATATGCTTGATATAATCTCAATCTTATATTTATTGAGAATTTTCTTGTGGCCTAACTAACAGGTGATCTATCCTGGAGAATGTTTTGTGTACTGGAAAAAATTTTATTTTTCTGTTTTGGGTTAGAATGTTCTGTTTTTATCTGTTAATTCCATGTAGTCCTGTGCGTCCTTCAAAGCCACTGTTTTCATCTTGATTTTCTACTTGGTTAATCTCTCCATTGATGTAAGCAGAGCGTTAGAGTCCCTTACTATTATTATATTACTGTCAACTTTTCCATTTGTGTCTGTTAATATTGTTTTATGTATTTTGGTGCTCCTATGTTACATGCATAGATATTTATAATTGTTACATCCTTTTGTTGGATTGATACCTTTATTATTATGTAATGTTTTTTCTGTTTCTTGTTACAGTCTTTATTTTAAAATCTATCTTGTTGGAAATGTTGCTATTTCAGCTTTCCTTTTGTTTCCATTCACAAGCTCTTTTTTTTCGAACAAAGTTCCTATGGACTCTGTGCCTTAGGCATTGTCCATAAAACTAGTCAATAAATCACCTTCAGGTATGACCCAGGTGCTTTTTTGTTTTCTTCATTTTTTTATTATGGTAAAATACACATAAAATTTAATATTTTAGCTACTTTTAAGTCTATAGTTGAGGTGTATTAAGTTATATCATTCTGTAACCATCACCATCATCCATATCCAAGACCCATCATCCTGCAAAACCGAGACTAGACCTACTAAACAGTACCTCCTCTGATCCTCTCTTCCCAGCCCCTGGCTACCTCCATTCTACTTTCTGTCTGTTTGATTTTAATCTTCCACCTCTGTGCTGGATCTTGGAGATTGTGAGTTTGTATGTGGACCCTTTAAGGGCAGTCTTGATTTCTTATAGCCCTCCTACTCTCCCAGAGTTCCACTGATTTTTTAAGGACAGACATGTGGAGGCATATCTTTCTGGTGAAGGTGTCAGGCCAGACATTGCTCAATACATGGCTTAAACCCCTTTTTCTGAGAGAGGACACCTGTACCATGATATCCCTCCTTGTGGATTGCTTCACTGGGCAGTCCAACCAGATCCTTTCTCTGTCACTTCTGTCCTTCTTGATATGGATTTCTCTTTATATCTTTTGCTTTAGATTGGCTGTTACATTAGTTTTCACAGAGAATTCTGTATATAGTTGCAGCCTCAGTGTGTCTGTGGACATAAGTGAGCACAGGCTCTTCCTACTGCCATTTTGATTGAGCTGCATTATTTAAATGTTTGGTGACATTCATAATTAAAGACATCTGGGATTTTCCCTTTGGTTCATTTCTGATTACTGAATCTTCTTACTAGTAATTGGTTAATCCAGATTTTCTATTTCTTCCAAGTCAGTTTTGGTAGCTCATGTGTTTCTAAGAACTTTTCCATTTCTTCCAGGTTATCCAGCTCTGGAATATATAGTTGTTCATAGGAGCCTCTTATTATGCTTTGTTTTCTGTTTTATCAGTGGTATTGTTTCCTTTTTCACTTATATTTTATTGATTTAAGTCTTATGGCTTTTTTCCTTGGTTAGTCAATCTAAAAGGTTTGTCACTTGTCTTTATCTTTCAAAGAACTAACTTGTAGTTTATTTTATTATATTTTATTGGTCACTGTTTATGCACACACCCAGTACTCCATGCAATACATGCCCTCTTTTTTTTTTTTTTTTTCTAAATATGTGCCCTCCTTAGCACTCCCTGCCAGGCTGACCTATACCCCCACACACCTCCCCTCCCAACCCCTCAATTTGTTTCTCAGAGTCCACAGTCTCTCATGCTTCATCTCCTCCTCCAATTTCCCCCAACTCACTTTTCCTTTCCTTCTCCTAATGTCTTCCATTATGCTCCTTAATGGAGCATATTCCTTATGCTCCACAAGTAAGTGAAACCATAGATAATTGACTTTCTCTGCTTGACTTATTTCACTCAGCATAATCTCATCCAGTCCTGTCCGTGTTGATACAAAAGTTGGGTATTCATCCTTTCTGATGGAGGTGTAATATTCCATAGTATATATGGACCATATCTTTCTTTATCCATTCATCCATTGGTTCTTTCCACAGTTTGGCAATTGTGGCCATTGCTGCTATGAACATTGGGGTACATATGGCCCTTCTTTTCACTACATCTATAATTTGGGGGTAAATACCCAGTAGTACTATTGCTGGGTCATAGGGTAGCTCTATTTTTAATTTTTTAAGGAATCCAAATTTTGTTTTCCAAAGCAGCTGCACCAACAGTACATTCCCACCCAAACAGTGTAAGAGGTTTCCCCTTTCTCCACATCCTCTCCAACACTTGTTGTTTACTGTCTTGTTAATCTTGGCCATTCTAACTGGTGTAAAGTGGTATTTCAATGTGATTTTGATTTGAATCCCCCTGATGGCTAATGATGAACTTTTTCCATGTGTCTGTTAACCATTTGTATGTCTTCTTTGGAGAAGTGTCTGTTCATGTCTTCTGCCCATATTTTAACATGATTATCTGTTTTTTTGAGTGGTGATTTTGAGGAGTTCTTTATAGAACTTAGATATCAGCCCTTTGTCTGTAGTGTCATTTGCAAATATCTTCTCCCATTCCGTGGGTTGCCTCTTTGTTTTGTTGGCTGTTTCCTTTGCTGTGCAGAAGATTTTAATCTTGATGAAGTCCCAAAAGTTCATTTTCACCTTTGTTTCCTTTGTCTTTGGAGACATATCTTTTTTTAAAAGATTTTATTTATTTATTTGACAGAGAGAGAACACAAGTAGGCAGAGAGGCAGGCAGAGAGAGAAGGGGAAGAGGGTTCTGCGCTGAGCTGAGAGGCTGATGCAGCGTTCGATCCCAGGACCCTGAGATCATGACAGAGCTGAAGGCAGAGGCTTAACCAACTGAGCCACCAAGGCACCCCTGGAGACATGTCTTGAAAGAAGTTGCTGTGGCCAATGTTGAAGAGGTTACTTGCCTATATTCTCCTCTAGGATTTTGATAGTTTCCTGTCTCACATTGATGTCTTTCATCCATTTTGAGTTTATCTTTGTATATGGTGTAAGAGAACAGTCGAGTTTTATTCTTCTATACATAGCTGTCCAATTTTCACAGCACCATTTATTGAAGAGACTGTCTTTTTTACCACTGGATATTTTTTCCTGCTTCATCAAAGATTATTTGACCATAGAGGGTCCATATCTGGGCACCCTACTCTATTCTTTTGGTCTGTGTATCTGTTTTTGGGCCAGTACCATGCTGTCTTGGTGATCACAGCTTTGTAGTAAAGCTTGAAATCAGGCAACGTGATACCCCCAGCCCTATTTATCTTCTTCGACATTTCCTTAGTGATTTGGAGTCTTCTCTGGTTCCATACAAATTTTAGGATTCTTTGTCCCAACACTGAAAAATTTTGCTGTTATTATGATCAGGATGGCATTGAAAGTATAGATTGCTCTGGGAGCACTGAGTGTTGTACATAAAAAATGAATCTTGGAACACTGCATCAAAAACAAATGAAGTATTTTATGGTGACTAACATAACACAATAAAAAAAAGAAGCCTAGGGGACCAATAAAGGAATATTACTTTGAAAATTAAAAAAAGGAATAATAATAATTTGTTTGAAAATATGCCTGTCTTTTCTATTTTCGTAATTTCTATATTTCGCAAGTTAGAACAGCTTAGAGATAATCACATATTATTTCCTCCTTTAATTTATTAAGGTACTTATCTTGTAATTCTTGAATCGGTCATCATGTGTACATATTGATCATATTTTACTGTACTATATTGTATAATATTACACTACTAAACAAAATTTGTTTATATTGTATAGATTTTGTTTACATACATTTTGTTTGCATACTAGGAATTTTTACTTTCTTTTTTTCCTTTTTACATTGGGGTATATTAGTTTCAGATGTACAACACATTGATTTATGTAAATATTGTGAAAGGATCACCATAATAGGTCTAATTATCATCCATCACCACATATATTTATATCTTTATTTTCTTTTTTATTGCATAGTAATACACACGTGCACACATATATACAAACACACACGTACCACATCTTCCTTATCCATTGATTAGTCAATGAACATTTGGGCTTCTACCATAATTTGGCTATTGTTGTATACTGTTGCTATAAATGTTGGGGTGCAGGTATCCTTTCAAATCAGTATTTTTGTATCCTCTGGGCCATAAAGAGAATGAAATCTTGACATTTACAATAATGTGGATGGAGCTAGAGTATTATACTAAGTGAAATAAGGCAGTCAGAGGAAGACATATACCATATGATTTCACTTGTATGAACCATCATTGAGTTATCATTGCATCCCTGGAGTAAATTCTTTTTAAAAAAGATTTTGTTTATTTATTTATTTAAGAGCATGAGAGTGCAAGGAGAGGAATAAGGAGAGAAGCATAAGCAGATTCTGCACTGAGCAGGGAGCCTGATATGGGGCTCAGTACCCTGAGATCATGACCTGAGCAAAATCAAGAGTTGGATGTGTTTAACCAACTGAGCCACAACCCAGGCTTTCCCCCAGAATAAATCCTTGGACCCTTTGCGTGTTAATTGAACATCTATGTATAGATTTATTTCCAGGCCTTCCACTCTATTCCATTAATCTGTGAATCTGATTTTTTTGTCAATATAATCCTATTTTGACTAATATAGCTTCACAATATAGTGTGAAATCAGGACATGTGATTTCACCTTTGTTCTTTCTCAACATTGTTTTCATTGTTCAGGGTTTTTTAATTCTACACAAATTTTAGGATTCTTCTCTGGAACTTGCTTGGGAATTTTCATAAGAATTACATGGCTGAAAACAAAACAAAACAACAAAACAACAACAACAACAACAACAACAAAAAATTACATGGCTGTTGATCTTTTCTTCTATGCTCATCATGAATTTTTCCCTGTAATTTTCCTGTAATTTCTTTCCTTGCCCTTTTGGTATCATGTAGTCCTGGCCTCGTAAAATGAGTTTGGAAGCAATCCCTCCTCTTCAGTTTTTAGAATAGTTTGAGAAGGATTGTTATTCTTTCTTAAGTGTTTGGTAAAATCCACCAATGAGATCACTTGGTCCTTGACTTTTGTTTCTTTGTAGATTTGTTTCTTTGTTTTTGTTTTTGTTGTATGAGGGGAGAAGGACAGAGGGAGAGGGAGAATTTTTTTTTTTTTTTTTTAGATTTTATTTATTCATTTGACAGCAGAGATCACAAGTAAGCAGAGAGAGGTAGGGAAGCAGGCTCCCTCCTGAGCAGAGAGCCTGACACAGGACACGGGGCTTGATCCCAGGACCCTCAGATCATGACCTGAGCCAAAGGCAGAGCTTCAACCCACTGAGCCACCCAGGCACCCCAAGAGAGAGAATCTTAAGCAGGCTCCCTGCCCAGTGCAGAGCCCAACATAGGGGTGAACCTCACAACCCTGAGATCATGACCTGAGCCAAAATCAAGAGTCAGATGTTTAACCAACTGAGCCACTCAGGTATTCCTCTTTGGAGGTTTATTAATAGTGATTGAATCTCCTAGCTGGTGATTGATACATTCAGATTTTCTATCCTTCCTGGTTCAGTCTTGGTGTGTTGTATGTTTTAGGAATTTGTCCAATTTTCCCTAGATTTTTAAACTTGTCAGCAAATAATTTCTTATAATTAATCCCTTGATACCCTTTGTATTTCTCTGATACCAGTTGTAATGAATAAGTTGATAAGAGCATAAGCTTGAATATATTTAAAAGGTCTACATTTGTACTCACACGACACATAAATTTTGACATATTTCATATTTTTTAACTTGTGTATCCATTGATAAATTACTGTAGCAATAGTTGTTTCTCTACTTTTACTTTTAACCTTTTTACCAGCTGTATAAGTGATTAATGTACTACCAAGTTATATATTTACTAGTGAGATTTATATACTCATATATTTTCTTCTCACTAATTTTTACTCTTTCTTTTCAGCTCAAAGAAGTTCCTTTAAGGGGCGCCTGGGTGGCTCAGTGGGTTAAATCCTCTGCCTTTGGCTCGGGTCATGATCCCAGGATCCTGGGATGGAGCCCCACATTGGGCTCTCTGCTCAGCGGGGAGCCTGCTTCCCTGTGCCCCTCCCCCCACCGCCTGCCTCTCTGACTACTTGTGATCTCTCTCTCTCTCTGTCAAATAAATAAATAAAATCTTAAAAAAAAAAAGTTCCTTTAACATTTCTTATAAGGCCAGACTACTGTTGTTGCACTCTTGTGATTTTGGCTTGTGCAGGAAACTTTGTCTCCTTCAACTTTGTATGATGTTTTTAATGGATATATTCTTGATTGGATTTTTTTTTCCTTTTAGTACTTTGAATATATTGTTTCCCTCACTTTTAGCCTAAAACATTACTGCTGAAAACTCTGCTTATAATTTTATGTGATCGTCCTTGTATATAGCAAGTTATTTTTTTTTTCTTACTGCTTCTCATACTTTCTCCTTGTATTTAACTTTTGATATTTTAACTATAATGTGTCTTTGCATGGGTTCCCTTGGGTTCCTCTTATTTGGAACTCTCTGGGCTTTCTGAATCTGGGTGTGTATTTTTTTCTTAGGTTAGGCCATCTGTGGCCTGATTCCTTCTGATAAGATTTTTGCCCCCTTTTCTCCTTTCTCCTGACACAACTGTAATGTAGTTGTGAGTACACTTGATGTCCCATATTTTCACTTTTTTTCATTCTTTTCCTTACGTTGCTCTGACTCCACTGCTATGTGTTGAGTAGACCTATCTTTTCATCTGCTGCATCTCGTCTGCTACTAAACTGCTGTAGTGCATTTTTCAGTGCAGTGATTGTATTCTTCTGTGACTTCTGTTTATTACATTCTTAGATATTTTATCTTTGTTGAATTTCTCACTCTGCTTATCTAGTCCCCTCTTGAGTTCTTTGAGCATTTTTATGACCATTACATTGAACTCTGTCAAGTAAATGCCTTATCTCGGCGTCACTAAGATTTTTTTCTGAGATTTTATTTTTTCTTTAATTTAAGGAGGATATTCCTTTGTTTCTTCATTATGCTTGATTCTGTGTTGGTTTCTGTACATTAGATGAAACACCTACCTCTCTCAGTCTTGAAGGAGTGGCCTCATGTAGGATAAATCTTATTTTTCAACCCCTGCCTATTCCTTGATTGCCTCTCAAACATTTCCTTTTCAGATTTGCTTCTTTAAAAATGTCTTGTTTTATTCAAGTATAATTAATACAATGTGATATTAATTTCAGATGTACAGTATAACAATTCAACAATTCTGTAGTTTCTCCATGCTCGTCCAGATCAGTAGACTCTTAGTCCCCTTGACCTATTTTACCCGTCCTCTGCCACCTCCCCACTAGCAACTCTATTTGTTCCTGTTTAACAATATTTTCGGTTTGTCTTTTTTTCCCCTGTTCATTTGTTTTGTTTCTTTAATTTTACTTACGAGTAAAATCATATGGTGTTTATCATTCTCTAACTGACTTATTTTCCTTAGCATTATATCCTCTAAGTCCATCTATGTTGTTGTCAACAGTAACATTTTATTCTTTTTTTTTTTTTTTTTTTTTTTTTTGATGAGTTATATGCCACTTCTTCTTTACCCATTCCTCTATCAGTGGATTCTTGGGCTGCTTTCATAATTTGGCTATTGTAAATAATGCTGCAAAAACATGGAAATGTATATATCATTTCAAATTAACATTTTTCTACTCTTTGGGTAAATAGCCAGTCGTAGAATTACTGGACTATATGGTAATTCTGTTTTGAATATTTTTGAGGAACTTTGATACTGCTTTCCACAGTGTCTGCATGAATTTACATTCCCACCAACAGTGCATGAGCTATATGCAAAAGAATGAAACCAGACCACTTTCTTACACCATACACAAAAATAAACTCAAAGTGGATTAAAGACCTGTGAGACCAGAAACCATAAAATTCCTAGAAGAATATAGGCAGTAATTCTTTGACATTGGCTATAGAAACATTTTTCTAGATATGTCTCCTCAGGCAAGGGAAACAAAAGCAAACTTAAACTATCAGGACTATACCAAAAGAAAACTTTATTGCACAGTGAAGAAGCCACCAAAAAAATAAAAAAGCAACCTGCTGAATGGGAGAAGTTTATAATTGACATATCCAGAAGGGGTTAGTATCCAAAATATATATAGAACTTATATAATACCCAAACCCCAAATAACCCAATTAAAAATGGATAGAGGGTCTGAATAGATATCTTTCCAAGGAAGACAAAAAGATAGGCCAACAGACACATGACAAGATGATCAACATCACTCATCATTGGGGACTACAAAATTAAAGTCACCATGAGTGATCACTTTACAGTTGTCAGAATGGCTAAAATGAAAAATACAAGAAATAAGCCTCTTAATTTTAATTATTGAAGAAACCTATTAATTTTTAATAGCTCCCAGTTGTTGAAGTGGTGCCAAGATCTGTCAGCATCCCAAAGGGGGAGGATCTCAGTCAGCACCTAAATTCAGGATAACTGGAAACCAGACTCTCGGGCAGGAGTTTTTAAATTATGCAAATATATACAGTCCTGTTTGAACCATAAGCACTAGCCCTGCTGGCTTATGCCTGAGAATGAAGCTCCAGGATAAGCAAATAGTCCTCTTTTCCTGAAATACTGGATATTTATTTCAGTCTGATGTCTATGCAGGGCCCTAGGTAGGGTAGCCTGCCAAGAACTTTCTTTCCAGTTGTCACAGACCTGTGGGGCCAGGAGCGAGCCCTCTGGTCATCAGAGCCAGGTGATCAAGGGGCACCCCTGGACAGCGGCTGCAGAAACCTGGGACATCAGACAGGTTAAAGAGCCTTCCCTCGAATAGATACTGACATGCTGAAGCACAGCAGAGGAGAAGTGAGAAGATCGTGATCATGTCCTCTGAGAGCTCTTGAAAGGCTTACAGTCAGCCCTTAGGTATGTGTTCAGAAGTCTTCCCCCTCAAGTTTCAGCTTGGTGATCAATTAAAAGACCTCTTTCACAGAAAGACTGAGCTCTTGAATCTGTTGCCTCTGCTGTGTCCCAAGTGTGGTAGCTGTTTAAGTATTTATTCTCTGTTGGTTATACTTCTGTGGGATCTGAGAATGTAATAATCTTAGCCACCAGAGCCAGGTGCTAAAGATGTGTCTCCTGGTGACAGATGGAAACATTGTGGTGCCACACAAAAGTATAAGCTCTTTTCTGTGAGACAGCAGGAAGCTGGGGTGAGACAGAGGGAGAATGCAGATTGTATCCACCAGCCTCGCCCTGAGCGCAACTCCAAGGGCTCATTGTTGCCAAACCAGTTGTCTGCCCCTCAGGCCAAAGCTCCTGGAGAAGTAAATAGGTCTCTCTTTCTCAAAAAGACTGGGTGTGGGTTTCAGTCTGCTCTCTGTGCAGTGTACTGGGGGTGGTGGCCTGCTGAGAACTGCCTTCAGTTGTTGAAGCCTCAGGGGACTTAGCCACACAAGCACCCTTGGCCTCCAGAGCCCGGCAATCCAGAGCTGCCCCCTGGATGGCAGCCACAAAATCTGGGGCATCAGACAGGGCTTAAAAGCTCCCCTCTAGGAGATACTTGTTCTCTGGAGTGCTGCCTAGGAAGAGTTGAGCAGGTGGCACCTAATGCCTCAAGTGAAGCAGATGGGGAGAAGGTTCTTGAAAGAGTCCTGCCTTTACCAACAAAGTGCATTTAGATTGCATTTTTGAGAAAAACAGTTTTTTTCTTTGACACTTTGCTTCGTGTTGGCTCACCACTCTATTGCTGAGCAGGTCCCTAGTGGCTCTTTCACCCTATCTGAGGACGTCCGTGCTCCCATACTGGGGAGGTAGCCTGACCTCTGATATCTTGAACTTACTGTATCTTACAGCTGGGCTAGATGATGAGTTTAACACGAAAGACACAACTCAGTGACAACCATCTAGAACCTATGCGCTGGGACAGGAGAATGGAGTCTGTACTCTCTCCGGACATGCTGACCTCTCAGCACTTCATCATCTTCACGAGCCACGAAACTTGTGTTATTTATTTTTTTATCATTCTAAAGAACTTTTTGTTGAATTATAATATACATACAGAATAATGCACATGTCGTGACTGGATAGCTTAACATGTTTCCACAAACTAAACAAATCCATGTAATCAGTACTTGGATAACAAAGCAGAATTCCCAGCACACCAACCTTTCGTTCGCTGCCCACCCCTGCGCCACCAAATGCAAATGTCCTAACTTCTAACAACATAAATCACATGGTTTTTAATCATGTTTTCTATGTATTTAAGGAACAAGCTTACACATTTCTCTCAGTTCCCTACTTCCTGCAACTGCCATTCTGTTTTTGTGTAACTATGACGTTGGCTTTTGTGTTGTTGTTAACATTTCACACAGAGGTAAGGTACTGTCATTCTCTCTCTGACTTATTTCACTTACTTAGCATCATGCCCTTGAGATCCAGCCATGTTGTTGCAGTGGCATAATCTTGTTCTTTTTCATTGCTCAGTGACCTTTCACTGTTACACATGTTCTTCGTTCATACATGGATGGACACTTAGGTCATTTTCATATCTGGGCTCTTGTAAAAAATGCTGTCGTAACCACGGCAGAGCACGTTTACATGGCCACCAACAGTGCACCAAGGGTTCATTTTTTCTACGTTTGCCACTAGTTATTTCTTGCTTTTTTAATGATAGCCATTCTAACATGTGTGAGATGATATTTCAGTTTGCATTTCCCTGATGATTAATGATGTTGAGCATCTTTTCATGTGTGTATTGGCCATCTCTTATGTCATCTTTGAAAAAATGTTTATTCAAGTATTCTTCCCAATTTTGAAGTTGAATTGCTTGTGTGTTTTTTCTATTTAATTATATTTACATATTTGGATATTAGTCCCTTATCAGCTGTATGATTGGCCAATATGTTCTTCCATCAATAGGTTTCCTTTTCCCTTTGTTGATGGTCTCTTTGCTGTGCAGAAGTTTTTCATTTGATGTAGTCCTACTTGTTTATTTTTGCTTTTGTTCCATCACTTTTGCATTAAATCCAAAAAATTAGTGCTAAGACTAATGTCCAGAAGTATACCCCTTATGTTCCTCAGAAAGTTTTATATTTAAATCTCTAAACTATTGATGTTATATCTTGCAATTTTACTGAAATCATTTATTAGTTTTAATAGTTTTTTGATGGAGTTTTTAGGCTTCTCTCTATATAATATTGCGTCTTCTGCAAATAGTAACAGTTTTATTTTCTTTCTGATTTGGATATCTGTTATATATTTATTTTTCTTTCTTAATTGCTCCAGCTATGATTTCCACTACTATGCTGAATAAAAGTTGAAAGAGTGTGCATCTCCTTCTTGTTCCTGGTCTTAGAGAAAAAGCTTGCAGCTTTTCACTATTTAGTAGGATGTTAGCTGTGGGCTTATTATATGTAGCCTTTATTATTCCAAAGTATGTCTCCTCTCTACTCACTTTTTTAGAGTTTTTTTTTCATAAATGAATGTTAGATTATTGTCAAAGGCATTTTTGCATCTATTGAGATGATTATATAATTTTTATACTTTATTTTGTTAATGTGGTGTTTCACAGTGACTGATTTAGAGATATTGAACCTTCCTTCTAGTCCCATAAAAAATCACTTGTGTTGTATAATCCTTGTATAACAATGTATTGTTTTTAAAAAATATTTTATTGAGAATTTTGCACCTATCTTATTCTGGCATATTGGCCTATAATTTTCTTGTATCTTTATCATATTTTGGCATCAGAATATTGTTGATCCCATGAAATAAGTATATGGTGATTCTCTCTTCTATTTTTTGGAAGAGTATGAAAAAGAAAGGGTCCAATTCTTTGAATGTTTGGCAAAATGTACCAGGGAAGCAGTTTGGTCTTAGACTTTCGGTTTTGGGGGAGGTTTCCCCCTACTAATACAGCATTTTTAAAAAATAATAATAAAATTAAAAGTTTTTTTTAAAGTAGTTTAACAAATTCCAACTGAACCTTAGTCATGTCAGTAACTACATATCACCCCCATTACAATAAATACACTTTGTGTTATCAGACAACAGGAGTTTCTTTTTTTTAGAATTTTATTATGTTAGTCACCATACCGTACACTTTTTTTTTTTAGATTTATTTAATTATTTGACAGATCACAAGTAGGCAGAGAGGTAGGCAGAGAGGGAGGAGGAAGCAGACTCTTCATGGAGCAGAGAGCCCTAAGTGGGCCTCGATCCCAGGACCCTGAGATCATGACCTGAGCCAAAGGCAGAGGTTTTAACCCATTGAGCCACCCAGGAGCCCCCCCCCCCCATACACTCTTCTTATTAGTAAAAGGCCTATTCAGAGTTTCTACTTCATCATGACTCAATCTTGATAGATACTGTGTTTCAGGAATTTATCTGTTCTGTTGCCCAATTTGTTGGTATATAATTTCTATAGTAGTTTCTCATAATCTTTTGTATTTCTGTGGTATTGGTTATAACATTTATTTTATTTTTCAAATTTATTTTGGTCCTTTTTTGGTGAGTCTCTCTAAAGAACAAGCTTTTAGTTTTATTGATCTTTTCTATAGTTTTTTTTTTTTTTAACTTAAATTTTAGTTAGTGAACATACAGGGCAATATTGGTTTCTGGAGTAGAAGTCAGCGATTCGTCACTTACATACAATACTCCGTGTTCATCACAAGTGCCTCATCCACCATTAATAGTCAGCCACCGTCTCGCCCATCGCTCCCTCCCTTCTTCATCAACCTTCAGTTCGTTCTCTATTGTTAAGAGTTTCTTATGGTTTGTTTCTCTCCTTTTTATCTTTTGCCCTTTTCCATATGTTCATCTGTTCACTTTCTTAAATTCCATATGTGAATAAGATCATATGGTATTTGTCTTTGTCTTACTGACTTATTTCACTTAGCATCATACACTCTACCTCCATCCATGTCATTGCAAATGACAAGATTTCATTTTTGATGACTGAGTAATATTCCATTGTGTGCGTGTATACTCATACACACACACGTGCGCACACACACACACACACCCCTTTATCCATTCATCAGTTGCTGGACATTTGGGCTCTCTCCATAGTGTGGCCACTCTAATGCTGCCATAAACATCAGGATACATGTACCCCTTCAAATCTGTATTTGAAAGGTCTAAATGGGGCGCCTGGGTGGCTCAGTGGGGGTAAGCCGCTGCCTTCGGCTCAGGTCATGATCTCAGGGTCAGTCCTGGGATCAAGTCCCGCATCGGGCTCTCTGCTCAGCAGGGAGCCTGCTTCCCTTCCTCTCTCTGCCTGCCTCTCTGCCTACTTGTGATCTCTCTCTGTCAAATAAATAAATAAAATCTTAAAAAAAAAAAAGGTCAATGTTAGATAGGAAACCGTCAGAATCCTAGAGGAGAACACAGGCAGCAACCTCTTTGATATCAACCATAGAAAATTCTTACTAGACACATTGCCAGAAGCAAGGGAAACAAACAAAAATGAACTATTAGGACTTCATCAAAATAAGCAGCTTCTTTATGAATGAAGGAAACACCAAAATTTAAAAAAAAAAAAAAAACCGTCTACAGACTGGGAGAAGATATTTGTAAATTATGTATCTGATAAGGAATTAGTAAACAAATCTATAAAGAATTTGCCAAACTCAACACCCCCAAAATAAATAATACAGTTAAGAAAAGGGCAGAAGACACGAATGGACATTTTCCCAAATAAGACCTCCAGATGGGTAACCAACACATGAAAAGATTCTCAACATCACTCATCATCAGGGAAATACAAATCAAAACCATGACGAGATATTGCCTTACACCTGTCAGAATGGCTAAAATTAACAACACAAGAAACAACAGGTGTTGGTGAGGATGTGAAGAAAGGTGAACCCTCTTACATGTTGGTGGGAAGGCAAACTGGTGTAACCACTCTAGACAGCAATATGGAAATTCCTCAAAAAGTTAAAAATAGAACTACCCTTTGATCCAGCAGTTGTACTGCTAGGTATTTTCTATAGCTTTTATCATTTTTTTCTGTTTCATTTATTTCTGTTCTGTGTTATTTTCTTCTTAGTACTAATTTGGGACTTTGTTCTTTTTCTAGTTCCTTGAGATGTGAAGTTAGGTTGTTATTTGAGATTTTTCTTGTTTCTTCAGGTTGTCATTATTTTCATGAACTTTACTCAACTGCTTTTTCTGTTTCCCAGAAATTTTCTGGCATGTTAAGCCTTCATGCTGTTTGTCTTGGGTATTATATTTCTCTTTTGATTTCTTTTTTGACCAAAAACATGCTTTAATCAGTAGTATGTGTTTAATCTCCATGTATTCTGAATTTTCTAGTTTTCTAGTTTTCTTCATGTAATTGATATCTAAGTTTTATACCATTATGGTTAGAAAAGATACTTGGTATGATTTCAGTGCCTTAAGTGTATTAAGACTTGTTTTGTGACCTAAAATATGATCCATCTTGGTAAATGTCCTACGTGCACTTGAGAAAAACGTGAAACCTGCTGCCTTTGGATAGAATCTTCTGTAGATATCTGTTAGTCCATCTGGTCTAATATGTCATTTAAGATTGATGTTTCATAATAATTTTCTGTCTGGGTGACCTATCCATTGATAGGAGTGGGATATTGCATTTCCTTACTTTATTGTATTGCTGTCTCTTTCTCCTATTAGGTGCTGTAACTGGGCTGCATAAATATCTTCCAATGTTATATTCTAGTGTTGGATTGATATTATCATTATGTAATTCTCTTGGTATTTTTATATAGTCTTTGTTTTAAGGTCTATTTTATCTGATAAAAAGATGGCTACTCCAGTTTTCTTATGGTTTCCATTTGCTCAAAGTAACTTTTTCCATCCCATCATTTGTAGGCCGTGTCCTTATGTCCTAGTGAGTCTCTTGTAGGAAGCATATAGATGGGTCTTGTTTTTTATTCAGTCGGCCACATTATGTCTTTTTATTGGATAATCTAGTCCAATTATACTTAAAGTGACTATTGATAGGCAAGTGCTTTTCGCCATTTTACTAATTACATTCCGGCTGTTTTTATGTTTCTCTCTGCTCCTTTCTTCTTTCTCCCTCATGGTTTGATGACTTTGCTTAGTGGCATGCCTACATTCCTTTCTCTTTTGTAGATTTACAATAGATTTTTATGTGGTTACTATGAGGCTTACAACATGAATATAGCAGTCTATATCAAGTTAATAAGTACTTAAGCTTGATTCCATTCTAAACTTCAGGATTTTTACTATGTCTTCACTTTTTGCTTTTTATGTCAATTTTTACCTCGTTTTATTTTATGTATTCCTAAATTAATGTAATCATACTTATTTTTACCACTTATGTCTTTTAACCTTTATGCTAGCTTTAAAAGTGGCTAATCTGTCTTTATTATATATTTATCTTTCAGTCTAGATTTATTCTTTCTTATACGCTCTTAATTATTGTTTTTCTTTTCAGCTTAGAGAAGTCCCTTTAAAATTTTTGAAAGATTGGTTTAGTGGTGGTGAACTCCTTTAGCTTTTGTTTGTCCGAAATAGTCTATCCTTCAATTGTGAATGATAACATTGCACAGTAGAGTGTTCTTGGTCATTTTTTTTTTTCCAGCACTTTACTTTTTCATGCCATTCAGTTCTACCTTGCAGTGTCTCTGCTGAAGGATTTGCTGATATCTTATGGGGGCTTCCTGGCACATAACATCTTATTTTTCTCTTAATGCTTTTAAGAGTCTCTTCTTTAACTTTTGACATTTCAGTTATGATGTCTCTTGGTATGGGTCTCTTTGGGTTTATCTTCCTTGGAACTCTATGGGCTTCCTAGATCTAGATGTTTGTTTCCTTCCCCAGGTTAGGGAAGTTGTCATCCATTATTTCATAGAGTAAGATTTCTGCCCCTTTCTGTCTTTTCATGGCTTGGAATCTCATTTCTTTTTAGCACTGAGTAATAATTCATTGTCTGAAGGCAGTTTCATTTCCTTAGCCATTCACATACTGAAGCACATTGGGTTGTTTCTGTATTTTGGTAATTATGAATAAAGCTGCTATTAAAATCTGTGTGCTGATTTTTGTGTGGACATAAATTTTCAACTCCTTTGGATAAATTACCAAGGAGTGTGAGTGATTTGTCAAGAAACCAGCAAACCATTTTATTCCATTTTGCATTCCTACCAGTACTGAAAGAGACTTCCTGTTACTCCACGTGCTCCTCATCATTTGGTGTTGTCAGTGTCTGGATTTTTGTCATTTTAATAAATGTGTACTGATATCTCACTGTTGTTTTAATTTGTATTTCCCTGATGACACATTATGTGAGACATGTTTTTGTATGTTTATTTGCCATCTGTATATCTTTTTAGAGGAATGGTCTTTTAAGTTTTTCTTCCATTTATAAACAATGTTTACTTTCTTATTGTTGAGTTTTAAGAGTCTTTTCTGTATGTCAGATACCATCCTTTACAAATGTGTCTCTTGAAAATTTTTCTCCTAGTAAGTAGCTTTTGTCTCATTATCTTCATATTGTCTTCCACAGTTCAGAATTTGATGAAATCCAGTTTATCATTTCTTCTATCAGAAATCGTGTCTTTGTTATTGAATCTAAAATGTCAATTCCTTATCCTAGGCCATTTAGGTTTTCTCCTGTTGTTTTCTAGTTTTAAAGCTTTAGATTTTACATTTATGTCTGTGATCCTTCTTAAGGTCATTTTGTGAAGAATGTAAGGTCTGTGTCTAGATCTTCTCTCTCTCTCTCTCTCTCTATCTATCTTTATTTCCATGTCCAGTTGTTTCAGTGCCATTTTGTGGGAGAGATGATTTTTGGTCCATTGCCTTTGCTGTATTGCCTTTGTTCCTTTGTCAAAGATCAACTGAATATATTTTGGGGGAACTATTTCTGGGCTCCCTATTCTGGTCCATTTATCTATTTGTCTATTCTTTCACCAATTATGGACTGTCACCAGTTATGGATTATTATAGTTATGAATTAACGATCACCAAGTTAATCTTGTTAACTGTTGCTTGAAAGTAAGTCAGGTAGTGTCAAAACTCTAACTTATTTCTTATCATTGAATAGTGTGGAATAGTGAGTCTTTTGTCTCCATATAAATTTAGAATCTGTTTGTTGATATCCATAAAATAACTTGCAAATATTTTGACTGGATTGAATCTATAGACTATTTTGGGAAGAACCGACATGTTGACAACACTGTGTCTTCTTTGTGAACATGAAGTATCTCCCCATCTATTTAGTTCTTTTTTGATTTCATTCATTAGAGTTTTACAGGTTTCCTCACTGACCTCTTGAACATAGATTTTTAAAAGATTTTATTTATTTATGACAGAGAGAGATAGAGAGGGAACACAAACACAGGGGAGCTGGAGAGGGAGAAACAGGCTCCCCACTGAGCCGGAAGCCCAAAATGGGGTTTGGTCCCAGGACCCTGGACCTTGACCTGATCCAAAAGCAGAAATTTAATGACTGAGCCACCCAAGCACCATGGGCTTAAACATATTTTGCCCAACTTAAGTTTTTCTTAAAAACTTAGTTTTAAGGTTAATATTTAGGTTTAGTGGGTGCTAATGTAAACAGTATTGTTTTTAATTTTTAGTTCTACTTGTTCATTCTAAGTATACAGGAAAAAAACTGACTTTTATATTAATCTTGTATCCAGAAATCTTGCTTTAATTGCTTGTTAGTTCCAGAAGGGGTTTGGTTGGTTGGTTGGTTGTTTTGATCATTTATCTCACTTTTTCTACATAAAAGATGATGTCATTTGCAAAGGCAATTTTATATTTTCTTTCTTGGTAAATGTAATTTTAGTATTCTAGCATTAGCTAGAACTTCTATCATGATGTTGAAAAGGAATAGTAAGAGAGAATATCATGTCTTGTTCCTGAACTTAGTGGGGAAGTTTTGAATTTTTTACTGATAAATATAATGTTAGTTTTCAGTTTCTTTGTAGAAAGTCTTTATAAAGTCGAGGAAGTTCCCCTCTTCCTACTTTGTTGAGAATGTATGGTTTTACTCTAAAGTTCATAAGCTCATTGAAAAAAAAAATCACTCAGTGAAAATTCTTTATTTTCCAGAATATGTAAGATTGAGACAATCTCTTCTTTGTGTATTTAGTAGTAATTTGCCTGGGCGTTGTGTGTGTGTGTGTGTGTGTGTGTGTGTGTGTGTGCACATGTGTACGTGCATGTTCATGTGTGTGCATTTTCAAATGGTTTTAGTTTTATTCAGATATTCTTTTCTTTTTGATCAGTTTCATTCGTTTATTTTTGACATTTTTGCTCTATTCCCTCTCTAAGCTGTTCTGAATAAAGTCAGTGGCCAGTGACAGGTGGAGCAATCTAAGCTGTAGAGTGCTGAGAACACTGAAGTCCCCGAATACCTCCTCTTCCTGAACAACCATTTCTCCATGCAACATGGGTTGTTTTTTTTCATAACAGACAAGATAATGTGGAATGCAGCCACATAATTGTAGAATACATGACCACCAGGAAAAATATAAGCATAAAGTCTGTAAACCTCTCACAGCTGCTTCGTTTTACATATTTGAGCAAAACTACAAACTCTTGTCCCCCACCCTTATATTGACCACACTCAGGCTCTACCCAGGTATCTCTTTTAAGGTCTGTATAACCTCCCACGTGGTCCTTAAGTGATGTCCACTTGGATACTCAAATCACTGCTCTTCAATCCATTTGAGACGTTAGCATATTATTTTATAGGGAGATGTTTGGTCACTGACACCATCATGTTGAGCTCCTTACCTATGCAGTCTTTCCTTGGTGAAAGGAAGGTTTTTCCCCCAAGCTGTAAACAAATGGAAGTATATTCCCAAGGTTAATTGTGTCAATAACCAACTGGCAGTCTTTTACTGTACAGATAGTGGTTTGTGTTGAACCTGCTTGTATTCTAACCTCTAGTTGTTGTACTTGGCTCTGATTTTTATGTAAGCCTGTTTATTTTTTTTTCCTGAATTATACCTTCTTATTCTAATATTATACCGGATCAACTTTAATATTTTCTTTTATTTTTCATCAAGTTCTTATTGTTAATTTCACATGTTATCAAAAATATCTCAACATTTAAAACTTAGAGTTGTAAAAATGTATGTAGTATGTATGTAGAGTTGTATGTAGTATATAGTAGAGTTGTATGTATGTAGTATGTGGAGTTGTAAAAATGTATGTAGTAATATGTATATAAAAATGTCAAAACTTTTCCCTTTCCAACTCTACTACTTTTTTTTGCTTTCTTTTCTTCCTCCCTTCATTAAACTTTCAGAAATTTCCCTATTTTATCAGTGTTCTCAATCATCTTTTGATTAGTGGATTTTTTTCATTTCTTTATGTTTTTATTTTTCCAGTTTTATTGAGATACAATTGGTATGTAAGTAAGTTTAAGGTATACAGTATAATGGTTTTAACTACATATATTGTGAGATAATGACTGCAGTAAGTTTAGTTCATATTCATCATTTCATATGGATACAATAAAGAGAAAAAGAAAAAAAAAATTTTTTAGTAATATCTACCCCTAATGTAGGGCTTGAACTCATGACCCTGAGATCAAGAGTTGCATGCTTTTCCAACTGAGCCAGCCAGCCACCCCAAAAAGAGAAATTTTCACTATGATGGGCACTCTTAGGAGTTATTCTTTTTTTTTTTTTTTTAAGATTTTATTTATTTATTGGACAGACAGAGATCACAAGTAGGCAGAGAGGAGGAAGCAAGCTCCCTGCTGAGCAGAGAGCCCAATGTGCCCTGGGATCATGACCTGAGCCAAAGGCAGAAGCTTTAACCCACTGAGCCTCGCAGGTGCCCCAGGAGTTAGTCTTTTAATAACTTCCCAAGCAGTGTTAACTATAGGCCTCATGATGACATGTTGAACATTATAATCTTGGCATTTATTTATCTTATAACTGGACATATATAAGTGAGATTATATGGTATTTGTCTTTCTCTTTCTGACTTACTTCACTTAGCATATTCTCTCAAGGTCCATCCATGTAATCACAGATGGCATATTTCCTCATTTTTTATGACTGAATAGTAGTCTATTATACATAGAAATACATATATTTACAAATCTTATATATCATAGATATGAGGATTGGATATTTACATGCAAAAGACTAAAACTAGACCCTTATACTACCACAACTTCTTTATACATTCATTCCTTGTTGGATACTTAATTTGGTTTCATGTTTTGGCTATTGTAAATAACGTTCAGTGAATACACAGATGCAGGTATCATTTCAATTTGAGGTTTTCATTTCCTTTGGATATATGTTCAGAAGTGGAATTGCTGGATCATATGCTATTTCTGTTTGTTTTGGGTTTTTTTTTCAGTTTTTTAAATTTCATATAATTAACATTCAATGTTTTGTTGGTCTAATGTGTACAATATAGTGACTCAACAATTCTATACATTATTCACTTCTCATCATGGTAAATGTACTCTTAATTTCCTTCACCTATTTCAACCATACCCACCTCCAGTGTGGTATCCACCAGTTGTTCACCTATATTTATAAGTCTGGGTTTTATCTCCTATTTTCTTTGCTCTTTTATTTCTTAAATTCCACAAATGTGTGAAATCATATAGTATTTGCCTTTCTCTCTCTGAATGATTTCACTTTGCATTATAACCTCTAATCCATCCATGCTGTTGCAAATGGCAAGATTTCATTTTTTATGGTCAAATAATATTCGTGTGTGTGTGTGTGTATGTGTGTGTATTCCACGTTTTCTTTATCCATATCCATTCATCTATTGATGGGCACTTGGATTACTTCCACAATAAGACTATTGTAAACAGTGCTGTAGTAAACATAGGGGTGCATATATCACTTTGAATTAATATTTTTGCATTCTTTTGGTAAATACCCAGCAGTGGAATTACTGGATCATATGGCAATTCTATTTTTAATTTTTGAGGAAGTTCCATTCTGATTTCCACAGTGGCTGCTTTAGTTTGCATTCCCAGCAATAGTACACAAGGTTTCCCTTTTTTCCACATTCTTGATAAAATTTCTTTCTTATGTTTTTGATTTTAGCCATTCTGACAGGTGTGAGATGAACGTCACTGTGGTTGACATTTGCATTTCTCTGATGACTGATGTTGAATATTTTTCATGTGACTGTTGGCTATTTGTATGTCTTCTTTTCAGAAATATCTCTTCCTATCTTCTGCCCATTTTTAATTGGATTGGTTGTGCTTTTTGTTGAGATGTGTTGAGATGTTTAAGTTCTTTACATAGTTTAGATATTGTCCCCTTATCGAATATATCATTATAAATACCTTCTCCTATTCTGTAGGCTATCTTTTAGTTTTGTTGATTATTTCCTTTGCTGTGAAGAGGGTTTTTATTTTAATGTATTCCCAGTAGTTTACTTTTGCTTTAGTTTCCCTTGCCTCAGGAGACATACCTAGAAAAATGTTGCTATGGCCTATGCCAGAGAAATTACTACCTGTGTTTGTTTTGAGTTAACTTTTGTGTGTGGTGTGAGAAAGTGGTCCAGTTTCAGTCTTTTGCATGGAGCTTTCCAGTTTTCCCAACACTATTTGTTGAAGAGACTTTTTCTGTTACCCATTGCCTTCTTTGTCAAAGACTAATTGACCATGTAATTGTGGGTTTCTTGGGCTCTCTATTCTATGCCATTGAACTATGGGCCTATTTTTGTAATGAAATAATACTGTTTTGATTACTACAGCTTTGAAGTATATCTTGAAATCTAGGATTGTGATATCTTCAGTTTTGTTCTTTTTCATGGTTGCTTTGGCTTTGGGGGTGAGTCTTTTGTGTTTCCATACAAATTGTACAATTACTTATTCTAGTTTTGGTATCAGGGTAATGCTGTTCCAAATTCAAAATGAATTTGGAAGCTTTGCTTTCTCTTCTATTTTTTTTTTAATAGTTTGAGAAAAATAGGTATTCAGCTCTTCCTTAAATGTTTGGATGAATTCACTATTGAAGCCATCTGGCCCTGGACTTTTGTTTGCTGGGAGTTAGTTTTTTTTTTTTTTTTTTTTAATTGTAGTTACTGATTCAATTTTATTGCTGGCAATGAGCCTATTCAGCTTTTCTATTCTCAATCCAGTTTGGGAGGTTAAGTTTCTAAGAATTTATCCATTTCTTTTAGGTTGTCCAATTTGTTGGCATATCTTTCTCTTTTCTAAAATTTTATTATGTTAGTTTTTGATGTAGTGTTCCATGATTCATTGTTTGCATATAATACCCAGTACTCCATGCAATACATATCTTTCATAATTTTCTCTTTCATAATATTCTCTTATAATCCACTATATTTCTATGGTGTTATTTCTCCTTTTACATCTCTAATTGTGTTTGAGTTGTCTCTGTCTGACTCTGTTTCTGCCTTTCTCTTTCTTGGATGTGTCTGGCTACAGGCTTATCCATTTTGTTGATCTTTTCAAAGAATCAGCTCCTGGTTTCAATGATCTCTTCTATTGATTTTTTTAAGTTTTGACTTTTTTTTTTTTTCTCTGCTGTAATCTTTATTTCCTTCTTTCTGCTGGTTTGGGGGTTTTGTTTGTTGTTCTTTTTCTAGCTCCTTTAGATGTAAAGTTAGATTGTTTATTTGAGATTTTTCTTCCTGAGATTTTTCTTCCCGAGTCCTGTATTGTTATAAATTTCCCTCTTGGAACAGCTTTTGCTACATCCCAGAGATTTTGGACCATTGTTTTTTTTTTTTTTTTTTTTTTTTAAATTTTCTCTTTGATTTCTTAGTGACCCATTCATTATTTAGTAGCATGTTATTTAGTCTTCATGTATTTGTGTTCTTTTCTTATTTTTTTCTTGTGGTTGATTTGCAGTTTCATAGTTTGTGGTCAGAAAAGATGGATGATTTGACTTAAGTCTTTTTTAATTCATTGAGACTTGTTTTGTGGTCTAACATGTGATCTGTCCTAGAGAATGTTCCATGTGCACTTGAAAGGAATGTGTATTGCACTATTATAGGATGCATTGTTCTAAAAATATCTATTAGATCCATCTGGTCCAATGTATCAATCTATTAGATCCATCTGGTCCAATGTATCAATCATCAAGGAAACAGTCTGCTGTTTCCTTGATGATTTCCTGTTTGGATGATATATACATTGATATAAGTGGGGTATTAAAGTCTCCTACCATTACTATATACTTTTGATTACATCTTTTATATTTGTTAACCACTGTTCTGTGTATTTGGGTATGCCCATGTTGGGTGCATAAATGTTTACAATTGTTTTGTCTTCTTGTTAGATTATTCCCTTTATGATTATATAGTGTTCTTCTCTGTCTCTTGTTATAGTCTTTGTTTTAAGCTGCTTTTCTCTTTCTGCTTTTAGAGTTCTCTATCACTACATTTTTCCATTTTAGTCACGATTTTGGTGTGGACCTCCTTGAGGTGATTTTTCTGGGGCTTCTCTGTGCCTGCTGGATCTGGTCTGTTTCCTTCCCCAGATTTTGGAAGATTTCAGATATTATTTCTCCAAATAAAATTTTCTGCTCCAATTTCTCTCTCTTCTTCTGGGAGATGCAAATGTTATGATGCTTGATGTTATCACTGAGTTCCCTTCACTTATTCTTATTTTTTATTATTCTTTTTTTTTCTCCTATTCATTTTGATTGCTCTTCATTTCTGCTTTCCAGCTCACTGATCCATTCCGTTTTCTCTAGTCTACTATTTATTCCTTATAGTATATTTTTAATTTCAGATACTGAATTCATCTGTGACTTGTTCTTTTAATGTATTTTTCTGTCTTTTAGTTGAGAGTCTCACTGAGATCCTCCACTCTTTTCTGAAGTCCAGTGAGTATCCTTATGACCAGTATTCTAAATTCTCTGTCAGGAGGTGCCTGGGTTGCTCAGTCAGTTAAGCATCTGACTCTTGATTTTAGCTCAGGGCATGATCTCACGGTCATGAGATCAAGCCCTGTGTCAGTCTCTGCACTCAGCCCTGAGTCTTCTTTAGATTCTCTCCCTCTTCTTCTGCCTCTCGCCTTGCACCCGAGCTCTCTCTCTCTAAAAAAAAAAAAATAAATAATAAAAATAATCAATTCCAGGTCAGACACATTGCTTATCTCCATTTCCTATAGCCTCCTTGCTATGATTTTGTCCTGTTCTTTCATTTGGGACATAATCATTGTCTCCTCATTTTGTCTAACTTTCTGTGTTTGTTTCTCTGTGTTAGAAAAGTCAGCTGTGTCTCCTGCTCTTGAAAGTAGTGGCCTTATGAAGAGGTCCTGTAGTGTTCTGCTGTGCAAAATTCCTTGTTCACAGAACCTGGCCCTTCAGGGGGGTGTCTCCTTTGCACATTGTGTGTACGTTACTGTTGTTAGCTGAGCCACATTTGCCTTCAGTCCAGTCATTTGCAATGGTTATCTTTGCCTGTTGTGGGTAGTGTTTGATCCCTTTGTTATTAATGGGCCAGTCTGAGACCGCCTTGGGCTTGAGTAGTTACACCAGACATTTGCTAGACAGAGATTCATCCCATTGAACCCCAGGGTGCTCTCCCTGTGTTGCTCCCTGAAAGGTCTTCACTAAAGGGAAGGACCTGAAGTCAAACCAGATGTCTGCCACCAGCCTATGTCTGGGGGCACAGGAAAACTAGTGTGTGTAGTTATCTTCCCTTCTCCCTAGAACAGGAGTCACTTTGGAGTGACGCTGCCCGCTGTTAGGACTGCTTGCACAATGCCATCCTTTTGGCACCACTTTTGGGTGATTCCTGCTGAAGGGAGGTTGGTGGACCTGCATGAGAATGTGAGGGGTGGAAGGCAGGCACTGTCAGGAGGCTAGGTGGAAAATATTCATTTTGGTTTTCACATGTATGTTGTTACCTAGGCCAGAGGGCAGGATGGAAAAATGATGCCTGCCAGCTCTTTTGTCCTTAGAGAAGTCCCTAAAGACCCCTGTCACTCCAGCACACATTCTGAGTTTAGTAAATAAGTCTCCTTCTCATATTTTTCAGGTATTCTTCAAACTGCTGTTTCTATGCTAGATCTCAGTGGGGCTATTTGTAATGCTCTGGCTCTTTAGGGACAAGCACTCATTTTCCTGTGGCTCTCTGGCTCTCCCAGAGCTGAGTCTGCTGAATTTTTAAAGTACCTATGTTGAGCCCCACTGGTTATAAAAACTTGTGAAATTAGACCCCTGTGGTTTTCAAAGCCAAATGTAGGGATTTGTCTTCCTAGTGCTAGTGCCCCCAGCCCCATGCCTGCGTTGCCTCCTGTGGGTCTGCTCCTCCCCCTTCTCTGGGTTTGTAGTGTCCTTCCCTCCTGCAGAAAGTCTTGTGGGTCAGCTGGTTCCCAACCATGTCTCTGCTCTCCCCACCATTTTCAGTGTGACCTCTTCTCTATGATTAGCTGTGGAGAGTCTTTTCTGCCAGTCTTTGTGTCCTTTTGGGGGTAATATACACTGCTGTGGGGGTTATCTAGGGATCTGTGGGTCAGATGACCTTAGGATCCTCCTATGCTGCCATCTTCTCTAGAACTGGTATTGGTATTTTTAATTTCCAGAGGAACCTCTATACTGCTTTCCCTAGTGGCTGTGCCGGTTCATAATCCCTCCCACAGGGCTCAGTGTTTCCTTTTCTCTACATCTTTCACACCATTGGTTATCTTTTGTCCTTTTGATTATGGCCATCCTAAAAGCTATGAGGTGATATTTCATTGCAGCTTTGATTTGCATTTCTCTAACGACTATGGTCTTAGCACTTTTTCATGTACCTGGTGGTCATTCATATATCTTCTTTGGAAAAGTTTCTATTCAGGTCATTTACTCATTTTAGTTGCATTGTTTTTTGTTTGTTGCCATTGAGTTCTATGAGTTCTTTATTCTGGATATGAAATGTTTATCTGATACATGGTTTGCAAATATTTCCTCCCCTTCTGTAAGTTGTCTTTTCACTTTATTGGTTGTTTCTTTTGCTCCGTAGAAGCTTTTAAGCTTGATGTAGTTCCACGTATTTTTTATTTTGTTGCCTTAGCTTTAGGTTTCATATCCAAAAGTCATTGCCAAGATCCACATCGCAGAACTTTATGTTTTCTTTCAGGAGTTTCATGGTTTCAGTTCTTACATTTAAGTCTTTAATCCATTTTCATGAGGACATAAGATCGGGGCCTATTTTCATTCTTTTACATGTGAATGTCCCGTTTCCCCAGCAGCACTTAATGAAGAAACTGACTTTTCTCCGTGGAATATTTCAGGCTTCATTGTCAAATATTAGTTGATTGTATATTCCTGGATTTATTTCTGGGCTCTCAGTTCTGTTTCATTTATCTTTTGGTCTGTTTTTATACCTGTACCATATAGTTTTGACTACTATAGCTTTATACTACAGCTTGAAATCAGAAAGTGTGATGCCTCCTACTTTGTTCTTCTTTCAGAGGATTGCTTTGGCTATTTGGAGTCTTTGGCAGTTCCATATAAGTATTACACTTGTCTTTCTACTTCTGTAAAAAGAAAAAAAAAAAAAAGAACAGTGCCATTGAAATCTTAATACAGATTTCAAGGGGACACATACACACTGATGTTTATAGCAGCATTATCAACAGTAGCTGAATTATGAAAGAACCAAACAGTAGCCGAATTATGAAAGAACCAAATGTCTATCGTCTGATGAATGGATAGAGAAGATATGGCAAATATATACTCAATGGACTATTACTCAGCCATCAAAAAGAATGAGATCTTACCATTTGCAGTGATGAGGATGGAGCTAGAGTGTATTATGCTAACAGAAATAAGTCAGAGAAAGACAAATATCATGATTTCACTTTGATTTAAGAAACAAAACATATGAACATAGGTGGAGAAAAAAAAAAAGGCAATCCATAAAACAGACTCAACTACAGAGAGCAAACTGAGGGTTGCTGGAGGGTAGGTAAGCAGGGGAATGGGTTAAACGGGTGATGGGTATTAAGGACGGCATTTGTGATGCGTGCTGGCTGTTATACATAATAATGAATCACTAAATTCTACTCCTGAAACTAATATTACACTATATGTTAACCAGAATTTAAATAAAAACCTCAGAAAATGTATTATTTAAATAGTTTTGGTGATATTGACATTTTAACAGTATTCTTCCAGTACAAGAATACAGGATTCCTTTCCAATTTTTAATGTGTTCTTTTTATCTATTTATTTTATCAATGTACTGTAGTTTTCCAAGTAGAGAACTTTCACTTGCTTGGCTAAATTTATTCCTAAGTGTTTGTTTTTGATGCTCTTATAAATGGGATCATTTTGTTTATTTCTTTTTTCAGATCATTTGTCATCAGTATATAGAAAAACTACTTGTTCTGTATGTTTAAATCTTGGGGAGAGGTTCTTTGGTATTTTCTCTGTATAAAATCATGTTGTCTTCAAATAGGGACTTTTTTTCTTTACAATTATGATGCATTTTATGTCTTTTGTTTGCTTGACTATTCTGGCCTGGACTTCTATGTAGAATAAGAATAGTATGAGTAGACACTCTTGTCTTGTTTTTGATCTTAGACAATAAGCTTTCAATTATTAAGTATAACATTGGCTGTAGGCTTATCCTATGTGGCCTTCATTGTGTTGAAATATGTATCTTCTATAATTTATTAAGATTTTTTATCATGAATGTATGTTGAATTTTATAATGTGCTTTTACAGTGTCTATTGAGATGAACATGATCTTTTTTTTGTTCATCCAATCAATGTGCTATATCACATTAATTGGTTTGCATACGTTCAGTCACCCTTGCATTCAAGGTGTGAATCCCACTTGGTCATGGTGAATCATCCTTTTTTTTTTTTAAAGATTTTATTTGTTTATTTGACAGACAGAGATCACAAGTAGACAGAGAGGCAGGCGCAGAGAGAGAGAGGGAAGCAGGACTCGATCCCAGGACCCTGAGATCATGACCTGAGCCGAAGGTAGAGGCTTAACCCACTGAGCCACCCAGGCGCTCGTGAATCATCCTTTTGATGTGCTACTGAATTTAGTTCATTAGTATTTTGTTGAGAGTTTCGGCATCTATATTCTAGTTTCTTTACTGGTAGTATCCTTTTCTGGCTTTGGTATAAAGGTAATGCTGGCCTCATAAAATGAGTTTGAAGGTGTTCTGTACTGTACAATTTTTTTTAAAAAATGTGAGAAGAACTGGCTTTAGTTCCTAAGTGTTTGGTAAAATTCACCAATGAAGCATCTGGTCTGGGCTTTTCTGTGTTGGGAGAATTTTGATTATTGCTTCAGTCTCCTTACCAGTAATTGGTCTATTCAGATTTTCTCTCTCTTCCTGATACAGTTTTGGCGAGTTATATGTTTCTCAGCATTTTCCTGTTATTTCTAGGTTGTCCAATTTGTTGGCATATTCTTGTTCATAGCAGCCTCTCATGATCCTTAAATTTCAGTGGCATCAGTTTTCAATGTGTCTTTTTTTATTTATAACTTTGTTGATTTGGGTCCTCTTTTTTCCTTTGGTTTGTCTAGGTAAAAGTTTGTCCATTTTGTTTATCTTCAACAAACACTCTTGATTAGGTTAATTATTTGTATTGTGTTCCTGTTCTCTATTTCATTTATTTCTGTTCTATGTTATTTTCTTTCTTCTAACTTTGGTCTCTGTTCTTTTTATTTCATTAAGATGTAGAGATAGTTTTATTGTTTGTTGTGTGTGTGTGTGGCAGGGTGTGTTGGGGGTGTGTGTCTTTCTTCCTAATGTAGGCATTATTACTATGAACTTCTTTCCTAAAACCACTTTTGCCGCATCCCATTAAGTTCTGGTATGTTGTGTTTCCATTTTGTCTCAAGACCCCATGTTTCCCCTTGACTTTCTTCTCTGATCCATTAGTTGTTCAGAAGAGTGTTGTTGAATTTCTGCACGTTCATAAATTATTCAGTTTTCTTGTTACTGATTTCCAGCTTCATACCATTGTGGTCAGAGAAGATATGTGGCATAATTTCAGTCTTTTTGAATTTTCCAAGACTTGTTTTGTGGCCAAAAACATGGTCTCTTGCAGAAAATGTTCTATGTGCACTTGAAAAAAATGTATATCTTGCTGTTGTTGAATAGGTGCTTTGTATCTCTCTGTTCTATTTGGTCTAAAGTGTTGTTTAAATCTGATTTCTTACTGATTCTCTGTCTGGATGATCTATCTATTGTTGACTGTGGGGTATTAAAGTTCTCAACTACTATCATACTGCAGTTTATTATTCCTTTTATTTCTATTAGTTTTTGCTTTATGTATGTATTTAGGTGCTCAGATCTTGGTCACATAAATATTTATAATTGTCATATCTTCTTGGTGGATATATCCCTTTATCATTAAGGGACCTTCTATGTCTCTTTATACCATTGTTAATGTCTGTTTTGTGTGATATTTGTATAGTTATCTGCTTTGTTTTTCTTGTTACCATTTGCTTGAAATGTCTTCTTGCTTCCCTTACTCTCACTCTTACACTAAAGTAAGCTGTAGAACCGGAAGAGTTAATGTGAGTTCCAGTTTGAAAGCAGGAAAGCTCAAGATTCAAGCAAAGAGACACTATTTCAGTTTGAGTCCAAAGGCAGAAAAAGACAAATATCTTAGGTAAAAACAGTCAGGCATGAAGAGTTCCGCTTAACTCAGGGAGGTCCCACCCTTTTGTTCCATCCAGGCCTTCAACTGAATGGCTGAGGCGCCCTCACATTGGGGAGGCCAACTGGCTTTACTTGGTCTACTGATTCAAATGGTAATCTCATCCAGAGATGTCCCCACAGACACACCCAGAATCATATTTGACCACATATCCAGGTACCACATAATCCAGTCATGTCAACCCATGAACATCACAAGGGGCCAGGACATTTCACATTATCTTCACCCTATTCAAGAGGTGAATGGTTAAACAAACTGTGGCACATCCATGCCTTGGAATACTGATCAACAATAAAAAGGAACCAACTATTCATACATACAATATGGAAGAATTCCCAGAGAATTGTGTGAGTGATAAAAGCCAATGCCAAAAGGTTACATACTGTACAATTCCATTCACATAAAAATCTTGAAATGACCCAGTTATAGAAATGGAAAACAGGTTAGTGGTTGCCAGGAGTTAAGGAAGTAGAGGAAGCTGGTAGGGAAGCAGGTGTGGTTATAAAGGGGCAACGTGAGTGATCACTGAGATAGGAACATTATCTATTTTCACTGTATAAGGGATACACAAACCTCAGAGGTGATGAAATTGCATAAAACTAAATACAAAAACACACATCCCAAACATATGGATGCCCAGTCAAGTTAAATCAGAATTGCTGTGTGCTGTCTGGTGTCTGCACATTTCTACAGTCACTCCTCAGCTGATTCTAATATTAAATCAGACTTAAGAGTCATTGACCAAGGTATTTGCAAAGAAATAACCTGATAAGAAATTTACAACATATTTGCAACACACTGCTAGAGACAGCAGTTCTGTGTAATAAGACATTAAAATCCCCAAATCATTAATTCCTATTTAGATGTAAATGATATGTAAATCTAAAACAGCCCTCCAAGGATTCTAAATCCTTGCTACTCAAACAGCTCCAGGACATCATCTGGGAGATTTGAGAAATGCAGAATTTCTCATCCCACCCCAGATCTCCTGAATGAGCATTTGCCTTTTATGGATATCCCCAGATGATTCAAATTCACTGTAAAGTTTGAGAAACACTCATATAAATCCTTCCTTAAATGTATATGCTCGGGGCGCCTGGGTGGCTCAGTGGGTTAAAGCCTCTGCCTTCCGCTTAGGTCATGATCTCTGGGTCCTGGGATCGAGCCCTGGGCTCTATCCTCAGCGGGAAGCCTGCTTCCTCCTCTTTCTCTCTGCCTGCCTCTCTGCCTACTTGTGATCTGCCTGTCAAATAAATAAATAAAATATTAAAAAAAAAATGTATATGCTCATGGGGCGCCTGGGTGGCTCAGTGGGTTAAGCCGCTGCCTTCGGCTCAGGTCATGATCTCAGGGTCCTGGGATCGAGTCCTGCATCGGGCTCTCTGCTCAGCAGGGAGCCTGCTTCCCTCTCTCTCTCTGCCTGCCTCTCTGTCTACTTGTGATTTCTCTCTGTCAAATAGATAAATAAAATCTTTAAAAAAAAATGTATATGCTCAGAATTTTCTCATAAACTTTTCAAACAATTGGTAGAGGGCATAGTTGTAAATAAGTCAATCTATTGTGATGATAATTTTAAAAAATTGATTGGAGAGAGAGAGTGTGACTGTGCAAGCCTCTGTTGTACAAGTCCGGGAGGAGCAGAGGGAGAGAACCCCAAGGAGGGTCTCCGCTGAGCACCCAGCCAGATGCAGGGGAGACTCGATCTCACAACCCTTGAGATCATGACATGAGCTGAAACCAGGAGTCAGATGTTTAACTGACTGAGCCACCCACTTCCCCCATTGTAATAATTTCTATGAGGAAATTAAATCTCTTAAGCCTTCAAATGGCATTTTTAAAAACACAAGATGTTGGTAATACCTAATATAACATGTAGTGGGAAATGTTCTGTCCAAAACCGCTGCAGCGTGTACACAAAATAATGGGAGTGGCTTTCACAACTCAAAGAAGCTTTAATTGCAGCTGATGAAATCGCATTTGGGATTCATCTTTCCAGTGTTTGGTGTTTGACTCTATCTTTTATGTATAGACAGTTTGGTTTTTGTCTTCTTGGGCGCAAAGGAGTCCTGATGTTTAGGTTCTTTTCATAGAATTACTGCTCAGCCAGTTGAATGGCTTTGGAGGTGTCAGCTTCCTTGTCAGTCAAGACTGCCCTCCATGGGGCTCTCTCGCTAGTACTCGCAGAGACATCGTGGAGTTTATCCTTGGGGGGCAGGACAGGCTCCGTGGGTAAGGATCTCTAACCTTCCCACTTCCCCTCCCAATTTTTAATCAGAGTTTAATCAGGGATCTGTTTTACCTATTGTGCGTTTCATGCAATATCATTTGAATAGCTTTCTAATTTTTTAATAAAAAAAGCTAGAAGTCATTGCTAATTAAGGTTTCTTGGAAATACTTTGATTTCAAGTTTAAGGACCATGGGATATTGATGTCTACTGGACACAAAGCATGTGCAGCATTTAGAATAGTGATCTTCATGTGGTGGGCACTAACTCAACATTTTAAAATTGATTCTTACCAGTCCACCAGCCCCTCAGAGTTGCACTGCTGAGCCCAAGTGAGTTTGGAGTACTGTGTAGGGACATTCAAACACCCGTTCTTCCACCAACGGTTTTATGTGAGTCTGTGCAAGTTATGTAATGTCCAGATAGAGTATTCATAGATAATAATGAGTCCCACAGTCCCTTAACCACAACTCCAGAGTCCAAACAGCCTGAAAAATAGAAGGTTTTGTAAATGAATTAGAGGCAACTCGGACCTGAATATAGATGGAACTATGAATAGCTCTAGGGTATCCCGCTCAAACTGATGGGTCATTGCAGAAATATTAGGTACAGGTGCTGGCTTGGGGTAGCGCAGGGCACTGGACGCATCACAGCAGTCTGTGTTGGGTGGGCCGCCAGGTAGCTGACCCTGGCAGGAGTTGGGAGAGCCAGAGTCTTACTGGGGATAACTCCTGGGAGACATTCAGGGGGGATGAAGCAGGGTCCCATAAGGAAGGCCTGCAGGACACCTGGCAGCTGTTTGTATTAGCAGCATCGCTGGGTTCCCGAGCCGCAATGGGCTCAGGTCTTGGCTGGGGACTGACTGCCCAGAAAGACAAGGCCTTGGCTTGGAAGGATGAGGCCAAGGTGCGGGCCATTGGTGGTTGAAGGCTGTCGGCTAGCTGTGTTCATTACGGCAGAACAGAAGGTGCTTTGTCAAGTGCGATCCGAGAGGTACCATGCCACAGTCGCCACACAACTGTTTCTTCTTTTAAACAGCTTCAAGGATGTTTTCTGCACCTTAAAATTGGCCTGGGCAAAGTGTGCCATTCAGCAATCTCAGTCAGGGCGTGCGGTTGTATAACAAAAACCCTGACCCAGTTTCAGAACGTCCCCCCCAAATGTTAGCAGTCTCGTTCCACTCCTACCCCCAGTACAGAAACATTCATGTGTCTTTCTGCCTTTATGCTTCTGACTTCACTAGCATTTTTATCCAAATAGCATCATATAACATGTAATATTTTGAGTCTGGCTTCTTTCACTTGTTGTGTGTCTTTGGGGATGATCTGTGTTGTGGCATGCTGTCTTTAACATGTATGTACACATTTTGCATCTCCATTTTTCAAAGGATGGATTGCCTCCACTTTGGGGCTGTTGTGAATAATGTTGCTGTGAACACTGGTGTACAACTCCTGGTGTAGACACATTTTCATTTCTCTAAGAGTGAAGTTGCTGGGTCATATGGTAAAGTATGTTTAATTTTCTTTCTTTCTTTTTTTCTGTAGGTTTAATTTTTAAAAGAAACTGCCAAACAGGTTTCAAAGGGACTGTACCATTTTAGTAGTCACACCAGCAGTATACGAGGGTTCTAGTTTCTCCACATATTGGTGTTGCCACAATTCTTAGTTACAGCCATTCCAGAGGGCATGTGGGTATCTCATTGTGCTTTGAGCTTGTTTCTTCAATGACTAATAATGTTGAGCCCCTTTTTGTGTTTATAATCATTTCTGTATGTTCTTGTGTGAAATGCCTTTTTCCATTTTTTATCTTCTTAACAAATAGTTCTTTACACAATCTAGATAAAATTGCTTTATTAGATATATGGTTTGCATTTTCTTCTAGTCTGTGGCTTGTCTTTTCATTGTCTTACGGTTTCTTCTGAAGAACGAAAAAAAAAAAAGGAACTTTGAGGCCCGATTCATTTGTGAATTGTGCCTTTAGTATCTATTTCATATCTAAGACATCTTTGCCTAACTTAATCTAAGATTTCCTGCTGTGGTTTCTTCTAGGTATTTTATAATGTCAGTTTTATGAACATCAGTGGCTCTCAGATGAGAATTTTGCTCTCCGGGGACCATTTGGAACACCAGGAGACCATTTGGATTGTCAGAGCTGGGTGGGGTGTATTACTAGTGTCTAGTAGGTAGAGAAGACCAGTGATGGTGTTAAATGTACTCCAGTGCATGGCACAGCCCCCGACAGCAAAGAATGATCTCATCCAGGATGTCAGTGGTGCTGAGGTTGGCAAGCCCTGACCTGGGTTTCTGGTCCATTTTGAGTTAATTTTTGAGTATGGTATAAGGTAAGGATCTACACATATTTTCTTTTGACTTTGCGTGTGAAGGATATAAGCGTACTTTTTCTTCTTGTTTTTCTTTTTCCATGACATTTGTTGTAAGGAATATCCTACTACATTGCACAGCCTGGCACCTTTGTTGAAAATCAACTGACCATAAATATTAAGATTTATACTTAGATTCTCTATTTTGTTCCCTTGATCTATATTTCACTTTTGTGCCAACACCACACTTCTTGACTGCTTTAATTTTATAGTACATTTTGAAATCCAGCAGAGTAAATCTTCCAACATAGCTTTTTCTAAAAAACTGTTTTGTCTACTAGGGTTTCTTTGCATTTTCATATCAGTTTTTAGCATCAGATTTTCTTTTTTTTTTTTTTTTAAGATTTTATTTATTTATTTGACAGAGATCACAAGTAGGCAGAGAGGCAGGCAGAGAGAGAGGAGGAAGCAGGCTCCCTGCTGAGCAGAGAGCCCGATGTGGAGCTCAATCCCAGGACCCTGGGATCATGACCTGAGCCGAAGGCAGAGGCTTAACCCACTGAGCCACCCAGGCGCCCCAGCATCAGATTTTCAAATGCAACAAAAAAAGCCACCTGGGATTTTGATGATTACATTTAATCTATAGATGAATTTGAGGAGAACTGACATCAATATTGAGTCTTCTAATCCAAAAATTTGGTGTATTTTGATTTTTCTCAGCAGTGATAGGTTTCAGTATACATGTCTTACATTTCCTGAATTTTTTTCCTATTGAATTTTAGTTGCCATAGTAAATGAAATTGTATTCTTAATTCCATTTTTGAATTATGTATTGCAGTGCACAGAAACACAATTCAGTTTTGTATATTGATTATAAATCTTGCTTACCTTGCTCATTTATTCCATATTATCTTTGATTCTTTATTATTTTCTACAGGTAGTAGTAACCTTTCAGAATAGTTTTACTTCATTTCCAACCTACATGCCTTAATTCCTTTTTCTTGATGCCTTCTCTGGGTGTAATCGGCAGTACAGTCTCACAGAGAAATGCTGAGAGACATGTACCTTTCAAAATTAAAATATAGAGAGCTCTGAGATACTTCTTAGCTCTGTGTTTCAGATAAGGGATTACCAATCTGTAGCAACTAACTTCTAGGATTATTAGATTGCATGAGGTACCAGCTATACAATGCTTAGTGTAATTCCTGACCCAAATTAGCATCCTCCTAAAATGTTACTTTTTAGAAAGAATCTCAACCAGTCACTGGCAGGCCAGCATTTGGAATCAGAACTTGACACGGACAGTGCAGGTCTAGGTGGTCATCTGTGGCTGATGGGGTAGGGGACAGTCCCTAACATGTCAGCACAATTTTCACTGGCCTCCTGGGAATCTTTGGTGTTGTGGGAGCTCTGCCAAGTACCTGAGCTTCAAGGTAGCCAAGCCCACTGTGGCTGTGGATATCGCGAAACAGGGTTTATAACATGGAAGGAGGGGCAGAGGCCTGCTGAGTTGTACGGAGGCTCAGTTGTTCTTGGGGCTTGAGTAATAGTAGGGGATTGTCGGGGGGGCATGTATACGATTAAAACTAAGAGGAAACCCTTTTTTCCCAGCACATTGTTATTTCCTTCTTCAAAGGTTTATCGTAGAAGCGGTTACGCAAATTTGTGGAGGGACTTGGAGTTTATTAAGGTTGGGATGACAGCAGAGATGAAGGCGGGTAGCACGGGGAGGGAACGGTACCAGCAGGAAGTCTGCGTGGCACCTTCAGCCTTGTGAACACTTAGTATTTCTCTCCTTTAGAAGGTGACCAGTTAGTGTGTGTGCGATTCAGCCCACTGCCAATTCCTCTGAAGGAACGGCAAGCATTGTGTAGCCAGTGGAGGCCATGGTCTCTCGTTGGTAACTCTCTCCTCACCATAAACTAACCCAGAGAAGCACTAATTACTGCAACACTCCCATACCTGTCTTTATTAGTTACTTTGAGAAGAATCTCAAGTAGGTAAAAAGGAACCCTAATAACTGATTGATAACCTTTGTGTCTAGGATATGAAATGTCAGTGAAGATCTTTGAGTCCAACCAGGAAACTTAAGGTGTTCTTTGATCTCAGAAATAAAACAACTAAAAGGAATTCCCACTCTTTATTTAACAGTATAGTGCTTCCATGACCAAGGTTCTGTGACCTTTTAATCATGATCATCATTAAAATACTAAGACTGGCATTACATAGAAGAGGCCCAAATAGAGCTGGTCAGTGCTTCTTTAAAGCACACATTCAGTCATCAGAAAGGCAAACGGAGGAGGTTCTTTATATAAAAACCACAAGGCACACAGGTGATGATATAAAAAGGCATCGCTTCTATGTCCATTCCTTCTCTCAGTGTTTGCTTATGTCAGTGTCTAGAGACAGCTTTGCGAGCTATTGGCAGCAGCCCCTGGTGTTGACTGGTGGCTCCCTCACTGCGGCAACAGGTAGTTGTCAAAGGCACAGACCTTGTGCTGAGTGACTGAATCTAGAGAAAGAGAAAAGCGGGTTAGCATTTACAACGGCCAACCATACAGCGGAATAGAAACCTTTTTATTTACACAAGGTCCTATTTTAAAATCTTACATGGCTTAGAGCTGCCCTGTCTGTACGTCCACATAGCACATGTGGCTACTTCAAGTAAAATAAATGATTCAGTTCCCGTCACACGAGCACATTTTAAGGGCTCAGTAGGCACATACTCCTATAGATACTGGACATACAAGGTGTTGGCATCATGGCAAGATGCTACGTCAGGGTGGGAAGTTTGCCAGTCTGTGGCATGGAAGACCAGAATTCAAATCTCTGCTCACTACAGAAAATACTCTCTGGTGGCAAAGTCTGTGTAACTACGTAAGTTGTCCATACGGCACAACACATTCTAGGCCGTGTAGCTAGCCTATCTACCTAGCTGAGTACTTCAGGCAGAGTAGAGTTAGTAAGCAGTTTCTACCACTCAGGTCTTTCTCTTTCCATTGAAGAAGCTGGACTAGTGAGCTCTAAAGTCCTGTCAGTCTGAAGGCCTGTCATTTCATCAAAGTCACAAGAAGTCCCCTGGTCCAGAATGAGCTACAGATGCAGGAGAATGTACCACTCCCAGCCCTGCTTGTAGGAGGATGAGAGAGGCACGCAGTGGGTTGGCAACACTGATGGAACTGCAAATTAAGTCACAGTTAACTTAATAATTACTATTATGGGATGTCCACAGGGATGGACAAATTATATTGAAGGATCTTAAGATGCCACAACGACAAGCGATAGGGAGAAAGTAAAAAAATAGGTTTGTTCTGTGAATACAGGAAGATAGTGGAAGACAAAATGGCGCATCTTCGGTGTAGGTCCCAAGAGTGTCCCAGAATTTAGTCGTGGCCTGCCCAGGACAATGCACCTTCCCACAAAAGGTCTGAGCCAGTGAGCTGCATTTCAGACGGGAGGCGCACTAACACTTGTTTTATATATTATATACATGATACATTAAGATTAATATGCTGACATGGCTTTTACGACAATTAGTAGCACTAAGCACAACCATTTACTTCTCTGCACAATGCAGTGAAGTGACAGTATCATGATTTACGTTTTAGTGTTAGTCCTTCATTCGTGGTATGTGTTGGACATATTTTCTCTCTGTCATTCACCTTTTGACTTTTCTTATGCAAAGAAGTTTTTAGGTATGCATTCAGATTATGTAAATCACTTACTGCGTCTGGACTTTGAACCATAGGTAGAAAGCTTTTCCCTTTACCTTGTTTTAAAGCAATTCACTCCTATTTTCTTCCAGGTGGTAAAACTCTGTGGATTCAATTTTTACACCTAAGGTTTCTGACGGGATGTCATTTTTGAAAGCCAGAAAAGATTGCAAAAAAGATGGCAATCTTGTCTAATTAATCAAAAATCAAATATAACACAATGCCAAATATTTCTTTTAAAAAAAATGGTGACATACTTGTAAAAAAATTAACACACTTATTCTGATGTTTACATGAAAGAAAAAATACGTAGCAAGACAATTTTGAAAAAAAGGAATAGTGAGAATATGATACACTAGATACCAAAACACACTATAAAATTACAGTAGTAAAATAGTATGTAATTCGCACAGAACCAGATAAATGGGTCAATGGGAGAGTCTGGAAACATGGCCTTACATATGTGGGAAATTAACAGACGAGTCAAAGGGCATTCAAAATCAGTGCCGAATGGGCGAGTTACAAACAGATGGTACAATCCCCTCACATCACACAATAAATAAATTACAGATGAATAAGCTATAAACAAGAAAAGAAATGTAAGTATTCATTGAGATAGGAGACTAGTTCTAAAGCTCAGAGGCTAGAGATAACCTTCCTAAGTGAAACCCAAATTCACATGCCTTGGGAAAATGGAATTTGAATCCACAGAGATTAATAATTAAATATTAAAACCTCTGTAACACAGAATACACAATAAACAGAATTAAAGATGGGGCAGCTGAGAGAATTTTACCCTGAGAACCCAAGATTAGGGACCATATTTTAGAAGGATTCTGTAGAACAGTGTGAAAAAGAAAAACAGCCTAATTTCCAAATAGGCCAGGGACAAGGTCAGGCCATCCATGAAACCTAGAAACCCTCTCTAAGACAGGCCTACGCATCTGTAACTTAGTAGTTGGGGAACAACAAATTAAGTAACGTGATCTATTCGTCCAATTCGTCAGATCACCAAATAATGAAAATAGGGGTCATGTCCGATACTGGTGAGGACGTGGGGAACAGGGACCTCCATCTGCCGTAAAATACTCGCACCACCGAGCGTTGTGTCAAGACTGAGAACACAGGAGCCGGGGCACCGCGACGCCAGAGGCCAATCTGCTTCACAGAAATTCTCACGCCTGGGATTGCGCTCGAATAATCATAGCTCAAAAGGATCTCTTAAAATTGAATTCAAATTGTTCCAGCTAGATCCTACAAAGTCCATAATAGCAGAAACTGTGGAAATCACTTCAAACGTCCAGCCATGAGCGCATGGCATCATCACACTCCCGCCAAGGGCTCAGAACGAGGTGGCTGTTTCTGTGTTAAAATGGAAGCTCTCCTGTGGGGGCGCCTGGGGGGCTCAGTGGATTAAAATGGAAGCTCTCCTAGACAGGGTCCAACAAAAACTCCAGGAGTATGGGAGCCTCCGTCTCTCAGAAAACCCTCGAACAATACATTGGTTTATATACATTTATTTCTATATAACTATGTTTTTGAAAAATTAAAAGCACTCTTCCATCTTTATGGTAGTTGAAGGGAGGGTTGTTAAGGTTTGGGGACTTGATGTATTTCTCTGTTTGAGTTCTTGGACCTGAAATCAAATGTCACTCCATACATCCATGCGGGCAGCCGTCCATTCATTCATTCATTCGCTGGTGGATGAGAGAGGTTGACTGGAGAAGAGGCAGGTTTTTAACTTAGATAAAATAAAAGAGAATCCTAAATTTCACAACTCAGTCTGTGGCCGACCCCCTCTTGCTGAGGTGGGCTCTATGCTGGCACCCCGTAAGGAATTATCCCACGGGCTCGGGAGAAACCGTACTGAGGTGCGTGTAGTGCGGGGCCTGTGCGTGTGCTGAGCAAACCCGGGCGTCGGAAGAGCTCCTGACCGCGGCCTGGTGGCTGAAAGCCAGGACGTCCGTGTCCGGGGAGCGCCTCATGTCTCCAGGTCCCCAAACATGTACACACACACGTGAAAAACGACTTCTGTCCAAGTTCATTTGTCATCTGAGGACAGCCACATTCCCAAAATTCCAACGTCACATCATACGCACCCTCCGCAAACACCCCATAAAATGGGACCAGCAGGACGAATGTCCGAGGAACGGCGGTCCTGCCCAGTGGAAAGAGAGACAAACAGTACACGAGTAGCTCCCGTGAAATTTAAACTGGGAAAAAAAAAAAAAGTTTGTCTTATTTTAACAAGGTTAGTTAGCAGGTCTTGGTGCACATTTACACACGAGTCACTTTACTGGCTGCACTTCGGTGAGGTCTGAGGATTGGGATGGTGAAGGAACGTGCTATTTTGTGGACAGTGCGGCGGGCGGGTCAGTTTATTGAACTGACGCTCCCGTTGCCGGCAGCTAATGGCACTGTGTGTGGAGAGAGCTAGAACTCTCAGGACCCCACTGGGAGCTTTATCTTCGCTTATCACAAGCAGCGGACGACAACTCTAGGGCTGAAACAGGAGCAGCCACGCGGCCAGACACTCGGCTGTGGGATCGGCTCTCCCACTCTGTCGGAGTCACCCGGCCTCTGGGAACACTAGGACAGGGGCTTGACACTGAAGGCATCCTTAGCAGGGGGCCCAGCCGGTCACAAATGATCCTAAAGTCCTTTCTCTGAACGAGCCTGTGACTGCCCTTCCCAGAATTGTCATCTGCGGATCTCACGTCCCTCTGGAACCACACGGAACCAGACTTCCCGCCTCTTCCGCGTGGCAGTCCTGCAGGCTCTGCGCTCCATGCTGAGTGAGCCCCTGTTCCTTCAGGGCTTCGACGGATCCTGATCTCTGGGACCATCCGCCTTCTCTCCGATGCTCACATTCAAGTCTGGGAGTTGTCCTCGACTCCTCTGGCCTGGTCACCACGTGCTGTCTATCAGCAAGGCCAGCTGGCTCTAAGGATGTCTACTAGAAGTCTGGCAGCTTTACACCTCCCCCCACTGTCACCCCCTGGTCGTGACCACCCACCATCATTTATCACCGGGACCAGGGCAAGGGTCTAAAACTGCTCTCTCTGCTTCTGCTTAAAGATATATATTCTCCCACTTAAAATCCTTCGGTGGCTTCCATTTCTAGTCAGAACAAAACTAAAGGTGTCACCATGGCTCAAAAGGGCCTTGAGCGGTCCAGCCTCTGGCCACTTCTCCAGCTTCATTTCTCATCACTTCTTCAGACAGTCCAGGGCCCCTGCTGCCTCTCTACATTGGTCCTAGCTGTTCCCTTAGCCTAAAAGGCCAGTCGCTTAGACCAACAGGAGCCCACGCTTGTGTTCCTCATTGGGGTCTCAGCTAGAATACAGCTCTTCTGCGAGGAGCCAACCTCTCCGTCCCTGTAACGACCCACGCCCTGTTTTCTTTGTAGCACTGATCACCAACAGGATTTCAAAAACACATTGAAATGTGTTAATGAAGACAGACAAGATTTGTCTTCATTAGAATCTAAGTCCCACAGGGACAAGCTCCGTGTCTGCCTTGTCAATTCCTATTCCAGTAATGCCCACATGATGCTGGGGGCTCAAGACGGAACCCGAATGAATGAGTGAATGACCTGACGTCATGTGTATTTGAAGGAAACTGCTCAGTCTAAAATAATGGGGAGTTTTTCCATCTGCTCTGATACTAGGCTGGACACATTCATCTACTGAAAACTTTTCCAAGAGCACGCCAAGAATGGGGCTGGTGTCACAGACAGGATCGTCTGCTAGCTCATGCCTAGTATACTAGCGGTCACCTCTCACCCAAGAAATGTGAGAGAAACGATATTATTGGGGGATAACCTTGAATTCACTAGTTTTTCTATTATGTTTTACAGTCATTTACTACTGGATATAGCAATGCTCCTGGTTTTACCAAGTGAATCTAATAGACTAATCTTGCTGAATCAGTTTTAACTGTTTCTTAGTTGTCCTAGATTTTTCTGTGTTAAGCAGCTGTTTCATACGCAAATATGAGGATTTGTCTCTTTCTTTATAATTCTTACATTTCCTTTGTGTGTCTCCTCTTATCCCTTGGGTTAGGAACTCTTGATCTCTGTTGAAAGAGTAAGAGTAGTCATATGTATTTTGTACTTGCTTAAACCTCAAACTAAGGTTTTCATTAGTAAATAAAAGATATACTGTAGGTTTTCTATAGCTACGTTACCACATTAAGTTCTCTTTTATTCCTAGTTAATGAAGAGTCTTTATCACGACCAGATACTGGAATTTTCTTTTTAACATCTGAGAAAATTAGTGGATCAGAAAAAAAAAGATTTAATGACATCTATCTTTACATTCTTGGGCTAAACTCTACTTGATTGCATGTTTCTTAACTCATTGCTAAATTTAATGTGCAAAATATTTTATCTTGGAATTCTATATCCATATAAATTTAAGTAGTATTAGTTCAAGATCATGCTAGCCTTATAAAATGAGATGAATAGCTTCCCCCTTTAGTTTTCTCTGCAGCAATTTGTAGTGTTTGGTCTTACCTGTCCTAGACAGTTTTAACAGTATCTTGAAAATATTTTCTATAGTAATACAAACATGACACACAATTTACCATTTTGTCCATTTTTCAGTTAAGAATAGTCGTGATGCTATGTGACCATTACCACGATTCATTTCCAGAACCGTCTCATAATCCCAAATACAATCTCCACAGTCATTAAATAACCACTCAGCAGTGTAATTCGCACCTCCTCCTAGACCCTGGCAACCTGTATAAGCTCCGTCTCTATGGACTGGTCTGTTCTGGGTAATTCATGTAAATGGAATCATATAATATTCGCCCTTTTGTGGCTGGCTAATTTCACTTAACATGTTTTTCGTGTTTATTCACTTTGTAGCATGTATCAGAATATCTTTCCTTTTTACGGTTGAACGATTCACCACTGTATGTATAGACCACATTTTGTTCCGCTGATGGACGTTTGAGTCGCTTCCACATTCTGGCTATTGTAAACAGTGCTGTTATGAACACACGTATGCAAATATTTGTTCAGTTCTTTGAGATATATAACTGCAAGTAAAAAGTAAAATCACTGGGTCACAAGGTAGTTCTGTTTAATTTTTTGAGGAACAACTGTAACTGTCTCCTACCTTGGCTTCTCTAATATCCTCAACAGTGCTTTTCTGTTTTTATGGTAGCCATCCTTACGGGTTTCAAGTGGTACCTGATGGTGATTTTAATCTGCATTTTCCTAATGATTTGATGATGAGCATATTTTCACATGCTTATTGACCATTTGTATATCTCCTCTGCAGAAATGTCTAGTCAAGTCTTGGACCTGTTTTTTAATCAGGTCTTGTGTTGTTGTTGTTGAGCTGTATTAATTCTTTCTATTTTTTAGATATCTACCCTTACTTTAGCAAACATTCTCTCTCATTCCATCATAGGCTGGCTTTTCACTCGGTTGATTGTGTCCCATGATGGATGAAAGGTTGTCTTTTTGTTTTTCATGTTGGGATTTGTTACCTATTTTTGTGTTTGTTTCCTACTTTGCAGCTTTTAAAAGTAGTTTCTACCTTTTTTCCTGCACATATTATTCGAGATGAGTGAGCAAGTCAGTTTCTTTGGTATTTCCCAAGCAGGTTAGAACAAAATAAGGGCTGCATTCCAGGAGAGGAAACCGAGATGGTGGGGCACAAGTAGGAGTCACACAGCTTCCCGACTGCCCTGAACATGGCTTGGCTTGATTGGCCTTTGTCCTGATTGCTAAACCTTTGGTTGCTGCGCAGCGCTCCCACAGACTTGGTTTAGACGGTCAGCTCTGGCTGGGGGCTTTCTGGGGTTTCTGTGGGGAAGAAGGAAGCCTGGATCTTTTCAGTCTACCATTTTGCGGATGTCACTCCGGGCAGGTGTCTTTTTTTGACGGAGGGTAAGAGGCATACATTTATCATTCAGTTTTTTAAATGGTTGAAATTGTTCAGGTTTTCTATGTCTTGAGTTTATTCTGATAATTTTTTTCTAGAAGTTGTCCATCTTATTTTCAAAATGGCCGGTATGAATTTATTCAGCGTGCTGTCCTGATTTCTAAATATCCTTACTGTCTCTGTGGTGGCCGCCCCAGTTCAGTTCATAGAATGTTCACGGAACCTTTTCTCTTCCTCTTGATGCTGCTAGGATTTTTGACTACCGATGGTTTTTTCCCCCCAAAGAGCTCTTTCATCTCTCAAAAACCTTTTTTTGCCTTGATTTTGTTAATATTTGATACATTTTTATTATTCACTTCCTCCAACATTCTTCTGTATTTATTGCTATGTATTTGTTCATCCTCAAGTACCAAAACTTAAGAAAAATAAGATCTTCATCCACGTATTTTTTCTCCTCCTGCAAACTGGGAACCGCTTCTTGTCACTTCACGCAGAGGCTGGATCCTTCAGCTTCGGTGTCCGCATGCACCACCTGAGTGCCTCTGTTATGGCTGCGCAGAGATGCCACTTACTGGGAGTGGCATTAAAATCTTACTTTTTACAAAGGAAGAGTCTGAATGGAGATGCAGGTGCCTAGGAACGCTGGATCTGTAATTCACCAAGTGGCTCTGGCAGAGAAATTCAGATCCCTTCATTTGATAAAGGCACAGGTCTCTCCTGTGACCTCAGAACTTGTTTCCCGCAGCGTTCCTCCACTGCGGTGGGTGTTCATAAAGCAGCCCACCCTGGGAGGCTTGAACAATAGGAATTACGATCTCATAGCCTGGGGAGGCCAGCAGATCTGGTTTGTCCTGAGGCCTCTCTCCATGGCTTGCAGACATGTCTTCTCTGTTCTCACGTGGCCTTCCCTCTGTGTACGCACTGCTGGTGTCTCTTGTGTTCTCACAAGGATACCAGTCCAAGATCAGGGATCCCCCACGATGATACTGTTTAATCACCTCTTGAGGGACCAGGACCTCCAAACACAGTCACATGCCAAGGTCCTGGGGTCAGGACATCAGCCTTCAGATCTGGGCGCACAATTCAGTCCATAACAAAAGGCACATCGCTTTCAGTTCTGTGGCGCCCAGTACTAACTGCCTAACATGCAACACTGAAAAACTCCCCATACTTCACAGACACACAAAAACCCCTTGTACAGAGTGTTACTACACTAGGTCTGGAAGCAAAGAGCCTAAGCCGCTGGCCACGTCCCATGCAGGGGCTGAGCTCTGGGATTTCTTTACGGCCATTAACCCCCAGCCCCCAAGGCAGGGCTGGAGTTCCCACTCGAGCACGCACCTCTGCACAGTGGAGCACCCACAAACCTGTGCCCAAGACAGTCCTGTGAGCCTGTCAAAACCCGAATGCCCAGCGTGGCCGCCACGGGGCCAGTGGGACTCCCCAAACCCAGGACGGCATTTCTGGTGGTGGATATATAATGGCGCCGTGGTCACACTATTTCCCGTTCTGAGTTGAATACGCAGCTGACTGTCATCTTCTACTTTATTTTTTGTTTTTAAGTGAGGCTTGAAAACTGCCCTGGCTTGTAAGGTGTAGGGGAGGGTCTTTTATTTTCCACTTCCCTTGTCAAGATGCTGCTTCACTCCTGTATCACCCATGAGGCTCACATCTGGTGACTACAGGTCAGTTGGCATAAATATAACAGAGAAGCTGAGTGAGACAGGTTAGGAAAGTTCAAAGGTCACCATCTACGAACACTAGTGGACCAGTGAATACAATTAAGGGGAAATCTACTTTCGGAGCACACGCTTCCCCTTACCTCTCCAAGTTAATGCTTCCTATTTCAGCAGCTGGCAGTTAATTTTTGAAAAAAGGGTGTGTGTATGTATATATATATATTTTAAGTCATATTTATATTTTTAAAACTTAAACACAGGAGATGCCCAAATCACAGAATTCCACCTGTTTTATTCCCATTCATGTCTATCCTGGTAGATGTCCTCCATTTGAGAGCAACTCAAAATGTAAATAATTCACCATGTCGTCTGTGATTGCGTCTTAAGAATCTGCCGTCACTTTCTGACTAGTTGCTGAGCTCCTGGGGGAGGATGGTGTCCGGCAGTATCCTGAGGAGGGGGCAGACCTGCCCCAGGTTCTTCCCTTTCTCCTCCTCAGCACAAGGACTCACTGCCTGTGGCTTGTTCCTTCTCTGCAGTAAACATGTGGACGGAAAGGATGTCAAGGAACCCGACATCATCTGTTTAATCACGTACCCCAAGGGCAGAGGCCCCCTGAGCGGTCTTGCTTTCAGAAAATGCCACATTGGAGAGCTTTTTCCTAGGCCCCGTTGTGTGGTCAGCCTTCCAGGGAAACAATGACCTAGGCCAGCCTGCAAAAGCCTAGCCACATGCTATCAGAGATCTTTTTCCTGAAAACATTGACATGGGGAGACCGTCAAATCAAATGCCTTTTATAAGTTATAAGGAAATCATGCAGAGGCTAATTTTTTTCCCCCTTTGGCAACGCTGTGGAGCACATTACATTATGTTCCCACAATAGCATAAAATGTATGTCTTATCACTTGAACATAGCCCAGACAATAAAAGGGCGCCCGAGACTGGAAATATGTCTTCTGTGAAAGGCCAAACTAGCCGTCAGTGATAACACCAATGTGGGGGTGGGGAGAGTGAAGACAGGGCTAGACGGGGCTACAGCGCAAAGATCTGCAAACTGGTGACAAAGGCTCTGGGGTCTCGGGGCTCCCGGCTTCTCTGCAGCCCCTCCCTGAAGACGCCAGTCGAGTCACTGGGGCCTCTCTTCTCCTACTGTCTTGGTATGTTCGATGGGAATTCTGTTCTAGGGGTGTGCCGGGGAAAGTGAAATTACTGGAACTTGCTTCCATTCCAGTGTCAGGTAAAGGTGACATTTTGTTTCCTGGTGCCGGGAATTTGGTTTTTGTTTTCCTGTTTATTTTCATACATATTCAAGTGCCCACAAGTATTTTCTCGCTCAAAAATCCCCATTTCTCCTTCTGGTGCAATGATTCATCGAGAATCTTGGCCTAAGTATACTGCTGTTTCAGGGAAAATGGGCTCTGGGGAATGAATTGGGAACATAATCGTGACCGTTCCAATGGCCTCGTTATAAGGCAACCCAGCATGAAGGAGTCTCTCCACGGAGCGGATGAGTAAGACAGGGCTTAAATTTCACATGGTGAGCCCTGTTTGGAGAGTTCATAAATTCACACCATTCTATGCCAGCAGTACAAGGCAGCAGCCAGGAGGGTCAGCTGTCCGAATGCTCCTTGTCACCCCTGACCAGTGTCCCCCAAAGAAAAAGCTGGAGGTTAGAAGAAAGTTGATGCTGGAAGAATCATTTAAGAGTTCTGTGGGTTTTTTTTTTTTTAACATAAATGTTGGGTCAGATGGTGAAGGGATAAAAAAGCTTATCTGAAGGAATGAAGTGCGAGGATGTTAGAGATCTTAGGGAAAGAGGGTTTTTTTTTTTAGTGGTGATCATCTTTCTGCCAAAAAACAAAAACAAAACAAAAAAAACTTCTCAGAGGTTTCTAATGGCTAAAAAAAAAAAATCTGCTTGTCCATCCCCTGTGACTTCATTGTATCTGCATAAACAAAGATCCCATAAAACATAGGAATACATATAAAGGTACTAAAAAAAACCCTTGGAACCTTTTATTTTGGAAAGCAAATGACAAATCTGAAACTGGATACAACAAGCTACTTTTTAAGACTTTTAAATACTTGATTCAAACTACTCAAGTCTCAGGGTGACTTAACTCTTACACGCTGATCTAGTTGGAACAAATTTAGAGTATCGCTTTTCATAATTTGTCACAAAATAACTAACTTTCTTTTAAATCGATGCTTAAACATGGTTTTAATTTTAACTTATAAGGGATTTGATTCCAAATTTTAATTGCACAACATTTTGGGAATAAAATATTGTCTAGACATGCTCCCTGTAGAGGCTCAAGGGAAGGAGAAGTCTTCAGAAGAGAAAATGTTGCTGTGTCAGTGGATACGGTCACCCAGGATCGTGGCCTGTGCCCACTGTGGCTGTGAGGTACCACCGCGGGAAGTCAGTGGGGCGGGGGAGATTACCCTGTGTAACAGAGGAGTACATGGGGTGCGGCGAGAAGAGGTGGTTTGCCTCTGCCCCCACTCGCAGAGCAAGCCAGTGGCACAACCCTGATGGGAAAGTGCACACAATGCTCAGGACCCTGTGTTTTGTGGGTCTATGCATAGATGCAGAGACATATAAATGAAATCTCCATTATTGGCACAAAGCTGGAGCTATTGTATTGTCCCTTGATTCAAAAAGAGAAGAGTATAAACTCATAAACATGTGAAAAATGCATGTTGTACTACCCAAGTCACCAGAGGCGCGCTGGTGCGGACAGAGGCAGCAGCCAGAGAGTCGGGGGACTCACCTAAGGGGTGAGGATTTCACCATGCCGAGAGCCAAGGATTCCAGAACACACAATACCCGGAAGTTGCCAAGGGCACACGCAGATGGTGTAATCAATGACAAATCAGAAACAGGACATGAATTATGGGAGAGGAAAGAAACCCGGGCCTGCAGCCCCAGCTCTGAAGCCCAGAGAATTCCACAGGGCCTTGTGAAAGTTAAGCCCTGGGGTCAAGCAGGTAGAGATTTGCCTCCTAAAAACCCCCTCGCAGGACAGCGGAGTAACGGGAGGAACTGAGCCAGTGGCTGAACTGTGCATGATCTGCGCACAAAAGCCTCGGACAGCAGGAAGGGGCGACAGAGTTCCCCAACCTGGAAATAATAATCGTGCAGGCCTCGACGCTGGCCCCGTGCACGGTACACAGTTTGCAGATGCTGTGAAGATTAGTTGTTGATATGCACTGTTGATATCAATCGTGTGCACAGTTCCGTTAGCCAAATGAGACATTTTTATAAAGCAAAATTCTGGTTTCCAGTTGGTGTCATTTTGATACATGTGCTTTTCTTAAAAAAAAAAAAAAAAAAAAAAAAGAACCTGTTTCAGAACATAGAATGTTTTGAAGGTTATATTCTTGGCATTTAGAAAAGAGTAAACAGCCTCTTGGCTTTTGGACTGTAGCTAAAATCATAGATTTTTTTTTTAAATTTGTTTCCAGGCAGAAGATAAATTACTTTGCACCAGAGAGTAAAAGATTACTCTTGATGGCCATACTTTTAAAATCTATCAAAGGGTGACCATCAGTCATTTAAAAGATATTTGTCAAATGTCTGTTTGGTACACGCAAGCAGCTTGGACACAGGATCTACTTATCTGTTACAATATTGTTGGGAAGGGGTGAGAGAAGCCAGAAGTTTGGGACTTAGAGACACGGGGAGGCAAACAGGAGGCCGGCTCTGAACAGGGAAGCGGGAGGGAGCGAACGCGCTTCCGGAACCTCCGGGAACCAGGGAGAGATCCGGCCACCGGCGCGGACACGGAGGGAACTCAGCACGTGGGGACCAAGAAAAGGTTTCAGAAGAACCCGATTCGGATTCCAGCCTCCAGGCTGCAAGAGAGTGAGTCCTTGTTTAAGGCCCCGGTCTGCGGGACTCGGAAGGACAGCCCTGGCACACTATCACCTTCATGAAACACGGGCCAAGAACGTTCATCCCGAAGCGGGTCCCCGAGTGCGCCCGCCACGTCCAGCACGATCACCGCACGCCGGCCGCCTGCACCCCCTCCCCGCCGGCTGTCCTCGCTGCCTGCGGATCCCACATCGCAGTCTCGCTTAGCCTACTCCTCCCGGAGACCCCCACGGCTCGCCCGGGCCTGGGGTCACAGACAAGCGCACCTGTCACCACACGGTCCGCCTTCTGGAAAGGAGAGCCCAGCTGGGGCCAGCGCCTGCCCTGGGGAATCGAGGGAAGCGTCGGACATGCCCCATGCCACCGTCGATGCTAGTTTGTACATGACGTTCAGGTCCGATTGTTTTTTTTTTTTTAAATATGTAGCTTCTCTCGCACGGAAGAGCACCTTTCTGAGCACACAGACAAATGAGTGCCAGGAGCCGTGCACGGGAGACCAGGGGGCGGGTCCCGGCGGCCGGGCGCGGACCCTCTGCCCTGAAAACAGAGCGAGCCAGGCACCCGGGAGCGAGCGCGTCCGAGCGGAGGCTGGGCAGGCCCTGAGGTCTGCGGTAGCTGTGGCTAGGCTGGCTCTTCGCACTAGCTAGGGAGGTGAAGTAGGTAGCGTCTAACAGGGTCTCCTCTGTCCTTGCAAACTGTACCTTGGCTGACAGTCAAAAGGAGGAGGGTCTGGGTTGGCTGGTGACTGAGAGTGATTGCAGGATTCTGTTACAGCTGATGTGTGGATGCAAAGTGTCCATTCCACAGCCCCAAGGCTACATCGCCAGGGGTGTGGGCATCACGCTTCCCCCAGAAAAACCTGCTTGTGTGGCCAGGACCCCAGAACGGTGGCTCTAAGGGGGACACCAGCAGCTATACAACAAGCAGAGGGCACCTTCCCCATCCATCCCTGGGCGCAGGGTCCTACCTAGGATCCAGGTTTCTGACAGATACGTGGTGGTCGCCTTCCTCTTTCCTTGAGAGGGTCCGATGAAGATGCCGGCCTGGTGTAGGATTCGCGTGATCCGACCCCCACACAGGAGGACCAGTTCCCGCAGCTTGGCTCTGGGGGGATCACTGGCCGGGGTGATGAACATCGCAGGCTGATCGGCAAACAGGGTTCCCTGGTACCGACCCGCAGAGAGAACGCGCTCCAGGCGGCACAGCTGTGGGGCAGAGACAGAGGATCAGCAAGGCATGGCATTGCATTACGTACGGTAGGTCACTGGGAAGTCCATTTCCTTTACGGGAAGAAGACTAGACTGAGGGAAGGCTGAATTCTGAATTGAGGATTCCGGGGAGATCATAACATTTAATGATAGACCACGAGCAGATAAAATTGACCTTTGGCAAAACTACAAACAAATTTATAGTCTCCCCTCCCCCCAAAAGGTTAGGCTTTTGAGTTATTACAAATTCTGAACCAAAACAGTGAAAAGGAATCAACCGTTCAGCTGAGTGAGGCAAACAGCTCCGGCATCCTTAAATCCTAGTCAAGCTGCGTGAGTGTGGAAGGAACATGGGGGTGTCGGGAAGGCAGTCGGCGCGCCCGGACCAGTGAGGGGCTTCAGGGCTCCCGGCAGTATGGACGGTCCCAAGAGGGTCCCAGGCCCCAAGAGCTGCCTGCCTCCAGCCCCTTGGCAGAGAGGGCCAAAGGGAGAACGCAGTGACATCAAGCAGAGGTCCTAGAGCTCTTCCCGACTCCAGAGGTGGCGGGGGTGGGGGTGGGGAAGTGTGCAGAGGTTGCTTCCAGTGAGTCATCGTGGAAACGGTTGATGAGGAGTATCAGAGATGGTGGGAAACATTTCAGAAACGGGGATGGTAAACTGTTCTCCTTTTTGTTCTGATAAAGTTGTGGTTGGCGGACTGACCCAAGGGGCGGTGGGAAGGCCTGCTTATTCTAAACAAACATTTCACTAACGACAGATTAGCAAGGACTTCTTTTCAAGTGTGAATACCCTCGGGGAGATGTCGAGGGTGAACCGTCATCCACAGTTTGAGTATTTTAATCCGCTTATTTCCCTGAGGATGGAACTGAACATTTGAGAGAAGTGGGCTCGGAGAAACTAAGGATTTTGACGGGAGATACGTGGGAAGAGAGAGCAAGGGGTGCCCCTCAGGGGAGTGTAACCTGCTCGGGGGCAGTGTGGCAGACGGGGGAGGCCTCCGTCCCTCTGCCTCTCTGATCAAGTTGAATGAGTTCTTCTTCCACGAGGCTTTCATACTCAGAAAACAAGCTCATGATGAAAAAAACGTGAGCCAACATTAACAGAACCAACAATACGCTTAAACATGGCCATGAAATTCTCGTCACTCATCCCCAGTTTTGAATTATGCAACATAAGACATCACATTTATGCACCTTCCTCTGGCCGGGTAAGTGAAATGAAATTGTGAAACTGACCATGAAAGCAACAGTCCTACTCATGGGTTAACTTTGTTTAATGCTTCCAGTAATTCCTAATATTCCTCTGAGGTAGGGGGTAGAAAGGGTCTCATTTAATTTCGCAGATGAAGACGTGGAGGTGGAAACCTGCCAAGATATCTGCTGTGGCTAAAATGGTGAGTTGGGCTGCACGAAAAAACCACGATCCCTCAACTTGGTGAGTCACTGTAACTAGAGATCAAGAAAGAATCTTTCTAACGTTGATATTATCCTGCATTTAAAAAACGAGTTATAAAAGTAGTTGATTATTGAAACGAATAAAGTAAAATGGATTTTCCTACATTCAATACTTCTGTATGTTATTCAGATCCATTCTTCTCTTTTCTTCCTCAGTGGCGGGGCACAGTCTCTTTTGGGGGGGCGCGGTACTAACCTCTGCAGATCCATGTGTTCAAGATAGGGGCCCCTTCCCAGCCCAAGGTAAGACTCAGGATTGCTCCAAGCAAATCATGGTGATCTCATTTCCCTTGCAAAGGACTGGGTCAAGCATGGGCTAGACTTGATCATGGCCAGTAGGATCTGGGAATAAGTCCACTTAGGACAGTCTTTCCTCACTAACATAAACTAATGCATAAGCAACATTACCTCCTATCAGCTGGACTCCGTCATGTTGACCATAGGGCAGCTGGAGTTATTGAAGCCGCATGAGACCATAAACCATGCTGAGAATGGCCAAGTGGGAAGGCCCAGATCACCTTTCTAAGTCACTGGATTGACCAAGCCAAGAATTTTCCTCCTCCTCCTCCTTTTTTTTTTTGTTCTTTCTATGTCTAGTGGGGGTGCAGGGGATTTCTTTCATTTCTTTAAGCTACTTATTTGTTGAGATTTGAGCTTCCGGAAGCCTGAAGCAGCCCGAGGCTGCCATCTTCAGACCCTGCGCCCTACCAGAGGTAACCCCCGGTGAGGGATGGCTGTGTTTTTCTAAACTCCGTACAATGTTCACACACAAAAACATTCAGGATATGGTTTTTCTTAAAAACAAACACAAAAATAGGATCAAGGCTATATCTTGGTATGTGCATAAGCAATAAATCAAACCCGTATTTAACCCAAGAGGGAAGGACATACGTAAGCCTTTCAAACGGTTAGAATGTGACCTGAGGAGCCGACCGCTCTGAGTCTCCATTCCCTCCCACATTTACTGAGTGCTTACTGTCTACCGGGCACGTGCAAGATGCTGGGGAAGCAGAGAGGATTAAGACACGGTCCCTGACCTCGGTGTAAAGCACGTAATATGAAAGTCAACAAATGAAAATACTTCCTTTTATTTATTTATTCAGCTTGAAATTAAAGGAGACACAGAATCACAAAGGTCTTATTCTTTACTCAAAACAACTGAGACTACGTGCATGCTGACTTTCTAATCCTAAGTAAAACAATTTCTGGGAAAGCTTAATCAAGATTTAGGTTACCTAAAATTAAAAATTAATTTAGGAATTTGTCCTAGGAATTCACTCTTCAATGTATATGAGGACATGCACGGACTGGAGTTCATTGCCATAGAAACGGTAATTGGCAAGTTCTAATCATATTACGACTATGGTAGGACCCACGATTCTCATACTGAGCCTCAGCTACGTGCATTCTCTAAGGGAAGGTCTCCAGAACGAGATCCTTCCCCAGGACTGCCCGAGGATGCGCGGCCCCTGTTACTCAGCCTCGGGCCCCCGGCCCTTTCACCTCACCGGTCCACAGGGCTCTGTCAACACGAGTTCCAGCACAGCCTCACCCTAGAAACCACGTTCTGTCTCTGAAGGCACAGGTCATACACAGGCTTTGCTGCTGGCAGTGCCTCTGCCTTCAGAACCCTGACCGTGGCTGGTCAGCTTCACTCTCTAGCCCAGACCACGGCCGTGCCCCCACTGGTGCCTGCGGTGGATGCCAGAGGACGCCCTCTGACCACGCCACCATGCCCCGAAAGCCTCAGAGCTGATTATCATCATGGCCTTCTGATTCCATTTTCAACTTGCCAACACACGTTCACTCCAATGTCATCAGCTGTGGGAATGGGTCTGGGTGGCAGTGGGCACCAACAGAAGTGCGGAGGGCACAGACTCCCTGCACGGTGATCCTGGGTAGCTGCCCCTGTCCTTACAGACAGCCTCAGAGATAACCAGGTTTATCAATATTGACCTAAAAATCTCTTGCTAAATGTGGTTAAAAGATTTTTTTTTTTTAAATCATAACTCCTCTAGTTCATTTTATTTAAGTCAGCTGCTTGTTTCCAAGGGGAGCCAACATGGGGATAGATCGGGAACATGGAGAGGAACCTACAAATGAGCCGAAGAGCTGCCTTGCCCCGGGCGTGGGGCCTCCCCTCACCAGACGGGATTCAGCTCACGCCCCCAGCCAGGACTCGCTGGCACTGCCGGCGGACCGCTACAGCCCGCAGGCTCCACGCAGGCTAATCTAGAACCCCGCAGTCCGGGAAGGTGACCACAGTCTACACAGTACAGTTGTCCAAGGAAGCACTGAATGTTACCTACAGAGCCCAGGGTGTTAGCTGAAAACTGATGGACGAAAAGGGGATTAAGTGAAGGTAACAGACTCCTCTAGACTTAATTATCGTCCACCGCGAACAGGGCACGTCAGGGGTCTGGGTGAATTTGGGGGTAGAGTTCAAAAGAGTTCCCACCTTTCTCTATGGTGATGTAAAATGAGTGCATAAATATACGTGGGGGGGTGAGACCAGGAGAGGGCTGACAGATGGCAGGAATCTGTCTGCCAGGAGATCTGGATTTGAACCCTTGGCTATAGAGGATAAGGACGACTATGGAAAAGTCTCAGTAAAACGAAGATTTTAGCTGTGCTTCAGAAAATGTTGCTTTTGCATTTGGCTTCCTCAAACAAGCAATACTGATTTAATAGCTCAGAACCTTCCAATCTATTCAAAGGGCAGACCGTACCGCCGACACAGCTAAGCAGAGCAGAATCCCCACTCCCCGCCGTCCCTGCGTCCAGCTTCGATGACCCCCAGGTATTTAGCCCTGACCGAGATGTCGACCCCATGGCGGGGAGGGTACGGGCAGCTCATTTACTCCAGACGTGGGGGTCAGATTCCATTTAGTGAATTTGCCTTTCCCTCCAGGTAGAGCTCACCTGGAAGGCGATTCTGAACCACTGCGCGTTTCCATGGGTACCGACAAGCCGCCTACAGCAGAGGAGGTACAAGTCCACCCTCAGGAGATTCTCCAGCAAACTGCTCGACCTCAGAAGCGCCAGAAGTCAGGGAGGTGGGCTGCTGCTGCCAGTTTGCCTGGTGATGCACCAGTACCTTGTAGTGTTGGCTTTGAATAGAGGGTTTCAGACCCCAAAGTCCTAGCGCTTTCCCTAACTCCATGTCGTCTCTGTTCCTCACAGGTACAAGATGGACAAAATGCCTACTCCACACTGTGGCCAACAAATGAAACAAGGCCAGGCCTCTTGAGATGTGATGTCTTCATTTCTTTCCATGCCCCATGCTTAGTGTGGTTTTACGAATCTATATGTGTTAACACTCACAGAACTGGACATTAAATGAGTCAAAATACGAAAATTAAAAACGTTTTTAGCCTTACATTTATCTACACTCCCATTTTTTTTTTTTTTTTTTTTTGAAGAAAAAGTTAAGTGTTTCTTCTCTGTGAAGCCATTTCTGAAGAAGAGCCTCTAAAATCTTACCAACCCACAGCCAGGTCTGCTGATGTGGGACTCTACACGGACCACCGACTAACAGCTCACACGGGAGCTGACCTAGCGGAGCAGAGTAGAGGCTCCCAATCCCAGCAGTAAAAGTGTGCCTTCGTAGCTGTTGCCAGCAGCCGGAAGGGCCTGGGAGATCACAGTGACCATGACTCACATTGGACAGACAGAACACTGAGGCCTGGAAGACAACATCCTTATCTGACATCCAAGATCCTGGCAAAGCTTTCCTGCACTTCCTAAGATGCAAAATCCTCTTACCACTGGCCGTCACCACTCAGCTTGGGATGGACCAGAAGAACCCACACCACCTTCTGTCCCCTCACTAACACGTTGATTCATTCATCTGAGTCTCAGGCTAAGTTCTAAAGCCTTGAAAATTTAAGGACACAATGTTTGCTTCCTCAGAACTTTCTAGAAAGTCCAGTTTAATAACGGTAACACCTATGTTAAGTCATGGGGTGAGAACCTGGGAAGAATTCAGAGGTAGCTTTTGGCTTGGAAAGTGAGTAGAAAGATGTTTGCTCTGAGGAAAGCACACGGAGGGGGCACTTCAGGTCATTGGGGTCCGAAAGATCATGGTTCAGGGTGACTGCGGGTAACAGGTAAGGGACGAGGGGCCAGGCAGGTGATCACAATAACAAAAACTAACCATTCCAAGCATTTACGTGCCGCAATGATGAGGCTGAATAAGCGGGGGCCAGCCGAACCCGGACTAGACGGTCTGCTGCCGAGTTAATGGGGAGCCACGGAGCCCACAATCTGGGGGACGGAGGCAGCAACAGGCAGGCCCAAAGGAAAGATGCGCAGGGACGTCAACAAGAACGGAGGCAGGACGGGGCGTGGGGAGCGGGAAGGAAGCGACCTGACCAGACTCAATGGGCTGAATGTATCAGAGGTAAAATGAACGGGTCGTCATTGTTACGAGAGAATAAACAAGGTCTGTGGTCCTGGAAAATTCAATAAATACCCATAAAACTATTGTGTTTAATTTTTATGGGATTTAGGCAAATGTAAGAATTGTTATAACAACAAGGTCTTCAAATGAGGACACAGGGACTCCTGAAACCGCATGACCCCCGTCAATTTTCAATGAAAGCCTGTCCTTGCTGCTCTCCGCAGCTTCCAGTCCCTGCTCTCCCTCCGTAACTGGCCACAGCTTCGAGTCCTACCTGGTCAGGTAGCCTGGCCCCTCACCTCCCCACGTCCGCCCTTCTCGTGTCCCGATCGCTACACCTCAGCTCACTCTCCTTCCCGTCTTAACTTCTGGAACGTTAGTAAGACACTTAAGTGATCCTTTGAACACCCTGTATGGTCCCAAGTGCCTGCACCGCCCTTTCCTGATGGGCTTGTCCTGTACCCACCTGAGGCGCTCACGCCTGGTACCAGAGTCACACCCAGCAATGCCCTCTCCTCTCCGAAGCTTACAGCCCAGGCCGGTGGTTTCTATCGTGCCCGTGACTCCTCCATCCTTCTCTCTGTTAAGACAGCCTGGTCCCAGTCAACCACCAGCTCACTCCCCCCACCGCACCCCACTGGCCACCCAAGAGCAGGAGGGGACACTTTGCTAGTTCCCCGAGGCTTGGCTGCACCTGTTACTGTAGACAAACTGTCCTTTTATGGGCAAAGCCATGTGTCCACTAGAAACCCGCCCCATCGATCCTCCCTTCCACCCCACATTTTGTCTCTAGCTCAGACCTTCTTCCAGAATCCCAGGCCGAGGCATGCTCTCAGCCTCTCACCTGGATCTCTAACAGACCTCACAGACCCAAAGCAGCCTCTCTTCCTCCCTCAACCTTCTCCTGCAGCCCTCTCTATTTCTGGCTGTTCCATCCTTCCAGGCACCTAGGCCCAAGACACAGAGGTCAGCTTCTCCTCCAAAACACATGCCGATGAGGACCATTTCCCCACTGTTCTGAGCTCCAGCCCAAGTGAGGCCAACACCACTCATCTGGGTTAATGCCTCTGAGCTGGTGTCACCTCTTCGGACTCTTCTCAACAGAGTGAGAATTTTAAAAACCTAAGTCAGGTCATGTCCCTTCTCTGCTCAAAACACTGGTGCCTCATTTCATTCATTCAACAGAAGAGCTGAAACCCTTGAATTAGGCACCATGACAATTGCTTCCCACTTACCTCTTAGCACCTTCCTCCTAGTTCACTCCCCCTTTCCTTCTCTGCTGTTTCTGAACACACCAGAGTACTGTTGCCTCAGGGCCTTTGCACCAACTTTCCCCTCTGCCTGGGACGTTCTTCCTTCAAATGTCCACTGGGCTACTTCCCTTACTTCTCTCGAGTCTTTACTTAGCTGTCAGCATTTCCATGTGGCGTCCTCCACCAACCCCACCCAAAATCTCAATGTCTTTATTCTTTTTCTCTTGCCACATTGTATTGGCTTCTAAGATAACATACGATTTATTCTACACTTGTCACGCTAGAACCCAAGGGCGACATATCCCTGACACCTAGAGCAGTGCCTGGCACATAGCAGGTGCTTAGTTGTACCTGCTGATCAGGGAACTGGTTGAGCGACTATGGGGACATGTGTCTGGGAGCCTGATTTCAGGACAGCTTCTCCTCTAGCTACCGCCCTCCCCAGGAGGATATCAGAGCAGCAGTGACAACGCTGCTGTTGGATTTCCAGAAAAGGGCAGAGAGCAGGGTGGGCGGGCCCCTGGGCGAAGTTCCACAGGGTAGCAGGGCCGCCAGCTAGGGCAATGCACAGACGGATGACCACGCACATCAAATCGGGGGGGCCAAAGCGCAGAGGAGGTGGACAGGCGGAGAGAGGAGGTGGTCAGCTGCGGCAGGAGCGAGCACCTGTGTCCGCAGCGGACCAGGGAGGAGAGGGCAGATGGCAGGTCACCTGGGGGAGCGGGCCGAGGGGGCCGGGGCGCAGGTGAGCATCTCGGGCACGATGCCGGGACGCGGGGCACCGCAGAGCACGCACCAGAGGAGACAGGTGTGGCGCCGGAAGAGCAGGGCATGGGTAGAGTGTCCATCACAGGGTCACAGAGGGGGTCGGGAAGGGGTGGTGCTCTCTATGGGAGACTCTGAAGGCAAGAAGGTAAGAGCTGCTGAGGGCAGCAGGCAGAGGGCGAGAAAGCCGGGGCGCCAGAGAAACTGCCGCCAGGATGGCAGGAATGCTGACGCCACGGAGCACTGCGCCAGCTGCCGGGAGGGCGGGGGCTGCAAGCCAGGCAGCAGCCAGGCCACACTCGTCTGTCCGTCGCGCACTCAGAGCTGCCGCAGGTGTCCCACGCTCCTGACTGGTTCCTCCTGGGACTCCCGGCAGAGCCCAGTCCCGGCACCAAGACTAACTTCCCTCTGCGGTCTCACATGGTTCCCCAACTCTGTGGTGCATCTGCTTGTCGTGCTACTGACGCCTTCCAAGCCCTCATCCGTAAGTAGGCACCCTCCCAGGGACGGTCAGGGCACGCACGGCGCAGGGAGAAGCACAGCCGCAGCGACCTCCGAACGCCGCTCTCCTTTGGACCGAACCCCAGCATCAGAAGGGACTGTGTCCACCTGAATTCTGATTCTGTAAGTAAGCAGACCCAGGTTGAGAGTGAGGAGGTGCCGGGGCCACACAGGGAGTGAAACACGTGGACTGCCACCGTGGGGTCCCGGAGCTCACATTCCTACGGACTGATCAGGGCGGTCTGTGGGGCTGCGTGGCAGTGAGGACAGCAACCGCGCGGAGCACGCACGGTCCCGCCAGGCGAGCCCCTCCCTGCCACGGCCGGAGCCACTCTGAGCTTCGGTCTGGGCGCATGCCAACGCCGCCCAGGGCTGTGTGGACGGGACAGGAGGGCACAGGGCCACGCAGTTACGGCAGGTCACCCCGCCCTCTCGTGCCCGCATGCTCGGCCGCTCTGGGCACTGCCGACGACATCCTGCCCTCTGAAACGTCAGGCCCTCCTGGCCGGGGATGTGCCGCCCCGGGCTTTCTCTCTCTTCTCCCCCTGCTCATCTTCTCTCCGGCCCGTCCTCTCCCTCCCGAGTTCTCTGCAGATAGAGCAACACGCCCACCCCGCACAGAGCTTTCCTCTGGCCTCCGGGGCTGACAACACACCGCCTGCTAGCCTTTCCTTCTGGAAGACTCACAGGCCCTGTACACTTGACACATCTAGACCTTAACTCTTCGTTCCCAAACCAGGTCCCAGAAAATCAGCGCTAACAGGTACAAAGGGCCCACTGCGTGCTGGCACTTACGAGTTCACCATGAGCGACCTCATTCAACCCTTGAAATAAGCATCTGTGAGACACTCCCCGTGTGCAGCTGTGAGCCGAGAACGTCACAGAGTCAGCCCCCACGAGGTCCAGCCTTGCCGACCTGCAGCTCGCAGATGGGGTCGGGACCCACCTGGGGTCCTCTCCTGGGCTCTCCCACAGGGAAGTGCATGAAGTACGCTAACCTCAAGTTTACGGCTCCCACGTACGCCGTGTAACCGTGGCCGCCATCAGGGCACTGAACATGCCCAGCTCTCCAGGGGGTGTCCCCGGCCAGGGAGGACGGCCACTCTGAGCGCGGTCATCCTTGGTGACACAGCTCTGCTCTACGACCGAACTACAGACATGGGGTCCGTGGTACATTCCATTTTATATGTGGCGTCTTTTGCTTAGCACAATATCTGAACACAATTTCCTCTGAAAACCCCAGTACTCGGAGGGAAAAAACAAAACAAAACAAAAACCCTTAAATGGCCTACAAGACTCCATGCCCAGCCCTACATTTGCCTGAGGTTGAATCTGGCATCGTCGTCTCCCTCCTGTCTGTCCTAACTCCACCGTCTGCTCTCCGGTCCTGCGCCCCTGCTGCTCCATACTGGCCGCGGGGCCTTAAAACACGCTGCTGTCTCTGCGAGGACGGGGAGCCGGTCCCTCATCAGGCAGGTTAACTCCCCCGACCACGTGCGTTTGGGGTCCTTGTCATCGGTTCAGGGGAGCCCGTGCTGTTCCCCAGCGAAGTCAACCCTGCGCCACCCTGTTTTGTTTAAGAAACACTTCGTCCTTCTCAGGTGCCAGCCACTGTTCTACGTGCTCTATGCGTATTAACTTGTTTAATCCTCATAAAAACGCTGCAGCACAGTTAGTTACTCTCACCACCCCCCTTTCCACAGGAGAAACTAAAGACCTAGAGAAGCATCCTGCCTGAGGTCACAAAGCTAATGGATAAGGAGCCAGAGCTGGGAGCTGGGGACCTGTCCTTCCCTGAGGTCACACTGCTCCTGTCCTTCCCTGAGGTCACACCGCTTCTGTGTCCTCCAACACTGTACCATTTACAGCGGGGACAGTCTCTGGCCCGGGGAGGGGCTGCTCTCAACAAACGAGTGAACGAACAGGCGCTGGCGACTGTGCCCAGACGACACATCTCAGGGACGGCGAGCGGGGGCTACACGCGTGTGCTCGCCTGTGGGAGCAGTGTCCACCCTTATCTACAGCGCTGCTCTCCACGGTCCAGGCTACCGGTCCCCGCGGGCAGCTCCCAAGCAGACCCTCCTCCCGGTGTGTTATCGGCAGGTCAGCGGGAACCTAGGGCTACAGCACGCGATGCCCACGTCACCCACCTCACTCCCTCGCATCTCGCAGGCTTTTTACCGTCCCGCGTCAGCACAGGGTGAGGTGATATGATGTCCTGAGAGAGAAGAAAGACCACATTCATAAACTTCCATGATGGCCTATGGCTAGAGTTGGGTTTTCTGGTGGTTAATCTCACGCTGCGCCTGGCACAGGAATGAAATGCAATCCCAGGTATACACGTACAGGAAAACACACACCCTATCCAGGCTTCCATGGTCCCTGTGGTCTGAGGCATCCACGGGGCGTTTGGATGTGCTCCGTCAGATAAAGAGGGGACGACTGTGTCCATGCTTCAGTGTCTGTTTATGCTGCAGGGACAGTTTTGTTTTTGTGGGTGAGATGGTCACTTGGAAGCTGAATCTGCAGGACCAGCCATGAGGCGACAGCTCTGTTACTAACTCGGGTCCATGCCACATGTCCGCAGCCTTTGCTGGACAAGCCCACGGTGTCTAACTTAGAATATGGCAGTATAAGTCATCTTCCCCCTAACCTGGCACCTGGTTCCTGGTTCCCCTACTGTCCCAGCCGCCCAGTCTCAAGACCTCAGGAACACCTTTGATTCTCCCTCTGCCTGGCCCTGCAAAGCCCGGTTAGCCAAGTGGTCAGCTCTGCACAGTTCCTGAGCTAGCGCCCAAGTGATACAGCGGAACGTGGGTTTAAATCCCAGCTCTACTGCTTTGTCTCTGAGTGGCCTTGGAGTAAGTACTCAAGGACCCTAAGTCTCAGCTTCTGCAAGTGTAATAACCACAATATCTACCTAGCAGATCTACCTAGCAGGAAGCAGCTCCATCGTTCAAGTGTCCAGCACTTAATTTCGGCTCAGGTCATGGTATCAGAGTCGTAAGATCGAGTCCCAATGTGGAGCCTGCTTGAAGATTCTGTCTCCTTCTCCCTCTGTCCCTCCTTCCTCACACATTCTCTCTCTCTTGAAAAAACGAAAAAAAAAAGTTGGAAGGAAGTAGATATATGTGAAGTACAATGCATGGCCCGAGGGGTAAATAAACCCTGCTTTTGTGTTACTATTAGACAACTACCCCCTTCCCCGGGGCCAGTCTCTCTGTTTAACCTCTTAGAGAGAAGGGCTCCAGGGGTTGGCTTGGACAAGCTAATAGCTACTGATTATGATTACTGATTCCTGATTATGATTGCGGTTACGAAGGCAGTGACCATTAGAACCGACAGTTAAGATATTAAATAGCAACTGCTAACGTTTACTGAACATTGCAAGCGAGCACGTACGTTCCATGAAATACCCGGTTTTAACCATTACAAAATCCTGTGAGGCGGACACCGTTATAATTCGTGTTTTGCAGGTAATAAACTGGGGTGCTGAGTACTTTGGCCGATGGAGGGCCGAGCACCCAGACTGCATCTGTCTGACACAGGGCCTGTGTCCTTCACCCTGAAACACACTGCCTGAAGGTTCACAGCCTGCAGAACTCAGGCATGACTAACAACCCCTGGATTTCTAAGTATGAAGAGATGGACGTGAATCAGTCCCGGCGACGGTGACTACCTGAGCTCCAGGTCTTCTAGAACCACCTTTGTCTTTCAGATAGGTCTAACTTGATTAAGTTTCTCTAGTTCAAATTTAAGCTGGATTTCTTGGCTAATGTGAGATGTGGATTTATAAAAATTGCACGTGGAGCCTGGCCCCTCCATCCTATAGCTCTGTGATTCTGCATTACGTAAGTCTGTTAGGTGTGGTTCCTTGGGTGCAAAATACAGATGATGCCCCCCCGCCCCCCCCCCGCCCTGAGAGTTACTGTGGATCAATCACATCCTCCAGCTCGCTACCTTGCCATCCAACACACACCCAACATTGCTGAGTAAGGGGCTGTGTCTGACGAGCCTCTGTCTTTAGAGAATCTTATACAATGCCCAGGGGGATAAGCCAATTAAGGAGATGCATCTAGATGGTAGACAGCTGCCAGGTCTGCAACTTCCCAGGTTTGAGTTCGGGGGACAGTACAGAGTGGCCTCTGTCCCCACCGTGTTCCTACAGATGGGATGAGACCCAGTGGCAACACAGCCCCACGCAGCCGCACTGACTTAGGAGAAGAGGCGCATGCGACTTTTAACAGCCTGACCACGGGGAGACTCGTGCCTTTCAAAGCAAAAAGACACTAAAGGCCAGTAAACACGGTACAAAAGATTCCAAGGTTCCTCATGGTTCTCGGCAGAAGAAGACTCATGCAAAAACGAGTGTTGTCAGACTTGGAGATGAGGTTTCTAAATTCAGCACTGGTTTTAATTTTTTTAAATTATTTTTTATTTTTTCCTAGCTTTGTTGACATTTTTCTAGCGTTACTGACATATAAACAGCATTGGCTCTCATACCACCGTCTGAAACTCTTTTGGAAGTAAGAGTGAAGAGAAATTCCAAAGATGTTACCCCCCTCCCCCCAAAAAAAAAGAGAGAGAGAGAGAGAAAAGAAAAAAATTAGGTAAGGATGGAGGAATGGAGGAGGGGTAGGAGAGACAAGCCTCTGACTGGCTTGCTGGCCTAGCCCGGGTGACATTCTTCAATAATGAAACTCCCAGGAAAAATCAAATCCACGCAGCTGTGGAAGTCGGGGAATGGAAAGGCCTGTCCAGTGCGAAGGGGCTCTCTCCGAAGACGTTTTTGTCAACACCTCGTTTTAGGCAAGGAGTGACAGAAAGCACATAAGGAGACTCCCTGTGGCTTCCCTTTCCCAGCAGTGCCGCCGGAATGAGCCCGGCCGTCTGTTGGACATAACGCACGACAGTGTAAGCCGAGGCCGAAGGCTTTTTCCTCTAACTTTCACTGAGCGCTCTCAAGACGTCGGCCCTGGAACTCTGCATGCGCCAAACTCGGATTTTTTTTTAAAGGCGTCACTTGAGTTTTAAAGGCTACGTAAGTGATGGGAACATAATCGTCTTGGGAATCCACAAATAACTTTTTAGAAAGTCATAAATCTGCATCTCATGCCTCATAGTTTTCAACAGCTGCAAGCAATAGGTCAGAGCTCGAGCCTGGTAGGTTCCCCTTCCCGAGCAGCGGGAATGAGGGCGGCCCCGGGCCTCGTCCATGTGCTTCTGCGGGAAATACCGAGGCCCTCCGGCCACACTTGGACCTGAACTGCTTTTAATTCTTGTTTTTCAAAAATCATGATCGGGGCGCCTGGGTGGCTCAGTGGGTTAAGCCACTGCCTTCGGCTCAGGTCATGATCTCAGGGTCCTGGGATCGAGTCCCACATCAGGCTCTCTGCTCCACAGGGAGCCTGCTTCCTCCTCTCTCTCTCTGCTTGCCTCTCTGCCTACTTGTGATCTCTCTCTGTCAAATAAAAAAAAAAAAAATAAAATAAAAAAAAAAAAAAATAAAAAAAAACAAAAATCATGATCAAACACCCATGCGCATAGCTTCTTGGTTTTATAGAAAAACTTCTTTGACCCTTTAAGAACTGTCTGGTATGTGGCAAAAAAAAAAAAAAAAATTGTAAATTTACAAAAATACTAGAGCAATTCCACAGTGTAATATAAAATTGGGGAGCTCTAATCAAATATTGGAAAGGGCCACCAACCAGCCACAGGGAGGCACGGCAGGTGCTTGTCCTAGCTGCCCTGAAATGGCCTAGAAGGCTTTGAAAATAGTGTCACAACCGCCACCCCCCCAGGCCAGTGAGTGGGGGGAGGTGAGCCTGGGCAGCAGGTGCTTTTGAAGCTCCCGAGGTGACGCGAGGGGTTCTCAACCTGGACGGGACCTGCAGCCACCCAGGAAGGAGAAAAAGGGACTGCAGGGAACCCCCAAGCCCGGACATTCTGACGCAGTTAAAGGGAGTGTGGCCCGGGGAGCAGGAGTTTAAAATCTCCCCACGTGACCCAATAGAGCCAGAAGCACGGCATTCTACTCCCAGAGCTCTGAACAGAAAGCAGTTTTTCGAGAATCAACAAGACGAGGGGGTACCCTCTGCTTTGCCCTGATTTGTCTACTGAAGAGAACGACAAACGTCCGTGGTCTCCAGAGTCTTAGGAGGGAAATAAATCAGGAGAGCAACTCGGTTTTGGGGATTGCAATTTTAATTCCAAAACAGATCTGCCACCCACGAAAAGATGAGCCCTCTGTTCCCTAGCAGGGCTTCTCCAGTTCTCTCTGGATTCTCCCAAGGCAGCCACCTGCCTTTCCTCCCCCTTCTCGGCGGCCCCTCCCTGCCCTGCACGCAGCCCCACCACAAGGCCCCGGAAGCCAGCGTGCATGGCTGGGGCTGGGGGGGCAGGGGGCAGGGTGGGCTCCGAGCCGCACTCCACCTCAGCAGGTAGGCCTGCCCGTCCTTCCTGGCTCCTCTGGTCCCACTGGTCCCGCCGGCCTGGGCTATAGTGTGGCCTGCTGGGGGTGAGCGCTGGCCACAGCCCTAGCCAGGACTCCCCTCCTGGGGCTGACCAGTATGCCACCTGGTGGCCTTCCTCCCCCAGAGTCCTGGGGGAGGCCTGTGGGTCTCCCACTCTGCTGCCAAGCACCTCCTGGTGAGGACCCAGCTTTACTATATGGAATCATAGTTTCCCAGGGCTGCAATCTCTTTGTTTATTTTCTTTTGGTCTCCACATTTTCTCATGGGCATCTTTCTCCCTCCTAGGTATCTGCCTTGCACACGGCTGTTCAGTGTAGAGGGGGCAGAGAAAGGCATTTCCTCTGTGCCCTCCCGTGAGCCCACGGTCCCCAGCTGCAGGACTCGGGGAAGGCCCTCCAAACAGGGCGTGCATCTTGTTTTAGAGCCAATGACCGTGACACCGCACATGAATCAGGCTTCGTAAAGAAGGCTTCATTCAAAGCCACACTGTGGAAGGAGAGTTAGAAAACGACCTATTGTCCGTTTTCCTTTGAGGCCCCTTTATAATCCACTGTTGTGAATTTCCAAGTTAGAGTGCCTTTTATTTGATTCTTCAAAACCTTTCTTTCCTTCTCTTGAGGGTTTCCAGAGAGTTTAGATATTTTAATCTCTACACAAGTAAATGAAACAGCTTTATCATTTGAAGTTTTCAAGGATTGGTTTTCCCTTATAATCAGACATATTCTTCCAAGTCCAAGGGGGAAAAAGCACTCCAGAGTCCCGTAACACGTCTGGGCTTCGCCGCCTGTAGAAGCCACTGAACTAACCACATGTTTAAAATCTCATCTACAAGTTTTTTCTAGTAAAGTGAAATTTACCAGTCTGCATTTATTGTTTTTCTAAAAGGCAAATTACCGTTTTTTTATTTTACAAAAACAATTTAATTTCCAGTGCTTGAAAATGAAATGTTATATTCTCTCTATCCTTCACATGAAAGCACAGGCCAGAGCAGCCCCCTCCCCTGGGTCTTCCAAGAGACTCCTCCTAGACGCGCACATCTCCCCCCAGGATCCGGCACACAGGGTCTGGCCACTTAGGCATAAGGACTGTTCTAGAAGAAACAGTGGTTTGTGGCGTTACGTCTCAGTTTAAGGACATGTCCTGGTTCATATCTATGATTTATTTGCTGCTGAGTCTTTGGTCAGAAATGCAACCCCGGCCATAACATTTTCCTGATGATCCGCCTTATACTGTGGTTTCTGGGAACGCATCACAGGGAAAGGCCAGGGACTCCCTGCTCTTAAGTTTCAAAACACTTCTCCGTGGGTGAATCTAGTTCTTTCTCAATGACTATGAAGTCCCAAGGGAATAGGGGTACAGTGAGGGAGGAGGATAAGGACAACTGACAAACTCTGGGGAAGGAGAGATTCTATCTGGATGTCAACATTTGGAAGAAGGGGTAAAAAATGCCTCCCCCCGGCGCATGAGTGGGTGACCCTTCTAGACTTTAGGAGCCTGGCAAGCACAGGGGGTGGTGAGGTACCAGGAGGCCTGGGCTCCTCCTGGTTCTACACTCACGGCTGACTATGAGGTCATGATCCCGAGGACCTCACTTTACCTCTACCCCACCTTAAAGGGGAGATATAAGGAGGAAATAGGAGGGCCCCTGGGTGGCTCAGGTCATGATCCCAGGGTCCTGAGATTGAGTCCCACATTGGGCTCCCTGCTCTGCAAGGAGCCTGCTTCTCCCCTCTGCCTGTGTCTGAATGAATGAGTGAATGAATGAAAAAAGGAGTAACAGAAGGAGCAGAAAGGCTGTGTTGGTTTACCACTTCTCTATGCTCAAGTTCTTAGCCTATAAAACAAAGGGCCAGTACTAGATAATTTCCTAATCTTCTTTTTGTGTGGATACTTTTGAGTTGATGGCTCTTTCTGATCAACTTCTTGGCTCTTTTTTTTAAAAATCAATTAAATTGAGAGAGAGAGAGAGAGAGAGAGAGAATGAGAAGGAACAAGTGGGGGGTGGATAGAGGGACAAGAAGGCTCCCTGCTGGAGCCTGATTTGGGGCTTGATCCCAGGACCCTGGGATCATGACCTAAGCTGAAGGCAGAGGCTTAACACACTGAGCCACCCAGGTGCCCCAACTTCTTGGCTCTTACTTCTTTGAACTTAGCAACTCAATTTCCCACCCCACCAGCTAATTTCAAAAGCTTTACTGTACTTGGTTTTATAATTCTAAGAAACTGGGTCCATATTATAAAAAGAAGCTAGAAATTCAGACGTTCACTGGAATATCCCATTGTATTCTAACGTCCTCCATCAGTTAGTCCTAGAGGTTTCTGAGGGAACTGCAGGAGGGGGAGGTTTATCGTTCTTTTTGATGCTGCTTTTTAACTGAGGGTACTGGAATCCACCCCAGAAACCATTTGAATGGTTCGGTTTCTACTTTTCTACTGGCTGAGAGTGCGTCCACCATCCCTGTGGAAGCTCTGTCCCTTGGAAGGCAGAGACAGGAGTGGTTCAACACCTGAAAACTACTCCACCCGGTGCTGTGGCAGCAGGAGGTGAGGACAGATGAAAGGAGGGGCCCCGGACCAGCCTCTCCCTGCTCCTCAACCAGACAAGCTTTCCAGCTAAGCCTGTCTCCTACCTGCTGGAAATGGTGTGAGAACCAAAAGAGACAAATGCCATAAGGCCTCACAAATGTAAAAGTTCACATAAACATAAACAAACTTAAAAAAAAAAAAAAAAAAACTTAGTTGAATACTGGCTTGTAATCTTATAAATGTTTGATATTGTAGCCAAATAATTTTTAAAACTGACATGCAAATCAAGCATTATTAAAAAAGTGCACCTATTTTCATGGAGATCAAATACCTCAGTAGACCTACTTTTTTCTGCAGCACAAAATCAACACATTGAGAATACAGCCATTCCTCCAATATATTGCTGGTTTGGCGCCAGACCACCACAATAAGGCAAATACCGCAACAAAGTGAGTCAAACGAATTTTCTGCTTGCCTAGTACCTATGAAAGTCATATTTATACATACTGTAGTCCACTGAGTGTGCAATAACGTTGTCTAAAAAACTAATGTACACACTTGAACTTAAAGATCCTTTATTACTAAAAACTGCTATCATCTGAGCTTTCAACAAGTTGTCATCGTTTTGCTGGTGGAGTCCTGCCTCATTGTTGATGGCTGCTGGTTGATCAGGACGGCGGGAGCTCAAGGTGGAGTAGCTGTGACAACTTCTTAAAATAAGACAAGGAGGTTTGGCACATCAATCAACTCTTCCTTTCACGAATGATTTCTCGGAGCATGTGCTGCAGTTTGATATCATTCTTTTTAAAATTTTTATCTTAATTTCAGCATAGTTAGCACACAGCTTTGTTTTGGTTTCAGGGCTAGAATACAGGGGCTCGACGGCTCCCTACATCCATTCCATATTCTATATTTCCATACCAGTGCTCATGCTGACGAGTGCACCTTAAGACTTGACTTACTTATTTGCGAGAGTGAAGGAGAGCAAGCACGGGCATGGGAGAAGGGCAGAGAGAGAGGGAGAGGCAGGCTCTCTGCTGAGCAGGGAGCCAGATGTGGGGCTCGATCCCAGAACCCTGAGATCAAGACCCAAGCCAAAGGCAGGTGCTTAACAACAGAGCTACTCAGGCGCCCCATGACAAGTACTCTTAACCCCCTTCACCTACTCCAGCCCATTACTACAACGGAATATTTCTCAGCCATAAAAAAGAATGAAATCTTGCCATTCTCCACAACATGGACAGAGCTAGAGAGTATGATGCTAAGTCAGAGAAAGACAACGACCATCTGATTTCACTCCTATGTGGCATTTAAGAAAGAAAACAACTGAAGAGTTTGCTACCATGTTACCCACAGAACTTCTTTCAGCTCTGGAGTCAGTCCTCCCATACGCTGCTGCTGCTTTATCAGCTAAGTTTACAGAATGTTCTAAATCCTCGGTCGTCATTTCAACAGTCTTCCCAGCATCTTCACCAGGAATGGAGTCCATCTCAGGAGCCCACTTTCTGGGCTCCTGCGCGAGAAGCAGCTCCTCGTCTGTCCGAGTGTGACCCCGAGAGCACAGCGGTGCAGCCCCGTCTGCAGGCTCCTCTTCGGATGCCCATTCTCCGGCCCCTTCCGCCCCGTCTGTGGGTCCCTCCTCCACCGAGTCTCGGACCCTCCAAGTCATCCGTGCGGGTTGGATCCCTTCTTCCAACCTCCTCTTTGTGCCGATGTTCTGATCTCTTCCCAGGAATCACAGATGTTCTCAGTGGCATCTAGAATGGTGAATCGTTTCTGGAAGGTTTTTACTCTGCTCAGATCCCTGAGAGGAATCACCATCTACGGCAGCTGTGACCTTACGAAACGCATTCCTTCAGCGAGAAGACTTGAGAGTTGAAATGACTCCTTGATCACGGGCTGCAGGACGGACGCTGCATTAGCGGCGTGAAAACCACGTCACTCTCACGGTCCGTCTCCGTCAGAGCTCTTGGGTGACCGGGTGCCTTGTCGGCAAGCAGCAGCGTTTTGAAAGAAATCTTTTTCTCTGAGCATTTGGCCCCAATGGGGGATTTACCGTATTGGGTGAACCGTGTTGTAGACGGACGCACCGTCATCCAGGCCGTGTCGTTCCATTTGTAGGGCCCAGGCAGAGTAGACTGAGCGTGACGCTGAAGGGCCCTAGGATTTTCAGAATGGGACGTGCGCGCTGGGTTCCACTTAGAGTCACCGGCTGCATCAGCCCCTCACAGGGGAGCCGGCCTGTCCTTCGCAGCTCTGAAGCCGGGCATTGACTTGTCTGTGGCTGTGCAAGTCTGAGATGGCGTCATCTCCCGACAGAAGGCTGTTTCGTCTACACCGGCAGTCCGTTGTTGAGTGCAGCCGCCTTCCTGAGTTCTCTGAGCTGGACCTCCTGGGTGACTTGCTGCAGCGTCTCCGTGGGCACCTGCGGCCTCACCTGGTCCTTGCATCTTACAGAGTCGGCTTCTTTCCTTAATCCCACTAACACGCCTCTGCTGCTTCAGATGTTTCTTCCGCAGCTTCCTTACCTCTCTCAGCCTTCATAGAACTGAGCAGAATTAGGGCCTTGCTCTGGATCAGGCTTTGGCTTAAGAGAGTGTGGTGGCTGGTTGGATCTTCTGTCCAGATCACTCGGACTTTCTCCATATCCGTGATAAGGCTATTTCCCCTTCTTACCATCCATGTTTCACTGGCGAAGCCCTTTGAATTTCCTTCAAGAACTTTCCCTCCGCACTCACAGCTTGGCTGACTGTTTGGCACAAGAGCTTAGCTGTCAGCCTATCTCTGCTTTGGACGTGACTTCCTCACTAAGCTTCATCATTTCTAGCTCCTGGTTTAAAGTAGGAGATGTGTGACTCTTCCACTTAGAGGTTGTTGCACGGTTATTAACTGGCCTCATTTCGATATTGTCGTGTCTCAGGGAATAGGGAGGCCCGAGGAGAGGGCGAGAGAAGGGGAGCTGCCGGCTGGTGAGCACTCAGAACACACACGCTCTTCACTGCCTTGTCCGGGGGTGCGTTTGCGGCTCGCAGAGCAACGACAGCACTGATATCAGAGACCCCTGGTCACAGATCACCGTAAGAAATACAGTCATAACGACAAAGTGTCAGATACGACGAGAATGACCAAAACGTGACACGGACACGTGAAGTGAGCAAACACTGCTGGAGAAATGGTGCTGATTGGCTTGCTCCAGGGAGGGTTGCCACAAGCCTTCAGTTTGTAAAAACACAGCATCTGCGAACTGCACTCAAGCGGCAAAGGGTGAGGAGTGATGGCTTCAGACTCAGCCACCGACTGAATCTCAGGTTAGATCTCTTATAACTGACCACGACCTATTTCTGAATCCCGGGTCAGCCTTATGAATACGCGGCACCTAGATCATTTACTGAGGGTGGGGACAATGCTTCCTTGCCCAAACCCACATCCTATACCTCCCTGCTGATGCCTTTAGTATCCACGATATCTGGAGACGCAGTGTTGCTGGTGGAGGGAACGCACTGGCCTAAATTCACATAAATGCATAAACCTGTGGTCTCATCTTTCCAGCAGTGTGAGTGTGCTTATTTCTTTATGCTTAGCTTTAAAAATCCGCTTTAGTGACTATACAAGTACCCTATGTAAGTACCCATTTATAAGGGACAATTTATACAAGTACCCACTTAAAAGGGACAAAGGACAAACACATTCACCCACTCAGTCACACCTCAGCCAAGATGAGAAGATTTCCATCACCACGAAAAGTTCATTCCTGTCCTTTCGCATTCGGTTGTGGTCCCAGGCTCTCGACAACCACCAGTCTGCTCTGTCACCCTCCCTAGACAGAGTCAGCCTGCCCCGGAAGTTCGCACGAAGGGAACACGCGGCAGCGCTCTTTTGGCTCGGACTTCCTTCGCTCCAGGTGATGGGTCCGACACTGAGCCATGCTGCCGAGTGTGTAAGTCGCCTGGTTTTCCCTGCGCTCGTTGGTGCGTTACTGAGCGAATATCCCATCTGTCCATGCACCCCTGCGGTCGGGCATGTGGGCTTTCCCACCCGTTACATCTGCTGAGTAAGGCTGCTGGGAGCAGCTGCAGGTGAGTGTTTTGGCCGGCGGCGGCTGCCCGTTCCTTGGCTAAGCACCTGCCAGTGGAACGGTTGGGTCATTCGGCGAGGACACACAAACTTTAAAAAGAAATAACCAAACCATTCTCCAAAGCGCCAGGGCCATTTCAGACGCCCGCCAGAGAAGGACGAATGCTGCCAGCTCCGCGTCCTTGCCCTACGTCGGCGTGCTCGTGCTCGCATGGATGTGGGGAGGCGGCTGTGCAGTGGATTTAACTGGCATTTCCCTGACGACTGCTGACGTTCAGTATCTTTTCTCGTGCTTTCGTGCTGCTCATCCGGCTTGTTCGGTGAAGTTCTGTTCTCACGCCTTGCCCATTTGTAAGGAACTTCAACTGGGTTGTAAGAATTCTTCATATTTTTTTTTGAAAACAGGTTTCCTTCCAAATGTATGGAGCAGGAGTCCTGTCCAGGGCTTGCCTTTTCATTCCCTTAATGATGCCTCTCAAAAAACATAACTGTTTTTTATTATCGGGTCCAACTTCCCGATTTCCTTCTACGCCCCGCACTTGTGTGGGCGGTTGTGTCCTGCACCAAGGGCTTGGAGATTTGTTCCTAGAAGTTTGATCAGCCAGGATTTTTTGACAAAGCGCAAGGTGTGGAAAGCTCACTAGAGAAGAGGCACGAGATGGGGAAGAGGAGGATAAAATGAAAAAGAAAAAAGATGAGAAATGAAAAACTTAAAGACAAAACAGACCTGGCCCCTTGGATAACTACTGACACGATGGAACTGTGAAAACAACCGCGTCCCACAGAACCGGAACCGGACGGAAATGGCTGTGGATGAATGGAGAATCGGGCGGTCGGTCGGCCTTTATCACTCTCCGGGAATCTCAGAAATTTAGGGTGGATTCGTTCCTGGAGAAATGAAGACCGATGGCCGGGGAGAGCAGAGACGGGGCTGATGCCTCGGGTGCAGAACTCACTCACCCTCACGAGGTACTCACACACTCACCCACACGAGGTACGCGCACAGTTACCCACACAAAGTAATACCACACTTGCACAAACTATGTACTAACACACTTGCACACACTATGTACTAACACACACACATATTATGTACTAATACACAGTCACACAGTGTACTAGCGCCCACATACAGGACATACGCACACACTATGTATAAACAGACACTATGAGCTAGTGTACTAACCTGATGTACTCACATACACACTATGTACTCATACTATGTACTAACACACATTTGCACATACGAGGTCCTAGCACACACACTACACTAGAGCTCATACACGATGTACTGCCACAGTCACATACACGATGTACTGATACACTCACTATACACTCTCACGTACTACACACAGTCACACACAAATTTTATATGTCTGTGTATGTGTGTGTGTGTATATAATCCATTTATTTTTTTCTACTTCAAGACCATACTTCACTTGCCAAACCATTTTTAGTTTATCACATCTCTTAAAATAATCAAAGCGGAATGAAATCCGAAAATAAAAAACAAATATCCTTCAGCAAGTGGCAAGAGGTCAGACCCAGGAGCAGTTGAAAAGAGTAACTAGACCAAGTATGCAGAGTTGGGCCAAGAGGTGACTAAGAGGGAAGGAGATAAGATCTGTCTACATGTACCTGGAGGCCGTAAACAACTCGGAAAGCGACAAGCCAAGCCAGCCCACAACAAAGGCTGACCAGGAATTTGCTGCGTATCAAGGAAAGGAAGTGGACGAGGGCAAGGAAGCCTTCCCACTCGGGGTTCTGTGAGCCGGAGAGCACTGGCTGGCCACCTCCCGCTTCCCCGCTCCCAGCCCTGTCCCCACGCACGGCGCCTTGGGCCTGCCCCGTGCCCCCCATGGCACAGAGCTCGCCCAGCTCTGCCTGCCCCGCCCCCAGGAGTGAATGCTGGACCCCTCGGGGCAGGACTGTGAGATCTAACTGCATCTGCTTGGAAACCCGCACAAAACCTGCAGACCACATCCCTCGCTGGCTCCAAACCCTGCTGGGTAAAGTAGAACCACCCCAGGTTGGCCTCAAGACCCCTACGATCTGGCCCCTAACACCCTTCTATCCTCCCCAAGCCTCGTCAAACCTTTTGCTGGAGGAAACCAGCCCCCTAACCGCTCTCCAAACAGCACTTAGTACCGGGTGCCCTCCTTCCAATCAGATTCAAGTTAAACTCAAGATATTATCGTCTTCAATACACGATGCAGGGGATTAAAAAGATTGAGGACAGAAATGTGGACCTTGCCTTCAAGAGGCCCATAAGGTAGCACAAGACACACATATAAACAACTGAACCATGTTATGTTATCTTTTTTACACTGCACTACTTATGCTAGTGATATCAAAACAATATTGTAAAACCATAAAAGAGAGTGAAATGAGGTTTTCCAGGAAGGTTTGGAAAATATGTCCCAGAGAAGCCTGTCCTTAGAATTAGGAAGAGGGTATGCATGAGTGTGTGTTGGTGTGTGTACGCATGTGCGTGTTGGGCACGTGGGAGTGTGTGCTGGGCGTGTGTCTGTCGGGAGTACATATGTGTGTGAGTGTGTGTTGGGCCTGTGTGTGTGGATGAGTGTGTTGGGCATGTGTGTACGTGTTGGGTGTGTGTGTTGGGCGTGCATATGTGTGCGGGTGTGTGTTGGGTATGTGTTGAATGAGTATGTGTTGAATGTGTGTGTTTGGCGTGTGTGCGCGCATGTGCGTGTTGGGTGAGTGTGTATTGGGCGTGACAGAGAGGCAGAGTGAATCTGCGACCACAGGGGTGAGGCCTGGCACGAGAGTCTGGCTTAAACACTTGGTTTCAGCTGATGGGCAGCCCTGGGCAGCCCCGCTGGCGCTACGGGGCAGGACGGGAAAGGAGTGGGTGGGAGGGGGGCCGAGGGCGAGCTCTGGGAAAGGGTCCGTGTCTAAACTTAATCTTGCAGGCAAAGCGAAGTCACTAGGAATTTAAGGGCAGAGTACAGCACGAGGGGACCAGACTTGTGTCCCCGCTCCCTCTCCTGCCCCCTCTCTCTCTTCCTGAGCTCTGTGTTTTCTAAAGATGCACTTGTAAGGATGACTGAAAGCAGCACCACAAGCGGAGGGAAAGGACACAGGGCTGACGTGTGCCACACTCCAGCACAGTGAGGGCTAGACAAGACGCAGGGTCAAGTGGCTGCCCGACCACAGAGGCCACTTCACAGGAGCCTGGCTGCAGGCCCAGAAGGAAGACGGAGCTCAGCCCTGTCCTGCCAGGGACGCGGGCACCCACAGTTCTTCCTTCTTACCTCTCAGTGGCTGCCTGTTCCATCTCTCCAGGAGCACACTTAGCAATTAGGAGCAGAGGCTCTCTTTTTTCTCACTTCAGAGTACGCCCATCAAACTGTGGCAAGAGGCCGTGTGGTGCTTTTCCAACTGGCTACCGTGGAGGTTAGCACTCATCAGTACAGACAGGCACCTAGTGGTGGGCTGGGGGGCGGTTGGTATCTGTAGTGTGAAAACAACCAAAACATGTCTGGGGGCCTTTCAGACCTTCCCCATAGTGCCTGGGAGGGTTTCTTGAATTACCCTGTATAGTTCTTAGACTGTTTATCAATCCAGATGTTTAAAAAAAACAAGCAAAGCAGGATTTATACACACTCACAGAGGTTTAATTCTTTTATTGCCAAGTAATATTGTCTTGTTCAGTGCTAGTCAATGAAAAAAAGGAAACACCTAACTAAAACAAGTATTTCAATACAGAGCCATAAAGTTTTGGCCTTGTTGCATTTACAGTCTCAAGTGCATCGAAAACCTGGAGATGTAACACTGGAGGCCCCGATCTTCTTTTGGGAGGGAGGCACGTTGGTGGGGCAGCTCCATGAGAGAGTGGGTGGGCGCGCCAGCTGAGCCCTGGGGGGAGGCATGCATGGTGCTGGGGGTGCCTGAGCTCGGGGAGCAGAGCCTGCCGTCCCAAGCTGACGCCCACAGTGCTGGGAAGTCCCAAACGTGCCTACTGCGGCGGGCTGGTGCACGTACAAAAGAGAGACCGCCTCGACTGAAACCTGGACCGCAGACCTGAACAGACACCCCACCCAGGGAGATACGCCAGCGGCAAGGAAGCACACGCAGGTGCCCCACGCGTCATCAGAGACATGCAAACCAAGGCAACGAGAGAGCACTACCCACGGATCAGGACGACCGGAAATCAGACACTGGCCACACCAGGAGACCACAACGACAGGAATACCAGGAGCTCTCACTCATAGCTGGAGGGGATGCAGACCCGTGCAGCAACTACAGAAGATAGCCTGGCAGAGCTTTTGTTTTTTGTTTCTTTTTTAAGGTTTCTTTGTTTATTTGAGAGAGAGAGAACATGAGTAGGGGAGGAGCAGAGAGAGAGAAGCAGGCTCCTGGCTGAGCTCGGAGCCTGCCTCTCTGGGGCTGGATCTCACGACCCTGAGAACATGACCTGAGCCGAAATCGAGTCAGATGCTCAACCGACTGAGCCACCCACATGCCCAAGTTGGGCAGTTTCTTATAAAACTAAACATGATCTTACCATAGGATGCAGCAATCCACCTGAAAACTTATGTCTACACCACTTATCTACACACAAAAAAACATGTTTATAGCAACTTTTTCATAGTTGTTGAAAACAACAAAGATGTCCTTCAGTAAGCGAATGGCTAAATGAACAGCTGGTCCATCCAGACGGTGTATCATTCAGCACCGAGGAGAGAGGATCAACCAGCCTTCAGTGCACTGTCACTGAGTGAAAGAAACCGACCTGAAAGGCTACATATGGTATAATTCCTGGAAAGACCACATTAAGGAGACAGCAGAAAATCAGTGCTGCCACAGGCTGAATGCGGGAACAGTGAACGGGGGAGCAGAGGATCTGTGGGCGGGGAGACGACTTTGAGATGCTGTGTGGCGCATACATGACATCACACGTTTGCCCAAACCCACAGTGTGTCCAACACAGGGTGAACCGTATCGTACACTGTGGACTCAGGTGACGACGACGTGTCCATGTAGGTTCACTAATGGGAAGAAATGTTCGGCTCTGGTGCGGGCAATGGGTCGTGGGGGAGGATACGTGTGTGGGATTTCTCTGCACCCTCTCAGTTTTGCTCTTTAAAAAAACCAGGAAGTCTTCGTGTAGGCCACAAAACAGGGAGGCACCACTGCTTCTTGCAGAAATGCCACCTAGAGAACACTTGCCGCCCCCCCGCCCCCAGCCTCCCGTCAGCCCAGCATGTCTCTGACGTGCCTTTCAACGGATAGGGCCTGTGGAGCTGCCCAACTTTCGCAGAGTGCTAAGACTGCCAGACCAGGGCCACCCAAGTGAGAGAAGTGGGGGTCAATGGCAGGGACCCTGATTGCCCAAGCACACTCCCCTGGGGCCCTTTCCTGGCTCCACACTGAGTTCCCTTAGAAGTGGCACCTGACCTGCTGGTGTGCCGGTGAGTGTTCAAACTACGAAACTCTTGACGTGGTGGCTGTAGTTTGTGCATATTTTATTGTATTTTATTTTTTTTATATATTTATTTATTTACTTGACAGAGATTGACAGTGAGAGAGGGAACACAGCAAGAGGAGTAGGAGAGGGAGAAGCAGACCCCCCCACCGAGCAGGAAGCCCAACGTGGGGCTTGATCCCAGGACCCCCAGGATCAGGATCCGAGCTGAAGGCAGACGCTTAAGGACTAAGCCTCCCAAATACCCTGGTTTGTGCATATTTTAAAAGAGCACCTTAGCCTAATCTTTCAGAAAAGGACAGGAAATTCAAACCTAAAGCCTTCGGTGTCCATACCAACTCGGCTCAAGTCACTTCTGTAAGTTTTCAGTTCACATACGCCTCAGAGATAACATGAGTTTGATTTCAGGCCACCACGGTGAGTGATGATCACAATAAAGAAAGTCAAGTAAACTTTTCCATTTCCCAGGGCATATACAAAAGCTATGCTTATGTTATAAACATAGTGTGCAATATGTGTGCAATAAGTGTGCAATAGCATTATGTCTAAAACAATGTATATCCCTTAATTAAAAAGTACTTTATAGCTAACAGACACTAACCATATCTGAGCTTTCAGTGAGTCATAATCACTGATTACAGATCATTATAATGAATACAATAACCATGAAAAAGTTCAAAATATTGCAGGTTACCAAAATGTGACACAGAAACATGAAATAATGAAATGCTGTTGGAAAAATGGTGCTGATGGACTAGTTTGGTGCAGAATTGCCACAAACCTTTAATTTGTGAAAAGAGAAAAAGAAAAGAAAAGGAAAAAAAACTATCTGCAAAGTGCAATAAAATGAGTTATGTCTGTACTAGGAATCCAACTGTTATCTCACCTCTGCGGTGAAAACAATTTACTTTGTCAAACACTTAGTAGCAAACAGAACATAAATCCACAATGCTTTCATCTTCATTAATGTCAAATCCATTCCCCTAATGGTTACTTTTGAAATATCTACAGCACTGATGAAAATGATTGTTTCACTTTGGCTTCTCTTATTTTCTATGTTAAATGCCCATGCGTGTGTGTGTGTGTGTGTGTGTGTGTGTACACACATATGTAAAATGTATCAGGACTGAATCCCCCACCCCACTTTATTTAATCTTGACAACTGATGCATTTGTTTTAAATGTACACAATCCCTAGTTGAATCGCTGTGTAACTTCCTACCCCTATCTACCCTCACTGCTTAAAAATTTTAAAAAAGAAAAAGAAAACAGAAAACTGAAAAGATAAAAAGTAGATCCAGGGGAAAACTACCAGGAGACTATTTCCAACAACAGATGACTCAACTAGCACCTGAGAATTTGTTGTACTTGTGTGTGCCGAGGTTCTGAACTTCCTGTTTCAATAAAATACCAAACAAGTTGTGTTTCCTTTACAAATAAGCTATTACATCAAGCCCTGTTCCTATAATTTCAGGGTTTTGTCTCCATTCCAACATTTTCTTTGGCAAATGTAGAAACATTCTAATTAAAGCGGAGAGGAAAACAAGCATCATTCATCACGATAAGAATAATGCACAAAAGAACATCCTCGTTTTTTCCTTCTTTCGCTAAGCCGTGCTCTACTTTAAACAGTTTGGGGACTGGCGTCACTTAGTCCCAGACTAATTCCTAGGTAATGACTGAAAGCAGGCCTGAGTCACTTGAAAAAAAAAAAAAATTCCACAGGTATCAATAATTCCTGTCACAAGTTTAACATTCTCTTAAAAATATCCTTCCGGGCCGGAGAGGAAGGCATTCCTTTAGGTAATCACGTAACAACATCAAGGATCAAGGTTTCTTTTCAAGATCCTGAGATTAGAAGAGGCCTTCCTATTTGGGACCCTGCAAGCCTGAGTTGAAAGGAATATTCTCACTTCCCAGGAGCTCTCCAAACGTCCACTTCCATCAGAACTTTGGGAAGCCGTCTATTCGCTCTAAGAAGTACCATCTACACAGGTTTACGTGTTTTCAAGTACACGCTGGAGGCGGCATCTTCTCGCAGCTTGTTCACTGCGCCGCCCCGTTATGCAGGGCGGCACGTGTGAGAGACAGTGCCACTCTATCTACGCGGGCATGCACGTTACGTCGGGGTTCCAGTAAGAGCCACAGCTCCTTCTCCTTCCATTTTAAAGCACCATATTTTGTAAAGTCAAAATCTGAAAGGCACCCAGAGGAAACGTGCAGGAAGAAACGGTCCTGGGCTTCTCTGATCTCATCTACAGTTGCTGAGAATTCTTTTCAGGTTCCAGTTAGGTTTGTTTTGTTTTGTTTGTTTTCCATAACAAGGGGCAGGCGAGACCCCACCCCGAGAGCCTGCTCCTTCTCTATGGGATGCGGTGAGGCCTTGAAATACAGGAGTGCGCTGCTGGGGGGCCCGTTCTGAAGTCACCTGCAGCTCCACGGCTCAGCCCTGCGCACAGACGCCCCAGCTAGCAGAGAACGGGGTTGCGGGGAGTAAACAGCATCAGTGACCTTTTCAAAGACCTTCCTGACAGCTGAGGAAGAGAGCCCTGCTTTCACTCAGTGGGAGAACGGACTTTTGAGGGCCATCTTCCCGGGGGGCACGTACCCTCCAGCTCACCACTCTCTGCACTCGGATGTTCTCAGATGGGATACTCACGGGCATCTCGAGGTCAGGTGCCTGGCCTTTCCTCTCCTCTGGGTATCAGAGGCTGGGCACCGAGCTCTGTCTCTAGTTTTGGGGGCTTCTCCTTGGCCTCCTACATTCTGACCCCTCCATCCCACTCAGAAGTCCCCCTGACAGGGACTCTGAGAGGCTCAGTCCTCTGCCCCTTCCCAGACTTGTACAGACACACTCTCCTGACCCGGACACCCCCGGCTAGCGTGGGGACCCACCACCATCTTTCTGAGATGCACCCCCGGTCTCTAACGAAGCACTTTGTATCCCCTCCTGTCTGCCCCTCTGCAAAGTCTGTGCCCTGAGGACAGACAGACTTCATTGTGGGCAACTTAGGTGCGACCTCACACCTGCAGACGTGCTAAGCTAACGCTGGCCGGAGAGCCACCTGGAAATGTGACCTGATTCAGCATCTGTGTCTGCAGACACCGCCTCTCGCCTGGCTGCCGTGTTCTGTCTGCAGCCACAGCTCCCAGGGAGGGCCCCCCGAATGCCCGCTGGCTCCAGGGAAGTTCAGCTGAGAGCCAGCTCCAGGCCCAGAGCTGTTTGTTGGTATTTACCTCTGGCACCACCAGAACCAGCTGGCCCCTTTAACAAGCAAACTAAGTCCACCTTCTATGTCAGATTTGTCCCCTAAGAACCAAGCAGCTAATCCTTGCTCTCAAGTCTTCAGTCTGGAGCTAACGCTCCAGAGTCCCCTTCTATGGATGACTGGGTGAGCCTCTGCCTCCAGCTCAGGTCATGATCTCAGGGTCCTGGGATGGAGCCCCCCACCCCGCCCCCAGACCCAATCAGGTTCCTTGCTCAGCAGGAAGCCTGCTTCTCCCTCTCCCTCTGTGCGCCAGTCCCCCTGCTTGTGCTCTCTCTCTGTCCAATAAGTACATAAATGTTTAAAAAATTTAAAAAGGATCATCTCCTAGACAGAGTGTCCCCCCGAGGCACAGGAAGGCGACGGCAGGAAGCGCGGTCTCGCTTCTGAGCCTCTCCTCCCACCGTCTTCCCTCTCGACAGTGACCATGGCAAAGCCGACCTCCTGGAGCCTCTCTGGGCACGCGGCAGGCTCCCGGGGACCAAAGCTGACACAGCGGTCCACAGGTTCTCCTGCGGGTGAGACGGTCACCCCCACGGGGTGAGGGGAGCTACGGGGAGTGTCCAGAGTCACAGCCAGGAGCTGAGAGGACCAGTGTCCAGCCTCAGCGGGCTCAGCCCCGTGCCTCAGCCACGGCCCACCCTCAGCCCTTTCCCGCCCCCCAGCCTGGAGAATTTTCAGGTTCTCTGCAGATTTTGTTACCTGTGGAATCGTGCTAAATGCCAGATCTTACCAGATCGTCTACACAGAGCCTTTCACATCCTTTGATTCCCCCAGATATGTATAACCGACATTGGAAAATTGCCTACATTTAGGTGGCCCAATGTGATGACTAACACACACACACACACACACACATCGAGATGATCACCCAGTCAAGCTAGTTAACACACCTACCGCCTCACACAGATATTTCTTTTCAGGGGCAGTGAGAACACGGAAGAACTACCGTTTATTCTTTATCTTTTGTCCTCCATTTGCACAGTTGGACCTTGGCTGCGTCACTGTTGGTAATGATGATGATTCTCCCCTGCGATGTCTCACCTTTTCAGAAAGCTGTGACCTGCGGCATCTACGGGGGTGTGCTGCCGTTGGCTTGGCTGGTTGCTTCAGGTCTAACTTGTCCGCATCTACTCTGTGCCCGGGTCTGCAATGCCCACTGGGAACATGGCATCCAGTGCCACAGTCCCGTTTCCTGGGACTCCCCTGGGGGCCCCCATCGGCAGCCACACAGTCCACATGGCTGCAGACTTGTGGCTTCCTCCTTAGCCTGTCCTAAGGCACCGGGTCAGCTGTGTTCCAACACCTACACACCTACGCTTTCTTGGCTGCCGCGTGCACAAACACACCAGCACCTAAGTTACAAGCAACAGAGCCGATTGTCCTGAACGACGGTGAAACTCTCCTCGGTGGGTAAGTGCCCTCAGTTCCTTCAGTGCCTCCAACCTGCGCTTGCGGAAACAAGAGGCCCTCGGCCCACAAAGGCATTTCCAAGCCGGCCCAGCTACCTCACAGCCTCTCCCAGCTTCTGAGTGGGGGACTCACACCCAGAGCAAAGAAGAACTTGGTAAAAGGCACAGTTCCAGCCGCAGGCAAGGGTAAGATGTGAGCCCAATACAATTATGAAAATAATTTCCAGGATCTTTTCATTTAGGCCAGACGTGTCTCTCGTGGCGCATTCTCTTCGGTGTGAGTCACACACAGAGAAGCAGCACGTTGTGAACAAGTACCCAATACCTGTGATCAACTTTGTGGGGAAAAAACTGCCCCGTCATCATTCTTATTACTTAAATTCTTCATCCGACTTTCTTAGGCTCCTTTTGGGAGATTAACATTTTCCCTTTTTGTGAAATGAAAATAACCAAGCCAATTACCTTCGTGGGGCTCTGTCACTGTAAAGTGATTTTTTTTTTAAGATTTTATTTATTTTATTTGACAGAGAGAGAGACAGTGAGAGAGGGAGAAGCAGGCCTCCTGCTGAGCAGGGAGCCCCGGGGCGGGGCTTGATCTCCTCCTGGGATCATGACCTGAGCCGAAGGCAGAGGCTTAAGGACTGAGCCACCTAGACATCCCCAAAGTGATGTTATCAGTGTGATTTTATCTGCCTCCTGATGACGGCAGGACTGTGGAACGTCCTCTCCCCCGCAGCCTCCTCCCTACACGGGGGACACACCATTCTCTCCAGACCTGAGCCTCACAGTGCTCTTCTGAACTCAGGCCCGCAGTGCTCACATGCCCGGCTCACAGCCAGAGTCCTGCGTCAGCCTCTGGCCTCGCTGGCTGCTCTGCGTCCCTCCCGGTGAGGCTCAGGCATCCCTCCTTGAGCACAGACAGCAGGCAGCCCCTCTCCGGTGTCTGCGGTGGCCTCGGGAGCCCTCCCTGCCCGCTCTCCTCCTCTCCTAAGTCCTTCCCAACCCCCGCGAGATGGGGCAGCACCGCGCGCCCCGTGGCACCACCGATGCCTGCATCTCAGGCCGGCTTTCCTGCCTTGCTTTCTTCCACGGCACGTGTGCTACCTGCCTCTTCTGTTCGCGCGCCCTTGTCTCTCTCCTCTGCTGGAACCTCCACAAGACTGGTGCCATGGCCTGAATGGTCCTGTCCTCCCAAAATTCATATGTTGAAACCCAGCCCCCAAGGTGACGGTTTTAGGAGACAGGGCTTCGGAGGGGGACGACGGGGATCCGTGCCCTCACACAGGAGACCCCAAAGACCCCCCCCCGCCCTCCACCATGTGAAAGGCTATCCCCCACCCAGGAAGCAGGCCCTCTGAGACACCCAGTCTGCTGGGCTCTGACCATGGACTTCGGGTCTCCAGAACCATGAAAAATAAACATTTGGTGTTTCTCTCAGTCTGTGGTGTTTTGTTACAGCGGCTGAGCGGACCGACACAGGCAGGGGTCCTCGGTTCTTTTGTTCCCCGATAAATCCCAAGCATTCTGAGCTATGCCTCGCACAGAGCGGGTGCGCGACGGAGGCTTCTGAATCAATGACTCATCTGTGCTTTGCTCAAGAGGGGCTACAGATCCAAAAAGCAGAGCAGTTGATCTAAGGTCACTAAGTTAGCCACAGGCCTGTCTTCAACTCATCTGTTCTTGACAATTCTGTTGTCCTGAGATTTACAGCAGGTGACATGTAAGTTTAAAAGAGTGTAGAAAAACTTGGCTCTTACAAAAAGTCTTAACAGCAGGGCACCTGGGTGGCTCAGTTGCTGAAGCGTCTGCCTTGGACTCAGGTCACGATCTTGGGGTCCTGGGATCTCGAGGCCTGCACTGGCCTCCTTCTCAGCAAGGAACCTGCTTCTCCCTCTGCCTGCCGCTCCCCCTGCTTGTGCACGCTCTCTCTCTCTCTGACAGATAAATAAATGTAATCCTTAGGGAGGAAAAAAGGGGGGAGCTAAGACCATTCCAGGGCCACTGAGGAGATGGAGCTAAGACACTCTCAGTCCTTCTTCAGGCTCATTCTGATATCCAAGATGAATGCTACAACTTTACCTCTGATGCACTGATGCCTCCTCGTCCCTCTCTCTACAATCTCGGGGACCAGCGATATAGCTGGAGGCCAATGCCATCTTCCCCTGCAGTCCGAGGCCAGAGGACATCAAGCTGCTCAGAGTCCTACTTCTTTCCTCTCCAGAAAAATGTCCTGCCCTGTGCTCCCGACAAGCTTCTCCAGCAAGCTGGCTGACAGCAGTAGGCCCCTCCCTTGTGGATGGACGAGGTCCTGCACTCACCGTTTCAAATCTGGACTTGACCAGTGGCTCCTGTTTCTCGGTGATGCCCTAGAAGTTCCCACGAAGGGACCACAAGTGCGTTTTTAGAACAGATGGGCATGACCCATGCAAGTGGTACCCTATCCTGGGCTGGACCACAGGGAAAACACGGGTACATCAGCACAGCCGCGGCCCCCTCACGATGACCTGTGCTGGCAAAACACCCACATGCCATCGCCCAGCTCGCAGCCCTCGGCTGGTCTGCTTTGGTGAATTTTCTTCCAACAAAGAACGCTGCACAATAAATGCGCTCTGGGACCCACATGAAGAAGGCACGTGATGACGTGCGCCCCGAGCATGCACTGGGGAGGCCGTGGAGCAGGCCACGCCCTGCAGCCCCTCCACTCGTCCCTGTCCTCGCCCCCTCCTGCTGGGGCACGACTTGGCCGGACGGGAACGGCTGTCTGTCGCAGCACTGACGTGTGCTCCCGTCCAGCAGGACGCGGGGGAAGGAGATGGTGGGGAAGCTGCGCGTGGCACAGCAAGCCTTCGCGTGCCTGCAGACTGCGTGGGGCACGAGCTAGCCGGGGACCGCCACCTTCCCACGAGAAGAAAGCAATGAACAGAGCTCTGCTCTATTGAGATGGCTGCAGACTTGGCAAGAGAAAAACCTTCACTAGGAAAGGGCGATCTTCGCTAGAGAGGTCCGTGCGACAGCTTCTTGTATTACCCAGACTCTGGGCAGCAGCCCCCACACCTGCATTTATAAAGGCGCCTGAGGCTGCTTCTCTATCTGAGCGAGGACCAAATCCCTCAATAAAACCTAGAATCTGACCCTCAGCCTTGAGGCAGCAATTTGAGAAGACAAGAATAGAACTCTTTGTTTATTTGGAGGAAAAAAGAAGAGATAAAAACAAGTGCCTAGATCTCTTATAAAATAAACAAGTACAGCCCAAACATTAGAATGACTTTGATTTAAAGAGACAAGAGAGAAACAGACTCTTGCAGGAAAACCATTATGTGTTTGAATTAAGGGCGGATGGGATGTCTACCGCATCTTTACACCTGCCGTACGCGTCTGCCGTAAGCAGGGAGCAGGAGCCGGAAGGAGGCGGTTTCTCGGCAGATGTCTCCTCATCAGGTGGGCGGAGGTGGGATGACCCTGTCAGGGTTCAGAGCCCTGAGAGAGAGTCACTGCCCCGTTCGGCAAGGCCACGAACCCAGGTCTGAGAGGGACTGAACCGAGCCCCTTCCCCTCTCCTGGCACCAGAGATGTCCCCAGAGGCCCTGTGAGGCTCACTGTGTCCAAAGGCTCTGTTACAGTGCTACTGCTTTTGAAATGACTTTAAACACCTGCAACCTTGACCTCTCTCGCCCCTCAAGGTGCTCATCATCCGTGGGGAGTCACCGAACGTCTTCCAACATCTCCATTCATCCTCACACCAAGGCATGATTTTCTTTCCCACTTAACAGATGGAGAAACTGAGGCTCAGAGGAACCTAACCTATTTTCTAGGAAGCATTAATGTGTGCATTCCTACCTGGTGACATTTGACTCCAAACCACTGCCCCTCATTGCTCTGCATGAAAACTTCTTGTTTTAAAAAAAGTACATAAAATTATGTGATAATGGGCAGATACAAGATTGATGGTACCTTCAACTGGGGGGAAGGAACATGGAATCAGGTAGGGAGGGAGCTTTAACTCTATTTTGTAAAATTTGCAGCATTTTACTTATGGAAAGCTCACAAAAAATGGAAGTAGTGACCATAAAATAATTAAGATTTCATAAAGCTGAATGGTGGACTTCTACTGTATAGTACTTCCTCTTTCCCATAGGCTCAAGATACTTCAACAAATATGTGTATAAAGGGAAAACACTATGAATTTTAAAAAATATTTTCTGATACTCCAGCAAAAGTTCTCAGACTTTTCTTTTCTCAGTTTGTTTCACAGAATTTTTCCCCCACTCTGTCCCACAGATTCGCCCTGGCATTTTATCATGAAAAATCTTAAACATACAGCAAAGTTAAAAGAATTTGACCATGAACAAAATGTACCTGCTGCTACCAAGATACACACATAGAATCACTTCCCTCTGTTTCTTTTGCATAACAATAAACATGCTTTTGCCATGGACCAAAATTAGGAACTCAAAGGGTTTGAGACTGAGTCATCCCTCGTAGAATTGGAATGCTCGTCTATTCAAACACTGTGCAGAGGCTGTGAGTCTCTTGATGCCACTTCTATAAAATTCAACCTTCAAACTTCACAGTAACGCTGAAACAGGAGGCACCACAATTACTTGTTTCTCCAGGAGCCATGTGACCTAGAAACCAGTGTACATCTACAGTCTGTTCCCGAATTGACAAAGCAAGCTGGAAAGAAGACGGCAAAGATGTTTCTAAAGGGCTCTTAAAATACTGCTGAGTCTATGGACATTCAGGGTTTTTAAAGCTGGAGAACAGAAGAGAAAAATACCTGTGGGCCTAACCATGTGTCCCCCACGAGGGGCCATCTCAGGAGGGAAAGCCCATTATTTACGTGGAGGGGGCTTCATGGGCTAGCAGGGGAAACCACTGTTACCAGGGTTGCTCATTCAACATTTGATCGTCCATACACACCCCAAGAGATCATGACCTCAATAAACAACGTCCCTCGGGGTCAGTCACGACCTAACCCAGAAAGAGTAAAGCACACTTACTGCAAAGCAATTGCTGCGCTGAGCGAGGTGGCCCTGGTGGGCAGGCCCGAGACGGAGGTCGGGCCTCCCTGGCCCGTGAGGGGGTCACAGGGACCTCACCCAGCCTCAGTGTCCTTGTCTGCACAGCACCCATCATTCAAACACCTGCCTCACAGCATTACCGGAGGAGACGCAGTTCATGTATGGGATAAACCCTGGACATTCTAAACCAGTCTCTGAAGTTTACATTTTTTAAAGTGTATAATTTTTTAAAGCTTTTTGTCTTGAAAAGTTATCTATTCGTGCAAAGAACGAGCAGGCAGACTTCTACAGAAGATACGTGAGGAAAGATCTTCCCTAACGTGCGCTTGGAGAGAGGACGAACCGTGGGCCGGAGCGCCCAGGCCTTCCCCTCCGCTCCTGAGCTGCTGTCCCACCGACCTGGGACAAATGATCTCCTCTGACAACATCCGACGCGCCTCGGAACCCAACACGCCCATGAGAAAGTCCGGTTCCGGAGCCACATTCCAGATGAAGCCCCTTGTCAGTGGGAACCCACAAACCACCTCCTGCAGCGGCGAGTCCGAAGGGCAGCAGCCAGCCCCTCCCGCTGCCCGCCTTTGCCGCTTCATCTGTGCTGACGTCGCCTAATGACACGTTTCAGAAAACATAAACCAAATGTGTTCCGCGCTCTTCACGCATGAGACGAGTAAGGGCTGGTAAATATGCAAGACAGAGGGCTCGTATTCCCCCCGCCATCCCAGCTTTAGTTCTCATTCTTACTTCTACATATAGTTACTAGGTGGTGGGAGCCTTCATCTCTCCGCCAAAGTGAGAGTGCACTCCCACGCTATCGAAAACGCTGTAAAAAATTTTTTTTTAATTTTTTAAAAGATATTTATTTATTTATTCGACACACAGACAGATCACAAGCAGGCAGAGAGGAAGGGGGAAGCAGGCTCCCCACCAAGCAGAGAGCCCGATGCGGGGCTCCATCCCAGGACCCTGGGATCATGACCTGAGCCGAAGGCAGAGGCTTTAACCCACTGAGCCCCCCAGGTGCCCCAAGAGTTTTTCAGCTCTACATCACTTACTCGTACTTCTCACACTGCGGCGCTCTTCCTCTCTCCTCCACATACACTTTCTCTATTAGGAAGAACGTTTTCACACAAAAATGTTTAAAAAGGTAGCATTTGAAATGCAACAGAACGAGGTAAGGTGTGGAGACAGCACGTCTTTTAGATCTGTTAAAGGAAAAAGAGCTCTTTGTGCACTGAGACTTCTGTTTATTATTTTTAGTTTGATAACCATAGGAATGGGTAGAATTATTCACAATATACTGCTGCCTCTTTGCCTCTGGGCTTGACGACAAATAAGACATAAAGGCATTCAAATGGCTACACGCCGGTTTAAAAGTGAAGACCCTTGATGCTGTGCACAGAACTTATGCAGCTGCCACAAACACCACAGCAGCACTGGAAGAGGGCTCGGTACATTCTGGCCGACGGGGTCCGGGGTTTTATGTTCCTCTCACCCAGCTTAGTAAAGCACTACCTCCAGGCAGAAGATCAAAGTGCCGGGCACATAGTAGGTGCTCAGTGAAGCTTTGTTTCCTCTTCCTCCCCCACCAACTTGTCTTCCTGAAAACAAAAGCTTTGTTGTTCAGGATTTCATCATTTCCAGATGCCTGCTCTTCAAATGACATCCACAGCAATACACACTGATGTCACAAAGCCTGGAATTTCTGGTGGGAAATCAGCAGTCGATGAACTCACTGGATACTAAGATCCTGTTTTCATGTCAATATCCTTAGTAATAAAATATGAGGAAAGAGAGGAAGTATAACATATAAATAAATATTCCTTACTCATTATTACAGTCTCAATTTATGCTGAAAAAGATTCCCATAAACTGAGGTATCAGCTGCTCTTCAAGAAGGGGGGGGAAGCATATTCAATAAGTGAAAAAAGAGATCATTAAAGTCTGAGTTCTGTGCAACAGTTTTACTTCTGTGTCACTGCATTTCTCTAGTATCCGTCTCTGTAGAACCAACCTACCTTCCCGGAGACAACAGGATGGACAGGCTCATTTTTGTCCTGGGAAAATTCTGGTTGGTGAATCTATCTTCTAGGTATTTTGATGATCTTATGCTGTAATTTTCATACATCCATTATTTAATAAAAACCAACTTGTAAAAGTCTATTTTCACTGATTACCATTTTATTCTTTTAATGTAATTTCTGCCTGTCTACCCTTTGGATCATTTTCGTCCTCGTGCTATTAAAGGAACAACTCGATCCACTGTGTGAAGTCTCCCATTCAGGTCCTCCCCCTAGAATGGGGCCCCCAGTCCCTCCGTCACGGCGCCGGCCGCAGGGGCAGCGTGCACCCCGGACAGCAAGCAGCTGGAGGCAGGTGGGCGGGAGGAGGAAAGGAGAGCAGAAGGCCTGACGAAGACTCAGGGGTGTCCTGGATCGGCCACGAGTGCAGGAACACTGCCCCCCGACATGCCCTCACCGCGGGCCCTGCCTTGTGTCCATCCGGCCCACCGCGAGGGCGGCCGCGCTCAGACTGTTTCTGTCCTCCCGAGCAACCCGGTGCCAGCGCACACGCGCACATCCCATCGGCAAACTGACCAGACTCACTGTCCTGCAGAAAGCAGTGACTGGTGGTCCTAGCATGCCCGTCAGGGACAGGGTCTCATCCTGCCCCCAAAGAGCTTATCAGACGGTCGCCTCCAGCCACCGTCTGTGTTCCAGGGCACGTTCTCACAAATGCAATTTTCTTTTCAGACCTTTCCTTCTTTAAGCCTTTTTCTTTTTCTTCTGGCTAGTAAGTGGACTTTTAGCTCTTGCTCCAGTAACAGTCTGACAGCTTCACAGTCGGCCCAACCTTCTCCTGGCTCCGAACCACGAAGTTGCCCCGACCGCCGCAGCTCCAGCCGCCTCCCTGGAACGCTGAAGGGGGAGCCTGCACCCTGACTCCAGGTCAGCCTGCTCAGGACCTCGCCAGCAGCTGCAGTTGGCGCCCCCCCTCACGACCATAAATGACCCCTCAGCCTCAGTGCCGCTAGAGAGCCTCCCATGGCAAAGTGAGAAAATTCTTCGTGCCCTTCCGTTTTCCCTAATGACCAGACTTCAGAAAGCTGAAAACAAAGTGCCCCCAAGATGCCTGGGACTGAGGAGAGCCTGCCCTCCATGGAGTCTGCTCGGGAGGGCTTTTCCTAGTGGGCTCCCCTCCAGCACACTGGTCAGGGGACGTTCACCGGCTCAGAGAGCTCAGACTCCCGGAGTGCGAATTCTATCATCAGCACAGTGACAAACAGAAGTGTCCTCTGTCACATGCTTCTGCGGATTGCTAATTCATGGTCTTTTGACGGACTGTATGCCTGAGCTCCCTGCACAAGGTCTCTGCAAGCATCAGCTTATTTACCAAGGCCCTGCAAGTAAGTATGCATTCTTATCAGGCAGTTCTGGCTGCAACCTTATCGTTGTGAACTTTTAAGACCATAATAAAACAACCAGGCCTCAAGATCGCCGTTCTGAAAAACTACCAAGTGATGTGTAACTATATACAAATACATGCCAAAAATCGTCATCAGATTCGTAACAATCAGCAACTAGAAACAATCCAAATGTCCACCGATCGCCAAATGAGAGACAAGTAATGCTCCGTATCTTGCGTGCAGTGGTAATCACAGAACTGTATCCAGCTGCCAAAAGTCATCCAACTATGCACAGAGAGTGGTGAATCTCATTGTATGGAAATCATACCTCAGTAAGGCTGGGAGAAAAAAAAAAATCATGAGCTGAAACAAACAACAAACAAAATGTAGGCCAGAAACAGATCTTGCGATAGCAGAGTCGAGTTGTAATTCAACGTGACTGAGTTAGAAGTCAGTTCAGAGTGTTCTGTATTTGCCAAACTTCAGTGAGTCATTTTTCCTTTCAACTTATTTTTATAAAAGAAAGAGGTATTGTAGAGACTTCTGGTCTATATCTTTCAGACCACCACCAGAGATGGGCAACCCTGCTCCTACCAAAACCAGATCAATTCACATCACGGACAACAAAAACCAGTGGTCATTGCCAACACGGAGGAACTGACACAGATGTCCCCAGCCCAGAATGAAAAGTGCTGGTGTCCAAGAAAGGAAAATCGGCCTCTCCACCAAGAAAGGCTGCTCCCTGGCCCTCCCATTGTCAATGGGAATATTTCTGTGAGGCAGGAGTCATCACAAGGGACTTCAAGTCAGGACGCTTCTGATACAGGAGGTTTGTGTGAGCAAGGTGTGCTACTTTGGCTAAAGCCACTTGTGACATCCAGAAGGCATGTTTCCAAATCTCTTGTCCCTTCCACCCATTCTGAACAGACCCGCCAGACTCCTCTCACTGAAACCTGTACAGTGGTCCGTGACAGCCCTGTTGCTCCCAGCCACGGACAGCTCTGGGGCTGAGTACCCCGTCTTCCTTTGCCGGATGGATCCCCGTTCTCCGATCCATAACAGCGTGCACGTGGTTTCCTATACCACCCTGGACTTTTCTTGTTGGCCTTTATTTTGTTCCCTTGGCCAGAAATCCCCAGTAGGTGTATCTCTGATGCCGGTGACTGGCCTATCATCAGAGGCTCGGCGGCTGCTGAATGAGTGGTGGGCTGGTTCTGCCTGAGATGCGTGAGGCCCGAGGACTGAATCCTGCGGGTCTCTGCACACGGACATCATTTACAACAAAGAACACGCAGGCTGCCAGGGTTCCAGCAAGGAAACCCCCGTGGACAGCGGCAGCCCTAGGACCCCAGCTTTAGAGCAAGCAGACAGCGGGGAGCAGACGGGGCTAGGTGCACTCTCTCAGAGACACTTGAGGAATCTAGTCAGTCCCAGCTTGAGTACACAGCCATCATTCTGAGGAAGACTTCTGGAGTTAATGCTCCCAGGGACCTTGCGTTAACGTAAAGATGTGCAACGGAAACCCCATGCCGTGACCACACGGTTGGCCAGCTTTCAGGTAATCGAAACTGAAGGTACTCGTTTTTGTTTTTTTTGTATTGTTTTCCAAAAATCTGCTCTGCAGTCCCATGACATAACTGGTCATAAAGAATAAACTACAGACCACAGTATTGGGCTACTGGGCTTTATTTTATAAAAGAGGAGAAAACAGCAGTTACATGTAATCTCGCTCTCCTTCTGTGGGCAGGACAGAAGGGGGGACACGTGAGTGTGCACGGGAACCCAGAGGCATGAGGTGGAAGTGATGCCCGCTGTCATGAATAAATTTCAATAAAGGAGAAAAAAATTTCCCTCATTCTCTGATTTTGTGACATTCCGAAAGGCAGACCTGGGGGCGGGGGCAGGAAATGCTTCCAGCGCGTGCTATTCATGTGACTTACTCATGTGGACAACGGAGATGGCAGGCAAGGGTGGTCGGAGGCTGTGGCGTGAGGGTGAGCCAGCGTCCAGGGGAGAGGCTCGGGGACAGCTGTGGCTGCGCCGGTCACACCTCCAGCTGTGGTGACCACAGTCAGATTCAACTTCCCGGTAGCATTCCCCCAACTGTCGCGTTTAAACAGGAAACTCGCGGGACAATTGCAGGACACGCTGCTGTCGGTGGACACAGCCCCTGCCTCGCATGTCACTCCCCACGGCAGCTTACCCGGGGTCTGTGCTCCTGAGACCCCCACCGCCTTTCCCTGTGGAGTCCCAGTGAGACACAAGAGCTTTCTTTGTCTCACTGATAAGACATTTATTTGCCATAGAAAAATTCAGAGCCCGGAGAGAGGGTTTCCACTTCTGAAAATACTGGAGAAATCGAGTTTCACCTCCAGTACTTGAAACTGACCTGCGGGAGGACAGTTTATGTTCAAGAACCACTGCTGCTCTGTGCTTCCAAGAATGCTGGCCATGAGGGGGCAGTGGGATGGGGGAAGGGTTTTATCTATCGACACCTATGGCCCCATGAATCACATTTCCTAGTTAGATACAAAAATTCCTTCTATTTTCTTTGTTTCTTTGGACATTTAGAGTCTTGGGAATTTCTGAAATTCTTGGGAATTTGATGAAATTTGTTCATCAAATGTGGGGTAACTGTAACTGGGGAACACACTGAAACAACCTGTTCAGCAGAACTATGTCTACAAAAAGGGCTCCCCCAAATGGCTGTATCTTGTCGGGGTATCACTGTGTTTGGGGAATGCCAGCAGGACAGGACAATTTCACTTTAGTCACTTTAAAAAGTCACTACAAACTACTTTGTGTATTACCAAATTTTAGAAAAGATTAAGTGACGCTGTGGCCAACACAGAGAGATGTTTTGTAAGACACCTCTGGGTTACAATGGTCCAAAAGAGCGTGGCCTGGGACAGGCTGTGTTCTGGTGGTAAGTCATTGTACATGGGGAATGTGTCAGGACGTGTATGCAAAAGGACAGGGACAGAGAGAGACATCTGCTATGTCTCCTTGTAAATCCGTCGAAATATTTTTGTGGGTGATTCTGTTTGCACTAACCTCTCATGTTTTACGGTTTACTAAACCCTAGATTGTGGTAGGAATACAAACAGTAGGAAGAGGAAAGATTCACATCTCAGGTGAACTTGAAAGGTCCTCCCTCCCCGACATTTCAATTCTGTAGTATTAGCTTTAAAGTGTGTACTAATTTTCAATTCAATTTGCAATTTTTTATTACCAACTCGATGTACCAATATGAAGGCTTCAATCACAGACAAACCTGGGAACCGGCCAGAGGTCTGAGAAGCGCCCGTGGCAGGAATGTCGGAAGGATTCAGGGGGATCAGACCCAGTGCTAGTCTTGCCAAGGGGCTCATGTGTCCATCAGACTGCTGGGAATTTCAAGGTCTAATCAAGTTTATACAAGAAACCTTGAGAGAGAGCAAGCAAAACCAAGTCCACCTGGAGGCAGTTAAAACTCAAAATTTAGGACCACAGAAGGTGCACACGAAGCGCCAAAGATGATGATGCTAAAAACCAACCAACCAACCCTAGTAACAGCCTAGAAAAATGGCTTCCAAGACAATGTTTGCGTGCGACCACCTCTTGGGGTCAGGTTAGCCCAGAGGCCTTTTGTACAGAGCAACCCACCTAAGATAACTCTAGGGCTATTTCTAAAATGCCAAAATGGTCATTGCCTCCCAAAAGCTTGACTTCTTGCTCATTCCCGGCTACCACATAGGTCAGCTCCTACTTGCAAAATTTTTTACTCCTTTAGCTGGCTTCATTTTGTAAAGACTTCTCGTTCTTGACAAAATGTAAAATTCATATTTACCTACATATTTAAATTTATTTGTTATTTATTAAATTCATATATAGAAAGCGTGTGTGTCTATCCCCTCCATTAATACGATACGCATGTCTCATGACGGTAGGGGTTGTACACGTCTTACTCACTGCTACAGGGCCAGGCAGTGCCCTGCAGATGCACGGAACGTGTTTACCAATATTCCCGTGTGTTCGTGTATATTCATGACGTCCAAGGACTCTTTACAGGACATGCAGTCAGTTCCTGGTCTCTCTTTGCTTACAAAAACTGCTGGGCACCTAACAGTTAGCAAGGCACCAGGCTAGGCAGGATAAAAAGAGACATTTCACGGAAGGGGTTTTCGTTTACTGTAGGACACAACGGTCATGGGTCCGTGGCTCAGTTCCCATCGGATGGACACCCAAATGCCTAGAGAGTAGAGTACAGACCTTCAGAGCAGAAAGAGACTTCTCCTCAAGGATCGTGGCCCTCAGAGAAAACTTCATGGAAAAACATTTGATGGAAAAAAGTAGAACTTTAAGGGATGGGGAGGCTTTGGGAACAGAGAGCCTCACATGGGCCAAAGCCTGTGAGGAAGACCAGGAGGAGCAGATGCCGCAGAGACGGGAAACGCCACACTGTCTGGGAAACACAGGGTTTGTGACGGGGACAAAGCAGAGAGGTAAAGGGCTGGAGAGCGCCACCCTGTCCGAGGACTGCGGACAAAGGTGGCCTCGGGCGGGAGATGGCGGGCTGTGAGTGGCGCGGGACTCGGGGACAGAGGCCAGGTATCAGCGCTCTAGTCCCTGTGTTGAGTGGTAAGTCCAAAGTATTCATTAAACAAACTTTACTATTAAAAGACAAACAGACAGAAACAATCCAATGATAAAGGAAGGCCGGCGTGGAGCCCCGAAGAGAGCATGTCCTGAATCAAGGACCGGGAGTACCCATTTGTGCGCATCTGAGGTTACAGAAGTAACTACGCAGACGGACGCTCATTTGCTTTGGAGTCAGACTGGGGTTTGGATTCCCGCTCTGCGAGGTCAGTTCACCTCACTGGATCAAGTCCTGGGATCGAGCCCCGCATCGGGCTCTCTGCTCAGTGGGAAGCCTGCTTCTTCCTCTCTCTCTGCCTGCCTCTCTGCCTACTTGTGACCTCTCTCTGTCAAATAAATAAATAAAATCTTAAAAAAAAAAAAAAGACATGCAAAGCATTAATTCAAGCGCTTCCCGCACACAGTAACGTCCGGCCGCCATGCTGCCCTCAGAAGGGAAGGTGGGGGCGTCTGACCCGCGCCTCCCAGCTCCCGCTGGGCCGCCAGTTACACCACACCTGCCCCCCCCCACCACCACCACTCACTGAGCCCAGGGCTGGAGGTTATCCAGCGTAGGAATCCCACCACAGCCTAGGCTGACCAATTTAGAAAAGTTCCAAAATAATTCAAAATTTATCCCAAACTATCGAAAATCATATAGTAAACACTGAACCACACATAACTTGGGATGTTCTTTTTTCTTCTCATAACCAACTTTCTTGTAAGAATGTCTAGTAAGGGGGCGCCTGGGTGGTTCAGTGGGTTAAGCCGTTGCCTTCGGCTCAGGTCATGATCTCAGGGTCCTGGGATTGAGTCCTGCATCGGGCTCTCTGCTGAGTGGAGAGCCTGCTTTCTGCCTGTCTCTCTCTGCCTGTCTCTCTGTCTACTTGTGCTCTCTCTCTGTCAAATAAATAAATAAAATCTTAAAAAAAAAAAAAGAATGTCTAGTAAGAACAATCAGAAGACACCGTTCCGTTTTCACATGAGATCTGGATGTTTAAGTCACATGCTAATGATCAAAAAGAATACCAAGGGAAGGACAGGGAGTGACTGCTTTTATCCCCGACTTCTGCTCTCCTTGGTGATGGTCACATGTCAAGTTCCATTGCTTTTCTTGGTGCCACAGTTACAAATAGTACAGATTTCAGAATAATGAGTAGAAATCTGAAGCAAACCCAGTGGGTCCCCCATTAAAAAAAGACATATTTGGCTGAATCTTGAACAATGAGAGCATTAGGAGCACAAACCCCCGCACATTCAAAAATCCACCCGTAACTTTTGATTCTCCAAAAACTTAATTACTAGCCTATTGTTGACTAGAAGCCTTGCTGATAACATAAAGAGGTGATTAACATATATGCTGTATGTCATAGGTATTATATACTGTGTTCTCACAGTACAGTAAGCTAGAGGAAGGAAAATGTTATTAAGAATCTCATAAGGAAGAGAAAACACATTTATAGGACAGTACTTGTCGAAAAAAAAGATCCACGTATAAGTGGACCCGCAGAGTTCAAACTATTGTACAAAAGCCAATTGCACCTAATGGTTCTGGGTCACCAACACTCAACGTACAGAAGTATTACAGGTGTAAAGCATTCATCTGTAGGAATACGAGCCAGAATATGTATTTACACAACATGGTAAGGAGCGCGGAGGCCCCAGGGAAGTCACCTGGCCACCTCACAACCTTGCTTCCTCGTCTGTGAATGAACGCTCGTTCTGAGTCTCTCTCCAACTCTGAGATCCTTCTAGTTTAATGTGATAAAGGGCCACAGGCTGGATCAAGAAAGTGCTAACACTGGACTTGACAGCTGCTGATGTTTAAGTTACAGTCAGTTTACGAAGAGAAGTATTGGTGAATGTCACGTGATTTCAGGAGGAAAGGGGAGACCTTTGTCTGTGGCTGGCTGGCATCTGAGCGCCAATGGTTTGTTGAAACAGTCCCCACCTTATGGGTTCCGGGTGGGATGCAGATCCACTTTCCCACCATGGGGTCTGAAAATGCCAGATGGTCACTCTCCCAGCTCACTTGGCTGCAAGGGCACAGGTAACTGGGGGCTACAATCTGACTGTTAAACCTGACTGAAAGAAGCCGGATGGGACAGTGCTCTTTGGCAGGGTTGGCCAAGTTTGGTGGTGCTGGCTGCAAATCTGGCTCCTGCTGGTTTGGGGTTGGGGGAAGTAACACCTCACCAGGTCAGATCTGTGCTGGAATTATGAATGTGGCTTTGGCTAGGTTGCATCATTATTATTGTCATTTTTCAGAGCTACACAATCAATTCCATTTCTACATAAATCAGAAAGTATCAATTTCCCTCACTTAGATAAAGAAGGACCCTGACTATGACTGCTGGTGACACCTGCTTTGGGGACATAAAGAGTTGCTGGATGCCCCTTGTTTATTTGTCTGATTTTTCTAAAGCCAGCTCATTATCTTACTTCCTCCGGATAATCTGCAAACCGCCTGGCACATACAATCAAGCCTTGGAGCACAGGGTCAATTTCAAGCCTGCAGTGACAACAAACGTATGAACAAAAATGCCCCAAACTCTACCTGTTAATCATATGCATAGCACTTTCCATAAGGAAGCCCCAGGAGAACGTTTTACTTACTGACAGACAGGGCTTAATCAGAGGGGACACTGAGAGGACATCGGCAGTTAGATCCAGTGGGGGATGGTGCTATCAGTTACTTCTCCAGAAGATGGGTCTAAAACCTCATTCAGTGAATAAATAGATAAATCAATGAAACCCCATTCAATGAAGCAATCTTTCTTTGATCATTAATCATATGGAGGACGGGAAGTAATCTATGCACCAGATTCTGTGCCTGATACTTTGCCAATGTCACCGAATTCTCCAGATAACCCTGTCACAGCTGTTCTCAAGTCAACGGAGGGAGCAGAGGCTGCAAGTAGTTAAGGCTGGTAAGGACGAGGCAGATGCCAGGTGAGTCTGAAGGAAATGGAAGCGGCTCTCTTACCCTGTCTGAGGCAGTTCCCAGTGTTCTGAAACACCGCAGGCCAAGCAGAGCCTTCGAATTCCTTCTTGGAATTCCACCAATACTGGAAACATCCAGACCTGATAACCCAGGCCCTAGGTTTGCTTTTGGAGAGCTGGCCTACTGCTAGGATCTTTGCACCATCTCTGCATAAAACCCAGGCATGCTGGCCTGTGAAGTAGCTCCAGGAATAATCAAGTCTACGGGCTGAGAAGTCAAACTGTATTCCCAACGGTTAGGAGCTAAAGCGAGCAGTGCAGGGACCAGCATCCAAGTCTGAATCATACAAGGCATCACTCGTCTTTTGTGCTGCTCTGCCTGGCTTCTTTTGAGAAGCAAAGCATCTGCTTGGGCCCTGAATGAGCCCCTTTCTCTCCGAGCAGCTTTCTGATGTGTCGGCCTACCCGAAACTCTCCCGTGTGGATGACAGCATTTCTGAAATGATCAGACACTGTTCCTGGGTTACATTTGTCCAAATACACATCTTGCTACAGAACTTTGATTGCTGACCAACTTACATTTGATTCTATGCAATTCTCTAATCTACTGGCATTTTGGTAGTAATGGAATAGTCTATTCTGGAAAAGGAGAAAAAAAGCCAATTGCATAGTAAGGTTTAGATTATGTTTGGAAAAAATGGTCAAGTATTTTTCTCTTTTAATTATTAAAACATTCTAAATACACCCCTATGAAAGAAAGAAAGAAAGGAAGGCAAGGCTTAGAGAAGTTGGATATTAGCTCTTGTGTTCAGAAAACAGGCATATTTTCGAGCCCTAAATAAGCACATTATGGAAAGGGGTTTCCCAAACTTTTAGGCTTCAAGCCTTATTGTTTTCTCACTTTTCTTTTGCCAACTAAAATGTTGTTTAGAATTGATATTGGATAGCGAACAGCTGCAAGTTCTGGCTGAGTGTTTTCCTAGAAATACCAGTTCCAGAAAGAATTTCCACCCGTTTCCCTCTCCCATGAGCCTTCGCAGAGGATCAAACTTATTCTTCTCAGAGATCACGGTCCAAATGTTTACCAGGGCAGTCGAGCGTCTGGGAAACAATGCCAGGGTGGTATTTTTAGCTGCTGGTCAAAGGAGAGACCACTTCTGATCTACCCAGTGGGTGAGTGAGGCAGGAAAAGCCCCCATTTCCAATTCAGAAATAGAGGAGCTATTCTGCCGTCTCATGGGAAGACATGGAAGCAAAGGAGGATTTGTTCTCTAGGACACCAATCGCGGACTGGTCTGAGTTTTCATGGAGCTATTTTGGAGAGGGGGGAAGACACCAGATTAATTAGGCTCTCGATCACTTAGGTTCCATGCAGGAGATTAATGAGAATTCTCACGGGCTCCTTCCAGACTGTAGGATAACTGACAATTCCTTAATTTGAGTTTCTTCTACATCTAGTACAATGTCTTTCATTTGTTGAACTGAGTAAGAGGAAACGACTGAAAACTGAAAGGGTTATAATATTGGAGTACTGTGTTCCACCACTCACTAACCCTAACCCAGCATTGCAGCTCGGGGCGTACGGAACATCACTCTGCCCTTAAAGAAGGGAAACATATTATCATGGGAGATAACCAAATGCAAGCCCTTTGGCTTAGAACACTGATCCAAAAGAAGGCCTAAACATGTTTTGAGCGGGAAGGACAGATAAGTGTTGCCAGCTAGGGCACAACTAAACAGTTCCAGTGTTTGGGGAAGGCTGCGAGGCAGCCCTGCATTTTAACACCCTTGCTAATGCTAGTTTTGAGGGAAGCTGTATTGTTTGCTGGCACAGCCCTACCCAAGTACCACATGCTGAGTAGCTCTGACAGCCAAAATGTCTTCTGTCACAGCTTGGGAGGCTGGAGGTCTAAGATGAGAGTGTCCCCAGGCTGGTTCCTTCCGAAGGCGTGAGGGAGAATGTGTTCCAGGTTTCTCCCGGCTTCTGGCGGTTTCTGGTGCTCTTTAGTGGTTGCTGGCTTGCAGAAGCATCAGCTTGCCCTCAGCCTTCACTGTCACATGGTATCCTCCCTGCATGTGTGTGTCTGTGTCCCAATCTCCCCTTTTTGTAAGGACACTGGTCATATTAGATTAGGTCCCATCCTTCTACAGTGTAGAGTCACCAACGTAATTTAACTAATGTGAAGTGTAACTAATTCTATTTCCAACCACAGATCCTACTTCCAAGGAAGGCTTAATTCTGAGGTACTGGGGTTAGGACTTCGGTATATGAATTTTTAGGGGACCTAATTCAACTATAGCAATGGCCCTCAGAGAAATGAAATTTATACAAAAAAAAAAAAAAAAAAAAAAAAAAAAAGAAAAGAAAGAAAAAGAAAAGAAAAGAAAAAGAAAAAGAAAGTTACCTTGCTCCTAATTATATCTTGAAGATTTTCTTTTCAATCACTTGCAGCATCTCAAGACACTACGAAGTCACTTTTTACAGACCAGTCTGGGTCTTCTTTATTTCCTCTCTCTGTGCTCTAGAGCAGAGATCTAGAGAACAGGACACTAGGCCGGAATCCACAGAACTTGCATCAGTGGAACTGTGGTCAGGGGTCAAGGCTGATGACAACATCCCGCTATTTCACTTTATCTGGAAAAACCTAGATTGTTAAGATTTATGCAATTTATGTAGCTGTTGTTTTTCATTATTTTTCTGTGCTATTTAATACTCAGTTACTTAAGAAAACTGGCCCTGATATTGATCACGAAAATTACAACTGAACGTGCACGCAGGTGCATTCATCTCCTCCCTGCCTTCCTCTCTCCGGGGCTCCGGTGTGTCACCAACCAGCCAGCTGCCATTATTCCTGACTCTTCCCCCTCATTCCTTTATAGGGTCTTGTTATTATCATGTTGGTCATTCACCGGTTTTTTGAATCTGTAGCTCAATGTCCTTCATTATTGGGGAAAATCTGCAAAACCATCTGCCCTGTTCTCTCTCTATTCTCCACTCCTGAAATTCCACTTTCAGGCCCCTCACCTTTGTTCTGAGGGCTGCCGCCTGTCTGTGCTGTCCTCTCAGACGAATTCCCCTGACTTATCTGTCAACTCAGTGAGTCTCTCTTCAGATCATCAGATGCATCTAATCTTTTTGATCTTTCAACTATGAAGTTCAGCTACTGTATTGTTTTTCTTATTTCACTAGGTTCTCTTTTTAGGTCTACCAGATTTTTTCTTCTTTAATGTTATGACCCTTTAAGGCGTTTTCAAAATTTTATACCTTTAAGCACAGTAAGTGTTATGGGTTGAACGGTGCCCCCCCTCCCTCAAGATGTAAATCTTAATTTCCAGATGTGGCCTTCTTTGGAAACAGGATTGTAGCAGATGGAACTAGTTAAGCTGTCATGATGGAGTAGGGTGGGTCCCTAATCCAGTAGGACTGGCAGCATCACAGGAACAGAGGCACGTAGAGATACAGGGACACACACAGGAGAGTGACATGTGATGACCAAGGCTGACAATAGGGCTGTATGGTTGTAACCTAAGGAAAGCCAGGGCTCATCAGCAAATCACCAGGGGTACGCAGAGGCAAGGAAGGTTCCCACAGAGGCTTCAGAGGGAGTGTGCCAACACCTGCTTTCCACACTTCTAGCTTCTAGGACTGTGAGACAATGCCTTTCTGCTGTTTTGGGCTCCCCTGTTTGAGGCATGTTGTTACGTACGGCAGCCTGAAGAAACTAATCCAGTACAGATGGTTATTTCATAAAGTGTGGCTGACAGGTTCCATTGGTAAAGTTCTTTGCCAGTCGGCTTTGGCCATTCCTTCTTTCTGCAACTTCTGCTAATGAGATTATGTTTTGCTTACATGTTCATTTATTCTCGTGAGTTACGCATTTTCTTTGGGAAATTATCTGTAAGAATTCTTTGGGACTTGATGAAGGTGTATTTTTTATTTTTTAATTTTATTTATTTGAGACAGAGAGGGAGAGAGAGACAGAGACAGAGAGCACAAGTGGAGGGAGAAACAGATACCCCGCTGAGCAGGGAGCCTGATGCAGGCCTCGATTCCAGGACCCTGGGATCATGACCTGAGCGAAAGACAGACACTTAACCGACTGAAGGATTCACTTCTGCTGCAAAACTGGAGGCGTGGGGTGGTGGCAGGGAGGGGTTCCTAGCACTAGCCTGGGACCCCTTTAGAAAAATTCAGCAGGGCTTAAGTTTTTTCCCAACCACCTAATTTTCTCTGTAAAACTAAAAAGCGAGCTCCTGCGGTTATGATCCTCAGGGATGGGCTCCCCCTTTCTGTTTAATGTCAGGCAGCGCGGACAGGTTTCCTTCTGCTCCAGGCACTGCCAGCCAAGTCCTCTGGAGCCCCACCCTCGTGGTGGGGCCCCTCTCAGACTCTCCACTGCTGGGGCCTGTGGCCCCTCGTCCCACCCTCCTGGGCCCTGAAAAGGGAGGCTCAGGTTTGCCATTTGCCAAACGCTTTGAGGGGAAATCTGCTGGATATTCCCCTTGATTCCCTTCATCTGTGGCTCCACTTAAATTTGGGCCTGATGTGTGTTTTTTTTTTAAAGATTTTATTTATTTATTTGACAGAGAGAGATCACAAGTAGGCAGAGAGGCAGGCAGAGAGAGAGGAGGAAGCAGGCTCCCCATTGAGCAGGGAGCCCGATGCGGGGCTCGATCCCAGGACCCTGGAATCATGACCTGAGCCGAAGGCAGCAGCTTAACCCACTGAGCCACCCAGGTGCCCTGGGCCTGATGTTTTTTATCTGTCATTTCACCGATGCCTTTTAAATGATCTTTAGATTATCGTACCCAGCATCTTCAGCTGTTTTAAGTGGAAGGGTCAACACCAAGAGCAGACCAGTGCCAAGGCCGGAATCCCCACGGCCCATCAATCTACAAGTCCTGCTGACTGTCCCTCTCAAGACTTCTCGAGCTCCATGGTGAGGAGACTGTAACATCTAAGCTGCTTGGCGCTTCACATCTCCCTCTCTTCCAGCCTCTCCTCCACACGGCACTGCAGGGCCCTTTCAAAATCAGGACAGTCTACGCCCTCTGCAAAACATGCCCTTGGCTCCAGGTTCCACCAAAGTCTGAACGCCTGAGCTGACTCCTCAGGAGCTGGTTTGGGTGGGACCTTCAAGTTCACAGCCTCCCTGCACTCTGCTGAGCCACATAACCCCTCTTCAGTTCGTGGTCTTGTACTTACTACACGTTCTCAGCTTGTAGTGCCATTCCCTGCACTTTGGGTCTCTGTTTTGGAGGAGGGATGAGATTCCATCCCCCTTCCCCAAGGTTTTACTTATTTATGTGACACAGAGTGAGAGCACAAGTCGGGGGAGTGGCAGGAGAGGCAGAGGAAGAAACAGGCTCCCTACTGAGCCAGAAGCCTGACCAGAACTCGATCCCAGGACCCCAAGATCATGACCTGAGCTAAAGGCAGACGCTTAACTGACTGAGCCACCCACACACCCCACAAGATTCTTTTTTAACTAGATGAAACATTTGGATCCAGACAATCATTGAAAGTGTTCTTGGCTGTTGACTCGGACCACATCTCCATTCAGGAGGCTTCCCAAGGGGTGCTCCTGCTTGAAACCACCCAGAGCCACCTCGGCGGGTGTCACTGCACTGTCCCCACATGTCCGAATGGGGATCTGCCTCAGCAGACTTTAGAAAAACTGCTGCGGGATCAGGTCTCTGCATTCAGCCCTGACAGAGACAAGGAACAGCATGAAAATCTCTAGTTTTTTGACTGTTGCTACTGCACAAGCTGACTCACTTGGGCAGTAACCTGATCACCAGAGGATACTAAAACAGCTTCTGACTCTGTGTGAGAAACAAAGGCTGAAAAATATTTTTCACCATCTGTGTGCACACATACACGTGTAAGTAGGTGTTTAACTTCTGCGTATGGTGTGGCGTTCTCTTGCATTCAAGCTATAATGAAGGCATTCTGGATTGCACATTAACTGCTATTGATTTATGCCCTAAAATGCATGTCATTTCTATTAGGGACTGTAAGAAAACGTGGATGGTCTTGCCTGTTATCTGATATAAGGCCAGCAGATGGAGCAGGTGAGTACTACCCGTGGATGTGATCTTTGTATCCCCATGTAGGTACCCTTTCTAGCAGGTTTCCATTTAAATTTAAATTTAAATTTCCATTTAAATTTTTATTGTAGTCAAGCAAGACTTTTTGACCTATAAATTTAAAAAGATCACTGAAATATACATCCAGATTCTGGGGTAAAGTGAGCAGTATTTCTTCTTCTGCAAATATTCTACGAGAAGTGTGTTAGGACTTTCACAAACCACTGATGAGAGACAGAAAGAGGAAGAAAGATATCTACATCTATCTGTAAATAGAGAGATAGATGATAGATAGATAGATATTTTATACATATATAAAATATATATGATATATATATAAATATATATATAAAATATATATATTATTTTTTTTTTTTTCTTGAGGGAAACAGATGCCAGGAACTAGGTATCTTAATGCCACTATAAACGTCTCTTTATAGGCTTTGTATTATTTGCTTCCTTTCTTATTTTTTCTTTTGTATCAGTATTTCTTTGAAGTTAGACTCTTTCTTTGAAATAAAACATTCTGGGAAGTAAAGTTTAATACTAACAGAGCACCAAAGAAATTGAGGTAGTGTTTAAGACAAAAAGTGGAGCACATACATATATTATTAGGAGAGACTTAAATCATCAGTTGACAGCCATACTTCAGTTGACCAAGGAACAAGAATTGCATGTAGTTATTTTTATACACTTGAATGCAAACATCACTTCCTTTTATGCAGAACTATTTGTTGTATTTCTAATGTAATTCTCCAGAAACTATATATAATTCTTCAAAAATGAGTTTTTATACTTATAACTCCATAATCAAGCCTAATTTCCCACAGGAAGATTTTTTTATATCAAGTCAGTCAGGCAGGCAGGAATACCAAAAGCGAGTCATGTGCTTTTACTTTTTTACTCCTTTGACATGAGCAAATTTATTTATGTTAACCTATAACCAAGAGAGATAATATATCTTCATGTAAATAGCACATATGACATTTTTATCTCTTATTTTAAAAGGTTTCTCATAATTAAGATAAAAATTTTATAAATTTAGATTAAACAAAGATTAATCAAGATGGCAGTAAGCCGCTCTCAAAGGAAAATTCATTCTGAGAGAAATTCATATAGTCCTTTAGTAGAATGGTTATGACAAAGAGACCGTGCACATTTCCCACGAGTAAAGAATTTGAATTCTCTAAAACCTCATTTAAATGAGTTTAGGAGCACTTAATATAAAAATTATAAGCCTACCTCAAAATCTCTCATGAACCATTGTGTTAGTCAAAGGAAAGAGCCTATTGACTTTATATTGGTCATGGGTATAACAGTAATCACTGATACCAATCAACTGAAAGAAAATGTTCAGCATTTTTTTTTCCTATGGGGAGAAAACAGAACTCAGAATTACTGGCAAAAATATATCAAGCTAATGCACACATCTACTGTTTTAGAATTTCATCCACTGACTTTTTAAAGTTTTGACTTGTATCTTGACCTTTTGGGCATTTTTTTTTTTATGAGAAAATAAAATACTCCATAAAAATATTAGAGAATGAAAATATTTTAAAATCAAACAGCATTTGAGATAAGTTTATGTAACAGGAGAATTACATAAACTAAAATATTCCTAAAAATTTAGGGAATTTATGATGAAATCTTTAAAAAAATAGTTACTTGGATATCTCCCAGGCTTCTAACAAACAAAAAAACTTTTTCTCTTCAATCTTTAAAGCCTACCTATAATGGACAACGTGGCCTTTAAAAAATGAAGCATTCGTTAGCAAAGGCTATGCTGGTTCACGGCCATGCAGACTATAAAAGATTCAGAATCTTGAAGTTTCCTTAAAAAACGATCTGTCCTCTCTCAATGTCTTTCAGATGGCATTTCATAGCAAATACTCTGATAAGCTAGAAGGAATGAGTATTTGGTACCTTTTTAATTGAGCTAAGCTGAGTAAGAATGACAGCCACCCAAGAAGTCACGTGCAAGGGATTTTTCTGCTATGATTAAATCTGATTTTTCCATCGGTATAACCCTCTCCCCAAGAACCTCTGTGGCCCTCCGTCAAACAGAAGGGAGGCAGCTGCAAGAAGACAGATAATTGTCACAGATAAGGCTGATGCTATCTGGGCGTCTGCCCTTTGGTCCCAGCACTTACTTTGTCTGCTCTGCGAATGAAAACAGGTCTGGTAATACAGGGGAAGTGGCTGTTTCCCAGGAAAGGAAATTGCCTGAAAACACATCTGGCAAAGGGCTTTTTCTCCTCCTCCTGCAGGCAGATCCTTATTTTAACAAAATATACATTTGCTCACCTTCTACAAAGGGGAATTCTACGCAGCCAGTGCCCCCATTCTAAGCGGGAGGCATTTAATTCGTTCTCTAAATAAATGGGCCAGTTATTTTATGTCCCATGCTACCTACATTTAATTGGACAGGAAATTGTGCTAAACTAAGCATCATACCTCATTTCAGAACCATGTGTATTCTACAAGGTAACTCATCCTCTGCTAGCTATCTACATCCGATGAAACTAAAGAGGCAAAGAAAGAAGAAAACCAGCCGGTAAAGCCAAAAAATTGAGAATGTAGCTAGAATGTACAGAAAAGCTTAACTGACACAGAGAATTGGTGGAATTTTCAGAGATTCCGTCCTAAGCTAATTCACACAATTTGATTTTAAGTCTGCACTGATGTGTGCACTTCTTTTTTTTTTTTTTTTAAAGATTTTATTTATTTATTTGACAGAGAGAGAGATCACAAGTAGGCAGAGAGGCAGGCAGAGAGAGAGGAAGGGAAGCAGGCTCCCTGCTGAGCAGAGAGCCCGATGCAGGACTCGATCCCAGGACCCTGAGATCTTGACCTGAGCTGAAGGCAGCGGCTTAATCCACTGAGCCACCCAGGCGCCCTGATGTGTGCACTTCTGAGAGGACTTCTGCTCACAGACACCAGAAGTCCAGGAGACTGAAGGGGGCACCCTGTGGGCTCCACACATGACAGGAGTTCTAGCTCAAGATGACCAAAGGCGACAAGAACTCTCTGGCGGTGAAATGGAGTCGTCACTGGGGACATGCATCTGCCCGCACAGGGGTGACCGCCAGGATGAAATGCCCCTCTGAGGACACTACAGCTTTGTCATGCTAAAATCAGGGTAAAAATTATTGCTTTAAATTCTTAAATTTATCACCATTAACGGAGACACACTGGGCTGTGGGATGCTTATCACCTCCCTTCACTGAGCCTTGATTTCCATATCTATCATGGCAGCAAGGCTTACCTTCCCAGGGAGTGAGCGAGTGTGTGTGTGAGTGTTCATAGTTACACTTGTTTTTCTTTTCTTTCTGTCTTTATGGTAACTTGAAGGGCCTTTTCTTTGGCATTTTCTCCCCCCAAATCTCGTGGCGGGGAATTATCTTTCAACTGTCAGGTTCAAGATTTAATGGTAGATCAACATGATTAGCAACTCAATAGAGAGGCATAACCAAAGTTTTTGCAAATGGCTCTAGATTCCATTTGTAGATAAGGTTCAATTCAACATATATTGAAATCAAGTAGAAATAAACATTTTCCACGATAAAGAAATCATTATAGAGGAAGCCTGCTTTTCGAAAGCTGAAATACTGAAATACTGACGTCCGTCCGTCTGTCCTTTCTCCCTTCCCTCCCTTCCAGTCACAGCTTCTTTTTTAAGCTCTCATTCATTACTATATACAATTTGGAAATAAAAGTAGTAAAAATAACTTTCCCTAACAACAATTTTATGTCCACTGAACTTTCTAATGGTTTTCCCTGTGCACTGAACGTTAAATTGTACGTAAACACATTGACTGATTTCATTTAGCGGGTTTCTAAAAAGCCTGGGAGAGGGGAGGAGACGGGCCAATGTCCCCGAAGCCCCTTCTGGCTCCGGCATGCCAGGCAGGCGCCTGAGTGTCTTGAGTGTGCCTGTCTCCCCCACAAATGGCCAAAAATCGAAACAGAGCGTCCCCAGCTTCATTTATTAGGGTATTTCAGTTCTGCGAGTCCCTCCTGTAGCAACATAGCACTTTCCAAAAATTAAGCCCACGCGGGCCAAGTGAGCCTGCCCCAGTCTCCGTGCCCGAGGCATGGAGGCAGTGCTGGGATCGCAGTGTTCTGCTCTGGGTGGCGGTGAGCAGAGCAGGCAGGAGAAGGCTCTGGAGGGTCTGGGCAGACAGGACGGCAGAAGCCTTGGGCTCAAAGGTTCTGTAGATGTGGGAGATGCATGTGCCTCTTAGCGCCCGAGTACTCTCCATGTGTTTTCCAATCAGGGAGGGTCTTCTCAGAGCAGACATCTGCCAGCTACACCTACTGGGACTTTTAACAGTTCAGAAAGCTCTACTCCCCCTCTCCCTGGACTGGTCAGTCCGACTTCCATCCCTTGATTTAACAATGTAACCACCAGTTGAATCCTGAGTGATAACCGGCTCACTTTCCAACAGCAAGGAGCACATGGGCCAACTCGAAAACGCTGTTTGGCCGTCCATGGCTTGGGGACTGCCTTACTTTGCACCGTTCCAAAGCTGGGATCCTTTTTTGGTTTTGGGGTCCCTGAGACACCATTCCAACACAGCCCAGTGTCTGGGAGCTTCTGACATGGCTCTGGGTGACCTGGGGCCTCTGGAAGTTTGTGGTAGGTCAGACTCCATGATCCAGACAGAAGTGGATCTCCATCTACATGGACCTCCATCAGGAGGGGGCAGGGAGGTCACGAACAATGCGAGAACCTCTGGCACTTCCCACACATTAGAGCTTTTGTTCCACAGGCCAAACTGAAGTGAGCTCAGAGCTCTTTGTCATGACGACTTTTTTTTTTCAGCAATAGTTAAACATGATCTTTTTGGTACATCAAACATGATTTACCTTGTTTTAGCAAAATGCAAGGAGAACTTGAGATTGCCCTATAGAAAATAAAGGGGAGCCTCCCAAATTTCAGCTGATGACATTCAGTATGGGGGAGAAAACAAACATTATTAAGAAAATAAGTAACACCACGCACAGCTGTCTGGCAGAACTGTTTGGGAACAAAGCGGTTGGGCAGGCAGGCCACTTTGGGGACGGCTAGAATAATATTTCTCATTTCATAGCTCCGTCTGCCTTTGTTATTCCACTGGCAGGGTACTGAGGAAAACTCAGGATTCTCTTTGAAAATGAACAGTTCACAACAGCTCTGAGCAGTGCAGTCAAGTCTCTCTTCAGTGTGGAGGGGGATCTGGGCTGGGTTCAGCCTGTTACACTGCCCCCAACCCCCGCCCCGGCTCCGGGCTGGGGCAGGAGCGGTCACACAGCTACCAGAGAACCACCACGGTGGGCCTGTCTGTGGCCCAGAGCTGGAGGCTTGGCTGTTGCTCGGGCTCCTCCGTGACGCTCCCCACCCAGGTCTGCCACTTCCTTCTAGGGCCTCCTACTGGCTCCCCTAAGTTACTGCCGGGGCCTGGCAGATCCTCTCCCCTGCTCCGCCACTGACTTACAGTTCTGTGGGCGGTGCTGACGCTAAGAACATCCCCCCGGTTCTGGTGTGTTGCCCACGGCAGGCCGGGCACAAGCGTGACATCTGTACCAGAGCCCCGTTTCCAAGCACACCTTCCTGGTCTTGCATTTAGATCCAGCTTCAAAGCGCAGCTTTCTTTTCGGTCAAAGTTTCCTGCCCCTTTCGCAAGTCCCTTCTCCCAGCTGGTCCCGTGGTTCTCAATTCTTCCAGAAGCCATGCCACGATCCGAGGCACGGGACAGTTGCTGTGCATTTAGAATGGCCTCACTCCCCATGCCACATCCCCACCCCAGCAGACTCCGCTAGGTTCTAACTCAGGGGCCAGCAAACAGCAGCCCGTGGTCTGGCTAAAACAACCAGGGAGCTAAGACAGAGTTCAATGTCTTTAAATGGTTGAAATTCACATTTCAACTGGGGTCCATCTCTGGGGTCCACAAATAAAGCTTGGCTGGAACACAGTCACCCTCCCCCATTCACAGATTGTCCATGGCCACGGTTATGCTACGACGGCAGAGTTGAGTAGCTACGAGAGATGGGGTGACCCGCAGAGCCTACAAAATCAGGCCATCCATCTATCTGACCCTTTACAGAAACAGTTTGCCATCCCCTGGTCTAAGCAGAACCTCCCCACAGCTCTCTAATAATTAATAATTCCCATTTCGGAAGCTACGAGGGCCTGGAAGGGACCGATAAGGCAGCATCCACACCCCCGCCTGCGTGGTCGGTGCCCCAGCCGCGGCGTCTCGGTTCTGGATGCCCCCCCAGTCCCTCCTCTCCCCACGCCCTCTTAGCTGACGGGTCTCTCCCGCATTCTCATCGGAAGCACCAGCGCGTCATTATCCATCCCCAGCACCCAGCAGAGGGTCTGATACAAACCACTGGACTGGAAGTTCTTGCCATACAACCTCCTCCTGCAGCTACTTTCTAAAACCACCTCACTAGCCTGGAAGGCAGACGAGCCATTTTTATACCCGTAGAACAAACCATGTGTACCCGATGTTCCTGCGTCACGTTCAGAGAATAACACAGTTCCAATACCTGGTGGTGGAAGAAGAGCTTTCCACTGAACAGAGAGGACTGACAAAATGATCCCAGTCTGTATCATCTCAATCCTGGAAGGCATTACAGAGGAAGAATCATTTCGTTTTTCAAGTGAGCTGAGGCTTAGAGAAGTTAGCATTTGCCTCAGGTCTCCGGGCCTGTCTTCAGAGCCTCCATGCCTCCCCCTACCGTCAGTAGTGGGAATGGATGCATTTTCTTTAATTTCTCCTTCAGTGGAAACCACGTACCAGCATCACGCTGGAATTATTACCAATCTCTTCTGCTCTAGGACCCTCCCCAAGCACAAGTTCTAGCTTTCCCAAGTGACAGAACCCTCTGGAAGTCTGGCCAAGTCTCTGAACCCCTTCTCAGAAAATGACACGTGCTACTTTATTCGGACATTAAGGAACAAGATCTGGGGGTGAGTCTGATGACAAGGAGACTCCATCGTTAAAGGAGAGGCTATATCTCAGTTATAGTCTGGTAAAAAAAATGAAGACGTGTATTTCTGCCATCAAGGTTCATGAACCCCTTGAATTCTGTGGAGCTCAGGTTAAGAACCCTGGCTGTAGAAGTAACCTGGGAGCCGGCCCATGCAGAGGAGGGATGCTCTTAAAGGTCTAATGAGGTCTCTGCAAAACACATGTTCCAGGAAAACAGAATTCACAACACAAATTCCAGGAGCACCCAAGAATTAAAATTGTAGGTCTGGAATGCTCTGCAAGCTGCTGGTGCATGATTTCGACAGACTCTGACTTCCATGGGCAGTCCAGTCCGTCCGGTCAGGGCAAGATACGCTTCCACAGACCGGGAAGAACAGAGCCCGTGCACTGTGATACAAACAGACTGCGGCGAAGACTCTGAGCCTTTCCCCAAGCACACTCTGGCTGGTTAGCATACTGTTAATCCCGAAAGTATTAAGTTTTAGTTAATAAAGGAAGTCACCCAGGGGACTGACAGAGTCACAGAATTCAAACAGAAAAATCTTGGGAGTTAATACAACACTGGAATTTTACAGATAAGAACAGTAGAGTTCAATGAAAAAAGAGAGGTGATGTGCCCGAGTCCAACACAGAGTGGGGCTGATTTAACCGATCCTGGGAAAAAAAAAAATTACAGCATTACAGAATGATGAGATCTGAGCAAATCCTGATCTAAAACAGAAAAAGTCTGTGTTCCTCTGTCACCATCCTCTTATTTAAATTCTGATTTCTCTGTGTATTGTAATTTGATGGACCATTAATCTGTCCACTGTATTTTACTTCGAATACTGAAGTGGATATTTTGTTTAAAAGATGAAGTGTCAGGGCTCAGAAACTGGTTTTCCCAGCATGATTTAATAAACTGCAATCTTCCTATCTGACACTTTTAAAGGGAAATTTTGTGTATGTAGCTAATAGTTAAAAAAATCAAGAAATACCAACAGAAACTATTTTTCCCTGTGAAAAGGCAGAGGCTTTACAAGAGCAAGACTTCTTCCTCTTTGCTTGTAATAACAAAAATAAACCAAAGTCCTGACATATTTGTAGTATTTTTATTCCTAAAGGAAAAAACAGGAACCTTCATTGTACTTTAAAGTTATTACCCCCGATATGTTACCAGCTAAGCACTGTGAGGCCAGCCTCAGAGAGACCCGCTGCTCTCTCTAGGAAATGCCCCATTAGGGTGGTGCCTCTGAAACACTCGGGGGTCCTGTCACTGAGCGGTTTTCCCAGAGGGTTTCGGCAGCATATAGCCCTGGCTGAACAGCACACATCATGCTTGGATTTTTCCTGTTGCCTGGTTAGTGACCCCCTACAGGAAGATAACAGACACGCTGGGAGGGCGGAGCAGCTTGCTACACAGGTCTGGCTGCTCTTATCAACTTATCATATAAGGAAAGGAAAGTGATTGATTCCGATCCTGACACCGCAGAATCTGGGGGAAGAGAAACAAAGCAGCATGAAGGCTGATCTGTAGAGTGACTACAGCCCTCAGGAGTGAGCAGGGTTATTCGTGCGGCTGCCATCTGACAGTTCCCTGCAGCACGGACCCACCAGAGAGAAGACAGCACTCACGATCAAGTTCCTGCTGGAAAAGGAGGGAAGAGGCTCCCACAGATGGTCCTGAAACCGTGGCCGCAGAGCCCCGCATCTGAGAGGGCAGCTTAGGACCGGGATTCCCATGTGCCTTCGAGTTTGCTAAGCTGCTGGTTTATTACCAAAAGAAAGGAAGAATGTGGCAGATTGTTTTCTTTACTTTGGGCTGTGATCTTGTCCTAGCCGCAGCCTATAACAACTTTCGGAGAAGCATGGACAGCATCGGGAGGAGGCAGTATCAGGTTCAGCACGGAGCCTGCAGCTACACCTTCCTCCTGCCAGAGACGGACAACTGTCGCTCTTCCAGCTCCTACGTGCCCAACGCTGTGCAGAGGGACGCACCGCTCGATTACGATGACTCGGTACAGAGGCTGCAAGTGCTGGAGAACATCATGGAAAACAATACTCAGTGGCTGATGAAGGTAGGAAAAAAATCATTTTTACTTGGTGAACTTCATGAAGCTGTTAAGATCTGCTCAGTTTAAAAAAAAGGAGGGGGAGGCAAAGAGCACAGGAGAGAGAGACGGCGGCCAACACCCTCGAACGAATGATCCTTTCTGTGACTCCAGCCCAGGGTGTAAAGTAGTCCTGGGTGGGAAGTGAAAAGGATTATTTCAGAAAAATGCCAGAATCCATAAAGAGATCTCCAAGTTCAGAATCGTTATTTAATAAAGTAGAGAAAGTACACTTCTCTGCAAAACGTGTAGGCTGTGTTGTTTGTGTAAGTGGTTTAAACTCAGCAACACCCATTGCCAGGGATGTTATAAACTGGTTTCAGGCGCGGGGGTGCGGGGGAGGGAAGCTGTAAGCAACGGCGGTGCCAGAGCCAGAGCCAGAGCCAGGAGCCAGGAAAAACGTGACAATCATGCTAATTACTGACATAACGGATGGAGTAAAGTGCTTTACCAATTTCCTGAATTTATTTACTAAAATAGATTGTGACTCTTGGTAAATGAGAGGAAATTTAATAAAGCAGACTTTATGTTTCTCAGAACCTGTGGGCTTTACCCTGAAGGGTTTGTCGGGTTGTAAATGGGGTACTTTTCACATGCATCCTGGGGTAAGCCCGGCCCCCAGCCCCTGGGCTGCAGCAGTGGGCTGGGGGTGTCCTCCCACGGGGATGGGCATACGGGACATTCTGCCACAGCTCTGCCATGACAAGATGGTCGTGTTCGCAGGGCCACGATGATACACAGTGTCACAGATGTTTCACCAAACAGGATTGTTTGGTGAAAGAGAGTTTGACCCAAACAGGATATGGAAAGCTCAGTTTTTCTTTTACCAGTGAGTATTTTCCTCATGTACATGTGGGGGGGAGGTATTCTACAAAACCCAAAGTCTCCCTGAAATTTTTGATATGGAATATATATATATATATATATATATATATATATGTGTGTGTGTGTGTATATATATTCTAAAGGAATATATTCTAGAATATATATATTCTAAACAAATTGCATAAATAGATTAATCATTAAATGTTCTACTGACAGTACCTCACAGTGCTTACAGGTTACAGAAGGTACTACTTCGCGAGCTACTTCACTTCATGCAAGACCTTGCCCCAGAGGGAGTTCTCAGCCTTTCATTTCCCCATAAACTCTCTGTTAGAATATTTTATCTTAATCTTAGAATAGATCTTGGCTCCAAATCTGTGTTTCTCATTAGCTGTCCTACCTTCAGAGAGGAAATGACCACGTTATTACTTGAGTCTAAGCCGGAATGAATGAGTGCCCTCAGCGCTGCAGTTCCCTGCAACCACGCAGCCGCTTCGGTGCAGACACAGAAAACAACAAACGCTTACCAGAAAGGCCTGCTGTGATACACAACTCGTTCCTAATCATCTTTGAAGGCACTGGCCCTTCTGGGCAAATTCTCCCCCCAGGTTTTCCTCTTTTCCTAAGAAGGTCCCTGTGGTGTGCACTTTTAAAATCTTCATGCACGTGCATAAAAAAGAAGCTGTTCATTCACAGATGTACTTTAAAACAAAAAATTCACAGGAACACAGACAAACTGCATCCTAAAGGTGTCCTCATTCTGACGTCCCATTTCTTTTTACATTGTCATGTTCACGCTGAACCCCCTCCCTCCGTGCACTGTGGTTACGCCAGGGCTAACAGCCGTGGTGAGAGATGAAAGATACATCATACATAGTAAACACCCTGATCGCCCGACTGGTAAATCATCTCTTAAAATAAACAGTCAAGAAACCTGAAAGAATGTTTTGCCAAATGCAAGACTGCTTAAATTGCATTAGCTTAATAAAGCCCACAGTAAGCACACCTGAAAAACTCCATGAGCAAGGCTCATATTTCTTAGATAAACAACCCCCTTTTCTTGGATCTTTGTGACACAGTTTAAAGAAGGAAAGGAGCAAGAAATTCTACATGAAGAGACCAACATTTTTTCCTTTCCTGGTTCAATTAGTAAATATTTGAACAGTGGCACAATGGCATTTCCAGACTCCTTCTTCAGCTATCTAGCTAAATTGTTACAGAGAATGACGTCATGTTTATCTTTGCCTCAGCTCAGCACCTGTTCACCTGGCCTATCGGGGTGATGCGCACCTGAGAGTCTGTGTTCACTCTGATCACAGGCTTCTCGTTTGGAATGAAAGCAAAAAAAAAAAAAAAAAAAAAAAAAGCAAATATGAATCCTGTTTAAAGAGGTTAAATGTAACCTCTTTGCTTGTTTTTTATTGCTGTGTTTTGTCACCTGTGACAATAAACACTGCTCTTCTCATAAGGGACAAAATAATATATAATGGGATGATAGATAAGCCACAGGTTTAAAGGTTCAACATCACAATCTAACTAGATGGCTAGACTATCCCCGAGAGAAAAAGCACAATTCTGTGTTTTTCATTGTTTCTCATATTTCCTTTTCTTTAGGGTTGTAGGTTTTTTTTTTTTTTTTTTTTTTTTTTTTAATGTGTTCATATGTCCTTTCTCTTCCTGATCAACACTAAAAATTAGAGGGGTCTGTGGGGGGGGGGGTGGCAGGGTGGGAAACCTTTAAGATTTTAAGAAAAGTTGTTAAGAGGGAAAACAAGATCAAGTTTCTGTTGATTTCAGGGCAGATGACTAGCAGTTCATCTCCTGAGTGGCAAGCACTGCCTACGGAGCTTGGACTAAGAAAGCCGTTTTGCAATCATCAAAAGATGCCACGCTGCCCCTTTAATCCGCCAGGCAAAGGAAGTGTAAGGCTTCTGAATGAGTGCAGAGTAATATGAATGAACAATGCAGGGAATGCTCACTTTCTGCTCAGTGGTTAAACAAGGATAAGATAATGCATGACAGTTTACCAAATACAACACAATGACCTAAAAATATTGTATGTCACAATCCCCTGCTAACCCTGCAGCTATGCTAAACCTCTGCCCCAGTGATACTAAACTCACTTTCTAAAAACTGACAAATAACTTAGCAAAGTGGATTTTATCTTGCATGGAGACCAAATGTATTTTTTTTTTCCAATAAGAGGAAATAGGGAAAGGAAATAAACAATTATTTCACACTGATGAATACCTCAAATTTATAAACAACTGCAAAGCCTATTGTGCTTTAAAACAGAATGTTTTGAAAAATAAAGCTAATGCCTATTAAATTGATGTAAACATTTCCTTTTTTTGTGTGTGTAGTGAAAGAAGTACAGGGTAGGCACTATAAACCTGAATCTAGATTCTTTTCTTCCTCTAAAACTACTAATAATATATTCTTTTAATAAGGTGGGAGGAACTACTATTCTCCAGTGGATGTAGAGGGGACAATGCACTTTTGCTGCTAAAAACAAAATTGCCATCAATGGGAAAAACGGATGGTGAGAGCCTCGGGGGCACTGAGACCACCAGCCCTTCCCCATCCCTGTAGCAGTGGGCGGGGGGGAGGTGGAGAGGGAGTATGTGTGTATTTTATCATATGTGGTTGCAAAATATTCCTTAGCTGTATATTCAAACAAACAAATAAACCAGAGCTTGGTTCATTAAAGGAAAGAAAAAAAAAAAATCCTACTATAGCCATAGCCAACAGCCCACTTCGCGACTGGAGAAGAACCACGGCTCCTGTGCTGTATCCGCTGTGTCTTGAATCATGAACTATGACTGTGTTCAGTAGTAGCAGTAAATTTCGTGCATTCAGACAAGTGGAATAAAGCCTGTATTTCAGATGGCAGGGAAATGATTACTACTGTTATTTAATTATATACTCATATCACTATAGCAAGGAATGAGGAGATGATTACAATGTCACGATGGGAGAGGAAGCACAACATATTTAAGTTTGGAAAATGCAGGTATAATGTTTACTGTGTATCATGTAAGATATACATAGTGCAATGTGTGCTTACTATGTATATTGTATAAAACATACTGAATATTTAGTACACATAGTATATGCTGTTTATATAATATTCGCTTTCCACGGTCAAGTAGTCTCTGCTTGATAACCGGGGCTTCTGGCACAGTGAACCGCGGAGGCACTGCACTGTGTGGAGACGACTATCTGCCTGTGGAGTCTAGAACTAGGAAATGGAGCTGGACACAACTTCCACAATATCGTGCTTCCTGTTTAGACACTAGGTAATCCGTAGAGTCTCCATACTAAAATTTGAAAATTGGTTTATTTTCACCAATGTGGTTCTTTACAGTTTACAAACAGGTTGTGATCCAGTGACTATACAGGAACATGAAAGGGATAATGACCTTACAAAGGGTGACCCTCTGGCAGGCTGGCCCAGAGTGCTGATTTTAATTCTAACTGAAATCTCATGCATTTATAATTGAAAAACAACAGTTTAAATCAATCCTACCACCATATGGATAACTTGAAAAAATAAAGCACACGTTATGAAAGTAATATACAGGCAATGTAAAATAAGCAAATCAAACCATTAAAACAGTAGAAAGGAGGAAGTAAATTCTCCCTTTCCCTAATCTTCAGCTTCCAGACAAGCACTTAAGAGATTCATACGAGCCCTTTAAAAATTTAATATGAAAATGCATGGATTTCCTTCTTAAAATATGTGTGTGGTATTATACCACTGTGATATGATCAGAACCTTTATTTGGATCACGAATGACATGGAAAGATGTTAAAAGAAAGAGATTTTATTTAGGGAAAAAGCAGAATTTGGAAGAGTGAGTTAAAGGAGAACATGAAGTGAAGGGGTGTGTGTGTGCACGTGTGCCTGAGCGAGCCAGAGACAGAGAGGGAAAGACAGAGGCAAGGGGGCAGACACTACCCATGAGGGCTCAATCAAGGTGAGGAAAAGGGGCTGCGTTACTGCATGGCTGTCGTGACAGAAGAAAGGTAGTTAATATTGCCACACATCTGGCCATCAAATGACAGCACGGCCTGCACAGCTCTGTGGATTTCCCAAATTGAGACCTAGAGGCTATATGCGATGAACCATGGACAGAAACAGATTTTCCAAGCAGGTGCTCATAAATTGTAGAATATCTGTATTACTTAATGATAATGATAACTGTGCAAACTATTATCTCTCCTATATATAGACATGCTTTTACATACAGCTATACCTATAAAATATAATTTATTTTTTATTAAACATAAATTCAGAAGTTTTATATATATATGTGTGTGTGTATATATATAGTCTTTTCACTATATCCTTCTTTGACTTGAACAACCTGACAATAAGATTTTTCTCCTAAATTATTCTAGAATTTTTCTGATAAAAAGAGAGCTTCTCAATTTCCCAGTCACACTTTTCTCACGGAAGTAGTATTAGTAACACAGTTCTTGGGGGCTGCTAGCAGGTAGCACTGAATCACTTTAAAGCACTTTCCACACTTTAGCCCATTTTGTCCCAAGACCATCTCTAGAACACAGGCATGGGAGATATAATCCTATCTATTTTTAATCACTTATAAACATGGGTCAAGATAATATCAATGTGCTTTGCAGTTTGGAAGTCTTGTATGGATTACCTAGAGAGGAAAACAAACACGGAAAGGCACGTACATCTCCCCCTTTGACAAAAAACAGAATTTTCCATGGAGCTGGAAAAACTACAGCAAACTGTCGGGACAAATGTGAATAGATATGGACCTGGTGCTATTTCTTAGTCCACTAACGTAAATGACTGAATTCCACTCCACCCCCTCCCATTCCTTTTGGGCAAGAGCCATTAAAGTTCATTTATTTGTTCAACAAATATTTATTGAAAGCCACCGTGTGTCCTGGTGGCATTCTAGCACTCAGAAAAAAATCACTGAGGCGAAGTCCGTGACCAAGGGTCTGGCCCTGGTGGGGACTTGCCACGTTATAGCACAGCGCTCCTGGCAGGATGTGTGTCCGAAGGTAGGAAGCACTACCCAAAATCACTGAGTGTCTAGAGAAGACCTGGGAAAGGAGATCGGAGTGTTGGAGAGCAGGGGTGGAGAAGGGCATGGTACCAGTTTGGTCACTCCAATGACAGCTCTTTCACAAAATGGAAACTCATTCAAACCCTTTCCGAATGGTCACTTCTCCTTGTCATCAAAGTGATACAAGATTATTATAGAAAACAGAGCATACAAAGGATGCACAGAAGACACATACTATGTATAATTCTATCACTCTGAAATGACCACCCTTAATATTTAGATGCCTGTAGACGTAGGGTTATTTTATTATGTGCTGCGTATACTGCAATATCATGTATACTTATCCCTACTGCTGTGAAGTGTGTCAGACTGAGGAGTCACAGACCTGTACCCCTGAAACAAATACTACAGTATATCCTAATAAATTAAAAAGTAATAACAAATTAAAATTAAAAAGAAAGTAGGTCTGGGAGGTGAAGTAGCTTGTTGACATCCCAAGTCAGCAAGAAGTAATTCCCTCCACCTGCGAGACAGGTGTTCGCAGACAAGCGCAGGGCTGGCGTTCCCGGGCACACCTGCGTACTGGGATGCCACAGCATGTCAGCAGGTTTGGCACATGGTGGCTACTGAGCGGACAACCTCATCATCCAATATTTACAGGTAAAACATGCTATCGTTTCTATATGAGCATTGTACCAAAGCAGCTAAGGAGAAAAAAAAAAAAAAAAAGCAACTGGGAATATCTCGTGTGTAAAGTAATCACCCAAAATTCCACTTTGTAGTTAAGAAGAGTAAAAATAAACTCTGTGATAACCGAAAGCAAGTATATATGCACCTTCTCACACATCATACCCACAGGAGCAACCCTCTTCTGATTGTTGCCTGAGGGACGACATCCTGAACTTCACGGACACTTGGAAGTTCAGACAAATAAAATCCAGTCCCATGAAAGTAATGTGCGACCCGCTCTGCCCTCTAATTCGATTTTAAAATCATCCAGGATTCTATGATAGGTATCACCAAAAATACCTTGATGTCAGCATGGTATTGTTTAAAATGACAAATGATCAATGATCTGATATAATCAAAAATGGTAAAAAAATTTTTTTTCACAGTGTATTAGAGTAAAAGTTTTCAACATTTACTGGGGTTAAAAATGACCAGTAAAGGGATGAACTCTCCTCTACCACCTGAACTCTGAGTCAAGTATTCTAGCTGTCTGCAAATTAATATTTTAATTAGATATTTCCCCATGAAATCACCTTTCTTTCTTATCCTAATCTTGGCACATACCAGCCGATGAAAGATGTAAAACCTATTAAAATCCCCTGAGGAGTGGACCAAATCCTTTTACCATCATAGCTCCTTCAACCAGCTACAACCATTATCTTTGCCATTCAACTAGAACCTAATTAAAACCTCTGTGGAACCAGCCTTGGGGGGGCGCCTGGGACAGTAATTACTTTGCTCCCAAATCAGCCTTAGTCCTTCCTTTGAGCAACTTTTCAGAGCCTATGAATTGCTTTTGAACTCTTGACATTAACCTGACAACCTAACACTACAAAGTCTTCACATCTAATATCAAAAAATACCAACAATCAAGTCAATGAACTATATGCATTAAGAATACAACCTGGTATTTATTAACACATCGTGTTACACTTTTTCATGGACAATGGTGGTTTTTAAGGGAAAGGATATCAAGATACTTGGGTCTTAGAAAATACAGCATTTTGTCATATTGACACAGCCTCTTTGAGACTACATCACTGTATATGTGAATATTCACAAGTTACTTATTAATCTGTTTTTTAGGTAGAGAAAATCAATAAAGTCTTAAAAGGAGGCAGGCATTCAACCTCTCCATTTCTCCATCTTGTCACATCCCACCGAGGCCATATCCATACTTGTTCACATATTAGCAGTCTTTTCACTGGGAGGGTGACTTAATGTGCTGATTAGCCTGGTGACAGAACCCACCGTCCCATCGCCCTCAGTGTTCCAGGATGGCGTCCTCATTACGAGTGTTCCATAAACGACAGGAACAGAGGGCAAACCTGCGCTGCGCGTCAGCTTCTGCGTGCCCCTAATTAACACTTACGCGCTTTCTCTCACACAAACACAAATAAAATCTTTTTTTAAAAAAGTCATTTCATACCAAAAGAAGACGTATCTTGGACACAACTATTCAGATTCAAAGAAATCTAAATATAAAATAAATCATGTTTACATGTGAAGTCAATACTATTACTGATAGACAAGCATGCCTTTGAAGTTCCTTTTCTGGGTTTTGCTGTCTGCATGCTTTTTTTTTTAACGTTATTTTTAAAAGATTTTATTTATTTATTTATTTGAGAGAGAGAGAGTATAGAAGTGAGGTGAGGGGCAGAGGGAGAAACAGGCTCTCTGCTGAGCAGGGAACCATCCGAGGTCTCGACCCTGGGACCCTGGGATCATGACCTGAACCGAAGATAGACACTTAACTGAGCCACCCAGGTGTCCGGGTGCCTGCATGTTTAATTAACTATAGAAGCAGTGCAATCTGAAGCTACAGAATACCAGTTTTTTTGTTATTTCATTTTTTCCTCTTTCTACGTAGTAAATGACTTTGAAAGACTTATTTTTTAGAGCAGTTTTAGGCTCACAGTTAAATTGAGAAGATACACAGATTTCCCAAATGCCTCCTGCTACCACATCCATGCACAGCTTCCCCCACTATCAGTGACCCCCACCAGGTGGTCCATTTGTCACAACGGATGAACTTACACTAAAACACCATTATCGCGCAGGGCCAACAGTTCACATCAGGGTATACTCTTGGCATCGCATACCCGTAGGTTTGTGGGCACATGCGTCCACCATAATCGTGCCGTGCAGAGTATTTTCACGGCCCTAAAAACCACCTGTGCTCCACCGGTTCATCTCTCCTTCCTCCAAACCCCTGGAAACTACTGATCTTTTTACTGTGTCCGTAATTTTGTCTTTTCCAAAATGTCATATACTTGGAATCATGCAGTATGTAGCCTTTTCACTTAGGAAGTGGCTTTTTTTTTTTTTTTTTTTAGCATGATTAACTACATTTGTTTAACCCCCACTGTGCACCTTCAGAAACATAAGGGGACAGCAAGGACTTGAAGGGATTATGTGTTTGTAAGTTGATGAGTACAAAAGCAAGTTGGAAACTCTAAGATACTACACTAGTGCAGGGATTATAATTATAATTAATTTTAATAACAATATCAGAAACACAGTTAACAAGACCTGTACCATCTCTCACATTCAAGATCATAATTCCATTCATAATTCAAGCTCAGGGTTCTATCACATGGTACACAGCTGGCAAAACCACAGTCAAGTCTCTTTATCTCGGAGCTTCTTATAATAACACACATTCTCAAGAGATTTAAGTAGAAGTCCACACATCTTCTTGTGCGGATCAGGAGAGCTGTCAGGGTAAATGATCTGACCTTATACCTTTGAGTTGAACACCTCAAAGCACATCTTTACTGTAAGATCGTGAATTTCCTTTCAGCATGGAAAAGGGCTGTTGCAAGTGCACAAGGAAAGTGCCTCTACCCCACGGCTGGGCGCCTCTCTAGAAACACCCTGCTCTGAAACTGTGGACGACCTCTTCCCCCATATCACCCTGCCTATCCTGCTCCATCATGCTTGCCGATAAAGCTACAGGGCCCATTAAAACAGTCAGACTTTATTGTTAAATGTATTTTTATCACTTCAGCGCCCAGTAAGTTATAAGTAACACTGCCCTTCTGCCCATTCAGTTTATATAGAAGGCAGGAACTTAAAGACTATGGAAGGGCAATCTTCAAGCTGCCTTCTGAGAGGGCATTCTGGAGTTAACTCATCAACCCACGTGTCTGGGTAGAAAAGATTCAAAATTCCTAAGAGGTATCATTTCCTCTAGGCTTCTGTAAGTATTTTCTCTGCCATTAGATTTGTGGAATCAACAGATACTATCAATTTTTGGTTGTCTGCTGGATAATTATAAACATTAGTCTGAAGATAATCAGAATATTCCTTTGAGTTTTATTAACTACTATCTAGTCTTTGGAATCTTGGAAAATTATTACATACAGATGTAGCTTAAAATGTCCCTAAGCAAACCAGCCTTCTTAATGAGGAATTCTGGTGCAAAAATGCTGCTAGAGAAAAGATATTTTGCTGAATAACATAATCAAATTCCGACCCCAAGCTAATAATCTATGCTTAACCTTTGGTGCATGTATATGTAATTCCTTATTATATTTAGTTACTAAGAAACAGACTGTTAAATTCACTAAAACATTTTTAAAACTTATCCAGATTTAAACTTAATAAAATGTTACTAACAGGAATTCCCAACCAGAATTGGTTTTAACCTAACTATAACAGTAAAATGCTCTTAAAAGCACTGTTGGCTGGGATAACTGGGTTATAAGCTAGAGAATCAAGATTAATCACAACACCATTCCCTCAAATAACCACTGGCCATTTTGCAATGTGTGATTATTTGTCCATATTTTCAAATATGGTCCCCCTCTGGGCTACAACACAGTCGTCCATATGCATTTCTTCTTCTAAATGGACAATGTTTAATACGTAAAACCTATTTATTACTACATGACTAGCCTGCCCCAACCCAAGAAGGTTTTACGGCTGTAACACAGAGTCACCGTCGAGAATGCTACTTTCTTTTCCCTTCTTCACCCTGAAATGCCATTACCATTCAAGTCCGTGGTCTCTGAATGAGAAGAAGAAATAGTGAAACCATTTGTTGAATAACCAACTCTCTCTTAGAGCTGGAATCCTTTCTCTATCCATTTCAGTTTTAAAGGATTCAAAATCCTGAGTTGGCAACCCATGTCAGCCACGGCAGCCATGGACATAACCTAGCACCACGCATTCAGCTCCTCAGAAACAGGGAGCTGTTGGCTCATTACACGGATGCCAGCATCTTTCATTTGTTTGCTTAGAGTCTACAGAATTCTTGCAAAAAGGAAGCCATTCATGTGACAGCAAAACAGAGAAAGGCACTTCCCCTTTTGCTGGCGCTATATAGCTGCTGCTGTAGGATGAGAGAGGGGCGGCGACCATCATCAGGCATCACACTACAATGGAGTGACAGCCCACTGAAGGTAGATACTCTCTTCCCCTTTACAGAGAAAACTCAAGCTCAGGGTTCTGTCACATGGTACACAGCTGGCAAAACCATAGTCAAGTCTCTTTATCTTGGAGCTTCTTATAAGAACACACATTCTCAAGAGATTTAAGTAGAAGTCCACACATCTTCTTGCGCGGATCAGGAGAGCTGACAGGCTTTGTGGTGCCCACCCCCACACCTGCCACTCTGAGGCCCCACCCAGTGGTCACGCCCAGAGCATGCCCACACCACAAGGAAGAACAAATATGGGGAAGGTGGCAAACAGCGAGAAGCCAATCTGGGTGGATGTTCTTGCCTGGAGGCGTGCTGAGATGCAAAGTGACTTGCTAGGCTCCGGAGAGGGCGGGCTGCCAGCAGACCCAATATGTCTAATTTCAAAGCCCTTCGATCAGCCGCAGGGTTCCCCCTCCTCCCAAGCACTGGAACCTCTCACTCCCAGCACTGGCACCTATACCCATATGAAGGGTAAAACCCAGATGGTTTAAACATCCATACGACACTGTGTAAGCACCCCAGGCACACATGCCAGGCAACGGCAAGATGGCAGCCTTTCTGGAAGTTTGGAGACAATGGCCATACTTGGCTATGTTTTCAGACAGAGGAAGGGATTCGTGAATAAGCAAGGGCAGTGCTAAAATCGAAAGGTAGGTCTTCCGCAGGCAGCCCCGCAGGAATAAGGAATAGGCAAAACAAGTCTGAAAGAGCAGGAGTTACTCCAAGCCACATACCCAGCACTCCCCAACACGCGGATGGACAGGGCAGCCCTTGCCTTCACAATTACGCATTCACGCCGCTGCACAAGACATGCCCCAGACTGCCCTGAGCCGGAGTCTGGCAGCACACTGTCACACCTGTCGTCAGGTCAGTATTAGCCTGACACTCAGTCAAAACGCCTTCGCTACTCGCCTCACTTCCTCTCATCACGGAGGCACTGCGGCGGCTCACATCCGCACAAGCAGGATGAGTCCGGGCTAAAGAGATGAGACCACAGTCACATCACTTCCAGGGCAGTACACTGTTACGACGGCTCTATTTTATTATCAGTTGTTGTGAATATCTTACAACTGGGCCTAATTTAGCAGTTAAACGTTATCATAAGTATGTATGTGCAGGACAAAACAGCAAATACATAGTGTTTGGTACTATCTGTGGTTTCAAGCTTCCACTGGGAGTCAGGGGCTATGCCCCCCCCATGCACCACCCCCACCGCAACGATACGACTGTCTCTTCCTCCCAAGGCTCGCCACCATTCTGCCCTCTGTCACTACAGGTTAATTCTGCTAAGTTTTAGATTTCATATTCTTTTTTGGTCCATTTTATTACTTCTCGGATTTACCCACGTTGTTGCATGAAAATGTACCCTTTTCCCTTACTGTGTAGCATTTCACTGTATGAGTATGACACAATTTATGTATCCGCTCTACCGTTATAGAGGGATATTTGTGCTCTTTTGTTAGAGTCAACACTTCTTAATTGGACCCACCCATGTACCATTTCTCCTGTACTGTTATCATCTTTGGAATCTATGCACATGGACTGACTTAAAGATGTCCTTGAATGATTTCTAAGACTCATCTGCCCTCAGATGAAATCTACTCTGCAGAAAATATGCTGAGGAGTGGCCTTTGCCTCCACATGTAATTCTGTAACCTCCATAATCGGAGGTTAACAAGAAGTTAGGGTGGAGATGAAACAAAGGCCGGTCAAGCACCCATGCACTCCTCTCTCTGGCCTTTCCAATCTTCGCCTCTTCCCTAATAAAACCAGAGAGAGCTGGTTCCACACTAGACAATTTTCCAGGTTAGAGCTTACACGTCTGGGAGCACCACGGTATTCCTTCTGTTCTCGAGTCTTTCTAGAACAGTATTATGCTTCGATGTGTATGATTTACGTTCATCCTTATGAAAATCAGTAAGATGTTCTTTCCATGCCTTAGCTCGGCTCCTCTCTCTGTGGGCACTGGCCTGAGCTTGCTTCTTGAGCAGCTACGGGACCACTGAGATGCGTAGCACAAGGGCTATGAAAACCCAAGGGCTGCTTTTCTGACATGGGCCAGGGTAAAGCTCATGGCCACTGGGAACAGGGTTAGAATGAGGATTCACATCCCAGCTTTGAGTTCATCACTGTGTTTCAGTTAATTTCCCAAACTGGCATGAACTTTTTCCCCAAAGGTCACCCATGCTCTGGGGGACTAATGGTGCAAGGGCTGAAGAAGAGGTCTACACATCCCTGTAAAATGCCAGAGTGCAGGACAGACATTTGGGACGAATCCTTTCCTTCAGGTCTAACTTTGACCTCCTTAGGCCATAGTACTCCTAAAGTCACTCGAGAAGACAGCCAAGATTCCACTGGAACCACTGCTCCGCATCTGAATCCCACAGAGCAGCCAGAACTCCAGTGTAGGTCCTTCTGCTGAGGGGATTCAACAAAGATGCTAAGCCACAAAGTTTAAGCTGGCATTTAGACCACTTTAATTTGAAACCAGATTTCTACAGCTGAGGGAAACTTTCAAGAATTCACTACCACTGATAAAATTAAACTGGCTTGTAGGAGTCAAGACCAAATCATAGCAGCGACCACAGTGATTTCTGGTTAAAAAATGAGGGTGAGATGACTCATACTTTGATTGAAACAAACAAACCCTAACAATAGGAAAACCTCCGCTACTGCTCTTTTCTTCCTGTGCCCCCCACTCCCTTCCCACTTCCTGTGTGCCCCCCACCCTCCTTCCCACTTCCTGTGTGCCCCCACCCTCCTTCCCACTTCCTGTGTGCCCCCACCCTCCTTCCCATTTCCTGTGTGCCCCCCACCCTCCTTCCCACTTCCTGTGTGCCCCCCACCCCCTTCCCACTTGCTGTGTGCCCCCCACACTCCTTCCCACTTCCTATGTGCCCCCCACCCCTTCCCACTTCCTGTGTGCCCCCCACCCTCCTTCCCACTTCCTGTGTGCCCCCCCACACTCCTTCCCACTTGCTGTGTGCCCCCCACCCCCTTCCCACTTGCTGTGTGCCCCCCACCCCTTCCCACTTCCTGTGTGCCCCCCACCCCCTTCCCACTTCCTGTGTGCCCCCACCTCCTTCCCACTTCCTGTGTGCCCCCCACCCTCCTTCCCACTTCCTGTGTGCCCCCCACACTCCTTCCCACTTCCTGTGTGCCCCCCAGTCCCTTCCCACTTCCTGTGTGCCCCCCACCCCCTTCCCACTTCCTGTGTGCCCCCCACACTCCTTCCCACTTCCTGTGAGCCCCCCACCCCCTTCCCACTTGCTGTGTGCCTCCGACCCTCATTCCCACTTCCTGTGTGCCCCCCACCCCCTTCCCACTTCCTGTGTGCCCCCCACACTCCTTCCCACTTCCTGTGAGCCCCCCACCCCCTTCCCACTTGCTGTGTGCCCCCGACCCTCATTCCCACTTCCTGTGTGCCCCCCACCCCCTTCCCACTTCCTGTGTGCCCCCACCTCCTTCCCACTTCCTGTGTGCCCCCCACCCTCCTTCCCACTTCCTGTGTGCCCCCCACACTCCTTCCCACTTCCTGTGTGCCCCCCACCCTCCTTCCCACTTCCTGTGTGCCCCCCAGTCCCTTCCCACTTCCTGTGTGCCCCCCACCCCCTTCCCACTTCCTGTGTGCCCCCCACACTCCTTCCCACTTCCTGTGAGCCCCCCACCCCCTTCCCACTTGCTGTGTGCCTCCGACCCTCATTCCCACTTCCTGTGTGCCCCCCACCCCCTTCCCACTTCCTGTGTGCCCCCCACACTCCTTCCCACTTCCTGTGAGCCCCCCACCCCCTTCCCACTTGCTGTGTGCCCCCGACCCTCATTCCCACTTCCTGTGTGCCCCCCACCCCCTTCCCACTTGCTGTGTTCCCCCCACACTCCTTCCCACTTCCTGTGTGCCCCCCACCCTCATTCCCACTTCCTGCTTGTCTCCTCCCCTCACTCCCATTTCCTGTGCCCCCCTCACCCCTCATTCCCACTGGTTCCTCTGCATGGCCTTACTCCTCATCCTCACTCGCTCATGAGCAGCGTGTCCACCAAACGAGTCAGTGACGACGTGCATCTTAAGGGACTTGTGTGAATGGAGCCACTGCCGCTCTGAGAAAGAGGTGGCGGTGTGCTCCATCAACTCTGAGCCCTCAAATGCACTCCTCGAGTAAACATCTGACCCCTAAAGATAAAGCAAAGCAAGTCAGCCATTCCATGGTGACTCAAAGTAATGCTGGGCCCCTCACCCCACTGAAAGAGAAATATCTCCCGAAAGGATTTTTTTCCCTTTGTGAGTAAAAATTCAAGCATGTAGAAGAAAAAGTCAATTCTGAATGACATGCTTTTTATAACTCATGGCCGTGGAGTGAAAGGGGACAGGAATTTTCCACTAGCTTCCGTTGGAATAGACATGCATGCGAAGCAGTAGGGTTAGGGAGAAGGGGCAGACCTCCAGAACTGAAACTAATTATGGGAAAATGATTCAAGTCGCTTGTACTTTTACCGCAAGCATTTGGAGAATCACACTGAAAAGTTACTTCCCAAATTGCTCTGGTGTTCACAAAAATTTGGCTTTTCTATACGTATTAAAACTCGCTCGACTTTGAACAAGTGAGGATGGCAGGCATACAAAAGATAAATGACATGCAGAAGTGGACCACCTTACTTCTGTAAAACTGGCGCACACTGTCCTTCCGCGACCCGAGCAAACCCACATCAGCCGGAGGCGAGCGAGCCGTGCCCCAGAACGTGGCCTGCTCGGAGCCCGTTCCCCGGTAGCATGCTTCGCTTACAGACGCTGTCGGCTGCAAGGAGACACGGTGCCAAGCAACGGGCTGGCGAGAAACGGAGATTCTTCTTCATGGTTTCGGGAAGTTAGGAATAGGCAAGTATATGTCTTAAGGCACATCTTACATAATTACCAGTTCTTTTTGATTTACTGATTTTCCAATCAACATTCCCAGTCGCAGAGATCGCAGGTGAAGACAGCCTATGGACCGAGGGCAGGGATTGAGTACACACACCATTCAATGCAGGAGCTGGTAGAGCGTTCTAAGACTTCACTGACACCAGTGACTGCGCAGGGGTGTATCTGCCAGCTACGCAGCGCTCCGCTTCTCAGACTTGGGAATCAAAGTGGACACTGACACCCGCATTCTAAGCCCCATGCCGACTGTCACGCACTACTTGCCTTTTGCGGCAGTAACCACCAAAAACGTGGCTTTGCACAGCGGCACATTCTAACAGCACTAAAACGGTGAGCTACTTTTCTCTGATACTAATTCCTCCAGTGGCAGGCAGGTGTTAAGTATGGTGCGGTTTCCCTTGAACATTAAACTATCTCCCACGGCCCCCAAGGGTTTGCTGCAGGGACCTAGGATGCCCTGGAAACCGTTTAGAAATGGTGCTAATTCCTTCCATTTAATTTTTATGATAACAGTGGGCATTTATATGCCTATTTTACCAATGAGAAACCTGAGGTTAAAAAAACTTGACCTGGTAGCTAGTGTGTAGCTGAGGTAGGATTCACACACGGGTGTGTCTGAGTCTCAGAATCTATGCTGGAACAACTCCACAATCACAGTCGCTTTAAGAATCACAACTTCTTCCCCCACTTCATCCAACACAAACAAAGCCCCTTTATTCAGGGTTTTTTTTTTTTTTTTTTTTAATCAGGTTGCTCAAGCAAGAACTACTTGAATTGGATTTACTCAAAATATGATCAAATTCAATGGACTAATTCATGGATTTCACTTTTTACAGAGTAATTTTGTTTTCATTCCAATGGGCAATGGGTAGCGCAACTATTCAGAGAATAAATCATTTTCTTCCTACACTTGAAGCCACTGAACTCCAACAAAATGCAACCCATGACTCAGACATTTATTTATTTATTATTTATTTTTAGACTAATGGGAACTGCAAGAATTCTTTCTTGGTCTTCCAAGAGCAAATGCCTTTTATGCTTGATCCGGAAAGAATTGAGTTTCGGAATGTGAAATCACTAATTTACCTAACTAAACACTTTTAACCCTCTTTGGGCAGCTGGAACAGTTTAATCTATAGCTCTCTGCAGTTGCTGTGAAATCACTTTTTCCAAGTTCATTGCTTTAGGCGGTATTTAGGAACAAGCAGATGAGAACTCCAGACAGAGGTAAATAAAATCACTCATAGCAACTAGGGTCATGGTGTCACAGCAAAATTTGTCAAATATTTCATTTTTAATATCCTTTCATTTAAAAAAAAGCCTCTTTATTGAGGTCTAAAACACAGGAAGTGTATAAAGTATACAATTCTTAAATCGACAGCTTTGTGAACTTTTAAAACACGAATTTAGTTGTGCAACCAGCTCTGAGATTAAGATATAAAATATTTCCAGTAGGGAAGCCTGGGTGGCTAGGTGGGCTAAAGCCTCTGCCTTCGGCTCAGGTCATAATCCCAGGGTCTTGGGATCAAGCCCCACATCCGGCTCTCTGCTCGGCAGGAAGCCTTCTTCCTCCTCTCTCTCTCTGCCTGCCTCTCTGCCTACTTGTGATCTCTCTCTGTCAAATAAATAAATAAAATCTTAAAAAAAAAAAATTTCCAGCACCCTAGAAATTTCTGTCCTGCTCATTCCCAGTTAATAACTTCGCCTGTATCACCACCGGCCCCTCACCCCAGCATCTCGCACACAGAAATCATTATTCTGATTTCGGTCACCATCAGTAAGTAGGTTTGGTCTATTCTTGAATGTGATATAAATGAGATCGTGTAGTAGGTATTCTTTGGTGTGTGGCTTCTTTTGCTCCGTGATGCCTGTGACAGCATTTAATTTTAGCAGCAACCTATTTAGTTATTTTTTTTAAAGTTAAATTGTAGTACATTAGCACTCAAATCTGTCCCCAAGGAGCAACATTTACAAATCAAAATAATCATTCTATTGTGAGAAAGCAACTGGTAGAAAGTATTCATTAAAGAATGTTCTTTAGTCCTTTTCAATCTGGTACCATGTAACTGGCCACAAAACATAGCTCAAGTCCTCCTAGTTTGGACAGACCAACAGACTTTATATACAGTGAGTCAGTATGTAGGAACAGTTATTTTACTGCAAAGTGTAACTCTCTATGCCACATCTGTGTCTTCATCTAAATGGATTACTTCTTACACTGAAATTTCATGCAAGAATTACTTTAGGATAAGTTAGAAATCCCATAGAAAGAGTATAGTGTGGTTTTAAACTCCATATGAAGCAGTGGCACCTTCACTTTATGGCCAATTTTGCATATCTATTCTTACTCAAATACTGGAGAGCAAGTGATTCCCCCAATATATGAATGGCATGCTCCTGAAACAAAAGATTGAAATAAAATCCCTCTAAAAACATCATCCCCAGAACTGGTATTTTGTGAAGAGAAGTTTGATACAACATATATTTTGTAGGAGGATACTCTCTTATTTCAGGTCAGGAGGCCCTGGAAGACATAATTAGAAGCTCACTGATTTGTCCAAAGTCATAATCACTATTTGCAGTTCCCAGCTGAGGCTCTGTTCTCGTGGAGTCAAACTGCAGCCATCCCCAGAGCACTGTGTGTGTGGCTTTGGAACAGTTTCCCTGGACGGCGAGCCACAGAAAGAAGTGGAATGTGCTTAGAGCTCTTGTATGGCCTTCCAAAGTGAACAGCAGTCCCACTTGGCTGTCGAATTTCAGAGGTGAACAGTAAATACTTTGAAACATATTTAATATGCTTCTTATCAAATTTCAGATCAAGAAATGAAGATAAACTAAAGTTAGTTTAAAAAAAAAAAGCCATACTATTCTGTCTTGCCACATAATTTGGGCACTTGGAAATTGTTTTGCTTTTGCTGCACTGTTTCTGATTAGAAAAAAGTTCTACTGTTGATCAGGTTTTATTTTATTTATTTTTTATTTTTTATTTTTAGATTTTATTTATTTGAGAGAGAGCACCAGAGTGGGGAGGGTCAGAGAGAGAAGCAGACTCCCCACTGGGCAGGGAACTGGATGTGGGACTCCATCCTGGGACTCCAGGATCATGACCTGAACCAAAGGCAGTTGCTTAACCCACTGAGCCACCCAGGTGCCCTTGATCAGGTTTTAAATAAGTTGTTGACATGCTAAAAAATATATTGCAGGTTTAAAAATTAATGTACAGCTTTAAAGATTAACATAGCCTGATTAAACGATTTTTATTCTTTGATGTGAGTTAAAAAAAAAAAAAAGATTTATCACTTTGTTTCTGCAAAGCTCAGGTAAGTACAATTTCTTAAAATATGAGCACACAGGTCACTGAATCATGTGAATAAATAGGAAAATAAGAAAAATGTCTAACTTTAAACACTTGTGAAAATGAAGACTGAACCAGAGGTCAAATTAGAGGCAATCTAATATAAGACTTGGGAAGAGGTGCACCCTCCCAAATGGTTCAGGAAAGCATGAACTTTAGCTGTTTTAAACTCGTAAAATGAAAAAAGCTGCAGCTACAGCGTTTGGAAAGTGAGAACACGCTTTCCTAAATATTTCCCAGGACTCTTCCTGCAGCAACTAGTGTTCCGCACAGCCCTCCCCCGCCGCACACAGGGCACCGTCACACTGTGCTCCCAGAAATGTCGAATCAGCGAAGAGAGGATAGAAAAGTATACTATATCCCTTCATCCTCGTCCACAGCAGAGCGGACAGAATGATGTTCTGGCAAGAGAATCTGAACAAGTCAGAACAGGGCTATCGGCCATACTGGGAAAACCACCACAGAACTGCGTTAGCGGACACTGGGTCAGTGGTAGTTCATACACAGAAGGTGGGATACTTTATTGCTAAATGCTCGTGCAAATTAGTCCCATGTACTTTGAGAGTTTTCCATGTTGGCCCCCTCCCCCCCAATTCTCTCCACCTTTGGGTTTGCCAGCCACAGGAGGTACAGCAGCAGAGAGCCAGAGCCGGAGGTCTGCTCTGATGTGCAGCGAACAGCGGGAGGCTGGAGGCCCAGTCCTGAGACTCCCTAAGCTGGCCCATCCGCATTCCCAAATCCCCGGCCCTCCCTTTCTGTGTAAGAAACAACACAGGCTTCCTGCCTTCCTCACGAAGAACTAACTTCCCTTGAAAGTATCCTCAAGGCAAAAATCACTGAAATTCCTTTAGCCTTTTCCCTCCTTTCCGGGCCATCTAGTATCGTAATTGTGACAGCACACATTTATTTCATGTCAAAAAAAAAAAAAAAAAGCCTGCTCCAAAGGTGATCACACTCTCTTGTCCCTAGAAATCTCTGCAGGACTTCAGCAAAGCCACATGGATACAGAAAGAGACAACAGAAAGGGGGCAGATAAAAGAGGGAAACAAGCTTTGGGATGGGACTACTTCACAGAATTGACAAAGTAACCCTGTTAATACCTGGTGGCATCATTTTCAGGTGAGCACAGCTACATCAGCGCAGTGCTGAGTGCTGTGAGTGCTGACTCGGCTGTGGGCCACCAAGGGATTAATCCTTACTCAGCAGTGAGCTCACACTGGTGATCCAGGTCCTGGTAGATTCCAGAAATGAGGGAACTCAACAATATGACTGATTTCTAAGCCTTTTTCCCCTTCAGCTTTTGACAGTTTATCATGCCACAGAGAAGTGACAATGGATGGATGGGTCTAGATATATTTCCATCTCCACACGTGAGCCCATATGTGCTTTATACATATGCCTCTGTCCATGAATATACGTGTGTCAAAGGTACTATCTGCCATAGAAAAGTACTTACTCACTTTGTTTTTTCTCTCAGTGCACCCTCGTTTTAGAGATGCAAGGAGACAGTGGTTTCATTAAAAGAATCTCCAGTTCTGTTGTAGCCTAAATGCATCAGTCTCATCCCAGAAGTCAATTTCAAATGCTCCCATTTCTAGTAATTGATGTTTCAGTTCATTTTATAAGAAGAGAAGAGCTATACATTCCTTTTCTGTCTCTGTCACTAACATCTCCTACACTGAGAACAAAACATTCCAAGAACTAGAGCGAGGCGGAAGTCCGCAGAACGTCTCCTGCGCAGACCGTGTCTGGGAGGTGGAAAGTGAAATTCTCCCCCGTCTCTTGAGCGGCTCCAACCTTGCCAGGGGCCGGGGTTCTGCGGGTGGCGCGCTGCGCCTGTGCCTCTGGTCTCCAGCATCAGAAGCAGGCAATGTGGGGATGGCTGCATTCCTGGCAGCTCTCCCTGGCAGCACACTGCGAGCAGGTACAAGGTTCCCACCGTATGGAACTGACGACGCCAGGGCTCTTGCCCAGGGATCCCCTGTGACTCAGGTCTGGTGGCACTCTGCTGTGGCCTCCTCCTCTGTCACTGCGGACTCCGGTCCAGGCATGGTGGGTGGGAGGCACATGCGTGCTGCAGCCTCAGTCTTCTCCTCTGTAAGCCAGGCCAGTAGCACCCTCCTGCTGTCTCAGCGAACACCTCCTCCAGCCGCTCCCAAGCCCTCAGTGGTCAGCATCACAGATGGGTGCTCCCTGCCCGCCCTCCAAGCTGGCTAAGGAGGCCAGTGCCCTCTCTCCAGAGCTCCTGCAGGCAGCCCTCAAGCGTGGGAGAGCTGAAGCCCTCCAGGCTACCTTGCCCAGAGGGATGGGAGCCTGCCCTTTCTGCCACAGGTGGAGGGTTCAGTGCTGAAACATTTCCTACAGCTCCTCAGAAGGGTTTGTGGGATTCTTCACTGGTCGCCACCCCAGTGGTAGCCAACCAAGTCCACATGTTTGAACTAGCCTCAGCCTCCCTGCTTCCCTGGCCTGTCTTCCATTGCTCCCTGGGACCACTTCCTAAATAAACTTCCTGCATGCATGATTTTGTCTCCGGCCCTGCTATGGGGAAACCCAAGCTGAGGCAGGAGGAGAATCAAGTGAAATTACTATATTAACTAATTAATTAAAAAAGAGAGATATTTAAAATATACAGAAATATTACACAATATATTTATATATTGATATATAAGGAAGTTAATATGTATAAAATCATTTTGCAATGCAAATTGCTATGACCACTGTTGCGTTATATAAACATATACATCACCTTGTAGTACCTGCTGCATTTATGTGCTCCCTGCCTCTGGAGGATCTGTAAGGTTTTGTGAGCCAGAGCCCTAGTAAATATTTGGATAAATACACATGTACCTTAAGAGCCCTTTAAAAACCCACACAGATGTAAAACATGACACCTTTTCCCGTATGAAAAGTCCAAACTCATTTATGTTACTATATATCAGACTCATATTTAAGTTGGCATATATTTAAAAATGGCTGCTATTGATGAAAAAAAAAACAAAAACAAAAACAAAAAAAAACAGCCATTTTATCAGTAGGATATGACCGGAACGCTTGAGGGGAGAAAATACACTTTTCTCCTTAGATTCTGGAGCCATGCTAAGGGAAACGCACAAGAGGCAAAGAGATGGACGTTTACAGGATGAAGATTCCCCCCCCCCCAATTAAATAACAAAGAAAGAAGATACGTAGTTACCTTCACAAATAAAAGCTAAGAAATATGGCTTCAGGGAGCACAGATATGCTGGTATTCAAATTTTTTAAACTGTATCAGTCACAGGAGAAGGGGGACAAGCTACAGCTTTAGACTGACACCAACTGGTGCCTGCAACTCTCTTGCCCATCACGGTTTCAAGTTTAGAATCATCAAAAGCGCACATTTGGTCTCTTTACGTCCAGTGAAAATAGGAAGTTATCTAGACACAGTATCCAGTAACAAAAGTTGCTCATAAATTATTAATAGAAGAATGCTGAAAAGATAGAACAGAACAAATTAGTTATAGGACTGGCTATAGAAAGAAAGGACCAAAATTATAGACAGTCAATGGAAGGCACGTGGCTTTGGTATGGACTTTTCTAGGCTAGATAAATCCAAGTATGGCTCCAATACAAAGAGGCAATGGAAGAACTCCTCAGCTGACAGGGCATTTGAACATTATCTCCAAAGTATGGGCGATGTGTTTGCTCCTCGACTCCCGCAAGTGTTTCCGAGGACAAAGACATGCTTAAGTCATGCATCTCCCAGCCTTTCCCTCTTCACCTCTCCTTAAATGCTGCTGAGTACATAACTGCTTAGGAAGTAAAATCTCTAGATTAAAAATAAGAATAATAAAGTCTGTAAGGACCAGGAGGAAAGCCACTTTTCTGTCTGAAAACCTCAAAAGATGTTTCAGTTTCTTCATGACAGGGAACCAAGAACATTAGGTCAAAAGACTTCCAAACAGAAAATCCCTGGTTTTAATAATCTTTCCTCCTAGTTCTCAAGCTAATATTAAGAGCACAAGCTTTGCGTGTTACTACGAGGGTGTGTGACTGAAGAAGGGCTAAAGAACGTCCGTATCCCGAGCAAACGAGAACATAAATTTGTAGTCGTAGGCGACTTAAAAATCAATCAAAGAAGTACAAAATGTATTGGGGGGTATCAAAATGCAACACAAGAGTGCAGTGGAGATCTTTGAGGAGAGTGTGCGATGGGGTAGGGTATAACCGGAGAAGGGGGAGAGGGACCCAGGTCACGGGAGATGGCAGACAAAGGCAGGAGGTCTGGTGCAGCCAAAGGGGTCTGGTGCAGCCAGGAGGCAAGATGCACAGAGGAAGCCAGGCTGCGAAGTTCGAGAGATCAGAAAGAGTATGTGCTGAAAGGCGAGGGTATCCGCACTTCATTGCACAGGCACAACCGCATGGGAGTAGTTTGTTCATTTCCCACGGAAGTTAGCATGTTCAGAGGACAAAAACTAATTAATTAAAAGGTATCGGGCACAGCGCTTTATTTAAACAGAAAGAATCTCTCAACCAAGACTATATACTTGGTACAGAACCAAGACCAAAATCTTGAGGTTGCAGATAAGTTTTTGTACACTATGTTTTCCTTTCCCCAGCCAATTTCAAGATTACTTTCCTTTCGGTCCAAAAAAAAAAAAAAAAAAGATGATAATCTTGGTGAGATGAAAGATAGCAAGGGAAGCATTTTAATGTGTAATCAATCTGCCATAGTTACCTTGCAAACAGACTTATTTTTTCCTGTCAAATTTAATCATCCCAAATGTTGAAGGAGTAATCAAAACCGTCAGGACCTATTTTACATGAATATAGAGACAGATATATCTTTATGTACCTGAGAATAGTTTACTCTGGTTGCTTGAACTTCAATGTGTTGGGAACTTGAAAGGCTATGTTTAGGGTGCACTTTTTTAGCAAATCAAACCACTACTGAGCAACAGCCCAGGCCACTACAATGACAGTGATGGTCCTTAAGTGTTCCTTAAATTTGGATAAGTCACTTGAACTCTAAGGAAAGAGAAACAGCTTAAGGACTTTCAGTGCTTAGCCCAACAACTCAAGAAGAAGGCAAAATGAATGTCCACCATATCCTTCCAAACTGCAGCGAGGACTTGGAGGGGGCACTTGGCCTCACAAATCCGAATCATGGCATAATCATCTTCTGACATGAAGGCAATATCAAACATTCCTGCAAAACATGAGTGTGTGAAGCCACCCGTGTGAAATGAGGAAGAAGCCCATCTCCTCCCTAGGGAGGTTCAAGTATCTTGGAACTGTTTGGAGAAGAGCAGCTCAGTGCAGATGGCAAAGACAGACACAGCTGCCCCAGGACAGAGGGAGCGCGATGCTGCCAACAGGAGCAGAAATCTTCTTTCGCTCACATTCCTCCTTGAACACAGACTTCCTTGTACTAGAATGGAATTGCACTGGACAGATTTCTATATTGCCGGGTTTCAGTCGCAGGTGATAAAAACAAGTGATACTAAAGAGCAATACATTCCGGGGCAATACACTAGAAAAACGGAAAAGGCAGGAGAAGTGTGGCCTATAGACACACCAGTCCTCGTGCAGGTGCCCAAGAGCCGGGGTGCCTGGAGTCCGCGGGAAGCGTGAACAGAGGAACAGGAACGTGGCAGCACACAGCCAGCGTTAGCTGGGGCTACTGCAGCCCCTCTTGTTGCAGTTCTTCTGGCGCCGAGTGCGTTCTTCTTTGTGGTCGAAGAGTACTCAACTGTCACAGCACCCATTTCTCTTAAAATCTTAACTTACTGTCACTGCTTCAAAGTGAGAGCACAAATCTTTCTGAGAATCAACACAAAGATGTCTACTTCCAGATTTTTCTGTTTCTGCTCCACTTTTCTCCCCAAGACCTCAATTAGATACTGGGCTAGTAGCTTATAGAGTTTTACTTTATTTAGTTGTATATGCTGTATATAGACACGAGCCACGTATGTGCCATGTACGTAAGACCTGTGCCTGCCCAGGCATGCCTGAATCTGTAACTTGCTTCAGCCTAAGACTGGCCACACCCACACACCCACCACATACGTGTACTTCCTCCTCCTGAAAAGCTGAAAAACAGTCACTTGAAAATATTTTCTATTCTATTGTTCCTAAGCTTAGAAAAAGTTAAGGCAATAAAGTTAAAATTTTTTACTTTTAAAAACTGGGTATTTTAAAGTTCTTGAGTCTAATTTTAAATGGAAAGTTGACTTTAAAATGTCAGATTATAAATAAGCTTCTCATGGGTCCCGATGGTTGTAACCGTATTTGACTCAGTAGTTCTCGAATGTGGCAGGGGAGGATTGAAGGACCCATTTTATTCATCTAGTTATATGATTTAGAGCAACAAAGGACAGAATCATTTCTATGTAGTTCTTAAGTACCAAAATCAGTAAGAGGATTAAGACTTATATTTATGCTAGTTTATAAATTATTACTTTATGGTATGGATTTAAACCAAACTCCAGCTTGAATATATCTTTAATAAGTCCAAACTTCCCAGAATAAGGCTTTCTAAATATTATCTTTGCTGGGTGTTGAGAGTAACTAAGGCAACTCTTCTGGATGACTTACACGACTTTAACTTGAACCTCAAAAATTCTATTACTCCCACGGTGATGAGAGGAGTGTGTGTGAAAGTAAGTGTGTGAAAGAGAGACAGAGGGAAAGAAAGGAAAAATAACAAAGTTCTGTCTGAGCTCCTATAACTTGTTTAAATCATAAAAGTTAAATTTTAAAAAGGCGGGGGAGGGGACGAATACTACATTAAGAAAAGACATAGCGAGTTTGCTCGGTTTGCTAGGTTTAACAAGGGTTTCACTCTTCCGATTTTATGAAGTCTATACCAGAGGTATTTCCTGGACTGCAAGTAATAGCACATGATTTCATTTTTTATAGTGGTCTACTCCACTTTTGTTGATATGGAAAAGGCAAGGCTTCGACTACAAGAGTTTACAAGAGATCAGAGCTGCAGGAGTTGTCAGGATGACGATATCTGATCTGCCCATTGGCCAGGGAAGAACCAGGGAGTGACCACTGACCCTCAAGATAACCAGCAAGGAGGGAGATGGGAAGCACGAGGGGACGGGGTAGAGTCTACGGCAAGTTAGAAATTGAGGCAGTAAATCCAGACTTCTAATACTAGCCCTGAGACATAGAATACCCAAGACACAGTTTACAAAAATTCTACCAACAAAGAAACCCTTGAACTCTAAGAGATAAACTCCACCCTTCCATTGTATTTTGTCACTTGCATAGGCAGAAGTACAGAATTATTTCATTAAGATTTTAGGAGAAACGATGTTTGGTGACCAACTCTGTGAATGGCTTCTGTGCAGAGAATTACAAGTTTTAAAGACAGGCATTATAAGCAGTTGTATACTCATCTTTCAGTTATTCAATTTAATTTTAAAAATTTTGAGTTATAACTCTGAGAAAAAAAATAAAAAGAAAGTTTTCTGTCCTTGTGAACTCATAGTTTGGGTTAAAGAATAGAATTGTGGCTCCTATCATTGGATCAGCATGAAAAACAAAGAAGAAAGGAAATTGCATTTTACATATCCAAAGTTGTGCATACACACAATGACCATAAATGCATAGCTTAGGTAATTCTTCCTATGTTTCTCTGACCACTCAGAAACTCTATTCTATACAGCGGACACTGGGCACTCCTAAAGTTAAGCAACATCCCTCGAGTCAAAGAAAAATTAGAGTAGGTGTCCACAGCCCAAAGCCTACATGCTCTTTCCCACACACCTGAATGTCCTACATTTATATTTAGGATATGATTTTACTGCCAAAGATATAGGGATCTATACCTATGGCAGTGAAATCAACTTCTGCACTGTCTTGTGCTGAAGCTAATATTAAAATGGGCCGGCACGCCCACATACCTGGCGAGTGGAGTGATGAAGGTCCTAACGTAGGATTATAGGTTTGCCTGGTATCTGAAATGAGGAAACTGTGAAAAATGCACACATGTTAGGAAAGACCTACTAGGTCTAATGTGTGCTGAACAAGGTAAGAGGGAAGTGGGGCGTGGTCCTGCAGAACGTGGACTTGAGGGGTGATGCTGTAATCCAACAGTGAGCCTTTCCTCATGCTCCACCTTACATAGTCTTCTCCAGTCTCTATTTCAAGAAACCACAAGTCTAGAATGTGGGCGAAATAGTGATGCTTCTTAAAACCAAATTGTCCTTTCCTGCCTAACGAGGCCAGAGCTGCAGCTGGACAGAATGCCTGCTGATGGTACATCCCCTTCTGCCCACTAAATGGGGGTCCCACCACCTCCTGTGCCAGCCACGGTGTGGGCTTCTGGATGTGGCTATGGCCCACACACGATGTAAACAAGCTGTTGGTTTTAAGTTAACATAAAACCACACTGCATTGTACCACTGGTGATAAAAAAAAAAAAAAAAAAAAAAAAAAAAAAAAAAAAACACACAAAAAAACAGCAAGATCAGAGCAAGGCACAGGTCTTCCAACACATCTTTTTTAAAGGAAATGAGCAAATATTTAGGAATGAGGTTTCTGACCATTTGACTGATGACTGTCTTTCTGACACATGTTCTTTTCTAGCTTGAGAATTACATCCAGGACAACATGAAGAGAGAAATGGTAGAGATGCAACAGAATGCAGTACAGAACCAGACCGCCGTGATGATAGAAATAGGAACAAACCTCCTCAATCAAACAGCAGCGCAAACCCGGAAGCTAACAGACGTTGAAGCACAAGTAAGTCACAGATCACAACACACGTAATGGTCCAGCTAGACTAGCGACTAGCGACTAGCAAGAAATCAGGCCGCATGGTTACCTGATTAAATGGTGGAAAAAGGAAGAAAATTGGTAAGAGGGTAGCAGGAAAAAAAATTGGTAAGAAAATAAGAATTTGTGGTACATAAAGATTTAAAATCTGTAAATACATTTTCATCTTTTTTTTCTCTTAAAGACTTATTTACGTATTTTAGAGAGTGGGCCGGCAGGGGGAGGGGCAGAAGGAAAGGGAGAGAGAATCCCAAGCAGACTCCCCACTGAGTGTGAAGCCAGACAGGGGGCTCGATCCCACAACCTTGAGATCATGACCTGAGCTGAAATCAAGAGTCGGACGCTCAACCGACTGAGCTACCCACATGTCCCCATGTTCATCTTTAGTACTGAGGTTAAATCTATTTTCCTACTAACGGCACGTGAATCATTTTGTACGATGCGTGCTGGACAGCTACAAGACAAATGCTCCCGTGCCTCGCGGGGTACCTTTTGGACTCTGGGTTAAGTCCTTACCTTGTTACGTGCATTTGAGAAATCAAAGTCACAGAAGAATGCAAGACATTTTGTTCTTTAATCTAACTTATAAGGTAAAGCCAGATCTCAGAGAAGTATGAAAACAGTTTGTGGTTATGAGTTCACAGACAAAGCCGCAGCAGCTATGGCAGAGGGCTTACCCATCCTCCAATGGCTCGCATCCCACCATCAGCTGGCTGATGGGTGAGCCTGAGCAAGGCACTCAGCTCCTGGGGGGCCTCGGTGGGTTTAACTGTAAAGTGAAGGCTAGGTCTTACAAGTGGCTGCTAAGTGCTCTTTTAGCTTTCAGATTTTACGAGCTCCTGACTAACGGCAGGAGGAGACAGGAATATGAAAATAACAAAAGAACAACACCAAGACACTAAGCATCAAAACATTGAAACAAAATTCACTGCCTCATGCCAAATAACACACAACGTGTGACTGAGTAAGAATAGTCTGGGGGTGGTGGGGGCACCTGGGTGACTCAGTGGGTTGAACATGTGACTTTGCCTCAGGTCATGATCTCTGGGTCCTGGGACCAAGCCCTGCCTTGGGATGGGGGTGGGGGGTGTCCCCACTCAGCAGGGATCTGCTTTTCCCTCTCCCTCTGCTCTTCCCTCCACTCATGCTCTCTATGTCTCTCTCTCAAATAAATAAGTAAAATCTTAAAAAAAGAAAGAAAGAAGGAATAGTCTAGGTGTGAGAAAAAAAAGGACTGTTGGCGGAATCTATCAAGAGGCTCTCAGTTCAAGTCCCTTCATTGGTGAACCTGCTTTCTGGTTCCTAACCCTGGATTCTTTATAGGCTTATGAAGTTAGTACCTTCCTGCTCTGAGTTGTAAGCAATGTTTTTAAAAAAAAAAAAAAAAAAAAAAAAGAGGGAGAGAGAAAGAGAGAGAGAGAATATTTAATAGTAAATAATTTCTATCATGTATTATTCCTATATGCGACTTCAGCCAAAAGAAATGCCAGACATCAGCAGAAGGGGATATGAGGAAAGAGAAATGATAGGCCTCCCAACTGGAATAAGGTCAAGTCTAGAACGGTACAGTTGTCCTTTCATTGTCCCCCAACGAACTGTTGGATAAAGCAGGGAAAACAGTAGGAAAGTGGCTGGAGAATAAAAGATTTTTATCTGAGGACAGAATAAGAAGTTACTTCTTTACCAAATCTTTCCACAATATTAGAACAATGTAGGGAAAATATAACTACACTATACAATGGATCACAAGATATGAAAACCGTAATCCCAAGAGGTGATAAAAGCTAAAAATGAAAAGATAAAAATTTTAAAGTAAATGTATCAATATATCCATAGTCAATTATTAAAATAAGTTAATAATGCTTAAATCATACCCCCACCTTTTGATAGCAAAACTAGTGGGAAATCAACCTCATCCAAAAAAATGTCTGAGGAGTATAACATTCCTTATATTTACAGACAATGGTAATCAAGGGTAAGACATGAAGCAATGCTATAACCTTTACAACATCCTGTGTAAGGCAGACTTTCTAGCTTTCATTGAGCTTTGGTTGGGTCACATGATTTTTAAAAAATCTATTGTAAAACTAGATATCGTATGATCTGTGATACCAGGAAAATTGGAGGGTGACTGGAGAGAAAGCAGCCTATTATGTCCACCTAAACACATTAAAATGGATGAACCGAAGCAAGGACATCAAGCAGCTGAATTATGCACCAAATATACTGTAGGCCCTACTTAGCAATTACTGTGCAAAATGGGTTTAAATCCAAACATAAAATTTTCTCATTAGAAGATTCCTGTAGCCTGTCAGAGTGAGAAGCTATTCCACTGGACAATGAGGGATGGGTCAAGGTCCAAGATCTTAAAGACCACAGACAAGCACCTGACGTGGATAATTTAGACAGTCACCCACTGCCGGAGGCCTTGGGGAAGGCATAAAAAAACAGCACCCCTGATCCCAGGTCAGTCAGGACCTATATGCCATCCTCCCCAGCTCTGGCCCATTGTGCTCTTTTTACAGCTCTTAGGAGTTGAATAAAGGACCCCAGTTTCCAGTTCCTTTTACAATGACCAACATAGAGTATTTGGGCCCAAAGAAGATATAAGCCAAATCTATCATCCAGGTATTAACATTAAAACCCAACCTTTCTGCAGGCCAATGCCTTCACTCATTCATAAGACTGTTCATGGTATGAACTCATCCTGCTTTGGCTAAGGACAGGACTATCCCTACAGCTGCCCAGTGGGACCTGGCCAAGCCTTTTATGAATGACACAGACCCTGAGCAAACAATGGTTCTTTCAAGGACCCTTATTCCTGGGCAACAATTCTGCCTCACACTTACATGTGATGTCACATCCTGAATAACCATGACCCAGAGGATGTGAGTAACAGACTCTTCCTGCTAGAAGGCAGCCAAACACCAAAGAATTCCACCTCGGATCTGTTAGAACACAATGGGAACAGCGATATTGCATATGGCGTATGCAGAGAGGCCCACGGAGCAAAACCGAGCTTCCACTTCACAGCGATGTATTATTGTTTCCTAATTGGTTAATATGATTTTTATAATAGAGAGAGAGAGAGAGAGAGATGGAGAACAAAAAAAATAAAAGGCTGAACAAGTGAATACAAACTAGGAAATGCCGGGCTACAAATGAGCTAGGGTTTTATAGAATGGAAGCATGTGACTTCTAATCACGTCGCCCCCTGATAAATAAGAGAACAGCATTTGGTTTTAAGTGGAAGCAAAACCTTTTTCATTTAACAACAACTTCTGATGTATTAAATATGACCATTTTATACTCCCACTTATATCACTGTGTGAAAAGAAATGCTAAAGTATGGCAGAACAAGAGTAACAGCATTATATTGTTTGACACAAATACCACTGTCCGGAACTATTAAAACACTTTCTAAAAAAAGACACGGTGAAAAAAAAAACATATTCTGATGCAATCCAGGACTTCAAGCCTTTTCTGAAAATGGAGAATATGCCACAATTAGCTACTTGGGGTAAATTAAAAAAAAAAATGCTTTAGTTATGTTTTCCTATAATTTAGCTGGCTTAATTAAAAGGAAGTTATATGTAACTTTAAACATGACAAAGAGGAATTTTATTTTGTTACATTTAGGTATTAAATCAGACAACAAGACTTGAACTTCAGCTTCTGGAACATTCCCTTTCCACCAACAAATTGGAAAAACAGATTTTGGATCAGACCAGTGAAATAAACAAATTGCAAGATAAGAACAGGTAATAAAAACACAAAAAATTACAATTCAGAATTGCACACTTTCTAGATCTAAAAGCCTATTTCATATGACTATTAATTATAAGCATGGCTTCCAAAATCATGACAAAATGACAGATTTCTTAATGTGGAGTGTCAGGATCCGACACTTCGTAAGGGAAAGGAAGGGAGAGGGTCTGGGAGGAAATATGGAGGTTACCATGCCTTCTAATCCACTCTTCAATGTTTTCATTCTCCAGTCCCTTAAAGATTCTCTTCCAATGATTCCCCAAACTCTGCCTCAATACTGCACAATTTAATCTGTGACAAAATACTGCCAGTGCCATGGAGTAAAAGTAACACTGGCCTAGGCATTTTAATAGTTCCTTTGCCTCTGGGAACTTTGTTGTTGCCAATGCAGAATGAGCAGAGCTGGAAAATTACACTTAAACTAAAAACAGTGCACATTTCATGATACAATTGTTACTTCTAAAACATATGATAAAGTAAAAACAGAAGTTAATAATAAATATAATATTGATATTTAAACAAGATCTAGAAAAATCCCAAGAAAACCATACAAAAACAAACTTGGGATGATCAGTGGGGATGGTTTTCAAAGGTTTATTGCAGTCAGGGGCATAGAAGGAGAATTGTGTTTATTAACCTGTTTCTAACCAAGACATGTCTACATGACAGGGAGAATGGCCAGACAACAAGGTACTCTCTTTCACAGCTACTTAATTTCAATTTCATAATTCCTCACTCTTAACCAAAAATGATGATGAACTTGATGTCTTATAACCATTCTTTCCTGTTAATCAGGAACTCAGCTGAAATCATTCCTTCTGTTCTTTGGGTAACAAGTTTAACTCATTACTGATTTAGGGTCTTGAAGAGCAAATGGATTTTTAATATTTCTGCAAATAGTTTGTTTAATTCAAATATTTTTCTTCACTGTTTCCACTTTTTTCCTTCGGCAAAGTAGTAAAAATTTGAGACCAACAATTGAGATATAACAATCTCTCCAATTCCATTTTCTTAAAATGGTCTTATTTAATAATGTTCTCTTATTTAACGATGTTGCAGTAATGGGACGCTTCGGGAGCTGAATGATTACTCTAGTTGCCTGCCAGGACAATACTGTCCGGGCTACGTCCCGTTTGTTGAATGCAGCCTGGTCTTGAACACTGTCCCCTCCTTAAGTTTCTACTTCTGTATGCTGAAACACTAATATCATCAGTTAAGTATGTCAGTTATGTCACCCGAGTATTGCCTTTGTAAATATTTGCCAAATCATATTGCCTTTTGCCTAGAGAAATGCAAATCTGATCTCCAAGTTCGGACACACTGTTTAATGTTTCCGCTTACTACAAGTAAACTGTTACCCGCAGCTGGGATTGCTTTGAAAGACAATCAACAACTTTCCTTACATCTTTTGATCATCCATGATCTGGTAAAATTTCTTTGTATGTTAGAGCTTTACGGTATAAAACAGTAATTCCCACCAGCCCGTAGCTTGCTGTGTTTTCTGATTATTCTTGCATACGGGATCTTTCACATTCTTTTTCACTTAAATCTTTCACATTTTCCGCCAGTTTAATCAACACTGACCAATAATGCTCTTTTCCGATACTTTGAGCCTACTTTTATTATGACACTAAATTTAAACAACACATTTCCTCCATAAAAGCACCTTGTCAAACATACCTAATAAACTATTGTTTTAGTTTGCAATAAGCAGCTTGGATGGCAAACACCTCACTCAGAGTGGAGTTGTACATGGACCATTTCAGAATGGCCCGCCAAAGCACAGACCCTGAGAGGGAGAGCTTGCTATCAGCAGACTCTCCATAGAAACCACTCGTGCAGCTCTTAGCAGCTGCAGAAATCGTCATCTCTTGTATCACAAATATGAAATGAAGGGACAATAATATGGTCTCTATTAATGGGGGTAAGTCAATAAAAATAAGAAAACCACACAGATGATTTTCCATCTTTCTGTGACTTTGGCATGCTGTGTTTTGAGGTGTCTTCTATTTTGACTAGCCTAGAATCTCATTTGCAAGAACATCATTGTAAATATCTGTGGATGTTTTGCACATGTAACAAACCATACCTTTCAATTACTTTCAGCATTTCCCCCCCAAATATTGTCCAACTGTTTTCATTACTGAATAGTTTCAAATTAAGTCAAAGTACTCATTAGGGTCAGTGTTTCTCTGAAAATTGCTACTATCCAATTGTTAGGTTCACCAGCCAAAGGTGAAAATTACAATGTGGTTTTCATCTTATCATTCTTTTTTTTTTCTTCTAAAAATAAATGATTCAACTTATTTTTTCAAACTTTTTGAATTTTCCAAATTTTCAAATTTTTCAAATTATACCAGTTCCATGAAACTGTGATTACTGTTGCCGTGATTACTGTTACTGAAAAGGGCTGCCACTGATACTGTCCCTTTCTGAGAAGCCTTGGTATTTCTGCCCACACAGGATACCTTTCCCGTACTTCTCATCTATGAGAGCTATGTTAATGGAAAGATAAGCTAAGCTTAAGTTCGACTTCTATGCTGAGGATCGAATTGGTTCTCCTTGATCAGAAAATCAAATACTGTGCTAAAGTGTGAGCTGTCAAAGAACGTGCGCATGCCCCATGCTGCTCCCCCTCCTTTCTCCCCGCCCCATCACCCTCGGCCATGGCCTTTGTGGCAATGTACCAATCCTTGCTATGAATTTACACTCTATTTTCATCTATCTTATCCTAGGTAACATTATCCTACTTAGTTTTCTCTCATTTAAAGAAATGCTGCTGTTGGTGGTCACTCATTGCATGGGTTTCCCAAGCCAGTAATGGGTCCCTGTCCGCATTTTGCAAAATACGATCTGGGACTCCTTGCCGCTTTACTGTGCTTCTGTAACTCATTACACATTTCCGGTCTCAGAGCCCATGTGATTTGGGGTGATCTGAGGCTGGCCTAAACTCTTTAATCCATGCTTGTATTTAACCTTAATATTAACTATTTTAGATCAAGATGCAACTGCCCTCTGGAGCTATAGTGGTATAGGTTTTGGAGAAAGAAATTATTATTTTTTTTTTAATAAATATCCACCCTGGAGTGTTCATACTTTGGAGCATGGGATTGTCCCATCTTTCCTTTATGCCTCCTCATGGAATATTAAAGACAACAAAGGACAGCTGTTTAAGAAATCTCAGCAATGTCATTTTGAAGGCAACATAGATTAGTCACTTAAAAATGCCCCATTTACGTTATGTTAATTGTCTAGGTCAAGTGTCACAGGAGTACTTCCAAAACATACTGCCTGAATGCTGATGGGACTAGAAGAGATTTTAGGGCAAAAAGGGAGAAGCTTTATGCATTTATTTTCAGGTTAACTTCTGCTTACAGCAAGTCATTTTTGTTTTTGTTTTTGTTTTAAAGATTTTTTTAGTCATTTTGGTTTTTAAATAAAAAGTACATACAATTAAAAATAAGCTAATATCAAGAAAAATAATAAGAAACAATAGTTAAAATAAATATAACACGTACGAAAGTGGAGTGCAAATAAGTATTACAGTAAGTGATTATTTTTTGACTTGGTATACAGACTAAATACTTGCTGTCGTAGACTGATCTTCAATGATCTAGACTGGTATAAATTTAAGAGCTCCAATTGAGTTTCTAATCGTGATTACTAAAACAGATTGTTAATATTATAGGTAAGACCTACTACCATGGGTAGCCAGTTTCTTGGCTGACTAATGTTGCTTGCAGGGTTAAAAACTCAGAAAATGTGACTTTCTCCCAAAGGCATAGTAGGCTTACTGATTATTTGAACTAGAAGGGACTTCAGAGATCATCATCTAGTCTACTGCATCTTTTTTCGGTATTTATTTCTACAGATGGAGAGTCACGTAGGTAGACATGCACCTAGACGCAGAGTAGGGACGACCACGTAACACAGGGAGTCATGCACAGATGTGAAGCTCTCAGCCTGCACTTTCCACTCTGCCCACATGTGCTCCCAACATCAAGGCTGCCTTCTCAGTGAATAATTCCATAGACCCCCTACACCAAAACCATGGTCTTCAAATGCATGCCAGTGATAACTTCTAATTACGGACCTCAGATTTTTACCAGGGTATTTTATCCTCATATCTATGTCACACTTATTTATGCAATGTTCTTGGCAAGTTTGAGAGCTTCTTCAGGGCTGCAGCAACACTTTCACTCTGGGAAGACAGAGTGTCTTGGGAAGCAGAAATTCAATAAACATAAAAGATGATATAAGAATTATGAAACTGACTTGATGTCCATAAAGCAATCACTAAAATAACCATTATTTCCCTTTATAAGTTTCTTAGAAAAGAAAGTACTAGACATGGAAGACAAGCATATAGTTCAACTACGATCAATAAAAGAAGAGAAAGATCAGCTCCAGATATTAGTATCCAAGCAAAATTCCATCATTGAAGAACTAGAAAAACAACTGGTGACCGCCACAGTGAATAATTCCGTTCTCCAGAAGCAGCAACACGATCTGATGGAGACAGTTCATAATTTATTGACTATGATATCAACGTCAAACTGTAAGTCAAGTTTATATATCATTTTTCCTTCAGTTTTAATTGCCATGATTTTGTAAGTGATGTTTCAAAATTCCAAAAAATTCTCATCTTTCAGAAAAGGACTATTTCTCTTACAGTTTCCTATGAAAGCCTTACAGAGGCTCATCAGAGAATCAATTAAAAAAGGAGGAAGTAATTTCTCTCCAGGTTATTTACCTAAAGAATACAAAATCACTAATCCAAAAAGATATGTGTACCCCTAGGTTTATTGCAGCATTATTTACATAGCCAAATTATGAAAGCTGCCCACGTGTCCATAGGTAGATGAATAAGGAAGTGAATTCCATATGTATTACAGAATATTATTCAGCCATAAAGAGAGGAAAATCTTGCCTTTCATGACAACATGGATGGAGCTACAGAGTGTTATGCTAAGTGAAATAAGCCAAAGGCAAATAAGCCAATAAGACAGACAAATACCATATGATTTCAGTCAGATGTGGGGATTTAAGAAACAAAACAAAGAAAAAAGCAGAGAGGGGGGAAAAATCAGATTCTTAACTAGAGAGAACAAACAGATGGTCACCGGAGGGGACGTGGGGGAGGGGACGTGGGGAAGGGGACGGGGAAAAGAGGAGATGGCGAGTGAGAACACACTTGATGTGCTGAGCACCGAGTGACGTACAGAGCTGTTGAATCACTGTACTGTACACCCGAAACTATTACAACACTGTATGTTAACTGTACCGAAATTTAAATTTTGTTAAATGCTGCTCAGGGAGATAAAGCAGAAAGAAGGAAGAAGGGGAGGACATAAGGAATATGTATTTACACTAATTAGTTATTGTGAGGCAAAACACCCCACACGTGCTTCCTGGGCTCAAAGAGCCTACTTGCTGTTAGTTCCATCGCTATCTAGATGGATGAGGCTGGGCGGCCGATGAAGAGGTCGCCAATCCACCGTGGACTTGATTTTTTTAAGTGGGAAAAACAAATCTAAACCAAAAGCCTGTTGTGAAGACTGACTTAATACTCACGGTGACTGGCATATAACTGGCACTCAGGAAATGCCAGCCCCCTTTCCTCAGCCCACCCTTAGAGACATTTCACCTACTTTATTATTGTTTTACATTCACTTTTTTGGGGGGTGGATTTTGGAGGGAAAAACGGAAGCATCTTTAGTCGCTAATTGGAAATGGGATCCACCATTTGTGTGGCATTATCATTTTAAGGTTTTTTTTTTCTTAAACAAATTGGGTCTAGTTCTTATTACAGTTTATTTCCCAAAGTCCTCTAAACTTGGGTTCTTTTGACACAGATACACTTTACATATGAATCATGTGAAGATAGTCTTAACTTCATAAGAAATATGTCCCCACATCGTTCCTCAAGTCATGCGGTTATCCCAGTACTTTTTCACATTCACAGAAAAGGGAAACACAATCATCTGAAATCTGGTGGGAGCAAGATAATGTGAGGTGTTGCTCTGATGAGCCAAAGTAGAGAAAATCAGCAAGCTCCCCCATCCTGGCGGAAAAGAGGGCCAGAGGAGCGAGGGTAGTAGACGCGGCTTTCCTTTCCCCGCGCGCTTCCAGCTGATGTGAAGGCAAAACCCCTGCCGCCCTGTGATGCCTGCCCGCATGCCCAACCCATGCGCCTGTGCTCCGGGGGGTTCCTCGAATGGACAGATATCTCTGCAGGAACGCACACGCACACACAGATACACACACACACACCCTTTTTTTAATGGCAAAAAGGACTGGGAAATCTAAATGTTGAGAGCAGGGCGCCTGGGTGGCTCAGTGGGTTAAGCCGCTGCCTTCGGCTCAGGTCATGATCTCAAGGTCCTGGGATCGAGTCCCGCATCGGGCTCTCTGCTCAGCAGGGAGCCCGCTTCCCTCTCTCTCTCTCTGCCTGCCTCTCTGCCTACTTGTGATCTCTCTCTGTCAAATAAAAAAATAAAATCTTAAAAAAAAAATAAAAAAAATAAATGTTGAGAGCAGAGTAAAAATCTGAAAGAATTTCATAATCCTAGTAATTTTTAGACTTAGAGTAAGAATTTCAAAGACTTGGATAAATAATGGTAGCCCCCTCATGAATACAAAGTATAATGGGACAGTTGCTTAAAATCCAAAGAATACTCTTACTATCGTTATCCGATAGTCTAAAGAAATGTATCAAGACTTATCCTCAGGCATTTACCTTTTTTAAAACAATGAGAAAACAAAAAAACAAAACAAAACAAAAAAAAAAAAACAAAAAAAGGGAGAAAACATACATCCGCAGCCTGGCTAGGATAATGGCTAATGGGACCTGCTATATAGCCACTGTAGAGGGGACACTATTTTTAGGTACCTTCTTATTTTATTCTTTTGCAATAATTTTAAGTGATTCTAATCAAGATGGAAGATTTTTTTTTAAGGTAATTGTTTACTATAGTTAATTGCAAAGTATTTGCATTTCAGGTTGATGACAAAAAAGAAGGAAGTATGGATTATTGGTGATATTCTTTGATTAACGCAGAACAGGCAGAAGGAGTGATTTTTTGGGAAAGGATAAAAACTGGTGTGTCTTTTCTACTCATTATAAGAACTCAAATGTAATAAAACTTGAGTGCATCTCAAAATAATAAATTTTATCTGTTTATGAACTCCCATTAAATGCTTTCCTCTTTTTTTTTTAAAGCAGCCAAGAACTCCTTCGATGTTAAGGAAGAGCAAGTCATTTTCAGAGACTGTGCAGAAGTGTTCAAGTCAGGACTGACAGCCAACGGCATCTACACACTCACATTCCCTAATTCCACGGAGGAGGTCAAGGTGCGGTGTTTGTCTTCTTATTTCAAGTACCTGGCTATGAACAGGTTATTTTAGAATAGAAGCAGGAGACCCACATAATGCAGCTCGCACACCCAGACCCTTCCCAACATCATGCAAAACAGAGCACCAAACATTCACTGAGCATCTGCCTCACACGAAACACCTGCCAAGGGCTCCGCGTCCAGTCACTGCACACATGACGATGCAGAAATCTGTCATCATGAGAAGATACATCTATCTCAGATTCTCCTTGCATTTGACTCGATCATCATTCTGTCAGTTGTTTCCCTTCTGGTGTCGGGCTCATTTCACTGCTTTTCAAGAAAATAACCAAATAGTTTGTCCTGTTGTGCTTTCAAGTAGCATCAGTAGTCCATCAAAAAGAAGTCTCATTTAGCTCACAGCTACAACAACCACAGAAAGCTTTCCTGTGACACAACCGAGGTACCTCGGCTTGCAGAAGTTTACTAAAATTAATGGTTTTTACTCCTTTCTCGATGAGGTCCCAAAGTGATTTTGACTTATTTTTTTCCCAGTTGCGAGGGTGTGACGGGAGCACACGGTGACTCGGACACAGGGTGTGCTGCTCCCTTCTTTCTTTCCGTGATGCCGACTTCCCCAGCAGCCCTGGTGTCCCATCAGTACGAACGCTGTCACAGCATCGAACACCAAAAATGTCTCATGTCATTACGGCAACAGTGTCAGCCTTGTGGACTGGCAGCAAGGGTCTCAGGGACTCCCAGAAGTACACAGGCTACACCATGAGGATTGCTGGGGTTGGTTATTCTTACCCCATTTAACATTGGCTATAAGACTGAAAACACACCATCAAAGAGAGTGGCTCCTTTTCTTCTACAAAATTAGTCCATAGCTTAACTCAATTTTTCTTAGTTATTCTGGATTAATCAGTGAGCATGGCTCCTGCTGTCGCTCGGGAGACACTGAGCTTCAGATGGGAGGTGGGGGCGAAAACTAAAAAGGCCCAGGGAATATTTCAATGTGGCTTCTCACAGAGGTCTGATAAGGTGAAATATTACAGGAGACTCTGTATGAATTGTTACATAATTATCAGATGACTATATATATTAAATGCTTATAAATATGTCTGCATTTCATTGTAGCTTCTACAAGTTGAACCAATGTAAACACTTAGAGAAAAAGCCATTGATATTGTAAAAAGATGGGAATTTTAGAGGTTCCTGGAACCATTATCTCTTTGAACTCAGTATTATCCTCTGTAGTTAAAATGCTAATAAGAAAAGAACACTTTCAAAAGTCTAAGCATTAAGGGTTTAAGTACACAGAATTTGAAACAGTAACATAGACTTTGATTATGAATTTAAAAGATAAATATTGTGCTATTCAAGATAATGCTTTCCAAAGAAAATCTTTCTAATTCATTCATGCTGCTTTAAATCAACCTTGGAAATCAGTTAATGTCCCCAGTGCTCTAGAAGCAGTGCATTAGCGGGGGAGGGTGAGGAATTTTATATATATATATATATATACACACACATTGCCTGCTGCAGATGAGAAAGTAACAAACAAATCCTGTAGGAAGGCTCTCAATCCCCTTTGCAATCTGGTTTTCATAACAATCCTCTGCATACTACTGTCTGTCACCAGATGTTGGTCTCTTCTTGGCCTAGAGCAATGGGGACAGGGGTGGCAGGAGCAGGAGGGCAGAGGATATCTGTGCAATGTGCATGTTTTGCAAATCCAGAGGGCAACTGCTGATTACACGGCACCAACCCACCGCTCTGTAAACGTTTTCCTGACTCGGTGCAGTGCTCCCCTCCCGGAGCACTAAGCCAGCCCGATGGTCTCACTGAAATGTTCTCCAGCAAGCTGAAAATATACAGTCCTGGGAAATGACGGGAGTCTCAGGTCATGGTTGGAAACATCAGGATTTATATTTCTTTTAAACATTTGCAGTAAAAACAACTCATTGACACAGCAGGAAAAAACAATCTTACCAAACCTCAAGTTTCTCATCTCTAAAATAAATGGTCCAGATTAAGTGGCTTCTAGATTCCCTTCCAGACTTAAGACCCTGTAATTCACAATCTGATCGAGGGAGAGAAAGTCTGAGAGACTGGAGTTTAAATTCTGGCTCTGCCAATCTGTGCCTCTGAGCACGTCATTTACCCTGTGTGAGGCCTGTTTCTGAATCTGTAATGTGAGGAAGTAACTGTAGTCATACAGTGATTTGGAGGTGACAATGCACACACAGCACACATGACAGGACTTAGAACTTAACCATCTATTTGAGAAAATGAAATTGTTTATCATTTTGACTGCCCCCAAAGTTTTGGAGATAACTTCTCTGCATTTTGCCCTGTTTCACCTAATTCAGGAAAAGAATGTTCAACAGATCTTTGGGCCAATCTTTTCCAAAAGAGCCTACATATTTCCACTTTGTTTTTGAAAAATTCATTAGGCTTCTGCAAAAGATAAAAACTGCATCAAAGACCTGTGAGTTTGCTTTTGCTGGTCAGAGACACAATAATGTCCTTACCCAAATTTCACAGGGTGCCTGTCTCCTAGTGTTCATCTGGGTGATTACTATTTCACTAGTCATTCACCATGGCCTCAGAGCTGAAGCCTGACATTTAAATCAGGCACTACACACTGAAAGGCTTCCAGGTTTAGAGCAAGAGAGCAGGTCCCTGAACCATGCAATAGTGTGCTAACAAAAGTACTAAAGCCCTCAGGTTTGTGGTAGCTGGAGCGGTGAGGTCTTGGGCATTCTCTGAGGAAGTCTGCTTTCCTGATGGGGAGATAAGCCATTTCATCGTTCGCACACAGTGCCCTCTGGCTCTGTGGACAACTCTCTTTGAACACTATCTTCCTTTGAAAGCTTCATGACTCAGTTGACCATGATACTTCAGTTTCTATGAACTCCTTGTTCTTTTTTTTCTTTTTAATCGGAACAAAGAGATATTGAGGGAATGTTCTAATCATCTCATCGTTGTCCCTGGTGGAGTTAAAGAATGGTGTGGCTCAACCCATTTCCACACCATTATAAATGGGTACTGAACCCATTTCAACCCAAATTCCTTAGCCAGTCTGGACTCTGATTTTCAAACAAAGACAAACTTCTTCTCTGATTTAAGTATCTGTGACTTTACAACACTGCTTTTGAATCAAATATTCTTGGAACAAGGACAGGCTCACTAAAAACCGTATCTAGTCTTCCCACCCACCAGCATGCCATTTAGGACACAGAGGAAGTAACTTGTCTGTGCATACAAAACCCCTCAAACCAATAGAGCTTCTTCAGCTGGTTTAACAAACTGCTTTTTAGAAGAAATATTGAGAGAAGTGAGCTGTCCATTGGGTGGACCACAGGCAAATTCGAAGCAGTATTATTCATGAACTGATTTCAAGTTGGAGCTGCATTGAGGGACCTGGCCTACTAACAAAAGGGTCAAGTTTCCCTGTTTTTGCCAGCCTCCCATGGCAGGAGAAAAGGTACAAAATGAGGAATTTAGGAGATCTTACTCAAGTCCTATATTCCACTTAATAGCTGAATGACTCTGATCAAATCAATCTAACTTCACTACATCTTCTCACTAAATCTCTCCTCCTTTCAGAAGTGCAGAATTACCATATCACAACAACAGTGCTTCAAGATTGCAGATAACATATGGAATGTGCCCAGTGCTGTACTTGGAACAGAGAGGTGCACAGCAATGATAACAGGATCATTAATGATAAGAATAATATCAATACAGGGAGATAATAAGGGGTCACCTTAGGCAGATCAACTTTATTTGTCTGGTTAATTTAAAATGGGGAAATCATTTTATTCTTAATAAATGCAATCTTCTTTAATGGAACATATGTTCCCAAATGTTAGGCTCATCAGGGAAAGCAGTATGGGCCAAGGGGCCTTTGTGGAGAGAGACGGGAAGAGCAGCAGAGAGAAATCTGCTGGAGAACAGGGGTGCTGGGTTCCCAGGGCAGCTGTCTCATTAGATGAGACACCAGGCAAGTCACTGATAACAGAAGACTGGATCTAGGTGTGTTCTTGGTTCTCTTTTATCCCCCATTCTTCAGGATTTTAGCTCACAAAGGCAGAATAGTTCACATTTAAACTTACTCTGCCAAAATTATCTCCATTATGTCCCCAAAAGACGGAGGAAAACAGCAGAGGAAGACTATTTCTAATTAGCTTTAAGTGATAACGTTCATATTTACTACCTCGAATGCTGTAGGAAATTTTATCTTAACAGAATTTCTGGGAAAATTTTTTGTTCTACTATAATCTCATTATTTAAAACTATTTATGTAATCTTATTTGCAGGGGTTTTTAATTTCATAATAAAACTCCTGCCGAGTGGAAAGTAAGCATGCATGCTCCTGGCCCAAGAAGGAATTCTGTGTTCTGAACAAAGTTTAAACCCACCAAGCCAGTTTAAAAGCAAAAATAAAAAGAGGAGAAATACCACAGGCAGTGAGCAAAGTGCAGAGAAGCTCGAAGTCATGATCCATGGCGCAGAGCTGTCAGGCTACTCTCAGGTCACATACATCCTACTGGGTGCCCAGGGGCCGCAATCTCACATACTGAGGGACGGACCGAGAAATCGGACTTTTATCCCGCATGGAAGAAGCCTTCTAACCCCACAGCATAATATAACAGGGGTCTTGGAAACCCTACAGTGCAAAAGTACTCCTTCCACACGAATCTCTGCAGAGTTGATAGGGACCGACAACCACCACAAAGGTTTCTGGAGCCGTGAACACCAGCTGGTAGATTTCTACAAGTGGGGGATGAGGGTTGCGGCCAAACCACCAAGACGTCCCAATCACAACACATCTCTAAGAAACGGTGATCTCTAGATCAGTGTTTGGGGTGGGTCTTTAGCCTAGCACAGATGATGACAAGAGAGTCCTCTTCTCATTGACACTGAAATCATGTTATATTACTGTTTATTTTTCATCGTTATTTTAAATTCATGCTTTTCAATTTATTGAAAACCATCTGCTTCTTGGGCGAACACAAAGATTTACCCCAGAGAACCCTATCAGCACAAGTCGCATTGTAGGTATCCACATCTGTCTTGTTTCTGGGAGTTCAGACACAGCCCTGAATCACTGGTGTTTCCCACGCAGTAACCGTGCACTTCCCATTGGCAGGCCTACTGCGACATGGAAACCTCTGGAGGCGGGTGGACGGTCATTCAGCGGCGTGAAGATGGCAGTGTTGATTTTCAGAAGACTTGGAAAGAATATAAAGTGGTATGAATAGTCCTTAAGCCATCTGAAAATAATTTTCTTTGTGAAAACTAGCTTTCAAGATCTGCTGAACCTTCACCACAAATCCAAAACTAACCAATGACTGTTGACTATTTTTGTTATAAAAGTGTTCCTCTTCACTGGTGTCTCAGTCTCCCCACTAATGAATGACCCCGTCAATGTAAAGTAAACTATGTATCAAAACAAAGGCATGCAAGTGTGAGGCTTATTTTTAATGGCAGGCTCCGCATTTTTCAGTAAGACAACAGTTTCACAGAACTTCCCATGGCGATAAACAAAGCTGTTTACGCTCATGTTTCCACTGGTGATTCCCCAAGTAGTTCTAATTACTCCAGTCCTAATTTTCTTACAGTAGCAGCTTGGTTTCTTAAAACTGACCTTTTTAAAAAAAAAAATCTACTCCTGCTAAATATCTGGTAGTCATCCCATGTTAAACGGAGAGACTACTGATTTCAAATACATGGAGAAAAAAAAAAAACAAATAAATGAGGTGACTGAATTTTACCACTTCAATTTCAGGGATTTGGGAACCCTTCTGGTGAACACTGGCTGGGAAATGAGTTCGTTTTCCAAGTCACCAACCAACAGCCCTACGTGCTTAAAATACACCTTCAAGACTGGGAGGGCAACGAGGCGCACTCACTGTATGAACATTTCTATCTCTCCGGCGAAGAGCTCAACTACAGGTGAGTTGTATGTAACTGAGAAACAGGAGCAGACTTGCTGGGTGAGCAGGCCACAAAGCGAGAGCCGCGCTGCGCTACAGGATCTGTACTGGGAGGGCACTCTAAATGGAAGAACGTCTCATTTCTTACTGTTCTGTGCTGCCTCTCAGGAGGTTGATCTAGTTCTAAAGTTCTAACTTTGGTCTTAATGATATAAGGGAAACTTCACGAGGACAGCATTTTGTTTGTTGTCTCTGCTGTGTATCCTCCAAGTGTAGATGAACCTGCCCGGCAGATAACGGGCATTCAACAAGTATTTCTGAAATACGTGAATGTAGTGTCCATAGTAGAAAAATTTCGTGCCAATATCATAACAGAGGTCTACCTATGACGAGGTGGTTTTCTTCCAAAAGGTTTTAACAGTTAAATCTATCTTTCTGAAGTTAAAGCACACTCGACTGCTACGTTCCCCCCCAAAGTCAGGAAGAGTTACCGAGTTTAAAAGCAGCAGAATTAGGTGGGACAGTTAGGCATGCAAGTCCTTTACTCTCCGCCGATTCACAGCACTCCCTTAGTATTTGCCTTGCCCCACGCATTTGGCGGCACTGATGTTCAATGTTCCAAGAAAAGCATGGGCATCCCTGACTCAGAATTTAGTATCTGGCTCTAAAGTGGCATGAGAATAGAGCTGGAGAGCAGTGAAGGCATCAAGAGACGGGTGTCCATGAGCAACAGCCTACGGCAGGAAAAAGCACACTCCTGCACGTGGTCTTGTGGAAAGAGGTGCCCAAAAACCCACATGCAAGGCTAGAGGGAGAACAGTGAGATCAGGTGCCAGGTGGTGCCACGGGAATTGGTCTCGGAAGGCACCAAAGAAGTGTTTGGTCCCCAACACAGCCCTGGAGGAGTCGAAAATACCCAACAGTGGGTCAGAAATCAACAAAGTTCAGTAGGAACATCCCAGGAAACAGTCATACGTGGCCAAGAGTCTCACCTAAATCCCATTAATGCCCAACTCAGACCCTCTGCTCAATGGAAAATCCAACCTCTGAACAGCTTGGAAAACAAATATGATTTCAAAGTCCTTGAGCTGATTTCCTCAGGGTCACAGTGAAGGAACAGCACAGAAACACAGCCTGAACATCTTGCCTGAACTACTACAGGACAACTACAACAGAACCACTGTTCTAGAATCCTCAACAACCTGAGAGCTACAGAACGTCCAGGACGTCCTGTTTTATAAACAGTAGGGGGGGGGGACAAAATTTTGAAGACAATTAACGTACCCACGAACACTGACATGACTTTTAAAAAGTCAGTGAAACAGAGCCCGCCAGTTCTCATTGTAGAGAGAGCAGGGCTTCCTTGGAACGATGCAGATGAATGAAAAGATAGGTGCTGGGGCCTCGTGGCAGCTCCAAGCTGACTCCAAAGAGATCAAAACTTCAATGAATTTTTAGACACGAGTGGTTGGTCATTGTTTTACCTCCAAGCAAAATATTTTTTCAACTGGCAACAGTTAGGGATCTACAACAGAGGAATTGAAACAAAAAAAATTTTTTTAAAGAAAGAAAGAAACACAAAAATTAAGGATTAGACTGTTGATATAAGGAGATTTTACAAAATGGGTCATTACCCTTGTATGCTGACATTATAAAAATACTTTAAACTGAGATGGTTCTTAACAGATACTTCCTTTAGAAATGCGACCAGTTTGGGGAGATGCCATGTAGAAAAGCACACATTCACTTAAAGCTCGGTTTAACCTACGAGGCGGGGTACGGTACATGGAAGCCTGATTATCCCAGTAAAACATGGCGGCGTGATAAGGGACCGCGACATGGCTGTAATAACACAGGTGTCTCAGATTACCACTCTCTGGAGCCACGGAGTTGGTTTTTTCCAAAGAAGTGTTCCCCAAATGCTGGAAAACTGAAAAATAATGTCATCAGGAAAGGATAAATGCATGGACAGAATTTTTTTTTTTTTTTCCCCTAAAACTAAAAGCTAAAGACTGGTCACTCTTCAAAAACATTCTGGCAGCCCTACACAAACATGCAGATTTCATTATTCAATGCTGGCACTGCTTCTTTCACTCCACTGTTCTATAAACTCGAACTGATACCAATATAAAGCCATTTCAATAAATGTGGTTATTCTTAATAACCAAACTTAAAAGAAACCAACTATAAACCAGGGGGCCATATAATAGAAGGATTTAAAAATGATACAACCTTGCTCATAAAGACAAATAAAAGATAGCGTTCTCCCAGATTTTGCTCGCCTTTGGGGATGTTTAATGAGCCCCACAAGAATTGACATCGTTGTAAGGAAAGAGGCTGGGAAGAAGAAAGGACACTTGAAGTGGTTTATCTCAGCCCTATCCACGATTAACGAGAAGGGCCTGGAAAGAAAGTCAAGTGTTTCAGAATCGCAGAGACGAGTAGAACTTCCAAAAATGCTTTGCAGCAGGTAATCAGAGGCTGTGCCAGGGACCAGGGTCATTTTTGAAACGTGAGGATAATGCTGAAATTCAGAAATTCAGCCAGCGCCTCATGATGGGGGTCTCTAGAGCTGCAGTACTATAAGCAATTCTAAATCCAAGCTGTTAACACAAAAGTGACTGAGAACCGACACGTTATGGGTCCCCACTTGGCATGTTCCTTACCCCCATCTTTTCATAACTCTTCCTCAATAAACAGACATCCCTGGCAAAGGTCTATCAGGGTAGAACCCTAACTGAGGAGTTAGATGCATCTGGTACAAATGCTAGTTCTACCACACTGCTATCTCTGAACCTCGACAATTTTATACATAAAAACAGGAGAAGAGCCCGCCTCTCAGGGCTGGTATATGCGTTCCAAATGCACATGCGTGTAAGTGCCTGGCACAGTCTGGTTAGAGACAGTCCCCTGGAGAACCATTCCTCTCTTCTCTACCCTCTGTTCCAACAGGAATTCTTGGAAATTATATTCCTTTCAAGGTAGTGGTTTAGCAAAAGATGAGCATCATTTGGGGGACTTCAAGTACAATTCTCCCAGGGACATCACAGGGGTTGTTTTTGTAGGATCCCCAGGCCAAGAAGACTCAATGGTCTGAGCTCCCCCACTGCCATACCCCATGTCCCAACACAGTGGCATCACATCCCACAGAGCCACCCAGCAGCACCTGAAACCTACTCTGAGCTGTACCGTGCCCATCTGCCAATGGGCTCTCTGGAAGCAGTGTTACCACACTTTCTCTGTCCCTGCTCTCTCTTCTTTGGCATACACATGACTGATGCAAGCCAGATTTTTGCAGTCTTCTAAAAGTACAGGCTACTACCTGGTGTCAAACTTAATATTATGTTTATTCCTTTCTCAATGCCTAGCAAGTTCATTACAATACTACACAGAAATGAAGCAAAGCAGCCGTAAGAATGTGTGTTCTACATAGTTCTGTAGGTATCTACTCTAAATCCGATGATCCCTTCCTTGCCTACTAGTCTGAAAATCATGATGCTTTACGTTGTCTGGTCATCTCAAGACTCTCATTTCTGTACCGATGATGTCTGGAAACCTGGAAAGAGGACCGTTTCACATGTATTTTCCCCGTTCTGTTTATCTGAAAGCGGAGGGCCCTGAAGCCCCTGCTGATGCTTGTGCAAGTGATACGAGCTGAAGGTTTCATGAAAACATTTCTCATTGCCCAAGGATTTGATGATAAGTTGGTTCCTGTTTATACCAGTGCAAAAATACTTTGTCCAGCATTAGTACACTAACCAGTACAGAATGCATTTCTGCAAGATGGAATTCTTCATTATAAAAAAATTTTCCACTATGGTAAATTAACAGCCCAGGCCAATTATGTTATTTTCTCTTCTTCTTTTTTTTTTTTCTTTGCATGTTTGCAGGATTCACCTTAAAGGACTTACAGGGACGGCCGGCAAAATAAGCAGCATAAGCCAACCAGGAAATGATTTTAGCACAAAGGATGCAGACAACGACAAATGTATTTGCAAATGTTCACAAATGCTCACAGGAGGTGGGATGACTTTTCTCTCTTCCTATTTGTTTTGGCAAGGAAGAATTTCATAGAGTGAAAGGTTGGCTATTTGGACTTGAACTTGTGATCGGTGACAATGTCCACATTTCATAAATAGACTTACTAGATGTAGGGAGATTTGTTTTTCACTTTTTCAGACTGTTGAGTCTGAAGAATGTGATGTGGAGCTGGAATTGTCCGTACGCCAACTGTCTCTCCAGGACCTCACTCAGGCACAGGGAGGGGACATCTGATAGCCTGCAAGCTCTCTTGAGCTTGTGCTCACTGAGGAACAGATATCAGAGCCACACTTTAATTTCATTTTGCTTTATCAAAGAGGTTAAAAATTCAAAACGGCAACAGAAACAGTGACATCGATTCATTAGCATAGAAGTGTTTCTAGTTAATAATTCATTCTGCACACATGGAATTTCCAGGTATCTTTCTTTAAAGATTTTATTAATACACAGCAAATACCTACAAAGAAACTAATTAGCCAACCTGCTTTGTTTTTGCTTTTCTTTTTTAGTGCACCAAATTAAAATCAACAGTTGTCCACGTTGAGTCAAGGTCTTTACGCTCATGCTTTTCTTACTCCCTACTTTTCGTATCAGACTGCTCTAAAAAAGAATCCAAACCACACCCAGGAAGAAGAGACAATTTTAACAGACACTTAAAATGGCCAGATTAGTATCCAGCAACATTTAAGAGTTCAAAGACAGGGACCAACTGCTAGAAAATTTACTCTTCCAATTTCTAAAAGTTTAAAAATCAAATGGCCAGAATCAGTTAATTGTGACCAAGACAAGAAAAAAGCTTGGTAAATGCTATCAAGTGAGTTCTTAAAAATATTGAAAGACTTAAACCAGCAACAAAAATTCTGCTGAGAGTACAAACTGAATGTAAGGGCAAACAGCAAGTCGGCAGGTTTAATTTGCAGAGACCACGAATTATGTTACCAAGCTTTCATTCACTACTCACCCAGGAAAGAAAAAGGCAGGAGCCATGGTCAGTTAATTTGACGAACAGAAGGCCACCACAGCAACAAGATCGAAGCTTATCACGTGGTTTGCGTATCAGTTAAGAATCATTTACGGTTGAGAGAAAGGATTTATTTATGAAAATAGTTTGAAACTCAATAATTTGTATATCTTTAAAATAATCCTCAAAGAATTAGAATCCATTAAATAATCAGTCCTGTGGTTCTTCAGATAATATATTTATATGTATCCACATAGTATATGCCGGCAACACAGAGCTTCTCTATTAGCTATATTTATTTCAATAATTATCTCAATGATAGGACTGTGTAAAAGCTGCCTCTCTCCCTCACCCTAGAAAGGGAGAAAGGGGTGGGTTGGGGGGACCAAATGTGCTGAATCCTTTTTTCCCATCTGCCATTCCCACACTGAGCCCAGCTGTGCACTCGAGAGGGCGGTGGCTTTCAGACCACCCGTATGTCATGAGCTACTCAAGAGAGTAGGAGAAGTGCATTAATAACCAAGGAAACAATATGTTTATTTACTCAAATCAAGACGTAGGCTGAGAGTAGGAATGGGAAAGAGACGGGGGAGAAACACACGGCCCAAGAGAGAAAGTGGAGCAGTGGGATGTCAGACCCCAGCCCATGGTCTGGGCCCCAGGTAATCCGGTTTTTGCAGGGACTGCTAGCTCTATAGGGACATGAGCCAATAGGCTCTAGGATGGACAGATCTGTAAGTCCGCAACATTCCTGAGTATTTTGAAGGATTCTGAATAACACACACAAATGTCTTATCAAACCGATGTTAATCTGAATCAGCTCAAGTCAGGAGCTGTAACTGAATGAAATAATTGATCATCACAGTCCAATACGTAAATATAATACAATCTTTTTTTAAAAAAAATTACATCATCATTCTTTTCACATCAGCTTTTTTTTTTCCTATAGAAATAAAGTTTTACAGATACAACTAAAGCTGTCCTGCCATACTTGCCCACGGGTGGGCAATGAATTCAGGTTCATTCACGTTAGTTATTTATGTACTAGGTATGCGGATATCATGAGCAGTTGTTTTTTCCTATATTCTGAAATCTTACATAAATGGCATCATACTATATGTGTACTTCCAATGCAATGTTTCTAAGATTTTTTTTAATATTCGATTTACTTATTTGACAAACAGAGATCACAAGTAGGCAGCGAGGCAGGCGGGGTGCGGGGGTGGGGGGTGGGGGGGGAAGCAGGTTCCCTGCTGAGCAGAAAGCCTGAGGCGGGGCTGGATCCCAGGACCCTGAGATCATGACCCAAGCCAAAGGCAGAGGCTTTTAACCCACTGAGCCACCCAGTCGCCCCTGTTTCTAAGATTTATTGAGATTACGTGGATCTAGGTCATTCCTTCTCCTTGAAAACCAGGCTTCTGGCACACTCTTGTTTCTAGGTACAAGCATCAAAACCCCAACTGTAGCCACTGAGGTGCCAACGCAGACCTACCCCGCCCCCCTGCTACTGTGCCAGGCGGCTCCCCTCTCTTTAGTGAGCACACCATGATCACTTTCAATTTCCTTCTTGTCTCTAGGACTTAAAGATTTCCTTTTCATCCAACTTTCCCAAGTACTTAAAATTTGGAGTCATTTAAAAAATATATATATATATCTATAGATGTATCTATCTACATATATACATATCTGGTAGAAGGAGCGAAGCCTGAACCATCTGGAGAGTAATCCAGGGAGAATCTTTCACGCATTCTTTAGTGTTTTGACTTATCCACGTCTTCCACTGCACTGTGCCGGTCACCAAATGGGGAGAGGGAACACGTGCCATTCATGTCCATGGGCGACGGGTCTTTCCACACAAGGCCAACGGAGTACAACAGCCTGGGGAAACATGTGCCGTATGGGACTGGGACCTGCCCTGGGTAAAGCTGGACCACCACTGCTCTCGTACGTCAGCAGGGCTCATTCTATACCCCTGCACACCGGCGTGCGTCTGCTGAAAATGCACGGAATGTGACGGGTGGGGGAGCGCAGGGTTTCCAGCGCCCCGGGGAGATCGCGCTGCGCTGACCTAGTTCCTAAGTCCCTCTGCGTCTTCCTTTCACAGGCTGGTGGTTTGATGCATGCGGTCCCTCCAACCTGAACGGAATGTACTACCCACAGAAGCAGAACACAAATAAGTTCAACGGTATTAAGTGGTACTACTGGAAAGGCTCCGGCTACTCGCTCAAGGCCACGACCATGATGATCCGCCCCGCAGGTTTCTAGACGCCTGCACCCACCTGAGGAGCGGCGGCCGACTGTGCGACTTTCAGAGAAGCCCAAAGCTCTAACGGACAAGGCTGCGCTCGGGGTCCCCGTCCACCTCAGGCCGCGCTCGGGGCCGCAGGGGTCCCGCAGGGGTCCGCGCGCTCCCGCTCTGAGCCCCGCCAGCCTCCTCGCTCGACCCCGCATCACCCGTGCGCCCGCCGCAGCCCGGCCGCGTGACCCGGGAAAACGCCCCCGTGGAGATCCATCGAAGCCTGCGACTTCAAGACTGACGATTTACAGACTCTGTTGTCACAACCAAGAATGTTGTGCGGAGTTCATCCGTAAATAACTGGAAAACAGAACACTCGGGCTCTACAGCAGAGATAACCTTGGAGCTGCATTTTTCTCAGCCCTGTTTATAGATTGTGTAAATATCCATACGTCCTGAAATCAGCGTCACTCTCGGAATTGAAAGGAAGAAAGAAAATCTCTAAGCCATAAAAATATATTGTATATTCAGGGATTTTTCTGGGAAGTGCTTATTCGCAGTTTAATATTTGGAGAAGGGAAAAACATAGTTAATGCATTTTTTGCTCCTCCTCTTAGGTGCTTTAAACTTTCATTTTGAAGTCAGCATATTTACGAATGTGTTGACAGCGTAGTTTTAAGTTAATGCTCACATATGTATTTCAAGTTTAAATGGTGAAAGCTTCCAGGATCTCTGAAGTTAATAGAAATGTGTGTTCTTTCAGTTTATATGAAGATTGTACTATTTTTTTTTCTGCCTGGCTGTTAAATATGAAGGTATTTTTAGTAATTAAATATAAATTATTAGATAATTACATTTAACCTTTATGATAATATTTACGATTTTGTGATTTAATTCTGAAACAACCGACTGTGCCTCATGACAAGGAAAGATCTGATTTTTAGTGATGAAGAAAATTACACATTTAATTCCATGACAAAGAGACTTTACTATCTTTTCCTCACTATTCTATTAGAAAGGTCCTTTTTTTTCTCTTCTAGTAAGATACATTTTAGAGAGGTAAGCTACAGTTAGTTTGTGGTTGAAAAAAGCCTTCTATTTAAAGCACTTATAAAGCTATTCTTCTCAAGCTAAGCTACATTCACCCCAAAGTCTTTTTTTTTTTTAATGTCCACTAGCAAATGTTTTTTTTAAAAAAAAAAGGCATTTTGGAATGCAAAAACAAAATCTGATGTTTATAGTAGATTCAAATCCTTATAGAAAATTCTGAAAACATGGATTTAAGCTCAGGGCTGCAAAACTATTTAAACCACTAGAGTTTTAACTCATTTGAAGTTTTCATAGAACAATTAACACTAATGTACATTGTGTAATGTTGTATAATTTGGAAGCAATTTCTCACGTATTTGCCTTGGAGTCAGCTGCTGCTAGGAAGCTTAGGGCCAGATTTGAAACTGGCATTTACCTCATGTCTGTCTTCACCTTACGCTGTTCTATTACTATTACTTTCGTTTTTTCTTGTGTAATTTATTTTCCCGTTCTATGCCCCCACCCGAACCCCGTTTGAGAACGGTAACATCCACTGCATGATTCGAGTCAGGTCATGGACTCTTCCGGAGGCACACCACTCTGCCCACCACTCTGCCGCACTTCCCGGACAAATGCATGGAGTAAAGAACCTTCCCATCTCTGAGTGGTTTCTCTTGTTACATTTCAGTAGGCTTTTCGTGTTCAAGAGAGCACAGCTTTGTACCAAGTTAAAACATTATCTGGTCCTAAGAAGGTATCTCCACTGCACAAGAAACTATTAAGCTTCTGCCACATCTCAACACCCACACAGCAGACACGGAGGTAGAGAAATGACAGAATGGGAAAATTGGCAACAACATATTCGATGCCGTGTGCCCACGCAGGCAGGTGAAATGAGTTTCAAAGACAAGCCACACTGGGTTACACAGAGTTACACATACTCTCTTATGACAGAGAGTAGAGGGATTCAAGTCTTTACACTGCAATTCCTTACGTGGTGTAGCAAACAGTCATACCAAGAGAAATGTTTTTTTCTCCTTAAGAAAATATTTATGCGTGGAGGGAAAATCAACATGATAATCTTAAAAACCAAAACAAAAGCAACCCAACAACCTAGATCAGTCAGTGAGGAGAGGGCAATGTCCTACGCATCCTCAAACAGCAAATAACACCAACCCTGGCCACAGACAAAGGCTGCTGCTTCTTACTCAGGTATTAACCTTCCAGAAGGATAAACTGTGTCACAAACCAGATAACTTTTTTGAAAATGAAAGCCAACATCTACACGATCCTGTTTCCAATTAAACCTGAATTTACCAATTTAATTATTACTTAATCTTTTAAAAATTTAGAGCTTCCATTAAGCACCCGAAATATTTAAAATTTAAGATGCCGTAAAGCTGAAGCTGCATTTGGGAAGCACATTAGGACACAAGGACACATCATGCCACTCGCAGTCCATGACTTTTATACCTATCAGTTCTATCTCTATGGGGAGTAAAAGCCTGATTTCTTAAAGCAGTAAACGAAATACCGTACCACCTCCTCAAGAATCTAGTCCTTTTTCATTTCTTGTTTTTCTCAATCCCGAGGACTTTCATAATAAAAATTCTTTAAGATTTCATAACACAAGAGTTTTTGCAGAATATTCTCCCATTTCTATATTTGTTCTCACAAATGGATAAATTATTTTGAAAACATCTATGAAAGTATGTTTTTAACTGTGAGCATAATGGGTCTTAACTTAAAAAAAATTGCATCCATATTTATGCAAATAGTAATTTCCTGAGAATTCCAAATTGTATTTACCATAATAAAATAACATCTGACTTACGGGAGCTGCAGGGAAGTAGTTAGAAAGTTCAAATGGTTCCTCGGAAATCCAGTGACCCAGCTCCAAAGACCATAGTACCTATAAGTGACACAAGAAGCAGAACATTTATTATAGATTCATTAGGCTCTCAGTGGATAACAAACCACTTTGAAGATACAGCCAAAATAAAACAAAAAACCCAGCAGTGACTACACACTCCATAGATCTGAACCAGATGTGTCTTACACACCAAAGTACCATCAGAATCTTCATGCCGCATCAATCTTATGCATAATAAATGCTTTTCTTTAAGGAAAAAAGGTTCCAATGACTAGAAACCTGAGTTATTATCCTACTGAAGCCAAATACTAACCACCACCCCAATAACAAACATATGAAATACTTTTTTAAGAATTCCAAGTTTCTAATTTAAGGAGTCATTATAGACAATCCTCAGTAAATATTCTAGGATTTTATTAATTAAAAAAAAACACATTTATTAGGAGAAGATAGATCATAAGCTTAAATTTAAAAAGCAGTCCTTCTGGCAAGTGACTTTGTTTCTAACATGGACTAATATTTCCAGAAGTTCTCCTAAAACATTTGAAAATCCTTCCCAGGCTTTGGAAGGATAAAATGTTTCATAAACAAGCTTTCAGTATTATTATTTATTATTGTTATTTGAACCCAAATATTTTAAATGATCAAAATGATGTTTTTGTTTTTAATTCAACAATGTTCAAGATTCTACAGTCATCTCTACTTGATGAACAAACTCCCTGAAAATCTGTTTCTATTTCCATGCACCAATAGAATTTTATAACAAAAATAACCAAACTGAATTACATATCCCATATTTATTTTTCATCCGCAATTTCATTTCTCGCATTCATTGAATCTTCCCTCTTTTTTACAATTGCTACATACAGCTCTAGTTAATTTTGCTGAATTACTGGGGATGAGGAGAGAGTTATCCTGTTTGGTAGTTTCTAAGATTCAGACCCATCTATGGGAGTGTGGTCTTAAATATTTCTAAGAAAAAGTGAGCATGCTGGTGGAATAAAGACAAAAACGAGATACAGAATCTAAATGACAATTCTCAGCACTGGTCTGGATCTTACTTTAAAACTGTTGCATTTATTCCCTCAACGCTGTTTTCTTCATCTCACTAACTGCGGGTCTGTGAACAACATATTGAGAGCCTACTGTGAATAAGAACCCACGCTAGGTCCTGAAAACACAAACCCAATCCCAGAGGAGTTCACCCTCTGGCAGGAGGCATGAAGGCAAACCACAAATGGTGATTTCTCAAAACAGCTCTGTGGGAACCTGTAGAAGAAGCAAACTAACTTGGTCTAGGAGAATCAAGGAAGGGTCCACAGATGACATTTTAAACAGAGTCTTAAATGTTGAGTAAGAGCTCATCAGACAGAGAGAGACAGAGTGAGGAGGGGAGAGGACATTCCAGCACAGACAGAATGCCACATGCCAAGGCAGGATTAAAGTGGGTTCTTTTTTTGGCTAAAGTGTGCTTTGGAAGAAGTGTAAGAAAATTGGGTTGGTTAGATTCCTATGGTGAGGTATAATAATATACCCTGTTTCTATCGCTGTGTCTGCAGGGGCATTAGCACATGGCAGAAGAACAATCCAGAAAAGATAGGAGAAAGCTCTAAGGGCACTGGGCCCCAGATGATAGAATGGGAATGGAGTATATTACAGGGCAATGTATCTTCACTCTAGAGAGAGGAAGTAATGAGTCGTGTTCTCAAAGATCCTAATTCCATCTTCACTTAGATCTGTGTGTACGCAAGCATTTTGTCAGTTAAGTCTCCTTTTGCTTTTCCTTGATTTTACTGGCCAGCTAAATTAGATAGATAGATAGATAGATAGATAGATACATAAGAGATAGATAGACAGATAGATAACTTCGTAAGTTCAGTGAAAGAGAGTATGAAAAAAAAAAGGTACAGTGAAATCATGTTTCTACCTGGCTCTGTAGAGGTGGTTAAAACATTTAAGTTACACAGTGTTTGCCTTGCTTTTATCAATGTATGGTATTGTCTATAGAGACATGCTAACAACATCTGTGTGGTTCCTTACAGGTCTGTGATTAGAGTAGGAAGTAAAGTGTAAAAAGCTTCCAAATCAGGTTCCCATGAAGCAATGTGGATAGTGAGAAACATAATGTACCAGGGAGAGAATCCAAGGAACCAGTCTTAAAAATGCATGCGGCATTTGAGCTCAAGTGTCATCCACATTAAAATGTCAGCCGAACCTCCTGGAGAAAATTTATGTTCTCTGAGTTTGTCCCTTTCTAAATGTTATGAAAATAAAACCGTAAGGCATCTATAGTAGAATTTTGGCAAGTGAATTAATAAATTGAATTTGTCCAGGCATCCCAGGAATTAATATTGAACAGAGATAGCAGAAAACACTGATTTGATTGTAATGAAATCATCAAATAGAAACATAGCGCAAACTTCACGCTTAATTCTTTCATTAGCTGAAGTTATCTATAGCTTCGTAGAATATTCAATATTGGGAATATCTCTGCAAGACCACAGTTAAGGCTGTAAGCGGACTAAAAGGTCAACCCAACATATTTCCCATCATATGTGTGATAGAATAAAAATAACCAAGATGTATTGGGGTTGCATAAATACAGAGGACCAAATCCCATGTTTATATAGCCCTTAAAATGAGGGCTGAGTTATTTCAGCAACCACTGTGAATGGATATAATATTTTTGACATGTTAAAAGTGTTGTTCATAAAACTTGAACCCTGTTGATGAATTTAAATAAGAACCACTTGTCTTATTATTAGATTAACAGCTATTGGTAGGACAAATTTCCACAATGTAGGCGTGACCACACAGTTTATTCCATACCAGGCAAAACACAAAAGGTCTTCTCTCGTTTTATACACATCTAATCGTCTCATTTAAACAATATGAGTCAGTGTAGCTACAGTGAACCCAAGTCAGAAAATGGCACTGGTACTGAAAGCAAGTCGATAACACCATTTACAAGGAAGACAATGAAGGTGACTTATGGTTTACGCGTAGCAAGATGAACACATCTTAATCTTCACCTTCTCCCCAATACTCAACTAAAAGGATAGAATTAAAAAGAATGAGAAGAGTCTACAGCAGATAAAACAGGATGTTTTGGAAGTTGCAAAGCAGATGCGTAAATGGTAAATAACTTAGAAGGGCAAAGAAAGTTCAAACTTAAGTGTCTAGAGAAAGAAGTCCATAGGAAGCACCCAATTCTCTCCACAGATTCTCCAAAAGGCAAAGAAATTGGTGGTACTGGATACCTCTGAAGATGGGGTATAGAACAGGGTAAAAAAAGAGACATTTCCTATCCCGTAGCCCACCTCCCATGGAATAAGACAAAAGTCAAGTCAGACAGGCTGTTCTGAGAGCAATGGTGGAAACACTAGGAAAAACCTCTCCAGACCTCCCCCTGGGACACCAGCCATTCTTTCCTGGGGATAGAGATCAGCCCAGGGGAAAAAAAGACATACAAATACTAAAGCTTGGATCTCAAAAACCTCCATTCACATCAAATTATCTATATCCTCCTCAGGTAGGCAGAGTTTCAGTCAGCTTTTCAATGCCTTGTTATTGAACATGACTTTATACCTATTTGATAAAAGCCTCTAGCTTGAAAACATAGACCAAACCAAACAAGAATGGAATTCCTGGGATCACAGTGATGGGAAGTCCCTGGCCAACAGCAGCTCTGCAGACCTCAAGGAGCCAGTCTCAAGGGGAAGAGAACAAATGGGCTCCTGGGTGGTGTCTCTGAGAAAAAAATAAATGGGGCTGGAAGATAATCTGATGTGGAGACAGATTTCAGAGAATAATTACAATAATTCTAGAAATTCTTGCACTCAGTTGGTGATAGTTGCATAGAAAACTAAGCAATCAAAATAACTGTCAATGATTAGCTCAGGAAAACCAACAAACACAAGTCATCAGAGACGAGTCGTAATACTTTACAAGGCTCAGTTCAAAGAGCATCCAAATACTCATTCTTGTGCGCATGTGTGTGAGTGTGTACGCGCGCGCACATGTGTGCAAGTGAATGTGTTTATATGTATATATAAAATGTTAAAAAAAATTTGTAACCACAATGAGTAGACTGGGCAACAGAAGAGGAGGTGGGATGGAAAGGCAGCCATAGGTCCTATTTTGGTCTTCTAGAGAAGGAATTCTACAGACAATGTCTCAAAGTGAATTTTTTTAAAAAATGGCAAGAAAATCATTGTATTTAGAAATATGTAAGTAACATATCAGGAGGCCACTTTAGGAGTGAAAAATCAGACTGGGAAACAAGAAGGCATGAGGTGCCATTTTTTTTTTTATAAAGGCACATCAATTATACTTGTTTTTTAGAAACACTTTATTTTTAGATAGTTTTAGACTTACAGTACAGAGAGTTCTCATTTAACCATCACCTAGATTTCTCTATTGTGTGATTATCCAACTTAACTTCGCTCTTCTGTTTCAAAAGTGCTTTGCAACTTGAACCAGCTCGTTGATATCTACAAGAAAATCTTGCTGAGCCTGTAATTGGAAATAAGTTGAATCTATAGATCAAAATGGGGAGAACCAAAGAGAAAGACAAATACCATCTGATTTCACTTACGTGTGGAATCTAAAAAACAAAACAAACAAAACAGAAACAGACTCCTAGATACAGAGAGCAATCCAGTGGTTGCCAGAGGGGAAGAGAGTAAGTAGATGGGCAAAATAGGGGAAGGGGAATAAAAGGTACAAATATCTAGTAATAAACTAAATAAGACATTGGGTGCAATGTACAGCATAGGAAATAGAGTTAATATGTAACAACTTTGTATAGTGCCAGAGAGTAGCTAGATTACCACGGTGATCACTTCCTAATGTATATAAATGTTGAATCACTCTGTTTACACCTGAAACTAATATAATATTGTATGCCAACTATACTTCAAGAAAAAAAAGGTGGGGGGAGGGTGACAGCTTAAAAAGTATCCATTTTCCCAATTCATGAACATAGTATCTCTCTGATTTTATTTAGGTCTTTGGTTTCTTTCACAGAGTTTTATAGTTTTCAGCATGCAGTTCCTGTAAATATTTTGTCAAGATTTAAATATTTTAATTTCTGTGGATGCTAATATAAATGGTATTTTTTAAAATCAGAATGCCAGTTGTTTATTGCTAGTACATAGAAATACAACTGAATTTTGTATATTGACCTTGTATCCTGTAACCTTGCTGAACTCACTAGTTTGGGGGCTTTTTTGTAGATTTGTTGATATTTTCTGTGTAGATAATGTCTTCTGTGAATAAACAGTTTTATTTACTCCTTTCCCAATCTGTGTGCATACTACTTCTTCTTCTTCTTTTTTTTTTAAATTCCCTTATTACACTAAGACTCCCAATCCAATGCAGAGAGAAATAGTGACAGCCTGCAATTGCTTGAACTCCTTTGTGAGGAGTTACAAACAAAAACAAAAACAAAACAAAACAAGATAGCATAAACCCAAAGCGTTTCTGGGTATAAATGAATGTAGCTTTGGAAAGCACAATGTTTCTTTGCTTTGTTTTATTTTTAAAATAAAACAAAGTTTTGAAAAGTTTATATTGTTAACAGTGCTAGTGCTGGCTAGCAGTTCTGGTGCATTTACTAACTGCTTCGACTTTCCATTCTCCGAAGGATAATTAGAAAATTCAGAGTGATAAGTACTATAGCTCAATATCAGTAAATGTCCCTTTCTAAACCAGAACCAATCAAATTAATTTCTCCTTCAAAAAAAAAAGTTTTAATAATGAATACTGTTATGCTGAAAATAAATAAAAAATAAATTTTAAAAAAAGTTTTTTTTTTTTTTTTTAAATTTGACAAAGAGACAGACAAGGAAAGAGAGAACATACACAGGGGGAGTGGGAGAGGGAGAAACAGGCTTCCCGCTGAGCAGAGAGCCTGATGCAGGGCTCGGTGCGGGGCTCAATGTGGGGCTCAATCCCAGGATGCTAAGGCAAATACTTAAGGACTGAGCCACCCAGGTGCCCCAAAACTAATTTTTCTTAACATTCACCTTAATTTCCTTCTTTGTGGGGAATGACAATATTCTTTGCTTATGAAAGACTTAATATTGTTCAATGAATCTGCCGATTAAAACCAAATCTGACAGTCAGAAACTTAGGCCTCAGGGATAACCTCTGGGAACCAAGTTAATTGTAAAATAGTTCAAAGTATACTTCACTTTCTACTTTAATCACTGGGAAGAGCCTATCCTACCCATCCTTGCTCCCACCAACTGTGGTAGAGAACTTAGTTGTAAGGTTTCATGGAGGTATAAAAACATAACACTCAGCATTCACAAATCTCTTCCTTTTTATAGAAGAGGAACAAAAATAGTAATTACATTTTTTGGGCTATTTTAATTTAACGAGAAGACAACACAAATCAGTTTCCAAATATTTTTCTAATCAGATTTTATAGATTCTTTGTCTCAGTTATAAGAGTAATTAATTTGCTCAAACACCACCACCTTAAGAGAATTTGCTACTATGTACACTGTTTAGACTTTTCCTACCAGGAGAATATTATTTGTGTTTTTTCCACAACTACACACTATGAGCTACTGGCTAACACCATAGAATCCTGGCGACCAGATTAAACCCTGTGGTTGTGTGACAAGAGGCAAGTTAGTGAACCTCTCACATGAAAACATTACACATCATTATAAATGACAAAAGGACCAAGCAGCTAATGAAACAGTAGTGGCAATGAAGCTATTTCTAGGTTACACGTAAAGATGGAAAAGTTGGGACTGTCGATGGTATGGTTTTTAATAACAAAAGAAAAGGGTATAGGGAGCTTATGTCCTGAACACTTTGGAGCCAGAAAACAGAAGAGGTCTCGTCTTCCGAAAAGACTGACTTGGACTGGCAGAGTTTCAAGGCAATAATATTCGTTCCAAAATAAGCCATTCCTCTGCATTTCCAATACATTTCAGAACATAAGGAAATGCTTTATATGATTCCATAAAGTTATTTTAAAATACAAACCCATTCTGTAGATGTAATGCCTCTCTCAACGAGGCAACTTTCACAGATGACTTTTAAAAATTGAGTTGAAATTCTCACAAAGCACAAGTAATCATGTTAGAGTGTCCAGTGCGGTGGCATCTGGTCTATTCACTGTGTGTGCCACAACCACTTCTTCCTGGTTTCAAAACATCTTACTCATTCCAGGAGTGTACTCTACGCCCGCCAAGCAGCCACCCCTCAGCCCGCTGCTCCATTCCACCCCGGGCAACTGCTGCTCAGCCAGCCGTCTCCATGGACTTGTCTATTCCACATAAACCATAGGAGAGGAATTAGACAATATGCGACCTTCTCTGTCTGGTTTCTTTCTATTAGCATAATGGTTTCAAGGTCCAACCAAGTTACAATTGGAACGATGGCCAGCATGAGTGTCAAAAATGTTTGTTGAATAATAGTGATTGATACTGGGGCGCCTGGGTGGTTCAGTGGGTTAAAGCCTCTGCCTTCAGCTCAGGTCATGATCCCGGGGTTCTAGGATCGAGCCCCGCATCGGGCTCTCTGCTCAGCGGGGAGCCTGCTTCCTCCTCTCTCTCTGCCTGCTCTCTGCCTACTTGTGATCTCTGTCTGTCAAATAAATAAATAAAATCTTAAAAAAAAATAGTAACTGATACTTACTTTAATTAGATGACCTTTTAATCATTTTACATATAAGAAACTGAGGCTTAGAAAGTTTAACTGTTTTACTGGTCACACAGCCAGTGACTGTCAAGGTTAACATTAAAATCCACTCTTATCCATTAATCTTCAAAAAACGCATAAAGTGGTGTGCAGCCACAGAATAATGATATCCACATTTAAGGTACCAGACATAAAAAAAACATTCTCTAGGCTATCTCTAGAAGTAGATCCCAGAAAGAATATGGGCTGTGAATCGAGGAAAGGCTGAATTCAAATTCAAAACTTGCTCATTTTCAAGCACCGAGACCATAAGCAACTTACTGAAACTGTTCAAGTCTCCGTGTCCACAAAGGACACAAAGGGGTCTTGTACTAACAAGCTGAGAGAGCCTAGGTCAGTCTTCTTCCAGGATGGCCCCACTCCTTAAATCTTCTGTGTGACTCCCGTCTTCTGGAAGCCGTCCCATCTCCCCCTCCACATATGGCTGGCTGATCTCTAGAACCTTCCAACTCAGTGCATGGTCTTTGGGCCAGCAACCTGCACATTGCCTGGGAACTTGTAGCCAGTGAAGAAGTTTAGGACCAAGATCTACTGAGCCACAATCTGCACTTAATAAGCTCTCCGGGGGATTCACATGTGATTAAGTGTTTAAACAGCACTGCTCTGGCTGTCTCAAAATGTGGCAGGACACCAAAACCTTAATACAACCTATTTAACCAAGACAGATAAAATAAGCAATAAAGTACTAAAAATAAGTAGTTAAGAACTCTTTTTCCTTTTTAAGAGATAGTAACTGACAGAGACTAACTACCAGACCGTAAGAGGGAAAGGATACCGCACAATGATACGGACTCAACGATTCTTACTGAAACGTCCAGCTATAAGGCATATGGGCATTTATGTGAGATTTGTGCTGGTTGCAGGCTACCTAATCATTTCAGCCAGAAAAAATGAAAATGGATTATTCTTGGATTTTAGAGTGTAATGGCCCACTATTAACTACTTTTTACATATCACTAAGCGAAGACCAGGGTGACCTAGCATTTCACCAGCATACTTATATGTGAAGTCCAAACATCTTTATAAATAACACACACTCGTACTTTTCTTATCAAAATGAAAACAAAGAAATAAATATAACACATTCCAATGTAACTAAAACAAACATCAGAACATCATTTTGCCGTATGAAAACACAGTAGGAATTATTATCACCATCAATAAGCCAACTATTATGACTACTCAGAGCAATCACGGTTTCTTATTCTTTCTGTGAATTTGAGTTTAAAAGATTTTTTTTTTCTTACATGAGTGTCAGGTCACCTTATTTTCAATAAGTTTTAACAAGAAAACCATGAACTACATGGATACCTTCATAATATATAATGATGCACAATGTTTTTAACAAGACATTTGTAGTTCATCAGAGGCAAATCAAATTCTGAGGTTTCTTGAAGAAATAAGTATATTTAGTCATGTACCTACACACTTACTCCTTCCACAAGGAAGCGCTGTGTTCCAGCTCCATCCTGGGTCCTGGGCTAGGCAAGAAATGACAGGCATGGTCTCGGCCCTCAAAGAGCTTGTAATTGCTAAATAACCAGGGTCTGTTAAAGAGTTTCTGCTTTTCTGTTTGAAACTTTCTTTATTTTGCCCTAGTCCCCTGTGCCAAGGAGGTGAGGGGCTACCTTGAAGTAAGTTTTACCACTAAAATTACCATTGACAATATAACAACTGAAGCGAATGTTCTACTACAATAAAGTATACATGTCAGATCAGAAATATTGAAGGTTAAGTGGCACAGACTTGCAGCTACAAAATAAATAACTCATGCAAAAATTAATTGCTAAAAGAGAAGATCTTAAAAGTTCTCATCACATGGGGCACCTGGGTGGCTCAGTGGGTTAAAGCCTTTGCCTTTGGCTCGGGTCGTGATCCCAGAGTCCTGGGATCGAGCCCCACATCGGGCTCTCCACTCAGCAGGGAGCCTACCTCCCCTTCTCTCTCTGCCTGCCTCTCTGCCTACTTGTGATCTCTGTCAAATAAATAAATAAAATCTTTTAAAAAAAAAAGTTCTCATCACAAGAAAAAAAATTTTGTGACAGTGTGGTGACAGATGTTAGGTAGACTTCCTGTGGTGATTGCTTTGTGACGTATACAAATCTTGAATTGTTATGTTGTATGTCAGTTGCACTGCAATTAAAACCTGTGAATAACATTAAGTATTTGTATACTATTCTTTCTTGCTTTGTTATTATCTAAGAAAACCAAAATCATAAAGAATTCTATGGGGGGGTGGGGGGAGGGGGACGCCTGGCTGGCTCAGTCTGTAGAACGTGTGACTCTCAATCTCTGCACCCCAAGCTGGATGTAGATATTACTTAAGAATAAAATATTAGAAGAATTATATAAAACAAAATTCAGTGGAGAGGTGCTTCTCCATGTACTGAAGGACACTCTCCAGTGGTCAGAAGAAAAACCAACTCAAAAGAACTAAGAAATAGATCCAACACACACCGAAGTCAAGCTGTTACTTCAGTTGACAAAACCACTTTGGTTACATATTTCTCATTCTCTGGTAAAGAAAGCCTAAAAGATTTCCTGTAGAGAATTTTCCAGGGCAACACATTTTAGAAGAAATGTATTGTGTGGATCATACATAAAAAGTATCAGGTACCAAAATCTACAATGTTGCCAACTATAGTTTTGAAGAAGGTATGACAGTTGTCTAAAATCCTGTTGTCCAGGGGCGCCTGGGTGGCTCAGTGAATTAAGCAACTACCTTCAGCTCAGGCCATGATCCCAGGGTCCTGGGATGGAGCCCTGCATCAGGCTCCCTGCTCAGCCGGGGTCTGCTTCTCCCTCTCCCTCTGCCTGCTGCTCTCCCTCTTTGTACATGCTCTGCTCTCCCTCTCTCTCTAACAAATAAAAATCTTTAAAAATAAATAAATAAAAGAAAAGAAAATCCTGTTACTTCTTGTATCAGCTCTCCTCAAAACCTAGTATTATCACTAAAGCCTAATTCACAGAGATACTCAGGCAGACACAGAGTTCACGCGTGCTGTTCTTTAGAGACCTATTTTTACTGGAGTACAGAGCTTAGAAACCTGAAAGAAGGGACAGCTAACAATGTTTCTGGCATTAATGACAGATACCTAGGATTATATGTAAATGATGGATGTTCACAAAGTCCCAGAGAATCAAATCATGGTTGCACTTTTCTGATGAAAACCTAAAGTTAAGATATTCTGTGTTGTTACTGCAAATGAAAATGGTTTCACTGGGTGTCAGACTGAGCACAAGTGACAACTGAGGAACTCCACAGAAAGTTGCAGAAGTGACATGTCAAAGACGTACCTATAGGGACAGCTGGAATTTTTTCTAAAAACGAGTTTGCATTTGCGACACAACTCCACATTGACTAAGTGGAGGTCCTAGAGTCATCAGTCATAAGGCAAGAAGGAGATCATCCGAGGTTTAAAAAAATTAAGAACTGCCTCAGTAAATGTCACCACCATCTACCTGCAGGTGCTCAAGGAACAAATTTAGGGAAGAGCCATCTTGACTTCTCTGTTGATACGTGCCACATGTTACCAAATCCTGTTAGATCTTCCTAAAAAATGTACCAGTCTGATCTCTTCTCTCAACCTATCTGCCACTACGCTAGTCAAGCTCATTATAATTTCTGACCTTGATGGTCTTAACTGACTTCTTCTGGTCGCTCTTACTCTTACTGTCCTGCAATCCATTCTTTCCATAGAAGCCAGAGAGATCAAAGCCTGTCACGCTCTAGTTCAAATACTCCAGTGGCTTCCCCAACTCCTGACCGTGACCTCCACGCACCCTGGTCGCGGATAGCCTCTCCAAATACCTAACCCTGCTCTCCTCCTCACAAGTGCCTCGGGGCTTTCTCTCCCTTGCAAAGTCTCAGCTTCAAGACCCCACGCACTTGCCTTTTTTTTTTTTTTTTTGGTCATGTGTATTAATTAAATTCTGTCTCGCCCCTTTACAAAACTGAAGAACAAATTATTGATGTATAGATATGAATGCCCAAAATGATGATGGAATCTCATTCACATTGTAGTCAATGTCTTGTCCAGAGTGACTTCTCACACTCAAAAGCAGCCCTCCTTTAAACTCCACTACTAGTCATCCTAATATAGGATAATACATAATTATATTTATAATTATATATTATATATATAAATATATTTATAAATTATATATATTATATAACATATAATATATAATAGGACGGTGATGATCACAGTCCTATTCACAAATCTCCTCAAATGTTCTCAGGAAGGGCAACACTAAAGCCCTCGATTTTCCATGGGCAATGACTCCCCCATCTATCCTGAGTCTCCATGGAACCAGGAAAGCACAGTGTCTCCAATGTGGAAAAACCACGTGGCAAATCCACATCGGAGTTCATCTGAGGAACTGCCAGGAGGAAGCAAAGGGATGGCAGAGAGGACGGAGCATCCGAGTGCGACCACCTATGTCCTGGGGCGCAAGAGAGGTCCTCCCGCAGCATGCCTGAGGCTCTGCGGAGCAAGAGTCTGTGCATTTTCCAATAACTACCTCGGGGAAGGCAGCGATGCGCTACAGGCCATAGGCTTTTCCATAAACAGGATCCATTATTTTAATAATGGAAGTTTAAAAATTAGGTGTACTTTGAGATGACTACTTACAGTCACTGCCTTAGGATAATGCCTTTATCAAGACGGTTTCAAAGGTCCGCATTCAAATCAGGCAGGTTATTTTTCCTAGTATCTCCATCACTAAACACAACTGCAAAATTTGTGCACTAAACACTATTACAAAAATGCTCTGTAAGGACTCAACAGGACAGTGGGTACGAAAACTTTTTTTTAAATTTTTCTTAAGATTTTATTAATTTATTTGACAGAGAGAGAAATCACAAGTAGGCAGAAAGACAGGCAGAGAGAAAGGAGGAAGCAGACTCCCTGTTGAGCAGAGAGCCCAATGTGCAGCTTGATCCCAAGACCCTGAAATCATGACCTGAGCCCAAGGCAGAGGCTTTAACCCACTGAGCCACCCAGGCACCCCGTGAAAACATTTTTTAAAGTGGAAGTACTTTATCAAGGTATAATTATCTGTGGCACAGTAAGAAGGATTTTGGAATCAAGCCGACGTGGATTCAAAGAAACCAACAGGAGACCTTAGACAGCTTGGTATTATAAGTGTCTAGCACATGGCTACAGCCAACAGATGCAACATAAGCAAACAGCTCAAAAACCCTAGTGATAAATGTGGTACACCAAGCATACTTTGCTTAAACATTATTCTTAGAATGTGCTCAGAAGTTAAGGTTAAAAAGAGAGAATAGTTTTCAAGATGATTCTCTTTAGTCTTGAGAAGACAGCATGATCGACTACAATACTGGTGACAATCTTAGACTACCGGTCCAGTTCTGCCACTGCCCATAGTTCTAGGACAGCAACTTTGCCTTCTTCAGTAGCAAATGAGAGGTCCAGGCTGCATGAACTACAGGCTTCATTCTAGCTCCGACATTTGATTCTATGCTCATACCAGTTAAATCAGAATCACCACTTCCTGAATCCAGTGTGAGAAAGCCAAAATTGCATCCCATCATTTCAAGAAAATTAATTCATTATGAAATCATTCTTTGATTTATGACACACTTGATTATAAAGTGTTTTTTGTTCTTTTGTTAATAGTCTAAGTGTCTTGAAATTTGGCTGTGGAACTGTCCAAACTCCGTATTTGCATTACAACTGTTTAGCTTTCCAACTCTGTATCAAGCCTTGTTCCTAAGCTGTTCAGAATTAACATGTTTTGACCTGAATATAGGCTGACTCACTCCTTACTGCTATATGGTATCTTTGAAGCGGAGAAGGAGCTCTATGTAACAGGAGCCAGAAAGAAGCGGCCTCGGTCACAGGGCATTCCATTAGCTTTCACTGAACACAAAGCAGTAGAAAAGTAAAGCAGAATTGTAGATAAGTCAGGGAAGAACAGACGAACACCAAATAGGTGAAAGTTAGAAGATAAGGTCTCTAAAGAATTCAAACAGCACTAAGCGTAAACACAATTAAAAAAAAAAAAAAAAAAAAAAGCTTTGGTCCTCAGGGATCCTTCGGTCAAATCAATTTCTTTATTTTTCTGTTGTGTTACTTCCTGTCTCCCACGAATAGGAAACAGAGCAACACCCAACACGGTTTTCTATTTCTCTGTATCTGCCAGACAATTTAGTCATGAAGCAGGAAAAACACAAGTTATTCTCCCTGCTGAAAACAGCAGGGTTAACAATGAAAGTAGGAACCACTATAAACATGCACAAATTGCCAACACAGTTTTCAAAAAAAAAAAAAAAAAAAAAAAATTTTTTTTAAATAAAAATTCAAACTGAATTTGTTATAAAATCATTATATTTTTTGATATGACTAACTGGGCCACATACAACCATCTAATTTTGAAGAGCTGCTAGAAGCCTCCTTTACAAGCAATTTCCAGAGAATACCACACAAACCCTGAAATAAAAACATTCTCAGTAATGTTTTTCTTGGAGGCAAGCTCCCACAGCTAGCCAAAAGGAATATTTTAAGAATCCCCCAAATTGCATTGGGGACAAGGAAAAAGGAGGGGGACCAGAGAGAGAGAGAGAGTCATTCCTTTACACAAAGACAATGTGAAGTGTAGCATATGGACGCTTCACAACTTGGCCCTAGAAGAAACTGCACGCTGCGGAGTTCCTATCTAAAGGCACACACAAGCAGCCGATGAGCATTAAACTGTGTATTGAGCTTAGCCATTATGTCACTTGGCTTTATAAATGACAATGGCAGCTATTCTGTCTCAAAAGAGTTTATCATGCATGAGTTCAAGCCCCACGTTGGACATAGAGATTATTTAAAAAAAAAAAAAAAGTTTATCATGTTTGAGTAATTGCATTTTTTAGGCAATTAAAGGAGGGAGGCCATGCAAGAAGCAATGATCTTTTACTTAAGTGAGATAAACAGGGAAAGAAATTCAGTTCATCTCTAAACTTTTTTTTTTTCCCCTTAAGAGTGCAAGTCAGCAATAATCTATTAAAATCAATAAACACGCAACACCAGTGAGAGGAAACACTTGACAGACATCACAAGTAGACCACAAATAGACAAGCAGGCAATTTATACAGCAACAGATCTGGTCCTTTTCAGTTTCCCAAGAACTGGTACTTCTCACAAGTCATGAGATGTTTAGGCATCACTGGTAAAGCAACGTCTGAAGCGGCCTTCAGAGGAAGATACTAAAGCCAAAACTATCGCTCTCAAAATCTGAGTGATCATCTACAGCAACACTGCTCTGATGGTTTTGGAGAAGGTTAAAATATATGAAAATCAGTACTATAGTGGCTTTTACAGAAGTGGGGTTTCCAATATACCGAATTACCTCCAGATACCCCAGAGTACTCTTCTTAGGTCCCTCAAAGAACAAATGTGGGCATACTTCCCAGTGTCCACCCAGACCCCACCTGTTTCCCTCCTGTCCTCGCTGGGGGCCCCCCAGTCAGACCCCACTGACTCTCTTCGACATGCCCGCCGCACTCACGAGCCCTCCTGCTCATTCCTCAGAACTAGCAAGGACAGAACGGACGGCCCATCACAAAGTTCTCAAAGTTCCCACTTGTCCAGAGAAAAAGTATCTTTTTTAAATTGTAGGGTTAATGCAGTCTGTGGACAAAACTGGTGACAGTAGACAGTGAATGATTCTCACAGCTCTTTGGGGAAGTTGATACACTGTCATCCCTGCTGTAAAGCTAACATTTATTAAATTCTTAATTCCTGCCAGTCACTGATGTGAGCACTGTGCACGTTTAATACTTGGCTTTTACACAATCCCACGAAGGAGGCAGGGTCCTTGGCTCCAAGTCACCTACAGGGAGCCATGGCTCCGTGAGGAGGCGTTCCGCTCTCAGCATTTAGGCAGCTGAATGCAGTCTTCTCCCGTTTTATGTGGGGATGGAGGCGACCTTCCAGCCTGTGAACCCTCCAGATCTGGGGCCAGCCGTGGAGCCTGGCATTGAACTCTCCTGTACTCAGTTATTTTTCCTGTTGCTTCATGTTATCATCCTAGTAACTGTGAAAACAGCAGAAGCCTGGATCTCGTGTTCTACTATTATAGGTCTTCTACGTCAAGATAACCATGATGTAAACGTACTGCCAATGTGGACATTGTAAATGATGAAGATAATATGATAGAAATACACAGGGCCCTCCAAACGGAGCATGCATGTATTTACGTATGTGTACAGATGTGTATTTTCAGGGTAGTTATTTAGACAGTAATATCCTTTTCATTCCTATTCTCTCTGAGTAACTATTTGATTTTGGTCTTCCGAGTAGAAGCCAAGTTAAATTTATGAACCTGTCCAAAGTCTTATCTTATAAAAGAAACTGGCTTAATCAATGGTTTAGTTTGGGAAAAAAAAAATATTAAATATTCAAGCAGCTGCTTTACCACTATTTAAAATCACGATACTGATATATTCAATGTGTTATTTAAAAATATGAACTGATTGCTTTCGTGTACAAGCTCGCTAAGTGTAAAAACCTGGAGGAAGCCTCTCAGGGTTCAGCATTCCTACAGTCTCAGTCCCCTCTCTTCTCTTGTCCTAGAGGTCCACAGAGCCAGTCCTCCTCCTGTAGGCCAGCATAGATACCCACAGCATCACCCAGTGAGCATGAAGGAACAGGAACACCTTCAAAATAGTTAGAGACCTAAGGCAATCTGTTTTATACTTTTTGTAGGCATTTCTTCTTTATTTTTATTTTCTTAATGTTCTTTATTTCTCAACTGTCTTTCTTCTTGTTTACAATCCATAAAGCCAGTTCTGAAGACAAAAAGTCTTAAATAGATATATTGGCAGAGCTGGTTCCTTCCAGACACTCTAGGGGAGGATCTGGTCCAAGATTCCCTTGGCTGCTGGGAACCTTCTGCGTTCCTTGTTCATAGATTCATCACTCCAAGCTCTGCCTCTTCATACAGGCATCTACTCTAGCATCCTTCTAAGCTATCTTGAAACTTCTCCTACTGATTAAAAGTCATCAACCTGGGGTACAGTGAAGTGGATAATATGGTGCTTATGGAGTTAGTATCCTCATACTTATGGGACTCCAGAATGATGTATCCCCTAGAAGCCATCCACAGCTGAACCCCAGAATTGTGACTGTTACCTTCCATGGTGAAAGGAGCACTGCAGATGCAATGAAGTTGAGGACCTTGAGATGGGGAGCTGTGCTGGCTTATCCAGCTTGGCCCCATGAGAACACAAGCATCCTTATAAGTGAAAGACAGAGGCCAGAAATCAGAGCAGGTGTGATAAGAGAAGCAGAAGTCACTTCCTGCCAGGGGCCATAAGCCAAGGAAAGCAGGTGGCCTTTAAAGCTGGAAAAGGCAGGAAACAGACTCCCCCTAGAGATTCTGGAAGGAATGCGGCCCTGACAACACCTGGGCTTGAGCCCAGAGAAACCTATTTTGGACTCCTGACCTCCAAAAACCATTAGAGAATAAATGTGTGCTTTTTTTTTTTTTTTTAATATGTACTACTTTTAAGCCAATAAATTTATGGCAATGTGTTACAGCAGCCACATGAAATGCATACAGTACCATGGACTCCTTAGAAGAAGAAATTATTCAAGGTGGTATCACCTTGTGCTTATTTAAGAGAATTGCTTCTGGCTGACTTGGCCGAGTTTCTGGCAAGGATCCATGGGTGACATGTGGGCTCCTGGTGCTACCATCACTGGGTACCCAGCCAGGGGGAGCCACCATCCTTCGAAAAACACAGCTCAGGGCATCTTGCTCCCTGAACAGAAACTTTCTGATAGCTCATCATGACACAGGAACATTATCCAAATACTACCACGGCCAAGCTTCCCTTCACCCGCTGACTCTCTTGTCTCATCTCCTACTTTTTCTCTTGTTGAGTCCCCACTGAGGCTTCTTATTATTCCTCAAACATACTGGTCCTGCCCTTGGGATCCCGCCCTCGCTGGAGCAGTCAGTGCCTCGAAGACTGGACCTAAGAGCCGTCTGGGAACTCCAGCAGCCCAACACCTAGAGGCTGGGGTTCTATGGGAGATGGGGGTGCAGCTGGTGGAAGTGGAGCTTGGGCAGCCCTGCAAAGAGAGAAGAGGACCATCCTATCCTGCGGTCAGCTGGTCCACCAGCAGGGAGTCCACAGCGCAAGAGAGTCATCCAAGCTGTGGCAAGAATCATGGTTGTCTTTTTTTTTTAAATAAGATTTTATGTATGTGTGTATGTATGTATTTGAGAGGGAAAGGGAGAGCGAGAGAGAGTGAAAGTGGGATAAGACGGGGAGGGAGAAAAAGAGGAAAAGAAGCATAATCAGGCTCCATGCTGAGTGCAGAGCCCGAAGTGGGGCTTGATCTTTCAACCCTGAGATTGTGACCTGAGCCGAAACCAAGAGTCAGACACTTAACTGACTGAGCCACGGGGGCGTCCCTATCACAACTGCCTTTTATTACTGAGCAGTATTCCACAGTACAGAAGTTTATTTTTCCCTTTACCCACCAAGGGACATGTGTGCTGTTGTCAGGTTTTGCTGATTATAAGCAAAGCTGCTACAAATACTCATGATATTCATGTACAGGTTTTTGTATGAACGTGAGCTTTCACGTCTCTAGGGCAAACACCTAGGAGCTGGGTTGCTCAGTGACGCAGTGAGGATACATTTCACATCACATAAAACTTCCCAGCCATGATTTGGAACCACCTCCCATCCTCACCAGCTGTGTACGATGTTCTCCCTCTTTTCTAGAGGATTATCGCTGTGCTTTATGATCCAGCCACCCTGTTAAGTATGTGGCAGTATCTCACCGTGGTTGTAAATCATATTTCTCTAATGATGTTGAGCATTTTTCATCTGCGTATCTTTGACAGGGTGTTCAAAAAAATGCTTTGGGCTATTTTTTGTTTGGATTGTTTCTTATTTTTTTTAATTTTTTGCGGGGGGGGGTTGTTTCTTATTTTTGAGTTTTGAGAGTTCTTTATATATTTTGGATTTAAGTCTTTTGTCAGATGAGCTATGCAAATGCTTAGAATGTGTTTCATGGAGTGTAAGTTTTTACACTTGACAAAGTGTCATTTATCACTTCTCATTTTACATATCATGCTTCACATGATCTAAGAGCTCTGGGGGCACCTGGGGGGGGCTCAGTCAGCTCAGCATCTGACTCTGGCTCAGATCACGGGCTCAGCATCCTGGGATCAAGCCCTGTGTCAGGCTCTGTGCTCAGTGGGGGGTCGGATTCTCCCTCTCCTTCTGTACATCCCTAATCACATTCGCTCTCTCTCCCTCTCTCAAATAAATAAATTCAAAAAAAAAAAGAACTCTCCACCTAAACCTGGGTCATATCCTATGTACTTTTTAGAGTTTTATAGTCTACATTGTAGTCTGATCCATTTGGGGGTAATCTTTGTATACAGTGTGAGGCACAGATCCAGTTTTGGTCTGCAGATGTCTAGCACCGTTTTTTGTTTTTTTTTTTTTAAGATTTTATTTATTTATTTGACAGAGGGAGATCACAAGTAGGCAGAGAGGCAGGCAGAGAGAGAGGAGGAAGCAGGCTCCCTGCTGAGCAGAGAGCCCAATGCGGGGCTCAATCCCAGGACCCTGGAATCATGACCTGAGCCGAAGGCAGCGGCTTTATTTAACCCACTGAGCCACCCAGGCACCCCATATCTAGCACCTTTTACTGAAAAGACTCACCTTCCTCCAATGAATTGACTTTGGTTCCTGGTCAAAAACCAGTGGGCCATATTTGTGGGTCTATTTCTGGACTCTATATTCTGTTTCATTATGTCTGTCTTTTCCCAGACACTCAATTGCCTTGATTACAGAGACTTTAAAGGATGTCTTAAAAATCAGATCGCATTAGTCCTCTTTGTACCTCTCTTTCAAAATTGTTTTAACTATGCTAGTTCCTCTCTCTCTCTCTCTCTCTCTCTCTATATATATATATATATGTGTGTGTGTGTGTGTGTGTGTATATGTATATATGTACATAGTTATATACATATACAAGTATATGTATACAGTTTAGAATCAGCTTATCTATATCTTCAAAGAACTCTGCTGAGGTTTTAATTGGGAATGTATTGAATCTATAGATTGTTTTAGGGAAGACTGACATTTTAACTCTATTGAGTCCTCCAATCCATGAACATAGTATGCTTCTCCATTTACTCTTTAATTTTTTTAACCAATGTTTTATAGTTTTCAGCATACAAATTCTGCACATATTTTTATGTCAGATTTACACTTGAGTATTTCAGTGTCAACCCTGTTTTATTATATCCTTGTATCTTGGCAATTTGTTCTAAGAGCTTTTTTGTAGATTTCTTGTGATTGTCTACATGGAAGATCATGGAGTCTGTGAAGAGCCATACTACCATTTCTTCCTCTCTAACCTAAATGTCTTTAATTTCATTTTCTCACCTTATTGTAGTTGTACTTCATTTATTTACTCATGTGACAAGTGGCCCAGGTTCTGCCTCAGCACTGGAAGTTCACCAAATATGTTCCACTTCCTGCCTTTCTCATGTGTAGTGGTTAATCCCACATATAGTTACCATATGCTAAATTTGCATCTGGCTCTGTTTCTATGTATGATCAGTGGGAGAATATTGGCAGTACACTGAGCAGAAACCAGGATGCATCCAGGGAGTTGGTCTTTACACATGGCAACAGTAAATACTGATTCTCATGTCTGACCTCTCTGCTCAACGTCCCAGAAGAATAGATTGGGTACAGAATCAAGCACAGATGTATATCCTCCTAAATGATAAAGAACATTTTTCCCTCTGAGACATGAGGGAAGGAAGAGCTGACTGATAAAGACCCAGAAAGACTGTGAATTGGAGAGAAGGAATACAGGGTATTCATTCATGGAGTTAGAGATCATATTTCTTACAAATAAATGGGAATCAGTACAAATATACAATTAGGTAAGGTAGTCCCCAGTTGCTACCAATGCAAATAGTACTTTTGGGGGGGGAATTTAAAACTTTTCCACTTCATGACTTTAAGCACAAACATCTCATACCAGAGAGCTGCGGGGTTAAGTCATGACACAGGAAAAAGATCACAACCATTCTTAAAAATGCATCTGTAGTTTGTTTGCATATTATAATCCTACTGGCTTAAATTAACACAGTATTAATATAATACATTCTTAGGGGGAGGAGGAAGAAGGGGAGGGTGGATATGTGGAATATTCAGTATAGTAACACAAGTAAGAAATGACAGTACTTTCATCAGACAGCAATGCTTTGGAGGGACCATAGGTTGAGGATCAAAGTAAAAATAGAAAGAGTAACAAACAATCTTAATTTCTATGAATAGTGAAAACAATGATTTTTTTTTTTAAAAAACTACCTTTAATGCGCAGAAATAAGGGCAAGCAATGTTACAGATAGATATGCGTAAGATAAAACATATCCAAATGGGATTAAATGAACATGTTTCATCCTAAGTAAATCCATCTGTAAAAACAATCACTGAATTCTTTTGGCTTTTTAAACCATCACTAACATAGGTCACATTATTTCTTGGTCAAACACAGAAGAAAGTTCATTTGACTGTGAGAACACGCATTTTGTGTTTTCATTCCAAGCCTGTTCTAATCTTATTTCTGCCAGTGGCTGAGCTCTGTATCCAGAAGGCCACTCTTCTGCTTTCGGTCCTCACCACACTCCCATTCCCAAGGGATCAGCAGTGGCTGGAGGTGCTGGGCCAAAGGGAGAAGAGTTCAAGGAGAGAACAGCAACAGGATTCACCGCTCACAGGAAAGTGTGCAAAGTCACACGAGTGCAAATCAAGTGATCTAGTGTCACTGCCTCAGATGACCACATCTAGCTTCTGTTTTTATATATGTACTTGCAACAACTGCTTACACAACGGCTTACCCATTCATAAGAGAGAATCCAGCAGCCACGTGCGATTCCCAGCAGCACATTCAGAGTACGCAGAGGATTCCCGGCGAGCACATGAGTGGTCGTGTCACACACTTCCCGGGCAAATGAAAAGCCCTTCAACTTATTCACAACCTGGATGACAATGTTCTGCTTTCTGACAAATAGGAGGGGAAAAAATCAACAGATTACTATGTTTCCTACATATGAACATCAAGGTGGTTATACTGAATAACATTTTTTTTTTCAATAGAAAGCTAAAATTCGACGTTGATCTCAGCTACAGAGCTCACATTTTAATTTATTTATAATCAATGCCTTAAAGTATGGGGAAAGAAAAAAAACTTCAGTTCTCAGCTCCAACTGTCTATTTTAACAACTGACAAAGCTGGGCCACCTGGGTGGCTCCGTGGGTTAAGCCTCTGCTTTCGGCTCAGGTCATGATCTCAGGGTCCTGGAATGGAGCCCCGCATCGGGCTCTCTGCTCAGCTTTCCCCTTTCTCTCTGCCTGCTGCTCTGCCTACTTGTGATCTCTCTCTCTCTGTCAAATAAATAAATACAATTTTTTAAAAAATAAATACAATCTTAAAAAAAAAAAAACCTGACAAAGCTGCCCCAGGCTTAAGTGGCTTCACCACCACGGGTGGGAACACAGCCAGCATCAGGGATGGTCCCGGCTCTTCCCACCACTGTTACTTCTCAGAGAGATCTGAACCAGCCTGTGCAGTCAGGACCAAGCTTATTACTTGCTTATTTTATGGGAAGTATAACATTTATTTGAATTCACACGTACAGTTTTTTCTAGTAAGAGCCGGGAAAAGGCCCTTTTCATTACATTATCAGCTCAAGCCTTGGGGCTAATTTGGCAGAGGCTCCTTATTTTTGCAAAACCCGTCATTGTTTGTCTTCTGGTCTGCCATTCCATTAGTGCCTTAAGTACCGTTTAAGAAATATATATCCTTCCCATCTAACCTCCTCACCAAATTGTTCACCATTTTTCCTCTCCTCCTTTTACAATGACCTTACTAAAGCCCTGGGTTTGGACACGTTACACTTCCCTCTCCCTCCCAGCAATTTTGGAAATCCCCAGTGAAATATAAATGACATGAAGGGCTTTCTAAGTCACTGTAACCTACATGGTGAGTTAAGAGATACATTTTTCTTCTCCCTAAAAATTATTATGAAGAAAAAGAGGTTTTTCTTGCCCTGCAATGACCACCTCTAACAATGCCCCACGGGCTTCACAGTCCTTCCCAGTTTTATCTCTACCATCTCGGGCAAGTCAATCTCAAGACCTATTTCCTTACAAGTGAAATGAAAGGGTGGTTCTGAATTATATTCTAAATTCTAAGAGATTCCCTATGGTAAAAAAAAGACAGATGGGGTAAGTCCCCAGTCCTATCACCACTTCAACCAGAGAATCAGTGCTTATTGGGGTGATGGAAAATATTAAATTCAGGGGAAACGCAAAGAAAACAAAAGCATAAGGCAGTGAAAAGCTCTAACCATATGCTCACCAGAACTCTTCATTTCCACATATCGATGATTTTCCTATTCTATGTCTGGCAGCTGCCTGCTATTTGTTAGATGTGTTAATCAACCACAAGTGTCTCTTCGAGACACAGCTAATCAATGTGGCATCAGAACGTCTAGGTCTTTTGTTAAGTCCAGATAAGAAGTATAAAGGGGGGGGGGGTGGGAAGCGGATAAAAAGAGAATATGGCCTAAATGAAAAGTTTGATCTTCACAAAACTTTGATGGAGAAAATAACTATTTACTAATGTGCTTTATATTGGGGGCAAAAATATAGATTTTAAAAATATCACACCGACCACACTCAATTTTGGCTTCCATATTAGATGATTTAGAATGTTCAGTATATTTCATAAGAGATCAGCAAAAATCGTGAGTGTGCCCCTTTTACAATAGCTAATGTATGGTGTTTGAACTATTGGTCCTTTTGCTTTCATATGCCATGGGTAGGAAAAGGATCCTACAACATCAAGTATTACAAGCATGCACTTTTTTACTGGCTATTTTTCACTGAAGTGTCCCAATGTTTTGACGAATGCCTTAAAACCTTAAAACGTATGATTGATATAAAAAAACAAAACAAAACATGGTTTTCCCCTTTAGACAGGAATTCAAAAATCTGTTACAAAGAATATGGTGCTGTATTTTTGTTGGATGTGCTATATATTGTGTTAAATGTTTAAGGAAGATGATAAGAGCGTGCCAGCAAGCTATTAACTCTTTCCCAAAATGTGCGGATAATGACTTTAATAGCGTTGTAAAGAGTGTCCTAGCAAAGTGTTCCTTTAAGAACTTTGAGGGAATCGGCCAGTGGTGCTCCATTTACTGGACTTTCATGGGGCAGAAGTGGTGGACACACAGAGACAGGACATATGAAACAAACACGAGGAAGAGAAAAACACCAGAATCCCTCCTAATGCTGCGTAAACAACTCACGAAGTCTTCAGCGCTAACCTGCTCAAAGGCTTCTAACCACCTTTTTTTACTTCCAGGGTTCTTCTAACTCCAACACCAACTGTACAGAGTAACAGCAAAACGGCACAAAGCTATGGGCTGCCTTAAACGCGCAGCATCACAGTATATGAAAGAAAAATCTAAAATTTTTACATTGAGTAGAAAGTTATCAAAACAAGGAGTACTTACTCAGATGGCATGCTTGTCATGACTAATGTTCTTGTTGGCTAGAGATTTCAAAAGAGAAGGAACAAAAAACAGTCAGAAGTATAAAAAACATTTTTTCCCACAGAAATTAACTTTAATACATTTTTTAAAAAGTTACATCACTTAAAAAATAAACATTTAAGCATATATCAAAGTAAAAAAACTTTATATTCCTGGAAAAACAAAACAAAACAAAACAGCCTGAGAGATACAAATTCAGATACTACCCCAAACCAATCCAAAATAATTCCCGAACATGAGGTAGAGGAGTGGGGCGGGGGCGGGGGTAGAAATACTTCCCCCCAGAAGTCCATTCTCTTAGTTAGCTAGTGGACCTCTAAATGTGCCATCCTGCTTAGGTATCAGCAAGGAAGAAGAGGGTAAGAAGGCATTTTTTTCAGGCTAAAGCGCTATTTTCCAGTTTCTATACAACTCTAGCCCTGCCTCAGTCAGACATACACAATACTGCTCGTGGTCCTGGTGCCTGGGTCCCTCAAATGCTTTAACCTCTCACACCCAGAAGTTCAGATAATGGGACTGCTTATTCATGAGTTAGCATCTGCTATCAATTGGAACTGTAAAGTTCCTTTTTTTAAAGTAAATTTTTAAATACTTTTTTTTACTTACATAGACACATACTGATGGCATAAAAACATATATGTTAAATGCTTTGGAAATACGTCATTAGAAATATAAAGTCCCCTATAATTCTACCATCCAGAAAAGATTATTGTCCAATAATTTAGCTTATATCCTGCCAAATGTTCCTTCCATGGTAGGATGTGTGTGTGTGTGTATATACATATATATATATATACATATATATATAATTAAAATAAAATGGACTCACACTATCCACACATTTTTGTAAATGAGATGAAACACTTTGAATGCAACCAACTGTGCAGTGAGACCATGGCTAACCATCGCACACTTAGTGTGTCTTGAAGGACCACGCACATAAATGAGAAGAAGGAACAAAAGGCATTTAAAGGACTGGTGTGGACACACACGGAGGAGTCAAAGGAGCCTGTGCGCTGTACGGGTATATCTGGGGAAAGTGGAGGAAGGAGCATGAAGAGATAATATGAATCAAAAAGATATTCAGGGGCGCCTGGGTGGCTCAGCTGGTTAAGCCACTGCCTTCTGCTCAGGTCATGATCCCAGAGTCCTGGGATTGAGTCCCACATCAGGCTCCTTGCTCAGCAGAGAGCCTGCTTCTGCCTCTGCCTGCCACTCTGCCTGCTTGTGCTCTCTCTCTCTCTCTGACAAATAAATAAATAAAATCTTAAAAAAAAAAAAAAAAAAGATTTCCCCCCAAAAAAGATACTCGAAGAAGTGTCAGATGTGGTAACTCGGAGGATCACTGACCTCTTGTGTTAGCCCTCATTTGCTTTGGATACAAAGCAAACAACTACAGCACAGCTTTGTGGGCTGAGTCGGAAGACAAGGCCTTATGTAGGAGTCTATAATCACCAAGGGAGATTCCAGTGGAACCTGATCGTGATCCTCAATGTTATCCTTGAAGGAAAGCTATGCAGGCCCAGGAATGTAATGAGCCCCAAATAAAGTCCAACAGGCACTCCTTCCACGACACCCGCTTTCTTCTGTAGAACCACCCAAGAGATGCCAGTGGAATGTCATCTGTGGAAAGTCACCCAAGGAGGGAAGGGGAATGGACAAGGAAACCTCCTGATTTCTCCAATGCGAGGCTTTCTCCCCAGGGCTTCGTCCTTCTTCACCTGCACCCGTCTCTCCAGGTGATCCTTCACACAGCCTCGTGGATTTACAGGCCAGCCATGTGCTGACAGTTCCCAATTTCATATCTCTAGCATAAACCTATTTCCTGACATCCAGACTCAAATATTCTACTGACTACACAATAAGGAGAACCATCTAGAGGTCTAATAAGGATCTTGAATTTGACACGTCCAAAACTGAGATACTGCCCCAGTCAGGGAATTAGGCAAGAAAAATGGAATAAAATAAAAGACACCCAAACTGAAAAAGAAGTAAAGCTATCTCTACTCATAAATGAGATGATCTTATATGCAGAAAACTCTAAAGAACCCAGAAAAACAGTTAGAACTCATAAATGAATCCAGCAAAGTCACAAGATAAAAAATCGGTGTGCAAAAATCAATTGTATTTCAATACATGAATAATGATCAGAAAAGGAAATAAAGAAATAATTTCATTTATATTAGTGTCCAAAAAAATAAAATACTTGGGAATAAAGTTAATAAAAAAGATGCAAAACACCAATTGCTGACAATTTTTTTAAAAATGATGAAAGAAATTTGAAAAGACCTAAACACATGTAAAGACATCCTGCATTCATGCACTGGAGAATTTAATATCATAAAATGACAAGACTATCTAAAGTACCTTTAATGCAATCTCTATCAAAATCCCAATGGTGAGTTTTGTAGAAATGGAAAACCACATCCCAAATTTATATGGAATTCCAAGAAAACCCAAAATAGCCAAAATAATCTGGAAGAAAAAACACAAAGCTGGAGGTCTGATACTTCCCAATTTCAGAACTTACTACAAAACTATAGTAATCAACACTGTACGAGGTCAGCATAAGAACAGAAATTAATATAGAGTTGAGAGCCCAGAAATACTCTCACATCTAAGGTCAACTGATTTTTGAGCAGGGTGGGTGCCAAGACCATTCACATGTAAAGAATAGTGTCTTCAACAAATGGTGCTGGCAGAACTAGATACCCACAGACAAAAATGATATTGGACCTCTACTTTATAGCACATACAAAAATTAATACAAAGTGGATCAAAGAACTAAATTTAAGAGCTAAAGCTACAGAACTCTCAGAAGAAAACAAAAGGGAAAATCTTCGTGACCCTGGATTTGGCAATAGTTCCTTAAATAGGACACCAAAAGCACAGGCAAAAAGAAAACAAATAAATAAATAAATTGGAATTCATCAAAGTTAAAAACTTTGATGCATGAAAAAATACTATCAAGAGAATGAAAAAGATAACCACAGAATAGGAGAAAATTATTTGCGAATCATATATCTGAGAAGCATTTAATATCCGTAATACATAAAGAATGTCTACGACTTAACAACAAGAGAAGGACAAACAACTCGTTTTTAAAATGGGCAGGGGTGCCTGGGTGACTCAGTCAGTTAAGTGTCTGACTCAGGTTGTGATCTCAGAGTCCTGGGACTGAGCCCCGCACCAGCCTCCACACTCAGCAGAGTCTGCTTGGGCTTTTCTCCCTCTACCCCTCCTGCCTGTGCTCTCGCACTCTCTGTCCCTCTAAAATAAATAAGTAAACAAATCTTTTTTAGAAATGGGCAAACAGGGGTGCCTGGGTGGCTCAGTGGGTTAGGCCTCTGCCTTCAGCTCAGGTCATGATCTCAAGATCCTGGGATCGAGCCCTGCATCGGGCTCTCTGCTTGGCGGGGAGCGTACCTCTCCCTCTCTCTCTGCCTGCCTCCCTGCCTGCTTGTGATCTGTCAAATAAATAAATAAATCTTTAAAAATGGGCAAATAATTTGAATAGACATTCCTTCCAAAGAAGAAAAGCAAATGGACAATGAGCACATGAAAACATGCTCAACATCACTAGATAGGGAAATCCAATACAAAACCTCCATGAGATACACACCCCTTCACACCTGCTAGGCTGGCTATAATCAAAAACGTGAAAAATAATCAATGTTGATTTTTAAATATGATGCCAGTACAGTTTGGTCGTTCCTCAAAAAGTTAAACCAAAAACCCACATAGTCAAAACACTTACTCCAAGGTATATACCAAAAAGGATTGAAAACAAGGACTCAAATACTTGTGTGAGAATTTTCATCACAGCATTATTCACAAGAGCCAAAGGGTGGAAACTGCCTACGTGTCCAACAATAAATGAATGGATATGATTAATCTGGTGTTTACGAGCAATACAATATTATTATTCAGCCATAAAAAGTAGGGAGGCTGTAATACACAACATGTATGACTCTGGAAACAGTGTGTGTGTGAAAAAAAGCCAGACATACAAGACAAATATTGTATGACTCTACTTACATGAAATATCTAGAATAGGTAAATTCACAGAGGCAGAAAACAGAACAGACTCCCGGGGGGCAGGGGTGGGGTGGGAAATGGGGAGCTGTTGCTTAATGAGTTCCAAGTTTTACTCTGGAGTGAAGAAAATTTTCTGGAAACAGACGGTGACGATGACCGCATCAAGTGAACACTGCCACTGAACCATATACTTAAAAACTGTTAAAACAGCAAATGCTATATTGTATGCTTTTTATCACAATAAAACAATTACACTACAATCTTCACTCCCCAGCCCACTCCTTCCAAGCCTCACTGGCTTAGTGGCAAGCCCACTCCTGCATGGGTTAAAAGCATTTTCAACATCATTCTCGTCATTATTTTCTCAAACCCCACACCCAATCCATCAGCTCATCCTGTCAACTCAACCTTGCAGATGTATCTAGACTCTGACCACTTCTCATCAACTCCACTGGTGATATGCAAGCATCTCACGTGAGTCACTGTCAAAGCCACTTAATTCTTCTCCCTGCTAAACTCCCTGAGACTTCAATCATTGCTCAACACAGAGCCAGAGCCACGCTGTGGAAACACACATCAGATCACGTCACCCTTATTCTCACAGCCTTTGGTGGCTTCACGTCTCACTCTAAATATACATGAACCTGTGAATAGAATCAGTCTATCCCTCAAAAAGAGAAAAATCATGAACATGACCCCTGTTAAGTCTGAGTGAAGGAAGGTCACATAGTTATGTCTACCAGAAGCTTGACAGAGAGGGGACATCCCGCCTAGGTTGAGGGAAAGAAATGGTTGTATATAAGGAAACCCGAACCCCAAAATAAAAGTCTCAATGAAGAGAAAAAAAATAAAGAAGAGAAAACAAACAATCTGACTTGTAGATGTTGGGTAAGAAATCTAGAAGATTTAAGGTTCATTGACCCAGTTCAGCCACAGAACCTACAAGAAAAGACAAGCTCCCCCTGGAGTCCCACACTAACAAAGGCCATGATAGAGACCACACCTTCGGACTGGTGTGACAAATACTCGTGGCCTGAAATACAGCGATGAGACAGAAGCAGCAATGTTGTTATTATGAGTAAGCACATTTACATAACTGTTCTTATAAATTACACATTAGAAAATACGTTCAATAGAATTCCCCTGATTACTCAAGGAAGCTCCTTCTACATGACATGGACTGGTAAGTGCAACTTCTTTACAAATGAGTAACAAAATAAGATGGTTAATGGAGGGAGAAATAGATACATGATAAAGTAAATATTTTTAAAAGTTGATTGTAGAATCAAGGCTGGAGGAGATAATTGTGAAATATTTTGACATGGAACAGAAGACATACTGGGTGTCTCCAATGGACACCTCCGTGCTGTTCGGCACACACACCCTTCAGGGTTCTCCGCTTCTATGGGGTTTATGCCTTTTGTCATCTTTGAGCTATTTTACAATCTAATTAGCTGTAGAAAATTGAGAAGAATGCTAATTGTTCTTGTCTATAGAAATGCAAACCCTGTCCCACGGACATTCAAGAGACTTCCCTCTCCCTGTGGTGACAGTGACCTCCCTCTCCCCGCAGTGACAGAGCCTTGTCTACACTCCTAATGACCCATGAACAGGTCTCCTCCATGGATTCTCCTTTGCAGAGGACAAAACAACTTCCCAGTCTCATCATTAATTAATGAGTTAAATAAAATCTTTAACATATATTCATTTTCCATTAGAGGGAAAGTTATGATGTATCTTTAAAAAATTATCTTTTAACAGTTATGAAGGTTTTCCACCAAGTTGCCCAACAGACTCATCTGCTAAAGATTAGCGGCTTCTGTCTGACAGAAGCCGCTAATCTTTATCGCCAGAGAACACTCCACAGGCGGCTTGAGCCCAGGAAGGTCTATTATTGGCTCCGGAGCTGAATGCCAAGTGGCAAGCCAGAACTTTGCTGGCTCTGTTTCTCTAATTTTAATTTTCCTCTCCATTTGTTTTGTTTTGTTTCATTAATGGATGAATTATTCGCCATTAGTGGAAGCAATGCTTAGGAATTTGGTTTTACGGTCTGACTACTTTGTGTTCTATATAAATTAATTAATGGATTATAGAGATTTATTCTTTTTTGGTAAGAGACCATAGAGGACTGGGTTTATTAGCTTTTTTTTTTTATTTTCTTCTGCTTGCTTATTTGCCCATTTTGGAGCTAAAATCAATTAAGATATTCATGCCCACAAGGAAGAAGAATAGCTTCCTGAAATCTGGACTGGTTTTAGTATTTGTCTCTGTTCTTGATCAGTGGCTGAAATTATAACTAACTCAGAAATGTTTTAAGAACTCAAATTCACATAGTTAATGTGTTTGGAAATTACTATTAGTTTAGTAATTTTGGCTTAATGAAAACAGTTATGTCTTATCTGAATTCTCCATGTTAAGTATAATATAAACATACATTTTATTCTACTTGAGTTTATTTTCCCTAGACTTACAGGTTTACTGGTCAAATAAAATAACATTATTCCTGTATAATAAATATAAATATATAATAATTATTCCTGTTATAAAGATTTTTTAAAAATTTAAACTTGTGACAAATCATTATTCTAACAAGCTTTTTATATCAGTACTAATTGTATTTCGTAATACATCAGTGCAAAGATAATTTCCAGGATCTTTAGTGTTAAACTAATTAAATAAGGAGGCCATCGGACTAAGGTGGCTCTCAGGCCTTAGCAGCCTACGTAAGCAAACAAAAACCAGAGCCTGTAAATCCCTTAAGGTTAAGAAATCAATACTGAAGAGCGACCAATCACAAGCAGCCAAGTAAGCTTTCCCATAGAAGGCAACCGCTTAAGCTACAGCCAATCAAATAAGTTCCTAGCTTTGATTCTGCATCTTCTCTGTAAGTCTCTCCCTTAGTTCATGGCCTTGGAACACCCCTAACCACTTTGGGTTTGTCAGTGCTTCATTTAAGTCAAATTTTGTCCAAATAAACTTTCATTTTTTAAGATTTTATTTATTTAGTTAGTTAACTTATTTATTTATTTAACATATTTAGCATAAACCTTGGACAGATACTAATTAAAAAATTGTTGGATACAAGGTTCTTGGATCATGCAGTCAGATAAGCAACCACCTCGTAGTTTCGGCTCAGGTCATGATCCCAGTGTCTTGAGATTGAGCCCCATGTGGGGCTCTGGGATCAGCCCAGGGTCTGCTTGGGACCTTCTCTCCCTCTCCCTCTGCAACTCCACCTGCTTTCTCTCTCCTTAAAAGGAATAAAATCTTTTTTTAAAAAAATATTGAATAACTCAGTAATTTATAAGAGAGAATACTGAAACAATGATTGCTAAGCAAAGTTCTGATTTTTTCTATATTTTTGTTTATTTTTATGTGCCATACAGAAGCTCTTTGGGTCATGTCAATGAACATGTTCTTTTTTGCAGCTTTAAAAGGGTGTAAGAGGGGCGCCTGGGTGGCTCAGTGGGTTAAAAGGGTGTAAGAGAGACACGGGGTAGGACAGTGTAATGGAAGCCTTGCTAGTCTGCTAACTCACCTGTGTAAAATGGACATTTTGCAATTGTTTACGGTTGTCTGTGAAATGGAACTTAGTAACTTTGGCTAAAAAAATACAATTAATATGAATGGTTAAGGTTACACTAAGAGTAATAATGACAGAGGAATACAATTGTGAGTTGTTTTTAAAAAAAAAAATTGTATTTCTTAAAGCAGTGGTTTTCAGGATTTATGAGCTCAGGACTCCTTTATACTATTGGGACTTACTAAGCAACACAAAGAGTCTGTTTTTGTGGATTAAGGCTATCAATATTTAACATCATAGAAATTAAAACTGAAAAACTTTTAAAGTATTTATTGACACACTTAAAGATAGCAAGAACACACTGCCTGTTAACAGAGATGACATCTCACTGTTACTATTCAGGTGCTGGGACCCCATGAGCACAGCTCCAGGCTCAAGCAAAGTCTCAGTTTGCCACAGATAAGAAAAGGCATAGTGAAGAACAAGACTAGGAAAGTTCACTTAACTTGCTTTAGTTTATATACTTGAGTCTGAAGGAAAGCTCAAAATGTGTTATAATTTTAGTCAATTGTGCCTGGTGTTGATGGGCTGTCCTCATGGTTAGAGATTATTGCCTATAACAAAAAGATCAGTCTTAACTTTCTGTATAATCTGCTTAAAAAGCAAAGCTTGCATCTTAAAAGAATAATGATCTCTCCTTTATGTTGAATATATGATGCTTGTGATTAAGAAATGAAATTTGGTCACTTAAGTTACAGTCCTTGCTTGGTTGTTTGTTGTTGTTGTTGTTGTTATTTTGTTTTTTTAAAGATTTTATTTTTATTTATTTGACAGAGAGTGAGAGAGAGAGAGAGAGAGACATCACAAGTAGGCACAGAAGCAGGCAGAGGGGGAGGGGGAAGCAGGCTCCCTGCTAAGTAGAGAGCCCCATGCAGGGCTTGATCCCAGGACCCTGGGGCCATGACCTGAGCCAAAGGCAGAAGCTTAACCCACTGAGCCACCCAGGCGCCCCTCTGTGCTTGTTTTTCAATGTTGTCTTACTACTGTGATTAAATAACTTGCCTGGTATGGTTTCTCAGGCACACGTGATCCTATCTGAAGGATCTGTGTGAATGTCGTCTGGTAACTGATTTTTGCCTTCTCTAAATTGGATCTTAAATACATAAAAATAAAACCTGAAGGATATCACTCACACCTAAAACTAGCCTTAAGATTTCCCCTTGGAAATCACAAAAATATGTTTTTCACTTTTAAGAGAACTGTAGGATAATTAGGTTGAATGTGTCAACGATTGCCAAGTTCTGTATGAAATCGGAAGGGCCACTCGGCCTGTCTAGGCAAGGATTCAATCGTACCATGTTATCAGTATAAATATTTCCAAATCACAGGCTCTGAGGAAAATCCTTGATATTGGTTATTGACCTTATTGTCCATAATGTTTTTACCTTCAGGGGAAACAATGGCCAGATGCTTTCCTGACAGCTGTGTTGAGTCTTCTTCCATTAAGGGTGTTCTAGTCCTACAATGCTACTAGTAGGCAAAGTACCGTGTTATAATTTTGGTTATTAAATTGTTAATTTGGTGAGTGTCCTGCTTCTGTAATTTAAATCTAGCATCTTGTAGACCAGTGGCTTTCAACTGGGGATGCATGTCAGACTTGTCTATGATTTTTTTTTTTTTATAAAAATATCGATGTCCAGGACCTAACATGGGCTCACTAAATCTCCTGATATTCTGAGTGTTCTCAGTACATTTATTGTGTCTCAGAAACATTATACTGTATCTCAAGATTTGTTTCCTCCATAAAAATTAGGTTGGTCTTCTTGAAATAGATATACTGAAGGACTCTATTTTTAAAGTCTGCTGTTTGCCTCTCTTCCTGCTTCCATTCCTGCTCCGTTACCCGGGTCCCCCCACCTTACACCTGCCTGCGAATGCAAACAGTGTGTGACCTCGTTGTAAGGGACAAGGCGTGAACGATGGCTCTAGAACAGGAAACACGTAAGGGGGGACCGGGAGAGAGCACAGGGAGGAGCCGTCACATGCGTGTTCCAGACCCCAACCGCACGATCTCCACACCAAGGCCGCCTGGCTCCGAGGGAGAGGGAGAACTGACTTACGACGGTCACCTGGGTCCTCGTCTTCGTCCCAACAGGTTCCCGGATGCCTGAGAGGACACGTACACCGGCCACAATCCTCGAGCAAAGACGAGACTCTCTCCTGAGGCTCCCAGATGCTCTGTCCCAGACGCTCTGCGTTCTCTCTACACCTTCAACAGCTCTGCGTCCGCCTCCTGCCAGCTTGAGTTTGATTTCTATCCTGTGCGCAGCCAGGGACCCCCGGGCTGGTCCTGCAGGACCCCCTCTGCAGGTCTGGCCCTCCTACATCATTTTCATAAGTAAATGCTGTTTTGGGGTTTTTTTTTTTAAGCATTTTGTAAATCGAAGATAATGCTTACTGACTTTTTTAAAAATAGGTTTAATTGCTTCCCTTAAAGAAATTCTGCTTAATCTTTTGGTATTCATCTTATTATTTTGTTTGGCTTGCCATAAACCAACCCAATTTCCCTGTAACATTACTCACATTAGACTTTTCACATTTGAAAATTATGAGTAATAAATTGACCCTCGCTGTTAAAAGTCTACAGATAGTTCTGTTTTGCCGAATGGCTCTGCAATAAGCTATAGGCAGGGCCTGTGACCTCAACATGGAACTGGCCAAAACCCCATGGAAAAGGGAGGTACCAAGTAATCCAAACTCCTGACACTTCACAGAATATAAACGGGCTTCTCGTGGCGCTGCTTACACAGGTCTCAGACCAGGCCATAGAGCTGGTCAGGATTCCCAGACCTCTGTGTAATTGACAGCAGACGGCTTTGGGAGACATGAACTCAATCTCCCACAGAACAGAGCTAGGATCAAATGAGGATAATCCTAAATTATAGGATTAAATGAGGGAAATTCAATGTGCTTGTCGACTTAGAATTTTGTTGGTATTCCTTTAATGCTCTATCTTATGAACTCTTCTCTTTCTTCTTAAGCTATCCGTAATTCAGAAGAATACAGGAGATACTACTTCTGCAAACTAAAATAAAACCTTTTAAAATGATACCTGATTTTCAAAGATTGCCTCAAAATTTGGAATCTTTTACTAAGCCCCTTTGCTTCCCATGGCAGTATAGATTTTTGTATAATTTCGGAATATGTTCTGCATCTTACCAGCATATAATTGGAAAAGCTGGTTATGAAACCAGGCCTTGTCTAGAATGTCATTTGAGAATGGTGGTCACTTAATCAGGTCTGGCTAGCCTCTTTCAAGGAGCTAAGGCTGCCTTTACTCAGGGAGCCAAGTCCTCCTGGGAAGACTGCCCTGGTACCCAGCTTAGAGTCCCGGCCCCACAGATGCTGTGGAAGGTCACTTCTGGAATGCGCAAAACACTTCAGACATTCTGAGGACATCCAGAAGAGAAATCCACCTAAATACACGTGTACCCTGGGCAAAATTTGGTGAAGAGTTGTCAGGCTTGGTATTTCCCCTTGGGATAGCAGACAACTATCTGCTGGTTAGTTATCTAACTAACTGGATAAGTAGTTATCCAATTAGTTTCTAGAGGGAAACAAAGGCCCATCCGAAATCACTCATGAAAATGAGTTAATTTTATTTGTTCAATATAGCCCGGCTCTGGGTTTTACACGCATCCCCCAGAAGGCTAGCCAACACCCTTGCTGTCCCCGTGTTAATAATCAGGCAATAACTGGTGGAGAGCAGCCTGAGTTTGTAAGGGAGAATAATCCTTTTTGAGATCTGATCACAAAAGAAGAAAAAAAAAACCAAACTTGTACAGAAACATTGTGGAAAAGACTCTGAGGCAGAACGAAAGATGACTGGGTGACAGACTGCGAGCTGTTTGAGGACACTACCCTTGAGTCACTGGATTCCGCAGGCTTGACGTTCTGAAGTCTCTGATGTGCAGACAGCCCTGTCAGAGAAGGCTGAACCGCGTCCTATCGTTTGTGCCTGCTGACCTGCTCGGGTGGCTGGTGGGCGTCCCGTGGACTTCCCTTCCAGTGTGGCAAAGGCCAGTTGTGCACCGAGGAAGCAACGGTGCTTCGGCATTCGGAATGGTCTATCGGTGTGTGTACCCACTGGGCTCTCCTTTCAAAGCAGCTTCCTGGTTCCTTCCTTAAGACATGGGCTAAATAACGCTATTTTTGGTTAGTAAGAAAGCCATGATTGCTGCCCCCTTAAAAAAAAAAAAAAAAGTACCTCGCTGTACAATTCTTTTACCCTCTGTTTAAAAATGCTTCTAATACACTTTCAAAAATGCAATTCTGGCACATATCTTTTAACTGGCAAGACACGCAACCACTAACGCAAAAACAACTCAAATCAAGTTAGGCCTTACAGCCGCCCTGAGTGTAGCTAGCATTCAGCATGTTCTGTGGACTTGAATAAGATTTCTGTATATGAAAGTTAATGGATGGTTCATCTTCGTAGAAGGCGGTCACTGCTAGAAAATCCACAAACTGTAAGAATCCACTGTGCACAGAGAATATGTGCAGCACATGAAACACGATCATCTGCTGGCAGACCCAGAACGAGACCTTTCTGCAGCCCACTTGTCTCTGTCTCCATACTTGACAGGGCATTTGGCCGGTCCTTATCTCATGGGTCTCATCTAAGAAAGGAGATAATGAATTACTCCCAGAGCGCTGCACGATTAATAATTCTGTTGAAAGTAAATATTAATGCTAGCAGTTTTGTAAATTATAACCCTCACAGTCTGTAATTTCATGAGAATACAAACCATTTCTTTTAACTTAGTCCTTTATTTATGTAACCTTTGCTGCGTGTCACATTTCACTGACGGTAATAAAGGCAGAGAGAAAATCTGGCCACTTTTTTCTCTTTAGTGATGGTAACCTGACGCTCCTCCAACCCGCACCATTCCCCTCCCCATGAAATCTGTACGGAAGGTGATATCCAGAATGTACAAACCTAAAGAGAGTCAGTAAGCCCCGTTACCATCACTGGAAAAGGCCAAAAAGACCAGCTAACATTTATTAGAACCAATCAAGTTCAGTGTTGAAGAACTAACACTTTACAACTCTTTACAACTGAGACGTGGGCTCACCCATCCCATAAGATGTGTCCCTATTCTACTGAAAGTTGATTCTCCACAATAACGTTGAACTTCACCTGTGCCCTGTGCCCCAGAACACAGAGCACAAGTTAAGAAAGGTTCCGACCCTTCTGTGTTCTGAGAAAAGTGTAATTGAAAGGATCACCCTTCTCTCTCATGCTGCAAGATAGGACTATTAAAACCACAGGCCCAAAGGACATCACTTGAGCCATGTTAATCCCTAACCTAAGTGCAGTTTCAACCTCCCTCAGAAATGCAGTTTTACCAAGGGTCAGGAGTTTTCTGACTGGGACTAGTTAGGTAATCTGCCACAAGAGCTTCCTCAATGCCCCACAGGAAGGAGAGGCCTTCTGCATTAGACCCCTTGCCCTTTCCATGAAGGGAAGGTAATCTTGCCTGAAACAATCCTTTCTTTTCTTGTGCTAATAACTCCTCCGCCCTAGACTTCTCCCAATAAAAACTTTCCATTTTATGCAACTCTCACGGGGCTCCCCTCTTCCTGCTGGGTGCCTTGCAGCTGAACTTTGTTATTTAACAGGATGCATGGCCACCCTTCCTCAGTGACTCAGGTAAGACCATGTCCATCCTCATCATGATTACCTTAAGACTAGCTAACGACACCCTAGCCTACCTGCCTCTGTAAAACCTGGGCCCCTTCTTATTCTTGAGCCATTCCTCATTGACGAAGATAGACCTTATAGCGACAGTCTGCATACAAACATTTTAATTGTCTTGTGCATTTTGTCTTTTGCAGTTTTAGCATGTGGCTCGGATGGGACCGCCCCTGCTACTTTGCGACCCCTGCGCGCCCTCCTGGCTGGTGATCTATGGGTCCAACACTGAGCCCAGCTCCTGACTTTATGCTCCAGACTCCTGGCTACTGATACCATGGTAAGAACTTGATTTTGTTCTTCTTGAGTATTTACTCGATTTCTAATGCCAACTTCCTTTGGTTTTATGACCTGACCGTTCAGTTAGACCTATAAAGGGCATGATGGTTTATAGAGAACTTGTCTTTGTTGTATGGAAAATGGTAAAGAATCCGCCTTTTTACGTTTTTTGTTTATTTTTCTACTCTGAGCTCAAAGCTGTTAAGTATTTCATGCCACCAAGTAGGTATCTAGGCTGAGTTTTGTACTACCATGTTTACGTTTGAGCCACAAGTAGAAAGTAAAATTCTAAAATTGAAATTACAAGCTCTGTCTCTATGCACATATGCCTGCAATTCACACACCTAAAAAAAGCATCATGAGATGTTACCAAATGAGATTATAAAACTTCTTAAAGAAGTTCTATTATAACTGGCTTAGAAACAAGGATCTTTAAATTGAATATTCCTCAAGTCCCCAGAAATTACAGAAAGGGACCTCCCAGTATTTTCAACATTCAAAAAAGCAAACAAACAAAAAACAAAAAACAACTATTCTCATAGAAACTCAGGTTTTTTTGAGACCCAAATATTTTAAAAATTCAAGTTTTCACATATTTTGGTAAATCTCCAGCAAGTGAGATTAGTTGAATATTTTTGGTTTATTAAAAACACCCATCTCTTTTCTGAATTATCAGATATAAGTATAATAAAATAGTACATTTTCACTCTTGTACATGTTCTTCCTAATCTTACACAGGCTTACTGATAGAATAAGGGAGTATTATTTATACTTAATATTTAAGATTATGAAAAATGTAAATTTGTATTTAACAAAATTGAATCATTTTTGACAAATTTTACTTTAATGGCAACTGTGTTTTACATTGTTCACAATGTAAAACAGATTTAAGATAATTTCCAAGATATTTACGTAACTTAAAACCTTTGTCTCATGCTAAACTGAATTAATTAATGGATATTCACTAATCAATTGTTTAGTAAGATAGAATACAGAAATTCTACCTAAGCACAGTTTCTTATTTTATTTTATTTACTTATTTGAGAGTGAGAAAAAGAGAGAGCATGAGTGGGGGGAGGAATAGAGGGAGAGGGAGAAGGACAGGCAGACTCCCTGCTGAGAAGGGACCAGGACCCAGTGTGATCCCAGGACACCGAGATCATGACCTGAGCCCAAGTCAGATGCTTCACCAACTGAGCCACCCAGGTGCCCCAAAAACCAAGCATAATTTTAAGATTAAATGCTTTTGATTCTTATGTTTATGTGCTACGGGGACAGTAAAATACACAGAAACACTCCACATGTACCCATCCTGCTTTCTCGGGGTTACTTTGGTAAGTAACTTTAGTAACTAATTTCAGAAGTTAGTTACTTTAGTTAAAAATTAAAATTAATATGTGGCTTGTACTAAGTAGTTATACTTTGAAAGAAATACAACTGTGTTCATACTTCTGTTTTTCAAGAATAAGAAGAGCTCTATCCTAAAGGGGCAGATTTTTCGTTTCTGAACCCAACTGCCAGCTTGTCAGAGACCCCAGAAAGCTTTCTGTATGGGTTTTTAATAACTATCCACATAGGTCCACTTGGAGATAACCAACCATAAACCCACTGCATGTGGTAAATAAAATAAAAATATCTTGATAAATAAAAATATCTTATTTTCTAATATTGTGAAATTATTTCTGATCCCGCAGAACCCCTGAGATTGGTCCTAAAGGGTCAGATTGTTCCAGAATGTGAAAGGGCATCATAAAAGAGACAAAATGTGAGCCCCTGGGTGGCTCCGTGGGTTAAAGCCTCTGCCTTCGGCTCAGGTCATGATCCCAGGATCCTGGGATCAAGCCCCATATCAGGGTCTCTGCTCAGCAGGGAGCCTGCTTCCTCTTCTCTCTCTGCCTCCCTCTCTGCCTACTTATGATCTCTGTCTGTCAAATAAAATCTTTAAAAAAAAAAAAAAAGAGAGAGAGAGAGAGACAAAATGTGGCACAAACTTCATCTTGGTTTATAAAGTTTGAGTTTGAAAATCTATGACATGCACAAAAACCTTAGCAAAACTTGGTCTCTATTGACAGTTTCATTTACTTGGTTTGCTGCTAATTGCTTTCATCTAAACTGTAAAGTTCATTCATCTATTTATTCATTTTTCTCTGTAACTTGTTTAGGTAACAAAGATTCTATGTTTTACCAGAATAACCTTCTACGGTTTATGTTGACTTTACTATTTCCTTGAGTATTTAAGAAATCTAGTTATTTGACAAAAAGGTAAAGCATTTTAAAGTTATACTATCTCTACATTAACTTGTAAAATTTTTTCTTATCACTTAAGGAAGTAAATAAGTATTCTTTCTAAGTAACCTATGGTCCTGTCTTAGTCAAGTGCCCAAAATTTCATGACTCCTTTTTATATTTTCCTTTCCCACATTCAAGTCCTCAAAGCTGCCTTTGAGATTCCCCAGAGACACCTGGAAAATCACAAAGATTTTTTTCTTCCACCATATGAAAAGAGAGATGTTAGAAATAATTAGGTCAATGTGATTATGTTACTATTGAGCTGTCAAATCAAAAATAACAATTAGGTATCCTCAAGATAAACAATTAGTCATCCTCAAGTAAAATGTTATTAACACACAGATACTTCCGTCCTACTGCAGACTCCTAAAATCTCTTGACAATCTTGATTTATTCTTGCTCCACTCTGGCTACATGTTTAGGATATCCACGGTATATTATATCTTAGGGTCATTCTGTTATACCTGAAGACTTTTTCCTATAAAGATTTTGTTCTTCCATTTTTATAATTACATGTAATATCCACTCTTCTTTGAAAACAGTGCTGGGGCACCTAGGTGGCTCAGTGGGTTAAGCCTCTGCCTTCGGCTCAGGCCATGATCCCAGGGTCCTGGGATCAAGCCCCGCATCGGGCTCTCTGCTCAACAGGAGCCTTCTTCCCTTCCTCTCTCTCTCTGCCTCTCTGCCTACTTGTGATCTCTGTCAAATTAATTAATTAATTAATTAATTAATTTTAAAAAAGATTGTTTAAAAACAGTGCTAACCATTATGCTTGTCGATGTTGACTTTACCATTTCTGGCTGCCTTTGTCTTATTGTACAACAGTATTCCTTGTCAGCTGCATTATTCTACTCTCGTCAGCCCTCTCCCTTTGGAAAGTTATCAGTAATACACTGGCCACAGCCATCTAGAACCTTTGTCACCTCCAGGTCCTTGCTTCACTGGATGCTTCCTATCCAGCACCTGCAATCACCTATAGGCCAGACTGACTTGTCTTCAAAAGAAAGACCCTCCTCAAAGTCCATGGAAAAGGGCTATGCCAGAGAGTTCCGGTATGGTCTCCTGATGGCATCATTTAAACACTGCTGAGACCCTACCAGGGCACTCGGTCAGGATTTCCAGAATTCTAGTGGAGAAGCATTTGGGCTCATGAGACTACTAACCCACCTTCGAGCAAAGTGAGAACTAGTTACATAGGCCTAAATGAACTACTGAGGAAGGACTATGGTTTTTATTTGGAATATTTTAATGTTCTACTTTCTGAACATAAGGAAGTCTTTGCTCTTCTTATGCCATCTGTATCTTAAAACAATTTGGTAGACAAAGCTTTTGCAAAAACAAAGGACCTATTTAGAAACAGTATCTGAGTCTCTCCCCCCACGCCCCACCCCCTGCCCAGAATTTGGAAACTCAGTATTATGTAGTGTTCTTGCTCTCAGGGCAATATAATTATTTGCCTAGGTTCAACAAGAATCTGTCTTCCTTGTTACCAGGACATAACCAAAAAAACTGGTTAAGTAACCACGGCCTTGGCTGCAAGATCATATTTGATCATATAATCAGCAACAACCAGACCCTTTCAAGACATGAAAGCAGACTTCATGGCACCAAGGCCTGCCCAAGCCCTCTTGGGAAAACAAGCCAGGGACCTGGCTTCCAGGGTGCCCAACTCATAGATGAGCAAGAAAGATCACTTTGTAGGGGTCCCAGAGCTGGAGGATATGCTGGGGAAGGAA